>NC_079291.1:40060579-41310579 GCF_023638135.1 Falco biarmicus | reverse complement strand
CCCGCAGGGTGAGGCAGGGTGCCTTAGGGACGGAGCCTCCCCTCGGTACACCGCCAGCGACACAGCCCCTCCAGGGGAAACGAGCGGGGAAATCTTCCAGCCGGAGCCGGCGGGCCAGCCCCAGCCCGGGGGGAGCAGGACCCGGAGGGCGGGCGGATGCGCCGCGGGAGAGGATGTGCGGGCGGCGGGGAGGCAGGCGGAGACGAACAAGTTCTGCTTCTCTTTCGGGGCGGTTTCCGCGGCTGGTGCGGGGCCGAGGGCAGCCGCGGGAGGCAGGCGCTCCCCCGGCCCACAGCGCGCCCCCGCTGTCGCCGCCGCCCGCTGCGCAAGGGCGGGCGGGGGGCTCGCCTGGGGCCGGGTCCCGGCCGCTCCTCTCGCTCTGCCCCCCGCCCCCCTCCGCAGGAGCGGGGTGGGGCGCAGGCGCCGGGGCCGCAGGGTCTCTGCCGCCACTGCCGGCGGTGGAACGCTCCCGCAGCCGCGCTGCGCTCCGCTGCTCGGCCACGGCAGCGAGCGCGCATGGGGGTCCCGGGGGGGCGCTGCCGCCCCGGGCGCCCGGCTGCAGCGCGGCTCGCCGCCCCGGCAACCCGCGGTGCGCGGCGGGAGGCCGCGGCCGGTGCTCGCCCCCTGCGCGGCCGCGGGGCGGCACGGTGCGTGCCTGGCGGGAGGAACGCGGGCAGCACGGAGAGCCCCGCGGGGGCCCGGCCAGAGCCCCCCCGCTCGGCGGGACGGGGAGAGCCCGGCCCACCCTCTCCCGGTTATTCCAAAGTTGCTTTGTAAAGATGCGTCCGTTTCGCGGAGTGACAACTAAAGCACCCCCAAATCCCCCTGCCCTGCCCCCACCCCCCCCCTTTTTCCTGTGCTTCCGGGAAAACCAGCCTCCCTTCGCCCTCCCCCCCCCCCCCCCCTTACCCTTTATTTTATTTTTTCTCTTTGCAAATCGAAGAGTTGTTTGTGTATACTCATCGTTTAAAAAGCGCGAGGGCCGGGGGCTCTCCCCTGCCAAAAAAAAAAAAAAAAAGTGATCTACGTGCTTAATGCAATGACCGCACCGTGCATAATCCCGTCTGCGAGCGGCGGCGCGGGCAGGCTGGCGGAGGGACGTCGGGCAAACCCAGGCCAGCCAAGGGGGCACCGGGCTGGCCGGTGGCTTTGTACCAGTTCAGCAAGCTGCAGCACTGGTAATTGGTTGAGCTCCACACAGGGAACCATGAATGCGCCAGCCTTTCAACCCTTGCTACAAAATAATTAAATTAATTATGATGACAATTAAATTAATCAAATAAATGGGTCTACAGAATGTCAAACATAGCAGATAACTAATACTTAATCACAAAGAACAACCAGTAAGGAGAGTGTCTTTTCCCATAATTTACTGCTGTTTCTGAGATTAAGAATTCATCAGCTCCATTGTAATTGTCTTGCTTTTTAATCTTTGATGTGCTTATGTGTAAATCAAAGCAGAACACCTGTGGTTTTAAGAAGTACATTTGAAATATAAGCAGAAATTTGCAAAATCTTTTCAACATGCATTCAAACATGATACTGGAGGACAATACCAGCAAGGTTTACACACTTACAGTGGGCCCTTCTAGTTCAACTTTCCTGCACATTCCCTTATACCAAAACAGGAACAAACAAAAAAAAAAAGCTCAAAAGAGCAGCCTGAGTATTGCTAAAAAAGAACTGCAGAAATTCTTTTCTAAGAGGGAATGATAATGAAAATCTTATGTTTCAGTAACAGCAGGAATGAAATCCTGGCCTTACTAAAATCTGTGAATCTGTGGCGATTTGGGCATTGTTATTACCCTGTATACCAGGTGATATGGATTATGCCACAGACTTCTGTGTGGATTTGGTCAAATTATTATTAATGCTGTTGCTGTTTCTCAAACAAAATGGGAGAATGAGGCTTCTTCATGCTTTTTGAATACCAGTTTTTCCCTTGACACTTGGTTGGATTGCCCAATCTTCCCTAAGTTTTGCTGGAGTTGCTGAGAGGGCTATTGAGCTTTTGGCTTTTACTGGAAGGGGTAGAGAGGTAGACTTAAGGAAGGACTGCATCTTTCTCAGCTGTTTGTCAGCGGCACTGCTAGACAAGAATAAGAACAGTAAGATCTGAAGAACTCTCAAAATCATTTTTTTTAATCTGCTTTTGTAATTTTTAATCATAATAAGCATATTATAAAGTTATATTTTAAAATATGAAGGACTTGAATGATTTGAGAAAAAAAGTTTACATGTTGCTAAAATAACTCCTTCAAGCTCCCTATGTATAGTATAGAAAAGCCTCAATGAGGGCAACTCAAATTTTCTTTCATTTGCTTTCTGCTTCTCAGTCTTACAGAGGTTTATAGTTTCAGATTTATATTCTTCATAGATGTACTACAAAAACTTTGTATGCTGAAGAAATGAAAGGATTAGTAATAGGCAGCTAAAGCATACAGTTGTAGATAAAAGTACCAGCAACATACTAGGTTCCACAGTCCTAATTTGCAATCCTCTGTGCAGTTGTGTGACAGTTTTGCAGTGTGCATGCTGCAAGGTTAGCACACAGTCATTGCATTCGGTACCTCTTGTGCTCCATGGTAAACATCAAACCATGCCCTCCAAGGAAGGCTGTATGCATTGTCCCTCTGGTATTCAAAAAGATAATCAGGACATAGCTGTATATTGTTATAATTGTGTGTAAAAGCACAGGCAAAACATTTCATTGCACTGAAAAAAAAAATCAGATGAAAGCTAGTAATGAATCTTATAATGATTAATGACAACATGTAATTTCTGGAGAGGCATTCATATGCATTCATTGTTATTTATAAAGCACAAGTAAAACTGAAAGAACAACTTCTTGAAAGCTTTCTGAGGTTATGAGCTGTGTTTACTTGGAACACAGTGCCTGTGATAAGTTTTCATTTCTCTTATGTGCTTTTATCTTCACCATCCTTGCACATTATCTCACCTCTCTTAGGGATATATCTTGCAGTGGCATAAACAGCAGTGGTTCCATAGAAATCAATGTGAATGCTTTCATTTTTACCAGTCAAGAATATGGCCTTGTATTTTTCTCTTCTTGTGTAGCTCCAGCATCCCTGATTATAACATCAATCATTCAGGAAAGAAGGGTGGCAAGATTCTCCCTGTTCATTATATTCATTCCACTGTCATACTGCTTGCAAGTGCTCACTGTCATTCACACATTAATTTAAGAATGTGCTCTCCCCCCCCCCCCCCCCCCCCCCCCTTCTTTTTTCTTTTTTTTTGTATCAGCATAGTCTTTTTAACCTACACGCTTTCTGGGCTTATTGCAATGTGATTATGAAAAGCAGGGGTTTTAACAATTCTTTTCTCTGTCTTTTTTAACATTTTGTTAGCTATTCTGCTTTGATAGGTACAGGTGAGGCATCTCTGAGCTGTACTCCTGTGAGCACTTGGTGCTAGCCTGGAATGATACCTGCTTTTGAATTTGAGAAGTCAGGGGAGGTCTCTGCTTCATTTGGGAAAAAGAAACTGGTAGGTAATTGCAGCATCCATGAGAGCGGGGAGAATACCTCTGTATTCTTTTCCAGGAAACAAAAGAAAAAGTGAGCTTTCCTGTTTAGTGAACTTGCGCTTGGTGTTCTGCAGAGCATTGTGCCTGCATATCATTAAATAGACTACAACCAGCAATATCTTCTTCTGTAACTGAGCAGTGTCTAACAAATAACCTACTTTCCCAGCTGCAGAGAGAAAAAGATCTAGATAATTTTAGAGCTATAAATAATACTTGATCTGCCAGGATTAGTCCCCACAGGAACAAAATTGAGTATGTGACCCTTATGGAGCAACTAGTGTGCAGCTTGATGTTATGAGTATCACAGATTGAAGCTGCACATAGACTTAATGCCCTGGAGTAAGTTCACCACTGAGATTCACCTCCTTCCCTTTGCAGCTCTGCTGATATTTGATTAGGGCTAAAGAAGGTGAATAGCATTACTATTGGAAATTTGGCTGAGGCATTAGCTTTAGTATTGTCAAAGCAAGGTGTTAGAACTCTGAATTTTAGTGCTGCCCAGCTGGCAGCTACCTTTGACATTGCCGTTTCAAAGGAGGAGCACAGCATTTTAGTTGAATCACCGAAGGGCCAAACTAAGATGTGATGTATGAAGCAGAGAGGTAGCTTCCTTGTTACATAGGGAAATACCGTCACTTTGCAGAGAAGCAGCACTGCACTCTTAAATGACCTTTTGTTTTTTCTGTTCCTCTGGCTGGGAGAGCCTCGATTCTCATCACTCAGCTTGATTTCCTGGGGCAAGCGCTGAGGTTCCCTTCCTGGCTGAGTCACATCCAGTAGGCATCTGCCAAATTCCCTGTAACTCTGTGCACAGTGCTATATGCAAATGCATGAGTTTGCATAATTGTGATTAATTAGAATATGTCCATACTCTGGCTCTAAGAGCTGTGGGATTAATGCTAGTGCAGCTTTGTTCAGTGAAGCTTTCTGCTTATCTCTAGGACAGCAGTATGACAAACCTCCCACATGTACTGCCTTACGCCTATGCCTTGGTATATGGTCAGGGAGAGGTTCTGTGAGGGTAAAGATATAGTGCATATTCATGGTGTGGCAGACACTTTGTGATGTGAAAACTAGAACTCAGTCTCACTATCTCATGTAGTGATAAACTGGTTCACTGGCAAGTGGAGGAGGGGAAAATTAAAGAGAAACATTTCAGCAAGCAAGGCAGCATGACAAAATAATAAAGCTTGAAGTTACACGAAAAGTTTAATCCAAACCAGTTTTGATTCCTATTTGAGCTCTGTAATGATTTTCAAAGAATGGAGTAGTTTCTGAAATGGAACATCCTTTCAAAATGAGAAACCAAAAAGTTCCAGCTACAGTTCAATTATTTGAACTAGAGATGCTTCAAACATATTCTTTCAATGAATCTGCCTTTTCAACATTGACATGAGCATCAGCAGCGCTGCACCAAACAATGCCTTTGCTTGCTTGTGCTCGGGAGCTCCGAGGACGTTACCCAACTTTGAAAACCACAGGGCAGCAAAGCCCAAAACGGGACCTGGGAGTTCCAAGTCCCACACACCATCTTTGCAGCTCATGCAAAGGCTGTGTTTGTGACCCTTATTTGACATATGTCCAGTACAGTGATAGCTATGGGACCCAGGAACGGAAGAGGGCTCCCTGAATGCTTGTGACTGGGCCAAGTTTAACAGAGAAGTTCGTATTTCAGTACAGCAGTGGTCAGCAGGCTAAGTTAAAGTCATAGAAGAACTGGAAGAGGCTAAAGGATGACACAGAAGAGAAAGCAAGCATGGAAATAAAAGTGAGAGAATAAAAAGCTATTTTGCGAGTGCCATTTCTATGCTGCTGTGATGGAAACCTTAATATATACAGATGCAGACTTTTTTTTGATGAACCATATGTCCACAGCACCCAGGCCTTTTATCATGGATGGTGAATGGTGGGATGGGCTAAGGAGAGGAATAGAGGTCAGAGCAATTCATTAGGTCTCATTCAGCCAGGAACAGTGAGGCTCAGCATAGGATGGTATTCAGAATGGACACACTTGGTGGGTATGTTCGTAGCAGTAGTCACTGAAATAGTCAACTTAAAGAAAGCTGAGGGAAATTTTTAAATACCATAAAAAAATTCAGCTAAAATTAAAACCAAATAAGTTTCAAACATAGCTTTTCAGTGGCCACATTTCCCAAGAAAACAACGTGTATTAGGATCTGCAGTATACCAAGCAACTCACCACTAAGGCCTTTCTTACTCATGATCTGAACCTGGTAGAAGGGCCCGAGTAATTATTACGACCCATACAGTTGCGAGTAGAGTTAACTTTTTTTAATCAGCGGAGACCAAAGAACAAAATCTGTTGCTGGGCACAGCAGGGGAAGGCAGACAAGGGTTAGGACTAGTGTTACAAAAACTAATTGGGTTGGGATTAGGCTTTAGGTCAGCAAGTCTGGGCAAACGTTAATGCTAGAATGATCTTAACAAGTACTTAGCTGAGACAACTGACACAGGAGTAGATGTGTCACAGATCTTCTGTAGAGGGTCAATGCCTGGCGTTAACAATGGTTGTGGAGTTGGGGGAGCAGAGCAGCTGCAACCAGTAGCAAAAATCTGGGAGTTAAGTCTTGAAAACAACTAGGGCATTTTTGTGCAGTGGCCACAGCAACATAACAATCTGCTGCACACTCACCAGCTCAGTGCCCATTCACCCTTTCCCACCTTCTTTGCAGATGAAACCACACCACAGACTGCTTCAGCAGTTTGTGACCAGGAAGACCTCTGTTGCTTGGATTGCCACAGCTTGGTCCATTATGGGCACCAAGACTGTGCAACATCTTTAGGGTGCAGCTCATATACGATGTTTTTTCTTCAATTTAACACCTGGAAGAAATAATACTGTTGAACAATTGACTCACAATATGAGGAGTATGCAGCACAGAAGTTTGGCTTCCTCCCTAACCATATGGACTGATGTCTCTAGGCACAGCTGTCATATCTGATGAGCCACATACCAATGATTATGCTGCACTGGGTCACACAACAGGGAAGAGATCTTTATCTTTCAACTCAGGTTGTCCTGTCCTCACGCGTTCAACCCTTTTACCCTTCAGCTTAAATATCCATCCTCCTGATCCTTGTCTCTACAATACAGACTTCAGTTTATGTTGACCTTTCCTCTTTCTGCAGACTTTCCCCCTGCTCCCCCTTTATTAAACACCTAAGTCCTGCTTTTGTTCTGGACCTGCATCTATTTATGTGTCTGTCTAAATGTGGTATTTACATAGATAAGACAAACACAACGGTTCCATTAGACAGTATGTGCTCTTTTCTGAAAAGTAGTACAGCATTTTGCTGTATTAGGGCTCTGTGGTTTTCCCCCTCTAACGCTTGTGTATTCACTTACAATCTCATCTGCAAAGCTGTTCAGAGGAATTTGCCTGCTTTCAAGTAGTTTTGAAGTCTTTCTCAATCAAAAAAACTGATCAGTAAACCTTACTAGCTGGCACAGTGTAGCTAAAGACTGTAAGTTTATGCTTAGGTCCGTATCCTTTTCCTCTGCCCAATTTTGACAGGAGACTTTAAAGGCCCAAATTAACACAGAACACTTTGGAAAAGATTTTCCAAATTCCAAAGAGAAGAGGATGGATTTTTAACTTTTCCTCTGATCTCTGGTTACTGTCATCCTATGACTTCTGCATGAGCTTCCCAAATGATTGCCCCATCAGAGCCTCATACAGGAGTAGGATGTGAATACCCTGAAACCTGCTTCAGAAACGCACCAGCAGCCTGCACCCCCAGTGTGGGCATTTCAGGACCACACCAAGGTGGTCACCGGCCAGTTAAACTGGTCACAGGGTCCACAGCATGTGCAGACAGAGAATGGAGTTTGCCAAAGAGGTTCTTTTTTAACAGTGGTTCCATTGAACTGAACTAAATCACCTTCAGTACAGAGCTCATCTGCTATGAAGAAATGAGAAATACTTAAAGCTGTGTTGTCTTAGATTTTACTTTAGCATATTTCCCCTGTGTTGTGATGGAGCATCTTAAAATGTATTATAAACATTCACTGTGTAGGAAAGCACAGCGGATTTGCATAATGCCACTGTGTCTTGTTCTGATAGCACACTTAAGGAGGGGATATACCTTCAAATAAGAGTATAACCTAACAAGTTTTCTTCCTTCCAGTCACTGTGGCAATACTTCCTTTACCAGGGAAGTCTTCAAGGAGGGAACGCTCCAGGAGCAGTTGGAGGCTAAAACACATGACCGCTCCTTTTAACTATTTTGAAGTGGACCCTACTTGGATACTGCAGATTGGAAAGGTTTCTGTAATGGTTCCTACTCCCAGAAATGCAAGAATTATTTCTCCATGCAAAGCCAGGCAACAGGCTTGCCCCTTTGCTGTAAGTCCTGCTCTGACAGCTTGCACTTCTCTCTGCAGTACGGTTTCCCTGTGATTTGCTCCTACACGTTGGTCCAGTCTACCCTTGAACACCTTAGCCCCTGTATAAACATCCAGATGTGATTCTTTGTGGCTTCCACATACACCATGGAGCCTGGCTGTGTGCCTAATGAGAAATGGTAAGCAAGAGCCCAGTGAAGGGTAGCACTTGATGATTTTTCATGTCAGAAATCCACCCCAGCTAAGTGTTTATTGTGACACTTTGATCTCAGAGATTTAGCTTTCTCTGTGGAGCAAAAGCAGATGCTTGGTAAGCTGTAGCTGTAGTCCTGACAACCCTTTCAGATGTCTAGACAGTGGAAAGAGATGATTACATCCTCTTTTAAACTCAACTGCAACAATTCAACACGCTTAAAGTGTTTACCTCAGGATGACCCTATTTACAACTGCTTTGTTTTGTGGTACTGCAAGCATCTAACACTATTGAAAGATGGAGGACAATAAGGTGGTTCAGGATAAAACCCCACTTTCATTAACAGTAATAAATCTGACAGATGTGCTAGGTCACATGTGGTCTTTATATAGATTTTAGCATAGACCTAGAGATTAAGAAGTTTGATAATATGTGTTTACAGCTAATGCTTCTCATTTAAGAGTTTTGAAAAGACTAAGAGTTGCAGAAAGGCTATTCAATTAATGCTAATTGAAGAACACATTAAATCCCAGAGATAAGCCCAGGAAATGTCCAGCATTGCTGCATTTACTTTATGCAATGTATTGAACAGGGGAGGAGAAAGCAAAGTTGTTGTAGTCATAACTGGTGAAGAGCTATCTTAGTGCTGTCTTACAAGGTAATAGACTTAGGAAAAGAGATCTGAAAAGAGAAGGGAAGGAGGTTCCATCTTAAGCAACATCCTCAAAATAGATACAAATTCAGAAGGTTCTCCAAGACAAGCCAGCCTTGGAGCCTCCTGAAAACAGGAGATACCAACAAGCCAGGTATGCCTCATGTCAACCAGGTCACTGGAGGAGGTATGGAAGAAGTTTACAGGCAACATGATTCAGGACTACATTAACTGTTCTTCAGTGTTGTAATAAAGAACCTAAATATTTCCATTTTGGTAGAATAAAACTTCTGATTTTCTTATTAATCTGTTGTGGTATTTAAAATGAGATCAGGCACTTCTGATAAATCAGAAGTTCTTCTCCTTCTGGGAACCCAAACAAACTGGTATTGCTGACAAACCCTTTGATTGCCTGAGAATTCAGAAAAGTTCGGGACTCTCAGAAAATGTATCTAGTTCCATCCATTGTATTACCTTCAAGAGCCAGATTTTAAAACAAAGCTCTAAGGAAACATAAACTACTCTTACCTTTGGCAAAGGCAAGGAGTTGACATCTTCAGGAAAACCCACACCATAGTATGCTTCTTTATTTTTATCGTGTAGTCATCATCCAGGTGATAATAACAGTTTAAGCAAAAATGTTGAGGTTACTATTCAAAATGTGGTCTTAAACTCATTAAATCAGTAGGAGTTCTTATTTTTGAGGGACTAAGTACAAAACTTTTGGATGTATTTCAGCTGGGTTACAATTTCAGTTTGTTGCACCTATTTCATTCACATAATGCTGAGAAGTAAGTCTTCAAAGAGGTTGCCAGTATGGGTGTGTTACTGAATAAGATTGGATTTCCACAATAAGAGGGTAGTAAAAACATATAAATGATATATATACACTCTGTAAATAGAAGAATTCTCTGAGATTATGACCTCTCAGTTTTATGCTTCACCATGAAGTCTGATCTGAGTTGTCCAGCTGCAACTGTCAAAATTGCTCTGCTAACATTGAGAAGAATTAGGTCCTTTTATTTCTGGTGCATAATGAATATTGCATACAGAAGAGAGACTGTGCATATGCAGATTGAAAAACAAAAGTTTTTAAAATTGAAGTAGAAAACAGTATCTTAAACTATCAGTGTTTGAATCCTAGCAAACAAAAGGAAAACGAGGCTAAATTTTATTAAGTTTGGAAGCACTTAGTGAATTTTTAGGGACAGATGACACATGAAGATGTTAACTGGTTAACTCATGAAGTCATAACTCAGTTTCTCCTCAACCCATGCTGTTGTGTTGGTAACAAGTAGCTATTTAATAACATCAAGGAAGCAAATGATGCAAAAGAAACAACTCTTTAACATTCCTTTCAGTAATAAAATAAGATGTGTATACAGATAATACCTTTGCACAGTCTGAGGATTTTATCTTAATCTTATTAGGCATTTTGGCAGCTGTAAATATGCACATGTTATGGAATGTACCTCAAAGATGCAGGTTACTCACTGTCAATAGTCAAACTCTTATGAAAAAGAATCTTCACTGCTTTATAATCCCTCATACATATCTTTCCGCCTTCATTTTTTCTTTGCATCTTCCCTATCTATTTCTCTTTTTGCTCATGAAGAATAGTGCTTTGAAGCAAGAAGTTATAAACTGTAGGCTGTGCAAATAAGCCTATGTCAAACATACTTCAAAGATTTACAATCTCTTTAACATTCAAGTGAATTGTTTTTCAGAGGTTTGACCGTAGAGTAGTTCTGGCTAAGTACTTTTTTTTTTAATTAGAATTTCTGAGTTTTGGATAGATCTGGTTTTTTTTTTGTTTTTTTTTTTTTTTTTTTAGGAAAAAGAACAGCAGAACTGTTTTTTCTGAAATCATAAAAATTCTGAATTTTTCTAAATTCAGTATTTTGTTCAGCACTTAGTGTTACTCATACTAGTTCATATAGCTAATACTGTTAGTTTCAGTCATTGAAACACAAATAGGAAGAAGTCTTACATTCCCCATTTATCCACATTCCTTGTAAAGTCAGTTACATTGGCCTGAATAAGAATTAAATGTGCAGAGCCACAGGGAGAGGTTCTTGGCTAGCATCAGTCACATAGCATAGCAGTTTCAACACTGCTAAGGTAATTTAGCCAAGTTAGACCACAGAGCCAGTGTGTATAAAAGAATAGCAAAATAGGAAGTTGTGGTCTAGGGAGGAAAAAAATAAAAGAAAAAGGCATGTACAAATGACTGGGGCCTCCTGATTTTTTTCTCTATTTCTCTACAACAATTGTAGAATATTTTACTTTCTTCTACAGCTAAAAAAACCCTCTTCCTGGAAATCAATGTTAGTGGTCCAGCACGATACCAGGTAAAAAGTGTTACCTGGTTAAGGTATCAGAGCAAGGTCTGCAGCTGGTGTGAACTGAAATACTTGGATGTCCAATTGAGTTATGTCAGTTCAGACCACATGAGGATCTGCAATACAGTGGAAGTACACAGCTAGACTTCACAGCCCTTCTCCAGAACACCCCTTGCATGAGTTACAGACTTGCCTGCAATCTTTCATCAGGTGAAACAATTATGCAGGTAAGAATTAGAAAACGGCTGTTTCTTTAAAGCTATCCAGCCTTTAAAAACATCATTTATGTTTTCATGAAAATGGATGAGCAAAGTCTAACAGGCTACACTACCTTTACTTTTGTTGGATAACAATCAGATGAAATATAATTACCAGCTAGCATGACTACAACTTGGAGACTTTTACAGAACTGATTTGGGAGGGAAAAGGCAGGTCTGGGTTGTGAGGGTGTGGGTATGGTACACACACCTCTGCCTGCTGCAAAACGGGAGACCAGGCTTCTCTGGTAGCAACAGGTTTGTGAATTAATTCTTACTGATTTGAACTTGGGGCAAGTTTTATTTAGCATATGAGTATGTGATATTCCAAAGGGTCCTAACATTATCATAGCTTTTGGTGTGATTTTTTTTTTTGTTTGCTTTGTTTCTTTTTTTGTTGTTGTTGGTTTTTTTAATTGTTATTAAGTAGCCACAGTGAAATACTATCAGCTCTTGGTAAGAGCTTAAAGACAGATTGTTCTCTTTCTTCATTTGGTTATGTGGAAATAAAACACTGCATGTTTATAACCTTCTATCTTACCTTTCCCCTCCCCCTATGTTTTCTTTAGCAGATTTTCTCCATGTGGCTAACTATAGTCCAAGTTTGCTGGATGATTGCTTCTGTCTGGTTTGCTTCTCCAGTCATTGACCCTCTTGGGTGGAGATCACTGTCTGTCTGGACAGATCCGTTTAAATCAGCCTTTTATTTCGGGAGTCACATGATTAAAGCTAAGAACATCAAAAACAGTCTGTAGAAAAACTGTTGAAATTTTATTTTTCTTTCTAAAATGGTAGTTATTTTTCACACTTCAAAGTTTGATTTCAAGAAGTTTTAATGTGTGTATATATATAGTCTTACTTTCCATTTCCCTATACAAATTTCCTTTGTCTTACTTTCTACCTGCAACTCTAGAAAAAAAGTTTTTCCCAATACAGTCATATTCATAATTCTTTAAGTGCCTGCCAAACATGAGGCAATTGTAATTGAAAGACAGCGTAGCTTACACAGAGGAAGCTGAGGGTAAGTATGTTCCCTAAGATTAGTGGAAAGAGATATAGTTACAAGTAGTCTCATTAGCCTGATTTATCAAGGTTCTCAAGCAGATGAGAACTTCTTAGTAGGAGAGGAAACAGAGACAGAAGTTACGGCATGAGCTTGTCATTCAGAAGAGCTAGGCTCAGCTCCTGCTTTATCACAGGCTCTTTTTGAACCACCAGGAAAGCAGATCCCCCCTCCTAAATTAAGGAAATACCCTGTTATCTCATAAAGCTGTTGTGACTGCCACGCAGGGAGGCCGTGAGGTCTGGCACAGCCGTGCAATAGGTGGTGCTAGTCCCACGCTTCAGAGCCTGGGTGACCTGTGGTCTGTCAAGCTGCAGGTCATGCTCTGAGGATGTCTCAATACACCTTTCCCCCCTCCCCCCCTCCTATGATGTTCACACACAGAGCAGGCTTATTAAAACATTTCCCCTGCCTTCCTCAAGTAGTATTCAGCTTCCCTGCTTTGGGGCTTTTATATGTTCCCATAATATTATCTCTCCCTACAGCAGTTTTACTCTACTAAATCAGGCCGTTATTCATCTCACTCTGCACATGTTGCCCTCTCTCCCTAGAGCAAGTAGAAGAGGCTCATTCTTTCCATTCAGGCATGGAAAAAACATTTTCAAAATGCTAGTCCTAACTGCTATGCCTTGGAATCAGTTTCATAATTTGAACCAAATTTGTTCAGAAGACAAAAGAAGCAGCAAAGAGGATAATGGATTATCCACTGTCATGTCTCATCTGGAAGTTATCTAAAGGCTGCTTTGATAAGTAGAGTGAGAATTGGTGATGTGACTAATGTAGCATCATTATATTGCTATAACCTGTAAAACACAGAGATACTAGGATCATAAGAAATACTGTTACGAGCATCCAAACTGGATAACAACAGTGAAGAAAACTCTGGCATCTCATCCATTATATATATTGCATCGATATAAAAAATGATTTTTCTAGTAGGAGTGAGGTATTAAAAGTCTTTGCACAAAACAGCTTCTTGATGTGCAGAGAGTTAGATGTTTTTAGCATAGTGTAAGAGATTAATTAGGTGAATATAGACACGCACGTATTCAGACAGAAGTCTTAGCACTTAGTTATCTTGTGGTAACTATAATAGAATCACAGAATCATTTAGGTTGGAAAAGACCTTTAAGATAATATGTACATCTGTCAAAAAAAATCTAGATACCGCCTTTTAACAACAGAGATAAGGAGGGTAACACACTGTCCTTGGCTCTGCTGATGCATGCCTGCAAGGAAGCAACTCCGCTGGCCAACCATTTCCTGAGCAGTTACAAAAGGAATCCTGGTTTGCCTTTAATGCTACTCTCCAATCCACTTGGAATACTTTAAGTAGCTCTTGAAGACCTCCCTGTACTAAAAAAACACTTTAATATTTCCAGTAATTTGTCAAAGTGTTTGCCAAAAGCATAGCAAGGATTTTGGTACTATCCTTGTCTTCCTCCTCCTGACTGAAGAAGCTGTGATATACAACAGCAGGTATTTCACTTGTAATTGCCCCAAAGGACACAGTAATATTTGTTAATGCCTCCTATCTGCTCTATGCGCTGCATGTTTTGTTTCCCGGTTGTATATTGCTCTGCCTCAAACTTCCATATCTCTCACACCCCTCTCCAAATCTTTGCAGAATGAAAATGAGAATATGGGTATACATGAGAAGAGTCTCATGGGTTTTGTGTTCATGCATGTGGTAAATTGTTTTTGCCCTAATATCAGTCATTGTTCTTAAAGACTTTGATAGTGGTTACTTAAGAACAAGAAATGTAAGTTTATGTGTAAAAAAAATAATCCAGGAAATATATTGTAGCAATAAACTCCAGGAAATATTAATGAGAGAGTGAACAGAAGTTTAGCAGTGACCCTGAAGTAATAGTACATTACGGTTTTCAACTCCGATATACTGAGTACAAAGAAACAAATTGATTTTTTTTAAAGCTTTGAAAATTAAACCAACCACAGTAAAAGTGTTTTATTACACATCAGCAAAAAAAGTAAATCCTGCCATAAAAGCTATTCAAGTAAACCCAAACACCACCACAGACACAGAAGATTCTGCTCTTCTTAATTCAGGTGATGTGTCCCCAGGGCTGTCATTCCCTAATGGCTTCATTGCTCAACTGATGGCAAAATTTGGCCTAACTCAGGGGACCAGTGCAGTGTGACAGTACAGAATTTGCTTTCTTTTAGAAAAAGAGGCAGTTGAAGAAAGAGAGTTCCGAGATAAAATGGAAAAAATGAATTTAACATTTCTTCTTGAAAAAACAAACCAAAACAAATTAAAGGCCCCATTTCAATCTAAATCACTTTTTAAAATCTCACAATAGGGTACCAAAAGCCAACATCCATGTCTAAGGCATGCTTTATAGTGTCTGTACAGCAGCCCCTCACTACCCCTACATACTGCATGTATCACCCACCTGTGAGTAACATAAATCTGAGGATGGATGAGTCCCGAGTTATTAGTTCTTTAATCTCAGAGCCACCATTTCCCCATCTGCAGGGGAATCCAGACTCAAGGTCAGCCTCTCCTGTAGGCTGCAAGCTGTGCTAGCCTACTGATGCCTCCTACCCCTCGCCCCACCAGGCTGCACCAGTAACTCCAAAGGCACCTGTGGTACCTTCACTTATCACCTTTGCAGGAGCTGACTTGCGGTCTATTATAGCAGCTGCCCTTCATTATCTGCTTGGTGGAGGAATAAGGGGAAAAAAGGGGGAGGGGAGTGGACTGAGGTATTATTAAGCCTTCCCAGGTGACTGCTGTGGTGTGAAGTGTATAATCTTCACCGTGGTCTTTGGTAGTGACTGGGGGAAGAAATTTCTAATTGTCAGACAAGAGCAGGCTGAAAAGTTATGCCATCTTAGTCACGGTCTGCATAAAGACCTGCTTGTGGCTGGAATTATTAAGGTAGCAAGAACAGTGATCTTAAAGCGACATCGTGTGATTGACCTGCATTGGTATTGGTCTCAGCAGCCATTTCTTGAAATCAGATGTAACTGTCTTCCTACGTATGCAGCTTACAAAGAAATGACTTTCAGGGAGAATGGTGTGGTAAAGGTATTTCTTGAAGAAAATCTTAACTATCAATTTTTTATTTTACCATTGCTCAGAAATACTCATGCTAAAAGGTCTCATTCTACTTTTTGCTTGATTGCTGTGGTTATGAAAACAAAATAATTTCCTCAGATCTTGGTGCTGAATTGATTGTGTATTAAAAAAAATGTCAGGACAGTAATTGCAGGTTAAGATGTATAAAGCATGTGCAAATTTATGTTTATCTATGTGAATTCTTATGTGTATTCTAAGTTCAGAAACAGAACAAGAAGAAAATACCTGTCCATGAGACAAAGAATCTTTATTCTGGGTACACAGAGATGTATTTTCATTTTAATAAGTACCCAAAATTTACCACTTTTGGGGAACTATTTAATAGAAAACTTGTGCCAAAAATTGTTCCTTATACATTAACCTGTAATTAGGTTCCAGTCTCCTCCTTCCCCTTTATTAAATAATGTATAACACAAGAATAAAAAAATAAATAAATTTCTGGATGCTTAAGACTGAAGGTGAATAAAGGTATCTTTTAAATACTGTAATAAAATCTTCTATTACAGATATTGCTAGCACAGTATATCAAATTGCATTTTTAAAATTTATATCCAGATGTGAAATATGGTCTTGTCCGCTCTGCGGATAGACAGATCTTTACTCTCTGCAGACACAAATAAGCACTCCAGAATTTGGTGGATTTTATGCAATAGGTTGAATTAACCCTGCATAGTGAGGCACTCTGCCCATCTGGTCTCTGCTAATGGGAAAGGCATAGACAAGTATACATTGTGTTGTTTGGATTCTCACTTCCAGATGGCAGCATCCTTGCACAGGTGACCTGTTATTCATTCTAGCAACAAAGACACTTGCACCTTTCAGTTTCAAAGCTTTGAGGGGTAAAAAATCCTGCATCGTTTATTACTACTAAGCTAAATCTTTGATCAGCTGTATCTGTTGGTGACGCTAGCTGAGGACAACAGTTTTATAAACTACGAGAACCAAGGGGAAGTGGTCTCTCACTGGCTTGTGGTTTTCAGCAGATGCTGGGTTTGAAGGGGCCAGAGCAAAGCACTGTGGTCACTACAGCCACAAGCACAGTCAGCTCCATCAAGACTTGAGACCACTTGAAAATGAGAGAAAAAGCTTGTCAATCACTAGCCTAGAAGGTGGGGTGCCCTGATTGAACTCTTTACTCCCAGCATGCTGCTTCTGTGGGCTTGGGCAAACCCCTGTGGTGCAGACTCAAGAACAGTGTCCCAGAGGAGCAGGGTATACAATGAGTGAGACACTGCTCTGGGGAAGATGTGGGGGGAGTCAACAACCAAATCTGCCTATGAGGTAAACAAAATAAGCCAGGTGCAGAGAAAGATGCTTCCCACCAGCCACCACACTCAGGAGACGCAACAGAGCCAACTGCTGAGAAGTCCCGAGGAGAAAGGGTCATCTCCCTTCCCAGAGCCCTCCAGCACTTGTTCACATACTTACCTGCAAACCCAAACAGTAAAATAGGGGTTCATAGCATGAAAGCCACTTTCTCAAGATGATTTTGGATAATAAGCTAATTCACTTCAAATCTGTAATGGGGACTGGGTCTTTGAGGCTGATCCTGGCTCCTGAGAAGACACACATTTTCTTTCAAGGGTTCAGTAATGAAAATATGTGAAGGATAAGAACCAGAAATCAAACACCTTATGCAGAGATCTCTTGCTTCTGGTTCTCTGGCAGTGAATCTCGCATTCACTCTAGAAATGTCTGTTTGTAAGGCAGTTTGTGGAGAGTGTATATAGGTTGCCCTTGCCTATATACTTTTCTGAAAAAGTGTAGATACAGGGTTGACAGTTGTTTTATTGTCCTTGTCACACCTTCTCAACAAGGACAATAATCCAGTCTAGGTACCCATACCTCAGCATTCTGAGATAAGCACACTAACCACCAAGTAACTGTCCTGCCCATGTTTGTGAACATACATATTGGTGCAAATTTCACCCTCGTACAAGGGGATGTTCAGCATGATCTTGTCACCAGAATGGTGCAGGGAGGCTTTGCCAATGAAGCAGGAGACTAAAGTTGTCACAGGTCTCAGGCAGGATATTTGGCTTTGCTTGCTTGGATAAAGTAATCCGAGTTCTTGTGTTGCACTGCATACATCAAAATCCTTGCCGCTGGAGTGGGGAGGGAGATCCAGACCCTGGACTCTGCCTCAGTTCCCACATTTAAACTGAACCTCAACTGACTGCCTACCAGACAGTTTCACTAGGGATGGACCATCTATTAAGGATGAAGAAGCTTTTGGATATTCTGGTGATAGGGGCCATGTAAGTTGTTTAAATGGTTACAACATTTAAAGGTTAACGCAAAATATCTGATTTTTTCCACCAAACTCCCTGACCAACAGCCTGTAGCAGAGCGCAGGGATCAGTCTATATTACTCAGAGGAAATATCTTCATGGTCAGTTCCAGTAATATTAGTTCTGATTTCCATCTGTAAAACTAAAAATGCTTAGCACAACTGTAATATTGTTTTCAAACCTGAGGAAGATTTCGCTTCTTTGGTAGCTGGATATTTCTCTTCTTTGCTAGTTAAATGGTTATAAGGAAGGAAAAGAGGTGGAAGGGGGGTTCTGAGGCCAGTGAGGGTGCAGGAGTAGCTGTAGAGCAGCGTTTGTGGTGCAAAGTTTCATGAAGAGTGGAAGAGTATTAGGACACAATAACTCGGGCCTTCCATGCTGACTGCCACAGGCAAGGTGCACACAGGGTGCACACAAAGTGATAGGGGACTGCCAGCTGAAGTGAGGAGGTTTAGGTGAGATGTATGAAGGTGAGGGTAAGAATTATGGAAAAGGTAAACACTACTCAGTCTTAAAACATTTAAGAACTACTGCTTTGCCTCCTCAGACCTTTGGTGCTTAAAGCAGTTAAGAAGTAAATCACAGCAATGAAATTTAAGGATGTATTCCAGTAAAGGTTAAGCAAGTACTTTCAGCAGATGCTTAAAAGTTAAATGTGTGCTTAAAAACTTCATTGAATTTTCTCCTTGAACAGAACTAGTCTGAATTGTGTCATTTACTGTAGTTGCATCTCTCACTTCATAACTAAACATTTGCGCTTCCCACCATTTTATGGATATTAAAGAGAAGCTGTTAGGCACTCCAACTTTTAGGGGATTTCATTAGACTAGCCAATATTTATCTATTACTACTTAGAAAAAGCTAATTTTATAGAAGAACAGTTCAGAATCTTGTGTTTCTGAGAATGTATACTCATATTTTGGCACTCTGACTACATAACACCTTTTGATACAAAATTAATCCCACCTAAGAGTATTCATGATCATCCATAACGTGTAATCATCAAATAGTATGTACTGCATTTTTTAAACATAGTTTTTGACAACTTGTTATGACCCTAATCACATAAAAACTATGGCCATGCTTTTCTTAAACTATTTGTATAACCTTGATTTTGATGAGTCTGCTCTGGAATCACCAACATGTTGAAAAGGAAGCACAGACTATATATAGATATATAGAAACATAGATATATATATGCCTTGTTGGAATGTGATCGAAAGAAGGCTTGATAAGACAATTCATTGGCACCTTTGTGTTAGCTTCAGAACTAGTATACCTATTCTTTTTTGAGCAATCAGAAATATGTTGTGCATAAGTACACTACAAACTGGGTCACTGAATGTATAATTATATGTTGCACGTAACTTCAGGATCTATTTCTATTATTTTTAAGGGTTGCCATTAGTGTTTAACAGCAACAATGTGCAGCATTACTTTCTGTTGAAAAATGATATAGAAAATGTTGTCATAACAAGATTAAGAGAAAATAACTTTAAATAAATATTAGTCACACTGATATTTTTTTTCATTAGGCTACCCCTTAAAATTCAATCTACCCCCTAAATGTAATTTAAAATACATATTTATAAACCATTTAAATATAATACATAAAATGTACAAATATAAACAAGAACAGAAGATAGTCATATACTATGCGTGTATGAAAATTAAAATCAGTTCCTTTATGGTTTAGACGCTGAGGACACTGCTAAAGGAGTGAACTACACAGAGAGCTGTTACACATATACAGATAGAATATATCCTATAAAACATCACTGTCTAAATTTTTCTTCTGGACAATGTATCTTTAGCAGTAGTGATTTTTTTTTCCTTCTTTTTAATTTAATTATGATTGTTAAGGTTAAAAGTTCCCAATGTGCAATACACTGTCCTTCAGCATAGCTCAGATCAAATATTTTGGGCATTTCCTTTGGGCAGTTTGCCATTGTTCTATTGGACTGGAAGTTACAGCAATTTGACTGGTATGTCTATTAATCTGTTTTTTCCCTTAGCTATTGAAAGCAAGTATTGTTGTGTCTGTACTGCAGCTGAAGTGGTTTTGCAATTGAAAACTTGCACATTTGCTTTCTGCTTACACAGTAATCTATTTTGATACAGAGTTCTGTTGACTGCTGCATAAAGTAGCAAGTGCTATCACCAAAAAAAGTACAGCTTTAAGAGAATAGTAATACTTTCTTGTTAAATAGAAAAGGCTGTCTGTGTGATTTATGTTGCTGGCAGTATATTAAATGTGTCATGTGGGTGTCAGAGAAGGACAAAATAGCTTCTGCTGATGTACAGGCTCCACCTCTACCTCTGTTTTCAGGTCCTGCATAACGTATTTACTATTTTAACACAGTGTAAACAGGAAAGTAGTGTGACATGCTTCTGCGGTGCACTGCAGTCCTGTAGTTAGTAACTTCATAATATAAAATATACTACCAACATGCACTCACTATTCACAAATTGTTAAGGTCAGAATGTATCATGAAACTTGAAGCCAAGTAGAGAAAAATGTTACATGAAAAGAATTTCTCTTAAGCGGGCTATTTCTTCTCTTTTCTCAAATGATTCTTCAGGAATTTGAATTCACTAGTTAAAACACTCATTAAGTGAATTTTTACGTAGTGTAGTATTGTAGATCACTGGAACACTGCTGGCCCTTTGAGTATACTTTCAAATAGATTAGGCCATCTTAAAAGATTAAAACCAAAACCAAAACCATCTGTCCCCATTCCTGTCTCTGCAAACCGTGTCTCTTCCAAGAGCAACCAATCCACCAAACAATCCTTTATTTTTCTTTATACAAAGTCACCTGAGGCTCTCTAATGGCAACCCCATTTGAGGTGTACCCCCCAAAAAAAGAGTGAATTGGGACATTTCTGATGTTCAGAATGAGTAAACCACACAATGCAGAGATACTTGTAATTTTCATCCATGTGAAATGAGACCTTTCTATTCAGGAAAGAAGGACCTGCTAACAAGTATACCATTTCAGATAGGGTACGTATTTTGTTTCTAAATTAAAACTTATGGAGGGTTTGAGCATATCCTGTTAAAAAAACACACAACCCCCCTACCTCTTTTGTGGTTCTAAAGAAAACACCACTTTCATATGCCATATTGATAGATTATTAACATGTTTGTAAAAACTATTCAGAATTGCAAATTCTTCATTCTGTTATGTACTTACCATTGGACAAACGAAAGGCCTATAGTCATTAATCATGGTACCTGAGCACCAAGCATGCATCCAGTTTTGTGGAATGACTATGCAAAAATGTCAGCACTGGCAGTACTTCTCAGCCCACCACTCTGCCAGAACTTCCAGAACTGCTGGTTTTGCACCATTCTCCAGATTTGTTGTTTTCTCCCCATGTTTTACCAGATGCCATACTGCTGGTGATACCAAGGATATTTCAATGGCACTCAAAGGCTTTGAACATCATTGAGGTGACACTGAAGCCCAAGATTTTCTTTGAGTAGGAGACATGAAAATTATACGTACTTCTGTTAACTAGGCATGGCTGGTTTATAGGCAACTGTTCCCTGTCTCTGGGGCAGAGCAAAATGCTAAGGTAACCGGTAGAAATCAAAGTTATAGCTGAGCTCCAGAACCATGCCACTTGAAAGGGAAAATTAGTGTATTGCTTATGCAGCAAATTCAAATTGAAACAACAGAACTCCACAACAAACTTGTCTTTCTTGCTGTTACACTGTTACTTTACTTTGTGGCATATCAGACGTAAGAGCACTGTTTGTCTTCCATGAACTCTTGGGCTCTGCTACATGCTTTGTGCTCCTTCCCGGGGTAGTACCCACTCCAACACCAGGCAGGGCACAGGACTAAGGGCACTCATGGTGTCACAAGATGGCATAGGGTAATGGAGAGGAACAATAATGCTTCAGATGTCTGTGATGGTGTTTTAGGTACAATTCCTACAACATTTCTTTGAACTGCGTGAAAATCATTTGATCTAATGAATGATGCAAGTCTTTTCTACGAGAAATGGCAATGGGACAAGGACAATGCAAAATATAAGTGATTATTCAGAACATAGAAATCAAGGTGCCTGAAGTTAGGACTTTCAATCCAAATTTTGGCTGTTTAAGTTTCCTAGTGTGTCTGGAATTTCTTGAGGTACCAGGACTGCAGTTGCTATCAGCTTCAGCAAGATTTATAGGCAATTGAAACTCTTGAGAATCAGATGACATTATTAATGATAATCAAGGTAGTAGTGACTGAGGTCCAAGAAAGCACTGAGGAATTTGCAATCCAATATATGTTAGAGACAGTATAGAGAACAAGTATAATAACCAGAATGATTGAAACAAATGGCATATTTGTTCAAAAATCAATTTCCTTTTCATGTAGGAGAGAGAATAAGTGAAGGGTTGAATGATCAGTGAAAGAGGATAGGAAAGAAGAGGATAAAAAGGCAGATAGGAGGATTGAAAGGCTGAAAAAGATGGAAAGATTGAAATAAACAGCTTGTTGGCACAGGAAAAGTCCAGCAAAAAGCATAGACAGTTTTCTGAAGGTGCAGAAGTCCAAAGATGTACATGTGTTGCTTACCTTTCCTCCTGCCATAACTATATATGGCAGTTAGCGCATGTATATGTGTGCGGATAAATGATTAATTCGTGTCAGGTTAAAGAATATAATGCAAGCTTATCTTAATTTAAAGTGACACATATGTGCAACTTGATTAATCAGTACCATGGGAAAAGAAATCAAAGGTGGTCCATGTGACCTCTTCAGTGAGAGATTTTATAGTTTCTCTTGTAAGACTCAACGTAAATAGCTATATTTGCATAGTCCTCAGCACAGGAAAGACAGGGACCTGATGGAGTGTGTCCATAGGAGGGCCACAAAAATGATCAGAGGGCTGGAACACCACTCCTGTGAGGAAAGGCTGGGAGAGTTGGGATTGTTCAGCCTGGAGAAGAGAAGGCTCTGGGGACACTTTACAGAAGCCTTTCAGTGCTTAAAGGGAGCCTAATAAGAAAGATAGGGACAGACTTTTTAGTTGCCTGTTGCAATAGAACCAGGGGCAATGGTTTTAAAATAAAAGTCAGTAGATTTAGACTAGTTATAAGGAGGGAATTTTTTACAATGAGGGTGGTGAAACACTGGAAAAGGTTGCCCAGAGAGGTAATAGGTGCCACATCCCTGGAAACATTCCAGGTCAGGTTGGATGAGGCTCTGGGCAACCTGATCTGGTTGAAGATGCCCCTGCTTATTGCAGGGGGGTTGGACTAGATGACCTTTAAAAAGGTCCCTTCCAACCCAAACTATTCTATCATTCTATGATTCCCTTTTCATTCTGAGATAAAAACTTGTACATTAGTCTGAGATCTGTATATGGTATGCACTGGGTAGCACATATTTTTAGTTTCATTTCCAGAGAGCTTTGAAGGAATATTGAGGTGGTGAGTGAGTTTGATTGCTGTTTATGGGAGGATGGCAAGCTAAATATAAGGAGTGAGCCCACATGTGCCTACTTATAAACAACATTTTATGCAGCAGCTTTCTACTAGAGATTTTTATTTTTTCAAGAATTTCCATGAATATTGCAAAACAAATTTTAGACTGAATTGTTTTGTTTGCCTTTTTTTTTTTTTTTTTTCTCTCAGTTAAAAGCCTTAAGAATTTTCTTAGGATAATTTGCCATGAACTTAAAGAGCGTATCAGTTTCTTCTTTGATTTTAATCTGTAAGTAGGAAATGGGTCATAAACAGGATACAAATGTGAAAATAAAAATCTTGATCCCTAGTTACCTTAGTATGTTGAATATTTACTGAGATTAACCCTCTTCATTGCTTCTCACCATTGTACCCCATATATATTCCAAGAGTTTTGTCAAAGTTGAACTGAATAGGGTTTCCCATGTACCCACTTTTTGGTAGAAAAGCTGAAGTGAAGTACAAGGGCATAGAAACAGGAAAATAAAATGAGAATAAATCCAAATAAATCAATGCCGCCTTTCAAAACCATCACCTGTGAGAAACAGATCTTCAAGAGAAGGTTCACGCAGCTAGTGTAATAGGAAGATTTCAGAGTGGTTATATGCGTTATCAGAATCTTTTGACCTGAACATCCTTTGGCCACTGAATTTTCTTAAGGGTGTCCAGAGAAATTACCTGCAGACTAAGACAACTAAGCAAAAACTGCAGAGCAATTTAATCCTTTTTATCTTCAAGATATTCTAAGTTGTTACAGGAGTGTATATCTAGGAGTATATTCCTTTATTCTTTTGATTTCATTTGTGTCAGTAGCAATTCTGCATATAAGCTTAGGGCAGCACATAACCAAGAGAGTCCTACTTACCTCCTTGAGTTAATTTATTATGTGATTAATTCTGTTGTTACAATGAATATAGCCCCTTTTTACAAAAAGAAGCGAATTGTTATTAATTCCCTGACAACACTTTACATGAATCAAGTAGAATACTTTAACTACTAAGGTAGCTGTAATACACAGTTGCATTGGAGACCAATTGTAATGCAGTGCTTATTAACTTCCACTTCTGGCTAACATGTCCATGTGAATACCAAAAAGATTTACTAATGGTAATGCTCTTGATACAGCATGTTTCTAACAAAACTATATGTTAGTGCTCAGTCAATTGTATTCTAAGCCTTAGATACCCAAACCATAGAAAAGTTGACTAAAGCTTTAGAAATTCACATACCGCATGTATTGTAAAATACTTGCCACAAAATGATACTGGGTTTTGACCTGAATTAAGTGGTTACAAAAAAAAATATAAATGAGTGACCTGAATAAGACTTAAAATTGAAGATGAAAATGAAGAACAAAATGAAAACAGCTTTCTTTTGAGAAAAGAAAAAGGATTGCTTATAATTACATTTAAATTATTTAAGCTTAGCATCCAAAACTCTCAAAATATGCAGTAAATGTTAAAGCACTAGATTACCACTCTTCTTTTGTTCTCCATAGCTGTATGCTAATCATTGTGCTGAGTGTGAACTGACTTTTTCCTCCTGTTATGATCAACCAAAGTCTTTGTTCAGGGAATGACCACATAATTACAGAGAAGAGTAAAGAATTCCCATAAATAATTTGTGCTCATTTCTCCCTGTTAAACCCATTTAACCCAGATGTACGTGCTTTGCTGACTTGCCTCAGAGACTTATATTTTCATTGGAAAAGTGGAATGCCCACCCTTCTTTAGCTAATAACTTTTTATGGCTTCATTCTGTTGTCTAAACATCTCCCTGACTGTGACCAGTTCTCCTCCAAATCATAATAATTTGACATTATGAATAAAAGGACAAATGAACTCCTTTTATGAAGTAATGGTCAAAAGGAGAGATATAAATTTTAAAAGTCATTGAACTATCAAAATGGAAAATTCTTTCTAGTAGCTGGAACCAATGTTGGGAGACATTTTAGCTTGTGATCCATGGAGAGCCAGAGGACTGCAAGAAATTCATTGTCACATCACAAGCTATTCCAGTTTAGCTACTACATCCCATTCTCATCACTTGAATACTCAGATCAAGCTTTATGTTCTTGGATCCTCTTCTAGGGTGAATGCTATGTTGTTCTTTGGTCATATGAAGGAAAACAAATGTGGTTTTCTAGTAGAACAGTAAATATGCTCTAAATTCCTTGTGTGTTTAAGGTTACGTTTTGATTTACTCTCTTCTCCCTACCTTTAAGATTCACCGTGAGTATCCTCATAAAAGTAAAATGCAAACCCACCAAGACTGATACGCTCTACAGTTTACCATATCTTAGTTGTCTGATATTAAATATCCTACAGAAAACCACCCCTATTTTTTTGAGTGTGAACATGTCCCTAAGAATGATTATAGCTGTAGATGGTGACTTAAAATCCAAATATGAGTATTAAATTTCTTGGCATTTTTGAAGATCTGTGGTTGCCTGCTGCAGGAACATGCACATTACAGCCACCCTTCCGGTCAGCTGCATACCTGCTTTCAAATAAAAAGGTGCTACAATATAAAGTTTGGAATGGTGTTACTACACATGTTCTTATACTGTCTTTCCTTCCTTTGCTGCATTTTTTGCTTCTTTATCCCCACACAGTAGAGAGCAATTTCCTATTCACAAGTCTTAATAACTGACCAGTACCTTGGAAAATAAATGACTGTTTCTAAGTACTTGGCAGAGAAGAATCCTGTTGCTTGACAGGTGCCTGACTTCTCACATGCTGTAATCTACAAGGAGCAATACAGCTCTCAACTGATTTTTCTACTTAGGTGTTTCTCAACTTCAGATTTTTTTAACATATATGAATTCTCCCCACCTACTTCTCCCTCTCTTTCTCCAGACAAGTTGAAAATGAAAGATAGGCGATGTCAGGTTTTGACAGATGTGTTACTGCATGTTATATGTACACATTAAGCTATTTTTGTCTGATTTGTACAAACAGAGAGAGGTCTGGAAAATGTCTGTGTAATAAGAAAGCATTTGTATGTATACTTGTAAGGAGGATTATCCTGTGAGAATCTCCATATCCCATACATACATTAATGAAATTTGGAGTTAATTAAGACAGTATGAATGAGATTAATGTTATTAATTCTGGACATCTCCATTGCAGACATTATGTCTAGATTATCTTTACAGTCAACAGAAAGTATTAGGAGCTGCTAGAATTCCATTTACTGCACTCTAGGGTAGGCATCTACCTGAGGACAAGACTAATTGAATCCTTGCCAACTTGATGGCTAAGAGTGGGCATTTTTTTAGGTGGCTCTGGTTTTCATATATGGCAGCATGTCCACTTAAGGTGTAGCAGATCAGAGCAAAGCTCTGATCAGTCAAAGAGCCTTATCTCCAGCTGTGTCAGATACAGAAACAGGTCATGAAAAAAGTCAAAAGCTGTGCCTGAGGCCTCAGCCATAGCAGAGCAAGTAACAAAGAAACTAAGGGGGAGCCGAGGATACCCTTGGCTTCAGAATGATCACAGCAAACGTATGCCTGTATGGCACAAGCTAGAGAGAGAACTGAATGAGGATAATGTTGTCAAGGAGGGACTGGATGCCACCAACACCATGGAATCATAGAACCACTAGAACATTTAGGTGGGAAAGGACTTCTGGATGTCATCTCTAACCCATCCTCCAGATCATAGCCAGATTAACTTCCAAATAAGATCATATGGTTGATAATTATCATCATCTTCATGCTGATCAGTCTGTGGCTGGTGAAATAGGGCAAGGATGAGAGGAAGTCACCATCAGCAAGCACCTAGACTACATCCATGGGGATCTCAATTGCAATAGCCAGCAGATGCAGGAATATATGTAGAAATGGGGCAGTAGTACAAAGCACCAGCGCAGCTGCAACAGTGCAACTAAGGAGTGCAGAGGGAAGCTCTGAGCAAGGCCTGAGCCCCTCAGTATTGGCAAAGAGAAGGGTATGCAAGCACATGTTGTACTTAAAAGTTTTTTAAACAGAAGATAAGATCCTTCTCCCCTTCCCCACCTCTTCCAAAATTGCAGAATAGTTGCCAGTGGCAAATATTGAGGCAAGTATTGGAACAAGCTGCAAGTACAATGACCCTTTATAAGATAAAGATCTGGCTATCTGTGTGTGAAACACGGTTGTTGGTAGGTACCATAAGTATGTCTTGCTTTGAAATGCAGATTATCCAAAAGCAAGAAACTTGCTTGCTTGCATTCTTTATGATTGTGACATTTTGGGAGCTGAAACAACTCTTGAGAAAAGCAAATTGACCACAATGCAGGTGGTATTAGGTTTCGTTAAAAGTTTTGTCTTGCAATTTATTTCTGCTGTTACCTTGGATCATTAATGTACAAACACGTTTAAACTAGACTAAGTACAGTATTCATCAACTTTACAGAGTATCTATCTTCTAATTTATCCCCAGAAAACAAGCCACTTGGAAACAATTTTTACTATTTAGAATTTCTGACAATTACAATATAAGCTTACAGAGGGTATTTTGTCAAGGTCTGTTATTAACTGGGAGAAGTAAGAAACCTATCTAGAAATGTTTAACAACATTTTTTTTACTGTCATTATCTTTAGATTTTGAAATTGAAACTGTGACAAGGATGACTGAAAATGTGAATTCTACTGCTTTGGTTCAAAGTACTGAAAAGTTTCAGAAAATTAAATACAAAGTATAATTTATATATTAAACATTTCAGTCTGTGGCTGTTGTCAGTCAGCTGTTAGGCAAGAGAAAATAACCATACAGTGAATATGAGTAAATCTTTTGTATTTGGTGAAACAAGAATAGTAAAAAATGATTGAAGTGCAGGCAGATAAAAAGTCTGAATTTTAAGTTTTTTAAAAAAAATCTATCAATTGCAGAAATGGAAAATGTTTTTGTTGAAAGGCCTACCTTGCTTCAGAGTTAGTCCAGAAGAGTTCCCTCAGGAAATAGCTGCTGCTGAGAAATACAATATCCTTTGAGTTCTTTTACAATTAATATTTATAATCACATGCTTCTATTTAACACATTAAAATACAAGTACCATTAATTATAAAATAAATATATTTTTTTCATTGGGGAGAATGTGATAAAACTCTACCATTATTAATTTTATGCTTTTTATTATTGAAATTTTTTACAGATATACATAGTGTGACACGGTGATTGGAGGTTTAAGGACTATAGCATAACCAGCATTTTACTGTTTAATGAAATTCTGGAAGTTATGCTAGTCTATTGCAGAATAAATGAGAATTTGACTACATGGGCTTGACTTGTAGGAATGTTCAATGCCTGTTTATAATGTGGAGATCAATCATCACACAGATTTATCAAAATACTGGAGTTCAGGAGCTGGAGGCACTTGGCACTTTGCTGTATCAAGCATATCCTCTGTGCCTCAACCTAGCAAGTACACAAAGAGTAAGCAAAGAAAGAAAACAGCATGTATGATCCTCGTGGCACAGCTCCTTATTTAAAACCTCCATAAGTAACACCTGGTAACTTCCAACTAAACCTGTCCTTAAGGCAGGTGTGTGTATGACAGACACGAAGCTCTGAGGGCTTCGCTACAGTAGCGGTGGGGCAGAGGACAGCCGTACAAACTCCAGGCACAGAGGAGGAGAAGCTGCAGTCCGAGATGGTTACCTGTGCTGCCAATGGGCAAACCAGCCAGAGGCACAGCAGCTGACCAGCACGTGTGTAGCTCTGGGACAGACGGTGGCTGACGCTTCTGTTTTGGTTTGTAGTTAGGACACGTCATGTAAATGAGCTCAAGAGACAAAGGTTTTAGGTGGGCTGTTGAGCCTGGGGAAGGACTGAGGGTACTACAGTGGATTACTGATGAGAGGGGAAAGAGAAACAGGAGGTTTAACAATGCAGCAGAGAGGCACTTATGGGCATATTTCCAGGAAGGAATGGAGAGAATGATGGACAAACATCTACGGGAATCATGCCTTGTTACTTCTGCTACCAGTGAAACAACACGCCAGTCAGATAAGAAAACCTAAGTCAAAAAGCAGTTCCGTGGCCACAGGTAGAGAGCTATGGATTACTGTTATGCTACTAAGAAAAAGAAAAAAAACACAAACCAAACCCCAAAATAAGCAGTCCCATGCATGATGGAATGAATCCAGGCTTCAATGTGCTTTTCTGTTCAGAGCCTTGAAAGTCTGATAAATGTCAAGCATTTCAGCTCTCCTTGAATGAAGGTGTTAACAGAGATACTATCTACTATCCAGATTGTTTCTATGAAATTTGTAGGAGTTCAGTAACTTTGAAACTTGCCAATGGGCTTTAAGTTAAGCAGGCTGTAGAAATACAGTAAGGGAGGAAAATGCAAGCACAGCAGGAACACTTAAGCCTTCAAGCTAAAAATGACCACCATACAATCTGAGCGGGTGTTATGGAAGATGGCATATTGACAGGATATTTAAAGTGTAAATACTATTACAAGCTATGCCTGATATCACAGAGGATGACACTGAAAATCAGGAGGCAACCCAGAATCCCACCCCCCCCATATCTTTCTCATGTAGGCATGGGACAACATAAGTTTCAGCTGCGTGGGAGGCCACCTATTCAGCAGAAATACAGTTTCCTGAACATGCTAGTTTCCACCCACTGTCAACCACTAAACTACATTTATCAGTAGCACTGTAGAGCTGACCAGAAGGGAATTTGGTCAGATACGACTATCAAGGTTAATAATAAACACATTTTTAAAAAATAAATGTACATACCAGTATGTCACATTGATGAATCACATGCTGAGCTGGTACGCAAATCCATGATTCACGACCAACTTTGATTTAGCTCGATATGTTTCTAATTATACAAAGACTTTTCCTTTGCTTCTGCCCCTTGGAACACTAAAATAGCCCTTTAAAATCTCTTTCTAATACAAAATTACAGAAATATTTGAGTCATCATTTCTGAAATAACAGACATAAAATTATGATTCTCAAACTTCAAGAAACTGAATTTGATTAAACATTTTATTAACATACTGGGATTTGAACTGTAAAATGTGAAATGAATTCATAGTTACAGTTACCAATCTCTTTCTGCATCAACAGAAGTTATAGAAGATTATATATGTTTTACTTATGTATGGATTCCATTTTCAATATAAAGTTATTTTCTGGACATAGTTATTTTAACAACAGAGTTACTCTGTGAAGAGTTTATTCATTCATATTGCAAACACTACAGTACCATGACATATTTTCAGATTCTAGAATAAATCTTCAGGCAAGGAGTTACGAGCAATATTGATCCTATTTTATGTCTGTTTTCAAGGAACTGCATAATTTCTCCGTGTCTTCTGATGATTCACCATAAAGAGGATTTGGAAAAGAAGTAGCATTCACATATTCATTAAAAGGATACTACAAGAAAAAACATAGAATTAAATTTAAAAGCCAAGTCATTCAATTAATTTGTTAGTATGGACATAAGAATGGCTGTAGATTCATTACAGAAATAATGTATGATGTTAAGTTCAAAGAAAACTATACAATCTCTAAAATTTTTAGACCATATTTTCAGCTGATAAAAATTAGCATAGCTATACTGGAACCAATATTTGCCATATACACCTGATCAAGTAATTTAATCTTCTTCTGTATCTGTTCCTACCTTTTTTTACTTGTCTCCAGAGCTCTTGCTCTAATACACATGTAGTGTTATTTTGTGAGAGTCTCTGTACAATAGTGCAATTGCAGTGGGTCACTAATTTTGGTACATGGTATTGTAATTCAAATGACTGGTTCTAATTTTCTTAAATGAAGAAAGAACTAATATGAACTCTTCAGGTAAGGACTTCTGTAGTTCTAAACATTTTCTTCAGAATCTGCCTTACTGTAAAGTGTTGAATTACTGTATGCTGTAACAAGTAGCTACAGTAACCAACATTAATGAAATCGCTATTATGAGGTCTTTGTCAGCCAGTCCAACACTCGCCATCTTTCTTAGATTTCCAGAGGTGCTAACAGTATGAGTTGCCATATGCCACTGACTTTAAGTGACTTTTTTCCCTTTCCTCTGCAAATTAATTTTATTTAATCACATATCTTACTTCAGAAGAAAAATGTGTTATTACATACCTCATGCCACGGAGAAACACTGATTTGAACAGCGGGTGAGGTGGCATACCCAGGAGACTATAAAAAGGAAAAAAATGCTTCAGAATATTTTTAGTGAGCTGCAAATAATATTCTGAAAATATCCTTCCATGTGACAGAGTAACAAACTCTATGGATTCAAAACTACGAGGCAATATTACAGTTGAGTGTGTGGCAATGATAAGCCTGCATGTTGAGAAAGATGCCCACAAGTGCTTGTGATTATTCAGCTGGAGGCAAGAGCTGTTGCTTGTGTTTCACCATATCTTCTGGTTGGTGATGCACCATTCAGATTTAAGGCTCATCAGACTCAGAGAAAACTCATAACTCTTGGTTTCCCTTTTAAAGGCAGAATTAGTGGAAACACGTATTTTCCCAATCTTGAACAAAAGAGAAAAAATTCTGGTACAGCCCTGGACTTCAATCACAGTGCCTGGGGCTGCCTTCTATGAAAATGCCTCTCCTGACACTGTGCTTCTGTTTTTCAACTTGCTATTAAATAAAGCCTGTCAGGAATCTATTTCAACTAAAACAAAAATGTCCTGATAAATTGGACATGATTGTGATGGGAATGTTTCCAACTTGGAGCTCTCACAAACCCCAACCTGTAAGTGAATTAATTTGATCTAATGTCTCTAAAATCAGGTGTAAGGAACCTTTTATAGAAAGTAAATGGCATGTCATAGTTAATCCTATTCAAAGCTGCAGTGGAATCTTATATTACTGACTGTGGAAAGGACAAGGAAGTTTTATTTTCTATTTCCAAACAAGCCTAGTTCTTTCAGTGCTAATAAGGGTAGTATCAAAATGAGGGTAGTAATGCAGTTTTAATTTTTTTTTCCCTTCTTTTAACTCCAAGATGCTCTTTCTGTATTATTTTCAGTGATAAATCACATAGCAGAGACAGCTGCATTTTAAGTCAATTATATCTCTCTTGTTAAATGTAAAACATAGATTTTAGTTACCACTGTTATTTGGTAATTAAATCTTGCTTTGAAGTCCCTTGCTGCAATATGTTAACTTTTAGATATGTATTTTATTCACAAATTTATTTGTTACTCTACCAGTCTCTTAGTTATGATCAACAAATGGTGACCAAGTGTTTGTTTAGTGTCAAGGTGAACTTTACAGCAATGGGAGTAATAATGCACATTTAAGGTATTGGGAAGTATTATAAACTATTTTGTTAAAGTTAAGCGAGTGTGCAAAGGCAACTTAGGTGCTGAATCATGCATGTGTTTTTGTTGTTGGTGGTGGTTTTTTGTTGTTGGGTATTTGCTTTGTATTTTTTTTCTTTCCAGAAGCCAAAGGGGACAAGTCCCAGTGAGCTTTTTCTTCTGTATGTCTGGCTAAATATTTCATCCAAACCTCTTTTTTCTCAGATTCAGTAGCCTACAGTCAGTATTAGTTATAAACATCAAGATGTTCTCAAACCAGCTGATTTCAAAACTGTGTATGTTTTGAAAATGTACTGGAACTGGTCTGAGTGCTGCAGCAATTATTTAATAAAAATGCTTTTATTAAATAGCATTCAGTGATGGAATAAACTGTTTTAATGGAAGACTTATTTGAGGACTACAGTCTCACATTTTTCTGGGTGTATACAAGCAGCTATTGCTACTTACCTTTACTTTCCCAGATGAACTAAGGCCTTCGTACAATGGATTGGCAAATGAAGCATTGGTTTCCTCCAGTTTTCTTGAAAAGTCAAGCAAACAACAAAACCACCCACAATATTACACAGGGTGTCAAAGAACCAAACCACTTCAGGTTGAAAAGACTTGAGTCAAAAAACATACCTGGGTAGATATATTTCTGACTGAGCTCTACTCGAATGAAATTAAAACAATGTTCTGTGTACATTGTATGTAAGTTAAAACAGCACATTTTCATTCATTGCTGCTGAAAAATATATGCTTATGGATATGCACAGAGTTATTTGGTATTCATAAAACGCAGATACAATGCTATACATTACATAAAGCATGTTATTAGCTTAAATGTTGCATTACTATAATTTGTTAGCATGTGATGAGATCATGTTCTTTCTGTGTTTTGCTACTATCCCATTAGCAATTCAGTAATTAACATGGTCTTAAGCTCCAAGATCAAGAATGTGTTAGGTATTTCATTTTTACAAGAACTCTTTTTTCCCAATGAATTAAGAAAGAACTTGCATTTGAGGTCAGAATCATCAGAATTCATTTTAAAGCTATAGAAGCTCCCCGTATGTTTTGCTACACAGCCAGAAATATTTAAAGAATCACTGGAGTTATTGGAATGCAAAGGTTTCCTGAATGAACACAATGCCTTAAGCAATTTATACCAGAAGCATAGGATAAATTTTACTAAGTATGGGTCATTTGTCCATTATCTTAGGTAGAAATTTAAGGATATGTTTTCCTCACAGAGGCCTTCAAATATTCTTTTTTTTTGGACATGCTTATGACCTATGCAGCTAATTTCATTAATTCTGTGAACACAAAGGATGTTTGGGGGTGGAACTTTCTATCTACATCTAATCTGTTTTTCCATATAGATGTCTGGTTGCTAATAGTCTACAATGCTTGAAATAATCAAAACTGTTCCAATGTTATATAAAAAACAACAGCTGCATTAGTTAAAATTACTGAGGCGTGAAGCAGAAGCACACTTCCTTTTTTTTTAATCTTTGCTTTTGAAGAGATGCATTTAGTTGTTTTTGGTTTTTTGCTGATGCTTTCATGAATAAAAGCATATACATGCCTTTGTGTACATAGAAAGCTATGTTTGTACATGAGTCTAAAATAAAAAGTTCCCTAAAGCTAATACCCAATGATTAAGAGATGGATTTTCTTGTATTAAAAAGTGTTTCTATCCCAAAGCTGCTCCTACAGCGGGTTTAAGCAGTGTCTCCCTAGGAATGATAAGACAGGCTCTGTGTTACTGTGGCAGGAAGGTCTGAGGGGACAAGAGCAGTCACAGAAACACAGCCAGTGGAGATGCTGGGTAGGGAAGCTGTTGTTCCTCAGGGAAAGCCACAGGGGTGACTCACCACGTGATTTGTTCTGCAAAGAACTAACCCAAGAATGGATGCTTAGGAGGAAGGCACAGGTAGGCTACGGAAATATATCACCTTATGAGTTAAATAAGAGCAAGAGCATAAGTTTGGGTTTTAGACTAAACCCGACATGTCTCCTTAAAACCTTTCACAGCAAGACTGCCAGAAACTAACTCCTTCTAATGCCACTCTCATAATTCAGTTTGATTACCTGACACAATGATGTGGAAAGCTGAGTATTTGAAGCTGTTGATTTGTTCATTTGATCTTAATCTTAACTGTACTAAATCATGATATTCCATGCTTTTAGTTAGTTTAGTGAAGCTATAATATATTAGGTTATTTATATGCTCCTAAGTGTGTATTTGCATACTAATCCTCCTGAATAAAGTCCACAAGATGTACACAGAAGCGATTTTTTCCTCTAAAATCACACCATAGCTCACAAAACCTGAGGCAACAAGCAAACTCAGATAAGAAGTTTTCAAGGAGCATGGCTCTGCTTCTAAACTAGTGCCCAAAGGGCCAGATTTGCATGCCTTAATTTTGGTGTCTCATTTAGACATCACAACCCAACTGTATGGCCTAACAGCATGACACAGAATTAAACACATCAGTTCTGCTTACAGTCAGTGGAGACACTTCTAAAGGGCAACACGTCATACAGTTCACAGTGGAAATTGCCTTTACTGTGCCAATGGGAAATTGTAAGGATAGGGACTGATTCTTTTTCATCCCTCACTCCCCATTGAACTTAAGCAATTTGTGCAAGACATATATTGCTTATTTGGGCAAGAACATGCAAGAACACCTAGGTCTGTTGTGAGGGCAGGAAGGACGCAGAACACAGATCTCCAGCCTACTCTGCCAGCAGGATACCTTACCAGCAGGATACTGTGTCAAACTGTGGGCACTAAAAAGAGTGCTGGCTGAGTCCATTGCTGTGTCTGTGGTTGCTGTGTTTGGTGCTGAAATTGGTCCTGTCTATGTGTGTAAGGTTTTCTCAAGCATGAAAATTGAGTCTTGTTTGGGTTGTCCAGTAGATTTCAGGTGTTCCTCCACTTTAGGTCTGAATCATGAAAGAGCACATGAAGTTGGGCACCTAATCTTAGGGACTATTGCAATTTTATGGCCCAAAATATGGGTACTGGTTGAATTTATGTACCCCAGATTTAGGTGAAGTGGAGAATGAGCTTTCTTAATTTTTCTTCTGTTCTTAGGATCCTTTTTCCAAAGCAGGGCTTTGGAAGCCACCTTGAATATACTACCTTACATGTAACATATATGTTACACGTATATGCACATAGATACATATCTATGAATGCATTTATACAAACAAATGTATGGTTACACACTCTTTGTGAATGTAGCAAACAATTCTTCCTAAAGGATACCAATAATTATCCTTACAAATTACTGAAGTATTTTTGAATGACTTAGAAGACCTCAAAGAATACATGAGTGAAAATTCAATCACATCTTTCCACACGTGCTATAATCTACCAGTTGGATAAGGTGGTAACTGCCTGAAGAAGCCTGTGCTTGGGAACTGAGATGACACATTCCCGTTACTTTACATGTTGTGCATACATCCCTAGAAGTAAACACAACACATTAGATCTTTAGTTAATTAGAAATACGAAGCTTTCCTTATTAGAGGAAAGCAATGGTATGCCCACTCCAGTACTCTGTCACCAGAACAGATACAGGTGTGGAAAGCAGGAAAGTGCAGTATTATTCAGTGGGGCGATTGTTGCCATCTGGCCATCACTTTATATCCGATTTTAAACTGCTTGATTGGGTAGTTTAACTATAACGTATTGCAGTGGCTTGAGTTAAGTTCATTCTTGCAGTGCTTGCTGTGAGATAAGTGAAACCTTGTCCTGATAGAAAACGATAGCTTATTGCTACAGTAAAAAACATGGCCATCACAAGGTCTCATGGTGGGGAGGAAGTTATGTATGTGTTACCCCTGTACGGTAAAGGTAAAGATAACTTATCACTCACAAAAATTATGGTTCAAAATAAGAAATTAATGTGAAATGGTTTTAAAACTCATTTATGAAAAAAAGCCATAAATGCCGAGTTCAGAAGACTGTACCAAACAAGGAATAATTAGGGTTAAAAATGCCAGGCTTAGGTTGGTTTAGAAAAAAAAAAAAAAAAAAAAGACTGAACATGTTGGTAAGAAAACTCAGAGAGAACTGGGTTTTCTAACATAACCAGAAATACCACAATAGGAAAGGAGAGGATTATTCATCTTGGAATGAGGTCACATGGGTCATAGCTTTGCTAAGCTCATCTGCATTCTTCAGTAGCAAAAACTACTGCCTTGTCATGGGTTTCTCCACTACAGCTTCACAGAGATGGGAGAAAGTTGTACGCTCCACAAATTACCCGCCAGTGTATAAAGAGTCTGCTAAGTAACATCATGATTTTTAACAGAAAATTGAAGTATCAAGATTTCATTCATTTGGCAGCAACAGCTCAGAATTTTGTATCTTTCAATGAAAAAAACCAAATATTTATTTTAGACAGTGCACAAATTTGTAGGAAATCCTAGAAGGATGTTTATCATCAGGTCCATAGAAACAATGACAAGATCCTAGTGGGCCAAAGGTTGAATTACAGTTAAGATACTAATAATCCCTTAGAAGAATTCTTTATAGATGTTCTACAGCTTCTGTTCTAAACAGAAACTATAACTCAAGATCTCAATTTCCAAAGAATTTATAAAACCTTTTTAAACCAAATTTAGGTTTCCAGAAGTAGGATAATTTTTGCACATCCCACAGAAGAAACGGGAGGTGTGATGCTAGGAGGGCAGACTTTCCAAAAGCTGTATTTAGAATCATCTACAAGTTAACTTGGATGCTTGATTAGGTTGTTAATATGCTGCTTGAGCTTCCAAGGTCTGCACTTTGTACCTTTTGAGTCACTTTAGGAAATCTGATTATTTTATTTTTTGAAAAAAACCACTGATCTTGCAGGCTATAGGCCGAGAGTTTTGCTCTGATTCAGCATGTCAGCTCTTGTTTCTTTGCAGCCTTTCCTATCTGGTGGCTGTGAGATGTGCATTTCAGAAAAACTGAATTCTGACTATAGCACTAGGTTTCATCCTTCAGAAAAAAAATGTTCTACGGAAGAAGGAATGAATTAGGATAGCAGCATCAGACTAATAAAACAACCCTCAAACAACAGTTATGGCTGCTGCTTCCTAGTTTTGTTTTTCTTTTTCTCATAAAACTTAACTTTTTTCTCTCATTCAACAAGAACAGTCTTTGTCTCCATTCCAGTTCACAAGCTGAGAATTGTTCAATAAATGTTGTTCTATTGTCATTCTGTTTGTCACTTTGGGTTATAGCAACAGAGGCATAGTCAGCAATGACCTCTGGCAGTCCTTCAGATCCACTTGGAGAGCCTCCCCTGGAATATGCTATGTGTTCCCCCAAACCAGACCTCCAGAAGGGTATGGTCTAATTGGAGAAAGTCCTGGCAACAGCAACTGGGAATCATCATAATTGTAAGGAAACCTTAACCATGGAGAAAGGCTGAAAGCACTGAACTTGTTCAGCCTACAGAGAGCAGCCTGTAAGGAGGCATGACAACTGCCTTCAAGTACAGAAAAAGCTTTTTGCAAGGAGGAAGGGAAAGATCTGTTCTTGTCCATGGTGAATAGGAATGAACTTACATTGTTCATTACAGACATATCAGCAGTTAGCAAAAAAATCTCTAACAGCGAACTTTCTTTCCACCTAGGGTACCAAGATTGCCTGAGGATGCCATCAAATTCGTGTTGCTAGAGGTCTTTCAGTGCAAACCCAGCAGTGATGCAACTGAGTCTGTCCTGTGGCAGGATGAAAAATGGCCTCTGTGGGTCCTGTTTTCCCATGATTTTCTATCACTTTAAGATATTTTCGCAGAGCACCTCAGTTTTTCACACTGTGGCCTGTGTGGTAAGATACATTATTGATATACTTTGGAAAATTTAATATTCTGTGTTCATTTTGACTGACAGGACTGATAACAGCTGTGGTACATTAGCATTGCAGCTGATGGCACAGATCAAGAATAGGAAAGAAACAAACTGAAAGGATCCAAGGGCATTGCTTTGGAAGCAATAATAAAGAAGCATAGCTTAGCTGGGCAGAAAGCCACTCACTTTTCACATTCTGACTTTTTAAAGTAAACTGAAGCATGAGAAGGCAGCTACAACAAAATGGAAGCTAAAATGAAGCTTTGCTTCTATTTGGTCAATAAGGACAGATGACACTGAAGGAGTGGAGTAACTGGCAGCCTTTCCTTCTGGACTAGAAAACGGTATCTCTGGAGTATGAACATGAAGGTGAGAAACTTACAAGCTTCCTCTGATTTGGGATTTCTATACAAAAGTTTCACATATCCCCAACTGGGAGCTGGGAAGTAACTTGTGTATCTGAATGCCATCGTGATAATGAAGTACACTGCTGCCAAGCCATGTGGCGGGCTGCTCCTGTCCATTAGGAAGCAAACATGACTGCCAGTGACTCCTGCTCAGGCACTGAGCAGTTCAAAGCCTGCAGGTCAGAGATTAAATTCTTGCAAAGGAAGGAGAAGAAGGAGAGAGTAAAGGGGAAGCAGGACATTCTTTCTGAGCTGAAAGGAGGCGTTAAGGCACTATCAATCTTGCCAGTGATGAAAAAGAGGGACAAACGTAACTCAGATTCTCACCGCTGTCAGTGACCTCTTAGAAATTATCTAAGGGGTCATCAGCATAGCACTACTGCCTGCTACCTGGTTTTCTGGGGAAAAAAATTGTTTTATTGGGCTCTGAAGCTTCTCCAGCTCTTGTGCACATCCCTGTGCTATTACCATTGAGGCACAGAAGGATTCCATTTTAAAATGTCCTGGAAGCTAGCACCTATAACTGTTAATGTGCCTCTGGAGTACCATCTGCCAATGCCTGCATGTGTGGTTCTCTACCTGTAAGGAGAAAGAAAACACTAATAGAAATTATAAAAAATAGCTAGCAGAATGATTTAACAAGAGGCAGTAAATATGGACTCAAGTGTGTGAAAGCTTCCCTGCGAAAGAATGGCCAAGCATGCACTCCTAGAGTGCCTCCAGTGCCTAATGACTTTAAGAAAACAACACGACCTAGGAAGGATAAAAGTGGACAGCCCTTTGCAAAGGCAAAAAGCCTTTGAAGTGAAAATGAATTGTGGGAAAGTATCATTCATGTGCACGGTTAAATTTCTGTAGTTCATCAAATCCCCTTAAAAAAAAAAAAAAAGGAGTAAAACCTCATGCCTCTGTGTGGTGCTGTCACATTGTACATTTTACAGACTTATGCAAACACAAGTCACTTCTTATTCTAAAGCCTTATCTTAAAGATTCAAATTTCAGCATGATAACATTGGCTGCATTTTGACTACTCACTTCTGATTGCTGATTAAGCAGTTAAGGAGTAACTTGCCTTAATTTATTACTGTTTCCTGCTGTGATTTTAGTTAGATCATGCTAGACACTAAGTAGTTGAAGAGGGAAGAGACAAACTGCCTGGATGAGTTTTACCTTCTCAGATTCAAAGATTCAAATTTCATTTTTTTCACAGTTTCAAATTGTCATTTATTAGCTAGATTATTTCTTGGTAAGATGCCTATAAAATACACTTTAACTTACATGTGGTTAAAAACAATGAAAGTAAAAAAAAAAAAAATTCTGTACCATGGGCAAAATGATTTGACAATCTTAGCCATCCTGACAGACACAACTTGGAACCACAAAAATTTCCATCATCATAATTTACCGTTTTTGGCAACTCCAGTGAAAACAATCAAGACCAGAATGAGCTTTGCTGTTTAAACTACCTAACTCTCTGGTTTACAGCTCTGATTCTTTTCATGTCAGGCTGTAATATTTTCTTAGTGCCATAGCAAGAAGATCCTCATGCATCTCTGTTTTATTACATACTTAATAGGACACTTAAATGTTTGGCGACATATTGCAACAGGGCATCTTTTCATGTACAAAAAAGACTATTCTTTTTAACATGTATAATTACAAGAAAGGAAAAAGCATTCCTTGAATACAGGTACGGGGGTAGAATAGAAGTGGACGGCAGTGCACAAACCCTTAAGAAGACATTTATACCAAAAAAAAGGTAAAAGGGACTGTTTAGCGCACAGGAGAAATAGCATAAGAAAAACCAATAATTTGTTGATTAAAACAGCACCAAGCATGTTTTGAGAAAAAAATATTAGACTTTTTTTTTCAAAAATCTTAATAAAGAAAATTCAATCAGCTCTTACAGTACAACTAATCTTGCACTTCTGAGGTGTCTTTCCATATGTGTACTTCATTAGGTTGTATAAATGTGAATTAAAGTCTTAAAGCCCCTATGAAGTAAGATAAGGAAATGCTGTTATTCCCATTTTACAGAAGAATAAGGAGACATGAAGTAGGTGAAGCTATGCACTCAATTAACAGTAGCTCAACCACTAAATGTTCCTGCTTCAACATTTTGCTTCTGTGTCCATAGACAATTCTACCTGTCAGGGGTAGCATGCAGTGTTAAGAGATGTGTCAGCAGGAATAATGTCAGGATAGGAGCCTGCACAGTTTAGTAGATAGTTTGGGAGATAACAACATTCCCAAAGAAAGAAAGGTCTATAGAAGAGCACAAGTTTAAAGGAAAATAGGCAGTTTTGAAGATTAATTCTAGAGAAGAAAATGGGGGTGAGGGAAATTAACAACATGAAAATGGACAAGGCAATGCACAACAGGAATTGCTGAAAGAGAGGAAGGGACAGTGATAGGTATTTGCTGACAGAGAGTGATCTAGCAGAGTAAGTCAAGAGATGGACAGAAAATAAATACAAGTGTTAGAGGAAAATAAGAAAGCCAAAAAAATTTTTGGTAATCTTAAATGAGGGAGGAGAGAGAAAGCAAAGATTATCAGAGGGATGACAGAAAGGGTTAGGAAATATATATGTGAAATAATTAACTGTCAATCTAAGGCACATCTTAACTTCTGAAGTCAAATTACTGGATGAAGATATCTCTAGTACTACTAGTACTGTTATTCAAGGCACTTGAAATAAATTTTGAAATAAACCACCACCAATTTTGCTGATTTTCTTTTTCCTTTACTGAAGATGCACTATATGCAGTATGATGTCAGAAGATAATTTAGTTGCTATTTGCACAGTACTAATAGCAAGCATCGTACTGGATGGAAGAAATATATATTAAAAGAAAAATAAATCATCAGCTACAGCACTCATTCACCACAAGTAAGACAGGTCCTTGAACCACAAGCCAAGAGTTCCATACTGGGGTGATCCTAGTGCAAGACAGCAGTATTGGATAATGGGTGTGAGACAAAGAGGTAGGGAAAATGGGTGGAAGGAATAGATAAGGTGACATTGGTGAGACACATCTTAAGAGTCACTGAGTAAGACGACTAATACAGCATTAAAACAGAAAGTCAGATTGTGAATGTGTCTGTAGTAACTAAAGGAGAGAGGGCAAACATTATGGTTTGTAAAAAAAGGTCACATAATTCTGCAGTCTTACCATTTGATTTTTTTCTAATGTATTAAAGCTTTTTATGAAACCCCTAATAATTTAAAGCAGAAAAAACCCACTTTTATTTCACTCAGTTATCACAGGGCAAGTTCTCAGCTGTGTGTAAATATTGAAATATTTAGGGCAAAAATGTCCCACCTGGTGCATGTGGCACTCAGTAGCTTCAGGAAGAGCTGTGAATCTTCCTTTAAGAAACCAATTTTGCATCGGAGGTTTTGAGAAACCATAAATACTACCTATTTTTTGCATTTAATCATCATGTTCAAAAATCAGGGCTACTGCTGTTAAGATGGATAAATGATGAACTTTATAATTTAAGAATAATCATACAAGATCACAATCAAAACATTCTGAGCTGTCAAGCCAAACCCCATTTTTTGCACACTGGGGTCCACTAAGGCCAGCTTTTGTTGCAAAGCTAGGTTTTGTGCTTAGTGTTGCATATGAAGGCAAACGGACTGTGGGGAGATTTAAAAGTTGAAACCAATGAGACTGGGCAGTTAGCCACTGCTTTGTACCACATTTGTGTCTGCTTTACACAAAATAAAAGTTTTACTTACGTTTCTGACACTTTCTTCTTTGAAAGGAAATACAAGGCAACAGCTGTAATTTTAATCAACAAGAAACTGATACCCAACCCAATCCAAATATCTGCAAAATCAGAGCAAAGACAGAAATAAGTAAAAGGAAACACTCAAATAATGAATCGAAAAATATTTCTTTCTATTTACAGACCCACCATTTTGAAGGAGACTTGATGTTGGAGGCTTAGCACTTATGTGGCAACGGTTTCCTTTCCATTCTTTTCCACATCTGTGAATAAAATAACAATTTTTGAAAAATGAAGAAGCGAGGATCATAAACAGTGACAAGCACACGAGAAATGCAAATCCTTTTGAGCACTTCTGCCAGTGACTAAAGCTCACTCAGGGATCACAAAGAGCAGCATCAAATTTAATAGAATGAAATGTGAGAAATACACAGAACAAACCTAAGAGAGAGAAAAATAAAACAGAACAAAATTCAAAGATTAGAATTGGCTGCCTTGTCAATGTTGCCATCATATTGTTTTCCAACAGTAAAATAAATATTACTAATTTCACTGTTATCTTCCATGTGAGGGTTCAATACATTTCTGAGCTGAGGATTTGGGACCCCAATACAGAAAAAGATACACAATTAGAGATGTGAAATATGTTTTTCTCCTCCACCTAATCTGCGTCTCTCTTGTTTTTCTATTTTCTTGTAAAAATTATATGCCTTCAACAAATGGCTCTTGATAACCAAAGCACTACATCTGAGCTAACAACTGCAGCCATATCGCATTATGCTAAATTTGCTGTTTGGTTCAAATCCAGTCTTGATTTGAAGTAACCAAAATACAAACAATCTGAGACAAACTTTGATATTTTACTTTACACTTGTTGCTTAACAGTTAATGAGTCACAAAAAAAAAGTGTGCATCATTTCCCACTTCAATTTATCTGGATATAGCTCTCGGCTACTTGCTTTTATTGTGGCCTTCTCCATTGGAATGAAGGGACCCTGGACATCCAGGTGTGGGTTGGCTCCCTCTGCTGAGATGGGTGCTGTTTGGAGCACCCCAGGGAGCCCTTCTGGGTATGCCAGGGATTCTCAAAATGGCTGTAGGCACCTGGATTTACAAATCCTAAATGATGACTAGTGTAAAGGGTTGTTAGAGGGATAGCTACGTATTGACATCTGAATTTCAAGCAACCCATTTGATGAGCTGAACACGCTGAGTGTCACACTGGAATGACTTTACCAACTTTTCAGTTGTCTGCATGGCTCGTGGTTTATGAATTATAAAGCTTCACAAATTTTCCATTTTTTTTTTTTTTTGAAAGGAGCATCAGAAAGAAGTGATGGTAGTAAAACCATTTCAGTCCTATTAATGTCAAATGAATAAGAAGTTAGTTTCATTTCTCATGATTTCTCTTGACAGTTTCACAAACTATTAATGTGGGGTGGACATCAAGGTGTATATTGAGTTGCTTTCTCACCGCAATACCAACAACACATCTTTTTCATAGACACCAATTTTCAGAAAATAATTTCTGTGTTGTAATTGTAGTTTCTTCTCCTGTCCTTAAATGTATAATACAAAATCTCACATATACACAATTAAATCTTTATATTAAGGCTATTTTATTTCAACATCTAAGTGAGAACTGGTGTTTGTCATGGGTTAGCAGATGGCATTGCATATGTGCCTTATCCTAGCAGTTGCACACTGAGTTAACTGAGGCACTTTGGAGGGAGAGGAGTATACTATTTTCCCAGAAGATGACTGAGCGTGATGGATGTAGGGAGAGGAAGGGTAGGATGATAGGACCAGCAAGCATCTGTCTGCAACCTCAGTGAAATTTAGAATTCTGAAAGGATCAGGGCATGTTGGAAAGCAGATCTATATCCCAGTCTCAGACATGACAGGAGGCAAGTGACTTCACTAAAGTCTGAAAGAGGCTGATGAGGGATTTGTTGCAACTCAGTAGACCATTGAAAAGTAGTGGGCAGAGAACCTGCCATGAGGGAAGTACCAGCTGTACTTGAACACAGTGAGCAGAACGAGACTGATTTAACCCATTTTAGCCCACAGACCTGAGTTTTCTTTGGTTAAAGGCTTACCTTGTTCAAGGTTACTAATTGGAATATTAATGAGTCCTAGGTTTAAAGACTGGAGCCAGCAGTATATTCTGACATGCTCGTTTTAAGGAAAAAGTGGCATGATTTCATCTGACAGCTCTGGCTAAGCTGGAGACCTGTTGTATTCAGTGACTGAAAATACCTGGTCCCTTCTGTTCTCCTCCTTCTTCAGCATACTACAAAAAATCAAGTAATTCATAAACTGTTCTTTTATGCAGACTGATGATTTTATACAAATGTCAAATTGCTGTTGAGTTCATATTGAGCCCTGTGGATCCATGTAGAAACACTGCAATCTGATGGTAATCACCCATCAAAATAATTTTCTGATTGCTCTCCATTATATAATTACCTTTCTCTCCATTTGCCAGATTTTCTGTTGAGCTAGATATGCTTTTAACCAAAATTGCCCTCTTTCTTGTCACTGAAGAACTTACTTGACTGTAAAAGAAAGAATGAGAAAACAGATTTGCAGCTGTGCACCAGCACTACTCAGACATGGTAAGAGAGGTGCCATCTGCTGCTCTGGAGCTGCTGGAGTTTGGCTTACCTCAGGACTGCAAAGAGAAAGCAGGAGTGTGTACTGGTAAGAGCATGGGAAACTCCTACTACTCAGCAATAACTAAATATATCTTCATACGCTGTCTTTCCATTTATTAATGAAATATTTCCACGTATTCATACTATGTTTGAATTATGAATACAAAAGTTAAGCACTTTTACTCATATAGATAACTAGCTTATCTTCTTATACATACACACTGGTTTTATAATCAACTATTAACTACCTTTGGCTGGCCATTTATTCCCCTCTAAATCTCGGAATCCCAGCAGTACTGTTTTATGTTATGTGACACACACCACTTAGGAATCTGGTGTCAGACTCTCAACATGTGTAATTTTGGCCAGTTAAATGATTTTCCATTGTTTCCATTCCATCTAAGTTGCTGCCAAAACTGTGACCTTATAATACTGCTATGCAAAAAAAAAAAAAAAAAAAAAAAAAGAGTAAAAAATGGATTAAGGTGGAGCCAAGATAGTATCGCTTAAACTTGGTGAGCGATTAGGACAAATTCAGAAACAAATAGGAGGAAAAAAAATATTGTAAAGCATGAGGACTATTTATAGGGACAGGGAGGGGGCAAGGCAAAAAAGGATGAAGTTAGTAAACACATCATAGCTAATCTGCAAAGACCTCAATGGAAAAGGAGTGCTGTGCAACAAACATCTTGAAGAGTGAGTATATCGGTTGGTTAAGAACTCCCACTTATATCTTCACACACTGATTTATTTGGTAATTTTTATCTGTGGCAGAGGATCTTAGCAATCATCCCTGCCACAGAGGTAAAATACCAGACTATCAGAAAAATCTGGGTTATAATTTGGAGATTGATTCAGGTCTTCCTAAGGCTTGGCCATTCATTACTTACAAAATGTCATCTTCTCAAGTAAAAAAAAAAAAACAACTAGGAGAAATGAAGAGTTACAGCTAGCTGTAAAGCCTGCAACTTTCAGTGAGGCTGCAAGAAAAACATGGGGAAATTGTTCATTGATATCTTTTGCTCCCAGCTGATATAAGCACTGCCTCTGGCTTTTAGCAAAGCTAAGAATTTATGTGCCTAGAATAGATGGAAACTTCTTTTCAGTATCCAAAACAATCTTGTTTTATAGATGTTTTAAAAGATTTTGATCCTTTTATATCTATCCTCTGTAGAAACTTTAGCTGATTACTGTGATAGCTGCGGTGGAGAAATCACTCTCTAGCTTGAAAGAATAGAATGAGATTTTTAATGGCACCAGTCTGTCAATAACTCAGATTAGAGAAGATGACAGTTCTGGGCCATGAATTTAAAAGAAATTATAATTATCTAAACAAGGTATTCCAGTTATTTCACTCCATTGGAAAGCTGAGCGGTATTTTCAAAACAAAAATTTTGGGCATGGTCTTCTATAGGATCATTAAGAGGTTTTGATAACAAGACTGAGAATATTTTACAGGTCAGAAAATGTTATACCACTATATATCCTTTTGTATTAAACAAAATCAAAAAACCATCACAGGCCATAACCAACCAATCAAACTATTTTGGAAGCTAAACAAAACTTATACGACAAAACATAGATCCTATTGTCCTTAAGGAATGAGATACATGTACCCATTTCTCTGAGTCTGATTCTTTGCAGCCTTCTGCCTGTGCAGTTCTTTGCAACTGTGTGAGGTGGGTTTTGAAATGATGTCATTCTCATCTAGTACATTTTCCCGTAGACTTCACTCTGTCCAAGGCATGTAGGACTAAGTGGTTGATAAAAAATCCCAGAAGTGATCCTCTTTTCAGAAAGGAATAAAATAGAAAATATCAGGAAGAAAGGTAGGAAAGGCACATTTCAAACCAAACATGGTATTAGTTTATTGTGGTTTTGAGGATATGGAGGCAGTTTCCTTAGCTGTTTGTACTGAGGGCACAGAATACATATTCCTGTGCTTTTGCAACCACAAGAATACACTCTCAAGGGGCCTACAAGACAGCTGGAGAGGGACTTCATACAAGGGCATGTAGTGATAGGACAACGGCTTTAAACTGAAACAGTTTAGATATAGATTGCATATTAGGAAGGTATTCTTCACTGTGAGGGTGCTGAGACACTGGAACAGGTTGCCCAGAGAAGCTGTGGATGCCCCATCTCTGGAAGTGTTCAAGGCCAGGCTGGATGGGGCTTTGAGCAACCTGGGCTAGTGAAAGGTGTCGCTGCCCATGGTAGAGGGGTTGGAACTAGGTGGTCTTTAACGTCCCTTCCAACCCTATTGGGTTCTGTGATTCCAACGCTATGGAATTCTATGATTCTATGATCTATGACTTGGTCCTTTGCCTGTTAATGCAAAACTTTATCAGTCAATAACAGTAAAAACACCAGGCAGCTGTATAGGAAATACAGTCAGACTTCACCTTTCTGCTGTGCAGTCCTTGCTACATGCAGTCCTGAAATGAACTTTACTCTCGCAACTCCAGGTAGGTCAGAGCAGCCTGTGGTACGCACCTAAGAGATGGCTCACTTGAAGCCCAGTTAATGAAGGAGAACACTCTTGACTACCTACCTACTGCTGTGCACGGACTGCACTTACAGCGCTTTACCTCAGTTGGGAGGCACATAAGTTGCTCCTTCAAAGTCACTATTAACCTTCCCTCTGATGAGAGCAGCTGGGGATACGCAAATGCTCATGTGGTGGAAAGACCTTACAGAGTGCAGATCAACTGTGTCTTCTGGCCAATGTGTTAAATCTTCATTAGCAGGGTAATGGGAATTTTGAAGAGCTTCCTTAATAATCCTTTTCTCCTATTTTATTTTTAAGATAGACAATTCTGAAAAGGCTCTGAATTTATCTCTTGAGCCATGAAGCTGAAATTCCACATTATTTATGTACAATTAATTTCCTTAGACTAATTACATCTTGAGTAATTAGCAGCGCCACATTTTACACGAGTCTTAAGTTTATCTGAACTACAGAGATAGCCATTGCAATCCATTCAGGCAGGAAGCTCCTCAGAGTTGAAACAAGAGGGGCAAGAGAGAAAGGCAGATGAAACAGCACTTCAATACTTCCATCCCAGTGCACACCCTAATCTATCCTGTCTGACAAAATGTCTTCTGCTATTAGCAAGTTCTTAAGGGAATGTCATCCTGGAAGGGAGAATGTTAACGCTCAAAATTTGCTTCTAGGATTTCCAACTCATTATTTCCTAATATAGATACCGGTAATGCAAAGGAATGAACCTAGCAGTGCCTGTATTGCTGCACCCTGTGCCTGCGGTTATGGCTCCTCTCACTCGGAATGAAAAATAAAAAACAGACAAGGTGTCTGCTGTTTTTGATGTTCATTCAGGGCAGGTTTAATTTACACAGACATGCATTTCAGAATATCAAACCCTGTGCTGTATTAAAGGTAGCATATGCAAAAAAAAACCAACCCAAAAAACCAACCAACAAAAAACCACCGTAAAAACAACCAGATGTGTACTTGATTGCTTATTTTCCTCCTGGCATCTGGTTCCTTACCCTTACAATCATTTTCTCCATTCTGAGACAGATAAACTATATCACTCAAATAGTAGTAGGGGTAACTCTAGTTGGGTAGGGGCAATGTCAAGAGAAGAGTTTTGCAGTAGGGAACCAAGTCTATGATCTCCAAGAACAATCATGAACAAAGCTCCTTGTTAACTTGGAAAAAAAAAGTTCCAACAGGCTGTATTTTCAAGAAAGGCTTTGATGCATGTGAAAAATTCAATGCTGAAATCTGTTGGGTTTTCTTTTTTTTTCTTTCCATTTTTTTTCTTTTTTTCCCCCAACAGCAGTAATCACTGATCTTTTGTAATAACTAAGGCTGTTCAGTATAAAACAATGTTCTGCATTTTCATATTTGAAAGTTGTTAGCTTTTGTCAATATACTGTATTGGTTTCACTTTTCTCAAGAGCACTTATGTTTTATGCTGAACCTGATAAAAGCTTTAAAAAAACATTAAATCATATGTGATGTTAACCTAGCAGCATTCACAGCATTAAATACTACATATCCATTCGGCATCTCTTCTGCACTTCTTCAGAATTATTAATTTAAGTGCCAATTTTGTTTATGCTAAAAGGATTTGCATTAACAGGCAGACTGAACATTAAGAAAATGTCCTGAAATGTTAATCACCTTTTTTGGTGATCATGGAATTTTTATTTTTACTTATTTATTTAAAACAACACAGGTATGTAAAAGCAATTGCTCAACAAATAATGGAGAGAAAACAGAAAAAATTAGATGCTAGACAATCAACAGTTACCAAAGCTGCTTCTGTCCACAGAAATTTCATAAGCAGATGGGAGTGAAGTACACTTAGTGTGTGATAAATCTATAAACAGCACTAATTTCTATTTTTTGTCTGCAAGTGTCTGTAACCTAATTCACTCAGTCACTGTCAGAAAACAGTTAACAAATGGGAAGTACAGAGCTAACCATTCCTATTTGCAAGAGCTAGAGGTCTCTCTGTCATTGTCACCAATACCTCTTGTCCAAAGTATACCTTTTCTCGGCTGTGAGGCACATCTGCTTTTCTTATTTCTATCTGAAACATTTTTCGTGCAGAAAACCTAACCAGTTATGTCATATGTACATTCAGAATGACCAACAGTCAGTCAGTTAACTATTTAGTGTGCATGGTATTAGTAGTATGTAAATTAAGGTAGTAATATGTGAGTGACTGTAGTTATACCTTCCTGAGAGTATGAATGTACTGTTCATAGTATCCTTTAGAGACTGCACGTACTTATGCATCTTCCATAATGCACCGAGCCTCTGTGAACCCAGATTTGCCATTGCTATGTTTATATTTGCTAAGTTTATAATACGTCACACTGGGGTCATTACACATGAATGCCGGCATTATTCAGGAGCTGTGCCATATCTATTGAAGTGCAGGCTACTCCAGGAGTGGTGACAGAGGATACAGAGGGAAAAATAAAAACAACCCACAACTTAGTTACTTGCAGAAAACAAAAGACTTTACCTCTCTCTGCTATATCAGTGTAGAAGTTTCTCTGCTCGCTAGCCTTTGCAATTAGGGATATGCAAAATAAGCTTCACTAGAAGCTTGTAAGTATGATGAAAACAGCAACTCTTCATTCCATTATGGAAAAAAAGTAACCTCTACTTCAGCAATGTAGTCATCTGTTTGCACTCTAGCTATTATCAACAATGAACTCAAAATTAAAAAAAAAAATCATACTTTCTGATTAGTCTTTATTGCTGAAAGTATGCAAAATTTCAATAGTGAATATTGCGTGAATGGCCTCAGAAGGTATCATACCGATGATGAATGTAACCTGTTGCCTGCTGACTGTAGCTGTAATTAGGACTCACATTATTCCATTTGTGGTTAAGCTCACAGATGTGGGACAAGGAGAAACCTCTCTTGGAACAGACAGGTAAAGCGGATGGTAACCTTCAATGTCAAGAAGCTGTAGCATGTAGGTAAGGGCACATTAACTCATTGGGAGACAGTCAGATGTTCTCTGGCCCACTGTGTGCAGTTCTGATCATTCCTGTTCAGGAAGATGGAAGGCAGAGGACTACTACAGTGAGCACAAAATTAGAAAGCCTGTCTTACAAGAGGATTCCAAAAGAGTTCAGTGTTTTTTGTCTGGAAGAAAACCTGAAAGGCACATGGCTTTTCTTTAGAAACACTTTGGAGGATAAACAACAGAGGTATTGAGGGACTTTTTAGGTTAATGAAGGATACTGGCACAAGCACAAATGAGTATAAACTGTCTATGACTAAATTTATGAAGAAATTTTAGAAAGTGTCCAAACAGAAAAGCAAGGCTCATATCCTTCCTGCATTTCTTACTGCATGTTGCTTCAGGAGAGTCAGCTGGAATCCTCTGTACTTGGTACCACATACTCCAAAGATCCTCAAATGCTGGAAACTCCCAATAACACAGCAAGGTAGAGAGGAATATGGAAGCCAAGAATTCCCCATAACTGCTCATAAAAGAAATCTAACTAAATTCTGAATAGAATTATTTGATCAGATTGTGTGTGACAAGGGTCTGGATTTGAGGACCCAGATATAACTTCTATTCTGAAAACTGCTAAAATTCATAACTGGTAAACACAAAAGAATCACCATGAGGCAGAGTAATATGAGGGATACACAGATTCTAAAGGAAATGTAAGTACTCTGAGAAAAGATCTTTGCATCCTCATAGATTATTCAATGGAAGTAACTGCTAAGCTTGGATCATAAAAGCATGCACTATGCATAAAGAGTAAGATAGAAGACATTAGAGATTACAGCGATTAAAATCATAAAGCAGAGACTGCAAAGATCAGATTTAATTTATACAGAAGATGATTGGGAGCAGATATGCTGAAGGTAAACAAAATGATACATGGCAAATGGAAGAAAAATTGTGTGTTGCTGTCTATCCTCTGGAATGTTCAATCAGCTGAAAGGAAATACATCTGAAACTGGTAAGGAAGCTATTTGTCACATAGTGCTTAACTGACCTGGGGGAGTCCTTGCCTTAGCAAGTCTTAGAAGCCAAGAACTTAATGATATGTACTAGAGAGCACTCCTTAAAACAGACTGAAACTCTTTAGAGACTACAGAGCTCAAAGTTCTAACTAATAGTAATTTGGAAGAAAATTCATATATTGGCATCATACTTTTCTACAGGTATCTTCTGTTTTCTTTTCTCCCAGGTCCTCAGCATGAAACACTGTGATTAGTTATTGCTCTTATAGCCACAAGAGATTCTAATTACAGCCTGCATTGAGTAAGAAAAGGTAAGTGTTAGAAGGAAGGACTCAGTCCATCTAATTGCTTTTTATATAGATACACAATGAAACCATGGTGACCAGTTTTTAAAGGTTTAGAGTGGGACTTAATTTTTCTAACATTAACCACCTGAAAAGGGAAGTATCTAGAGATAGTGCAGACACGTTTACACTATATGAAATAAAAAGTCAAATCCTCATCTGCATCCTTTACCATTGATTATAATAGCGTCACGATGACTAGTTCAGAGTAGATACATGCATTTAGCTGTTACCAGCTAGGCAAGAGGAACAACACCTTAATGCTTGCCGTTAAATGTTTAAACAGAAAACAAGCAGCATCTGATGTTAGAGTAGGAGCATGAGGGTAAGCTTTGTATCATGGACAGCTTGCAAATGACATCCTGTTTGGTCCAGGCAAACCATTTATTAAAGGGGGGAAGGGTAAATACTGTCTCTAGCTTCAGTCATTTTAATAGAATGATTGGAAATTTCAGAGCAAACATTTATTCATTGAAATTAGCTGACACATGAAAAAGCTCATATTTCACAAACAATTTGAATTAAAATTTTAAATAAAACTCCGTCGCTGTCTGGAGCCTGCCTGATTTCTTGTCTAGCTTCTACCCTAAAAACCTGAGAACAAACCCAGATTTTAAAGTTGCTCTGATGAGAATTACACTGATTTGAAAAACAAATCTTTTATGACTTCACTAAAATTCTTTCTGTTTCAGACTGGTGTGATAGTCTTGTACACTGACAGAATTTTTTCCAGTGTATTTTATCCTATCATGTGGAAATGCAGACCTATATGGAAACTATTTGCTGTGTCATTTGCTTTTGTGCCTTTACTCTTCAATGAAATAAGCCCCAGCAGAATTCATTGAGGGTTGGTATGTGGCACACACTATATTTTATGGCACAGATTCATTCAGCTACAGCAATGAAGCAGAAGTATATGTTCACAGCAGACGGTCAGACCTGAAATTCACCATTTCAAACAATTATGCTCTTTTTTATGCTACCTTTTCCCACCTTCTTAAATAACAGGGTTTTGGTAACAGGTTTTCCAGTATCATAAAATAATGGTTAAAAGCCTCAGTGGAACAAATCATGAAGCTACTCCTGGCACTGAAGAAAGGATTTAGTGCTAGGTTCAACAGGGAAATGACTATCCACTTAGCTAAGCATTAAACAAAGTAAAAGATCTCTTCCAGGAAAAAAAAAAAGTTATTTTTAAAATGACATTTTTTTCTAGGAAAAAACCTAGCATTTCAACCTGACTTTATTTAAAGATAAAACCACCAGAAAGCACATTGTTTAATTCTAACTGATGCCAACTTGAGACATTCACACAAGGAAAAGAAGCAGCTTGAAACAATGTAGTAGGTACATTGATCACTGACCACTGGAGATCAGAGTTCCAATTATGACTGAGTCCTGGGTTTCAACCTACTGTTTTTGAGTCTGGAGCTGTGCTTTGTAAAAAGTGACCAACAGTATTAATAACCTTGCCCATAAAAAACACTTGTCATTTTAAACTTGGGTAAACCAGTGAAAATTAGTCACTTTGTGAGCTAGAATTAAAATATGGGATACTGGGAGCACAGGGCTGGCACCTTGCTGACTGAGGGAGGTTTGGTGCAGGTGATACACTTAGCACAGAGATCATTTCACTAGCGAGAAAAAGGACTTGTCTCCATTTTTTCTTACTCTAAGGAACCTAGGAGATTGAAGTAATACCAATTACCATGTACAGTATGAAGTGAGCCCTACTCACAAAGGCTGTATCCATGCAGTAGTATCTGAACTGTTGAAGCGAAGCGAAAGAGTTCACTGAAGAGATATGCCTTACCTTAGATCAGCTTACCGTAAACAACCAGTCCTTTATGCCAGTCTGCCAGTTCATCTCATTTCCCAGTTCCTCCCCCGCCCCCCCCCCACCCCCCCCGCAATATTACATGCTTTTATTTCCTTGCCCCTCTTGTGTTTCTCTGTCTTCTATACTTTCCCTCCCTCCCTCCCTCCCTTTTGCTATTCATGGAAGATGCACTTGGAGCTGATGCTTGATTTGCTCTTGAAGAACACTCCAAGAAGGGAAGGAACACTGAAAAACAGCTAGAAGAGAAAGAGACAAACATAAATTTCTAAAACCCACTGTTTACATGTTTGTGTCTCAGCCCCTAGCTGAAACTTCTAGAGGACTCAATAAAGATTTAAGAATGACCTGACAGAAAGCATGACTGTGCAGCTGCACTGACAACTGGTAGAAAAATACTTCTGCTTTCAGAAATGTCACTGATTTTATATTTAGGTCAAATTAGCAAATAACGCAATAAAGTATAGAAGAGAGATCTAGCTTTAAGATAGATGTGTTAATTTCACAGGAGAATGCTTTTTGCTTAAATGACAGTTCTGTTGATAGAACAGATGGGGTTATGTATCAATAGTAAACCTAATAAAGCATCTGAATATATTTACGGTGGCTGGATTTTTCCACAGAGACCTTCCTTTTCTTGCTTTGTTTTTGCTAGATTGCAGGTTTGTTTGTTGGTTTTTTTTTTTTTTTTGTGTGTGTGTGTGTAGTTTTGTTTTTAATGTTTGCTCTTAATGCTTTTAATCAGACTGTAACAGTACTACATACTCACTCGTTTATTATCTGCACTATATCTAGTTAGGTAAGAAATAATAGGTATTTATTGCAAAATCAGCTCATGTTTCTGCTTTTTACTGCTGTTTACCCTCTGACTAACTTTCATATGGGTGAATCTGCAAAGTCTAGGTGAAATTAAACAGTTTCTTAAAAAGCTTGAGCAATGGAAGAGTTAAACCACACATTTGGCACAAATAAAAAAAATCAATAAAAATACTTTCTTTTCCTGCTGCCCCTTTCCAGCATCGGTCTAGTCTTTTTATCTGCTGAAACAGTTTGCTTTAACCAGAGCCTGCCAACACATGGCATTGCTCCTGCCAGGTGGATTGTAGTGTATGTTGGAGATTATAAATCACTTAGTCATTCTCAAACAGTCATAAATTTATCTGCTTACATGGGAGACAATGCTGTACAATAAAACCTAGTGCTGCTGCTTCTCAGTATTGTACAAGCTATGTGCACAAGTACAGGCTAAGATTATATCAACACAAATATATTCTTTAAAACTTTTCACTTGTATTTTAAGTGTGTGTCTAAAAGACACAAAGAAACAAAAAAAAGCCACAAAACTCCTTTTTTGTTGCTTACCCTCCATGCAATGCAGAGACAGTGGTTTACACTCCATTTGAATCACTCACCCCTCAGAAAATGTTTAAGTTCTGCAAGAAGTTCTACACATGCCAATGTGGTCCATTGAAAAGAATAGTGCTGGTATGTTGTCTCCGCATAAATTGCACAGTCCTCTATCTGATAGTAGAAATGAATTTCACAGAAGCTTAGGGAATTCACTCTCTAGTTTCTTGCTAACAACTTAAATTTATGAAATCTTCAGAGGAATGACCTTTAAACAATTTATGAGAACCTAAGACACTTCAGATGCAATAAAAATAATTTCATCACAACCTTTCTCCCAGCTCCACATTCTGTTAGCGTCGTTATGGTTACAGAGCCAAGACCTGAGAATTTAGGAGAGGCTGGAATTAAGGATTCCCATGCAATTTCAATTCAAACACTCATGCATGCATGTTCAGGCACAGTATTTAATTGGACGATCACAAACTCCCCCTGCATCTCCAACCCAAATCAAAAACTTTAATTCCCGTCTTCAGTGCTTACCTTTGCAACAAGATTATTATCATGGCGTACAGCAGAGGTATAGATATATATACCTAATAAAATATATACCTGCACCTAATATAAAGCAGAAAAAAACCCTATTGTTACTATGACGAGCTAAATAATTTCTTGTGTCATCAGTGTTCAAACCTCAGCACTTAATACTACTATGTTAGTTGACATGAAGAGAAATTTGAACTCCAAATAAATTCTTGAAACTTTTATTGAGGAAACTAGATAGCTCTAAATCTGGCTTATTTGACTAAATTTGATATAAGAGCTTATTTCAACTGTTATACTTGACGCTTTGATAAAGCAGAATCTTTCCCATGGTCTTTAGTGCGCCACATATTGTTAAACATATATGGTGAGCTACAGCTAATGACACAAGAATTTCTAACAGCTTCCAGCATACATTCAATAAAGTCTTTTCTTGGTTGCAGCCAAGGAATTTGCAGTACAGATGAAGAACAGGGAACTATTCCCTTGATGTTAACTTTGCTGTGCAATGAATCACTGTACTTGTACAATTCAGAGCAGCCTTTACGCTCCTTTAACATGTACCACCTCAGGCAGAACAAAAACCTAGTTAACCTGCATTGCTGGTCAACAGCCCTAACAGACAGAGGTAGCATCCAAAAATCTGTGAGGTCAAAAAGTCCCTGATGTGTTCTGCTTTTCTACTGATGATATTATGTCAACAGTTGGAATAAGGTGGCAGGAAGCCATGACAAACATTCCATATTAATAAGGGACAGATTTACATTTTGTAAAGGCACAGGACCAAAACTTTTATATAAGCTGAAGTCAGCTTTTATATAGCTGAAAGACTGATTTCATTAACCCACTTCTTCTCTGAATGCAAGGACATTGCGATTTTTCCTCTATTTGGAATAAAAAATGTAAATTTTTGGTGCATTGTTCCTAGCAGATTTTTCTTACTACTTCTGAAACAGTCTGTTACAAAGCTAGTACAATGCCCTTGCCTTTATTTTTCCACATCAAATAACTGAAAATCAAGACAAAAGATCTTAATTTCACAATACTTTTCAAAGAATTAGAGTAAGAAATTTATCATATTAGTGTACATCAGTTACCTTTTTACATTTATAGTAAATAAATTCATAACATAATATATCAAAGCATGACATATTCTGAAATGTGTTCTCAAATATGACCTGAGTTAGCCAACTCTGTAATGTGCAAAGGGAGACAGAACTTATTTGCACATGACAGTTTTCTATCTTTTGAAAGAGATTAGATATTGATGTTTTCTAATTTCTTTTTCTAGTTCTTCTTACTAGGTTTTTCTCGTAGCAATTCCTTTGAATCTGTTAATGTAAAAACAAGAATAACCCGAAGTTTTATCCTCCTTTTCATTATGTACTTGATGACCCACTGCTTTACAAAGTTGCCAGTTTTTTCATCTAAATATTTCCTGCCCATTTTTTTTGTTCTTTTCCTTGTCTTGGGAAGTACTCTTAACTTTGGAGGTCAGTAGTCTATAGTACCTTCTTCGCCTCTCCAAAGCTTGTACTGTATAACTTTTTTGGTTATATTGTGATCATATCGGATATATTGTGATCATGTAACATCAGGACTGATATTACATCTGGACTTGGACTACAAATTCAAGAAGATATGGTGTGGGCACCAACTATAGGCACAGAGCCATGAAAATAGTGGCAGGCTAATGCAAGGCTAGCTTGTTGGCAGTTCGTGCCATCCTAGGACATCTGATGCTTGTTTTTCATACTGAAAATTTTAGAATCTCAGTCTGTTTCTTTCCAAAAGTAAATATGTAGATAGATGCATGTTTGTTTTCAGCTTTATGTTAAGTTCCGTTAATCAGCGTGATTAGCTTTGGTTGAATGCTGACAGAGTAAGCAGGTTGCTCTTTTCCTGGGAAACTACTGAGCAGCTGGAGAAGAGGTGGGGAGGAGAGTGGAGACTGCAGATGAAATCAGGCTCAGCAGGACAGGGAGACACAGCACAGAGCTGCCAGCCTGTGGCACACAGGAAAAAGACTGAGAAACAACTAAAAGAAGAAAGAGGGAGGCCCTCAGAGCCAAGGGCATGTTTCCTTGGGACCAGGGAAGGAGAAGAGTTTGTGGCCACTCAGAAAGTGCCTGAGCTAACTGCAACAAGCTGGGAAGCAAGGACACATCTGTGAGGATAAGTAGGCAAAGGGACAGCTGTGAGTAAATGCTTTTATTTCTACTGTATTGTCCCTAGTCACACTGACACTTCTCTATTTAAATACTGTTCTAAATCAGATTCCAGTAGAAGCTGGCTTTTAGTTTAAAAGCCTTTTTGTGTTCAGTCTCGGCACATCCACTTTCAAGATAGAGCACGTTGCAAGTATACCTTACTGGATCCAAAAATAACACAACATTATTATTAGGGGGAACAAAAAAAGCCAAATGTTTTTTTTTCTTGGCCTGGGTTTGACCTTAGGGTAGGTCATAAGATATTACAACCTTGGCAGCCACAGAACTAGAGCCTCCTTTTGGGGCCCCTATCTTGTAGGTGTGATAATATAGTAAAACTTCCAGTAAAAACCATTGGCTCAGTCAGCAGATGCATCTGCTTTCCCATACACAAGTACAAGAGGGGACATGCAGCTGCTGGGAAGTGGCAGGAGCCTAAGCCTGCCTCTGCTTGGCTGAAAAGGGGGCAAGCCAGAGGAAAACATCCTGCGTGATGGGCTTTGTCTGCAAGCCAGGGGTTGGGACTTATTTTTCTAAATATTTATTAAAAAATATATAGGCATTCTTCAGCTACAAATTATAGTACAAGTGATAAAAATTTGCATTTTCTTCATTCTCTCAATTATCTCTTTACCAAAGATTTTAATATCTTCAGATATTAGATTGTATATAGTGCTGACTATTAGCAATTTTAATAAAAAGATGTTTTGCTAACAGTGGATTTAATAATGCCTATTTTCCTATGTGTTCATGTCCATTCATACTCTCAATAACATCACTTTTCTCATGTCCTCATGATTTCTTCCATCTTCAGCCTATTTCTTTCAGATCTTCTCTACAGCACTCCTGCTCACATGAACACATCACATACTGCTGGGAAAGAGTTATCATGGTGCCAAGAGATAAGTGTGGAAAGAGTTATCATGGTGCCACGAGATAAGAGTGTACTGATTTGTTGGTTAATATATGCAGGAGAAAAAGAACAGATAACTATTGAGCTCATACTGCCATTTCGCCTTATTTTGGAGAGAGCAGAGGACTACCAATTAGATTTCCATATATTTCTATATAAATATTTTTTCTAAAAAGTTCTGCCGATATCACATCTTGGAGATCTCCATCTTCTTCGTCAAGACTGGTCAAATTTAACCGATGGGCTAAATATGGATTTGGGTGGAAAGGATCATGGAATGACAAATGGAAGAACAGTATAGTCACACACACTTTGTTTCCTTAGAGTATCAGGATGAAAATAAGTTTAAAAATACAGAATTTCTGTTTTGTTTGTAACTGGGTCCAATGTTCATTAAGACTTGTATGTCCCAATAACGATCTCTGACATACCTTTTCTCATAAGTCATTATGTCTGAGTAAGACTAAGGGAAGGCATACCAGTTATTTACTGCCCATCCCAGAGAGCAGCCCTTCACCAGAGCTGTATTTTGACGAATGGCACAAGAGGAAATCTTGATGAATGGACATGTTGCTGGTATAGGCAGCTGCCAGCATACACTGTGGCATGGGCAACCAGTGCCCAGAATTTTTGGTGTTTTCCCTCCTTCCTTCCTCCCTTTCTTCTTCCCTCCATCCCTCTCTCCCTTCCCTGCAAATTAGTTGTGAAAAGTCTTGTAGTCAGGCTCACCCCAGAGGAAATGGAAAGGAAGAACAATGTCTGTTCTCATCTCTTACACAATAAGGAACAATACCAACCAGGCTGGGAGAAAACAACATTTTGCCAATATTTATACTTCTGTCATCTTATTGTTCTTAATGTGCTACCTTCAACTTAATTTTTTAGCTCTTCAGGCAATCTGTCTTCACCTTTATCACTGACAGTGCCCTATTTCAGTTATTAACCAAACACATCCCTCCCTTAGTTAAAGGTCTTACAAAAATTTTCAGGTCACTCAGAGGTCCACCACTTTCGAAATATGTCTACATATCCCCACAAGAAGAGAGATTTCACCCCTGCAAGGCCTGATCCTTGCATCTCCTTTGAGATTCCTCATCCTACCTGAGCTTACCTGAGCAAGATAAGTACAGGGGACTCAGCTTTCTGCTCAGGTTGACCTGACAAAATGTTTAATTAACTGACTTGTAAGACAGTGAACACCACCCATTTGAGAGTAAAAGTTTTTTGGGATAGATCAGATAACAAATATTGTCTCAGGTCTCAAGCACACACATGACTCAGACCCCTGCTGCTTCCCCTCCCTCCAGCTTTTTAATGACCTCTAAAATGACTTGACAGAATAGAAAGCCAAAACCTGAACTCTAATATTAATTGTATTTAAATGAAAAAAGTCTAACTATTTGTTTCTCTTCAGCTTATAATTAACAATATTAAGTGGCAGTACTTAAGGAACAACATTTTGGGATGTTGTACAGCAATTCTCAAAGTTTGATTCATAAATATATTTGTAATACTTTATGGACATACAGAATTTTTTCTTTAAGCAGTTAAAATTATGGCAGACTTCTATTACTAGGAATTAAATTCAGGATCTTTTGCTCAAATATCCAGTAGAGAAAGGAATGTTTATAATCCTTTTTTATGTTCAAAGACTTACTTTGAAGGTCAGCAGTTAGATGGGGATATAATCACAAACCTTGGAGCAGTTAGGATTTCTGAAGATGGAAGAGTAATAGTGCTGCCCACCCATAACAGGTTACAGATTATAATCTTTCTGAGCCTCTTCACTTGATCTGGTTTGGAATTCCAAAAGTATCTTTTCTGATATTTTATATTTTGGACAGATGATAAATACAAAATGACTAGTTTTTAGGATATTTCTACAGAGGATGTTACCAAGAAGTGAGGAAGCAAAACAAACTTACCAACTGAAAACAAAATAATGAGTTGTTCTAAACACAAATGAAAAATAATACCTATGTCACTGGTTTCACATAATAGAGACTTGCTTGGTATTACTTTAGTAAAAAGATATTTCATGTTGGATGTGAAAAATATCTCAATAAGAAGAAATTAAGACTACAACAAAATAAGACTATAAAAGAATAAAAAGAGATCAGATACGTCGAGAGTCCTGAGAAAAACCTTAGAATTTAAAATTTGGGAAATCCTTTCATAAGAATTATAAAAAAAATATTCTTTGAATATTCAAAAATTACAACTGCCAGTCAAACACAAACGTGTACTTGAAGGACTAGGCTTTGTCGTAAACTTTGTCACAAAAAAAAATAGTCAGAGGATGAAAAAAATCAAGGTCAAGTCCTGTCTTTAATCTTTAGTTATACAGTACAATACCATGATAAAATATTTTCATTGTTCAGCAGACCAGCATCTTATTTCTGGTCACATAAAATATTAACTTTTTCAGGGACTGTTTAGCAACAAATTCAAAATTAAAAGGAAAAATTAAGTCCAGGGATTCATTATAAAAAGTATTTTCAAGTCTAATGCAAAACCAGGTAAAGTTCTATTTCAAAGTTATTCCTTTAGGTAAGACATGAACAAAATCCTACCCAATTTATGGAGTGAACATTGGTGTAATGTTGGCTGGCTTTTTCACTTTACACTTCCAGATGAGAGTTAAGAACATTTACAACAGCTGTGGAATTGATTCAGTTATTTTGGTGCTACTTACTACTGTGATCTTCTTTTAGTGGTTGAGAATGAAGCTAGAAACCCAAAACCTATGGGGCCAAAGCACTGACAGGAGTGGAAACAGGATTTGTTGCAGGCATGCACAAATTGTAAAACCTATATGAACATCAGTGCAAACTGAAGGATCTGCTCTGTTCTGTAAACTGAGTACTGCATTTTTTTATTTCGCCATTGAAATGTTGCTACTGTCTTAGGCTATACTCAGTCTTTTCTTAAGGGGTTAAGGGTTAACATGACATCAACACTTAGTGTTCTTGTGAATAACCCTTTATACGAATTTATTTACCTTTGAGGTTAATTATTTTTTTCTGAGCATTTAGTTCTGCTTTGGTGCTTGTCCCTAAGCAGTTCCGTTCCAGCTCTTCTATTTCTTCCTCAAGAAAGAAACTTTGAGAACTTACTTTCCATGAGGATTCAATAAAAACAGCCTTCCTGTTGCTCTGGTCACCCACACAGCAAAAAGGAAGTTAAACTGTTTGCTGACATATCTCTTATGGTTTGGGTCTGAGCCTGTGCTCTTGAGCCTGCTGCCAGAAGTTTGACTTGCACAGACAATACTTTGTGGGTGGTGACTTCACTGAGAAACAAAAGCCAAGAACTGGAGAAATGTCCTGTGTGCTATATCTGTGGTGATTAGGAAAGCATTACTGGATCCACACTTTTAAAGCTACAGCAGATGTGCTTATTTTGTGGTAACCATGCAGTGGAAGAAAGCCTGGCCCCTAAACCCCAGCTTAGCTAATCATAAGGAAGGTTAGCAAATGCAGTATGTTTTCTCGTGACATTCATAAACACAAGGTTTCGAAATGAATGTGGATGGAAATGCAAATAATCCTTCCACCCCTTGTGATCTGCATGAAATTGTGGTTTGCCTGATCTGGCTGAAAGCTCAGGGTAATTATTTGGAAATACTGGCAATGTTTAGAACACTAACATATCTGTATCAATTCCTATCTTAGCTTTGCAGTCTTTGGAAAATACAGATGAATCTTGATACCTTCACTGTTAACAGATATGTAAGGTCTATCCTAGATCCAGAAGTGGATTTCTATGAATATCATTGATATTTCCCTGCAAGAAATTTAGTTCGCAGTCAGCTCTAAATAAGCAGAAATTGACACATAAACCGATATTTACGTAGAAGATGCGAGTAGAAAGTAAAGGTGTAGAGATATCGATTGCTCTTTAGCCTAAGGATATCTGATTTACTTCTGCAGATACCATGTGACATTATGAACACAAAGGTAAAAGCCTCAGTGGAAGCTAAGCAGTGATTCCAGGTAGAATAAACCATTCCAGTTTTGCTTTAGTAATTACTGAAAATAATCTTCACTGAATATTCTTAACCAGAGACTGGCACTTCATTACTAAAGTCCAGCAGAGTTAATACATCCGACTGTTAGGTACAGCTACCATTGCCTTACTCTGACACTAGTCTTCCACAAGCCTCGGTAACATTAAAAAATCAATAGCAGAAATGTGCTGTTTATTAATTTGATTTTCAATCTTTTGAAATAAGCATAAATCCAAGTGTTCTGCAAGAACTTATATTATGATTCCACATTTTCACAACAGTTGTTCTTTTCAGAAACTGTTTTGCTGGTTTCCCAGGGTACTCAGAAGTCTCTAAGAGCATGTAGAACCTTAACATTTGTTTATGTATTTAAAATTTCCTATTGCAGTTCTTATATTTGTTATTATATCTGGGTCCCATTTCATCGAGGCAAACAAAACTACAAGGAGTCCCTGTCATGAAGAGTCTGAAACAAACACACCTAAAGGTCTGTAGGAGAAGGAGCATGGTTATAAGCTCATTACTGATGAAGTAAGTCGCAGAGAGTAAAAGGGTGAACTTTATCAATACTTAAGTGATATTTCATCAAAAAGCCTCTTGAAAGTAGGTAGGATATGGGCTTTTAAATTGTTGTGTTCTTTGGAAAAACCTTATATTAGGGAAGATGTACATGAGGAATTCAGAAATCCACAATTCCATCCTTGTATTTTATTCTCAGGACTAATTTCATACCCTCACATAAGCAGAATGAATGGATGCCCACAGTAAGTGCTCGGCTGCTCAAGCACTTTTGTCTGTGACCTTAGAATTTGTACTCAAAAAATTTTTTAAAGGTCATGACATCTTTCCTGCTAGGCTTCCTAAATCTGTGCCTGCTGCTCGAACTGCCCTAAAAATAAAACAGGAAATATTTTTTCCCATGTGGGATCTTTGAGTAAAATTAGTCATGAGGAATGCACACACTGGCACTGCTCTGAATAATTTGTTTCAATAACTTTTTTAATCTAGTAAACCAACCAACGTTTTACAACTTTTCTGTGCTTCCTGTTTCACTGATGCTCCATGTATTGAGTTTGTGTGGCAAGGTTTTGGTAGTGGGGGGCTACAGGAGTCGTGTCTGTGAGAAGCTGCTAGAAGCTTCCCCTGTGTCTGATAGAGCCAATGCCAGCCGGCTCCAAAATGGACCTACTGCTGGCCAAGGCCGAGCCCATCAGTGACGATGGCAGAGCCTTGGGGGCAACATATTTAAGAAGGGAGAAAAAACTGCTGCAAGAACAGCTGCTGGAAGAGAAGAGTGAGAAAAACATGTGAGAGCAACAACTCTGCAGACACCAGGTCAGCGCAGGAGGAGGCAGGAGCAGCTCCAGGTGCCGGAGCAGATTCCCCGGCAGCCCCTGGTGAAGCCCACGGTGAGGCAGGCTGAGCCCCTCAGCCCAGGGAGGTTCATGGTGGAGCAAATACCTGCCTGTGGTCCACGGAGGAGCCCACACCAGAGTAGGTGAATGCCTGAAGGAGGCTGTGACCCCAGGGGAAGGACCTTTGGACCCACAGAGAGAGAGGCCCATGCTGGAGCAGTTATCTGGCAGGATTTGTGATCCTGCGGGGGAATCCATGCTGGAGAAGTCTGTTCCTGAAGGGCTGCACCCCATGTAAATGACCCACGCTGGAGCAGTTCGTGAACAACTGCAGCCCATGGGAAGGACTCACACCGGAGAAATTCATGGATGTCTCCTGTTGGAGGGACCCCATGCTGGGGCAGAGTTAGAGTGTGAGGAGACCTCCCCTTGAGGGGGAAGGAACAGCAGAGACAGTGTGTGATGGACTGACCATAGTCCCCATTCCCCATCCCCCTGTGTTGCTCACGGGGGCTAGGTAGAGAAAATTTGGAATGAAGTTGAGCCTGGGAAGAAGGGAGGGGTGGTGGGAAGGTGTTTTAAGATTTGGTTTATTTTCTCATTCCCCTACACCGATTTGATTGGTAATAGATTAAATAAGTTGAATCTGTTTTGCCCCTGACAACAGTTGGTGAGTGATCTCTCCCTGTCGTTACCTCGACCCATGAGCATTTTGTTATATTTTCTCTCCCCTGCCCAGCTGAGGAGGGGAGTGACAGAGCAGCTTTGGTGGGCAGCTGGCACCCAACCAGTTCAACCCACTACAATACACAAGAACATGAGCCACAGATAAAACAGTCTTCTGGTAGCCCTTGTAATTTGGTAACATCAGAAGGGAGACTGTTCTAGGATACTGGGGGAGTATCCTAGAGTTTTGTCAAATTCTGCTCTAAACTTTGACAAGGTGCAGAGACCTCATTTGTAATGAGGACACACTCCATTCACAAGAGGGAAAAACATTTTTCAGATGTTGAAAAAGTACCCCATCTCCTGAGAACCTCTTCCTTTCATCATGTAACATATAAATGTTCCTGATGTGTTTGTACAGTGATAGCCCAGGGCTGTACTGAAACATACAATCTAAGAACGAGGACAAATATTCTTCCTTTCTAAATATTCCAGAGATTTTGGCTAGGTATGGGATATTTTCCCTCAGAAACAACTTTGTAGACATTTTTCTGACTACCCAGCTTTTTGCACAATATTTTATTAAAATTTCTGTTTTTCACCAGAAAACTTTGAAGTGAAATTTTTTTATTCTAGTGAAAAAATTATTCCTTATCTTGAGTACTTGCACAAGTAAAACAGTATTCTTATTTTCATTAGCATGTCCTTGAGAGGAGGATATGAAAGGAGAAAAAGGGACCAATCTTTCAGCTAATTTTAATTCCCTTGTGTAACATTTAGCAAAGTCTAAGCAAATTAGAATTTACAGAATTAGGGTAAAATGTACCTGCCTATTTAAGAAAGAATAGTATATAACTAGTATCCTATAAATTGTATGCAAATTGTTCTTCTCCTTGTTCAAAGTAATAATAAAAAGATACAAATGAATGTGTTTAGCCCATGGCATTAAAAAAGTTTTTGGTTGGGTTGTTTGTTTGTTTTTTTTTTTTCCTTTTTTGTCAAAGACCTTATGAGCTATAAATTACTTTCCTGAAATCTCCTGAAAAAGGGGAAATTTTTCATTTTAATTACTATTGCAGCACTTGTGTGCTTCTGAAATATCAGCAGAGTTTTGAATGTTTCAGTCTAGCCTGCCTTAACAAAAGAATTTTACAGTTCACTGCTGTGCATTTTTTTGGGAATACTTGTACATTCTTCACAGTTATAAGAAAAAATAGCCAAAAGAAGATGGCCTTGAAAATTTACCAAAGTATTTGTTCCAGCTTTTGCATGCCAAATCCAGCTGTGAGAACTTCATACTACTGGAACAAAATAGGTTATTAAAAAGAAGGCTAGAGACTGAAGATGAAAAAGTTGTAAAAGAAGCTCAGATGTCAAAGGCAAGATTATTGTACTATGCTTTGATTCTCTGCATTTATAAGGAAAGCATATGCCTAATTCCTTCCTGTGCTCAGTCCTTGTTTCATGCACATTTAGAATGAAGTTATTTTGAAAGAGATACCTGCTTTCTGTTCAGTAAGAGTTTTGTCAAATTCTGCTCTAAACTTTGACAAGGGTGCAGAGACCTGTTAAAACACAGGCAGGTTATTGCTATTGTGCACTGGATTACAGGGGACAGGTTATACTGAATTAGCATCCAATATATGAAATGTATTCAAATTATACTTGCAACATGAGGAATGATAGATGGAGTGGGAATAAATAGTGAAGGCTGTGAAAGTAGGGTCTATAAGTAACATTTGTTGCAGTAAGAAAGAGGGAGCAGAGGTGCAAAACCAACAGTATGGTCAAAGCAATGGTCAGAAGAATCATGTCTGCAGCTGTTTTCTGAGGAATATAAGCATAAAAACCTTGCAGTCACCCAAGCAAGGAGGGACAATGTTACAGTAACTGAGAAGCATAATGATGACAGCTTGGGCAAGAACTTTTGTTAAATGTTACGGGTAAGAACACATCTTAAAATGAAAGATCAAGAAAGAATGTATAGGGTAAAGACACAACCTGCCTGTAGGTATTAGGGGAAATTCAGAGTGTAGAATTCTAGGATAGCTCAGGATGATTAAGGAAAAGATTTTCTGGAGGACTTTTCCACAAGACTAAATCTCAAGTGACATTGACCTTCTAGTGGGTATAGTGTGCATAGAGAAAGCTGATTAGATCTTCACTATTTTTTTTTTCATATACACAATGGTTCTGCCATATAAAACATATATAGAGAGGAATAAAACACCATAAAGTTCATTGTTGGGGTCACATTATGTTACCTATTAAAATCTTACTTTGACCTTCATGTATGACATATTTTAGTGACAATATAAATGAATATATCTTTAGAAGGTTAAGAAAGAGTAATGTGATGATTTATCAACTTCTATATTATGTTTGAATACACAGTTGTGTTGTATATTCCCATCTTGAAATGTGATGCCCATAATTCTGTAGCCATATGTTTTGTAGGTCAGAATAAAGCATCAGGTTTATGAACAACTTCTGTGTTTACAGTGAGCTGTATCTTGCTGTCTGTAGTAACAGCATTCTGATAAGTATTCTAAAGCCACAAATTATTAGAAAGATAGCTGTAGATGCAATATATATATCTATATATGAATACAAATATAAAACCTAAGTGAATTATACTTATTATACTGGTATATTCTAGTTTATGTATTGGTGACGCAGCTATATGCAATGCACATTTTTAGCTTTCCTCTCCTATCTAATGATTCATTAGAAAAAAATTCTTAAGCTACTTACATAAAGTAAAACATTCTCCTTCTGTGGCTTTTTGCTGATCTTATTACAAAAAACATACTGATCAACTTTATTGATAGCATAAGGGAAGCCCTGACAAATGGAAAGAAATTGATAAGATGCCTATTAAAAAACTAGAACTATAATAATGAATAGCTGTTGTGTAGCCTAAAAATGTATTTTGCCAAATTGCCTCACTTTCACCTCTAGAAGCAAAAGTGATGGGAAGATAATCTCTGTGGATTTCTATGACTATGTAAACAGTATTTTCCACACACTGAAATATTAAACAACTTTTAGGGGATCTTTCTTCCATTTTCCTAAGTCCCAAACAAATTTCACATTAATAAAGTATTAATTTACAGAAGGGATAAAGAAAAGTAAAGCAAAGAAAACCTGTTTTCCACCTATTGAAGGCTGTTAATAATGGATGGAACTCCTACTGACCTATTTTTAATTTTTTAAGAGATTACAAAACAAATTAAACCACTTTGATTCGCCTGATAAAAATTAGCAGTTTGCAAAAGAGTACCTAAATTTTGAAAATAAAGTTACCAGAGGAGAAATAGCTATTTATAATCTAGAATTCTGCTCTGTGAAAAACATACAATATTCAGCTCTATGTATCACTGCTTAAAAAATGTTTTGTTCAGCTCCTAGTCATGCAAAGTTGCACTATCAGTAGCTTGTGTAGGAAACTCGAGCATGCAAGGACTGCATAACACAGGCTTCATTTAACTGTAGGTATTCATCTTGTTGTTAGCTTTATTTTACAGCCCTAAGGAATTTTTTTTTTTTATTTGCACAATTTTTGCAACCAAACTCACCTAAGCAGGCATTTCATCAGTAGAAAGTACGATAGTTAATAAGGATGAATGGCAAAAGGATTAAAATACAAAATTGAAAAGTTCTAAGTGGAAACAAGGAAACTCATGAAGCAAAAAAAGAATATAGTAAGTTAATGACCTAGAGCGTAAACACATTTCATGTTAGAATTTATACAATCCTGACTGTATAATCTCACCTAGCACTTATCATCACAGATCTTTGGCCCAAATACTGTTTTCTTTTCCAACAAAGACTTTTCAAGTATTAGCCTAGGCACAACGCATGTGTTTATATACAGTTGACACCTGAAATCTATCCAAGGAATTCATAGAGCTTCCAAGGTGCTCTAAGTACATACAGACCTAGACATAAACCCAGAGAAATCAGTTTGGGCTCATTCACAGTCTTTCTCACTGACCACAGAGAGAATTACCACAGTTTTGGCTTCCATCTGGCCGCACAGAGGGTAAGTTAAGGCACGGTTTAGTTCAGCCTAGCTAGGAACCCATATCATAATTTGTTTAAGTCCTCTAATACAAAAGCACACATACTGCAAATAAACAAAGACTAAGATAAAATATCACACATCCTGGACAATTAGTTTTCTCATATACAAGGAAATAATTCACTTAAATCCCAGCATTTCTCACCTCCACCGTTTAAAAACAAACAAGCAAAATCTGTCTCCTGCAGTTTATTGAATTCTGAAGCCTAGCTGGACGATGGCCATTGTATTGGGCTTGCATCACAAGGGTTTGGTAGCAGGGGGATACAGGGGTGGCTTCTGTTAAGAAGCTGCTAGAAGCTTCCTCTGTGTCCGATAGAGCCAATGCCATCCAGCTCCAAGACAGACCTGCTGCTGGCCAAGGCTGAGCCCATCAACACTGATGGTAGTGCCTTGGGGGTAACGTATTTAAGAAGAGGGGGAAAAAAACCCCGCACAACAAAGCTGGAGTGGGAGTGAGAATATGTGAGAGCAACAACTCTGCGGACACCAGGGTCAGTGCAGAAGGAGGGAAAGAGGTGGGAGCAGAGATTCCCGGCAGCCCCTGGTGAAGCCCATGTTGAGGCAGCTGTGCCACTCAGCCCAGGGAGGTCCATGGTAGACCAGATATTCACCTGCAACCAATGGACATTCTCTCACCAGAGCAGGTGGATACCCAAAGGAGGCTGTGACCCCATGGGAAGCCTGCACGGGAGCAGGTTATCTGGCAGGACCTGTGATCCTGCAGGGGACCCACACTGGAGTAGTTCGTGAAGAACTGCAGCCCATGGGAAGGACTCACAATGGAGAATTTAATGGTTAACTGTCTCCCGTGGGAGGGACCCCATGCTGGGGCAGGGGAAGAGTGTGAGGAGCCCTCCCCTGAGGGGGAAGGAACGGCAGAGACAGCATGTGATGAACTGACCACGGTCCCCATTCCCCATCCCCCTGCACCACTCAGGTACAAGAGGCAGAGAAAATTGGGAGTGAATTTGAGCCTGGGAAGAAGAGAGGGGTGGCAGGAAGGTGTTTAAGATTTGGTTTATTTTCACATTCCCCTACACTGATTTTATTGGTAATAGATTAAATTACTTTTCCCCAAGTTGAGTCTGGTTTGCTCATGACAATAATTGGTGAGTGAGCTCTCCTTGTCGTTATCTTGACCCATGAGCCTTTCATTATATTTTTCTCTCCCCTGCCCAGCTGAGGAGGGGAGTGACAGAGCAGCTTTGGTGGGCAGCTGGCACCCAGCTAAGGTGAACCTGCCAGAGATGTTTATTCCTACAGCAACTCTGGTGTTGTGATCCATACTGTAACCCTTGCATGAACCACATTAACTTGACAGACTTTAAAGGATATTTCAAAGTTCACATATATCTTACATCCAATACATATTTTTAAAAGGAAGTATTTCTGTACATTGAAAATATCATTTGTGGACCAGATACAGACAAAATTATTTTAGTTTAACAGTATATGTACTTTTTCCCTAAAGGACATACAAAAGTTTGTTTGGGAATAGCAGATAGTTACTGCTTCCCACTTAGAGATGTAGCCTAGTAGCTAATTAGAGCAATAGCAAACATGAAAAGATCCTTCCAAGTGTTGAGAAAAATCCTTTATGTTTGTATGTGTGTTTAAAATTAAAATGCATGGAGCTTTCCAGATCAATCAACACTGCAAAAGCTGGCAAGGAAAACTCAGAAGTTCTTAATTTAGAGGTATTTTCAGCCTTTATGCAATTCCTTAGCCACCTAGCAACAGCACAAACTGTATAATTCTTAGAGATTTAAATTCATGCTGAAGAGGTAAAATTGAAAACATGTGAGATAGCTTGAGAAAACTGTGACACCAGGGTGTCTAGTGGGTCAGACTAAGTAGGCCATGTACCAGGATATAGTTCATACAGAATAGATACATGTCTTTCCTATACAACTTACACAGTAATACAGATTCTCAGAGATCTCCACCATCCCCATCTTTCCTGCCATCCTCAGCACAAGCCTATTTGCATCACAATCTCCCTCACTGTACCCAACATGCTTGATGGTATATGTGTTTTCCAAAACAACTTTTTCTTTCCCTTACAACTTTTATGATACATTTTGTATGTATTGCATTAGATATACCAAAGCAGCAGCCTCCAGGTATCTCCTACAGAGAGGGCTCTAGGGGTGAGCTGATTCTAGACAATGAAGTTTTGATAAGCAGACATGCAGATATAATCTTAGGGTATGAGAATACTGGTTTTCACACCAAATATTCTGTTTTACTTTCATTTAAATCCAGGAAGACTGAGTATTAAAGATTGTTACTCAGGCTAATCTAGACAATCTGAACCCGGACCGTGTTAATTATTGTCTGATCTCATATAATCCAAAAGATGTAGAATAATGTATATGCCTATAAATAGATATACCCAAAGATGTTTTTAAATTTCTGTGGACAAAAGACAGGCACATGAATGTGAAGGAGAGAAGGCTGTAGCATGAGAATCCTTGCAACCCTTCTGTTTATACTTCCTTCATTGGTATGTAATACCTTAATTTTTCCCTATTTTTTCTTTTGAAAAGTGTGTATTATTTTACAGTTATTCTTTCCTGTTTTGAAAAAAAACAAAGCAAAAAATGTTGTGATTTAAAGCTTTTCATCTATTTTTCCTCCTCTTCAGCATCTGGAGTTCGTAGGAGTAACCTTTCAGGGAACCCTCCATCCTTTGACAAACATCCAATATCCGGTATTAGTTTACATTCTCCCATATAAAAATCTCTTATCACTCACCAAGCATCCTCTCCTACAGATACATTTCCCATATCCTAAGCTTGTCCCTGTTGTAGATAAAATCTTACCTTCTGAATTTTAACTGTAATAATCTTATAGTTCTGGGGTATAAGCCATTCTGAGTTAAAGGTGCACTGCACTTGGTAATAATAAGTATCTCGCTATAGTTTCCTACACCTTGTAAGTTACTTCATTTTGCTTTGACTCTTTTAGAAGAGTGAACTGAAAATTTAAATATAAATATAGGATATGTATCAGAAAGGCTGAATGTTTTTATCATCTTAAGCACTACTAATACTAAATTTTGTAGGGAGAGGAAATCCAACTGAGTAGAAATTAATTTCTCATATGCATTCTTATATGTCTAAGTTACTTTCACTGTATCTGCTAAACTATACTTATTTGCCCATATACTTCTCAATAAGATTGTAGTATCTTCATATTAAAACATCAATTATTTTGATCAGAGTCTAAATATAATTCTGAGTCTGATCTTGAGAGTTGCAGTTAGGTTTATAATGTACTAAATTCACCTTTTCAAAGGAAACATGCAGTTACTTTTGTTCCCAAAGCTAAGTGTTATTTCATCTCAACTCCAAAATCTTGCAAGAAAAGGTTGTATATAACGTTCATCGGGATCTTTGATTTAGAAATTGTCCCAGAAATTCCTTGCCGATTTTCTATACAGGTAAAAACCTCCCCACCCAGAAAACATATCATAAAGAGACAATTTGAAAAGATCTAAGCACAGTTTGCTTTCCAGCATGACCAGTGGGCTATGTCTAAATGACGTTCTTCCATTGTAAGTGTTATTCAATTCTAGCAATGGGTCATTCAAGAGATACTCATTGCATTTGTCAGCAGGGAAACACTATAAGCTACTTTGCTCATTTCCAGTTTTACAGATATCTTGAGCTTTTGTTTTCCATTAAAAAAAAGATCCAAACCCAAGAGTTAAGTGAGAAAGTCTGGTTTATATTTGAATCAGTTGCTAGAGGTTTCTCAAAAACATGATCAGAAATATTTATTGTGAAACCAAGCTTTGGGTTTGTTCAGTCATATTTGTTTAATTGAACAGAACATCTGGCTTTCAATTATGTACAGTCAAACTTTAACAGTTACACAGAGAAAACCTTGTTTTAGTTTTAGAGTAAAGAAACTAAAAAATACAAATTCCTTCTGAAATAATTTGATTCAGCGATCAACTGATTCAGACCACTCACAAGTGTACTTCACAGGATGTCACTGCCTCACTGGAGATGATGGCAAACTGCCATATATATTCAGTTAGGTTTGACTTAGAGAAAAATGGGTTTTTTTATCATTTCTAGGAGTTGCAACTCCATGAAGTAGCTGGCTCCAGTGTGATAAGAAGCTGATCTCAGGATTATACTATTAACTGCGAAGAGAAGGAAACAAAGCAAAGCTCAAAGTAACTGCTTACAGAGGATCAGCATTTCCCAGATTCTCATATATGAAGAATTAAATTGGTTTTACAATGCTATTTCAGTTTATTTATGTTGTGAAATGATTGCTGAAAACCCTGTTAGTAGGTGATCAGCATCAAAATCAAAACCTGTTTCATCCCAACTGTTACAAAATAGACCAAATGCATAAGATTTATGAATCTGTGTTTCTGTCACATTGCACCATCGTCCCTAGTGTCTGAGGGTGCCAGAAGAAACAAACAAAAGTGCATGCAGGTCATATGAAACATACCATGACCTGAAGGAAAATCAGTACTCTGGTTCTCCACAACAGCAGTCTTCTAGCATTATCTTTTGTATATCCTGAAGACAGATAAGGAGTCACCATCTGAGTTGACTAAATGCCGCAGCCAGATTCAGTGAAAAACAAAATACCTCAATATAGAGGTCCAGACTGTTGAATGAAATACACAGTTTGGACAGAGAAGTAATAATGTAGGACCAGGACTGGTACAGGGAACACTAAAAGGTAATGTACAAGTGTCAGAAGTGCTTTGGGCTCTAAAGGAATGGCATTATACCAAGATTATGTATATGATGACTCTTGTATGCTAATGGTCTTCCTAATGCAAGGAAAAAGAATGGAAAACATTAACTAGTAATACTTGAATATATAAAATGCCACAAAACTGCAGGTGAGTTCAACTGATCATTTCATATGACTGACAAAAGCAAACACAAAAGATGCAAACATGACAAATTATTTTTAAATTAAAATCCTTGAGAAAAAATCCCCACACTATTCAATTGTTTTATAAAAAAGACTCACATCAGCAGGCATGCATGAAATTTTATCAGCAGCCAGTTTTGTCTGGGTTGTATATACTTGTGTTTATGTAGCTCTGATTACTACTTTTTGATGAAATGGAATCAAAAGGCTACTGAAGAGTTCAATTTCTTCTGATGCTTAGTGTTCTCTTATCTCATACACATTTTTAATGACATCATGTTTGCCTTTTTTGGAACAGGCTATGATGTTAGAAATGTGAAAAGCCAAAAAGCGGCACTATTATTCCATTAGGAACAAGCACCTTGATTTCATGAAGCTTTTCTGAATATGAAAGGGTAAAGAGTAAACCGAAAATAATATATGAAATAGAAACTTTAGGAAAGAGTTTTCAAATCTTTAAATGTGGATTTCCATCAATATACTATATATTTTCTTTCATAACAAGCTGTGTCTCATTTATTCTGGAGAAAAGAGATATTTTCATTTTAACAAGATAATAACTTCCCATTCTCAGTTTTACCTAACTCAGGCAAACTGAATTTATTATTTTATTTGGCTCAGCACCTCTTTTCAGATGGCACTTGGGTAATGAAAGATGTGAAAAATCTTCTGTATACTAGCTGTCTATGTTTCTATGCAGAATCATAGAGTCATTTATGTTGGAAAAGACCACCAAGTACAACCAAGCACTGCCAAGTATATGTCTCTGTAAAAAATGTGCCTTTGTCTTCATTTCCCAGAAGACAAACCACTTTCCTGGGTAGATATATAGGTTCTATATAGCTTTATCAATTTAACTATGTCACATCTGCTCAGTAAATCTAAAAGAAAATTCTTAGGAAGGGAGTGAAATCACTACCAATTTGCTTTGCTTCCACATTTCATAATCTGCAGTGATTCAGCAGCTGCTACGTCAGCAATCCTTCCTCTAACTGAGGTGGGAATCTTTGAGAGCAGCAGGACAAACAACTGAAGTGGAAACTGCCATCTTCTCCCATTGTAAACTCTCTTGACTCATGAATTGGATGTGCCTATCTTGTCAGTCTCTAGGCTTTGTATTTCCATCAAATCACAGGCCAGATGCTTCCAAGCATTTTATTTTCTTAGGTGGGAATACAATTATCACTCCTTTTCCACAAAACACTGTGTGATATTAAAAAAATCCCCTCACTTCTAATTTTTAAAGATGACTACCATCATAATACCTCAAAAATCGAGTAAAACAGCACATGTAAGAGTACATTCAAAGGCAAACATGTTTAGATAAAAAGCGCCTACACTCCTCATTGTAAGACACTTGCCAGGGAAGATATGGAATTTTAATGCTTTGCCATGCAATAGTTGACTGGAAAAAATATTGAACAAAGTCTACTGTGGCATTATTTAAAGTTGCATGCCACATTGTAGGACTTCCCCTCAAAAATGTATTGTGCTTACCAGAAGTTAGTGTTTTGGTGAAAAAGTCAGATTGTGAGAAAAGGTATTTTTAATTTTTTTTTTTTTTTTTTTTGTGGAATACTATTTGCTATTGTACCACTGGGGATAAAATACTTTACTTGCACATTAGAACAGACCATTTATGCTTATAATAATAAATTCTTTTTAAAATGGAGGACCAAATAATCTGTAGCTTTTCAAAGGAGAATAAGCAAAAATCCCCTCCTATGAATGAATTATTACCCTGTAAAATCAATTATTTTCTAACACATAATAGGGAAAGGAATCTTTTTCACTTTTATCACATAAAGCAAACAAATAAAATAATTCAGTTGTTGTACTTTGGGCCCAACCATCATTTAGATGCACAACTACAAAGATAACCTTAATTAATTATCTATTTATAATGACTCCTTGCCATTCTAATCTCCACGGTTCCATTAGCTACATGGTACACCAGTGTAATTTAAAAACTGTTTAATGAAGATGTATTTCTAATTTATTACATGATTTTTTAATTACAGGCCAGTGAATGTAATTACATTTTCTGCTTAAGGATAGAGCCTTCTTACAGTTCAGACGTTAATAAAAGCACTCTCATTATACTCTTTAGTATTAGTCAGTGTAACTACTCTGAAATTTGGTATGTTACATAGAAAGTATATCAAATAAAAGGAAAGATGAACACTGTATTATGTTTAGAATATGTGAGTTTTAGTACATATTAAATCTGAAAGTCTTGTATTAATCTTGTCTAGCTGGTATGAGAATTAAAATTATGTATTATCAGTCTGGTAAAATATATTTTTTTCTGTTCTCAGGGGTTTTTTTTCAGCACTAGTACAATCTTTGAAGCCTCACCCTTCCACTTCAGTGTGTTACAAACACACTTCCCAGCTTGCTTGTTCTCATCAATATTCCTTTCATATGCTACCAGCAATCTGTGGTCTCCCTTTAAAAAAATAAAGCAAACACAGAAAAACACTGGAAAAAAATTGGGGAAAGCACACATATAATCAAAGGAATAATTTTGAAATGAGACTATTGAAATTGCAAAAATTCTAGCCATTATTGCTCAAATTACCATAATTTGCCTGTGCAGCTACAGTAGCTGATTGCCAGCACTAGCCACTTGGATACACAACCACCACAAAAAGGAATGCAGTCAAGACAAACGGGAGTCACATTTTGTGAAGAGTGGCCATACCATTTCAGACTAAAGCTCCATCTAGTTTGGTAACCAAAGAGGATACCTAAGAAGTAGTAAGAACAAGATAAACATATTTGCTATGTGCCCCAAGTACTTTCCCGACCAAACAGGAGAAACAAATGCAAATGGCTTTCAAGCCTAAAAGTCAAATACCAGAGTGGATCAGGACAGCCATCAAGCTGTTTCATTCAAGTAGGAAGCTAACCATCACCTGCAAAGCACTGTTGCTTTGCATTTACTTGCAAACTCTTGCCGAGAACATTCACCCCAACATCAATAGTCACAGTCTCAAAGACTATGGCTTCTCCTTACTAAAATCATTATGCACCAGCTAACAAAAGCTGTTTTCAGTAACATGAACAGAAATGACAGCAACCTGATATAACAGCCCTGTTACCCACTTCAATATTCTGAAACCTTATCTGGATTTGTACCTACTGTTACCTTTTTCACCTCTTCTACAGATACCTCTTCTTGGAGGTATGTCAGACCTCACCTTCCACCTTCTACTGATCCCTCTTAGTTACATACTATTGAAAGAAAGTCAGGCTGATGCCCTAAGTATTCACTTTATATACCTAGGCAACAATAGTGTACACATATAACAACATACAGCATCAAAAACTTGAGAAGTACTAAATGCATAAGATCTGCTATAAATTTGCAGTCTCTTCAAATAGCTGATTTCTTTTGCCTAAGCAGCTAGTGCAAATTCATTCTATTCCCATGCTGACATTAAACTACTTGGAGGAGTCTATACAGTTTACTACCTCAACCACGTTGCACAAAACCCACAGAAAACCTCACCTTTAATCACCAACAAAAATGTTTTCCAGACACTGGATTCTTTTCTATTGATATACCTCAAACTAAGTGCATGGCTTAACTCCAGCCAGCAACTAAGGTAAGATAAGCAGCAATTTCAGGGATTTTTTTAGAAACACAATGGAACCTTGAATCAAATAAGTCTTTGAGACCTGTCCAGACTTCTTTTTGTTAAAACAACGTTCTCAGAGAAGCCAAAGAGACTTTTAACAGACTCAGGGCTGTTTTATAGAAACTAGAACACAAGCATGTCTAGTGGAGGAAGACTGGAATCCACTGTGTAATAAAAAATAGTAATAAAAGAATATGCTAACAAATATTCCCTTTGTCCACTGTGTCATTGAAGACTATTAGTCAAACTCAGTGACTTTTAGGATCACTGTAATCTCCATGCAATTACCTCTGGGTGTCTACGAAGACTCCTCTGCCACTCCTGTGACAGGGCAGTATCCGTACTCTGCTCTTTTCAGGTGTCTCCTTGCTGTCTGACAGGCTTCCTGCATTCTTATGTGCTTTGCTTTTTCTCCTGACCTGACCTGCAGTCTGTAAGAGCAATATCTTCTCAAGAGAAGAAGATATCTCCACCTAAATCTATCATCTCTTTAACAGGAAATCTAAGGTAAGAACTGAAAAACAAACAAACAAACCAAAAAAACCCCAACAAAACAAAACAGGTAAAAAAATAGTGTATTTTCCGTGTTAAATTTCTAGGGTTTATGGGTTTTTTTTTCTAGGAAATGAAAACTGGGTTACTTCTACATTTTTTATCATTTATGGTACAATTTTGTTATTTGCTTTCTTTTCATGATGTTGACATGTGTGATTCTCAAAAATCATGCAGAAGCTTATCTTTGAAATGGCTAACTCCTCTTACTATATGTGTCAGTAATTCCTTCAAAATATTATAAACCCTTGATTGGTACTGACATCAAACTGTTGATCTGGCTATTCCTTTTCTTCTCCATTTGCTGTTCTCCAGGCTCATCCCTTACTGGCAGAGTTTTCAGAAAACCTTCCAACTGTTGCAACATATACTACTTTTCTAGTATTCTTCAATAGAGATGACCTATTTTCCCAACATAAGCACAAACAGCTCTTGGACTTACATCAGCCCATGAGTTAGGACATTTTCACTTCTTTGCGTTTGCTCCCATTACCTACGCATTGCATCAGAATTCATTTTCATGTTTCTTACTGAATGGTGAGGGAAAGTATCCTACTTACTGTTTTACTATCCTTAAAAACTCAATTACTCCCCCAGTGCCTTGTCCCTTCAAGGAATTTTCTTGTTGATCAGTGGTTTAATCTACCAATTGTAACAATCCCGGCTATTCCCAACCCCTTTGTTTTCTGCTGGTTATCCATTTCATTTAATCTGCAACCTTTCCCTATGTGCCACCAGAATGAAATTCCAAGCTTCTTGCAGAGACCATTCTCTGTTCTACAATAGAGGAGATTCTGGGAAATCTACAGGTAATTAACAGTGTTTTCCAAGAGGTAAATCAAAGTACTCTATATGAAAGTGCCTGTATTTTCTGAGTATGTTATTTATCACATTTCTTCAACCAGTAAAGGATAAACTTGTATTGAAAGAAATTCTGCAATAACTGAAATTTTCTCAGCAGGATTATTGATGTGCATTTCCTAGAGACTAGGAGACAAATACTAACATCTGGTCTTGGCTAAGATAGATACTCTGATAAAAGTAACTTCTTTAGTAGTTTGGCAAACTCTTTGGCAAGATCCACTGAAGCACACGAAAGACAAAAGTATGATGATGTCTATCATCGCTTTCTTTGCACTTTAAAAAGTCTCCTGTAATTTCCCAGTGCAAAACAGAGTGGTATCTTGTGTAAATGCATCCCTTCAGATAGCATGAGACACTTTCTAATGACTCGTACATTCCAAATCAGGATTGTATACATTGTTTTTCAGATTAGAGTATTTCCAGAAAATTATAAACATATGTTTAACTCTTTGGCATAAGTGGAAAAACATCACTTACTTTCTCCAAATATATGCAAAACCCCCCATTATAACAGAAATACATCACAAGTTCAGAGAAAGATGAGAGCATGACCTGCTGTGAATCTCATCTGAGGTACACAACACCTGGTGCATATAAGGCATCGTTTTCCGTAGAAGCATTTGTTGTTAAATGTTGTTGTGAAACATGAGACACAGAAATGTGTCAGGCTAACGGATTGTCTCATGTAATGATAGATGAAGGTTAGAAAATTCTATCTGATATATAATATTCTTCTCAAATTGTGCTTAACTCAGCAACTGCAAATAAGAAAGTGTAGACATGTGAAGACTTTTTAAAATATGCCTCTATTGAACATCATTTCAACCTCTGGGGAACAAAACAGATCTTTCAACAGCACCTTTTCCCAACTTCAAGCACAAGTCAATCCCCAATGTAACTTACTGGCATAACGGAATGTCATCTTTGATGATGCATCTTCCTCCATTTTTGCAGTATTCTTCAGGACAAACTGCAAACATAGAAGTAAAAATTAGAATTTAAAGTTCCCCCCATCGTTATTATATTTCTCATTGCCTGATTTTAAAAATGGAAGAATATCCACATTTGTCTATTTGGGTACTTAGCACTATCAAAAACTCTTCTTTTAGACCTTGACTTGGTGATGTAAGTGTCAAGTCATAAATACATTACTGTCAATGGGCTCCTCTTGAGCTTATAGAAATCCTGGTACTTCACTTGAGCAGGCTTCTAATTCTTTTCAAGTCAGAGTTTTACGTGACTCCAGAAATGAAGCTTTTGCCACTTACATAATTTTCAAACAAATAGGAATATATAAAGTAACATCCAAAACAATCGAACTTATATTTAAGAAGTACTTAAGTCTACTTTATTATTAATAGCTTCTACATAGGGGTGACAAACAGACACTCCTGTGTCACCAACCTTCTTATTGAAGATGTCCAGAAATTTAACACTTAGAATCACATTCTCATAAGAACTAGAGAAATCAATCTTGAAAAGAGTAAATGTGTTTAAGTAAAGGGAGATGTCAGTGATATATTATCAGCTGTTGACATCCCTTAACGTGGATTTCCACATCATCACGTTTAGTTTTACATTCCTACAACAAGAAAAACTCAAAATAAAAAATGAATCTCCTCAATTTCTTTAGTAAGAAAATAACTTGTAAAATGCAAATTAGACCTAAAGAATCTTGGGTACAAATAAAGAAATAAAAATTGTTTGCTGAGGCATAAAAACAGTGCTATTCAGTGTGGACAACTCCAGTTTTAAGAAGAAATTTTGGAAAAAAACATTAATTACTTAAAAGATCTGCTTTCTGACAAAATAGTAAAAGATTTGTAATTCACTGTCATGCAAGGCTACGAAGTTATGTTCTATATTCCTATATTCTTCTACATGGAAGTAATTTCTGAATATATTCCTTTACATTTAAAATACTTTTTAGAAATCAAATTTACCAAGTATGCATTCTTTCTGCATTGTAAAATCGGTAATTTTTTATGTTAAAGTATGATTTATTCTCTCACATTAATAATAAAAGAGAAAGTTATAACAAACATATATAATGAATATAATACTTGTGGACAAGTTTCACTCCCAGAGAAATCAGCGGATGTCTCCTACCAAGAAGGTAATGTAGGACATCTAACACACTATAATGAATTATATTATTACAATATATACTATGTATTGTAAACTTTATCACATAACTCATAATAAATTATAAAAACAGAGAGTTGAATTTTCAGCTAATGCAACTTTACCAAAGTCGGGGGAGTACTGTTAATACAGAACTGGCCCAGAGTTTGTAACCGGCTTGGGGAAGAACTGCAGTAACTTTGTGTCACTGAATGGGATGTTTTTAATCAAAATTTAATTTTTTTTGTCATAATCTATGTTTTTGTTAGATTTTCTCAATAAAAGTCTCATTCAGATCGGATATTTATTAGTGTGCTGTTCTTACCTTTCTCCACAATTTAACTCAATATTGTGGGAAATGCATTGTGTTAAAACAAACATTATATATTTTGGTTTATTTTCTAACCTGGATTTGTGTTACACTTACCAAACAAAAATTCCTATTAACTCAGAAATGTGAGTTGATTTAAGCTGGCTATTCACTTGGCTAAAATCAAGAGAGTGCCTTAGTAGTACACTATAGAAGCTTTCGCCTTTTTTTTTTTTTCTTTAAACTGTGTTTATACTTTAAGAAACATCCCTTGTGAAGACAATAACTAAGCATATTATTTTCCATGTTTTTCTTCCTATTTTATCTGTATCATACTTTCATCAGGAAAATTCACGCCTGAAGTAATTTGATAAAAGTTTTAGCAGAGGAAATTCAGTCAAATTTGAGGATTGCCTAAAGATTCAGTAGGAAATAACTACAGTTTTTTGTTTCAAATGATTTTTTTATGCAAAACTGAGTACCTGAACAGCTGGACTCATCAAGGCTGAAATCAATGCAGTCTGCAATGCCATCACAACGTTGGGAGGTTGCTATACATTGATTAGTTGATGCGCACAACAAAGAACCATTGAGGCAATCTTTAATGGCTGAAACAAAAAGTAACATGACAGTTATTATCAGCTATATTTCTTTTTCTCACTGTTAAAAAACTACCAGAAAAGTTGATTTGTACTATAGTATATAAACTTGCATCTGTGTGACTTCTATAAGCTTTCATCTTCAAAAACAGTCAACCTTACTACTGAGCAGATAAACAAGTAAACAAACACAGAGCACAGATGTTACAGAAGCTGGATTTTCCCATGTTATATTTGTGAAGAAGAAGGGAGTGTATTTACCTAAAATGTTGTCAGAGTAAGCTGCAAAACCCAAATAAAACCCCATAAAATGTATAAGAAAACTGGATCAACTCTCATTCACAACCTAGTTTTAAAATGATGGAACTAATTTTTGAAAACAAGTAAAAAAAATGACATAATGTCTTTTTTTCTTCTATTACAAGAAACCAATGACTAAGAGATAGTTAACCCGTAAAGAAGTAGAGAAATACTATACTGGAGAATCTAAACTTGCACACTTTTTTTATTCTTGGACATTCAGTTATATTTTCTATGTTTGTATCCAGAAGAATTATGAGAGGTAAATCTTGCTGGAATCACATAAGCCTTCAGGTACTGAATTATTCCTAAGTCACGGATCTACAAGAATGTACTTGATGGTCCTGTGGACTCCTATGGAGTATAACACCATTTTGTTATTTTATCTCAAACAGTGTTGTCTTACGCTGCCTTAAACCATTGTTTTTAAGGTTTTTGTGTAGGTAATTTAAACTGAACTCTGTCACCATGATACTAATGCAAATCAGAGGGAACTCTTCTTACTCCATCAGAGTTATATATATTCACATTAGCTTTTGAGTTTAGAGTGAGAGAATCTGGGAATATTAAAAATATCCCACTGCCACAGCAAAATGTCATAATGCTTTCCTGTTAATGGGTTCAAAAGCCAGTGTGTGTGGCAATAACTTCCCAGGCTGGATGACCAGGCTACTGTAGGATGTATTTGTTCCACCCTTAGATATAATTTAAATCACTGGCCTATATGGGCTGCAAATATGTGCTAAATTTAAAATACTGCATTTCAATTTAGACCACAATAATGGAGGCAAATCTTGCCAGTTTTGATCCCGCCAATCAACTCTTGCCAATGTTGATATTCAGAAATATGAAATGAGTAAAGGGTTTGGGGATCAAATCTTTAATTACATGCACTGACTATCTACTGAAGTCTGCAGGAAAATCTGTAGAAGAATACTAACAAATATAAAGAGTAGTTTGCTTTTGTTTACAATTTCAATTCACCTTTATCACAGAACTTAAAGATCTGGATGATTTTAAACTATCACTGTTCTGTTCTGCATACGTGTTTATATCAAAGTCTCTTCTGACCGGAGAAGTCTTGATATTAGTAGGAATTTGCTGGTATAAAAATGCTGCAGGATAAAAAAAATATAACAAGAAGAACAACAACTTCCTTTTCTGCTTTCCATTCCCTTGACTACTCAGTCTGGTGGTACAGGTTGTGGCAAACTGAAAAAAACCAGCAGTTTACAGCATCACTCCACATTTGTAGCATATCCTACCATCTATCTCCCATACTCTGTTATGCACTTTCCTAACCAAATTATGATCACATACTTATTTCGGTGCAATCAGATCCAAATCCTGGACAGCCTTTGCAATTTGGGGGATGATGTCCCAATGGTATTTGAACCAGTTTTATAAGTGGTCATTTGCTCACAAATACCCAGTCTGTAAACATAATTATATGTTCAGACTAGGACTTCAGAAACAAAATTGGAAGTTCACCCTAAAACATGTTCTTCTTATGTCCTTTAGACCTTTTTCCCCTGCACATGTATTTTGAGGATGCTGTAAACTATGTGGATGTAGACTGCTACATATTGTCATATATATGACGACTAACACAAAGATTCATTTCCTGAGCTCTAACTTGCATTGAGGATTGTGTTAAGAACAGAAAGTGTCCTTTAGCCCTTTATTATTTCCTCTGATCCTGGACTGGCTGCTGGACTCATATCTGAGGACAAAACAGAAGAAAAGTTGGTCCATTTATATCTGTTGATCGTCAAGATTTTGACATGTCCTTTTATCTTGAACAAGCTTATTGCACTGAGATTGTATACCACTTACAGAGGGAACAGTGGTATCAATGGATCTGAATGCTGAATACTTTGCACAGATCCAACATTTAAGATAGAAGGTATAAAATACTATAAACATAATACTGTACAGCCTAACTGCTGTGAGAACTCCATGGGAAATTCTGTTTGCATAGATCTCTAAGTCATAAAGAAAAGCATTTCTGTGGTAGAAATTGTGGGTTTAGTAGAGATCTGACTAACGCAATTGTTTGTTTGCTTTTCTTTGTCCTTGACTTCTTTTGGGTTTTATACTTAATCTCTGCAAGATGCAAGATGCATAATACATTTTGACAACTGGTCTTCATCCCAGAAGAAAACCTTCTCTGATGAATTCCTGAGTTCAGAAGCCAGAAAATTTTTGTCCATCTATTTTTACTTAGGTGAATTAAATTGCTATGGGACATGGCATGCACAAAACAGGTGGTGTCGGTAAGAAGGTGTCAGTACTTCCTAAACTGAAATTTTCTAAGATCTGCAGGAAGATTTGATCTGCACCAAAAAAAACCCAAAACCAAACACCCAACCCAAAACCAAAATAACTTTGCTAATTAAATCTTACTCTTTATTCATAACTGCTTAGGAAAAAAATATTCAATTTCAAACTAAAATCTGGAAAAAAAACCCACTCCCAATCTTTGCTATTATTTCAGTACACATAGGCTGCAGCTACTGTCACAACAATCAATTTTATAGATTATGCAGAAATTTAAATAAAATAAATAAAATTCGTGAATTATTTACATTTTCTTTCTGAATTTTCTCTGTTGACAACCTTACATGGCATTTCATATGTTAAAAGTAGGCACCTAAAGATGAAATGCTGCACTCTCCTAGCACATACATTTTGATGGGAAAACCAGCTGCGAGAGTATCAGCTTTTCACTGATTTCATTCCACACTACCACTAACCGCTTTTTGCTTTGCCTGCAATCAGTATCTTCTTCAGAGAAGAAACATGAGTTGCTGCTTCTCTATTCCTATCTTATATTGTCAACACTTACATGTTTATATAGTCATAACTGAATTTTGGACTAACAACAAGATTACAGATTTGACTAAGATTCTCTCTCTCACACACACACCCCCCAGAACCCCAAGGTGCAATATTTATTGAGAATTTTTGTTCTTCAAATAGACTGGGACTTAATTTCCCCTCATTCCCTGAGCATTGCTTAGAATTCAAAGGGAATGAAACAATCTCAGTTATTTGGAGAATACTTATAATCATGGAAATCTTGTGGCTTTCCAATTTTTGATTCTAGAACACATTAGCTGCTGTGGTGTGGAGTTGGGATGTACATGTACTAGGACACAACAGGGAGGTGTCTAACAGGACATACTGAGGAGGAAACTAAGTGAAATGAAGATTAATGAGGAGAGGTTTATTTAAAATTAGGGACATGTAAAATTTCAACAAGCCTCTGGGTAATGTTGAATTTAAGATGAGAGACATCTCCAAAATCATGTCTTTTGCAAACAAAACCACAGAGCCCATGTCTAAAAAAACCCACAAAAGTGCCTAGAAAGGCATGAACAGATAGTCTGCACAATCTATGCCAGTTTGTAGAATAATTTGTGAAAAGAAATAGCATATGCAGTGGCCTGCATATTCAGTATTTTCAATACAAAATGTTAAAGAATTTGAATTTCTAACCTAGTGGAAACTGATACTTTTAATTGTTTTTGTTCTGATAAGGATGAAAATTGAAATGTTAAACTTCTGCAGAACAAGAAGTTTAGAAAGAAATGTCTTTATATGTAAAAAGCCTCTTATTTTTTTCCAAGTAGCTAATGATTTTGACCTTCCTGGAATGAAACACTTGGCCTCAGCTCATCTACCAATAATGAAATATTTCAAACTGAGCAGATGGTCACTTTTGTGTCTATCGGAAACTTCATGGTAACTCATTGCAGTTACATTTCAAAGCCTGTTGTCCTTGCATTTTGCTTGTGAGCCCTTTTGCTTGGTCAGGGCACAGATTGCTGCTACTGTGTGAACAGACTTGGTTTCAAAATCATTGAAAGGTCAGGACTGCCTTGAATGTTAGTGAATTACAGAACTGCAAAAGTCTATCTGTCATATTGTAATCACAGATGAGGCAATGCAAATGTAGCTGACTGATCTACAGAAAAAAATGAAAAAGCTTCCAATTATTAAGAGAAACACAATAAAAAATATTTTATGCATTTATCAAAGTTGATATCCAGGGAATAAGAATGCATAAGTAAAAATATGAGTGACTGTCCAGGTAACACATTATACATGATACAAATAATATTTTTCTTGATGAGGGAATAGCGAATGCTACACTATACTTCATTATGTTGTTCTTTTTAACATCACTGTTTTAGGGAAGTAAGTTAACGTTGCCTTAACTATAGCAATGAAAGTAACTTACGGCAGCCAATTTCGTCTTCATTAAAGCGGCAGTCAGGCACACCATCGCATTTTAGGAGGGATGGGATACAGCCCTTGGAAGGACACAGGAACTCTGTTTGTTTGCAAGAGCCTGGAGATATGGTAGTAGGCATCTCTGTGGGACAGTTCATTTCGTCACTTCCATCCAAGCAGTCTTCAGCCCTGTTGCATTTTGCTGTGAGGGGCAAACACTGCTGCACATATGCACATGTGAACTGGTCACTACTGCAAGTTGGAGGGTGTGGATCAGCTGATCCTACAAGAAAAAAAGTAATATTTATTTATTGTCTTCTTTCACTAGTCATCTATACTGTCTTTGAGATGTACACAGGAACAGCAGGATATGCAGCTGATCTGATTACTAAACTCTGAAAAAAAACCAACCCAAAACAACTTGTATAAAACCACAGCTTCTAAGTACAGAACACATTATTAAAACACTTTGTCTCATCATATTAACTCCATTGTTGTTGTTGCAGTATTTTGCTTCTAAAGCTCAAATTCAGCATTTGTTCTGATCCTATTACTGCTTGTGCCATGTATGTATTGAAGGGTTAATACCAAAGTATTAGTAAAACTTCTCTTCCACCTTCTATCAGGAAAAGGTTAAAATGGCCCTCAAGTTACAGTCTTACTCTGTTCGCATATTGAATGGGTGAAAAGAAATCAAAGACAACCTAAGTCTGGATTAACCAGGAACTTGTTTCATGGAAGGCTGTTATGCATGGTAAGGTCTGACCCCTCTGCAGAGCAAGAAAAAGATTTTCATAAAGTAACAACAAAGATTTTCATAAAATAACAACAAAGATTTTACTGATATGCTTTATTATCAACCTGATTCTGTAGCTTAGTTTGTTGTGATAGAGTTAAATCAAAGAAAATACTAGATAAAACTTTCCAGGATACAACTGAAAAAAAGATGTATTTTTAAATTAAGACATTAAATTACTTGCATTGCTGGAAATAATACTGGAAAAAACTTTCTGTAATCACTCATACAAACAAATTTCTCTCAGATGCTTCTGTCCCTCTTTCTTCCTAGGAAAATTACTGTGACAGAATTTTACCAGCAGAAGCATCAGAACTGTTTGTGGAAACTGAATTCTAAAGAAGCTGTCTATGCTCATGTTGTGTTCTTTACACCAATAGCGTCTCCCGTGGGAGCAATGTGATGGATTCCTGTAATTACTGTTTTATGTGCAGAAAAAAGAGAAAATTATCCAGAATTTAAATCTATGTATTTAATCTTTTCTAGGTCAATTTGTGGCAGATGAGTAAAGAAGGTAATATTATCTTTGTTAGAGACAAGGAAAGACTAATTAATGTCACCGCGTCTGTAAGACAGGTTTTGCTGTTGTCTTGGGCTGAAGCAGAGCAGATCAAGTGCAAAAGTTCACAGGTGGGTTTTAGCTTGCCTTTTGAAATGGTGCAAGCATTGCTCTCTGACCTCAGAAGTCAAAAGTTACTGCTGCATTAAGTCAGGACACGCTGTAAGGGAATACATGGATTCTGGCATTATTTTACTACTTTTAATCCACTGGGCATAGCAGTATGTTTTTGCATTCTGTGATACCAGCTGGAGAACTTTGCTGAAATTGTAAAATACCTACATCGTGAATAACAATAGCATTTTGTACAAAAAAATGAACTGCTAATGCATTCAGATAAACAGAATACTAGTGTTATTTTACCATCTGCTTTCTTGTGAAACAGTTGCAAGCAAAAAGAGCTCAAACTGCAGTCTAACAATGACCTATGCTAGCATAGCAATTTTTGATTTTCATGTTACCTTTATGTCAGAAAATCGTAATTGAAAGGCTTCCTACAATAGAACATTCCTGCCATCACTTCATACCACTAGTTTTGTTAAATTCTATCATGCTACTAGAAAAATGTATTTCATACACTGGACATAATCTAAATATAAAACAATAATAATGGTTTTTTTCACAGTGAAAATAATAACTTGCTGATTTTTCAGCTTGTTTCTCTTCAGAATTACATCATAAACCCCTCAAATACATATACTTTTAAATGGGAATGAAAAGATTGCATTTTCATGATATGTGTTTTATAAATGTATTAGTTTAAAAAAATCTATTTTCATTTATGCTACATCAAAAAGCTTATAAAATCTGTCTTTAGGTAGTTAAGCATAGACATTTAAATCACATAATGTATTTTTGAACAAATTAGAAGTATTTTAGATTTTGCATTTTTTCCTGCTTTGTTCCTGTATTTTAGCAAGTAATTAAAAATAGTAGCACATAAAGAGGTTAGAATTGGGTTCATCATGAAGAATTTCTATGTAAGGCCATGATTCTGCCAAGATACTAATGAAATGTATGGAAGGTCATTGGGCGAACATATTTCTCTCTTTATTGATATAAAACTAGTGCTGTTAAAAATAGACCAAATCTTACACAATGGATTTAAAAATATATATATATTGAGTTTACACTTTCTCTGGGAAAAAAAAAAGGTATGATTATATTAGATACCTGTTTTTTTTGTCTGTTACTTCTGACCCTTTTCCTCACAATGTCCGGGGGGCATTTAAGCAACAAAAATTACTTAAGCTGCAGTCAGTTCTACATAGGCATTTTTGTCCTTTCATACTCCCATTTTTTTTTACTGAGTTTCTGATAATACAGTGCAAATTAATGCCACACAGTTCCGATATATTTGACTTCCCTAGGGTCACTTGTTTATGTTGCAGGAACAATTGTGAGCATTTTTGACCCAGTTTAATTCCCTATACCTGTCCTGTTTGTGATATGCTTGTTAAGAGGTTTCTACCCAGCTTTGTTCTGAAAATTGAAGTACCCCTTTAAATTCAATAGTTCTTGAATGTGTTGCTTGTTATGAATCTGATCTTGAGTGTTAAACTGTCTTTGGGCTTTTGTAGCACTGATCAGTTTAGTCTTATGGTCCCGATCATATAAAGTGCTTATGCATATAAATGATCCATACTAAAGTCAGTAGTTAGTCAAATGCATGAATGCTTTATTGAATGGGGGATTATTATTATTAATATTAATATTATTATTATTATTATTGTTATTGTTATTGTCTATCATGATTCCCTATTGCTGTTAGAAAATATTGCGTAGGAAGAATTTCTTCCAGACTTGCATACCAATTACTTTAGAGTGTGCAATATTCACTGAGAGCAGTGAAGATGTCTCCAATTTATGCTAAAGGTTAAATTAGGGGTAAGGTTAACCAGGGGTCTTGTTGATGTCTGTTTTATATTTTCAGTACATTAATAAAAATCCAGAGATACCTTGAAATCTGCAAAATCATTTTAGATCAGAATAAATGAGAATATACCTCAAAGACCATAAGAATATCACCTTGCATATTAACTCACATTATATTTTAATTACTTACAGAAATAATTCACATCTCTTTGGTTTCAGACGCAATAGGAAAATTGTGCTCTGGATGACATTCTCTAAAACATCACAATTACCTTGATCTTCCCAAACTGCACTCACAAGTTCAGTCTATTATCTTTACATAAAGTAGGTTAAAAATGCTTTTCTTACTTATAAATTAAATGTGCCTGGTAAAAATTCTGAAGTTTTATAAAACATTATTTTGTTTATAGACAACATTTTAAACTGACTAATTAGGAATATGCAAATCTAGAAAATCATTAACTAATTCCAACTGAAATCTCAAGCAACTCATTAATGCAAAGCTACTACCTATGTAATTATTTATATTAAACTCTTTATTGCAGTATCTGCTACTGACATGTTCCAATTTAGAGTAGCAAGATTCATTCAGTTTTCTTGCCACCGGGAAGAACTGAAGTGTTAACACTGCAGTGTGGTTAACAGTTAAAAATGAGCTGGCACTAATGCGAGACACATCAGAAATACCTTCCATTGTACTGAGTTACACAGTGGTATACTCACCTGACTCAGCCGTAGAAACTAAACTTATGCATATATATATGAATCTTATATCCACTCCTGTACATACACATGAAGGTTATGTAAACAGCAGAAACTGAAATGTGTTTTTTCAATGCAAATTGAATATCCATTTGTGGCCTACAGGCCATTAGTCAATTAAAATCTTTAGATTCAACAATTGTATGATACTGGCATGCCAAAAAAGTTTCTCTCACTTTTTGCCAAATGCCGAAAAGATGTTCCCAAGCCAGCCACTCATCTCCTGAGTGTTGCGTGGCTCATTTTCAGACCACATTCAGACCACATTCAGAAGTGGAGGAGATACTGTACAGGTTACTTTTTTAAAAAGCACTATCTATTTGAAGCTGTTCAAGGATTTGGAGATAAATCTAGTGAAAATGATGTGTTCTAAGGAACACAGGATAAAAGCTTAGATTTGCTTAGCTTTCTGTACCTAGGCTGTGCGTGATCACTGAAAAGCAGGACTGGAGATCCTCAGGAATACATTCAGTATTTACACACAGATGAAAAGCAAACTAATCAAAAACAACTCCAGAGAAAAAAAACTCTGCTCTGTGGAACATTGAGTCTGGATTTAGATCTGCTTGGAAAACGGCAGCAAATTGTCAATGTTTCATTATAGATAAAGGAATCATGATTTTTTTAAGTAGCAAGCTGAGGACATGTCCTTTTTTTTTCCACTCTGTTTCATTTTACTTATTGTGTGCCTTGCAAATAATCAAAATTAAAGAAAGGCTTTAAAAATGTGCATATAACATCTACTTGTACATCACTAAAAAGTCGATTCTGTTAGGTCCTAAAAAAATCACATTTTAATTTGATCCTAATCCTTTGTGAAACCTCACACAGCCGTGCTAAGTGAGTTATTACCTAAGGACCAAGAAGTGTTACCCTACAAGCATCCTCATACTTTGAAGAGAAGTTTGGTAGTTGAGGTAGATACAAAAAAGCAAGAATCAGACCAGTATGTAAAGCAATCCAAATTTGGTATGAACTGCAATTTGAACTACAACAGATACAGCTGAATATATCTATATGTCATCACTGTCAGAAAAAAAAAAAAAGAGTGCTTTTAGGTACTTCTTCATTTCAATGTGCTAACCACCAAAACATGTTACACTAAATAGAGCTCATGAGCTGATGATTTGGGAGAATGGAGCCTTTACAGTATGAAAAGTGTTAAGTCAGTAAATACTCATCACCAAGGACATAATTACATATTTGTGGGATAGGCGTTTGTTAAAGGCTTACTGTTTTTTGATGGACTTTTTCTGTACACATATGCTCTGTTGTACTACTGTCTTTGTCATCCATGGAGTGTACTGATCCCATTTCCTGACTGTACTCCAAACTTCACAGGTCAACACTGTAAACATTTTGCCCATGAATCACAGGGGCTTAGTCACAGGAAAAGACAGAACTGCTATTACCCAAATGCTAATATAAAATAAATGTCAGTATTACACAGTCATTAGTACAGCGAGAAACATAAACAAGCTTAATTTGAATGAAAGAACATCTCCGTGCTATCCACTTCTTCTGCCTTTCTTGTGCAGATACCAAGATCTCTGGTGCAGAGTAGGTCTCCATTTATATTTTTCTATCTCCTATAACAGTGAATTCTAATTAAGGCTAGTAGATGTTGGCACTAGAGTCAACAGCAGGAAGCACAAAATAAAGTTACTGCATGCTATTACACAGAATTAAGTCAGTTGTATCAGAGCTTGCTCTAAAGCCCATTTAGGTAAATGGGACGACTCATATTGATTTTAATGGGCCTTGCATCAGACTCTTGAAAACTAACCACCTGTCTGATATATTTGCATAAGTAATTTGCCTACTAAATCTAATAAAAACTGTGAACCTATTAACTGTAGCTAAAAGAGCCAAAAATAACGCCCTCCAACAGTTTTCATTAGACTAGAGTATAAATTAATTACAGGTCCAATCCAATCCATAAATTAAATTGAAATAAGTGGCAGTCCTCACCTTCACTTCAGTAAACATTGGTTCAGGGCATGAAACCAGCCCATTCAAAATGGCTGCAAGGAAATAAACCTTGTTTAAAAAAAATTAACCAGACTGAAGTTTTTCAGATACTTTAACAATCTGTCCATGAGTCTTTATCAGTGTCAATAAAGCTTCTGCTAAAAAATAAAATGTTAATTTCAAAGCTTGTAAAAAGACAAAAAGGCAGAAAATTGAGTCTGTCCAATTGAATCTTGAAGTCTCTTCCTCTGGTGAGGACACAGAAGTATGGGCCAGGGTATTGAAAAGGATCCCAGAGACCCTCTTACGAAGCCAGATTTACAAAACCAGAACTTGGCCCCATGACTTCAGAGTTTTATAAGTCTGTGCAGAATTGTGCATAATGCATAACTTATTTTAAATTATGACAGTTTGATAACATACAAACATAATGGAAAACCGACAGGTTTACTGCCAGTGATAATCAAACTATGATTTATAGTTTCCACTCAGAGAACTACTGCTTCTGGCTGAAACACACTGACTACCTGTGACAGCAATATGGCAATATTTGCCATATTTCTGCTAAGAACAGCCCAGGAACTGCTAGCTATGCCTGCTGTTGTGATAGATTTACTTATTTGTTTATTTTTTAAGAGCAATGAAAAACTGGAGAAGCTGTGAAGCATTAGTTTCCAACAAAATGAGGTGGGCTGCACTACAGGACAGGTTTAATGTGGAGAAAAGAGCAGTTTCTTAGAATCAGCACATTTTCATAGGTGGAGTGGGAACATAACACTATGCTACGCCTTTTTTTTCCCAACTTCTGAAGAAACATAGCTTCTACAGGTACGAATTTATAATCATCTGAGAAGAGCCCTGAAGAAAATTATGGTAACATCCATATAATTTCTGAGGTAAATCTGAGCTTGTGATTTATTCTTGTTGAGGAGAAAGGTAAGTTTCACATAATGAAGATTCTGAGAATTTTCTTCTCTCTAAGATAGTATCATGAAACTATGTAATTCCAAAAATAATTTCTCTCCATCCCTCCAAGGAAATATATTGATTTTTATGAATAAACTTAGCAAGGCAAAATATCACCTCTGTGACTTGAGGGTTGCTTGGATTTTTTTGGTGTAAACAGATGGGTTTTGGAGGTTCAATATTAATGAAACTATTCTAATAGACTATTAATAAATCCAAAGATTTTTAATTTCCCAAAAGGCATCTAGCTTGAAACAGAAGATTTCAGAATTCTGTACAAGTGTAAGAAGGCAAAAAGAAACTGAAAGATTTGGACAAATATATTTATTTAAACATACATAACATAATTGTATTCAGGACACGCCATTAATTATGCTAGTATATACAGTGCATATCTTATTCTAAAATTATTCCCAGTTTTCCTCCCTGTGAAATCCACAAAAAACTGTGGTTTCATGGCCAGCTACCTTTGTGCACTAGAAGATACTGGAACAGGCTGAAGACGCTCTCTAAGGTACTATGTCCTGGATCATAGTTTATACTCTTTAAAAATGCAGAAATGCCATACCTATGCCAAGTAATGAGGATCTAAACCATATTGTGATTGGTTTCAGGGAGAAACTAATTAACTAAGGAAATTATTCACAAATATCCCCAGTATCCCCAGTCCTCTATCACTACTAATTTTGCTTTCCTCTTCCCCTCCTTTTGTTTTTACAGGCAGCTGCCCTCTTGCCCTTGAGGAAAGAAATTCCCTGAGCTCTCAACCTGAGAGAGATTTCTGCTTCACTGCAAGAGTGAGCAGACAAGATAACAGTGATTCCCCTGGCTCTGTAACTTAAAGAAATCAGAAGTTAAGTCTCCTCTACAGTTTTTCCCCATGATCTAACACTGTAGTATCAGCAACTCAGGCAGTTAACCCTTCCAGTGTGTCCTACATTCAGGCTCTGGGAGTTTCAGAGATGGGGCATTGACTTTGTCTAAGCCTTTGTCAGATGAGTCCTGTTCTGCTGCAGAACTTTCTCGCTACTGCTTCACACAAGTGCATGCACAGACACATGCACACACACCCTTCAGTGAGACTCTGTCTACACAGCCAGGTTATTTTTTTGCACCAACAACACACAAACACCCACTGTATTTTTTGAGTTGTCTCAATTAGACACACATGCCATTTATGCTTTCCTCATAAGATCTAGTGAAATGGGATCTACTAAAAGTGACAGAGAACATATAAAATTATCTGCAAATGCATGGTTTCTAGGCTGTTTGGTTATCTGACTAGCTTGCCCATAACACTTTTGCTGCTCTGCCAGTTTGAAACATTTTGGCTGTTTCATATTTTGCTTTTTGTTACAGTTCACGATTCTTTACTTTTATGACCCTGAAAACAAAAAGGTTCTGGACATTTCCAATCTCAAACCAAAATTATAGAGGTTATTTTAATTATCTTTTTAGTTGACAGGTAGATAGCATAATGCAATAAGAATTAATTGTGGAGGTAGTTATCAAGTATGTTTGAAATATTTGGACATTGTAGCTTTATGCTGTATAGAAAACCTCCTCATAAAGTTAAATAATTCTACATTCAGAAATGTATCTGAATAATGTGCACAGAGAAAACAAAATAATTCTCTCTCATCAGGGATTTCTCTCTCTGTATTGGCCACAGCAGAAGATGCTCTGGGTAAAATAGTATTTGTTAATGTGATTAAAGATTATGTAATTGTATATAAACACATGATCCTGTTGTGAAGCAAAAGGAAGCCTGTGGCAGGAAAAGCAGGGAAGGTTTACAGACAGCCAGAATTCAAAGAGACTGTTCCATGAAGCAGAGATAACATAGGGAAAAAATGTCTTCAATATATATTACAAGAAACAAATAAATAATAACTAGCCAATATTTTATGAAATTAGCATTTCCAGACATACGTACCTTTGCTCTGTGGTTTATAGTCTGAAATTACAAGGGGATTCACTTCTGAAGAATGGCTACTTACTGACTTCTGTAAATTAGATACCTTCAGGATATCATATAGCACCTAAATTATAGTAGCTTGTTTTACTGATTGATTTTGAAAACCTAGACCAGTAACCATTAGCTCATTATCCACACAGTTTTATTTATTTATTTTTACTCTTTTTTTTCCTTATGCTATCTATGCTATATGGAAATAGTCTTTATAGTCACTATTCTTTTACTAAATTACTTTAATGAAAAAGTATTATAAAGAATCTTCATTCTGCTATGTTTTAATTAGAAACACTCATCTGAGACAGTTTGTATTGGAAGATGTCTGTGATAAAGGTCATTTCCTTCCACAATGAGCAGATAGAATAGTCTATAGTTCTGGCCCTTCAGGACACTCTCCTTCTCGGCTTCGTGCCTGAACCTGCATCTACCACAACTTTTTGTTACAATATTGCATATTGATATTAAAAAAGGCCTAATTTGGTTGTTGTTCGAAGGTCAATGGAAACTGTTTTGCTCTGAAGGAACTTCAGGATTGTGTCTTTCAGGCATACAGCTCTTGTGAGATCTGAATTTGTAGAAGTCTTGAAGAGATCCTACCCACTAGACAGAAGAGTGAATCACCAAGATTCAAACAAAAATTTTGTACATTTCAAGACCTAAATGAGAAAGCACTGAACAGCTTTTTTGTTCATGAATATAAGCCTAGATTTATACAAGCATAAGCATATAGTTTAATTACTGAATATTAAAAAATTCCCTGGTGTTAAAAGGGAAACCAACAAGTTCAAGGGAAAAAAAAACCCCAAGGATCACTACTCCGAGACTACGTATGGCTCAGGAAGACTGTGAATTACAAATGGCTGGCAATGGAAATGTATCGAGGGAACATAGTACATGTAGTTCCCCTTTTCTTATACTTTTCGCCAGGCATCCATAACTGGTGGAGACAGGTTATATTGGTAGCTGCACCTTTTCCTTACTTACTAAGGCTGACCTGAGGTTCTATCCTAAATTTTGTGATTGAAATATAATTTCCTTTGTCCCAGCACTTCCTTGCAGAATAAGCTCTTCTAGAAAGTTAGGAAAACTGATCTATAGGGATGGATCTAGTCATATCTCATGAACTGTCTTACAATGACTCAAAGAAATAGAAGATATAATTTCTGGAGGATACTAGGTAGTGGGAAGCCTTTGTGTGCATTTTTTTTAATAAACCTTTGAAGTACTAGGTGGCTTGGGCTTGAATGTAAAGCTAAATCCAGTCTTGTAATTCACAGATTATGATTTGCTTCTTCTATTGGTTTCTTCACAACAAGTGAAAGCTTGCTCAGTGTAAGAATTATTTAAAACACTTACAACAGGTCTAGGTTTTTCTTTTAGCTACAGAGCAATGTGAAGACTTGGTTGAGTTGCAGCATGTCAAAGCAAACTTTTCACCTAAGTGAAAGCTGTCAATAACCACTGAAAATTTTACTGTATTTCAGTACCTAAATGGCAAATCCAACCCTTTAATTGGTAACCTGTGTGGTGAAGTCAAGAACTATGGCATTAGAAAAAAACCCACTCACAGCAGTTTGGAAAAGAGCACTGAGTTTTGCACAATTCAATTATGATCAGATAACACAGTATTAGAGATGACACGCCCTGTCTGTGCTGAGTGTTTTACATTATTTGAGTTGCCCTTTTACCTCCAATCTATCCTTACATAAAAATATTTTCTCTGCAGACAAATCTTCCAGGTGAAAGTGAAGTTGTAGCAGGGTGGCAGGCAGAAATTTTTAATACTGGCAGTCCTTCCTCATGTGTTAAGCTGATAGACTAAAAAGGCTTTTTAAAAAAATGTTTTTTAAACAAAAGGAATGGATGAAAAAAAGAACCACGGTAGCAGAAAAAGCTTTAAAATAAAACGATGAAGGATGAGAAAAGTAGTTCACAAAGAAGAAGGAAAATACTTCAGGTAGCACTGAGCAGCTGCAGAAAGTAAACCATTAAAGCAAATATAGACTAAAAAAAAGAAATGAAAAAGTACGGATTGATAAGGAAAGGTGGAGTAGAAGAGAAGACACAGAGGTAAATCTGTATTTATTTTCTTTGAGTTGTTAATTATTTCACTAAGCAATGTTAATACTGAACTGGTGATAAACACTGAAAGCATAACCGATGGTGGAAAAGCACATACTGGTTTCTCAAACACTCTAGAGCCCAGGGTGCTGCATGATGTTTTCACTCCTGTTTATACCCAAGATGCAGCCCAAATATTTATTTTAAAGTGTCAACACTATTCTTTTTGAATGAACTAAAAGGGAAGGCAATTACTTTAAGCAGTACTATTTAGAAGTATAAGTTCAGAAAGAGCTGTTGCTAAAGAGGGGCTAGCAGGTAACTTCACTGCATGAAAGGGCTGGAGCAGGAGTCAGTGTGACTTTGTACCAAGATTTACATTCTTCCAGCAGAAGATCTCCACAGCTACACATATTCTGCTTGGGTGATCTCTGGAAGAGATCACAAAATACATTTACTTTTACTTGTTTCTTGAGACTATGAATTGGGAGAGCCCAATACATAAAAGCACTATGTAACTAATACCTCACTATTTAAATTACACAGGCTTTGTTCATCCAGGTTATTTCTCCAGTAATGAGTTACTGATGAAACATAGTATCCTGATTTAGTATGTATTACATTGAGTTTGGATATCAGGCATCTTTAGGTTAACACTAGTATTTAAATTAGGTAGAAGCAGAAATTTTAAGAATTTCTGTGGTAACTCCTATTTCAGATGAACTAGAAAATACTACGAGAAAGGTCTTTATGAATACAAAATCTGATTCAATACTTGGGTATTCTTGGTCCATCTGAAACTAGAAATGGAAACATTTTTAAACTTTGTTTTTTCAGAAACAAGATATTCAATATTTTTTAAAAAAATAAAAAAATTACTTAAAAGTTTAAAGAAGATGGTTAGAACTGGGTAACAACTAAATTCTTTGGTCCCTAAGATACACTAATTCCTGTAATACAAGATCTTCACACACCTTTTTCAGCAGAAAACAATGGACCTTATAAAGCAGTAAGAGTACCTCATCATTTAGCAGTTAATTCCAAACTAAGCTAGATCCTGTGCCACTGACATCTGGCACTGCAGCTTGCTCAGTGCATCAAAATCAGCTAGAAGTTACTTCTGCAGTAGCCCAGGGACTAGCTTGACCACACTTTCTTTAAAAGTTCAGAAATATTCTTGGATCTGTAGAAACTCCCACGGCGAATGAGGGCTGAGTACTTAAAAACAAATAAAAATCCACAGCTGAATTAGAGCTGCTGGTAATGCTTTATTGCTTAGAGTTCCCAACCAGCTAAATTGTGATTGCTTCTATTTAGAACATGTTGCTTCAGGAAACCTGAAGTAATTAAAGACAAGTGGAAAAGTAATAATACTGAAAGAGGAAAATAGATTTGTAGCAGCAAAGCTGTCTTCTGAAAGGGAGAACATTTCACAAAACCTCTCCTGCAGGTAATACACTTTTCTTTGAGCTAGGTCTTTGAACAAACAGGATGAGCAAAAATCAAAGCAGGACTAACAGTGGGGCACGTAAACTTTCCTATCATTTCTATTAAAGGAAAATGTTCTTGTTCAATTATCTACAAGGTAGTGATTTTATAAAGCTGATTTATATACATTCTTTGAATGTAAACCTAGGTCTTCCACTTAATTACAGGTACTTAAAATATGTAATTTGAAAAAATCCTTTTCTATTATGCTATAATATGCATGAAACTGCCTAAGTAATTCTTAAGGTATGGTTAACAAAGGTGATTAACATAATAGGGGTAGAACAAGAACCTGTTTAAGTACACAGTCTGCAGCTCATTGAAGAACATTCCAAAATAATATTTGCCTAAGCCTATTGGTGGTACTATTCAGAGAAAATAAACAAAACTTTTATTCAGTTTGAGACTGAGCAAATGTCACCTGCATGAACATAATATTTCAGTTTAAGCCTTAATCAGCATGTGATTAATTCTCCAAGGAACTGCTTAGTTATCACAATATTAAAACCCAGTTTCTTGAAGAGCATGACAACTAGTTCATACATGGGCTATCTTATGTGAGCAATAAGAGCAGTATAAACTGAAAGAAATGTTATTCAAGAACATTTTTTTAACATTTGTATTGGCATTGATTTAATCATAATAATTCCTAGTGGTTCCTTATGAATGAAGACCTAGACAAAAAGTTTTTTCTTTAGTTTTCTTCCCCTCTTGACTCTTGAATGGCTGATATTTCTATCAGAATCTGTACTTGCACATATACTTATTTTTTTCTTCTGATGCTGTATTGTATGTTACATTTTGTTTGCAGAGTAAGCCACTGCCTGTCTCATGGTATACACATAACATTATAAAGCATTAGAATTTAACTTTTTTTTTTTTTTTTAACACTGTTCAAGTCACTTAGCTTGTGTAGCAGAATTGAGATTGTAAATTCTCAAAGAGCCTGACAACAAGGTAAATTTGCTATGCCGCTGAAGATATTTTATGAAGAGAGCAAAGATAAAAAAACTAACCATTTTCTTTTTTGAATAATTGTAAATCACATAGAAACTCATAAAACTCTTCCATCCCAAACTGAGACCTTCTCTGATTATTTTTGTACAGGAGAGAACCAATACAGTTGAGTGATGGTAGATCCCTCTCAAATATGATTCATAAAAACAGTAACAGGCTCTCAATGACAGTAATATTCTGAGTTGCTATAATTACTCATATATTCAGCTGCTAGTTATAACACAAAACTGTCTTCCACAATCCATCGGCAAGTATCTTTATTCAGATACTGCACTCAGCCAACAAATAGATAGGAAAGTATAATGGCTCCTTTCCTTTACGGAAAAACGTGCTAGTTAAAAATTTGCCATGATGGTCATATATGATAAATTTTATCTTTCTTTCTTTTACACGTTTTACTTTACCTTGAAAAACAAACTTCTTTGCATGATTGTGCTTCTCCCATTTCTTTTCTACACTTTTTGGAATGAAGTAAAAGCACAGCAGTACTGCAATAATTTCAAAAGAAAGAAATCCAGACTTTGTAACTGCAATATAGATTGACATACGAAATGCCACAATTTTCTCTGCCCTATGAAAAGAAAAAATGTATTATATATATTTATGTAATAGCATACCTCCACCAATACATTCTGGGGTGAAAGAAATATCATCAAGAGCAAATTCTGTGGGTTTACTCCACCCCACTTCAGCTTCAAAGGCAACTCTGAAAGGGCTGTTACTGGAGAGGACTACATTTGCATACATCCATTTGTTTTCTTCATTTCTACTGGAAGACCACATAAGAATATCTGTTCCATGTTCTTCAACCATGTATACCTGTTGATAATGAAAGCCAAGAGATGCAACTGAATCACTGTTAAGCATCAGAGCTGTGCATTTAGCAAGAGCAACATAACCCGAGCCCAGCAAGGCAGCTACCTACCTGGGTAGTACTGGCCTTCTTAGCTATGGTTCAAACTCACACCTTTTGGTGATGACCAGATATTACTGAACACTTTTACTAATGCTAGTTCAGCTGCAAATAAACAGCTACTATGAAAATAAAATAATAAAAACCTGCTAATACAATCACCAATTGGAAAACCTACAGAGAGTCTCAGCCTGACATAAAGAAGCTAATGAGTAAAGACCTAACGTCAAATTCATCTAAACATTGAAGAAAAGACTGAGAAGGATCTTGATCTATCCTTTCATCTTTAAAAGGTGACCTCTTTATAGCTGATAGGCTGGGTGCAGGTTTCAGAGGTATAAATAAAAGGCTTAGCATCCAGGGATTTAAGTCTATTGTCTTGTACAAGTGATATATAAAATGATGTTTCAGGCAGTCATGGTAAATTAGTTCAAGCATATATAGCAAAGCCAAAAATAAAACACGAATAAAATTACCAAATAGTGAAAGCAATAAGAATTACAATTCATAACCAACAACTGATGAATTAAAGCCAACCACAGGAAGTTCTGAAGACTACACAGGTAGCTGCTCTTCCCATTCAGGTATCCAAAATTCTTATAAAATCTAAAATAGGTCAGAAATAATTAAAAAGAATGGGAGTAATGAAAGTAAGCATATTGTAGCCATTCCAGGTGATAACTATTTCTTTAAAGAACTGAATATTTTAATCATTATCCTCTCCTCATCAATTTCAAAAACATCCTTCTCTTAAGCTTTTAGACTAACTCTTCAGTGGCCCGTTGGTTCATGTTCCCACTTGCATGCCCCGATTTAACAATGGAACACAAAATGAGACCCAAGAAAGTTATAAACTTAAACCCATACTAACAATCTGTATAACTACATACCTTTGACTCTCCCAGCCAACCTGGTGGAACAAATAAGTTAAAAACCCAAATGGCACCACGAACCACATACTTTATAGAAGTTGGTGTATTGATTAAAGTATCCCTGATGCCTGAATGCTCTTGCAAGTTATTTCATTTTTGGAGGAGAGGAGCATCAAGAAGTCTGACATGCAATAATCCAAGTCAGGACCTAATTTTGTCAAGACTGAAGTTTCGTTACATGACTGTATGTAAGAGCAATACTTTGTCACAAAAAACATGCATCTTGTAGGGCTAAAAGAACAGGTGTGTAGAAGAAATAGCTGATTCAATTCATGAAGAAATGAAAAACTGTATGTGATCACATTATCAGGCTCTAAGGCCTTTATAAATTGAAACCCTTAATTACAATAACACTATGTGTGAGGTTACAACACCTGTATGCATCACTAGAACATTCACCCTTTTACCAATCATACAATCCAACATTCCCATAGATCTAGAATTTCACAGCACATAATAGTGTTAGTGTAGTTTTAGCTATTACTGTATCATGCAGTGTTATCTTCTACTTTTTGAAGGTTTGAAGGTTAATATTGAGATATCACTTTCAATATATCTCATTGTAAAGTCTCACAGATGCAGAAAAAACTGTTGGGGAAGGGGGAAGAATCAAAACCATTTGAAGGCAATAACAGAGTCTCTTTTAACAGGACAGTTAAAGACTGGCCCATTGTTTAAAATCAGAGGGTTTTTTCCTTCCTTTTTGTTGGGTTGGTATAAGAAGTTTTTCATAGCAAAAATTGCAAAGCATCTGCCTGCTTCAGCAGTTCTATGTACAGAAATAGCATCATGTCCATACCGATCCTAGTCTCAGATGGACCGTGCAGTCATTCTGCGTACATACAAATCAACCCTGCAGCTAAAGCTCAGTACAAACAATAAATCCATCATGAAACCTGCTATGTCTATACTGGCCAATGGGTCTGAGGTGGCAGCAAGTCAAAGTCTCAAGAGCAACATTTTGATGACATCAGCTTCTGTTCTTATAGATGTAAAGTAATTTTATATGCCTTGGTTTTCTTTTCTTTGAGATTTAACTCATATTTACCATAGAGTAAGGACATGCAGATTTGTAATTACTAAGGGTTAGTTAATATGTTGTGTTGTGTGGTGCGTCTTCAGTTAGGTTTGACTAAAGTTTAAACCTGGTGTATGGTTTCTCATAATAAGCCTGTAGGTAACCTGTGTAAACTGACAGCATTTAGTATAAATCACTAAACTGGTAGGTAGGAATTCTCAGGTGACTGCTCAACTCTGCTCCATTTCTCATACATTCTCCCAGGGAAATTATTCAATCCCAGTTTCTGCCAAAGTACTCCTGAATGCTTTTACTTCACTTCTCCAAGTCTTCATCTATCCATAACTATGCTAGGAATGGGTCTGTGTTCTTATGTACCTAAAAAAAAAAATAGCTGAAATTTCTAAAAGAATAATACATAACTTAAAATATGTGCTAAATAAAATGAGATTACAATGGAGTTCAGAAAAATGGGAAGCCCAAGAAGTCTGTTCTTTTAGCTGGGGATACAAATCTCACTCTTTCAGAGACTGTGCCCACAGAAAGTGAAGAAACAATTATAAGATGTAATACTGTATTCTTCAGTGAGGTTTCCTATGTCACTGAGAGTTTGAAGCATCTTCTGGGTCAGGAAATATATTCAGTATATACGAGATTTTTGCTAGCCTATGTAAACATATACAGCACATGAAAGACAGAGCAAATTCTCATACATATGAGTTCCCCAGAGCCCTGGAGAGCTACATCTGTGTGGTGCTTAGTGCCTTCAGAGACTACATCTCCCTACACATACAACCTATGAATTACCTAAAAGCTAGCCTTGTAGTGGAAACAATCTAAAATGTGAAAGAGGAAAAAGCTACCAAGATGAATTACACTGTATGGCATGTAATTAAAAAAACCACCTGTAGTGAAGTCCCATTGAACAACTCTTTATCTATCAGTCTGGGGAGATTGTGCTTCAGCTAGTATCGATATAGTTGTGGGCTAAATCCCATCAGTTTAATTTAAAAGTAAGAAGCATGTATTATATTAACTAGTTACTATATCTGACTATTCCTCATTCTGTGCTGACACCGTTTCTAGATCACACACACAATTGAAATCACAAAGAATACGAACCAACAGAAATAGAGCTATCACTTAATTCGCTGCAAAGTGAAAAGCTCAGGAGTGAAGATACCCAATACACACCTCATGGTGATTTTAAGAAGAATTTAGCATGATAATCTGCATGAGATGAATGTGTGACTGAAGCTTTTATACTTGCTTCTTGGTCTTTCTCCAAGGTGCCTTTGCCAGCTGGTTCATTCGTAGTCCATATGTGAACAGCATTCTTTAGCAAATCCCATTTCCCTGCCTTAAAATCATGACTCGGTTCTAATTCTCCACAGTGTGTCCTGTGTGTTAAAAACTTCTGAATTCTTTTTTCAACTTCTGTTTCATTTTGTGGACAGAGGAAGTGCATGTACTTTTGAAGGTCATGAAATATAAACTGCTATTTTTCTACTTAGTCATTGGCAGTTACAACTCATGTGGCTGTGCTCTACCCTCGTGCTGACTTTTCAAGATAACATATTATCTTCCTGATCGTGCCTGACTCTAGCAGTTGGCATGCTGGAAGGTACTATCTTTCATCTGAACTGAGTAATAACCAGGAAGCCAAAGGAGATCTAAATGGTGCATTGTAAGAGGTCTGTTCTCCCATATATACCCTACCTATAGTCTAACAAACAGCCAAGGAAGCAGGAAAATCTTGTGAAAGACAACCTGTATTACCACTTCACTAGGCACCAGAGACTTGTGTCAGCTGAGGAAACTTCCTACTGACTCCAGTGAATAATAATACTATGTTCTCTGTTCTGCATCCTTAAGATCGTGCCTTTGAACTCCTTACATTCCTTGGCAGGCATCATTGCACATCTTCTTTGGACTGAAGCTACACCAGTGGCAGACTGAAATTGTCTCTCTGAAACCCATAAATCAGATTAGAAAAATTGTATCACAATTCACTGTCACAACAGAGAAGCACTTAAAAAAAAAATAACTGCCTCTTTTCTCTTTATTTCTTTGAAGGTGAGTCTGAAGTAATAAAAAATTTAGTCATTTTTAGTAAAAATGACCTGTCCTACATAAAAATTTACTATACCTAAGTTCTGTTAGTATCAACAAATACCAAGGCAGAAAACTGATATATTAAACTATCACATCAAGAATTAATTTTGGTTTTAATTCTCAGCTGTATAACAAACTCCTGAAGTAAATGGACAGAGACAGAATGCTGAAGCTTAATGAAAACAGAATGTTTTCTGTCTGACAGATGACCAATAGGATCCCCACTGGAATGAAACAGATGTGAAAATCACCTCCATTTCTTGCTGAAAATTCCCTTCTGCTTCATTAAATGCAACTGAGTAGTCATAAAAATATAGAAAGAAATATATATTTTTAAAAACTATATTTGCAGCATAATGCAGTAAAAATTGTTTCTATTAAGAGCTGTTACTGTTCAGAGCATATTAATTGATGTATGAAACCAGTCATACACTCAGTGCTCAATCACTCACCTCTCAAAGGGTGTTAACAATACACTCCTAAGGAAGGCTAGTGGTTTTATAGTTAATCATTATGAAGCAACTTTTTTCTCCTGTTGTCTAATAGGCAACTGATGTTCTGAAACATCAGTATTCAGATCTCTTTGAAATAGCATTCATTCTATGTTGATGCAGGAGTTGCTGTAAACATTGTCTTTTCCAAAGATAATGATGATGATAAATAATAATAATAATAATAATAATAATAGCCGCCTATGCTTTTGGCTTCCCTATGAACAAATTACAAATGTTAAAACAATAGAATTGTCATATTGAAACGTGCATTGGGAATACAGAAGACAAGCATTTTTAGTTATTTTTTCTCTATTCTTAGTGACCACTTCCTTTTCTGCGTATAAATAGGATTATACTCATAACTTTCCCTGTATGTTGTTTTAATCACACACACATCTCAGTATGTTCTATATCTAGTCTTTTTTTTTTTTTTTTAGTTCAGACTTGACCAGATAGCTGTATTTCAGGTAACAGCTGTATCATCAGCTTTTGTACTGATGTTATTATATTCTAACACATTATTCAGACTTCCTATTACAGTTTGACTTCTTTCACCTCCAATGCAACTGAACAAAATTTTTCACCGAGCTGTTGCTTTTGAAGTTTTGGGCTACTGGTTTTATTGTTTTTCCTTTTTGTTCTTTTAGGATTTTTTTCTTTTTTTTTTCACCTAAAAAAACCAGCAACAATTGGTGCTGAATTATTAGTTTGATAGAAAAAAGCAAAATGACTGTAAGGTTAAATTGGATCTGCAATAGGATGGTGATTCCTTGCTGAGTACTTCAGTCTGTTAGGAATATTGTTATAAGGTTCTACATAAAGATTATCTGTTGCAAAGCCATAAACAGGGAACCTTATTTGTATGTGAGAGAATGTCAATTCTTTATGGATGTTTTTATGAAATTAAAGGTAATGAGAGTTAATTAAACTAGTCTGTTTGAAATGCAATAATTAAAAAGCAGACTCTTTGGCTGTCTGCCTACTAACTCACACGTAGGCCACACACATGTACTTACTCTCTAAAGCTAAGTGTTGTGATGCTTGAAAAACTTCACAAGCTCCTTCAAAAAGTCTTGTCTGCACTTTTGCACACTGTAATGTCCAGAATACTTGAAATTAAACAAATAGCTAATAATAGATTATCACAAGTATTTTAGTTATCAATGATCCAAAAAACAATTGCTGTTTGCTTTTTACTTCATTTTAACCTGGAACCTTCTCCACCTTTACCTACTGCTTTGTTTTCTTAATCTTAATGTGCAGACTTTGTGTATGTGGAAAGATAAATAATGTAAAGTGAAAAGAATGGACTTGAAGACAATGCAGAGTATTTTAAATGCTATATTCAGATATGAAAATTATAAGATTACAATATAAACACATTTTAAAACCTCATCTTAAATAACTGAAATATCTTTGGGAAGAATACATCTTGAGCAGTTTTATTCACTGAATAGCAAGAAATGTTAAAATAATGTAATTCGAAACTGTCATGGTTTAACCCTAGCAGGTAACTAAGTTCCACACAGCCGCTCACTAACCTCCACCCTCCAGAGGGATAGGGAGGAGAATGGGGAAGGAATGTAAAAGTCAAGGGTTGAGATAAGAACAATTTAATAATTGAAATAAAATAAAATAAATGATAAAAACAATGACAACAACAATTATAATGAAGAGGAGGGAGGAGGGAGAAGGGAACAGGAATGAAATCCAAAGGGAAGGGAGAAAAGAAAAACAAATGATGTACGACACAGCTGCTCACCATCAACAGACCGATGCCCAGCCAGTCCCTGAGCAAAGATCAGCAGGCCCTGGCCAAAAGCCACAATCCCCCGCCACAGTCCCCATTTTATACACCGAGCATGACATCCTATGGTATGGAATACCCCTTTGGCCAGTTCAGGTCAGCTGCCCTGGCTGTGTCCCATCCCAGTTTCTTGTGCCCCTCCAGCCCTCTCGCTGGCAGGGCCTGAGAAACTGAAAAATCCCTGACTTGGTATAAACATCACCAGCAACAGCTAAAAACATCAGCGTGCTATCAGGGTTGTTCTCACACCAAATTCAAACCACTGCACTGCACCAGCTGTGAGAAATAAGAAAATTAACTCTATCATCTCAACTGAAACCAGTACAGAAACTAATTTAAAATCAGTTTGAAAGCAGAAGTGTCTGCTGGTTATACTAACTTCACCTAATAAGGCTTTTTTTCTTTGTTACTAAGTAACAAAGTATCCATGAACTCAGCGTTAGAGATAAAATTTAGATGCAAACCCCATCCTGAAAAATTACTTTGAAAGAGATAGGCAAAGAATGGAATGAAAGGTAACATTACTCTTTGGCTAGATATAAGAAGTCTTTTCATGCTGGACAGTTGAGCAGTGGCAGAGGTTGCCCAGAGAGGTTGAGTAGTCTCCACTTATGGACATTTCCAAGACTGGGTAAATTCCTGAGCCACCTAGTGTGATCTTGTTGCTGACCCTGCTTGGAGCAGGAGGTTGGACTAGAGACCTCTTGAGGCCCTTTCAGCCTGAATTGCACTATAATCCCACAAAATTGTGCTATGACTGTCCTTTATGGTGGAGAACCAGATCAAAGACAAACAGAATAAATACAAAAACTGTGGTCCAAACTTCCTGACTTAATTCCAGGTGCAAGACAAAAAAAAAAAAAATTCTTGCTCACTTTTAACATGGGCTAATTTAGTTTGGGAGTTTTGATAGTATATGCAAATCTTACATTGTCACTTGCAGTAGAATTTACATAACCTGTTTTTTTCAAAATCTAACTACCACAGGTAGGAGTCTTTCTCAGACCTCTAAAAATGGCACTATGTAGCATATTTATTGTGAGCCACATGAAATCAGTTGTCTGCCAAGGGTTCACATCGCTGCTTGTAATTTTACTAGGGTACTTAACAACTGAAAGTGTGCCAATTAAGTATGCTTGGTGAACAGCAAGAAGACATTTTGATGGAAACTTGAACTATAATTGTTAATATGTTTAAATGCTTTATTTCCTTTATTTTCCAAACATCTTCTGTACATGATTACAGTAATATGTTTAAAAAATTTATTTTAAATGACATCTTGTTTTTGTCCTGAACATTGGAAACTGCCTCAATTTTCTGTTAAAAGAGTGAATTGTGCAGAGGACTATGCTGATGTTCAGTACATGTAAGGATGGCAGTCAAACATGCAATGTTAACTCTTACATATGTACCAACAGGACTTCAAGTAGAATTAAAACTAAAACAGGATTGTCGCTTGATCTTGTCAGCAAAAATTTTGTATATAGGTGTAACTGCAGTGAAGTTGTGATGGAGCACTTCTCTGAGTGTTTTGCTCATTTTAGACCAGCGGTCCTCAAACTTTTTAAACAGGGGGCGGGTGCGCGGATGCAGTGGCAGGCAGTCATCTGCGGCTGCTTGGTTTCCCCCCCCAACCCCTGGTGGGGGAGGAGCGGGGGGTGTCTGTAAATACCGGGGGCCGGATTGAGGACCCTGGGGGGCCATATCCAGCCCGTGGGTCGTAGTTTGAGGACCCCTGTTCTAGACACAGAAATGCAAGTACTACTGAAGCAAATATTACTATGTCATGATGTAGCAGAAGTGCTTTTTCTCTTACCTTTAAGACTCCTGTTTGCCTAGAAGCAAACATCCAGAACCAGAACCGAACCCTACAGATGCCAAGGCTAGCTGGGAAGAGTTTGGTGGTAATTATCCTTGCTCTGTTTCCTTCCTTCTGGGCAGACGAGTTTACATACAAAAAATGTTGTCCTTTACCTTAATAAAAAGATAAAAATAATTTGTAGTTTTTCAATACTACTTTATGAGTTAAAGCATAAGCATTTTTATATGCAGAGGTGCTGGTGTCTTTTACCAAATACACGTATATACACCCTACCTTAGCTGTACATAGATCTTCCATTAATATGACCATCCTCAGAGCTCACTCTGCGGTTTTTATCCTTGTGTAAATACTTGATTCATATTTGAATAACAAATTTTCAATGTGTTGCAAAGACAAACACTCACAGATTCTAAGGATCTGTTTGAAGGTTGACATTGCAGGAGTCATGAGCACCTTTGCTGATAGCTCTTATCCAGGAAATTTCCCCGTCACGCAACATGGCAGTAGGTAACACATTGAAGCCCTGAGGCTTGTTGGTGGACCAAGATATCCAAATTTCCTATCACTCAGCTGCTGCTGACAAACCACAAGGTAGCATAAAAAAGAATTCATTGTTTGGCTCCATGCAGAAAAATATGACACCCTCTTACACCCCAAAAGGGGCCTATCACCTAAAAAGAACACATACCAGCAAAAGCAAGAGGTTGAATAGGCAAATCAGGCTGCTGACTTGTTTATTTTTTTTAATTAACTAGCTGCTACCAGTAGCCCCTTCTTTGTCATCGCTTTCATTCCATCTGCTGTGGTAAAAGTAAGGTTTGGTTTTGCATGGAGAGAAGAGTATGACAAAATCTTCCGTGATGAAGAGAACAGATTTTTCACAAAGAGGAGGGCACCTGTTGGGGCTGTCCTGAGCAGCTATACACTGGAGACCTTAGCAGACAACTTTTTCCAACTTGCTGCAAAAGAAGTAACACCTGAAGATCAGAGCTCAGTTAGTAGTTATCTTTGAGTAGCTGAATAACTGCAAAGAAAGATCCAACCCCATGGCTCAATTCCTGATCCTCATATAAAAGACTGAACTCCCCTTCATTATAACCAGATCAAATTTCTGTCTTTGTGTTCTAGTGCTTTCTCCAGTTTTCATTGGGAATGGGGTTCTCTCATCTTTCCAGATTTGGTGTCCCTGTAACTTCACTTACAGTGTGCTATGATAGCAGGTAAAGCACACTGTTCTCTTTCTAATATAGTATGGAACTGATACCTTAGCTGCAGCCAGAATAGCTGTAGAATGGTTAACTGTCTCAGAGGGGTTGCTCTGGGGGAGAGGTGGGGTGGGAACCAAACCCAAACGAACGACACCCCTCCCCGCCACCTTCTACCTCAAAACCATAATCAGGCTCAAAACCAAAGCTTTAGCTTAACGTTGCAGTCTTTTACAAGGAGAAGGCTTCAGAGTGACTAACACTTTCATCAAGCTAGACTGGGATTGAGAGGGGCTAGGAAGGTATGTCAAGATCCAGGTAGTATATTTTATCTAAGGTAAGTTCATTCCTGTCCAAATGACCTTCACTTTTGTAACTGTGGCTTGGTTTTTTTACTCCTGGAAGGCTGAGGGTGTCATTAAGATCTGCTTAAGAGGGGTGCAGCTGGCTGGACACATGCTACTATTTGGTGAAGGTCAAGTAGAGGGTAGTTGCAACAACATTACAATAAACATCAATGGATGAAATGCACAAGTCATCTTCACCCATGTCATCTGGCAACTGCCACTGCAAGTGGCTGCTGAAGCTTTAAGCTCACAGAGAGCAGCTCTGGGCAGCTTGGTGAAGTTTTTAATGTAGTTTTACTGACCAAACAGCTTTGCTGCCAAAACAGGATGCTAGAGATAATATTTTTATGTAAGCTAAGGGTCATAGTGGGCACTACGATCAAGCTGTCCCCTTCAGATGGTTCTCAGGTGGTGGGACATACTCCAGTCATGGCCATACAGACAGTCTGTACTCTGAAATGCAGAAAGACAGCCCTCCTGATAAGTAAGCATCCTTGCATTAGTCTTGCAGAAGGGGCATTCCAGCTCATGAGAGGCGTGAGTGAGCTACCTGTATTTCAGAGTTAATGTAGAATCATGGCTTGGTGAGCCTCAGCAGAGGGCACACATCCCAGACCTTTGGGTCATCTGTGGAAGCTGATCTCAAGGGTAACATGAAATACAAATATAAACTAGATAAACTGCATATGTGCAAACGTACCTTCAGTCCCTGTCTGTAAAATGGGCAAAACAGTATCTCCTAAACTCTGGTACCTCTCCACTATACTACACCTTCAACTCCAGCAGAAGTCAACGAGTAGGAGCTTCTGCATAGGAACTCCAAACATTACTGTCCCAAACCACGTAGCTCTAATAGAATTCAGAAAGTCAGCCTATCAGTCCTAGCTGGAGTTTACTTTTATGAATGTATTAAATCATGGAACACATTGGTAAGGTACTCAAAAATAGACTTAGTAAGGCTGCTTACTAAGCATTATTTCAGTAAGAACTTTTAAAGTAAGTTCTCTCAAAACTTTATCTCAAACTTTTTAAAACAGCTCAATTATTCAGATAAGAGAAAAGTTTGGTTTTATTCAGTTGAAGGTCATACCTAGTCTTCTCAGGAGAAAAAAGTCCAGAATTTTTACTCTAAGGAATGTATCCTAACTTTTCTTTTAAAGGACAGAAGACATAGAAAACGTTATCAGAATCATAATAGTAGTCCAGCCAGCCTCAAGTGAACTTTTCTAAGCCTCTTTGTAAACAGCTGATTAACAACTGATATATCTGAAAATATTGATTCCCTGCCAAATATGACACTTTTTTGCTTTGTTTTATTAAGAAATATTAATGAACGTTTCATAAAGAAGATGGCTATACCTATGGAAGGAGATTTTGAATTGTTGTGGATGAACTTGTGTAAATTGTGCATCTGCAATATACCATGTTCTCTTCCTTATGGCAAAAGATTTGCAAATCCTTACAAACAAACTTGGTGCCTTCCTACCCACTCTGTATACCCACTCCTCAGATACGAGTTCATGTATTCTGCAGTTGAATATGGGACTATGGTTTCATATGCTTTGCAATTTAAAGTTTCTCAAGTCTCATTCTGCATTAAAGTAAAATAATTCAAGAATATAGGTTTGTGAAGAACAAGGTATATGATTTATACATCTGTGTGGGATGTAACTGTCAAGAGAGTAGCAATTGTGATGGCCTTGAGGCAGATGCACAGAAGAAATGTTCAATGAACTAACTACTGTTCTGGAAAGGAAAGAAATATTTGTAAAACAAACTGGATAGTGATGGACCCAACTTAATTTCTAAAATTCACCTTTTCCCTATATTGACAAATTATTAAAATAGTATAAATACCATATGCTAAATCATGAACACTAAATTTTCTTACAGAATGATGAAAGCCCCCCAAGCTAGCAGCTTCATTATGAGCCCTAGAAGGCAAAAGATTTCCTTCTACAACTTTTCCATCAGTACAAAAATTTTCTGTTACAACAAAAATAAGGGGTTTCTTCAACTGTAAGATCAGTATGAGATACAAGCTACTGCTTCTTATTAGTAAGGTGGCAAATACAGATTTTAAGAAAGCAAAACTAGAAAGCTGCTCATTGCTGAGTTACCTCAGGAGTGAGACCCACTTGGACTGGGTGAAAATATCAAAAATTATCACCCATCTGAAGTGAGATGCAGTTATTTCTACCCAAAATTGATTGCAGTTTCAGGCCTTTCACTCATAAAGTAAAGCTATGTAATGAGCTTCCAAACTGCAATCCAACACACCATTCTTACAGACCTGCAAATCATCATTTGTTCAGAGTGAGAATGATTTAGTATGGATCTCAGTCAAAGCAAATCCATAGTTTGGACTACTTGTAAATTGTAGTGGCTATCAAGGAAATGTTCTTCATTTCTCTTGCTGTCTTTGAAGCAATCTTATTTGAGATGATGGTTTAAGGTAGGGTTATCTGGGTATCATGTTGTGCCTCAAGCTTTTTCAAGAAACGTACATTTTCTCAGGACGGAAAAAAATATTTGAAAGAGTACAATGACATGGATATACTATATTCTTCATAAATAGAATGGTCCCATATAGTTACATCCTGACCAGCAAACTGGTCAAAACCAAGGTACCTGGCTCCTTGGTACATGGTGTAAGATATATGGCAGAATGATGTATGTTATATAGCAAAACTTAAACAAGTTTGGTTTTGCATTTGCCTGAAGTTTTTGAGGTTGAAATGTTCTGCACTTTATCAGCTACATCTTCTGAATACTTAAAAAGCTCATGGATGCAGTGGCAAAAATTTGAAATTGTCCTATTTTTGAGCAAGCAAGAAAGAAAGATTTAAGAAGGAAACATATGGAAATGAATATTTTTAAATTTGAGACCTGCATAAGCTACACACTGATCAAATTGCAGAATGCTAAACAGGTGTAACATAGTTGTTATTTATCAGTAAAAGTCTGTTTTCAAATCACAGGGCTTATCTTCTCTGAGATAGATATAAGACTGTACCAATTCAGTAATTTAATTCTGTTAAACTGATGTAATTTTTTTTCAAATGACCATTTCTACCCATCTGAAATCTGTAATGTCAATTTAAGTTGTGTTACATGAAGCAATATAAGTCACATTTAAACCAATATGAGATTCCTGCAAACAAAGTTGTGCAAATATGATTAATACAAAGTTAGTATAATAGCACAGGCTTTGTTATATTGCTATAATGGCATGACTGCTCTGTACACTGTATTTATATACTTAGTAACTAGAGGAAATGAGTTTGGAACAAGAAGGAACTGGATTTGGGTCAGGAATGGGCTGACAGATACTTCTAGCTATTACAGGTCATCAGTACCTAGGCTGCTGACAATTCTAACAAGTGATTTTTCTATAGCTAATGTATTTCTTGACCAGTTAATTTAAAAGTAAATTAAAAATCTGAGTAATTTTGTAGACAAATTTGCTCTAATTTTGTTTTCCTTTTACTTTGCTTTTCATTAACTTTGTTTTTCTTAAAATTGCTGGGCAATTCACAGAACCAAAGAAGAACCAATTAAATGAGAGAAAGTGAAATAGAAACACATACAAAATCTCCTTGAAGTAAGCCAAGGGCTACTGGTTGCTTTGTCATGACACTGTGTCAAAGGAACAGCAATAAAGCAAGTCAGAGTCCTGATCTGCAAGGAACAGCTTGCCTGGGACAGCTGCAGTAGTTTCTACCTGTCTGTTTTGTCCCTTTCCACAAGGAATGAACTTCCACATTCACAAATGTGGAAAATGTGGAAAGCAACACAAACTTATATGGATGTTTGCTTTCTCTAAAATAAAAAACTCGGATTTGTGGCATGTAAGCGGTTCCCTTATGATCAGGTGAGCAGTTCCTGCAGCACGTGCAGAATTCTCTAACTGAAAAGGAGGATAAATGAGTAGGGCAGAAACGGTTACAGCCACTCAAAAGATATCTCTCTTGACTTTGGAAATCTAAAGCACCAAAAAAAGGTCAAGGCCTGGAGATCATGTTGCATACAAATCCAAGAGAAAACCAGTTGAGCTTGTGATACTTCTACATTGAATACTAACCATTCTTTGCTGGTTAGATGGAGATTAAAATAGGGTTTCTAACCATTGAAGCTTCTGGAAAGGAAAGCTAAGTATTTCTTAACTAGAGAATGGCACTTTTATGATTCCAACTGGTACATTAATATTCCATCCCTATTTATTATATTGTATAATCTATAGAATATATTATATGATTTTATATTTATATTATACACTTTATAACTATAGTTTGCTGTCTACATAACACAACTGTAATTGCTTATCAAAACATTTAATACTTCTAACAATCAACAGGCATTCTGGGTAGTCTATCAGCAACATCTTGTAGGGGATATCTAGGGAAACACTTCTATATTAAAATTTCTGCCAAGCCAATGTCAGTTAGGTAAATTAAACCAAGATCTCAGGTATGACCCTTAAATGTTTCACGCACATCCACACACACTGCTCCTTAGCCATTCTTTAAGGACCTATGTATGATTGCATGTTTTTCTAGAATTCATTAGGATGGTACCACACTCCAGGAAAAGCAGATTATTCAAAATGTTGACAAATGGAAGAGTACTATTTTAGTCAGTTACATTTTCAGACAATTTGACTTTTAAAGTCATACTCATTGTACAGCAGGAATTTGTTACTAGAATAGAATAGAACAGAACAGACTGTTTCAGTTGGAAGGGACCTACAAAAGTCATCTAGTCAAACTGCCTCACTACTTTAGGGCTGGCCAAGTTAAAGCATGGTATTATTGGTAGTGCCCAAATGCCTCTTAAACAGTGACAGGCTTGGGGCATCGACTCCCACTCTAGGAAGCCTGTTGCAGTGTTTGACCCCCCTCTCAGTAAAGAAATGCTTCCTAATGTCCCAGTCTAAACCTCTCCTGGTGCAGCTTTGAACCATTCCCATGTATCCTATCACTGGATCCCAGGGAGAAGAGTTCAGCACTTCCCTCTCCCCTTCTTCAGGAAGCTGTAGAGAGCAATGAGGTTGCCCCTCAGCCTCCTTTTCTCCAAAATAGGCAAACCCACCATCCTTAGCTGCTCCTTGTAAACCATTCCTTCCAGCCCCTTCACCAGCTTTGTTGCTGTCCCAGAACTGCACACAGTGCTCCAGGTGGGGCTGCATCAACACTGAATACAGCTGGATAATCATCTCTTGACCAGATGGTTATACTGTGTTTGGTGCACCCCAGGATGTGGCTTGCCCCCTTGGCTTGCAGGGCCCACTGCTGATTCCTTTTAAGCCTGCTGACAACCAGCACTCCTAGATCCCTTTCTGCAGGGCTAATCTCTAGCCGCTCCTCTCCCAATTTATAGTTGTGTCTGGAATTACTCTGTCTTAGGTGCAGTATCTGGCATTTTGACTTGTTCAGTTTCATCCCATTAATCATAGCCCAATGCTCCAATCTATCTGGATTCTTCTGCAAGGCCTTCTGTCCCTCAAGAGAGTCAATAGCACCTCCTAGTTTGGTATCATCATCAAACTTGCTAATGGTGCATCCCACCCTGGCATTGAGATTATTAATAAATATATTAAACAGAACTGGCCTTAGAATTCAAAACTTGAAGGAACACCTCTGGTGACCAGTTGCCAGCCACATGTAGCCCTGTTCACCACAACCCTTTCCATTCTGCCCTTCAGACAGTTTAACCAGCACACTGTGAAGCAGCCTCATTCCACAGTTGGACAACTTGTCCTGAAGGATGCTATGATAGACAGTAACAAAAGCCTTACTAAAATCCAGAAAAACTACATCCCCAACCTTCCCTTCATCCACTAGGTGGGTGACCTTATAGTAGAAGGATACCAAATTAGTTAAACAGGGCTTTCCCTCTGTGAATCTATGTTGAATGTGCCTGATAACTGTATATTCTTTAAATGCCTTTCAATAGTACGCAGTTTATCTTCTCCACAATTTTTCTATGAACAGAGGTTAAACTAACAGGTCTGTAGTCCCCTGGGTCTTCCCTCACACCATTTTTGTATGTGGGAATAACATGGGCTAGCTTCCAGTCAGCAGGGACCTCCCCAGGCTCCCAAGAGCTTTGGTAGATGATTGAGAGGGGTCCTGCCATACTATCTGCTGGCTCCTTCAGTACTCTGGGATGAATCCCATCAGTTCCCATGGAGTTGTGAATATTCAGGTGATACAGCTGGTCCCTTACAATTTCAGTGTCCACAAATGGAAGGCCACTGTTTCCACACTTGTTGTCCTCCAGCTCAGGGGACCGGGCATACCTAAGTCTACCAGTATTATTAAAGATTGAGGCAAAAGACACATTGAATTTCTCCGCTTTTTCTTCATCCTTATTAGTCAGATAATCATCTTCTAAAATTATCAGTCCAATGTTTTCTATTCATACTACAGTTACATTTACGGAAATCACAAGTATTAGGGCATGACGCATGTTTCATACAGAGATTTCATTTTAATTCAGTGACTTCTAATAGGAATGAAAAAAATTCTAGTGATTGGTGAGAAACATACAGAGATGGTGATTGGGAGAGGGAAAGAAAACACAGATTAAGCTGCTTTCTCAGAAAAAACATGAGTTAGCTACAGGTTAGCAAAATGTCCTAGTGCTGTTTTGTCCAGGTGCAAGGTGACGTTGGAAACACAAAGCTGATACTTTCATGGAGCTGCCTATAAAAATGCCTAGTATGCAACATGGTTTTCCAGAGGTTGACTACAGCATTCAATGTCAGCAAATGGATACAGTCAAGGTGCTGCTTAATATAAGCACTATACTTTGTGCTCAGGTGGTCTGAGAGAAATGGATGGCCAGACTATTATTTGCAACTTTGTTTATCCAAGGGTTTTTAGCCATTCAGCAGTGCATGGATTCACTGTCACAGCATTTCTGAGCAAGACCTGATGGAATACCGTATCAACCCATGATTACTGCCAAATACATCCTCTTTTATTGTATTAACATTTTCATATCCTCAGTTCTTTAAAAGTTTTCAAATAGACTCTTAATGAATAACATCATTGCAGACTTGGAGACAGTTACTGCATTTGTACAGGCATGTTGTACTGTTTTGGAAAGGGGTCTGTTGTGTCCCAGATGTGATGAATAATTAGTATCTTCACATTATATTTAGCAGCTCATTGTCTAGGAAATTACAAAACAAATGCATCAAGCTGAAGTGGAGTATAAAGAATGATATAATCAGGACCACTCTGAAAGGAGCAATCTATAAAATTACAGTGCTGCTGAAGCAATGATTAAAAAGATTGGTAATAGGCCACTATGCCAGGCCATTTGGTTTTGTGTTCAGACAGAACTAGAAGTTACCAGGTAGTATAAATAACAAGACTCAATATGTTAAGACATTTTATGCATTTTTAACATGGCTTTTTTGTGATACATATCCTCTATTGTAATTCCAATATAAAAGTGAAATTTTAAAGGCTTATTGGTACTGCTTTGTGAGCTGTGCTAATATCTCACTATAATTCATCTGCATATACAAGAATTTCAGCTGGTCATGTTGAGATTTCCTGTTATTTTAGCACTAATCTATGGGATTTTGTTTTAAATTCACTAAATATTTTGTTTCCGCCAAAATTATGTAGAACATAACACCCGTACCTGGTGTATGGTCAGTATCAGGACCTGTTTGCCCCATGACAGCACCGTTGCTAATATTCCAGTCAAAATCATCACTAGGGTCTTGTGTTAATCCACATACGGTGGTCCATTCTTGATGTTGTGTTTCAAAGTTACAGCTTCCAGGGATACTTGTGTAGGAACCTGAAAATATAGCAAGAAGTAAATGATCATGCCAACTCTTATATGTAAAAGGGTATAATGAACATAACTGCACATGGTAGTGAAAAGGATTTTTTTGGTTGGTGCTGATTCCCTGTGTTCCACATACTGACATAAATGATATGTGGTAGTTAGCGCGAGAAGAAAGAATTCACCCTTCACTTCCCAAGGTGGTATAAACAGCCTTAAACATTATTACAAATATATGCCTATGTAAGTCTTGAAGACAAACTGATGACTTCACCAGTTTTATTTGTTGTTCAAGGTAAATGGACAGGATGATTCCCAGCCAATTGGGTAGCAAAACTGGACTCTACTTCCACAGTGGTGTTTTTCATGAACATATGTTGGTTCATCCTTGTGAGTGTTATGCATGAAGGCAGTTTTATGATGCAAGACAAGTTCTAGTGATTAGGACAATGACTGAACTGGGGAGAACTTGTTAAACTTCCCATTTCCAGATCTGCCTCTGATGTTTCAGATGACTTTGGAAAATTAATCAATAAAAAAAAAAATGTACAAAAATGCTGTGGTAGAGGTGCAATGATTAGCATCACAAACTCTCTGGCTTCTAAAGATTTTTCCCTTAGTAGAGGCAGCTACACAATTGCTGAGTGAAACAAGGAGCACCCTTATGAGAAAACTCTGGGAAAATGTTCCAAACTATTAAACATTACAGTCAGTCATGCATTTTAGAAACAGGTCTGACTGTGACGATTTCAGAACATCAAATGGATTTGAGGATTCAGAATGTGTTTTTTTGACCTATGTGTATTCTGCAATATTAAAAATACGGCTATTTATGAATCATTATCTAGGTATAGACGACACATAAAAATAATAGATTTAATTACCTTTTAGTAATCCGGTTTGGTTTTTTTCCTATTTTATACTTTGAAGCTACAAGAACAACTGACACCATTCTTTGTAAAAATAGCATCATTATCATAAACCTGTTTTGTATGACCAAGATCTGAACACATACTGTAACCCTGCGGACTTGCTTTTCTGCAAATGCGTGTCACCTTAGTTAAATATATAGGACAAATATCTTAAAAGGAGAATAATTTTGATCCAGTGAATAACCTGCATCCCCTGAATGCCAGCAGAAGGATCTGTACTGTTCCATAATGTACTGTACTCTTACCATATTGCAAGGGACCGAAATGTTTCTCATAAGGAGAGACTGAGACAGCTGGGGCTGTTCAGCCTAGAGAAGAGAATGCTCAGTGGGCTTTTATCAGTGTGTATAAATACTTGCTGGGAGGGTGTAAAGAAGACAAAGCCAGATTCTTCTTAGTGGTACCCCGTGTCAGGACAAGAGGCAACGGGCACAAATACAGGCAGCACTTTTTAATGTTAAGAAAAAACTTTTTTTACTGTCAGGCTGGTCAAACATTGTCAGAGGTTGTCCAGAGAAGTTGTGGAGTCTCCATTCTTGGGGATATTCAAAATCTGACTGGCACAGCCCTGGGCAACCTATTGCAGTGGACCCTGTTTCAACCAGAGACACCTTCCCACCTCAACTGTTCTGTGCTTGTGTTAGTGCTATTCACAGCACGGCCTTTGGGAATCATGAAAGGAATACACAAATGCACTGAGCATCCAGATTGACACTGCATCACAAGCATCATGTAAGCCTAATGAAGCCTAATGAACTCTAACACCAAACACCCTCACATGCAGGTAGGGCAAAGAAGGGAACCCATTAACCAAAACAAGTACAATTTTCTTGTACAGATTTAACAAGAACAAAGTCCAAATGCATTTGGAATTTATACTATTCATAATAGATTACCTGACTTCAGGAATTTTACTGAAATATTTTAAGTGTGCATTCAGAAGGCAATTATTAATAAATATTTATGAACAGTATTTACAGCGCTGATGGAGTCACCTGGCATATCTGTACCTGCTGGCTACTTTTTACTTTATGTGTAAACAGAGCTAATTTGGAAGCCATCAGGAGAGGATTGTTTCATTTTTCTGAAAAATTGCCTTTATTTCAACAATTCAAGCATTCCTCTAGTTGGTTCATCAAGGTTTCCTATTGATCAAATCCGGTTGTATAATTAGCTGCAATTCATGAAACTTGAAACTGCTTTCATGTGTGCTTTTTTCACCTCAGTACTTCCAGGAGGTTACTGAGAGAATGGAAATTTTGCAAGATTGCCTGACTGGACTGAATGAAGCACAGAGTAAGTAATTTCCGTGAGTTTGTTTAAAGAAAAAAAAAAAAAAAAGTCCACCAGCCTACATGTGTACAATTAATTTCATCCAGATTCTGTTGAAAATCTTGCACAGAGGAATTGCTACTGAGTAGACTATGGTCCATTTACTTCTTTGGAGTTACACTGGTATAAAACTATAGTAGAATGTGAAATAAGCGCAGACCCTGAGCTCAGAGAGAAGGAGAAAATTGCAGACAAATGTCGTCATAGCCACTTGTGATATAGCCGGTTAGACTGTGAAGGGCTTTCTCTGTACCTGTTCTGCTCTCTTTTCTGACTAAGCAGCTCCTATTGCCTTTTCATTAAAAAATGAGGTTTTCATATCTGGAAGGTATTATGTGCCCATTAATGTTGTTTAATCCCATCTATAAGGCATACACTCAGGGAGAAGGTGTGTTTATCCAAATGTAAGGCCTCATTTGTCAGAACTAAGATATAGCTGATAGGAAAATATTATCCCTGAGGTTTATCTGGGTATTCTGTATGCCAGATTACAGTATCTCTCATCTATTGTTAACTTGCTATTTTGTCAGTTCTGCAGCAACAGCAAGACTAATGACTGATGAAAACATTTTGATGTAACTACAGCCATTCCATCTACAATAAAAGGATATTTCACTCTATTTATTTTAAGTGAATATCAGCTTTTTTTTTTTTCTTCCCTTGGAAAAGTTTTTCTGCAGTATGGCAAAGACTGTGTTGCTTTACTGTGATGTACTGAAATGTTTCCATCTACTGTCTTAAGTAAGAAAAAAAGAGTTGATGGTATTACAGTCCTTCCAGACAACATAGGACATTCTCCCCTGCAATGAAGTTACTATATCCTGTAACAATATATACAGAATAAATCAAGTGCCTCTATAGTTTTCTGAATATTTTTACAGAGCAGTTTATGATGGACAGCAATTCGGACTTACTGTGTGTCTGTTGTGAGGTTCAGATTTGGAAAAAACAACAAAGTGTGCTCAAGAAGGGGAACAGCCACTGAAGCCATAAGAGAGAAGCAGAACAGGGCGTAGGCTGGGTAGTTGCTCCTTTCTGAGGCCCTGGATCCCTACCTTGCAGATGTGATAACACTGCCCCACTTGCACCCTCCCTCTCAAAGGAAACAAAGCCCAAAGACAAAAACTATCTATGGGATAATGTGGAGCGCACCATCCAGTGTTGTAACACCTTTGTGCTGTGTCTAAACTGACAAAAAGGCTTGCTTATCGAAGTTCTCCATATGAAAAGCCTACATGACTGTGACTGCAAGGGTATGAAATCTTGACTCAGAAAGGGTGCTGTGGAGCTCCCTCTCCGCTGGCCTGAGATACCCTATCATCATCACGCTGTGCTTCCCCTCTGAACAGGTCGAATGTCTATTTACTTTCTTCCATGTGTAGCTTACTATAACGTGTTGATCAACTCTGTAGTCTATTTCTTTACCTTTCCCTGTGTTATTTGTTATAAATCTATCAAGGGTGATCAACATATGATTACTGCCTCCATTATATTAATAGAGAATGTGGTTTGCTTGTGGGTATTGAGGTATGGTGTTTATTAAACTAATCTTATTAATCACACAGTGAGTCCCAGTGTTTGTTTGTGCCACCTGGGCCCACAACCGGTAGAGCAGAATCCCCACTGAGTAGCAGGCGGGAAGTCTGTTGGGTCACAACACAGGTCTATAAAATGATAAAAGGACGAGTTTGCAGAGTATTTTGCTGCACTGTGTCTAACTCCTGAAAAAATACAAGTATTATATACAGTAAGTACAGACTGTCTGTTTATAATCTATCTTTTCTTGGAATCTACTTGAAAAGAATCTTGTTTTTTAAAGTTACCAGTCAACATAGATTCATTTCCCTGAATATGACTCACAAAATTCACTGGGATGCAAAGGCCCTGCAGGAGGTAGAAACCAGAAATAGAGACACCACCTTCAGCATATGTGCTTCAGAACTGTTATTTACTTTTATGAAAACAATAAAGAGGGAGAAATTCCAAGTTAAATCTCCTATAGTGACATCTTCACATGTATTCCAGGTTGTAAGTCTGTTGTCTGGGTAAACCAATATAATTTACATTACCCAATAAAGTCATTATTTTTGTAACCCTGTCCAGTCAAAGCATTTAGCAACCCCATGCAAGAAAAAAATGCCTTTGATTTTCAAGGGATCACTAAGCATTGGTTGATTCCAATGGAGTACTTGGAGTTCAACACAATGTGAACATTGAACTGATGCATGTGATGTATTTACTTTATCTGCCAAGGTTACTTTTGATCATATCTGCATTATGGCAGGATTTGGCCCTTCAGCTTTAACATTAAGCATTAAGACAGACTGATTACTGAACTGTATATATGGACTGCTTAAGCTTCCTACTCCAAAAGTCCACTGGGGTCTGGACAGTGACTGTAAATAAACAAAGACATGGAGCAGGAACAAAGGCACAATGTTTTACTGTTTTTGAGTTTCAAGTCTCAATTGGAAAGCCTGTTAACTTGATCCAGATTTTTAAAATTAAGCTGTGTCCTTCTGTTGCAAACAGTATTAGTGAAGAATACCTACAGACAAATTTCGTCTCAGTATTCACTTGCACTGCAAAACCAAAAGCAGACTGGATTTTGTCCAACTGTTCTGTAATAGCAAGAAAATATTTTCATAGCTCTGCAGTACCGACAAGAACAAAGAACAATGAAGACGTAGTAGTGACACAATTCAGATCACAAAGAAAGGATTAATCTGAAAAAGACAGGGCTGTTTTAAAATAATTTTTATAGCAGTATCATGTCTAAATGTTATTGTGCATTAATTTGCTTACTTGGTTTTTTCATTCAAGATCGACAGCTCAAAATGCTTTCACCTTAATAAATGGGTTTACATTTCTTCTCAGAGTTAATATGTATTGTAACCCATTGATTTTATTCCTTAAGTATATTTTTAGCTCTTAAGCTGTTTTAGTTTGTTGGGTTTCTTATATTTGAACTTCGGTTTGAGTAAGTTATGCTTTTGCAACTAAATCACACTTAAATATTTTTTGCAGCAAAATGTCTCTGAGGATCTGAAAATGCCAGAACTTCCGTGTTGGGGGAGCAGTCAGCCTGCCTCTAATTATCTTTTGAGCAGCTCTGTGAATTTACCTAAGCTATGCTACAGAATTTAAAGTTATAATTTTAGCTGGTGATTACAGTAATACACAAAGAGATACTTACTGCAGTCAGCTTCATCTGATAGGTCTTCACAGTCTGGTTTATAGTCGCAGACAAACTGAGACTCTATGCATTTCTCATTCCCACACACAAAATCAGTGAGGGCAGGGCATTCCCTGGGATTCTCTCCAACTGAAACAAACAGGAGATTTAAATCAATATTGTAGTTAAATCAAAAAAAGCTCTTTTTCATTTGTTTAGCACGTTCCCTAAAAAAGGGTTCAGTGAGCTATTGGAAAGTAGATGGGCTAAAGGCTTTTTTCTGCTCATAATTACAGGATGTCATTTGGAAAATAAGAGCATTTTAAACAGAAAAATCACTGTTACACAACATTTGTGCAATCCACAAACTTTTAAAGCTTTTATAAGATGTTTAACTTTTTTTTTAAGAGTTTAGAGAAACTTCTGCTCTGAGTATGTGAACTGCACAAAATTGCTCTTATGATATTTAATAAAAGGATCTGTTTTACAACAGCAGTTTTTGATCATCTCTGAAAGTCAGTGAAAGCCATATCACAAAATGAGAGTAACTTCGTACCTTGCACATAAAGTGCCAAAACTAGAGTGTTGAGATTCAACCATCTCTGAACCATCAGACTATAAAGAAGCTTACATAAATGAATTTTTAGTTCAGTATGCTGGGTGCATAATTTCAATTAATACTAATTTAAATAGTTCTAGTAATCCCCAATGCAACATTTCAGATGCACTCTGCTTAAGCTAAGGTTTTTTTTCAGTCTGGAGCTCCAAGTTGGGTGAGAAGACATTTAGGAGAATGTATTTTGACTCTATTCATTGTATTATGTTTCACTTTTTCCTTCAAACGTGACTAAAATATGACATCATTAAACACAGCCTGGACAGAACACCTTGATATTTACCTTTGTGCAGACGCATATTTCCAGAAGGGGAAGTTATTGTTGACAGGGTATTAATCTCCCCAAATAAGGTACCTACTGAGGCTGAGGAACTACATTCTCATTGAAACAAAATAGGAAAGGAGAACTAAATTTCTATTTTGTTTAAACGTGTACACAAGGTAATATTAAATAGAGCAAAACCACAGCATTAAAATGTAATTCAAATATTTAGAATGAATAGTGCAAAAACAATTCAGTGATAGGGTTGGTTACCCGCAAGACCGGACATAAATTTTCAGTTTTGAAATATATACATCCCTCAGTTTCAATAAAATATGATTTCAAATTTATATCTGTCTTGTTCTTTTGTTTTTCAGTTTTACACTGTCAGTTTGATCTGATTAGGTGTCAGAGAATCCACAGACAACAGCATTGCCATGAATGCCTTAAATACAGGAAAAGCTATGGTTGCTTTTTAGAGAAAACCGATGTGGCAGAGAGCCCTTAGAGGAGAAGTGGACTTGAGAAAAAACTGACTGAAACATTTGTGACGTTTAAGGCAGTTTTCACATCTCTCCCAAAATATAATAAAACTTGATTGAAAATATTACCAAAAATACATTAATATGTCTTATCCCAAATTATGGAAAACCACAGAATAGTTGAAGGAGAACTCTCAAGATCATCTAGTCCAACCCCCTGCTCAAACAGCCAGTTTGCGTTTTGAATATACCCATAGACAGAGCCTCAACAACCTCTCTGGACAAACTGTGCTTGTGTTTGACCACCCTCACAGTAAGAAAAGTGTTTTATTCTGTTCAGATTAAATTTTCTGGTGTTTTGGGGTTTTTTGGGTTTTGTTTTGTTTTATTTTTTAATTTGTGCCTGTTGCCTTTCGTCTTGTCATTGAACATTTATGAGAACAGTCTGACTGCCTCATCTCCATTCCCTCCCATGCACTGGAAATGAGGCACTGGAAAACTAAGTGACTTCCTTAAGTCACTTAATGGCTTAAATAATGACAGAAATTATTTAATGGGAGAGCCATTAGGGTACAATAATTTTCACGTCTTATTTCACTGCATGTGAAAGAGGTACATTATCACCATACAGCAGATTGATATTTGAAAATCCTTGGCTTTGTGACTGATCATATTCCTCACCTTTACCTCCTTTCAACTTTAATCAAGACAATGTTGTGTTAGTCTATCATTTATATTTAGCACATAACATTAATTGCAGCTGTTCCTTTTTTTCTAATAAGCTACTGTATAGTACTTCAAGCATATCAGAAACCAGCATTTAAGACCATTATTAATTTCTTAGCTTATCCTAAAATAAAACACATGACCCATACACAGTCAAAATGAAAACTGGTATCTCAACAGATGTGAATGTCATAAATTTCAAACATAAAGTGACGTATCTGTGAATTTTATTCTTTTGGAGTAAGACCTTGTTTGTATGTCAGTTTCAGGAATAAGAGGTTACATTTATGATGATGGAGATTCTTCCACAGCCTTTGGCAGAGATAAAAATAAAATCCCTCTCAGAATCAACATACCAGCATTATCATAACATAGTCAAAGCAAATATTCTAAAATCCTGTTCAGAATTGTGACATTAAAGATCAACTTTCCAGAGTATGTGCTCATTCTGACCAAAACTCCTACACCAGAAAAAATACATCAAAACATGAAATACAGTGGGTTTTAACCATAAAATAAAACTTCAGCATCAATACACCCAGTAACCAAAGAGAGGTTCACAAAGAAGTTGCAATGTAGAAGTTTCATTTTTACCAGACATTCTTTAAATATCATATGAAATCACAGAAGCATAGAATCATATAGTTTGGAAAAGACCTCTGAGATCATCAAGTCCAACCATTGATCCAGAACTGCAAAGTCCATCACTAAACTACATCCCTAAGCACTGCATCTATGTGTTTTTTAAATACCTCCAGAGGTGGTGATTCAACCGCCTCCCTGGGCAGCCCGTTCCAATACTTGAACACCCTTTCAGTGAAGAAATTTCTCCTAATACCCAAACTAAACCTCCCCTGGCATAACTCGAGGCCATCTCCTCTTGTCCTGTTCCTTGTTATCTGGGAGAAGAGACTGATTCCCACCTGCCTACAACCTCCTGTCAGGGAGTTGTAGAGAGCAGTAAGATGCCCCCTGAGTCTCCTCCAGGCTAAACAACCCCAGATCCCCTAGCGGCTCCTCATAAGACTTGTCTTCTAGACCCTTCACCAGCTTTGTTGCCCTTATCTGGACATGCTCCAGCATGTCTATGTCCCTCTTGTAGTGAGGGGTCAAAAACTGAACCTGGTATTTGAGATGCAGACTCACCAGTGCTGAGTACAGGGGGACGATTACTTCCCAAGTCCTGCTGGCCACACTTAAGCCAGGATGCTGTTGGATTTCTTGGCCACCTGGGCACACTGCTGGCTCATGTGCAGCTGGCCATCAGCCAGCACCCCCAGGTCCTTTCCCACCAGGCAGCTTTCCAGTCATTTTCCCCAAGCCTGTAGCGCTGCCTAGGGTTGTTGTGCCCCCCATGCAGGACCTGGCAGTTGAAACTCCTACAACCGGCCTCGGCCATGGGCCCAGCCTGCCCAGACCCCCCTGCAGAGCCTCCTGCCCCCCAGCAGATCAACACCCCAGCTTGGTGTCCTCTGCAAACTGGCTGAGGGTGCACTCGATCCCCTCGTCCAGATCATTGATAAAGAGATTAAACAGGACTGGCCCAGTACTGAGCCCTCGGGGACACCACTTGTGACCGGCTACCAGCCAGATATAACTCCATTTACTATCACTCTTTGGGCTCATCTATTCAGCCAGCTTTTAACCCAGCACAGAGTTCACCCACCCAAGCCCTGAGCAGCCAGTTTCTCCAGGAGAATTCTGTGGGAAACAGTGTCAAAGGATTTACTGAGGTCCAAGTACACAACATCCGCATAAATCCACATAAAATGTCCACATATGAAAATACGTATTTAATCAGAAAAATGTGTTAAAGAACATATTGGAAAATATGTTCTCAATTCTGAGGGCTGAGCTGCAATGTAACAAAAAAACCATCTTAGAAACCACTCTGAACAAAGAAGAGAGGACATTCAAAATATTATCTTAGCCATTTCTAATTTAGTCATCAAAATTACAGGGTTGCCAAAATCTGAGTTTGCCTATCAGTACTGAATTTGGAGAAGGATTTTTCCAAAAACAGTATTCGAACCTCCCTCTAGGGAGCTGCAGTACAAATCAAAATTATGTCTCCTAATGAACAGCTTAAGATATTTTTAAAGCAGACATTTCAGATAAAATGAGAAATTTTCATTACGTCTTATTTCATTGCATATGTTGGTTGTATGGAACTGTGTGTAAAAATTATATAGCGTCTTGGCTAATTGTATTCCTCAGCTGTACTTTCATCATTATTAAGTAGAAAGATAACATGTATTGGACGATGGTTAACTATATATAACATGTAATATTATATATTTTTTTCCCAAACAGTCAAACTCACAACATCCCATGACAATCCAAACACGCAGAAAAACTATTCTAAGCAGAAAAAACATGAGAAAATACGGCAAATTTTCTTTCTTGCCTTTTTAATCTAACAACAGCTCAAGAAACTTATAAGGAACAAATTTAACACACTCTTGAATACACTCCAAACAAATGTGGGCAAAAATTATTAAAATAATAATAATTAAAAGATCAGTTGTACTTTACTCACTGTTTACTTTACTCTGAAGTTATCTTTGAGAAGGTACAACATCAAAATGGACCAGTGAGCCACAGCAAAATAATGAGCTGTTTCCATGTTTGAAAATATCAGAGGTAGAAACTAATAAAATATCCAATACGGAAATGTGGATTTGTCACACAATAGGAATGAGCGGAATTGCAGGGAGCTGAATTTTTTTTTTATAAGTACTAAGCTTATTTCTGAATATGCTATGAAAAATTTGAAGACAGCTAAGATATCCAAGAGCAAAAGAAAACATTTCATTTTAATTTAAGAAAACTGTTAACCAGAAAGAACTTTCACTTAATGAAAAAGTCATAAATGCTCTTTTTTGACTTGCACTTCTTCCAAAACATTTGGTTTAGCCACTAAACTGAACAATCCATTGTTTGCTCAGGTCTACATATAATTTTACACCGTAGAAAATATCCATACAGACACAGAGCATTAATCTACAGGCATAGCATGAGTGATAGAGCTATAAAAACTGGGGTTGAGGGGTGCTTGTTTTTTTTAGCAAGAACAGAAGCTCCAACAATATTTATTAATTTCCAGCACTCTTGCACATTTCTTGGACAATTTATTTTATTTTTCATTATGCTTTTCTCTCTCGTCCTACAATTATTCAGTCCATAAACCTGGGGAGGTCTGATGACTATACAGATATGCTGCAAGTCATAAGTCCATAATCCATTCCTTTCCCACAAAAAGAGAATATGTGAAAAAGAAAACCCCACCCCAAACCAAAATAATATATAATATAAAATACAAAACCAAAATTAATATTTTCATAGCTTATGGTAACAAGAATCTACTTGTTTAGAGCAATTAAACCCTTGATTTTCTTCTATATCAAAGCTGACAGGTCACAGCACATATCCTTGCCTTATTTTCTATCCTTGCCTTGTTTTTCTTACAGTAAATACTTGAGGATTACATTCTCATAAATAATAATAAGAAAACCAAACAAACAACAATTATTATGGCGTATCAAAATGCTAGTTGTTTATTGTACCCATTTATTTGGTATCTCCTTGGTACTGCAGCATTTCCTGAAAATCAGACACCACAAGAAACTATCACAGGTCATACTTTAGATGAAGTAGTAACTACTGACTGCACGTTACGCAAATCCCTATGCCAAATGAAATGGCAGTACTTGAAAAGGAAACAGCATACACAGGATATCACTTTCCAATTAAGTCCAATTTGGATTGATGCAGCAAACAGACATATAATCTTCTAAGTAATTTTTAAGAATCCAATAGAACTGACTTGGCTTTTGGATCATTAAACCTTACAAAAGAAGCATGTTACCAATGGTTGTGATAGAACTCGCATTTACATACACTCACTTTCATTTCTATGTATTTTGTTCTGCACAAACCTTCCCTAGTAGGAATATGTGTGTGTGTTTGTACATATATAGAAAGCAAGCAAGACACAGATGTTGTGCATGCCACAAATAAATTCTGACACTACTGTAGATACATCACAAGCTACATATTTATATCCATCTCCAATATATGTTATCTATGGAAGATTAGCCTAAATAGTACTCACAGAATTTATAGACGTGACAAGATTAATTTGGAGATAGCTGATGAATCCAACACTATTAATCCAGACACTGTTTCAGTTACCAAGAAAAGACTGACTATGAAAGAACTCATAAAAATGGTCCTCTAAGTTTGCTACTAGAAGACAGCACCAGGCCAGAGAGTGTTTCTCTGATTTTGTGAGTACAAAAGCTTCCATTTACCAGTACTTTGCAAGATGAAAATATTCCTGTAATATCCATTACATCTAAAATCATATTCAAGTATCAGCTCGAAAAGCTACAGATCTTGATTGAAACAACATGGATAACTGCAAAACAGTTTTTAGTTTGATAGATACCAGTAGGTTTCATAGATTCGGTGTTAGGTTGACATAACTAATGTTCTCCTATTTAAAACACCTGTAATGAAAGAACTGACTGTTCACACAGCCAAAAAGAAGAGATGCTCTTGCTGTGTCACATTACAGTGCTTAAGACTCATGTATGTTTTCACTGCTTATGTTTGGCCAGTGCTAAGTGCTTGTGAAAGGCATATGGTGATTCCCAAGTTATTTATGGTTGCTAAAGGCTGCAGTGAATAAAATCTTGAGCTGTTTTGAAAAGCAATGTGTAACTCAAGGTCAAGTACACTGAACTGCTGTTTACCAAGAGTCGCATCTTTACTCTCCAAGAGGAAAACATATACTCACTCACTCATCAGTACACCATGACCATGTCAACAGTATGACATGAAACATGTAATGTATATTTAAGGGAAATTAGATGTTTTCCCCTCTATTTGCCTTTTTAGAAATACAGGTCCCTTCTGAGTATAAATGTTTTCAAATTACAGTTGAAAATTCACCTCTTGCTATTATTTGTTTGAATTTGTGTTGTGTAGTAAGAGCTCTTGTATCACTTCCCTCCCCTCTTCCACAATACTTGAGATGTAGGAATAATCAAAGATTTAAAAAATGAAAAATATTTTGTTGACAATATTATTCAGTGAAATTAACTTTACTTTCTAAGTTTCATTCTTTTTTTCAATTAAAATGTATGAAGTACAAGCTCCTAGGTTTCATTAGAACTGGAACACAACTGTACTCAGTACTCTCAAGTTCAGAAATTATGAGACATAGTTTGTATCAAGCTTTTCATTTGCTTACCCAATTGTTCAGTACTTTTTTCTACATCACTTTTTATAGAACATTAAAACTCTATTAACAAACTCATCAAGAATGTTTCTGTCCATGGGTAACCTTGGCAATCTTTTGCAAGGAAAACTAGATAAAACTTTTCTGCTCATGCAAGCTAGATGAAATTTCAAATAAGATTATTCTGTAATTCAAAAACCATAGGGAATTCTCCTCACATAATGTATCCTTTAAAAGGCCAGATTTAATTCAAATATATGCATTGGTTCTGACGTAAATAGAAGATCTAACAAATGATACTGACTCTTAGGAGAGAATTTCACCTGTAGATACAAAAGTTTGCCAATGGACTTCCTAAAGATGCTCAAAGCAAGTAGTAATATGGTGCCTAAGGCCATGAAATAAAATGGAAGAATAAAAATTAATCCATAGTACTGGAAATGTACAATTGGCTCGGGCTCAAACAATAAAAAAGATAAAAAAATTCTCTTCAGCTTCTAGTGCTGATATCATGAAGTATGTAAACCCACACCAGGCAAGGACAGATGTTTTTATATTTGATTAAGATTGAAAGACCAACTTTGGCATAGAGTACATTAGTAGGAAAAGGAACTCATGCTCAGAGTACCCTCATGTAAAGAGCTGCTGTATTTTGCTTAGTGCTAAAGAAGGCACTAGGGTGAAGCACTGAGGACTGAGTAGTGAGTAAGCGTCTGGTGTTCTAGGTTTTATCTCTTTGAAGACGTCAAGTGGTAGAAGAAAGGATGAAGAGGAGATAAGGTAAAATTCAAGTGATGCTTTTGCAGAAAATTCTGTTTCCCAGGGCTTATGAAGATGTTCAACCAGAGACAAATATCACCTAAAGCAATTTGACAAGTGATCTCTACTGCTTGGTTCTTTATCTTCTCCTTGTCCCGATTTCAGTGTAAAGCTATATTACATCTCAGAAAGTTCATCTGAATACATTATTTTTAGAACTTTTCAACAATATTTACCCTACAAAATTACTATCAAGCTGTTGTTTCCACTGTGATGCAGAATCAATCCAAACCAGTCACAGCATTCTGTCACAGATTTCTTAGAAGCATATTATATTGATATTTTCTTTTTTTTATATATGGACTTGACCTAATGTGGTCCACAGGGATGGTTGTGACAGACCAATGGAGTACAGCACAGAGGTGCAAGTTGCAGTTATCTGCAACAAGGAGACATTTCATCAGCTGAGTGCTCTCTCTGGCTCTGCAGAATCATCATTAGATGTGAAATTCATCTTGGCTGTCAAATGGCATGGAGGTGTACGATGGGTTACAAAGATCAGCTGTTATATGCCGTCTATTTGTACTGGAAAGTGCCTACCCTCTACAGTAATTTCACATGAAAATGAACTCAGGCTGGGTCAGTGTTCATTCTTCTAGTACTGCCTTTATAGACAATGATTGTGAGGGTAAAAACCTCCTAAAATCCAGCCATCTCTACCCTGTATGTTTTGCTAGCCATGAAAAGTTGGATATGGAGAGTAAGCAATACATGAAGTGAATGTCAAAATAATGAGATTTTAATTTTATACTGAAAACCTGCTTTTGCAGCCACCTACTACCAAACCAAAGTGTCTTTGAAGTCAGCAGTATTTTTTCAAAAGTTTCACAGGAGATAAACAGAAACCGAAGAAGCCACTGAGGTCTCTTCATTAAAAGTAAGGTGAAAGCTAAAACTTGTTTCTTGCATTCAAAATCTGTGGCAAATGACCTTAAATGCTTTCCTAATAACAACCTGAGAGTTACAAAAAGAAGTGAAGATGATGAAAAAATCTGATTAATCTCTCATGCATTTTTTACATAATCTCAAACAAAAATAGCAGTCCTGGAGTTTTACAGGTAGGCAAATGGCTTTTGTACAGTGCAATAAAAAGTAGAGAATATCATGATTTTCAGGCTGGTGCTATCTCTTCCTTCTATTCTTTTAATCTTTTAAAAGAAGATTGTCAAATGCAATATTATTCATTCCCTGAAGCCAGGATATGTATTTGGCTATGTAATATTTTCTTGTTCAGTAAAAAATAATTTATATTTTTTTATAGGGTTCTAAAAATTCTTAACATGCAATGCTGCTTAAGTGAACACGTTGTGCATAACATGACTTGCACAGGAATTCAAATCTTCTCCCAGTGTATCCCTGGCAAGCTGGCTTGAGGGACCCTGTATTTCCCCTACATTTCTCCCAAGCATACTGTCTTCCCCACCAAGTCCTCTGCTCAAGGGCATTAAGGATGTCCTGTGGAAGGCAGCTGTGGTTTACACATTTCCAGAAGGGAGATTATTTTGTGCCTAGAAACAAATTGTGCGTTATCTATACCCTCTGCTGAGTGTAATGAGACCTGTGTTCAGTAAGATTTTAACTCAAAAAGGGTAAAGCATATTCATGTTAATGTACGTTACAGTAACACAAGTTAAAGCCACCAAAAATTACTAGACTTTTCAAAATGAGCTTTCTTCCTCTACGACGAAGCAGATTCAATAGATATCATCAAAATGTAAATTGACAGCTCACCATGAAATCACAGAATAATTTCCTTCTAAAGGCAACATCCAAACATTAGACTAACCAGAATTTTACTATTAATTTCAACACATTTACTGAGAAGTTTTAGCTAGGTGATGCAATTCCAGTGTTCCATGTCAGAATACCCTGACATTGACCTATTTATAAAAAACAAGTGAAAACATAAAACATTAAAATATTTTAAAGAGGGGAAAAAAGGAAAAAGATCAAAACCCCCAGGTAATGGTACATATATTCTGGCTGAATACAAATGTATATCTTGAGTGACTAAATCAGCTCAAGCAGCTTCCCTCTCACTTCAGGGCCAGGTTTGTATTGAATATTTTTGTTATAAGAGTTTGAACTCGTCTCAAGTGTCTTAGAAGAATAAACTAAATTCTCCACTAAATGCAAAGCTTTGCATGATACATTGCTGAGGATTCAAAGAGAACACCTGAACGCTAGGATGTTTTAGTTTTTTCTCTCTGATCTGCAAAGCTAGGATGGAATTCTAATGAGAAAGGATTTCTCTGCTGAGACTTTCAAAGCTTCTTGTTTATGGAAGCATGGAAGCAAAGTTGTTCAAAGGATTGCAGTACCTTCACCTAAGGTCTTTGCCATAAACAGGAGGTGAGGAGGAATACAAATACATGAGGAGAAAGGGAAAGAAAAAGTTTACCACTAGGCAAAACAAGTTTTATTACATTTTAAAGAAAATTTCTGTTCAGCTCAATTTGGTTAATGAATTTCCTATTAATAGAAGCACTGTGGCATTTTGATTTTGCTTTCATTTAAAAACTAAATTTAAATTTAATACCACTTCAAGTGTGACTGAATGTGTATCCTATTCACCTTAAACATGAGAAAAAAGCCTGTGAAGTCTGATGCCAAATAGGCAACCCACAAAGATCACTGAAGCTGTAACGAAAGAGATCTTTCTTCTTTCTGGACTTTTATCACACTGAATTGCCAGACCATGAAAAAATATGTAAATCAACGGAATAATCAACTATTCTATAAACCTGAATTTAGAGTTATGAGTCTCTTATTTTCATTTATCTTTCACTGTTGTTTTTCAGGTGGTGCCCTGGGATGCCAAAATCAGTATGCATGATATGGCTGAGTAACGTATAAGTCCATGCCTATACTCCATCTTTTGTATCTGGAGTACAAGATTCCTCTTTAAAATTACAGATATAAAAAATCCAGACTGCTGGCAACAACGTTGCGCTCTTGATTCACTGTTATATGACAATAAACCATCACCTGGAAAAGCACATCAATAAAGCTCAAAGTGCTTTTTAAGGTTACAAACCCATAGCGTATTTCTGACTTTTAAAGATTTTAAAGATTTTTAAAGATTTTAAAGATTTTTAAAGATGTTATCGTGAAAAAAAGTGTCAGAAGTCTCAAAAATAGAATTATCCTTAGGGATTATTCTGTACAATACTCATAGGTATTTTACCTTTTTATTAAGGCAAAATTGTAGGCATTTTTTCAAGCCTGCAAATAAACTCATACATGGTCAAAATAAATTATTTAAAAGCAAAAGAGGTGATCACTTTAAACTCCATTCAGGTCAACTAGAATAGTCTATCACTAAAGTTGTATAAAGAATCATTGTACAAGAAGTTAAAAAAAATTCTAATGTAATTAATCAATATATGAATTAATTTAATACTAAGAATAATCTCTGGCTGTGATGTGACTCTGCTATTTTTCACCTTTTTCAATTAAACCTGCAAAATAAAGATATACCAGATTTGGAATTCAAATTATTTTTGCTATCGAAACACAACTGACCCTTTTATAACCAACTGATAAGACTCTTTTACACCTTCTTTTTTTGTATCTCTGACAGTATTTCCAAGACCTACCACATTGCCAATAAAGCCACAGTTGCTTCTTGACCTCAACTTCCATAGAAATCACTGAGACTTGAGGGAAATGAGCCTTGCAGTATAGGGCCCTAGAATCTCAGATCACAATAAAGTTTTATGTAATATTCTACTGATATAAAAGCTTTTAACTAATTTTTCAAAGGAAATAGTGAAAAGGTTCTCTTTTGTCAGTTGAAAATCCTCATACAACATGAGCTATGTAAATCACAGTTATGTAAGTAGAAAGCAAAGAAAGTCTGCAGAGCTAATCCACTTCCATGCAGGCTCTGTTACAAGGTATAGTTTCTTTATATAACACATTGTACGAAAGCAAGCTGAAGGAAAACATGTTTAATAAAACAAGTCTTTGGATTATTAAACTCCGCTCTAACCATTGAATAATACCATCCTGCATGAAAACAATTCTAATATTTACATGTCAAAAATCCTCACACAGACTGCCCCTCTTTCCTCTTCACTCTCTCCACTTGAGTACATTATTTCTGCAGAGGCAATTATTTTATTTTGTTGACTACAAACCACAATCCAGGAATACCATTCAGTAGCTTCCAAAAAGACAGTCAGTGAGGAGGAGACTATCCCAAAATATCTGAAAGCTCTAAAATTGCTCTGACATTAGTTTCTACCACTACATACCATCTGCTGGGAAGCAGGTAAACATTCATTTTTCCCCCCCTGCAATTTAGGCTTTCTCATTTCCATTCCATTCTGTTTTTTTCAAACCTGTTATTCAAATCTTAATTATTTCCAATTAACTTCTAGGTTTTTTCTGTTCCTCTGCTTATGTAATTACTATGGCTAGAATATCCATAATATTATATAAGATTTTAGTTTAAACTTACGAGTCCCAGTGGAAAAGATAGATGTGGCCTTTGGTCCCCCCAGAGGACCCTGGTCATATGTTTAGCTCAGTAATTCTCCAGCTATAAAAACAGTACATGAGTATTGTAAATTCGGTCATTTTTTTGAGAAGAAACCTCTGATCCCTTCTGGTTTGTATGCTACTCTTCTCCTTGAGTTTGGCCACAGTAAGATTGTGTTTGCTGCCTTTTAGCTTTGTTACAACAGACACAATAAAACTGTGAACCCTGCACTGTGAAAAAACAATTTAGACATGACATGCTTTCTCTATCCCGAATGCCCCAGGCTTGGGTCAGATGGGAAATGTTATTTTTGAGAATCTGGCAAAATGTATTTTGTTTGTTTGTTCTACAAAGGTAAAGAACCGATAACAAGAAGAATGAAAAAGGTCAGACCATGTCTTCATGTCATCCTTCATGTCATCATGCCAACAGGAAGGTCAGCATACCAAAAGTCTTCAGAAAATTAAGAAGCAGATCTCAACTTGTGGAGTAGAAAGCAAAAAAAAATCATACACAGAGCTGATGTGGAAGGTGCTAAAAGACAATGCAATAATTCTCTTTCATCCTTGGTTTGAGCCTAACTATCATTGTAGAGACAGGAAAAACATGGTGTGGGGTGAGGTTTTTTTGGGTTTTGTTTTGGTTTTTTTACAGGCATGCATTTGCACACATACAGTTAGAAAGGAGATATATGACAGGCCTCTGATCCTGCTGAAAAGCAAAGACATAAGCATAAACTCATTCCCATAGGATATATACACCTAAAATTTAATAAAAACCCTGCTGTGCCAGGCACACACTACTGGAGATGCTGTAAGTAAATGTTTCCTGACTGTATAAAGACCGTACCTTATTACAGTGCAAGAACATCCACTATGCAAGTGACACCTCTATACAGGATTAGCATCTTGGATCTCCAACGTTTCTGATTCAGTCTTTAAAAAATTTCTTTGCATTGTGTATTTGCCTTCAACTGTGTATTTCAAACTTCTATGAAAAAAGCCTCCTCTGAATCATCCATCTTAATAAACTGTAATTTTCTGCAAAATACACAGGAATATTACTACACCAAAGCTGTAAGTGTGTGAAAGTAGTTAGTGTGCATGGTGGAACTGCTTTCCCAACAGAGCTTCTTGTAAAACAAATAGTTGCTATACAGTAATAGACTCAAGGTACTTTCTGAACTGTTACACTGCAAAGGTATTTTAGTTATAAAACACTATTAACATTCAGATTTATAGGGTCATAGACTAAAACCAATGTAAATTTCAGCAATCTTAAAATTTTAAGAGATTTAAGATCCTTCATACGACAGCTTTCCAACTCCCTACTGAAAAAAGTATCCTTCCTTGCAATGACAATACTGTGGAATCTTTCTATCTATGTTTATATAATGCCGGTTTTCAGGTTCTTATAAAATATGTGGACTTAAGAGTAAGCAGAAATATTTTTGCATTACGTTATGTAAAGATATGCTGATAACATCTTTATGAACTTAACAAGGAGGTTTTGTCTTCCTTAAAAAAAATGAATCCTGCTATTTTTACCTGCTGAATATCTTTATGAATCTGACTGTGAAATTGGGTGTCTAAATTGTTGTAGCCCCAAAATGAGACAGAACCCCAAAAATGTGGTTTAACAAGACCCCAGTGTATGAATTAATATATCTGAGCACAACTTCGCAACAAATTGCGAGAGACACCTGTATTCTCTTTGTTATTCAAGTTGATAGGGGAATGTTGACCTCCCATCTACTACCAGGGCATCCTTATCCATGTACCCTTGTCTTTGGAGAATAACTATATACATAGCAATGGGGACAATGAAACACTTAGAAAAAGCGCAAGGAAATCACTAGTGTTCATGTGCCTGGAAGGGCTTTTAAGGGTATATCTGCGTGAGAATTTTAATGAAAGTGCAGTTCTGATAAGTCCCAAGTTGTATCCAGTTTCCATCCTTTGATTTACATCACAGAGCAATTTCTGAATGCAAAACCCGCATTTTTCCGATGAAACTAGATCAAAAGATGCTCTCCAGAAGCGCACTTTCCATGTTCCACCTGATAATGGGCATCCACACCATGGCAGGAGATTAAAGCTTGCCCACATAACTTTCCCAAAATTCAAAGTGTTGATATATGGCATCAGTAATGACTGACTGACTCAACAAATCCACTTATATTGTGTCACCATGTTCCCTACCAGGGATGAAGACCACATCCTTTCTTGATGGAAGCCATGATCTTCCATAAAACCATAGTTTTTATCTTCCCTTTTTTAAAGGGAAACTCTGTTCCTATTTTAGCCTATATCCACAAAAGGATTAATTCAGTGAGTACTCTGTGAAGGAGTCAGAGGATTTCTTTACTTTGCTGGCCTTAACATTTGAACTGAGTTGGGAAAAGGAGTAGTGACCGTAGTTCATTTGTAGTTTCAACTCATTTTTATGACAAGTGCCTTTACGATAAAGCAGGGAGACCACAGGCTTCATGTGATGTAATCTCACATAATTTATATGCAATGATTATATACAAAATCAGACACTCAAGAACTTTCTAATGAATTAAGGAAGGAAAGTTCTTTCTCAAAACCAAATAAATCAAAGAAACAAAACCTCAAGCATTGCTTGGATTTATCTACAATAATTTAGGGTGCAAACTCTGCACTACTAAAAGACTTTCTGTATGAGTAGTGGTATTGAAATTGTAAGAGCAAAAACATTCATAACTGATTTTATGATGCTTAATGCTTATTTCATAACTGACATTATGATGAAAACAGTAAAATCACAATGTATTTAAAAACAAGAAAGAACATCCTACATCTCTATTAGCATCCCTCTAGATGCTAGAAACTTCCCTCTTGAACTTACTTGTGGTGCAATTGTTGAACTCTATGTCATCTATTGCTGCTCCTCCTCCTAGGTCTCTGGTACGTATGCCTTCAAAGATAACTTCAAAATTCCTCAGTTTCCCCAAATGTAACTCGACTTTGTTCCACTCATCACCATGATTTCCTGATTCACTCCATATTTTCACAATCCCATCATCAGTCTGAAGTTTGAATAAAATATACATAGTAAAATACATGTAAATATGGATTATGAAATACCAGGTTTTGGGAAAAAAAACCCCAACAAAACAAACCCCAAAAACCAAAAATACAGAACACTGAAAGACACCCCTTAAGTTTTGTCAAGAAATGGTAAACATACACTTTGCTAGGATAACAGGAAAAGCAGCAAAATTAGATTATTACCATACAAATCACATAAACATCAATAGTAGATGGTTTCTCAGTACAGAAATTACTATGTGTATGATTGAACTCCAAAGCAGTCCATTTTGGTAGAGTCGTATTTAACTTTACATAATACTGAAAATCTTTCTTTGTGTTTAGAATATATTACTGGATGCAAGGTTAGACTACAATTCTAAAATTAGGGTATCAGATATGTAGAATCTTTAAAAAGTTGTGACAATAGTAATACAAGGGAGGAAAACCTAAGAAATATAAGATAATCATGTTTAGTGTAGTTTATTTGAAGGCAAGTAGGATGACTCTGACTTTCAAATATGCTAATATATTTTAAAGCTTTTCTTTAAATATACAATCATATGACCTAACTGGAAAGTCAGCAGCAAACAACATGCTTCATTTTATAGTAGTAGTATTAGAATGCAGATTCACCAGTTTCAATTGCTGTGAATGGATGTCACATCTATATGATGGCACAAAAAGTAAATATTTGCAAAAGTTTCATATATGTCAAAATTTATTTTTCTTTATGGTTGTGTGACTAATCATCCAAATTGTAAATTAGATTTTTTTGCTAGCCTTTTCTTATCAAAATTCATTAGTACTCCAGCTAGGGTTAATAAAAACACTGTGTGGTGCGTCAAACAGCTAAATGTAATGCAAGGGTTTTAAGAAAGGTTCTAATAACGAAGCTTCTAATAAAGCAGTACATGAACAAGCGAAATCTGAGGAAAATAGAGACAACAGTAAAAATAGGCAGGGAAAAAAATTAATTACATTTCTTTATACATGGTGAACCTGTTAGATCAGATTTATGTTAATAAGATCATCCTATGCATATTTATGATGAGAAAATCAATCTTTATATAAGATTATTGTAGACAGTGTATTCTGAGTAGATAAGTGCAGACAAGCATGCACAAAAATATTGTATTAGTTGTTTCTGAATCGGGGAACTCACAGAATTGTTGCTACCTGTTAGAAGGAGATCCCCAGACCTCCCAAAACACAGAATTACTGAAGTATGGCTTGACAATGGTGTTCTGGAACAGCATCTTTAATTGTAAAGCAGTTAGTTGAGAACAATGGCAACTTTGTGTTCAATTGCTAAAATGGAAAAAAAACCACAGGGAAGGGTCTCCATAACTGCATGTACAGTCATATTCAGCTGAACAACTCCATTGCTGCACACTACTAATGCTGTTGGGAGCAGTGGTGATAGCAGCCCTCTGTGAATCACTGTAGACTAAGCACACAAGCACCTACAGAGACAAGTTTAGGCATTGCGTCTTCAGATATTTCTCATTAGTTTAAAGCCGATGACACAGTCCATTAAAGAGAAAATAATATAACAGGACCTCACTGGTGCTTTGCACCACTAATTCCACAGTTGCTGACAACTGGTTGTGATTTTCTCAGTGTGTTTCTCCCAGTGCAACCCCTGACTCTGTGTGCCATCATGACAGAGATCCACTCTTTTTACAGACTCACAGAATCACAGACTATCTCAAGTTGGAAGGGACCCCTGAGGATCATCAAATCCAACTCCCTGCTCCTTGCAGCACTACCTAAAACTAAACCGTATGACTAAGAGTGTCGTCCAGATCCTCCTTGAACTCCGACAGGCTTGGTGCTATGACCGCTTCCCTGGAGAAGCTGTTCCAGTGACCAACCACCCTCCCAGTGAAGAAGCCCCTTTCAGGCCTATAATCAATGCACTTAAAGCGGACTGGAATCAGAATGAGTGTGAGACCCTTTCTAAAACTTCCACTTACATTTCAACCTGGAAACACAGCGAAGAAGACTCTGTATGTTAACACTGAGCTCAAAATGAGCAGATCCAGTAATCGATGATTTTAACAGTGGTAAAACAGTTTGGCAAATCTATCTTAACTTTACTCATATTATTCCTGGTCATCAAATATGTAGTCAACAATTTAACTTAGTTATTTCAGTAACTCAACAATATCTACTCCACTGATTCTGGTATTTTTTTAATAACCTCCAAAAGAGTATTACGTATTATTGGGGCAACTTGTTTAGTCTGCAAACATCTTCCATCTATCCATGACATGAATAAAATGGATGGTTACAATGAGTTATATTTGGCTTTAGTACCTCCAACATGGAATACAAAAACAAAACTTAGAAGAGAACGCTCTTTTTTTTTTTTTTGTAAATCTATTTGTTGTATCTGGAACCTCTTCTGTCTGCCCTTGAGAACTCTTTGGAATGGGAAAATTCCCCAAACTTTATTTGTAAGAAATTACTAATTTTACAAAAGTAGCTCAGTGCTGTATATTAGTGGTGAATTTAGGAGACTTAAAATGAAGTGGGCAATAATAATACTACTAAATGATAAAGGAATTCCTCTACTTTCATGCATTTAAGTGAGACAGAAAAATTCAAAACTTGCATCTATCCCAACGTTAAGCCCCAAGCCTATAAAAAAAGGACATGTGTTTAAGTTTGGATGTATGTAAGTCAGTGGAGCTTCTTAAACTGTACACAGATAAATATTTCTATAAAATCTGGAAATGTTAAGTGTGGCACAGTTAACCAGAATATAAGCGTCATGTCTATTGTCAGCCTGATTTTGATTGTTTTCACATTATATTACATGACGTTCTGTTCAGACTTGTATCATTTATCACGTTGATTTCTGACTAAAGGATGCTGCAAGTAACAAGAAATATTGATCACATATTTCTTTAGAAATATCCACATTAAAACGTTGTAGCAATCAATTTGTATATGGTATCATTGCCATCAACTACCAAATCTTTATGTAGTTACAGGAGCTGAGGCATGTTTTTTCCATAGTGAGACACTTTAATACTGTTTCCTAGGAAGATTCTTTTTCAGATAGAAACTTTGCAACAGAAATGACAGTCATCTTGCACTTCACAAATTCTTGAATGTGATATACAAATAAAGCACAGAAGAGAGGGACATTTCTTTTCCTGTCTGGGTTCACCGGTAGCAGTTCCTATACAACAGAAGCATTTCACAGTGTGTGAAAGGCTGATTTTTCATGCACCTAGCTACAGCTCTATGCTAACAAAACGAAAAGCAGCCTCATCCCCTGCCTAACTGCATGAAGGATGTTCTAATCCAGAGTGAAAAGTCCCTTCAAAAACACAATCCCTGCACATTGTCTGCATGAAACAGCCAAGGAAGAGGTGGGAAAGTGAGTCAAGCTTCCTGCTTGTCTCTCCCTTGCCCTCCCCAGGCCCAGGCAGTGGAGCTGGCCTGGCTAAGAGGTGTAAGGTATATACTTCTTCTGGATACATACTTGGCATGAGAGGATCATCATTTGTAAGCTTTGCAGATTCCATTTCATGAATTATTGTTTTGTTTTCTGCATTCTCCTGCCATTTAATCTGTCTGGTCCTTTGGCATTTCTTTCATATCTTTGGAATGCGTTTGCTTCTAAACCAGACACAAATATGGCCTTGGGCGGGGGGGGGAAGGGAATAAATCAGTCTGTGCTTTGACCTGCCCATTGTATCCAGAAATTCTTTGATCTTTTTCACTCTCATATACATGTATTAATGTAAAAGAGAGATACTTAAGAGAAAGATATGCAAAAGAGATATATGACAACCAGAAGAAACGTGTCTCAGTGTAGAGGAGCTTGGAGGTTACAGAGTCACCTTTCTTTCTGTTGTTATGAGGCTATTCTTCTACTGATACATACTCATACCGAGTGCTTAGATTGCTCTTCAACCTGGGCTGGTGGCAAAAGGCCCAGTTTAACTCTATGCTTCAACAGGCATAAAAAATGGTTAAGATCTGTGGCTTTGGCAGACAGTATCAGTAATGCCTGTGTGCAGGGCGGGTGGCTATGCTGGCTGTTACTCAGGGTGGAAATCCCATTTTCCAGTTACCCTGCAGGAGTTCAGCTGCATGTGGGCCTTGGCTAAAAAAATAAAAATATAGCCCTTTTCTGCTTTGTAAACATCATACCATAGGCTCCCCATATCCTTCTTTGCTACATTTATTTGCATGCAATCCTAGTGTCTCTTTTCCTCACACCAACACTTTTCTATCAAAGCCACATTACCTTCCTTATGTCTCATTACATTTGCCTCGGCCTGCCTTCCAGTTCTGATCTGTTCACCCCCCACCCTACCTTACATTCCTAAACACACATCATCCAGTTTCCTATTTGTATCCTCTTATTGCCTGCATTTGTACCTCAGCTAAGCAGAGTGACAAAGATTCTTGCATCACTTAAACCATCAGCCTGCTATCCTCAGTCAAAGTGGGTATTCCATGAAAAACTACCATCCAGAAGCCCGTGTACGTGAAAGGAAAAACACTTATCTTTCCAAACAAAAGGTTAAATTGTAGTTCTGAACTATGAAAGGATCATAATTTTTGTCCATTACATATATGCAAGTCTTTGAAAGAGAAGGGTCTCAGTTCTCACTGACACAGAGTGCACAAGCAAAGTATTTTTTGCCCTAAAGAACTTGCTCAAAATCTATTTTTTAATCAAGATATCTCATTAGACAGCAAAATGCTAACAATGACACATCCCTGCTAACATATTACAACCACCAGATCTTTTTTCTGTTCAGACTAAAATCTTCAGTATCTTTCTGTAGGTGTCTTCCTCAGCTGATGGGAAACGTAGCTGAAATAACCTTTCTACCTTATGTGTCATTTCATGACTTGTGAACAGCCCCACAATCTGCATGCCACTTAATTTTATGAGCATTAAAATCCTTCTAAATTCTTTTGCAGTCTATATTAATATTTTGTAAACTTTCTGCATGGCATCTGAAAAGACATCATAAGCTAAAAATCAGAAGTTGTCATCTCATAGGTTGAGGACTGCTAAAGGCCTTCATCCAGCTCTTGCTTTATGATCTGTATAGCCCATTCTCTAGACTACTTTGCCTCTCAGTGAACTGATTTTGCCTTCCCTAGCTGAATTCTACCTATAATACCAAAATAAACAATTTAAAAGTGCCTTTTATACCATTGTCCCAGCTTTATCTTTTATTCATTATTATCAAGAAGTTCCTCCCTTTGCTGGTCTAACTCATGATACACTGCCCATTTATTACATATTCAAATGTACAAAACCCTGTTTCCTCCTGAGCCCCATCCCTCTTCTGGGAAAAGGACTCTAAATATTTTTCCTTCCTTTGCAAGTGAAGTCTAGAAAAAAACCTTGCCAACAGTTAAGGTCTGGTTGAAGCTCTGTGACTCTCAGCCATGACCAATAATAGCATTTCACAGCTTCTTTGAAAAGTCAGTGAATCAGTGTGTCCTTTCAAAAATCCATCTTTGTATGTGCATATACCTGCCAATATTTCAGTTACAACACCTAACACTTAATTAGCACTTCAATAATGAGTATTTCAGGAGGCAACATTACAGCACTGAACTATCAGTAAAAATTCCAAGTATTATAATAATTCTTGGGATCTCAGATGTTTTCCTTATGCAAATAGAGGGAACCACTACAAATTCCTAGAAGGAAACAAGTTGCAGATCATCACAAGAGCAGGCAGAAGTTTCACTATGCAAACACAATCAGAGCAGCCAGCATAGTCCAAATGTTTCTGCAGATGAAAAATGAAACAGCCATGTTGCCCAGTTATACCTCCTGACAGACAAAAAGTTATTTTGCTATCAAACAAGCTAACATGGTAGCATATACCTCTGCCTATAGCAGAAAAGAGAGAAATTCAGTCCAATTTATCAATACTGTCCTCCCCACAGGTCAAGACTGGAATTATTTCTTCCATCCCAGAACAGTGGGAAGGGAGGGACTCAGCAGTCTCAATAGGCCTAATGATCACCTAATCTTGGTGCAGACAAAAACAGTTACAAAGGATTATTTGTTGGTCATATCCATAGGCTTTACAGGGCAAGTCTACCATGGCCTACAATAGAAGAACACCTGCTAGTTTATTATGTGTATTTCTACTTTTGACTTATTTCTTCATAGTATGTTGTTCACTATTTATTAGTGCAGACTGCTGCTGGGCAACACCTCTAGAAAGTTCCTTGGAACATAGTTTTTATTTCTTCATAATATATCATTCACTATTTATTAGTGCAGAATGCTGCTGGGCAACACCTCTGGAAAGTTCCAAAGAACATAATTTTTACAACCTGTTTTGTAATTCTGTACTTTATAATGCCCTAAACTCAACCTGAGAAATTCTGAAAGTCCAATGTTATCGACAGATCGGCTAACAAAGTTTCATTTCGTCCAAAAACACACACCAAGAGCACTAAAAACAGATGTAAAAGATTTTTTTTTTTCATGTAAGGCTCTGAAAAGTTATTATTAATTGCATGTCACTGCCCGTTATAGGTTGAATATAGTTGAAGGTCAAGCTGAGGTGGTAAGCCATCATTAGGTAAAACTTAACCGTAAAGGGCATGTTTTTCCATTGACTTGTAGCAATGGGTCCTGGTCTTCCACTGTCCCATCATGCTAAGCAATAAACACTCTCAGAAAATGGCAGAGTTACTTCTAAGACAACCATAACTTGTTTAGATCTGTAGGTCTATATACCTAGCCATATTGGAAAAATCCTATTCATATTCAAAGGACTTTTTTATTTATCTTCTGACAGTCTGAGGGGAATTATTTCTTAATGATTTCATTACATTGCAATTCAGAATCTTCTTCATGCTTGTGTTCATCTGAAGAATGATCTAAAGTGTTTATAAATTCTCTTCTGAGAACTTCAGGGGGAAAGTAGATCTTATTTGGCTCAACAACCTCATTAATGCACCTAGCAATACTAACAATAAAGGCAAGAGAAGGCTATCTTTATGTCTTAGAATTTCTTTTTATTTTGTGGCCTTGTTTAATATTTTTCTTACACAGCAGAGACCACCATTCTTCTCAAGGCTATATTTCTAACACAGTCAGAATGATATTAGGAACGGAATCCAAAGCAGGCAAGAAGATTTTGCAATTTTCCATTACAAGATGTTGCAAAGAAACTTTATGAAAACACTCTCTGTCAGAGGAATACACTACGTATTCCAGATGCGATTATAAAGGTTCCACTATGAGACAATCTGCCTTGTTACATCTGTGGTGAAACAGCAATGAAACCCAGATTTTGTTCTTGATCTGCACCTCTTCTGTTTGTGTTCTGATCAGGGTTCAAAATGTTTCCCGGGTTCCCTTTGCATCTGATATTTATTTATTTCAGCAGAGCCACAGGAAATGAAGCCAAGATTACCAAATGGATGGAGGCAATAACAACATTTGCTAAATATTCCTGGACTCTTCAAATAAATACTCTTGAGAGCTTTTTAATCAGAGCAGAATATTTTCAAATGATTCTTCAAAAAACATTAACTGTTTATTATCAATACCATAAAAAGACTTTTGAGATACCTTGCGACAAAAGGCTTCTCTTCCTGTTGCACCCTTCAGACTTTCCAGAGCAGTCAAACCCTTTCTACATACTTTTTTAAACTGTTAGGAAAAAGCTTTTCTCCTATGCTTTCAGGTTCCTTTGAAAACAGTATCTTCCTGGCAAGCTGTCATCATTCAGAATTTTTAAAACAGGATATGTGTTATGCAAAGCACAGAACGAGCATAACGTGACTTTAACTGTCAGTGCTCATTTCTCTAGCTTTTGAGGGATGGTAATCCCTCTGTTTCACAAGAGTATTTCAGGAGGGCAGTTTACTTTTCAGGCTATTTCTTCTTGGTTTAGAATCAAGCATGTTTTTATGGTGTGCAAATGAAGTTAACTAATAAACTTGGTTTTAACAAAGCTTTACTTCCCTTGATTTACATATCATCATTACAGCCTTTCAAACTGAGTAAGTTTGAAAAGTAGTTTGCTGAAATATCCCATGATGAGGGATATTTCCCTTCCCCGCTTCCTGCTTTTACTCAACAAGGAGTGGAGTGCAGTCCTGCAATTTTACAGTTACATCAAAGAAACAGGAGGTGGAAGGAAGAAAAATTCATGGCTTTTCCACATTTGCTCATATTTTAAAGACCTTTTCTATGAAGCTGTATTTTTCCAAATTATACAACAGTGAATATCTTTGCTGGAATTTCTAATATAATCTATCTACTTTAAGTTTCATTGCTTGAGAGTAAGTTCTGTTTTCAGAAGGTTCCAAGCACCTTCCTTATAGTTTTGTGCCGTTGCGACCTCAACACTGCAGTACACAGAATACTTGCTTATTTTTAAAGATCTCAGTTCCTATGATTAAGTCTTTCCTACATAGCTTGGGGGGGAAAAAAAAAAGCGAGCATATTAAAATGCAATAAAACTGAAGACTAATGCTGTAGAGCAGACTCTTTTATCTTAAAAGAAAAAGATGTAGTTAATGTGTCTTCTTTACCTACAGTTGTTTTCAGAGCACATGACAGATTCTATCTTTTTTTCATTTCTCACTGATTTTCACTTAAAATTTAACTTCCTAAAAGAATATTACTTAGATTATTTGAAAACAGTAACTGAACCCTACAAAGTTTGACCTTACATTCCTTTCAAACAAAAAAAGCTCTATATCGGATAAATCTGTATACGGTATCAAATCATTAAAATTAATTGAGTCAAAGAATTCACCCAAGATTTGAATAGTAAATTATTTTTTTTTCTTTTCCTCTTTTCTGTTTTCTTTTTTTCCCCCCTTTTTTTCTTCATTTCTTCTTTTCTTATGGTGACATGAAGAAAAATGAAAGCAGACAATAAGGTTATGAAAATGTGAGTTATGAATGAGCATGTGTGTCCCCTGTCACACTGTCAATCACCAGACTGGTAACAATTCAATGCAAACAGTTCAGCAGCACTTTATAACAGCGCTAGTTACAATAACTCATGTCAGCTTTGACAGGCTACTTTATTTTAGAGAAAGACACATACTCTGTATGTTAAGTGTAAGGTTGGTTATTGTGCATGCAAACAAACCAAATAAAGCATTTGTACAAGTTGTTGGTCATGTTGGAAAATCTGGGCACAGCAGTAGTCATTTACTACTCTGCCCTTAGCTACTGCTTTGAAAATTTGTCTTTCCTATTAAATAACCCAAAGAGACTTGTGGTTAATATTATCATTACATTTAGAAAAATACTGCTAATTATCTGAATGTTGAAGCTCTACATTAAACACATAATTCCAAAATTATTAAGTCCACCTAGAATATCTCTGAGAGAGACAAATAGAAACAATTCCAACGTAGGGAGAGTTTTTAAACTTGAAATTAACCTTTCCATCACTAAACTGAGGGATGCTAAGGGATGCATGCCACAGGATTATGAAATATTCAGCAAATGGAGGTAAAAATGAAAGAAGAAAAAACAACAACAACAACAAAAAATCAGGTAACAGCACTGCAACAATCTACAGAGTAATGGTCTCAAAAGACAGGAAAATGTTACTGATGAGTATGCAATAGGGCGAGTTTTACTTTAGGTATTTGCTGCTGAAAGTGATGAGCTTACTTAAGTTCCAATGGCTTCAATGAAGATTCATGATTCTCAGCACTGAAAAGAATACATTAAAAATAAGTTTCTCTCTAATTTTTCTGTTATATTTTGACAGGAACAAGAAACACTAGACAAGTATGTCTCTGCCTTCTTTAAAAAACACTTGAAAAAAAGTCATCAAGCTGATCAAATGGTATCTTTAAGAAATTACTTGATCCAGGCAAAACGTATACTGACTAAGTACATTAGTATGCATGAAAAATTGGCTTTATTTTTAAGGATAACTTACAAAATCACATAATTTCATTTTCACAGTGCATTACAGAAAGAAGGAAAACAGCAAGATGAAACACTGATATTTCAGCCTTCAAGCCTTTTATTAGACAATCTGCATGTATTAGTCTCAGCAGGTTTTCATAATAAGAGTTAATGACAAAGCCCATCCATCCATCCCTTTCATTTCCTCCTTTGTGTAAAGCATTAAGATGATTTTCACTCTCAGAAGTATCTTTTCCCCAATTTTCATTTCCAAAATTAACATCACTGTAATAAAGTAGTATGTATTTCAGCAAGGAACATGCATTCTAATGAACAAACTCAATAAATAAACTTATACCACTGATAAAATTCCTTTTTTTAAATGCACCACATTTTGAATTCTGGAATCTCATAGTTAATTCCTTCAGAGCATCAGAAGGCATAAACAGCTCACCCTCTCATGCATGCAGCACTTCTAATACTTCTAGGAGCTAAATAGACTCTTGGTTCTTAATTGCTCTAAGTGCTGAGTTGAGAAAAGCCAGCTTCAAAAACACTGATAAAAAACAACCGATAATTCATCTGAAGACAGGATTTTGTTTCAAGCAGATAGGCATTTCAAGGCACAACAATTAAGTTGCTCATTAGCAAAGCTGAAGTTATACTTTTAAAATTCTTATTTTGGAAAAGAAGTGTATACTGGGAAGGCAAGAACACTTTACTAGCTTTCTTTGAATTATTCTGTGAGTATCACCTTAAAACTTGGATTTATACTGTCACAACTATTAAATCTATGAAATTTCATTATAGACAGCTTTCATTTATAACCAAGCAAACTCTTTCCTTTCTTGTTTACATCTTTCTACATACCTGTGATAGTGTTTCCCTCAAATATTCTTTTATGTGCTTAGGCTCTTAAAACACATTTTCATTCCGTACACTATTCTTACCAATTAGACCAGAGAAATAAAACTTCTGCTCTTTGTAAAAGAGGATTCATTAGGTATGTTGTACTACTTCATCCTGCCTTCATTTCCTAGCCCTTCCAGCCCTCCTTTCTCCTCAAACGCAAAAATTTCTTATTCATTTCCTAGCATAATCCACCTATGTTTGAATTTCGTTTCTAGGTAGCTTAAGGGATACAACTGTGATTGCTTGGTTTTCATATTTTCCCTTCCGTTCTACCACTAAGACTGAGTAACGATAAGCATCAAAGCCATTTTTTAAGACCATGAGCATTTCAAGCAGCTTAGTTCCATTTTGTCTCAGACCTTGTCACAGCTTTGTTTTACTCATGTTTTACAAGTCTCCTCAGACTGTACCCATCTTAGACTTGAGACAACTGTCATTTTCTGGAAAACCAAAGCTTGCAAGAGAAATAATCACACTTGCAAAAATTCTAGGAAGACTCTGGGCAACTGCTATAACCCTCCATAATGTCAAATGTAAGGACAGTGTGCTAAACGTTGTGTAATGCTATATTCCTTGGATTATAAAATAAAAGCCACAGAATCTCAGAATGCTCAGGGTTGGAAGGGACCTCTGGAGATCTGCTAAAGCAGGTTCACCTAGAGCAGGTTGCAAAGGATCACATCCAGGCAAGTTTGCAATGTCCCCAGAGAAGGAGACTCCACAGCCTCTCTGGGCAGCCTGTTCCAGTGCTCTGTCACCCTCAAAGGCAAGAAGTGCTTCCTCACATTCAGGTGGAACTCCCTGTGCTGCAGTTTGTGCCCGTTTCCCCTTGTCCTGTCACTGGGCACCACTGAAAAGAGCCTGGCCTTGTCCTCTAGACACCTGCCCTTAAGATACTTGTATGCATTGATAAGGTCCCCTCCCAGTCTTCTCTTCTCCAGGCTGAACAGGCCCAGCTCTCTCAGCCTTTCCTCATTATGGACATGCTCCAGGCCTCTCATCATCTTCACAGCCCTCTGCTGGACCCTCTCCAGAGGTTCCCTGTCTCTCCTCAACTAGGGAGCTCAGAACTGGACACAGCACTCCAGATGCAGCCTCACCAGAGCAGAGTATAGAAGGATCATCTCCTTCCACCTGCTGGCTACACTGCTGCTTAATGCCCCCCAGGGTACCATTGGCCTTCTTGGCCACAAGGGCATGCTGCTGGCTCACGGGCACCTTGCTGTTCTCCAGCACTCCCAGGTCCTTCTTGGCAGAGCTGCCTTCCAGCAGGTCAGCCCCAGCCTGCACTGGTGAGTGGAGTTACTTCTCCCCACATGCAGGATCCTACATTCACTCTTGTTGAACTTCATTAAGTTCACTGCCACCCAACTCTCCAGCCTGCCCAGGTCTCGCTGAATGGCAGCGCAGCCTCCTGGTGCATCAGCCACTCCTCCCAGCTTTCTAACATCAGCGACCTTCCAAGGGTACACTCTGTCCCTTCATCCAGGTCCCTGCTGAATAAGTTGAACAGGACTGGACCCAGTACTGACCTGTGGGGCACACCGCTGGCTACAGGCCTCCAGCCAGACTCTGTGTGGCTGATCACAAGACTCTGAGCTCCGCCATTCAGCCAGTTCTCAGTCCACCTCACTGTCCACTCATCCATCCCACACTTCCTGAGCTTATGTATTGGGATGTCATGTGTCAAAAGCCTTGCTGAGATCAAGGCAGACAACATCCACTGCTCTCCCCTCATCTACTCAGCCAGTCATTAGGCTATCAGGTTGGTCAGGCATGGTTTCCCCTCGGTGAATCCATGCTAACTACTTCTGATAACATTGTTTTCCTCCACATGCTTAGAGATGACCTCCAGGATGAGCTGTTCCATCACCTTTCCAGGGATGAAGGTGAAGCTGACCAGCCTGTAGTTGCCTGGATCCTCGTTCTTGCCCTTTTTGAAGTTTGGAGTGGCATTGGTTGTCCACTTCCTCCAAAGTGACCTCCATGACCGTTCAAAGATGATGGAGTGTGGCTTAGTAATAACATCTGCCAGCTTCCTCAGCACTTGGGGTTGCATCCCATTGAGGCCCGTGCATTTGTCAATGTCAAGTTTGCTTAAGTGATCTCTAAAATGATCCTCCTCAATCAAGTGAAATTCTTCCTTTCTCCAGAATTTCTCTCTTGCCTCCAGGGTCTGGGAAACTGGAGGGCCAGCCTTGGCAGTGAAGACTGAAACAAAGGTGGCATTCACTAACTCTGTCTTCTGTATGGACTTTGTCACCAGGGCATCCACCTCATTCAGCAGTGGGCCCACATTTTCCCTAATCATTCTTTTCCTGGCAATGCACTTGAAGAAGCCCTTCTTGTCCTTGATGTCCCTCACCAGATTTAATTCCAAATGGACTTTAGCCTTCCTCGTCATCTCGCTGTATGTTCTGACAACATCTCTATATTTTACCGAGTGGCCTGTCCCTTTTTCCACATCCTGTAAACTTCCTTATTCTGTTTGAGGTCTGACAGAAGCTCCTTACCCATCATGCAGGCTTTCTGCCCCCTCGTTTGATTTTTCACTCATAGGGATGTACTTATCTTGACATTGGAGGAAGTGATGCTTGAATATCAGCCAGCTCTTTTGGACACACCTACCTTCTAGAGTCCTAACCCATGGGATTCCTTCAGGTAGGTTCTGGAAGAGGTCAAACTTAGCTCTCCTGAAGCCCAGGGTTTCAATCCTAATCATTGCCATTGTTCCTCCATACAGAATCCTGAACCCCACCATCTTATTGTCACTGCAGCCAAGGCTGCCGCCAAACTTCACAGCCCCAACCAGTCCTTCTTTTTTTTGTGAGTACAAAGTCTAAAAGCACATCTTGTCTCACTGTCTCCTCCACAACCTGCATCAAGAAGCCATCAACAATGCTCTGCAGGAACCTCCTGGACTGCATAAGGCTAGCTGAGCTGTCTTTCCAACAGATATCAGAAAGGTTGAAGTCCTCCATGAGAATCAGGGCCTGTAACTGTGAAGCTACCTCAAATTGTAAAAAGTCTCATTGACTTCCTCTTCCTGATCAGGTGGCCTGTAGAAAACACCCACAACAGTATCCCCCATGTTGCTCTGCCCCTTAATCTTTACCCACAAGCTCTTGACTGGTTCTGCATGCACCCAAGGGAAAGCCAAATACATTCCAGTTGCTCCCTCACATAAAGACCAACTCCACCACCTCTCCTTGCTGGCCTGTCTTTCCAAAAAAGTACTCGGCTATCCACAACAGCATTCCAGTCATGTGAGGTATCCTACCATGTTTCTGTAATTGTAATGAGATCATGGCCCTGCGACCGCACACAGATCTCAAATTCTTCCTGTTTATTCCCCATTCTGCATGCGTTGATGTACAGGCAATTCAGAGAGGGAATCGAGCACACAGGTGTGCAAGAGGATCAACCATAACCACGCACATCCTTGAGGAGGCTGACCTTCTGGTACTCATCTTGGGAAGTAGCTAAGGAACATATATCACTGCTCTGGTTGGCCTGGTTTATTTCCCTGTTGAATGTGATGGCATGAGTATCGCCACTTTGAACACCTCTACCGCAAATCCTTCAGTTTAAAGCCTGCCTCACCAAGCTGGCCAGCCTGCTGTCAAAGTCAAACCTTTACTTACACTGACTGCCTAAACAAATGCAGAACATATAGAGTAAGAGATGTAAAAAACAGTTTTGAATAAAGATCATGAAAAGACATTTGCAGAAGTGAGATAACCTCAAATCTGTCATGTTTTTCCTCCTACAGAGAATACTCTGAATATCATATTTGAAGATGTGAGGCAAAATCACATATTAAATTTCAGCTTTTTATTAAGCAGCTTTAACTCTTTAACACATCTTCTATACATCTTAAGCGTAAAATCAAAGAACTTGAAAATAGTGTTGCTAACTCTTACCACTCCTTATCCTTTAAGAGTCATACATTAGATCATCTCCCCAGTGCTGCTTAATATTCTCCTTTATCAGTTGGGGTATGGAATGAGAGAAGGAACACAAACTTGTCTAAATAGGAGCTGCATACCTCTAATAACTGCAGAAGCAGTGATGACACCCATTTTGCATCCTGACCTCAGAGCACCCAGCAGGGAGGGACCTGGCTTGGCACAGCCCCCCTGCATGCCTTGGGAAGACATGGTGAAACTGGGACGTGGGCAAAACTCACATCTCAGGACCACAGATTACACCAGATGCTGCCAATGTGTATTTGTCCAGGACGTTTTTTTAGGACGATAGTGAAGCACCTTTCTTTTCATGTATGCCTGTGCCTATCTATTAATGCACACTGTCTGAAGTAAGTCAGATGATGTAAAGGTGTTTGACATTTTCATTGTCTTTAAAAACTTTCAGCTAGGACAGAAAGTATACATGAGCTGCATAAAAAATGAGACTTTGTCATTTTTCTCTGTGGGCACTGAAACAGAAAGAAAATATATCTCTCACTCCCAAAAATGAAAGAAATTAATCTGGTCTAGATGTTCGCACGCTGAATTGGTGTTTAACACAAAGTAAATGGAAAGATTGATAAATTGCTTGACTCAGATAAGTATCTACCAGTTTGGACACTTACTCAATATTTAATTGAATTTCAAACTTTTCAGGCAATGGGACCAAAATTAGCTTACTCTTTGGCACATCTTATCTTGGAAAAATTTATTACTGCATGTGGCCAGCCCTGGACAAGAAACGTGCTCGGAAGTGGAGCACCTTACTCTAATCAACCACATGGATCAAAGTCCTGCTTGAGTGACACAGTGGGCAAGCAGAAGCTGTGCTGGTGGGACTAACTTTTCTTCTCTGAAACTTTGACAGTTAGTGGTTAAAGCCAGAAGCATTTTTCTATTCATAGTCTCAGTGTTTACAAAATCAGTCCCATGAGGTAGGAATTATGAAATCAGTCTCTGTGAAAGTCCTCTCAGCTCTTCAAAATGTGAAGTTTTGCTCATGAAGAATTAAAGCATTACCATTACAGCTGCCTTGAAAACTAAAAGCCCCAAGGAAAAGCTAATTCAGTTGAACAAAACATTTGGAATCTTTCAGAGATTTTCTTTGTTTTATTCAGTATTTCAATTTAGCAATCTACCTCAAATACCACTTTGATTCTGTACATAAAACAATGTAAAGAGTGGGAAAACATACCTCTACAGGGATTCGGTTGAGAGAAAAATAAAAAAAAAAAAAAAGGAAAAAAAAAAGGAGAAAACAAATACATACATCTGCCGTAAACATACTTTTTTTTTAAAAAAAAAAGTAAGATCCTGTTAGGGCAGTATGATAAAATTGTAAGACTAGTAATAGTTCTTAAGACTAGCAATAGCAATTCTTAATTCTTGCACAGTGACATTTAAACTTCCAAGGTTTTACTAAATATTTCATCTGTCACTTCTTCGAAGTGACAAGTCTGCAGGACAATGACTGACATGAATATTCCCTATTAATCATCAAAGAGTATCTTATGCTTTTTCAGATGTATAAAGGAGTGATTACTGTCAGTCAGGTGTCATCCCTACTTTGATGTAGTGAGAGGTTCACTGGGATATAACTGTAATTCTTTCTTTGTGACATTTACTTTTACAGCCTATTTGTATTCTAATAGAATGTTCTTTTCAATTAGATTGTAGCTTTTGGGCTTGTAGAAATATAGAACAGGTCCTTTGGGATATTAGAAAAACTGGACAGATTCAGAGGACTCAAAACACTAAGGCTGAAAAACATAGGAAGTTCTTTATACAGTCAAAGATCGATTAGGTATTTTTAAGCTTCACTGACTTGATCCTGAGCAAGGAGACATCTTTAAGAAGAATTCTCAAGTCCTGTCTCTATAATATCCGATGGATACAATTATTTATTTCTTAGAGAATGCCAAGAAACCAGAAACTGATTTAAATTTTTCATTTGTAGTTATGAAATACACAACACATATAAAAATATTCTCTACAAATTGAGGGCTCTCATAACTGACAGATCTTATTATATTAAAACACCTCAGTAAGATTCCCTTCAGTAAGATAGGGAAGTAGAAGATAAAAATCTGCAAACAGACTCATGAGAGCTTGGTGTTTGCATTGCCAGCACAGATATTAAATATGTATGTAAATGTCCAAAAATATTTACCAAAATATCCAAATTCAAATATTTATCCAGTGACATTACTGAATGTACCCAATATTGCCAAGTAAATGTTACTACATACAGTTACATGTCTACCGGGAGCTATATGGAAAGCAACAGCCACCTTTCCTCTTACAGATGCTTTCTTTAGAATGAGATAAATCATATTCAAGGCTTCCATTGACATAGTAAGTAAAACCCCACCGTCAACAAGAGGCTAGGGTGACCACTGCAGTGGCTCCGCTGGAAGCATCTATGACTTTAAGTAACAGGAATGTCATCCACATTGGGACAAATGACAATTTAATGACAGGTCTTGTGATCTTAACATGTTTCTTCGAAAAGAAAGCTACATGCTGGAGCAAGCGCAGAGATCTCTTTCTAAGATATCTTTCCTGTGGTAACATAGAAATAATTTGCCTACATTAAGGCAAAATGATAGGCCTGAAAACCATGAGAACAAGCAGCAGCCACACTTCAAATACGTAAAAGAGAATTTGTAATAATTTGCAGTAATTTGCAACCTGTCAAACAAATACATATAAAACTAAGGTTTAACAGGAAAGTCACTGGCATTTTTTCTCTTCCATTAATTTTTTGGTTTTCAGTGAAAATCTCTCAGATAACTTTCCATTTATTCCTAGTGCAGCAACTGTTACACAGTCCACTTCTGCTTTATAGTTTCAGTAGATGTGATAACCTCAATTTCCAATTTCCACTTCAGTTTTTCTCTAGATTTCACAGGCAGCGTAGAAGTTATGTCTGTGTTTTCTAAATGGATTTATTCCCTAGAGCAAATAAGCACAGACCTGATTATCAGAAGAATATAAATCTTTTTGTGTGAACCAAGGAGACACTGTAATATTAAAAAAGGCAAATCAAAGGAAAAATATAATCACTTAGTGACCAAACAACTGAGAGAACTCTAAGAGATCTGTGGCAGAACATATCTTTCCCACCCCTCCTATAGCAGAAATTCAGTCTCATCATGTCTGTAGTGAAAAGGATATTTTAAGATGAAGTCTAGGAAGTTTCTATAGCAATGGCATCCTATATGTGCCACTGTAAGATCTGTAGCCTTTAGATTGGCATACACAGAAAGTATGAACTAGGTATTTTAAGTAACATTTATTATGATGTGCCTTCTTTTGCCTTGCTACGTGGTCTCCTGTACCTTTCTTCCTCAGCTGACCACACCTTCTTTGGATACTATTCACCAGACCACTCAGGTTCTTCAGCTACACGCAGTAACATTTTCTTTCCAAGCTGAAAGACTAACTCTTTAAGATTGGTATTTTCAAGTCAGCTGTTCTCTTTAAGAGAACAGTCTTATCTTACTGCATCACTGTTATCAAGAGATTTCAAGTCACACCTGAAGAAACACTTCACTTCTCTGTTCAATAAATCTCAGCACCACTTGGAAGGAGGAAACTGCATAAAGACTGTACAGAGATTGAATTCCAGGTATGCTAATTTAAATGGACTATACTATTGATTAAGGCAGAATCTAAGGTTAAAAATGTGCGGCTAGTGAGTTGGGGGGATCATCATTAGTTGTTAATTCCTTTCCATAGCCCACACACTCCTTGCACGGGTAGGCTGGAAAAAAAACAAACCCTCTCATTCCTTTTGTAACACTTACGAACACAGCTGGTATATGAAGTGTTAAATGGGTGGAAATCCACCTAAATAACGTTGTGACTGCTGATAAACTTTTTGGTAACATAGTCCCTCTGAACTCCATTGAACACAATGCTGAACTGAATCACACTGTCAAAATGCTCAGAATAATGTAATGTATAGCAGAATCCTTCAAATCTAATGAGCATTTCCATGTCATAAATAATGAGAGTCTTCTTCTGTTCGCTGATCAATGAAATGAATTAGATGGTTCATGTGCCAAAATTTCAATACTGTCTCTTCTGGATTACATTGGAAACTCTTATTTAAAGACCCTTTTCTCCCATACAGATCAAACCAAATTAAACTAGAAACAGTACGATACCAAGTTGCGCTATTCAGTGGAAGGAGTGGCAGGCAACAGTGAGCAGCTGAGGGGAAGACCAAATTACATCTAAATACAGGCTGCAGATTTTCATTGGATAAATGGTAGAGTAGCTATCATACCAACACTTAATAGAACAAGTAATATTTTTAGCCACCTAAATTAGATGGTATAAATGTACAGAAAACAAGACTAAGCAAACTATTTAAAAGCTGAAAGATGCTTCAAATGCCTGGATTTATTGGTTCAGCCAAATCCTGAATGCCTGGTCCATTTCACTATAATTTCAAACAAGAAAACACAGTTTTCAAAAAAAAGAGAAGTTAGCTGTATAAGTTCAATGGTGTTGTACAATTGCATTAGCGTGTTTCCACTGTGGTTTCATACAACCTTTCTACAACAGCTGTCTCTTCTTAGATGTCAATGAGAAGAACAATTGACATCCAAAAAATGCTCATAATTATTAATCATAAAATGGCACCTGTGGTACCAAACTTTCCCCTGCCATTATAATGAGAAATGAATGGTGACATTTAGCGGTTTATAGAAAACAGATGATTTTGCAAGGAAATAAAAACAAGGTTATTTTCACTCTTTTATTCTCCATGCTTTTGATTGTCTTCCTGTTATTATGAATGTTAGAATTAAAACTAGTTAAAATATTTCACTGCATTTTTATTCAGTGACTTCTGTCCAAGAAACAAAATTTTCATAGCAAGTTTCCCATTCTAAGATTTTTTTTTTCACTTTTATGATTTGAAATTTAAGCAAAAATTTGGTCTTATAGTTTTCATTTATTATGAAAATCTGAAAAGCATCCACATGATTTTTTGATAGATATAGTCTCAAGGTTGGTTTGTTTGGTTGGGGTTTTTTTGTTTGTTTGGTAGGTTGTGGGGGATTTTTTTGTGTCCTCACTCTCTTTAGAAAACAAGACCACAATTCTTCTAAGAAAATCCTCATATTTTGACCACACCTAGTTACTCCTGGTCCACATTAGAGCCCAGCATCACAACTGAAGATTTGTGGTGGGTTGACCTTGGCTGGATGCCAGGTCCCACCAAGCTGCTCTATCACTCCACTCCTCAGCAGAGCAGGGCAGGGAGAAAATAAGTTGAAAAAAACCCCACAACTTGTGGGTCAAGATAAAGGCAGTTTAATGAAGCGACAGCAAAAGCTGTACATGTGGAAACGAAGGAAAACAAAAGACATTATTGTCTACTTCTCATTAGCAGGCAATGATTGGTCACTTCCCGGGAAGCAGAGCTTCAGTACCTGTAGGTGGTTGCTCCAGAAGACAAGTGTAATAAATAGCAAATGCCCCCCCTTCCTCCTCATTTCTCTTAGCTTTTATATCTGAGCAGATGTCATATGGTATGGAATATCCCACTGGTCACTTTGGGTCAGTTGTCCTGGTTATGTCCCCTCTCCAGATCCTGCCCAACCCCAGCCTACTGGTGAGAGGGCAGGGAGAATGTTGGAGAGACAGCCTTGGTGCTGTGCCATTACTACCCAGCAGAAGTCAAAACACTGGTGTGTTATTGCCACCTCTCCAGCTACCAACACAAGCACAGCACTGTGAGAGCTGCTGTAGGGCTCAGCCAGACCCAATCCAAGATTAAATAATTGTCTTTATCTGTTAATTCCAAAAGATCCATTTTTATAATAAAGGTTGGGTTGTTTTGTGTTTTTTTTTCATTTGCATTAGCCTTTGAAAACTTTCCATGTCATCTAAATCTCCTAGTGCTACAGAAAAATTATCACAGATAGATTAAGAACGTCAACTAATCTGATGCGTGGGAGATAAGAAACACAAATTTTAGTGGTCTTTTCCTTCTTTTAGTGCTCCTGCTAAAGGCAAAATCCAATATACTCTACAGACCATACAATTATACCCATGTATTCCAGCAACTTAATGCAAATGATTGTCTTAATTCCTGATTTTAGTAGCACTACAGTATCATCTCTCATTACCTCATTAATTCAAATAGAAAATCACATCAACATGGTTTCTTCAGTCTTAGGAGTAGTACTAAAATTCCTTATATGGGCTCCTTATTTTCTTTTAATTTTGCAAATATGGCCTGGCAAAGACTGCAGGAACAAGTTACAAAACAATGAGGTAGGGTGGGAAGAGCTGAGCGTAGCTGGACAACCTGAGGTGTGTGACTGAACATAAAGGCCTGTTGAAAGAATTAAGAGTCTAGAAACCCAGGTAAGAAATTTCTATGAATGGACTATGAGGTTTCCATGAGTCTGCAGGCAATTCACCTCTAAGCTGCAATGACCCTCTCATAGGCAAGCAACATGAAGTTACCAGGTTATGTAAAGATTTGTCTCCATGGTAAGTTAGTTAGTGGAATGAACTGAAGTCTTTCAAAGCTACCATTGTACTGACACTATCGGTCTGACGCAAACTTTCTGCTTTCTGCTACCATGTAGGATGTCAGTGCATGCAATGACAAGACAATTCTACTTAAAGCAGCCTTTCATCTTTCATTTGATTCACCATTACCTAATGCAATGCAGTCAACCTACAAACAAATACACTTAAGAGATTATTGCAGTCATAAATACAGGTATTAAAAAATACCCAGTCTGACTTGCATGAAATGAATTGGAATCAGATACTTCCATCTTTGTGAAATAATTTACAGCAAATACAGAAACAACTCCTTTTTCTGAAGCTACTGTGGATTCAAAGCTGAGAGCCAAACCCCCCCAAAACTCTGGAAACATAAAAATTAGACTCTTCATGTTAAGACCCTTTATTGATTTTTAAGCACACTACAGCTTTGATGCTGCAAGCCAGTAAAGATCAAAGACTACCAGAAACTAGTACATCTCCAAGACACTAAAAATGAACCGTGAATTAAAAATAAAAGCTGCATTAAAGGAGGATAAAACTGGAAACAAATTAATGTTATACAATGAGTGCTAGTGCTACATTGGTGCTTGCTGAAGTTTTGCTAGTATAATATCTGCTCAGTTCAGTTTGCCTTTGACAAATGGAAGATACTTTTCTCAGTGGGAGACCAAGGGGTCTTGGTGTGTAAAAAAAAAGATAAGAAAGGAAAAGGGGGGAAAAGAAAGATCTTCCACCTTCTCTGAAGTTAAATGGAACTCCTAGAAATGATCAGTGTGTTTTTTCCAAGTGGAGTTGTTGATCAGGAAAATTAGATACTGTCTTGGTCTGTTCAATGCTATATGCTTTCTAAAAGGTATCAGCAGGCACCAGGTTACAGGCTTTATTATTTATTTTCTTTTCAAAAAAGATACATTAATTAAATTTCTGAATGTATCTATTTAGACAAAGAGATATGAAAAACTAACAAAAATGCTCAAAGCTCAAGGCTACACCTCTATCATTTAGACAAAGCCCTTTTGTCTTCATAAAAATGTCTGTTTCACAGCTGCTATATAAAAAAGACTTGATTTTGATGTCTGTTGCTTCAGTAAAAATCATTAAACAGAAGCTCTATGATCCTTAAAAGAACTCTGCCCTGAGACACACTTATATCACAACTTTCACTGTTGAATGTCTGCCCCGAAAAGTGCTAGAAAAGAGAAAAATAAGTCTGACCTGCAAAGATCCCGGATATGCCTCAAAGCCTCATATGCTAACAAACAGTGATGCAACCACAGTCATTCTGTGAGATTATGAGCAGACAAATCAATAATCTAAATCACTCCAAGAGGCCTCTGATTTGGGGAATGAGTTCAGTGAAACAACACTGGAGAATTGTGCAGTGCAGAGGAGACCAAAAGTGCATTTTTCATCTATGTCACATTGTGCAACATGGTGACGTGCTGAGATAGAAAAAAGTTTAGTGGTATTAGCCCTGAGAGGCAGGGCTTGTGATTCCAGGTGCAAAGTTACGATACCGTGTTGCTTCAGCAATTCAGTATGCATCCTGCTATATGAATCTTTCAACCTCCTCAGTTTTCTAACCAGGCACTGTCTTAGCTTTAGTCACACTGATCCTTTTCTGCTCATTGTCCTCATCTCCTAAGGGAGAAAAAGGTCAAGTTCTCAAAGAATTTAAATTAAAAAATGCTTAATAAATCACATACAAACAATTTATCTTATATGTGTTTCTAGAAACACGATGATTTTAAATTATAAATCCTCTGATGAACCTCTTCATGAGCAAGATTCAACAAAACAAGGGTGATTCTTTAACCATTCTTCCAAATATAATTTTTTTCCTTCAGAGAGTGTCCAAATGTATTATCCCAGCTCACCAAGTCTCTGGAATGAATGTTTAAATCTGGTTGCAGTATAAAAATACAACAAATTAAATTCTTCCAATAACTTACAGTTAAGAAGACTGAAATAAGTTCCTAATGTACTCATCTGAGAAAATAAAATCACTGAATGGTGTCTGCCCTTATCTACAGCATATTTATTTTGTCCCCTTTATGTAAACATTTTCTGAGAAATGATGCTTCCACTGAAAACTGACTTATTTCTATTTAATCATTGTCTCAGTCTCAGTTTACTTGGAGATATGCTCTATGTCATGGGGTCAAAATCAGACCTGCAACAACCCTGTTTGAAACAATGCCAAAAAAATAGGAAAGTGCTGTCTCATGTTCTGCATTCAGTTCAGGAAATATAAATACAAATTATCTTGCTCTGGGAAGCAAGGCTGCCATAAAAGTTAATCTTCCTTTCTTTCCTGACTAGTACTGTATTTCACAGTATCCCCACTGATTTCTTTAATGCTCCTGGGACTTATGTAATACTCCTTTACTCTCACTCAGTCATTTCATTGACTCAAATACATCTTTTAATAGCAGTTCACAGGTCAACTATGGGAGTAAAATTTTAAAACCATGTCCCTTTTGAGAGCTATAAATACTCATTAAATAAAGGCCATTACCCCTGTGGTAATGTGGAACCAAATTCTCCTGAATGTGTATTTTTCTGAATTTAATAAAGGAAAACTATTTGGAATAATAATAATAATAAGAAAAAATACTAGCATTCAAAGGAAAACAAAAAGATAAATGTAATCCACTGAATATAGAGCTAGTTTATATTTCTATTTCACCCATATACAAATACTAGAAAACTTTACACTTCTGCATTAGATTTAAAGAATTTCTCTAAAAGGCTTAGTATGTCTTAAGAGGGCAAGTGAAAAATTTACGTTTTCTGTATTGTTTGGAGCATGCTTTGAAATTCAGCAGACTCTTAAGTAAGACATTCAAGCAAGTCTTTGTAAATTTAAAGTTTCTTCCTCTAGCTGCATGGGAGTCAGATAATTTGCTTTGAGGCTACCTGAAATGAATGAAACCTGTAACTTCTACATTAATGCGAGGACTCAATTGTGTTTCATGCACCCAGTGAGCAGAATCAATGTAGAAATCCACAGTCTATTTTAAACTGTGAAGTAGAATAAGCTGTTTCCTGAGACCTTATTCTTGAGTGACTTCCCATAGAATTAGGGTCAGTGATATTGACTTGTGAGAATTTAATTTTAAACTACTCAATCCTGGAAATACAAATGTCCGGAAGATATTAGTTGGCATCTGCAGCATCTCCACTGCAGGTACTCCTGCTGACAGCTCAGGACGGTAGCCTGCTCGCTCCACTAAAAATAACCAGGGAATTACAAAAAACACCATGAGCCACCTATACCTGAGCTGTGGCACCTCTCCTCTCTACCTCAGGCTAGCTAAAACCAATAGCGATATCAAGCCAACAGCCGTGACAGCTGCCAGCTTTGGCTGAGATGCCACAGAAGCCAGGCGACAGGTTTTGTGCTGCAGCAGCCCTGAGCAGCTGGGCGATGCTGGCGGCTGGCTCCAGCTGCCCCTTGCCCTGGCCAGGTGAGTCTGGTGCTGAGGCAGTAGCAGTGGGGCTCCGTTTTGCTTGTCATCAGCGTGCCAGGACTTCTTGTCCTCCTGAATATCATTATGTCTTTGCTCATTTGTAACAGGATGGAATTAATTAAATGTCTGAGTAAGGTCCACTGGAACTTCCTAATAAGATCCTGTATATACTGGCCTTGTCACAGTCAGTGGAGGTAGTTTCTAATGGCAGGTTTCACCTTCCTCATACATCTGCAAATTTCTTTTCAAAGGCTTGTTTCAAATCCTTGAAAGAGGCCCACCCTAACTGTATTAAATCCTAAATAATCTCTTCTAATGACAATGTCTATATGCAGAACAATCAACGTTGACCCCACAAAAATTATCTTCAACAAATGGTTTTATCCTTTGATTGCTGTTCCTTTCCCACTGTGATACCCAACTTTTTTATCACAGAAACAGCTTAGGCAGCAGTAGGAAACTTACGTTCAGATCAGCAGAATAATAAACTATCTGATTTCTTTCACCTAAGAACTTTTGCTTGCCTCTTTATAAGCATGTTTAAAAATAACACTGTTTCTTCTGACTCACAAAATAAATCAGTATTGAGTGCCAATAAGGAACGCCGCCACCACCACCACTAAAACAGGCATAGTGAATATGCTTCACCTTAGCTGCAATGGATTGTATTCTCCTAGAGCTGCCACAGAGAAGATTAGAATTATCTCAAAATCTCACTGCAGTAGCAGACTTTTGACTAGTTATAATCAGATCTCTTCTGGTAATATTCTGTTTGTTCCTTGAGCTTCTGCATTGCTATTAAAGTCTGTAATTTCAATTTAGATGGATGATGAGTTGGATATTGCAGTCTCCATGAACAGCTGTAATATCAACATCTTTCACCTGCATAAATGTTGAGAGGGTTGATCTGAAGAATACTGTATCTTTGCCGCTAGTTCAATGGCCCATCATTTTGGTTGGATTATTATTCCATATACAGAGAGGTTTATACAAAGAATATGTAGTACAATCTGAGGAGAGAAAAACCCAGTAACTGCAGGGAAATTCCCTTAGGTTTTCTCTAAATGCAGACCTTAACAGAAAAGTTCATGCTTGGCTGTAGAATCCCTTTTATGACTCTGCAAGTTTGATTGGTTGTATCATAATTGGTTGTATCTATGACAGATAATATTCTTAAACTTCCTGAATGTGGAAAAAAATGTGAATATTAAGAGAAGACACCAATATAGACCATAAATTATGATTTTTAAAAAGTGGCTTTTTACTCTTGATTACCATTTTTCTTCCACTGTGATATTCAGGAGGAGAAGAAATGTCTTCTCATCCTGCATCCATACAGTATTTCCTCATCATATGGTTCATTACTGTGCCACTGGTGTGTATGGTATTCACTCTCAGTTCAACTTTTAATGGATGTGATGACTTCAGCTAGAGACAGTTTGCTAAGTTGTCAAACTTGAGATGGTAAATTCTTTCTCAGATCATCTCCTCTTCCTTACCTTTTCAACTAAACACAATTTATGATTTGCTTTCACTAACATAAACTTAATGTTAAATCAAGAAATACTCAAACTGGATAGTAATATATTTGTATTGCAGTTTGAACTAGTAGGAGAAACTTCAGTATGACTTTCCATCACTATGTGTTGTTTAATTAGATTTTATGCACTCAGACATTGCTAAATACAAGCTTATTTGACTTACAAATCCTTATAAGCAACATAACAGGTAAACTAGGCTGATCTGCAAAACAATCCCAGGTACAATAGTGAGAATATTTTTTCCTATCTCCATGTAGAATTCCTGTCCTCATAATAAAACCCGAGTCATTTCTCAAATGTCCTCTATTTACACTGCCTTTTAAAAATCTCTTTAAGCTCCCTGGAGACATCCATTTAAAAATAAGATGAAAATAATGTCTGGAAAATATATCAGGGTAGTAAAATTAGGTGAAAATAAGATGAGGGCAATGTCTCATTGTAATAAGAATAAAAGAAAGAGAAAACATAAAGAATATTCCCAAAACCTAAAGAGAGGAAATATTACTGATCGTGACCTAGAAAATTCCACAAAAGTCATACACTTGAGTATTGTATTTCAAACAAATATTAAAAGTACAGTAGAAAGGCATCTTTTCAAGCTCTTATCAACAGGGATAACTATCTAGTAAACCTCTATTCAGGTCAATTTTGAAAAAAATATTAAAAACATTAAATCCCTTTGTCCATCATGAAGGTGGAAAAAAAATTCTAGAATTTTAACTTATTGGAGTTGAACTCTTTAGAGACAATATCCCAACAGAGAATAAATGTCCCTTTTAAACTGGTTTTATGTGGTATGGTTTGTTTTTCTTTTATTTCACTTTTTTTTGTCTCCTGTTTTAACAGAAGTATCTGATTGTGCATTATTAATTTCACAGCATGTAATGAAATGCTATAATTATTTTTCCATTTTTAAGGCACCTGTCCATGTTGCAACATACTTAATGTGACAATTACTGTACACAATCAACAGTGGTAATTTAAGTGCAAACTACTCACGCATCCCTAATGCAGCTGCTTATTATTTTCCACCAAAGTTAACTTGCAAGTTAGATTACAATTAAAATTAAGCAATCCTAAAAAAGGTCATACTTATAATATTTGGGTGCTACAAGATAAATATTTGAACATAATTTGAACTTTGACTTAAAATAAATGTTTATTTTTGTACCTTATTAATTGTAAGTAACAGGATCTATTTTTGTTAAAATTTTTAAGTACATTACCAAAGAAAAGTTATTTTAAACAATTATTTTTTTATCTACTTGCCTCCTTTATGGATTTGAGCTTTTCTAGGAAAAATAGCTGTATATATAAAACTAATTGACTATACAACTACTTGATGAGTGGCCTGTTGTCATTTGTGGGTGTTCGGACTAATCCATGAAAAAATCTCCTAACAGCTCATTGTTTTTACACCACAGAAAGACTTAGCTGAGATTGTGGCTTTAGATGTTAAAGACTACCGAAGCCTTTTATTTTCCAGGCTTCTGAATTACTCTTATAATATCCAGAACATTTGAGAAACAATTTTTAGCAATTTATTTGCAAGTTCAAAATATGATTTATCATTAAAGTTCAGTCACTCAACATGTGAACTGGAAATAAAACAGAAACTTTAATGCAGTTCATTAAATAATTTCTATCCCAAGATTTTACTAGATATTGAAGAGAATTTAACAGATGTGGCAAATAAATTGCACGATGACTTACACTTGAATAGTCAGAACTCCCTGCACAGATTCAGGGAAGCACAATACACAAACTCTCATTTGCAAAGTTTTCTACTACATCTAGAAGTGGTGTATTTGGTCATTGTGTTGGAACACTATTAAAATGCCCAATGGCATTAAAATGCATAGCATACACAGGGAGGTGAAATACATGCTTTTGCTACACTGCTATTAATTTCTAGATTTTACTCAGAATCATATTATGATTTAAAACTTGCTTTTCCCAGCATTTAATCCTTCTTAACAAACAACAAATGGAACAGCCAGTTTTCAAGGAATATATCAGTTTTCACTTGTAACTGAAAAACTAGTTTTTTCTTTGTTTGTAATTTTTTGGTAATCCCACATAGTGAATAAAATGCCATTTCTAAACAAAACTGATTGCATATTCTGTACCTGTCTACATAAAAAGATACATAATTGAATAGTAATATTTTTGCATTTTATTCTCACTTTGTGCAGGTTGCTAATTCATTTTGGTGGATGTCATCCCATCAGAACGATAGGGTTGTATACTGATAGCTACCGATAGGGATGGCAGCAGAATATGAAAATATCTGTTGCATAGAGAATATTCTAGAGAAAGGAACTGTGTGTGAAGAGGGGAAATGGAAAGAGGTTTTAAAAAGATTTTCTGTGGCTTTTCACAGAAACTTCTTTTGAAAGAGAAATGGTAAAAGCATTTTTAAGATGCTAGAATAATAAAAGCCAGCACTGAACTGGGAGGCACATGGGAGCTCTTCCAGTCTGCTAGCCAAACAGCAGAATGTCAGAGTGCCGAAGCACTCTGCTGGAGCACACCCACACTTAGGTATATCAGATATTTTAAAGAAATAAAATTTATTACCTTAATAAGAACCTGAATATATCCCATGGCTTTTGATGACCTGAAGTACCAGAAGCTCATCACACAAGTCACACTTGATTCTTTCCATCTGGAACTCTTCACATGGGCTTTTTCATTTTTTAGGCTTATTGCGGTGGCTTCAAGATACAGGAATTTTCCTGAAATTAAATGATGTATTCCTGAAAAACTGTTTTGGACTTTCAAATTAGACTCCAAAACTCAGCAAAGCAAATGCAGAGATATATATTAAGTATATGTTCCATGTAGTTCCTATACTAGTGAACCTCAGCCTAGGGTAAAAAATGACCAGACCACATTCCTTGTGTACTTGTTATATCAGGAATAAACTGGGAACAGCTTAAGATTTGGATGGGTCTTTTCAGAACAATGAGAATACTTCCATGTTTCCCAGCTACTCTGATGACATGTCCTGGCCCAACAAGATTAGTTACTGTTTTGACAGTACATCATACCATAGCTACACCATGATAAATTCCAGATTAAGTTTTCTGAAAGATAACCTTCAAAACAGCAAGCCACACTATACTAAAACTTGTGAAACAGAAAAAAAACACCTTCATTCATTTATAAATCATTAGGTATCCCTACTGATTCATATTACCTTTGGCCATCTGTACTCTCTAATGTATGTATATTAACTCACATTTAAATTATTTAGTCAGGAAATTGCAAAAATAGATGCCTACAGTTAATATTTAACCAACACTGTTTCCCAACACTGATACGGTCCTTGAGTTTTCCATTTTTATTTTTAATCAGAAGTATAATAAATTATGCAAGTTTTAAAAATATTTTTCCTTTGTACAAAAAACAATGTGTAATTCATATAATCATAGATGTAGTATAAATAAAATACCGTTAAATTACAATTGCACATCTACTAAAGTTTGTATATGAATTAGACAAAAAATTTTTACTTCATTAGAGATAAAGTGTGCTCACTCTAACTTTGACACTTCTCTGGCTAAGTTACAACGATAGATGTTTGCCATAATGTTATGGGATGAGAAACTTCCTTTTTCCCTGAGGTCAAGAACATATTTAACAAGTGTAGTGACATATTCATGATGATATTTTAAAAAAAAAGGTAATTAGAAAAAGCAAATGAACTTATTTTTTCTACATCTGCTATTTTGTCTGTTAAAGAAGTCATGTATATACAAGATCTCAAAAGCATGCCATATCGTGGCATGTGTCTGCTAGGAAGATGTGACTAGACTGGGTTGGGTGCTGGGCACATTGATGTTTAATAGTAGACAAATGACTTCTGCTTAGCAGAAACCAGACAAAACTGAAGCAATCCAACCCAAAAAACTTTCACAGTCTTCTTTGGAAGGAAACGTGTCTGGCTGAGGTGGTAGACAAGGGACATTCTGTAAGAGCCCTTGACCTAAATGACTGGGACCTGTACTGTGGGACAGTGGACTGATCACAGCTAGATGGACTGATCACTGCTAGACAAGCTTGGCCAGGAGATAATAGGACAAATGACTTAAGTCCAACCAGAATGATATAATTCTAGTAATATGTAAATTTTCAGCATCTTAATGTTGAAAATGGAGGTCCTAATAGGGGTTAGAATTAAGCAGTTGCTAGATATAACCTCAAGAGCTACGGTTTTGAAAGCAAGTGTTGAAATCCATCTTTGTGTAAGGACTGATCACTGAATACTGCGGTGTTCTCTACTGTATATGACATTTTAACAACTGAGCTAAATTTTGGGTTCATTCTCTTATGATGAACACAATTATTAAGTGCTATCAGTTCTAACAATACGGCCAGATACCACTTTCATCTTTAAAAATTTGACTGCATTACAATTGTGAAAAGTGAAATTAATTCTAAATGTATTTATTTGAGAACACAATTTCAAGACTATAGGGCAGCTCTTGAGTAAGAAATGGAGAATTCAACCTGTTTGATTACTCACCACAACAAAAACACTTGCAGATTATAGGGTAAATTCCCAGGTTTGAGAATGATTTCAGCAGCCATTTTATTCGTACGTGAAGTGTATTCAACAAATATATCATGGAGATACCTAAATCTATGTTCTAACAGAACTGGCTATTTTAAAAGCCAAATGAAAGACAGGGACACATTGATGGGCAATTCTCTTGTACTGCATCTTGCTTTGAGATCAGTGAAATGCAGCCAGGCTGGATTGTCTCAAAATTTTAAAACATATGAACACATAATCTGTGTGTTTATTTGTGTCAGTTTCGCCCTCAGTCACCTTGGCAAGCTTTCACTAGCCCCTGAGTTTCTACATGTCTTCAAGTAAGCTTTGGTTTTATTGGGTTTTGTCCTTCAGCAGTTCATATAAACTTTCAACAACTACTAAATACAACTCCCACGCCTTTGTGCAACTCTGCTGTGGAATATTTCAATTTAAGACCAGTTCTGAGCTCAGCTTCAGTTACATCTTTGCCTGAGCTATGGGACCTTCAAAGGCAGAGGATGAAGGCATGGAGTTTGTTAAGAAGAACTAGAACAGATAACTGGGTGCTTTGGCCAAAATAAACCAGGAGCTGCACTGCCACTAACAAAGGAGGTTTATTTAATTAAATTTATTTGTTTAAAATAACCTAAAATTAAACTATGAATAATCACTATGGGTAACTTTAAGCTTCATGGAAATTAGCTCAAGCTCTGGAGAAGCAGGAACCAGTGGATCCTAGCTGAGCTAACTCACCCTTACAAGCTGCAGCTAGATCAAATGCCTCTCTCCTGACAATTAACAAATAATCTTGCTTGACTCATACAGCAATACTGAAAGGAGAAACAACTGAGAATCAATTTTTCCTAACTTAAAGTCATTTTACAACAGTAATTAATATTTTGATATTGTTACACATCTAATTCATTATAAATGACATCCTGATTAGGCATGGTAGAACCCCCCTGCTGCCTGTGAAAGGAGGTATGAGAAGCTCCATGAAGACAATTCATATCTCGTTTATGAACTGACAACATACCAGTTCTATTTCCAAGCGTGTGGTCCCCAGGAGGTCTATGACTTTGAGGTGAGCTGACCCCTAGCACCCAGTTAAAACTGTCTGCCAGGGAATTTTGCCAGCCACATCTGCCATTCTCAAAGGTGCAGGAAGTTCCGCATTCACTCTCATCTGTATTATCCCCACAGTTGTCTTCAAAATCACAGCTTTGTTCTGGTCTGTAACACTTGCCATTCTGACATTGCCAATAGCCATGTGAGCAGGAGCCTGAAAAGAGAAGAATGGGGGTGTCCTGGTGAATCACACTGCCGTGCATCCCAGCAAGGTTACTGGAAGGTTACATCTCAGAGAGTTTGATATTTAGGAGGAGGAGGGTGGTCCAGAGCAGTTTTATTAAAAGCCTTTGGTTCCCCTGAAGTGCCAATCCATTATCAGTTTATTTCTTTTGTATTTTGTCAAGAGATTGCCTAAATAAATGACTGTTTCCCTTGTAAAGCCTTTGAGGGCAAGTTCCAGCCAGGCATTCCTTCACTAACAAAGCTTTCTAGTCTGACTTAATTGCTGACATTCTCTTTTCATGTGGTGTAGGATTAAACCATTTCATTTTAGCTCCAAATTTGAGCTTTGTTTGCAGCCCCAATTTGGAAGAAAAAGCTTCTTCTATTTTAACTACAGAGGTTTGCCTTTTAATGGATTTTCTTTTTGTTTTGTTTTTTTTTGTTTTTTAGGTGAGTTCAGTGGGTTGATGCTGTCTTTTTTGTGCACTATTCCTGGCATTATTAAGGGATAATTCTAATATTATTCAGCCTAAAAATTGTAGGACTCCTTTCACAGGATCCATTTCCAAGCTTCATGTTTTCATTTCAGATCGGTTTCTGCAGGGGTCTAGATAAAAAGCAGCCCCTTCAGTACATTCTCTACTGAGGAAGGGAGACTCAAAATTCTGAAACGGACCTTCCCTGTTTCTTTCATCAATTCTGCTCTGCCAGAAATAAATGCACAAGCGTATTTTATCTAAAAATAGGAGTGACACTATATTAGCTTATCAGACATAAAATTAACATATGTACATGTATGAAAGTTGCACAAGTATGGGAAGAATTTGAGTTAATTGATACTGAAAATACTAAATACTAAAATACTAAAACTGTATTTCCATTACCACTACCTCAATTTAAAGAAGGACCTGACGGATCTAAATGAAATTCACATAGGCTGGATTTTATTAAGGGGTCAGAATAACTGCTTTATTAACAAAAAGAAAGTAAGAGATGAGGTATTCAGTTGGTGCACTGGCAGCCTCCACCCCTAGGACTTTTTTTTTGCCAGACTCTAAATTACAAATGTCCCAAACTAAGTGAAAAAGCATTGCCACACACCTTTGATGTAGGCTTTGGGTAAAGTGAAAACAAGCCTTGAATCACCAGATACTAGCTAGAGCAAACAAGCATTAACCCCTCTTTTTGAAGTAAAAAATCTTCCTAACACATAGTTATTAAAAATAAGTAAATAAATGAAAATAAATATTGGAATATAGAAATAGCTAGAAAGTCTTCCAGGGAAATTATTCATTTTTAATTCCTGATTTATTAATGACAGAAAAGCATGTGTCATGTTTACTCTAGATGACCATGTATGATTTGGCTTTAAACAGCTGCTCAGAGAAAGGAGTTAAAAGTCCTGAACTGAAAGAAGCAAGTCAGAATAGAAGTCTGATGATGACTCAGAAAGTCAGGAACATCAGGCTGAAGTTAAGTTTAACTTAAAATTATTTGACAAATTAAGGAAATCTCTAGATCAAAACCTGGTTAGTGTTATACAGGAAGTTAAATTACATATTAATAGTAGTACGTTTTGGTTTTTTAAATCAAAATGCAGTTGCAGACCTTAATTTGCCTATATACTTATGAGAATTTAGAACAGATAAACGAAATGTTTATCCATCCCTATAGTAGCTACAAAACAGACATGAAAATCTCAAATTTCTGCATTATATTCCAATCTTCTTGAAGCTGGTCCTTTAAATATCTTTGCTTATTGTAAATAAATTACGTATGACAATTATGCTGATAAAGATAAATAATATCACAGAATCACAGGATGCTCAGGGTAGGAAGGGACCTCCAGAGGTCATCTAGTCCAGCCCTCTGGTAAGGCAGGTTCACCTAGAGCAGGTTGCAAAGGATCACATCCAGGCGAGTTTGCAAAGTCCCCAGAGAAGGAGACTCCACAACCTCTCTGGGCAGCCTGTTCCAGTGCTGTCACCCTCAAAGGCAAGAAGTTCTTCCTCACATTCAGGTGGAACTCCCTGTGCTGCAGTTTGTGCCCATTGCCCCTTGTCCTGTCACTGGACACCACTGAAAAGAGCCTGGCCCCAGCCTCTTGACACCTGCCCTTAAGATACTTGTATGCATTGATAAGGTCCCCTCCCAGTCTTCTCTTCTCCAGGCTGAACAGGCCCAGCTCTCTCAGCCTTTCCTCGTTAGGGACATGCTCCAGTCCCCTCATCATCTTCACAGACCTCAGCTAGACCCTCTCCAGAGGTTCCCTGTCTCTCGTCAACTGGGGAGCTCAGAACTGGACACAATACTGCAGATGTGGCCTCACCAGAGCAGAGGAGGGGATCACCTCCCTCGACCTGCTGGCCATGTTGCCCCTAATGCTCCCCAGGGTACCACTGGTCTTCTTGGCCACAAGGGCACACTGCTGGCTCATGGGCACCTTGGTGTCCAGCAGGGCTGCCAGGCCCTTCCCCGCAGAGCTGCCTTCCAGCAGGCCAGCCCCAGCCTGCGCTGGTGCGTGGGGTTACTGCTCCCCACGTGCAGGACCCTACACCTGCCCTTGTTGAACTTCAGGAGGTTCCTCTCTGCCCAGCTCTCTGGCCTGCCCAGGTCTCGCTGAACGGCAGCCCAGCCTCCTGGTGCATCAGCCACTCCTCCCAGCTTTGTAACATCAGCGACCTTCCAAGGGTACACGCAGAAAATTGCAAAAATACTATTGTATGTGGGATTACACTATTTACTACTTTAGTCATAAGCATTTAGCAGTTAATTCTCATAATTCAAACTTGTTTCTTTTTCAGTTCCTACTTTATATCAGCATTGCTTTAAATTCACCAGCAAGTTAACTCATGTTTCAGAATGACAGCAAAAATACTGATGATAAGGATATTCCAAAATTTGTTAAACTTGTGCTTCTTAAACTTATTATATGTAATGGTATTATCATTTATGTTTTCCAAACTTAAATCCAATCAAATCAATGTCATAGTTTACAGTTCTCAGAAATATCAGCATAACACATCAGTAGGCCTGAAAGGCTAGATCTACTTTAAAAGATTTTCAAGAGATTTTATTTACATTCACATAGCTAGAAGTATACCTGTTCCTAAATCAAAGCTAGAGTTCCTGTAGAATCATAATCTGATATAGAGGCCAGAGTAATTAATCAGCAGGCTAAGAGTTTGACATCCCAGGGATAGGTGCTCTCTAAATAATTTAGATCTCTGAGTTTTTCCCTGCAACAATTACTCCATTATCATTCTTGCTCTGAGTTGATATTATTTTATGACTGAATTGTAAGTATCCTTAAAAAAAAATAATTGTTAACAAGAATATCTTTCCTCTAATATTTCACTAGTATAACCCAAGGACACAGAGTAAAGTGTTTTCATCACAGTTGATGATGCATAGAAATAATGACTTGTCAGCACAGGAATGTGAAAAATGCACCTAATTTCAAAAGCAAAGCTTTGGAAATCACAAAGATTTTTAAAGACTTTCAGAAGTTGAAGTGCTGGAAAAAAAAAGAAGACAACTTAAAAAATACTACACATTATCAGCTCTTTGTAAACAGCCTGTTTCTTCTAGGATTGAGTGCAAACCATTGAATTTTTGGTTTTGCAAGACTCTCAAGTACCTTGACATACTGATCTGCGTTCTGAGCAACTGAAAGTCTAAAAATAACAGCTGCAGTTCATTTGCAAAGGGACTTTGAGAAGAAACCCTTAACCCAAGTTTCTCCCATGACAAAGAGCTGATGAAGGCTTCTCCAACAACAAAAACTTCCTCAGCTGACTTCTTATCTTGTCCATTCCCACACACAAACACAAGAGAAGTCCTTTCCAGTAATCAGATCCACTGGTATTAATATTCACATCCAGTAATACTAAGAATCAAAAACATAAACAGCAAGGTATCATTGCTCAATGTAATTGTCTCTATCCATGACTGAAGCATCTTCTTTGTTCTGTTTGCTGGTCCTTTATTGTTTCTCATTAGAAAAGGATGGTTATTTACCAGTAACTCAATACACTTTAAGACTTACCCAATCTGTGAAACATTCAGTGTGCCCTAACATTGTGCTTTGCTGTATTTAAGATTAACAGAAATCCTGAAGGGTAAGAGGAGCCAAAGACAAGATGGGTGCTCAGTGGCTCTTCATAGTTTATTTGATATACTACGGGCAGGGCAGGGGAACTCTAAAAACACTATTATAAAGAATACAAGCTTCACTTTCAAGTGCTTAGGTGCATGTGAATGTGCATTAACTCAAAAGAAATAAAAAAGCAGGTTGTGACTGAAGAGGGTCTTACTAGGTCTTTTTAACTCCTCCACTATTACAGTACTGATATACTAATACTGTCAGTATTTTAAATAGTGCATACTTTCCCATGTTGTTTGAGTAATTCTACACCTATTTAGTCTATAAAACATGCTAGCAGGTCAGTTTAAAAGGAAATTCCCAGTTAATCTCTTCAGATGGGAAATCCCCATGGTGAATAAGAGACCCAGGCCTGGATTCATTGACTGGTACTCCTACTATTGTAATAGCATTGACTGTTTTGTTCCTTGCCAGAAAACCAGAACAAGATACATGTATAATGATTATTACTGTGTTAATCTGATGGTTTAAGTCTCCAACATAAAGAAATGGACAGACAAGGAAATCTGCTGTAACAGTACGTATGGATAATGGTAACAGGGATCTATTAGTTCTTACCCACAATCTTCCCCTTCCAAAGCCAAGTTGAAATTTATAACTTATCCTCTTCAGGGTGGACAAAGAAATACTAAGACAAAAAGGAATCCACATCTAGTTTTTAAGCAAAGCTTTTTCAGAAACAATTGTATACATCATATGCATCTACTACAGTGAGAAATATTGAATACTAACATGAAAAGCTTAACTCATTCACCTGAGTTTACTCCTAGTAAATAAAACAAAATAAAATGAAACAAAATTGTGGTTTGCCATGTTCCAGCTCAAACAAATTAAATCTAAATATCTAGTGCCTGAACTCCTTAGCAAAGATACAGAATGAAGAAATGTTCCTTAGATATAAAATCTACAATCCTAAAAATATGTTAAAAAAAAATATTTTTTTGTTGTCACTCTTATTACTAGTATGCATTTTTAGGTCAAGAGGTTTAAACTCAGTCTTGCATCTCCAGCTTTCTCCACCGCATATAACCTCTGTGCCATGTGATAATAACTTGGTGCAGCAGATCAGAAAGGAAGCCAATCAAGCTGCCTTCTTAAGGTGCCCAGGCTTGATTCCAAATTGTATTGTGACCTTTCGAAGCACCATTCAACAGCTCACCTAAAACACGTTGTATAACTGTACACTGACACTTTGCTTGAGCAGCCAAATGTTATAGTGCTTTTATCAAGGCCTGAACTGATGCGTAACTGATGACATCTCTACCTTAGAGCCCAAAGTGGTTTAGTTGTGACCTCTAGTGTAACATTCCAGTCATTATCTAATTGTCTGAAGGGTGGAAGAAGGTATGGCATTTGCATTTTCTGGTGCCTAGTGCAGACTTTGGTCAGTGGTTTTGCTGCCTGTGTTTCTGATGGGAAAAAAATCTGCCCATTAAATCTAAAAGATGGCTTGAAGTGAAGCAGAAACCCATAAATCAGAGCAGTTTAAGGATGAAAAATGGGGTGCACAAACTCTGAATAGCTGAGGTAATTCAGAAGGGAATTTCTATAGGGGACAACCAAAGGAAAGCTGGGTAGACAGTGAAGTAAAAGCATCTGATGATGGTGTAACCTGGGCTGAAGATCTTCACTGGCTACACTGGAGTATGTGCATCTTTCACATTCTCCACTACACCTCAAGTTGTTGCCCAGAGCATATAGTGGAAGGTGGAGCTGCACTGCAGTGATAAATCCCCTTTGTACAACTTGCCAGAGATGCCAGACTATGCTCAGTAAATGTGACAGGTGAAAAATGCTTCCCTCAAATCCTGCTCAAAGCCTGACCAACCAGCTCTCATTCACAGGCACAGCCCTGACTCTAAGACCAGAGGGCAGGACACTGCCCTGGTCAGATCTAATGCAGGTGAGAGAAGACAGTGGACATGGAAGCCCAGAAGTTCATGAAGAACCAGAAGCTGATTCCACAGCTGAAAGTATAAACCAGAATACTTTTAGAAACCCCTGCTCAGGCAAACAAAGGCATGAAAAACCAAATGGCTTAAGCAGTAAAAGTACAAAATGGTCACTGAGTAATTGTAATTATATGTCATCAAGACCCCAGATGTCTCTTCCAGGAATTGGCATAATGGTTTCAAATTGTCATAAGCCTGTTCAGTATTCAAAAGGGGAAATAATGAAAGATGTATATCTATTATCAGTTGGGGATCTCTACTATTTATTAATGTCAATCTATTCCCTTAAATCAGTTTTAATATTCAACAATAAAGATGCAAATTACAAAGGAAGCTGCTCTGGAATATTCTTAGTTATGTACAGATGCAATGAAAGTGAAACAGGTCCAAGAAACATAATTTGTGCAGAATTTCTATAAACAATTACAGCGTTTAAACTCTTTAACAATATCTGAGTAAGAGTCAGGTGTAAGAGAAACTACAAAAGTCCAAAATGGATTAAATTGAATCTCATGACCACTCTGAATCCTTCACCTCTCACTGCTCAGAAGAAGGAAGTTTCAAGATGACTGTATTTATGATATGATATTACAAAACTTTCTATCTATATTAGTTAGAATGCTGCAGTGAGCTGAAAAGGACACGATGATTAAAAGATTTTATTGATGTCTTGAACAGCCTTCCACACTCCTTTGAGCCTTCACTGGAAAGGTCAACAGGAAAATGAAAAATGACTTATGCTTGATGGCAGAAAGAGATAGCAACAAACTCTTTAATTACTCAGTATCTCAAAGAAACATCACTTCTAATATGGTCAGCTTTTCCCTTTCCTCTGTGTTACCATCATGTTTGTTCTCAGACAGTGAAAGAGAAAGATGAAAAATACACCTATAAATTCAGCATAAGTGATTTGAGGTGAGATTCTGAAGGTAACAACAATTACTTTTGGAACCTGTATGCTTTAAGATCTTGTAACGTGATTAAGTAGTTCTGTTCCTTGTTTTTCTCTAGACGGTATGAACGACTAAGACAAAAGCATTTTTTATTGATTATCCTCATTTAACGTTAGTCCAATCCAACACAATCATTTATTCCACAAAGCAGTAATAGCTTTTGTACCTCAATTCAGTACGCGTTCACGTTTAGCAGCCCTCTGAGATAAGCAAGTAGTAGCACACTAGCTTAGCAAGTGACCGAACAAGGAAACTGGAAAAAAGTTTATGGTTGGAAAGAGAGCTCTGATGAAATTGTTTTATCCCACTTCATGGGAACCTGGGTTTTAAAAGAAATTGCTCAAATCATGGAGTCTGTTCACTTTTATGAAAGGCAACAACCTCAAGCAGTTCCTCTGCCTTCAATATAATCTATAACTTTCTCCACTGCTGTTACCAAAAGGCTTTTTTTTGGTTTGTTTGTTTTCAGATAATGAACCATTTTGGCATCTAGTCTAAATTTATTCATGACCATTTCAGATGCACTGATTTGTGTGCAGGCTCTGCCACTCAGCTCTCCTTAGCTCAGAAAAAGAAGGTAAGGGAAACACAGGAGAAAGTACAGCAGATCTGAAACCCAAACACCAAAGCTACTCAAAAACCTCCTATTTACCTGGCCTAAATCTTCATCTGGAAGTCCAAGAGAAGCTGAATACTTTCTTATACCAATCTTCTTTCAAAGCTTAGCCAAATAACACTAGACAACTTCAAAATACAGAAGAATAATTTTATATTTATGGCTGTGGCAAAATCATGAGAAAGATTTTTCCTGTTGCATTTCTGCTTTGTGAGACAAACTAGGTCTCACAAATTTGAAGCTGGGCATCCAAATTCAAATTTTAAAAATCTAAAATACATCTCTGAGTCTTTCCAAGTTCACAAATCAGTAGATCATGTTTTGTATGCACTAGAATACTGGCCTGTCTAACCAAGCTCTCAGATTAACAATTTCAGCTCCTAGAACTTTTTATCTCCACTAATAGGGTGAATCTCTCAAAACTCAAGAGTCTCAATCCTAGGTTATTCTTCATGGACAGAAGGAAAGACTTGTAATAATTCTGCATTATAGCAGCCTTACTACTTTAGTTTCGTGACTGGAATAACTTTTTGACCAATGTATAACATCTACTTGGTGGTCATCTTTTTGGGTATTTACATTTGGATGTATCTGTACATCTCCTAAAAGTCACTACACAGAATCACATAAGCATCCTTCACAGAAATTGATTCCAAAAGTAGTAAGTTGTAGGGTGTGTATGAAACCATCTCTGTCCCTGCCTGGCACAACAGAGCAGATATAGCTCTACTACAGAAAGGATCTATTCCTCTTTGCAGAAAGAGAGAGGCAGGATTTTCAATTAAAATAGTATTTATCGAGGGTTTGTTATGCTATTGCAAAGAAGTTAAGCATAACAATGAAGTTTCTTGGATAGTGAATCTTTATTTGCTGCACCAGCTACTCTTTATTCCTGATCAGTAAACAAAGTAACTTGTTATCTATCATCCTAATCATGTTTTCTATGTCCCACTAACACATTTGTGTTAAGAATTATGAATAAGAGATAAGTATGCTTAAAAGCTTATCATCAAAATCATGCCTGAGTTTATCACCATGGTATAATTATAACTTGCTATTGATACTGTCACTTGAAAGGGGACCGGTGTGACTGTTATACATTTTCTCATTAGGGAAATACTTTCTTTATCACAGTATAAAACCAATGTTTCAGCTTCCAGTTTCACTTGTTCCTATATCTAGTTAGCTATTACATACTTAGCACGGAAGTATGTTATTAGAATTCTTCATAAAACTAGGATTACCCTTACAAAAAAAAAAAATACACTGACAATCTGAGTCTCATTCACTGAAATTGGTATCAATTTTCTCCTGATGCAATACCTTGTTTTACCACATCATCTCCAAATTCACTGCATACAGTAGGTTGTTTTTTGTAGAAAATAATTTGTCAAGTCAGTTTTCATCATGCTAATAAAAGAATTGTTGATGTCACATCTTTAAATTCTTATGCATTCTCTATCAGGTTACACAAAATGCTCCAGATAATACTCAACAAAATATGTGCTCATAAACTATACTGTTCTACACATGTATGCACACATTCAACTAGTGAAAAGATCTGGAATAAAAAACCAAACCAAACTAAACAAACAAACAATAAACCAGCAGAATTTGAGCAGCAGAATTATGGAAGCTACTTCATCTGTTTGGAAAACAATTCAAGTTTTTCTTGCAACCCCATATAGTTGCCAACAGCTCTGTAAAAACAAGATGATAAAAAGAAAACTGGAGAATATCATATCCTACACAACTGCAAAAGCATCTGTTAGAATACAGATATTTGGGTAACTTAATTCAGCCTATAAAATTACATTTGGTACAAATACTAATTCAGAAACCTTTCTGTCAAACAAGGCACATTCTAGTCTTAGACAAAATATGTAAATGATGTTTACATATGCTCAAGCTGAGCTGTAATAGCATCAAAGTAAAGATGTCATATATAAAACTTTATGCAGCCAATTCATAAATACTTTTATCAAGATAAAAATCTTGTACTAAGTGTCTGTAAAACATGGCAGTGCTGAGTAAAACACACAGAAAATTAGTCTATCTTAGTTCAATTACACCAAAGCCCTTTAAAAAAGAAGTAAACACAGACTAAACGAGAAAGTCTATGTGAAGGCCTTCTCCCGTAACAGCTATGAATTATTTCTATCCTCTTAATTTCTAGTATTTTGGAGGCAATATTCTGACCTTTTAAATTTTTCTCTGAAGCTGATCTGGTATCAGCCATCATCTACAACCTCTGCTGTGAAACCTTTGCACAGTAATACTGAAGGCATCAGTTTCCATAGTATTACCTGTCACAGACCATTCAGTGTGAGTCCAGTGTCTTAAATTGAAATCAGTGTCTCCTTAAAGCCTCAGTCTTGAATACCTGCAGTATCTAGGTGTGCAACAATTTTAATGCATTTCCATGTGCAAAAATGCCAATGACCTGGTCTGAGTAGACAACAGAAAGAGTGGCTAAGGGCCTGAGCTGACACCTTGCAAAAGTAGGTGAAAGAAGCATGAGGATTCCAAAAAGATTTAGAATAGAACAGAAAGATCTAATGGAGACAAAATCTCACCTCTGTGAGGTGCGTGTGCAAGGGAAATGTTAATAGAGGCACCAAGAGTAGCAGGTTGCAGCCACTGAACGTGACCAGGAGACATCACAGGGCAAGGACACCATGCACTGCCATCCCACATCAACTGCATAGTCTACAGTTAAACAAGCATGTGTCCCATCCTGTAGATGAGATACTGCACCAGTATGATGAAAGATACCCCATATCTTCTAGCACTCTGAGGCTGTCAACCTAACTGCTCATAACTTGGCCATCACTTCTGCTTAAACTAGCAGTAAGGCAACTCAAAAAACATTTTTAAAGCAAATCTAAACCAGCCTAGGAAAAGAAAGAGACTTGTAAGAGATGATGAAAAAAATAAACCAAAACAAAAACTATGGCAAAAAGAGTTCTGAAATAAAAGTTAGGTGGCATTCAGCTGACAAAAGGACATATACTTTTATCTTTACATTTAGGCAACCTAAGTGTCTAAACTGTCATTAAAACTGATCAAGATCTGGTTGGTAGTACCGTTGGACTGCAAAGAATGATCATGCTAAAATAGAAATTTAGAGGTTTTGGGGGCATTCTTCAAAATGTGTAAGACATCATTCTTTGTCACCAGCTGCTACCCTTGAAGGGCTTACACTTTCCTTACATCCTGTTATATACCTGTCAGCACTGTGGCCATTTCTTAAACTCCCTACTGCATCATAAACACAACAGATGCCTGTGCAATTCGATTGTGTCCAGTGTCTGGGCAGCAAAAGAGCAATATAGTACACCTACTATAATTGGAATTTAGGTACCTGACACACCTTTAGCACACCTAGATGTACAAGGCACCGATTTGAGTCTTAACTTGGAGCTGAATCCTACTCTAAATATTTCAGGTCTTAGATTAAGTCAGATAAAAATTGGACATACTTTAAGTAAAGATTCATTATGCATGTTAAGATGGTTTTATTTATCACTCCTTCCCCCCACCCAACTTTATTTTTTACTTAGATACCTAAAAATGCAGCACAGAAATATTAAGGGCTTTCCTTGCATATAAAAGTGTTTACTAAAACAGAAAGGTGGAGGAAAGTATCTTTACTTTCTGCAGTCCACCCATACATTCCCTCTCCTGTCTAGCTAAAGAGGAAAATCTGCTGGGTTTTCCCCCCATGCTCAGTGATGGCCATGCAGTCTCTGTTAATAACCTCCCATCATTTTTTCTTCAGGACAACTTCTGTGATTATTGGTGACACAACCTTTTCTTGTATTCTGGGTAGCTAGAAGACAGATCAAAAAAGCACTTTTTAAAAATTTTTATTTCTTCAATTTCTTCTCCTTATGTGATGCACATGAAGTGATCTAACTTCTGAGCATAAACCGAGTGTGGTCCTTCCACGCTCAAGAATGCTTTACATATTTTGACGGTTAACAGTCCTTTCACCATTTATTTATTAACTTTATTTATCCTACCACTAAACAGCTTATGAGGCACATCTTGTGACAGTTAGGTATCTTGTGAAAGCTACAATATCATTCTACTTGGGAGGCATATTCTGTTGAAAAGTTTGAGAACAAAATCAAACAGAATGAAAATGAAGCTGTGCAGTGAATTGCCTCAAATCTTCCTTGATATAAAGCACAATATATAAACTGAGCTTTCAAATAAAATTTGCAAATATCCTATGCAAAATATTTTTTTCTTTGTCTAATGTATATCACATTGAAAATATAAACACTGTAACTAGGAAAGTAAAATACAGTCCAAAGTGACTATTGCTAAGTATGTGCTGAAAGGCTACTTCAAGTTCAGCTTGTTTCCTGCAGTTAGAGGGGAAGCAGCACACATGTGCCTGCAGTCTGAACCACACATGGACATTTTGTTCCAAGGTGTCTAGACAATTCAAATGCCCAGCAAAGTTGTACTGCACTAAAGGTAAAATGGGACTAGATACTGTGAAATATAACTTTTTTTTTCAGATCACTTTTGCTGTTGCAAGACTTAATAGTAAAAACACTTGATATTTCTAAGAATATCCTGTACTGTAGCATTATTTCTCTACCTTTAGATGTGTGAGAAAAAGTAACAATTAAACTCCATTAAGAGTAATTTGTTAGGTCACTCTCAGAATGCAAAGCAGGGTTAGAGCTTTCACACACTCAGTTTAACCAGGCAGAGGCAGGCTCCATGTATGGGGTACATAACACATAGGGAAATAAATGTCTGAGCTAATAACGTCAGTATCACTGATGGTCCTAGGAAGGCTTAGATTTGGTAAATGTCCTCTCACTTAGTTGTTCTACTAAGGAGAAAATAAAACAGCAGGGCTCTTGAACAGGGTTCTTCTTTATAAATATAGTATCAGAAATTCATCTTGCACTTGTAGGAACATTTTGCCTTTGGTTAGAAAAGTTATTCCCATACCCCAGCTACCCATTGCCAAAAGGTATCACCATTTCATGTGACTGAATGTAGATAAAAATACCTGCCCTCACCTGCTGCTCAGAGACTCATTTCAAACTGCCAGTACTGAAAATTCATTTCTCCTGTCCCGATACTTCTTTGAACTTCTGCTCTCAGACATACTTCTTAGCAGCTAGTCTGTGGAGACCCAAGAGCTAAGGCAAATTTTGGAGATGTTAAACTGTTTTGCAAAACAGAAAAACAGTGCTGACAGTGCCCTACCTCCAAGGACCTTCGGTGATATTAATCATGTTCTGTTGTCCAGCTTCTAGAGCTGTAATCATTATGGACCCAGTCCAGGCTCTGCTCGGACTGCTGATCCAAACAGTCTTTGAGTTTTCACATTCAAGGTATTAGGTTTGGGAATACCTAGGGGAAACATTTTGTTTCTTTGGGACAAAATTATAATAAAGTATGACAAACTTCTGCAAATTTCTGTACTTTTATTTTATATGCAAATAATGCAATCTGTTTGGGACAGAAATGTATCCTAAATCCCCACAGAATGTTGGAAAAAACCTATTTGTAACTCCTATGTATCCTTAAAATTACAACCCATGCTACATTTTTGTAATTATTTGGTAAATTAGACTAGTATAAATAAATGTGATTTATTTATTTATTTTAGTTTAACAAACGAACACTTTGTTTTTAAACCATCATACAATCTGGTATGGCTAGAGCTCAAAAACAAAGGACATAAAAGAGAGTCCTAGCTACCAACAAAAAGAATAAACTTTGGAATGAAATAGGTGGACCAAAGGCAGATATTTCCAATTAAATTGATAAAGTACAGTGGTTATAATTGCATGGACTTGGAATGTAGCTGGAGAAAGCTTCACAGAATCAGAAACTAAAACATAAAAATCCAGGCTATATATTTTATCTCCTTCACTGTCAATAAAAGGAAAATTTTCTCATAACAGTTGGACAATATATGTAGAAGCTTAATTCAAGTCACCTGTTTGCATGACTACTCTTAGCTTTATGTCCAGCTACTAAACCAATCTACTCATTCTACAGTATTTCCACCTTTTTTTTTCCTGAAAAATATGGAACAGCTGTATCTTGCGCCAGAAATGAGAGAAAAAAAATTAAACATGTCCATTTTTTATTTTAAAAGTCTAGACTATAGCCATGAACTTCTCTTTTCATATTATTATATAGGTGAAAATGAAAATTTATGCTTGCATGGAATTTAATTCTAGATACATTGGACAGTCTGTTTCTCTTCAGGTACTAATTAAGAAAAAGTTTCACAACCTGCTGTATGCTATTAAGCCAACTATATAAGTATATTCTATCTTCCAAAAGTTCAGGGGCATATCAGAAGTTATGAGTACTCTTGATAGGCTTGATTTTTTGTTTTGTGTTGTTTGTTTGGTTGTTTTTTCCCAGAACTGGTTTTAAAGTGGTTTAGACATTCTACCATGTTCTCTCAGACAACAGTCAACGCTGCTTGCTACAAAGGAAGATATAAATGTTTAGTTATTCAATCAGTTGTGCACAAGGAGATATTCCGCTTTTCAGTAGGAGATCACATTACGTACTGAAGCGTAAAATGTATTCATTCTTGTAATTACATATTAGTTAGAATAACTGCCAAGGTTATTTCTATTTATGTGCCTGTAGACTTCTATAAATCTAATTATATCTGCAAAAGAGTGAAATAAGCAATATCCTTTGGTCTTTAGAGTACAGTATAAAGTATAATATTTAAAAAGAAAAGATTTCAGCAAATCTGATTTTCATACTATTGTCTTCCTTTGCCTGTGTTCACTTTAATTTCAGCTATGATGCTTAATTTTACAACTTTTTTTTTTTAATTAGACATTTGTGCTAAAATAATTTTAAAAATAGTGTGGAAAAAAACACTAACTAAAACAAACAAAAGTTTTCCAAGGTGATATGAGCTAGGAATAACTATGAATAATAGAAAAAAAAATTGTGATATGAAGTTGCTTAAAGTGACAGTACTAAGCCCTTTTTATACACTGGGCAGCCTTCCTGACAGCTATCATTGCAGGGCGTTAGATTTTCCTATCATCCCTGTAACACAGCTGCCAGCCCCAGGCAGGTGGTTCAGGTATCTTATACAACTACAATGGAGCTCAGCAGCCACAGTTTGGCAAAAGAACTGCATCCTGCACTGAAATGTAATGTTAATTGAGTTACACAGAACCCAACAAAATCTGTCTTCATATATGGGTGATGAGGTCAAATCACCACCACTACTAAAGAGTGACACAGCAGACTACTGAAGATAGCTCCAGAAACACATCAGCCCAATATTCAAAAAGTGCAAAGTGCAGTGCAAAGAAAAAAAAAAAAGCTTCATGATTTCTCAGGAAACAGCAAAGAGAAAAATAATCATTTTACTACGGTATCATTCCACAGTTCACTCATTTCCTAAACTCTACAAAGACCTAATTTTCTAATCTTAAAAGATTATAGTAGATTTAAAAGAAAAAAAAATCAGAGAAAGGAAAACATCTGTGGAATAGTTCTCAGCAAGCAGCAGACCTGTACAAGTTTCCGCCAAAAGTGGAGGAGGGGCTAAACTTCTGAATGTGTTCCCAGGGAAATTAGACTCTACACAGAAGGCAAATACAGTAAGGTTTACTACATATGCAAAACCACATTTGGTTCATAAGGCCTTCCAAAAAAGAAATATTAGGAACATTAGGAGGAACCATCACATATGCCTGTCCTTTTCTGATTTTTGCTCAGCATCTCATTAACAGCATTAGAGACAGGATATCCAGTAGAGATGGACCTCAATGTGATCTCCTGTGAGTATCACTGTGTTCTTTAAGATACATGTAACACTTCAGTGAATCTCTTTTAATTTGCTGGAAATAACAACTGTCTTCTCTACAAAACTGAATTCAACAGCCACCAGTTCTTTTTTTTCTCCATTGTAGCTTGCTAATCTGACCAGGCAGCCCATGGCCGCTGTTGTATTCCCAAATAAGTGCTATGGAGACATGAGCAGAAACTCTGATGGAGGGATCTGCCATTTTTACAGCCAGTAACAACACTTCAGGAGGGAAGAGAGGGAAAAGAGAGAGAGAACATGCAAACTGGGAGATCACAGAAGTTGTTGTCAAATCCATTACGCCTCTTTGTAAAAAAATGTAAGTGTAAAATATGAGTCATGCCAACGGTCTCACATTTTGTGGACAGAGACAGACAGTATCTTCATCTGTGAACGTTCCTGAGGGGATTGTATAACTCCCTTTGAAATCATGGTTACTGCAAGAAGAAGAAGAGGGTATGAATGCCTCCTGGAAAGGCCACGGCTTTGAACACTATTAACCCCCTTTTATTGAAAAAAGCATACAGAAAATAGCTATCACTGCATCTTTGAAATATAATGGAAAGAGTGGTTAAGCGTGGGGAGAATATGCTATCTGACCTACACAATCCTGAAAGCTTGCCAGGTCCATAGGAAGGTCTAAGTTATTTCAGAGGAAACTCTGGTGCATTGACCCTGGCTGGATGCCATGTGCCCACCAAAGCTGCTCTATTTCTCCCCTCCTCAGCTGGACAGGGGAAGGAAAACATAATTAAAGGCTCGTGGGTTGAGATAAAGACAGGGAAAGATCACTCATTCATTTACCATCACAGGCAAAGCAGATACGACATGGTGAGATTAGTTTAATTTATTACCAATCAAGTCAATGTAGATTGGTACCAATGAGAGATACAAATAGAACAGAATGGGAAACAAGAAAAAGGCCGACTTGGGCCTGTTTCAGAGCCTGGTTGACAGAGTCCCTTGGGAGATGGTTCTGAAGGGCCAAGGCATCCAGAATGGCTGGACATTATTCAAGAAGGAAGCCTCAAAGGCACAGGAACAGGTTGTCCCCATGTGCTGAAAGATGAGACAGTGGGGAAGACCAGCCTGGCTGAACAGAGCTTTGGCTGGAATTCAAGGAAAAAGGGAGAGTTTACTATCTTTGAAGGTCACAACAACCCTATGCAGTGCTACAGGCTGGGGAAGGGTGGCTGGAAAGCTGTCTGGTGGGAAAGGACCTGTGAGTGCTGGTTGACAGCCGGCTGAACATGAGCCAGCAGTGTGCCCAGGTGGCCAAGAAGGCCAACAGCATCCTGGCTTCTATCCAAAAAAGACCAGGGGAGTGACTGCCCCCTTGTACTCAGCACTGGTGAGGCTGCACCTCAAATACCATGTTCAGTTTTGAGCCTCTCACTACAAGGGAGATGTAGAGGTGCTGGGGTGTGTCCAGAGAAGGTCAACGAAGCTGGTGAAGGGTCTAGAGAACAAATCTTAATGAGAGAAGCTGAGGGAACTGGGGTGGTGTAGCCTGGAGGAGTCTCAGGGGGCATCTTATTGCTCTTTACAACTACCTGAGAGGAGGTTGTAGGCAGGTGGGGGTCGGTCTCTTCTCCCATATAACTAGCAACATGACAAGAGGAAATGGCCTCAAGTTGTGCCAGGGGAGGTTTAGATTGGACATTAGGAAAAATTTCTTCACTGAAAAGGTGGTCAAGCATTGGAACAGGCTGCCCAGGGCAGTGGCGGAATCACCATCCCTGGATGTGTTTAAAAAACACGTAGATGCGGTGCTTAGGAACATAGTTTAGTGATGGACTTTGGCAGTTCTGGATTCATGGTTGGACTTTATGATCTCAACCTAAATGGTTCTATGATTCTGTAAAAACAAATCTTAATACCACCTTCCCCCAACCCTTCCCTTCCTCCCAGGCTTAAGTTCACTCCTCATTTATCTGCCTCCTGCCCCTCCAGTGGCACAGGGGTATGGGGAATGGGGATTGCAGTCAATTCATCACAGGTCTCTGCCACTCATTCCTCCTCTGGGGGGAGAACTCCTCACACTACCCCTGCTCCAGCATGGGGTCATCGTCCCCCCATGAACTTCTTCAGCATGAGTCCTTCCCACAGGCTACAATTAGTTCTTCACAGACAGCTCCAGTATGGGCTCCTTCTATGCGACGCGGTCCTTCAGGAACAGGCTGCTCCAGTGTGGGTCCCCCATTGGGTCACAAGTCCTGCCAGGAAACCTGCTCCAGTGTGGGTTCCTCTCTCCATGGGTCCACAGGTCCTGCCAGGAGTCTGTTCCATCACAAGCTTCCCATGGAGTCACTGCCTCCTTTAGGCATCCACCTGCTCTGGCGTGGGGTCCTCCACCGGCTGCAGGTTGATGTCTGCTCCACCATTAATCTCCTTGGGCTTCAGGGCCCCAGCCTGCCCCACCGTGGGCTTCACCAGGGGCTGCCAGGGAATCTCTGCTTCCATCTCCTTCCCTCCTTCTGTACTGACCTTGGTGTCTGCAGAGTTGCTGCTCTCACATATTCCCACTCTTCTCCTTGGCCGCAATTGCTATTGCACAGCAACATTCCCCCTTCTTACATACGCTGTCACAGAGGTGCTACCATCGCCACTGATGAGCTTGGCTATGGCCACCAGTAGTCCGTCCTGGAGCTGGCTGGCATTGGCTCTATCAGACATAGTGGGAGCTTTTAGCAGCTTCTCACAGACGCCAGCCCTGTAGCCCGCCTGCTAACAAAACCTTGCCACACAAACCCAATAAAGACCTTTACCTGGGGCAAAGTCTAACTTGAGAATCTGCCCACACCGCAGACACAACAGGCATGAACAGCACTGTTAGAACAAAACTGTGTTTGTATCTTCCTACACACAGTACTGTTGTAGGACATGAACAAAACCCAATATTCCACCATACATCACTATTCATACAGTGAAGATTGATAAGCGCCAGTCTAAAATGATGTTTATTGTTTCTCTGGCACAGCATTTTAAGTGGCGCTCAGTGGCTTTCTACTTCAGCATTGTTGTTGCTAAGCAGAGTCATGAGGACAATCTACAGCATGCTGTCAGTCTATGGAAAATGACAATGCTGGCTTTCAAAACAATTTTTTCTAGTTGTCCAGTGCTCATTTTCAGCCTTTAACTATTACTGCATGTTTGTCCAGAAGGAAAACACACATTACCTAAAATGTATTTTTAAAAAATGTTTAAAACTTCAGAGAGTCTATGTAGGGTCAGGGAACAATTCTTTTGAACAGTGAGTTTTTGTCACAGATGGGAACATTTAATAACTCTATTATATTTAGTCCTTACACTACATCCATTGCCAGAGCACTCTATGCGCAGAAAGAACAACCACGGGCCACCCTATTATACTTGTTTACACACTGATATTGCTCATAAGTCTTGGAAGAACCTCCCTTGATGTGTGCATTACAATTAATTCTTATTTAAAACCAAAAGGAATTTAATCTTTTTTTTTTTTTTTTTAAATCACATTTGTTCAGTATGCAGAATACTAGTTGCAGATTGGTATGTCTCAAAAATTACAAAGTAAACTCTTCAAATTGTGACAAAAAACACCAAATAACCAAACTTCATTTGGCTTAAAAGGAGGGGAAGAAAACATTGTGACAGTTACAATTCGCTGTGCTATTCTGTGTACCTAAAATGAAGGAGATATTCCTTGTGAGTCCTGAGAAAAGGATGTCTAAATATAGCAGAGGAGGCATATTAACCAGCTAGAAGAATATGCATCTGTATGAATTCTGCATTGTCATGTTATCAGAATAGACCTTGAAAGCTACGAATCTCTCTCTTAGAGGGAAAACATTACAACTTTCTTAGTAAATATTCTCTTTAGCTGGAGACAAGAAAGGAACAGATTTCTGCTGCATGATGTTCTTCATCCTTAGAAACACTGAAACATTTGAGCAATGGATGTGTTTCACTTTTGATTAAATTCTCCTTTGTATCTGCATATAAGCAGAGAAGTCTGAGTCCAGATTTTTGTAGTTGATCATCATAGTCATTCTAGCTGACTTTAGTTTATGAAGTTATACCACAGAGCACTGTCCACGGCCTCCAGCATGCATTTTACCACTGTTGAGAACATTTCTGTAGGCAAGAGCAGGTTTCATACTCGGGTTCCTAAGCCCACATTTCAGGCAATGATACAAAGAGATATCAATGCTAAATAGTAGCTGTAAGTTGGAACCCTCAGTGGCTAATGTAAACTCTTATCTGGGACAAGTGAAAATTGTTGATACAGAAAAGATAGTTCACTATAAGGATGAATTTAGACCATTATCTCAAAGCATTGCGAATCTACAAAGTTCACAAAGTACATCTTAGATGAGCTACATGAAGAAAAAAGTCTCTGGTGGCTTTTTCCTGAAATTTTAGGATCTTTTTTATTATATACACCATAAAAGTGTTTTGGAACATCCTTTACTATCAAAACCAAAGCTTTAAAGTTTCTAATACTGCCACAGGGACCTGCATCTACCATTAAGAGGAGAGAGTCTGAAAACATAAAAAATAAAGAATCAGAAATCTCAACTAGTGTTCCTCTTGGGGTAACATTCATATAAAGCTGAACTTTAAAATGCCAATCTCATTTGCAATAAATTTCTGTAGATGTTTTGACAAAAGTAGGAAGCCAATACAGCATACTGTAACTGGCAACTTAAGAGAGATATATCTGGAAAACATTGCCCATATCTTTCCTGCTTGTCTTATGCACAAAGTACAGTGAATTTTCTTGGGTTTGATGTAGTCACATCAGTCTTACTTCCCAGTGCCTGAGCAGTGCTTAATGATGTCCTAAAGGGGAAAGCTACTCATTAGCCATAGTAACAAAGCAAAGCAGCTCACATAAATTAATGACCCATTCTCCCAGTAGTCCTTGACATTGGGAAATATTAACTTTGTTTTATTGATCAGAAAGACAGAGAAGTGAGACAAAATGACTTGCCTTAGCCATGCAAGAAATTTGTAGTAGGCCCAGGAACAAAATGCATCTCCTAAATTCCACTTTGGGGGTTTACATTTCAGTAGCTTTGGTGATAAATGTAGAAGATGGAAAGAGATTTCTCCTGTTCTGTCAGAATGAGTTTCTCCTTCATAATTTGTGTCCAAGCAAATATCAGTAACGAACAACATCAATGCTTTCAAGAGCAGCTCCTACCTTGGAGTTATTGGGATCCCCATCCCCATCAGAACGTTATTATTTTGGGTAAAATTTTCCTGAGTTTTATTTCCCTTGTGCAGAAAGTGAGTATGGTGCAAACAATTGCACCAGTGCTGGCACCATACCACACAGGAAGAAGATGGATATGGTACCTAAACATGTCAGTAGGAATTCCCACTACCCATAAAGCATTAAAGCTTGATGGTTTTACTGCAATCTATCCATATTGGCTCTGTCTCACTCTTAGTTCTTTGTTTTACAATAACTATATTATAAAAGTATTGATAAATAAATCCTACTGAATTAAGCCGGGCATTGTCTAAGTATACATGGCTGGACATTAAGTCTTGCAGATTCACAAGTGTTGACTCAGTACCCAAACAATTATTTCCTAAAAATAATTTATTGTAATTTCAATGATCTACTTAAAAGCATGTTAGTTTCAACATGTCTTTAGCAAGCTATGTATTCAATTTCTTTTTTTGAAGGAGAGACAAAAAAGTGAAAGCAATGCTGCTATTCATTCTTTCCAGACTTAATGTAGACTGTTTGTCCGTAGCAGGAACATACCTGTTGGAGGCAGTGTTGTGGGTTCTGCTGGTAAAAACTCCTGGGATGGTAAGCACTCCCTGGAAAATGTGAGGTCATCAAGTGCTATGCCATCTTTTGGACCTTTTCCAGCTACCCCTTCAAAGATTACTTGGAAATCATCTCCATCTCCAGCCAGGATCAGTGCCTTGCGCTGCCAGAAATTTCCCTGGTTTCCAGTAAGATTAAGGAGAATGTTTTCATGTTTCGCCATAGTCCTCTGGTAGACAATCAATGATCCAATGTGAGCTCCATACATATGGTAATAGAAAAGTATCTGCAAGCAAGAACAATAACATCAAGTATACAATAGGTGACTGCAGACCCATTCTGCTATGGTATTTACCCTAATTACTAAATTAAGCATCATCACTAGCATTCAGAATAGCCCTTGACTTTACTGATTCAAACACAATTTAATTAAAAGGCACCAAAAAAAATATCACTAGTGAAAATTTTTGAACTATTCCACATGCCAAACTTTGAAGCAAGCATTACAATACTGTGACAGCTGATCTTGTATCCCTTTGAATAACTCTTGCATGTAAATGTAAAAGAATGAAAAAACAGAGGAATGGAGCAGTGCCATTTACAATACAAGAAGTAACTTCAGTTTACTGAACACTTTTCTGGTTATAAATGTGTTTATGATGGATTACAGCGTGTGTAATTAGAAGATAATCTCTAATCTAACATGGGATCAAAAGTTCTACATGGATTGCAGAAATGCAAAACAATAACTAAAATAAAACATAAGAGGTCCTTGGATTAGAGAAGAGACATTTTTTTTTTTATTATTTTTTTTAGAAAAAATGGGGAAAACAAATTATGAAGCACAAAAGAAGATCAAGTAGATACAGAACATTAAAAGAAATCCCTGTGAAGAGTTGTCATAATTAACTGCTCTCTTAAGTTATTTTCAATTCAAAAGCAACAAAGGAATGCTTATATTTTATCAAATTAATACTTAATGTAGTTCAATATCCTGTTTCTGACAAGAATCGGAATATTTCCAAGAATGATAGAGGACCCTGAAAGAAGCAATTCATGCTATAATATATGAGAACATGTCTACATCTCAAATTTCTTTCCAGTCTAATGCATAGCACAAGCCTTAAAGAATAAAAACTCTATCTTATTTATTATAGCTATAAAAACCTAATAGTGAATATTATGATACACATGTAAACGTGAAGTCATGTCCTTTTATGTTACCTGGTGCTACAGGATTTCATAGGCTTCTACAGTCTATTGCATCGCATAAACACATTATTTAAAAAAAATCCTCACATTTCTATGTAACTGATTTTCTCTAATAATTGATTAGTAAAGCCACCAAGGGCTTTGTGTTATAATTCTTTTGAAAGTTTTACTGTGTTCACTTTCAGAATGTCTCCTGTGCAATGAAGAGGTCAAATATAATTTCTATAAGTCTGTTTTCTTGTATGGAAATGTTTCTATTCACCTCTCCATTTCCTGTCCTGCAGCTACTCTGTTTCTCTTAAATTCTTTCCTTAAATGAGGTTTGTCTATTCGATATATAGTTATATTTAAAAACTATATAATAATTTTCACATTTTTAATTTATCTCCATTCCTTTTTACTACTGCTGAATTTTGTTTTATTTTCTGACTGTCATTAAATTCTGAGCAGATACTTTCACAGAGCTGCCCACTACACTGCTCTGGCTTAGTTACAGTTGTTTTCAAAACCACTAGACTGTATTTTTTATGTTTGTCTTTATTACATGATCCTTGGAATTCAATTCCCTCCTAACTCCTGGACCCAACATTACTTTCTGGATTTCAAATTTATTTGCAATACCCTTATCTCAATTACACTGAATAATTCGATATATCAGAGTCAACATACTGGTCTTCTGTTCCACTGTATAGTTTCTAGACATATCATACAGTAGTAATGTTACGTTGATAACAGCTATGCACAAACTTAATTTTAAGTATTTATCTGAGTCATTTCAGGGCTGGGGCCCCACATACTCAGGCTTGAATAATAATGCATGTGAAATATCAATTCCCATACTTAATTTGCTTTGTATCAGAACATAGGCTAGCTGTCTAGTCTTCTTTCTCAACCAGATAAGGTTGAGAAACAGATGTTTTCAAATATGATGCTACAGAAAGAAGCAAACATTGCCAAGGTTCTCTGGATGTTGTCATTCATCAGTTGGCTGTTTAGTATTTTCAGGTCTATCCTGAAGAATTTATCATAGTTTTTTTTGAAAACTAAAAGAACTATAACATCTGGTTCTGTTTGGAAAGATTACAACGGAAAAATATACAGAAAATACAATACTTGATAAAACAAGTATTGTTTTATCACCCCCTTCCTACCATGCATACCATAAAGGAATTGCCGATATTAATGACATTTTCATAATTTTTATTAAAATTCTTTGACTTTATTCTTAAATTACCTTAAAATCACAATATAGGCTACATGACTTCCTGATTTTCTTATGGGTTGACATTTGCAGATAGTATAATTACTTACCACAGATGCCTCAATGCAGAATTCTCCATTATCTTTCCCAGGTTTATTTTGGCATTTATTTCTACTTAGGCTGTTTCCCTTGGATTTCTATTCTTTTTGAACATGCAGCTTGGTTTGTGAAAGTCTTGTATACAAACGAACCATTTTTTTTTCATGTATGTCCGTTTATATTTGCTGATGGTATATTTGGTTTGCCTGCATAAATTACTTGTCCCACTGATGTGAATGTACATTTTTCATTGATCTGAATGGGCCTAAGATCCCAAACAAAGCTTGTTGTAATATATAATGTAGTATTTGCTTCTCCAATAACTCACAGAATGGAGTAAAATAATTTAAGGGACTGTCTGATTTCCTATGAGGCTCTGGGTCTTGAAGTAACTTTTTCATTCAGACAGTTTGCTTTACCAGGAATTTCACTTCCTTTGGTCAGTTGCCTAAATGAAAGATGCAGAACTGGTCAGAACCTTCAAAAAGCACTATAATATGCTGTAAATATAACTGACTGTTTCAGATCCTATCATGGATGTAGAAGTTTTGTCTGTAAGGTGCATAGACCTGCTGGTTTTTTTTAAATGATTTTCAGTGTGACAAAATAGTAGTTTCCAGTAGTTCTGTTTCAAGCTTTTAATTGCATTTAATGTGCGACATCATAAATATTCAGATGTGAACCTGTCATTCTCAGTTATTCTGCATTTCTTTGCATATATGTTTTACTCTTCATAGAAGTTAAATAGCAGAAAAGTTCTTTTTAAAGCGTAAAATCAGATAAGGTTGAGAAACACACATTTTTAAATATGATGTTACGGAAAGAAGCAAACACCTCCAAGTTCACGTGAGAGTAAGTTTTTTTAGTGTATATATATATTTTAGGCAATATATAAAATGAATGTAGAAAATATGAGATAATGGCTCAAATTTTGATGATATTTTATAATGGCTTGATTAAGTTTTGCTACTGACACACTGAAATTAGTCCTAAGTTTTGTTTGGAATGTAAAATCCAGCAATTTATGTTCAGTATTTCCTGACTTTCTTATCTATAAAGAGTTTTGGGAGTTTTCAAACAGCCAGAAGAATTTCAATCGAATGGACTACCTAGAAATCTCAAGCATAAGCAGAACTCCTTCAAAGTTTCAGACAAACTCTTTACAGGTTTTGATTTTCCTTATGAGTAGTGAGTATGAGATAAGTGGAACTAAAGGTAAATGACTGGACATTTTGAACAGAGATGTCAATTGCATATACAATAAAACTGTTCAGGACTATTTTAGTCTAAGACAACTTCCACTTGATGAACATAGTGCGGTGATCACGCTATCAGTTCAATTCAAAGGCTTTTTTAAAAACTACTCCTCTTCACCAAGATTATCCTCTTGACAGACCTAGTAATGACTAACAAGACAGATTTATAAAGGTGAACTTGCAAAATGAGACCATGAGGACAAAAATCCAATGTGAAATGATTACATACCTTATTTTACAGGCAGAAACTCAATAAAATTTTACATCTTCCATAAATAGAAAGACACTGATATCACCTCAGGCAAGGTACTGGACCAGTATCTTCCACAAAAGTATAATGTAAGAATTCCAAGTGTGGCATCAGTAGGGGAGATGCTCCAAATGCTGGAGAGCAAAGTGGCTGTTTTATGGTTGCATCATTAGAGAGGTCTTGAGCTTATTTAACTGGCTAAAGTCAGATAGCCAACAAACATTCATATTGCCAAGTTAGACAGATCTTCAGGTGTTAATAGCAAAATAATAACATTAATGTTATTTTTACTTATGGTAGTTCCAGGATTATTTATCCTAGATTCTAGGCTGGCATACGACTTAGACCACTCTGCATTTGTTCGTACTTCCTTTCAACTCTAACAACTCATAGAATGGAGCAAAATAGTTTCAGTGACCATCTGATCTATTAGGATGAAGTTCTGGGTCTTAGTTAACTATTTGAAATATTAATTCCTTCATTCCAAACCAAATATTGAAATTGCTTTGTGTACCAATCCCCCCTTTTTTCTCTTCACTAGGTCTTTTTTGGCTGTTGTTTTGGTTTGTTTTTTGGGGTTTTTTTTTCCAGATCTCTTCCATTTTGGAAATCCATTCCCAAGTTTACCCTGAAAATGTTAAGCCATTCCTGCCTTGCTAATTTTCTGGTCTCTGTAACTCCTTTGCTAATTTTTTTTTAATTATTTAATTACCACTTCGCCTTCCACAGGAGCTCCATTTACGCACAATATTCCTCTCCATGTAAATAATATGTAGATGCTTCATTAGCTCTATTTCTAACTACTATTTAAAAAATATTAGTAATTTTATTAGTAATTAGAATTATTGACAATTATTAATGCTTAAATTTCCATTGTGTTTTTGTCACTGGTGTTAGAAACTGAGATTCCACTCATTTTTGCCTTACAAAATTTGAAAAAATACCATTCCAAAGTAATGCATAGTTCAACTTTCTGGAAAATTCAGGTTTTCAGCATGCTGTTCCTGTAGCAGATTCTGATAGATGTGTTCTGAAAGACATCTTACGGAACTCCAAGTTACCATTTTAGCAAAGACTATAAAAGATATCAAAACTAGAAAACTTTTTAATGCAGGTTTGCAAGAATTGATCAAGCTCAAATCACTACAATGTGCTGTAATGTTTCAGAAAAAAAAGGCTTACTTTTCTCCATTCTCTAGAATTGGTGACAAAAGCTTCGGTCACACACCCTTCCATTTGGACTTGTGCTCATTGAAAGCCAGTATTTATATACATTTTGCCCATAAAATCACAAACCATTGCACAGGTTTTATGCTACTTAGGATGAGTGTTGCTTAAGACATATTCTAAATCAGACACTGCATTCACTGTCAACTTCATCTGCATCTCCCAGAGTATGTACTTAGTTACAGAAACCGTTCTTCTCCCACAACAAGATAAATGTTTTCTTATTATTTCAAGGAAATAAGATCAGGCCCTGACTCTTCTACAACATGCCTGTTTTTTTTCTCAAGAAATATTTCAGTGATCATCTTTATTCATTTTAGGAGTATTATCTTTGTGCAATCTAGAAATCAAATTCTGCATTCCTGTTAATACCACACCCCCAAATACCTTGCAGTTTTTATTCCTTCTGCTTAGGAGAGGACTAGAAATCCTAGCTTTCTGTCCTGGCAGCTGAAGAAATGAACTCTTTATAAAAATATAATGACCAGATGGCTCTTGCAATGTGTGATCAGTAGCTGGTCCAGTGCCCATTTTTTTAGTACTGCTAGTTCTGAGGTTCCAGTCAAAATCATCGTTTTCATCTTGCTTCCATCCACAAAGATCAAACTCAAAATTGCAATGCCCAATAGATGTACCTGAAAGAGATTTGCACACACATGAAAAGAGGGTTTTTTTTCAAGAACTTAATTAGGCACATATATTACAGTCTAGTATTCAGATCCATTTTTAAAAAAAAGCTTCAATATAAAATCCATGTAACTTATAGAACAGAGCATTTTTAATGTTCTAGTATATAATAGATTAGGACAATAATAGGTTAGGACAAAACTTCATATATATGAGGTAGGTTTTTGTGCTGTCATTATTAAAGTCAACAGAATCCTTGGTATAAAAGTAACCAAATATAGCAACCTATTTTAGGTCAAGCTGAATAGCTCTTTAGAGTCTTACAGGCAGTAGTCAATTGATATCCTCCCATAGGGCATCCAAGACATCTGCAGAAAGCTAGCCTCTTTTTGGAAGAACATGTTAAGGTCAGGTAAATTCTTATATTTAGGGAACAGAAATCCATCCAAATGAATGTATTGAGCATCACAAAGACACAGCCACCATACAGACACATATAGATAAAACATAAATGTAAGTGTGCTAACTTTGAGCTGAATCACACCTACAGTTAGTTTACTTTTGCATGTTTGCAGAAGAGTTCACACGTGTATTTTCTCAGCCAATATGCAAACATAGATGATTATTTACATTTCTCCTTAACCTGTACTTAATTCCTAGAAAAAGAGAAAGCTGACATAATTTTGGTGGGTTTTTTTAATATGAAACAATGTCAAAACAGTCAGAATGGTGAGTCAACTGTCCACATAAATCAAGGTTAAGTCAATTACACCACTGCAGATGTTTAAGCTGTGTATATTTTTCCATCTATGCATCTATAACTTCATTATAATGATTATCAAGTAAAACTAAACTTGCTGAAATAAGCTGGAATTTCAGCAGAGCCTTCAAGAGGCTTTCAACTGTGCTCTGAATAGTCTTAATATTATTGCTGGAAAGTGCTTTGAAGATGAATTTGGCAACCATATGGATCATTTGGTCTGACAATTTATGAAATGACAAAAGCTCTCTCATAAAATGTAAACAGAACCTAAGCCTCTTCTGAGGTCTGATAAAGTTCAGCCACTTAAAAGTAGCTGTATTTAATTGGCAGCTAGTTAGAAGCCTCAGTAATGAGGCCAAGGAGCTAAAATCCATTGAGTCTCTACATGGACCAAAACAGTACCAACAGCTACCTCTGAAATTTCAGGCTGATATAAGGCAAAAGATTTCTTCATTGTATTTTTCTTTGTGAAGGTCTTAGGGGTGAAAAAGAAGCTAAAAATATTTTCCAAAAAATATGTATTATTTAGCAAAAATAGGTTCACTGTCTTTTATCTGTCTCTGCAAATACAATCCCATCTGAAATAACAATTAAAAAAACCCCAAACTCTATATGCTAAATGGTAAGATTATCACTAATTCAAAACATGGATTGTAGTTTACCTCAACTGAACAAACTGCCCATAAAATATGTCACTCCTTTTGCCATATGATCATTTAGCTACTTAATATTTCAGGATCACAGTTCAAGAAATTCCTTTGACTACTTCTAGATTCCATCTCAAGTCAATGAAATTCATACATGCAACCGACCATTTTATTTTAAAGGCATGTTCTGAAGAACCCAGACCTTAAGGCGTGAGTATTGAACATCCCTGCGAATGATGTATATATTCCCTGTTACCTAATCTAAATTTATATGTCCTTGTAGGATCTCTATAGTCTTCACAGAAAAACATTCATAGCTATAGGACAATATATCTAATATAATGCAAACAACTGATTTTAAATCACAAGAACTTCAGCCTGGAAGTGAGTCACTCCACTGATGAAAAAGAGATCTTTGGTAGTAGACACTTCTATGAAGAACTATGAACCCTTAGCAATGAAGTACAAAAGCAAAACTAATCCTTCTGTCTGTGGAGCAGCGGCGTAGGGCTGCTGAATTAGTCTACTGCTTGACAGCTTAATAATTTTAAAAAAAAACACTTAACAGTAGGTATATTAATTGAATTATATTGATCACAAAAGATCTAATGAGTCTTTGTTATATACAAAGTAATTAAATGAAGCAAAATTTAAACTAACTTCACTCATTCCTAACAGCCATGACTAGATGAACAAGTACAGGGCTATAGGAACAATTCTGTAGAGCAAAACACCTGATGCTGAGGACTTGATGACTTTTAGGGGGGTGGCGAAGGAAAGAGGACTGAGGTGCTACAGACTGATCCTGCGGGCTGAACGACCACTAGTGGTCAGAATACATTTGATGCTCTCCTGGAACTCATCATTCAGTTTATTTTCTAATGAAAGCAGCATAATTATTATGCTTGAGCACATTCTGCAATGCAAACCAAATGGCAATACATAGGAATAACTGAAAGATTTGCTTATAAGCACACTGGCGAGTTAAACCAAACATTAACCAAGCTCAGACAAAACCAAACACCTACCAAGTACAGCCACCTGCACTGTCACTAGTTCATATATTAGACTGGAAAAACGCTACTGCTCCCCACTACCGCCTTTTTCACAAAATGTAATTTACTAGATCTCGTAAAACATCATTTTTACCTCAAGGAGGAATGCCCAGCTCAATCTAACCAGAGCTGCCTCAGAGACCTTCCTCTGATACACTAACCTCAAGCAGCATAAGGCAAACCCCAGCAGAGCAGTTTCTGAACAAGGCTGAAGGAGTGCACTACCCACTACCTCTTCAGCACTGTTCTGGTTTATTTTGTTCTCTTCTACTTGTAGTAAGAAAACAGTACTAGTGACATCATACTTGAATGAGCATGGATCCCTCATTCAGCATTCTGGGTTGCAATCAAAAGAAGCAGGTCAAGGGAGGTGATTTGGCCCCTCTACTCTGCTCTCCTGAGACCCCACCTGCAATACGGCATCCATCTCTGCCCCCCCCCCCCCCCCCCCCAACGTAAGAAGGACATCAACCATCAACCTGTTGGAGTGAGTCCAGAGGAGGGCCATGAAGATGATCAGAGGGCTGGAGCACCTCTCCTGTGAAGACATGCTGGGAGAGTTGGTGCTCAGCCTGGAGCAGAGAAGGCTCTGGGAAGACCTTACAGCTGCCTTCCAGTACCTAAAGGGGGCCCACAAGAAAGCTGGAGAGGGACTTTTTGCAAGGGCCTGAAGTGATAGGACAAGGGGCAATGGTTTTAAACTGAAAGAGGGTAGGTTTAGGTTAGATATTAGGAAGAAATTCTTTACTGTGAGAGTGGTGAGACACTGGAAAAGATTTCCCAGAGAAGCTGTGAATGCCCCATCCCTGGAAGTGTTCAAGGCCAGGCTGGATGGGGCTTTGAGCAACTTGGTGCAGTGGAAGGTGACCCTGCCAGTGGCGGGGGGTGGTGGAAATAAATGATCTTCAAAGATCCCTTCCAGCCCAAAGCATTCCATGATTCTATAATTCTATGTTCTAATGGAAACATTTCTAAACATTTGACAAATCAGTGTATCTGTTAAAATATGTACTTGACTTATTTTACAGCACTAATGTCATGCAACTAGCTAAAAAGAGCCCTCTACAAAGCAAACAAAGCCAAGGCACAGATCTCTCAATAGTAGTTTAACAGATTTATGAGGCACAGTTTATAGCTCAACAGCACTGGCTTTAACAAGACATTGCTCATTAGACTTGGTGAGTATCATGTGATATAGCTCTGTTAACATACTGGAGTTTCAGGAATATAACAGAGCAAGGACTAGTTTCTTTCAACATGGTGCCATAAGATTTCATTGGCTAAGACATGGTGACTTGTGCACACAGCATACTACATCTACAGTTAGACCAGTACTTGGAAGATGTCAGGAAGCTGCACAGTTTTCATGTTTTTTAAATACAGTTACCATGCCTGCGCAAACGTGCCCAGTTTTTGTTTCCTGTGCTTTGATCTATCATGTTATGCCCTACTAAAGCCTTCCCCAGGCTTCTGAATTTGTGGTTTTCGAGCTACTGCTCTATGGTTCAGCAATGAGGAAAACACTCTTCTCTGATGGCTGCAAGGAAATAAATAAATAAAAAAAAAGTCACAAAGACTGGAAATAGGTGTTTCCTATCATTATGTTCTCTTTGGAGGCAGCCTGCCTCATGAAGAAGCTGGGAAAACAGAACTAGCATTTTTCTGTTAGGTATATTTTTAACAAGTGCTATATTATGTATTTCTACTTCATTAAATATACAAGGCAGAGGCAGCACCAATAAAAGAAACTGCAAATTCTCCAGCACATAGTGGAAATCTAAAGCAGGATACCTATTTCAAAACTGAAAAAATAGAAGGAAAAAAGGTGAAAATAAACATTAATCTAACTCCTGACGCAGTCCTTGAAAATGCTATTGAATAAAGCACTCCCAGACCTAATAAAGAAAGTTATAATTGGTCATCAAGCATTTTACACAATTAGACACTATGAAATGGGATTAGATTTTTATCTGAGGCAAAATCCATGTTGATATAGAAGTTTCACTCCAGCAATGACCCCTGTGCTCTTAAGCCTCCGTAACACTTCATTGTAAAGTTTCCTGTTAAAATGCAGTCAGAAAAGTTCTTTTCTTCATTTTCTTAGAATTTAAACTTTTTTAAAAAACTTAAAATTAATTAACTAAAAACCCCACAATTTACAGGAAAACATTCTCTTTGTGGGACTGTTTCTGTTCATCTCTCTTCCAATGGGTAATCAAAATAAAATACTTTAGGAGGCTGCAAAACTAAATCCCATCAGTTCATTTGAACCACCTTGCCCCTAATGCTTTAGTCTTTACTTGGCTGACAACATTTCATGGGAAATACAATCTGGAAAACTCAAAAAAGTCATAGGTAAACAGTTTTTAAATATTTCAGAAAATAAAAGCCAAAATATGAGCGTCTTTTTCAACAGAGTAATTTCAACTTGACGTATTCCTCATTTTTAGTTGTAGAACATCTGAACTGATCCCACATAACTTAGTGACATGGTATTCCTGGTTTGGAAATCACCGAGAAGTTTAATAGTATGAAAATAATTTACAAAGCAGAGTCCCTTTGCTGTGTACCTTAGCTCCATAGGATATCAGCATACCTCTGCTTCACAGAATTGTATTCACTGAGAATTTAATAAACTGTATTCATAATCTCAATAAAAATGAGGCAACTGTTCATACAGTACCAAACAATGCAGATTTGATTGTGTGAGCATTTCCCATGATTGTATTAGAAAAAAACAAATTGTTAGCACTATATATTGTGATCCATTTCTCTAGAGGTGAGGCAATTTGATATGAACATTCTTTGAATCCAATACTACAGATGCTGTTTCTCGGTATCTCTTGTAAAACCAAAATTGTACGGTATTCAGATTAAAATGATTTGCTAAGAGATCTGACAATCCTTGAAATATCAAAGGAGGTAGGTCTCTGATATCCCAAAAGTATTGCGCTTGAAGTATTTTTTTTAGCCTTAATACATTCTTTTCATATGGAAAGCAGGAGATTTTTATTCTGCTTTTAAAAGACAGCTGTTTTATGAGTTATTTTAAGAAATTCGCTAACAGTTCTTTTTATTTTCTATCATATGATTTCAAATTAAATAATAGTAATTTAAAATCCCTAAAAGCCAATGAATGGAATTAAATTATTACCTTCTTGTTTGCTTTCTTAGCTGATAAGCTGCCAAAAGTATTCAAGTAATAATTCACAGCAGGCACAGTTATTTATGATAATTATATTAAAAAACTACCATACTTACTGCAAATAGTAGGGCTCTCATCTGAGTTATCTGCACAGTCATTTACAAAATCACACAGATTATCCTTTGCGATGCAGTACTTGTTTGCACATCTGAATTCCTCTGATGTGCAAGGTCTGCCTGGGATGAGCAAAGGGGAACAATCTTCAAAGGTAATGTCATCCACTGCCATGTCTCCCATGTAACTGACACCACGTATTGCCCTGAAAACAACCTAATAAAAATTACAGAGCTATTACAATATGATACTGTTAAGGTATATAAAAGCTATACATGTAACATGAATAGAACAGAGACTATGACGATCTTGCAAATCTTGGAATATAAAGTGGTCAGTTCTTAATGTTCACAGTCCTATGAAAGCTTGTACTACTGCTTGTACAGATCTGTCACTATAGTTATTGAAGGGCCATCTTCTAGCATCAGCCAAGTACAAAAAAAAAAAAGGAAATAAAATGAGCAACACCAATTGTTACCAGTCCCCACTTATCCTGAATTAACAGCAAGGTTTCCATCTACTTCTGCAAAGTAAGCATGAAAAAGACTAATCTGAGTCATTCATCAGTTATTCCCATAAATGTAAAAAGAATGTTAAAATTTCATCAAAAGCAATCCAAGACAGAAGTACCAGGGAAAGTGACACATATTAAATACGTTCCTGGTGATCTCGGTTTTATTCACAAGGATACAACTAAGCATGGCATACTAGTAACTATGTATCTCTAAGAGGCTTAGGAATCAGTTTGTATTTCAAAATGAACATCATGCTCAAAACACTTTTTTCAAAAACCACATGTAATACTACTACACAGTAAGGAGAGGGAAGTGGAATAGTTTAACCTGAGTTGGAATCAAGGATAGAAGGGACTCTCTGTTGTAAAAATGGATCTCCATCTCAGTTTGAAGGGGAGTGAGAAATCTCAGAAAACTTGTGTCCAGCTCAGATAACCGACTTTTGCTATTCAGAAGGGGAGATGTAGTATGTGTATGGGGCAAAAAGAGAATTGAGGAGGTGAAGAACGCGTAACATAGAAATACCTAAGGCAAGCTGTCTATGAAACACATAATACAGGAACACATACCTGAAAATTTGAACGAATTCCTAAGAACACTTCTGCTCTGTTCCACTGGGGACCTTGGTTGCCACTTTGAGTCCACAGTTTAGAAGTCCTGTTACCATTTTTACAGAGTACCTAAAATGGAAATAATTATATGTCACAAAAACATCTTTCCATTACAGACTAACTTTTGGTGCCTTAATTGCATACAAGAGTATCTTACACAATTTATCTCTATACCACCACTAAATATCATAGAATCATAGACTATCTGGAGTCGGAAAGGACCCAAAAGGATCACCTAGCCCAAATCCCTGCTCCTTGCAGGACTACCCAAAACTAAACTGTATGACTAAGAGCACCATCCAGAAGCTCTGTCCTGGTTTCAGCTGGGATAGTTAAGTTTCTTCTTAGCAGCTGGTGCAGTGCTGTGTTTTGGATTTAGTATGACAATAATGTTGATAGCACACTGATGTTTTAGTGTTACTAAACAGTGTTTACTCTGAGTCAAGGACTTGTCAAGTTTCCCATGCTCTGCCAGTGAGCAGGTGCACAAGAAGCTGGGAGGGAGCAGAGCCAGGACAGCTGACCCGAACTAGCCTAAGGGATATCCCATACCATAGAACGTCATGCTCAGTATGTAAACTGGGGGAGTTGGCCAGGGGCCATGGATCGCTGCTTAGGGACTGGCTGGCTATCGGTCAGCAGTATTGTACATCACTTGTTTGTTGGTTTTTTTTTTTTCCCTTGGGTTTAATTCCTCTCTCTCTCTCCTTTTCATTACAATTCTTGTTGTTGTTATTATTATATTTTACTTTGTTTCTATTATTAAATTGTTCTTGTCTCAACCCATGAGGTTTATCTTTTTCCTGATTTTCCTCCTGATCCCACCACAGGGGCAGGAGAGTGAGCAAGTAGCTGCATGGTACTTAGCTGCCAGCTGGGGTTAAACCATGTCATGCTCCTTGAACTCTGACAGGCTTGGTGCTGTGTCCACTTCCCTGGGGAGCTTGTTCCAGTGACAAACCTTTTCCTATTGTCCTATCTGATGCAAAAGGGTTTGCTAGTGTAAATGCCTATTCTAAGAAAATAATGCTTGAAGATTTTCTGACTTCCTCATAAACATACTCAGTCCAGAGTCTTACCTGGACTAACTTATCCCATTAAGTTATCGTGAGTGGCTAGCCACAAATAAAAATTGTTTATTAATGGGTCATTTCTAAATTCATTTTCCATTTCTAAAATATGGAAAGAGCTTTAACACGAGTTACTGAAAAAAGTAAGTAGTAGTTCATGCCTCCATTAGATTGCTTCATTCTCGGATACGTTTTCTTGTCCTGATTCTTATGAAATGTTTCTTCTTCTGCAAATAAAAACTTGTGCTTTCTTCTAAAGACCAGATTTCATCTGTTTGGGCAATGGAAGACTCATGAACACCCTTACCCCTTTAAATAGTCACTGAATTGGGGAAACTGACACTTATCGACATGAGCACAAAGTACAGAGTATGCTTTGCTCCAGCCTCTTGGGCATCCAAATTCAACTGAGCTGAATTTAACACTGAGCTGACAATAACAACAAGACAGGTGTTTGATGAAGTGTGTCAAGCTGTGTCTCCAGCCAGTCATCACAGAGCTAAACATCAGTTCACCAGCTGCCTGAATCACTTCTGCTTTCAAGGATTTAATTCTACTCTATGTAATCTTCTCAGGGCAGTCCAGGCATTTTTCATCATAGTGAAAAAAAAAAAAAGTTGTTTGTTTTTTAAATTTATACAGTCGCATGTGTGTATATGATGTTGCACAATAGGTAAGTTCTGCCAAGCAAACAGCAGATCCTTACACTGAAGAGCTTTCATTCCAGTGGAACAAAAGAAACAGGTGTAATATATTAAATTGAACAGAAAAACAAAGTGACACTTGGCTCTACAGACAAGAAGAATGGCCCACAGAAGATACGAATTTTAAGGGCAAAAAACTGGAGAGAAAAAAGGATTATAGATATTTGAGAGGATAAAGGGTGATGAATAAGAAATATTTTTCTTACATTCACATACAAACTATGTATTTATATGAATATATGTGTGTGACTATATAGACACATACAATGTGAATTACCTAGTAAATTATAAATCCAAGTCCTTCATCAGAAATTAATATTTTATATCATATCATGCTAAAGGTCATAATTTTAGAGTTAAATATGGCCATGAATTTATGTGCTATTAAAATCCAAGGCTTCCCTGTACCCTAATGCACTTTGAAGCCCTATGCATTACAATTACATTGCAAATTATTGAAAAAGCACATCTAATACATCAGTAGAGTAACCCATGGCAAGTCTGAGGGCAGAAACCAGACAAAAAATGGTTCCAACAAATATTCAAACCAAAGCTGTACAATAAGGTGACAGCTAATTGATGTTTAAGAAAGTCATAGAAACATATAACAGCCATTTACGCAAGCAGCAGGAAAGTCTTCAGCATGTCCTACATCACACTTGATGGCATGGATGCAGACTAACACGTAAAAATCCAAACTTGTGAATTAAATAAAAACATGGTAGTCTTGGAGGAAGAGATGGATAAATGACCTTTAGTAATTTTTAAGCACATTGATATAATACTTAGAGCCTTTAGAAGAAAATAATGAAAAAATATCTAAACAATTTTATATTCTGAGATATTCCTACATTCATTATTAATTGTTTAATTAAGCAATTAAACCCAGGAAATTATTTACAATGCTTAAAATGCAAAGGTTTTGTGGTTTTCCTTTGGTACATCTTAAAATCAATTAAGTTACAGAGCGGGGAAAAATCAGTTAAGGAATTGAGGGAAACTGTAATCTCATGTGTTGAAACTGAGAAAAAATAAATATCTATATGCATTTGCCTTTTGTGGTGGCAATAATAGGCATGGTTCCATAGAATTTTCTGTTAATTTCTACAAAACACTCTGTGGACCTGATTCCAACTAACATTAGTTCCTACACTGTAAAGAAGCCCTGAACTCCAGAGTAAATGCAAAGAAATCTCAAAGCAAATTGATCTGTCCTGAGGCTTAAAACAGAGGACAAACCATCTTTATGCTCTGATTTCCCACTAATTCTGATTAATTAAAATTTGACTACTTGCCAAGCAGGCTAGTAAGAGTTTTTCTTACTTGGAAAAGATCCAGCAATATTTTTAAAAATTGTTTAAGAAAAGTTCAAGAAAACAGAACATGCTTCCTCTGAATGTCTAGCAAGTCACATGCATGGGGTGAAGGACAGACACCACATAGCAGATTTCAGTTCTAATGTCAACATACATTTTCATTCCACCTTCAAACCCACTGAATTCTGCCAGCTTTTTATTATAATTTGTTATTCGGAGTGACTAAGCTAATGAGAATTTATTTGTACAATTAAAGCCACACGCTCTGGCCATATCGAATTTGGTACTGAGTGCACAGGTGACCAGTCCTAGAGTATTTTTTTCAATTCATTTCTGATGCTGTAGTTATTGCATAAAATTAATGGGAAATCCCGTTATAGTTACTCAGATGTGCTGCAAAATTTTTTTTGAGAACAATGTTGCTGTTTTATTCATTCACATTGCATTTACTCATTTGATCTGCAACCTACTGAATGAGTTGCGTTTCCTTTAAAGAAGTGCTTTTATTTTAACTGAAGTGAAAAAAAAAGGGTATGGGTAAGAAGGTTTGTTGCTGTTATGTTCTAGAAATAGTTCAATGCTGCTTACTTTAATGTAATGAACCTCTGAAAGATATGTATGTTAACCTTTCTGACCAATAAGTTGTTTCTAATAGGTTTTTTTCTGCAAATTTTAACACAATTACTTTTTTCATGCTGCCATGTTCAGAGCCTAATATCTACTGATGCTCTTCAGTGCCAAAGGGTACTGTGCAGTACAATACTTTTTCCTGTATGGACATTCCAACTATGGTATGTTTATAAAGGTCATAAGATTTGATCGTTGTAGGAAGTTACATTTTCCCCAGCATATTCCAGCTAATGCTTCCTTCTGATCGCAACATATTAAGAGCCGGGGAGTACTAGTAATTGTTAGTTTTCATTTATTAGCAGCCTAGGCTTTAATAAAACTAAATTACAAGGCATGAATTTTCTCACAGCAATTTCAGGCAGTATAAAAACCCAACCCAAAATAAAGAACATCTCCATACCTCCAGAGAACCTATTGTTGAACCATTCATGTGGTTCCAGAATAAGATTTTGCATTTGGGCCCCGTGAGGGAGATGGTTGGGGTAGCAATATCGGCCATGTGACCAAATTCTCCATTTGAGCTGTCCGCAAACAGATACCAGCCTTCTTCAGTATACCTGTTCAGAGAGAAAGGATTTTCTCCATTAAACCTAAACATTTAATCATAATTAAGTTCTAGCTAAAGTTAAAATGGTACTATTCTGTTACAAAGATACAACATCTTCTGTCTGGGTATCTGGATGCCTTTTAGTTTACCAGTGTGTATACAGAATCCCCAAAAGCCCTCGAAAAGGCAGCTGGTATTTTTATATCACAGACTGGTAAAAGAAAATACAGAGCTGAAGCCAGCCTTTACCCATGGGGTTGTATAGATGAGGGCTGGAGGGCCTCTGGGTCTGTCTGTCCATCCGTCCCCCCACCCCTTTCCACAGGGAAATCAGAGGGTTTGATCCTGGCTTGAAGTCAAGAAAATCCAAGATACTGGGTGAAAGATGAAGCCGGCTTTGCAGTAAGCATCAGACTGAGCGTACAGAGAGACCAGAAGTGCAGTTTTAGTATTTTGGGTATCTAAGATTTTGCTCCTAAAAGCCTTGATTTTCAAAATTAAAAACAGCTGTTGACCAAAGATAAGATTCTGTTCTCTTCAGTGGAGCTGCTAAATGCTTAGTGCTTCTCCAAAGAAAGAACTCCTCCAGCAAGGTCTTACAAACTTGATGATGGGGCCTACGTTTTTAAAAAGGTCCTGGTATTAGGGTTTCCTTGCTTTTCAGTTCTCCTGTTTAGCCAAGCTCTGAGCAAACACTCCATGAAGTTTCACCACTAAACCTGTGAGCAGGCAGCGGCCATGCCCAGCAAGCACTGCTGAGAGAAACACAGGCTGCCCAGAGGGTGCTCACAGGCTGCAAGTCCTGCTGAACAAGAAGAGTCAGGAATTCAATGGTACAGATTCAAGAACTTTTTTTTTTTTTCCCCTGCAGTCCTCTCTTAAGTTTTTATACTCAGAGCAGTCTAAAGGACTGAAAGACTTTGGTGTCTGTGGTAAGAACTCAGTTTGATGCCGTTTTTCTGCAGTAGCCCTGCAGTATAAAAAGCTGCACTTTCAATAATCTTGTGAAGTTTCTTTGAAATCTTGTAAGAAAATTATTTAAAACATTTTAAAATTTTTAAAAGTTATCTTCACTATTTATCTCCACGCAATTTACCTCAGATTGCAATGCCTGTATTGACTCAATATTTACTGATCTGTATGATAAAATAACTGTGAATTTAGCACATACAGGTTTTATCACTACAAAGTTACAACAAAACAAACAGATCACATTTACTGTACAGAATAATTTACACCCATCAATCACAAAATACTTTAATTAATTAAGCCCTGTCATGTACTCTGGAGGTCAAAAAGACTGAATTCAACCATATATTCAGTCACTTTAGGAACAGCATGTTTTATCTACTATAGTCCATAATATAAAGTAGGCTAGAAACAGGCAAATTTTATCTCGGTACTCACACAGCACTTTCCTATGAGGATCTGAAGCCCTTTAATTCACCCATCCTTAGAATCACATATGCAGTAACTTGTTTCTAATATGACCACTGACAGATTGATAGAATGCAAACAGCCTGATATTCCTCTTGCCCAAGGCAAAGAATTCCACAGAGTATCTCCTTATCCTTCCTGTAACCTGTGATTGATCTTAAGGCTGTATTTAAATGAAAATAATTTTCTATCTCTTTCTTGATGTTTAAGACTGTTAAAATTTTGCCTCATAGGAAAATTAAAACCTAGTAATAGCCATTGACATAAAACAGCCCTTCAAAAATCCTTGCAAATTAGTGGCTGATTCATTACTTGTTATGCAGAGTACTGCTTCTGCCTCCCCTGGTGTTACACCAGAAAAAAAAGGATTAAAGTGGGAACTGCTAGAGCCGTGGGGATCTACAGAAAATATTGTGGTATATGAAAATAAGGGCAATTCAGATAGTTACAAAACATTTTGGTACAGAAATCTCAGGCTGTTTCCTTCAGCAGGGCAAAGCACAACTCTAATATTTCCATGGTTTAGAAGCAGGGGGGAGCACTTCTACTAATCAGCCACAGTCCAATGCTGTAATCATTACACACTCCTCAGAGTTTTCCCAAAAACTTATCTAACATGCAAGAATGAGAGAATCATTGTATCTGTACATATTGGTAAGGATTTGTATGTAAAATATCTGCAAATGTAAAAAAGCACAGAAGTGAATTATTCCCATAATTTCTCTTTACTTAGGAAAGATGATTTTCAGCATTAAACTATTAATACACTTGGTTTATTTATAATTAAGTACTAAAAGATCCTGTAAAATGAAGGAGCTTGTGCAGGAAAAAATAACACTTTGTACGTGGTTTCTTACATGATACTTGGAGAACATGAAGTTCATATACTTTATAATTGAAAAATGAAGACAAAAAAAACCCTATCAGTAGCGTGTGGGATGGGTTGTCTATGCTCATAGTTTTAGGTAGAAATCAAATATAGGCAGGGAAGTAGTGGTCATGACCAGAGTAAATGTTTCTACTGCCACCCATAAAATAGAAAAACTACTAAGCAGAATTATAATCTTCCTTTCTGATAAAAGAAATGCCCAGTAGCTTATAGTGAATTTTTCTCTTTCTAAGCCACATGCAAGTAGATATTTTTGAGGGAGGAACAATATATTTTAAAAACACATCTTAAAATGTGGAGCAGACTTTCATTTGATGTAGGTCAGACATGTTACAGGGGAAATCACACAAGGCTGCTGACAAAGCCAACAGAGACCAAAGACAATCCAGTGGCATTCTAGAAGGAAGAGTAATGATCTGGGGAAAATTGCCTATTCTCCACAGTCTTGTTTATCTTTTCATTCAGGAACAGATGAGAGAAGTGTTGCTGAAGCTTTTCTTTTATCACTGTATCCTGGCAATTCAGACATTTTTATAATTACTGCATGCATTTACATCATTTTTGAGACAGTGACATAAATATTTGGAAGTGAACTATTGCAGAAAATGAGCACAAAATAGAGTAACATATATAAAAGCCTCAGGGTGATCAGGTAAAAATAATGCCAAAATAAAAAGCAACGGAGCATTTTTGTTAAAACAACTTCTTCTAACAAACTGCATGTACTGTAAGTGACAATAGAAATCTTTGAGAACTACATAGCTACAGATCTTTGAAGCAAGACTGCATTTGGAATATTCATCTATTTCCCTCCTTTCTACTGAATAAAGATATTATTTCAATATAGCAATTTTTGGTTTCCTTTTATTTCCTTGGCGTTGAGTATTCTACCAGAGTCTTGCCTAGAGGGAAAAGAATATCCAGGTCTCTTAAGGTGTGCAAAAACATTTAGAAATTCAGAATTTCCTCTGCTGCTGGGAACTCATGCCTTCAGTGGTCCAAGACTGTCAGCACTGTATTTACAATGGCATTCAAGCGGGCTGTAAGATGCAGAATGACAAAGAGCTCTGTAAAGCAATAGCTCTTACAGCCCTCATACTTCCCAGAGTATTCAGTATTACACAGGCCTGCCAGTGAGATTAGTTTCAAACAGTGGTAGGGTGCAATCAGTACTGTGATGAAATTCAAACATCTGTCTCTTATTTGGTGTGTTCTCTCAGATAGGCCTTTGTCCTGAAGGCAGACCAAAACCACATCTTTGCCCAGATACTACTGGTCCCATAGTGCATCCTCAGAAGGCAAGTGCCATTGCAATTCTTTTGCCTTTGTTTCAGTGTTTGCTAGAATGTTACATTTAAAAGTATTAAACTAGATGAAAGTCCCCTGTATGATACACTTCACCAAGTGCTAGCCATTAAACATGGTGGCAGTATGTGATTACAAGAACATTAAGGATGCATGGGAAAGGGGAAATAGAAGGATCAGAAGGGGCTGGGTAAGTATGTGTAGAGCATCGTTGTTCACCTTCACTCCTATCACGGAAATTTTTACACTTAGGACTACAAGACTAATATACTTGTGACCTCTCTATGTTGTTTAAAAGAAAAGCTTTCATCTAGCATCTATAGACAACATTAATTTGTACCATGTTTACTCAGAGAGCAAAATGATCTCTCTGTCTTGAATTCTTTAAGCTGTCTGGTATAACAAACTGCCTGGAATTTACATGGAGATGCGTATTCTACAGGGGGAAGAGTTTGGAGAGAGTAGTAAGAAACCCTGTTTGCATATAGTTTACATGCAAGAGAACCTGCACTTTCTATGGATACATCTCCTGTAGCAGAGCCAGTTAACATACACACACAATCATCTGCTCAGTTTATCTCTGACTTTAAACATTTCTTAGCTGGCCTACATGTATTTTAAACCAATAAGTAATATACAATCACAAAGTATTATAAAACTTTATAAACCTAGATTATCAGTCCCTCTTATTCTGCTCAGTTGTTCTCCTTCTCATCTTCCATCTTTGTTCTCCAAGTGATCTTCAGCCAAGGTAGTAGTTTCTTCACTAAGCAATTTAATCATCTGATCCCTCCTTAAATTCCTTCCTTTTCTATTCCATAAAAGTACTCCTTTCTTCTTTTTCTTTCTTTCTTTTTTTTTTTTTTTTCCAACTGAGACCTCAAGAATTCAATGGCAACAAGTATAAACCAAAATATTGTTCAAGGTATGTGTAAGAGTGAATAGATCTGACTTTCAATGTAGATCTTACGTAAGTACTGAAATTCAACAGAATACTCAGAGGCTCCCCTGTCAGCAGCTGCAAGATCTCAAGCTCATTTGGAAAATTATTGCATAGAAAATGACTTAGTTGGCAGCTAAAATACGTATCATTAAAATCTTGATATTTACCCTTTGAAAATAATTAATTTTACCTCTGTACTGCAAGTATTCCCTATATAGAGACATTCCTGTACCAGTGCAATAATCCTAATTAATTTCAGAGGGAAGTTCATAACATTTTAATGGGTATACAAAATTCAACATAAGCAACTGAGCTACATTTCCATACTTAACTTTACTAATAGCTTAATAATTATAGTATATTTTAAAAAGTAGTTAGCAAAGAATGGGTGTTCATAAAAGAATCTTCACTGCATTTCCCCCTTCAAAGCATTCAGAAGAACACAGGAAACTGAATATACTAAATGGGAATTAGTACTGAGGGAAAGATCAGGTGTGTTAAAGCAAAGTTGGAGGCCTATCAAAAAAATCAGGCCCAGCTTAAATGGTAACATTATCAAGTAGAGTCTTGCACTGTGAATTACTCATTTTACAGTAGTAGTTGCATATTGTTGTAGTGTCTGAAAGTGCATCAAAAAATTATCGGCTGAACTTTCCTCTACAGAAAGTTCAAGCTCTGGTTTAATTAACTGTTGGACACCTCTCAGTTTTTAAAGTGTTAATTCATCTGTGTGTCTTCTACAAATCTGAGAACCCCTGATTAAGCACTTATATGGACTTATAAAATACACTTTACTCTTTTATTTTTCGTTTAGGTTGAAAAATAAATCTGGTTGGAAAACAAACCATTTCAGTAAAGAGTTCTGATTTCCTTCCAAATCTCAGTAATAATGAGAAAAATAAACAAACAAACAAGGCACACCAGAGAGGGAAATTTCAGTTTCCTCAGCAGGATAAGCATCCCAATGATTAGCCACACCATACTAAAATTTGAAATTCAAAATGCTGCAGCCTTTCACATTCCTTTCCATTTTTCCTAGATATGTGTGTCCATAAATGCTGTGCAACATCTACATAGCAAATCAGAGCCCCATAAACATCCTGTAGCTGTTACGTATTTATAACGTGATTCTTCAGCTCTCCAACACCATCTGTCCAGGATCTGCCAAGTCAGTAACCTGCTATTAGTTCCGATGGGTTTCTATACAGAAAAAAACCCTAAACTAATGGTCAAAAACCCAGTAGGGCACTAGACAACATCAAAAAGAAGCACTCTTTTTAACCAGAGGGGAAGGACTGCGGGATACTAGACCTATCAGGAAAATGTGGACCATCAAAGCTCAAGCTGATGGTGTGAACCATATGACACAGTGCCTTCAGTTTGCATTTATCACATCCTATGCACCCTTTTATCAGGGTAGTGAGGCTGGGGGAGATCAGTCTTTTCTCTATCTAATGCCTTTTCTCCAAAAGCGTAGGTAACCAGCTAAAGTGTTTTATTGAAGTTAAGATATCTGCAGGAGAATTTTATTTTTAGATTTCTGAGATTTTTTTTTTTAGATTATTGTTTCATTAGCTAAGAGAGAATGAAATTCTCCCTTTTTTCTTCCTGACAACCATATTTATGAGAAAATATTTGTATTGGCGTCATTTTCTTCCTTGTACTATGCCATCAGAATACAGTATTGGTATTTTAATGACTTACACATTTGACGCAAGATGGTTGTAAACTGCTACTTTGACCTTTTTGCCATGCTAGCTTTGTTTTATGTTGACTCCTATTATTTGTTTTTAGTATCAGAAACCAGATGATATGTAAGTTCGAAAGGTAAAAATTTAATTAGGTATAAATATAAAAATCTGTATTAAAAATATTTTAAAAGAAACTAACTTTTCATATTTTCTAGCATTGGCAACAATGGTTGAAATAGAAATAGAAAGCATCCAAAAGTCATTAGTATGTCTGGTTGAGGAGGAGAGTGATAGAGCAGGTTTGGTGGGCACCTGGCATTCAGCCAGGGTCAAAACACCACATATTTCTGAGGAAACAGGCAAAGATACAAGGCAGGCTTAATATTTAATTACATCTATGTCCATACAGAGTTCAATGTAACTTGAATATATTAACTGTAAAATGGGGAAACCATGTACACATTGCGCCTATAGCACTGTTTACTTGGAATTTGGCTTTAAGGTGCAAAACTGCTAAAAAGTGGGGAGAAGCAATATAGAAATACTACAGAAAGTAGTATAGAAATATACAGAAAGAGTAAGACTTCTGTAAAAAAATAATAACAAACTCTAACAGTTCCCTCAACGCTTCATCTACCTGTAGAAAAGGATGCAAGAAGATGCAAAAAAATTCAGAAGTGAAAGAGACCTTAATATTCAAACAATCATTCAAGAAGAAATGTATCACCTCCTTTATGCTCTGGGTAACAGCTACTTGATGCACTGCTCATTATTTCAGACAGAAGATGACACATGATGTAGGAGAAGGTAGTCTGCAGACAGTGGCCAAGGTTTTACTCAAGACGTGTAATGACTGTGAGTCTGAAAGTAATGCGGCAGAGAACACTTCTCTAGGAAGCATAAGAAGGTTTATGAGGAGAAAGAAGAATAATGAGCAAAAATTATGTTGTTTCTTTAGTATCTGTATTTGCTAGATATTCAGTGTCTGCACACCAGAAATAGACTACTATCCTGCAGATAATATACGATGGCTCATTATAGTTTATAACACACTAACAGATCTTTTACAGCTGCTGTCTTGCAGTAACTTACACATAACATATTCATGGGCTTCAATAGAGTTCTTTCCTGAATAAAGGATTGCAGCTGTGAAGATATTATTGCAGAAAAGGAATCTATATGCAGAATTAAAATTTCATAAAACGTGTAACTTTCAGTAATCTAAAAGGACTACAAGAACTCCAATAACGTAATTAATTATACCATGTATCACAGAAAGATTTTCTCCAGTGAACATTTCTAACCACTTACCTATTAATAGGTTTTAGTCAGTAACTCAAATCTTTATCTAACAACTTGAAAAAAAAAAAAAAAAAGGAAGGCATTTCTTCAATTAAATTTAAGCATTTCTGAAAATATTAAAAAAATAAAAAGGGATTGAAAACAAAAAGTGATCAGGAATGCAAACCTTCAGTTACAACAATATGTGTTAAATTTAATTTCAAACAGTGGTAAATCTGAAAAGAGAAAGTTATTTTACCAGGATTTGAAACATATTTTTTTTATCTAGTAACCTCCAACCTCCGTTAGCATTTAACATTAATGCATAATAAACTCAGAATCAAAAAAATTATATGATTGTCATGCCCTAATAATTTTTGGAAGACTGCTTTCTGAAAGGATATAATAGATATCCACATTGCAGAAGCCTTCCTCCAGCTGTGTTTACAGACAACTCTGTAAATTGCTGGATGCCAACAGACCTAGTTATTGCACAGTGCTAGAGACAAAATTTTCCACCTTGAGCATCTAAACATAGGCACACAAATACAGGACTGAGCCTCAATGGTTAATTCCAACTGAACAGAAGCAAAGGTACTTAGCACACCAAAGCAGTAGCCACATTCTGAGACCTGTAAGTGGACATTGGGATTAGAAAGGTGCTCCAAAGAAAATCACCACAAATGTGAGAAGGAATTCTTGCATTAAACCAAAGCACATTATATTTATTATCAGACTCCAAGAGTCAAAATTCCAAAAGAAACTTGCTATCTTTGACCCTGGTACAAGCCTAACACCTAAAGCTTTGAGTACAACTTTGATGCCTTTTTTTACATAATAGATATGAACTCCAGAAAGAAATATACTGGTAAAGGTTTACACACACACGTTAAATTATTTACAGTTTAATCTATTTTCATTATGAGATTAAGCCTATGCTTTGGCACCCTAATATACAGAGCTAAAAATATTTTGAATGCATTCTCTTTGTAAAAAATTACAATTGACTGAATTATGATTACTTGAAATAGACTAGTTATTTGACATCATCCTGCAAATAATTACTTTTAAGAACAATCTAATGGTCAGAAATTAGTATTTTGCAGCTACATCTTTAAGTTGGACACACAAGTAATACGAATACTTCTGCTCCTCAAGTGGATGGTGCAAAACTTAGAATTACTTTCTCAGCACTTTTACACCCCAAACTTCTTTTTTTCCTAAAAAAGAATTATTATACTTGCTTCAGTTTCATTAAGCACACAGTACAGAGATTTTTCTTATAAAAATATTAAATTTATAGTCTCTAGTGTTTAGTTTTTAACCAACATATTGCTTCAGGTGATACTGATGTGTATTATCTATATAACTGTGACAGCTGTTTGCAGTTCCAGATTATTTTTCCATACACGTTAAACTGAATTTTGTCACTAACAATGTAAGTAGACACTAACAAATGGATTATGACAAAGTCAAAAGATAATATTAACCTGTTATGGTAAGACTCCAGACTTCATTACTGCAGGTGGCTCATTTCTTGTAAGTGCTAGTGGAGTCACCTGATATTCAAAGTTGAATTTAAAGCCCCAGTGCTAAAGCGACAAGAGGAGGGTGGAGAAACCTTACGCACAATGTTACAGGGGGATTCTTCTCAGACTGTACTGCAACCACAAACCTTCATTTTTTTTCATCAGCGTAACAAGAAAAAACATTAGATAGTCTCAGAAAGTGCTTTTAAGGTTAGGATGTGTGTGAAAGTATGTGAATTAATAATTCTATAATATGTAAAAAATAACTCAGTGTTTGTTGTTTATTGTTATATTATTCCTCTAGATGCCCTCAAGTCTTTATTATGATGAAATCTACACCAGTTCAACTGAAGAATCACAAGAATTGCAAATATAGAAGCACAATGCCCATCAGAGCCTGTTATAGATAGATTCACTGTAACACATTAAATAAACTCCTTTTTACAAGACTAAAGTATCCTTTCCTTTCATTTTCCATTGTCTTTAAGAATACTATAAGCAACTTCTTAGAGACAGCTGTGGAGCCTGTGAGGCTTAATGCTACGTGTTTCACTTCACTGTGACAAAAGCTCTTAAGCAAGATCAATAGATATACACACACATTTGCCTAAAGTATATTATTATACTATTGAGAACAAATCTATGGGGCGTAAAAGCATCACGTAAAGCTCATACTTCTCCTCCACTCCTACGTAAGTGTAACTAAGTATAGTACTCTCAGGTATCATTTATACTCTCCATGTCTAAAAGGCTCATTTAAAAGGATTGTTCATTTCAGTGTCTTCAAGCAATTTCTGCTTAAAGAACAGTAGTCAGTACAGCCTAAACAGCACAAGACAGCAATTCCAAGATAAATATACAGTACTGAAATATGTTGGAACTCCTCAGGCACCCATCCACGTAAAATGACAAACACAGAATTGATGTATTAAGCATTTCCTGTGGTGTACTGCAATCAGGCAATTTGTGCCTTTGGTTTGTGCCTTCAGGAATCTGTTTCATCTCAGAAGCTTTTTTTTATCCTTTTGGCTGGAATAATGCCAACAACTTTTTGTTAATGTCCATCAGTCCTATAAAAATCATTCTATATATTATAAACACATTTAAGTGGCTTTTGGGATTACCTCTACAAAGCAGAGGTTCTCATTACATCATAAAAACATAATTATTTTTTAAAAGAAATTAATGGGGAAAAAAGCTATATGGTAATTCCATTGTTCTGTAAACTAATGTATCATTTGCTAAGAGTTCATGAGAAGCAGAAACCTCTTTTATAACAGTTTCGAAACAGAAAGTACATATAAACTGTCCAGAGTATATTGTGAACAAGGCTTCACAGGAGAAATCAGTATTTTATAAACGAATCTTAATTAATTCTTGTAGATTCATCTGGCAGTATTATTCAGCTATGGGAGAAAGAATACCAATGGGTATGCAGACTTGGTTGGAGAACAGACTGGAAAATTGGCACACATCAACATAAATCCAGTGCTTTAGAGATACGGTGTAATCACAGCAGTGAGGTCTAACCACCCAAATCTTTGCTTAACACTCCAGAACAATTCTGTGTACCATGCTGAGTGCCACAGTCCCATACTATGGCAATTGGAACCAGTGGTAGCTAAAATCGGGCTGGAAGAGGCGTATCCACATCAGCTGTAATCACACCTGAACTGCAATGCTGATACATGGCTTATAGTCAGAGGAAAGCGCACAATGCTAATGAACCACAAATATGATGAAGCACTTCAAATCCCATTTTACTTCTTTAACTAACTGAGCAGAACCACATTTTGGAAGTAGCAAGAACTGTTTAAAAAAACCCCACATTTTTCTTGCTGATACAAAACATGATCACTGTATACTCCTGTAAATTCTGTTGTGCCTTTCTGTATTGATCGTGCATTTGCAAATTTTGCAAATATCTAATCCTCTGAGCTGTAGGTATGTCTTTTGAAAGCGCACAGATATGTCTTTAGAACTGCAGAAAGTGCTGGTTCCTTTAAGAGCAGAAACTGTATCATTGGTTTGAGGTTACCTTAAAACAGCAGAAGCCTAAGACAACAGAACAGCTGATACTGAAAACTAACCCCTAATAAACTTAACTGCAAAACAAATAAACCTTTATAGTTGAACAGTAGAATAAAGATTAGTATATTATTATCCAGTCTGATCCCCTTTTCTTTTCTGTTTTTCCCCCCTTTGGTCTCTCAGCACCATTGTTCTCAGACACCCTCTGCTCAAACTCTCTCAAGATTTACCAACAGCACTAAAAAGCACACCAAACACCACACAAAGTAAATGGCACCAGAGACAAAAGATTCCATGTTTTGATCATAACACAAAAGTCAGTGGCTGTTAGTTGGATTTTCTCCATTGGAGATTTTAGTTTGACGGCTTCTGACTGACACAGGGATGAGATTAATCCACAGTGTTTCCATGGCTTATCTGAACCTGTCACATCTCATTAGCATTCTGTCATATCTCCATAAATTCTGTGAGGCTGAGGCAAAAGGAAACAAGAGGAATGAGTTTCCTTCTCAAGTAGCCAAGCATGAGGTGAAAAGCCACCAAAATTCCTAATCACAATGAGCATCACTTTTAATGACTGATTTTCCACAGTACAGTTTAGTATAAAATTTTACTATAGAAAACTCCTCAGGAACTGTATTTTTACTTATTATCAAATATCTAGTATCTATGGTCTTGTTCCTTGCCTTATTGTCACACTGGATATTTACTAGCATGTGGAGTAATGCATCTCATTTACCTGTGATGCTTTGTTGATACTTTAATGAAGTACTAATACTTAGTTCATATTTCAGAACCAGTTAGAAAACAAGCATATACTAAGCTACATGTTGTTCAAAAAAGTCTGCAGAGGAAAACCTGTTTTTTGAACCTTGATTATCTGAATTCTTATTGTCTGAAAAATTTCTAATTAAACAAAAAAGGGATTATAGAATAAATTGTCACAGGCAATTTTATTTTTTTGTGATGACTTAGTCAAGACTTTCAAGTCTCTAACTACTTGTAGTGATAGAAATATAATAATAAATATAAAATCAGCAAAACATTACTTTGATCTTCCCGGGCAGACATAAAGGCTAAATCTCTGGGTTTAGGAACATATTTGGCTGAATCACTTTTATAAAAGAGTATGTGTTTTAAATATCTCCCAGGCTAACTGTAAGAATCTTCCCGTAACTTCTGCACCACAAGTCACTCCAGATATTATCTCCATACAAGATTACATGCACTTTTAAGATACATGTAGGATAATCCAAGTGAAGAAGTCATCTTCTAGCCTTTGAATGAGATATCTGCATATATCACACAAGTATCTCAAGAGCTATATTCAAACATCACATGGGCAAAGCTATCCCAATATCAGAAAAGGATTTTAAGAGGTTTTCTTTTGGATATAAAGCACTCCTCACATCAGGAAGGTGGCTGGAATGAAGTACTGGCATGAAGCTAGTGGAAAGACAAGGCACCTTCAAAAAACCTCGCCAACTGTCAAGGAAGTATCTGCCTGTGCTGAGAGTGTTGGAAGGACTGAGAGCTCCGGCTGCTCTTTTGGTAGCACAAGGCAGCTACTGCAGTGACTGGAAGAGGGGCGGCCTTGGGTTCTTTCATACTTCCATTCGTAATTGTACAGTTTGCCTTTGACTTCTAAGTTCGCATCCTTCTGCCTAGGCACTAGGGTGCTGCTGCAGCAATGATTTTCCCTTTGTTGTTTTCATGGGTTGTTTCATGTCCTTGCACCTCATGCAGTTCTGTCCTGGTGAAAACTATATGGGTGCTATGGAAGAAGAGTTATAGGGGGATATATGCCATACTGGAGAGGTTCTTCATCTGTGAACCACCCTCTTGCTTCTCTTCCTGTATGACACTAGAGACAGTTTTCCATCTATTTCCTTTGGTTTTTTGCAAAGAGAAAATCTTATCTTTAGAGTCAATGTATCCAGCTATGGATGCCCCAGATAAAGCTTATATATAAAAGGCTGTCTCAACATTGCTTGCACAACAGTTCCCAGGCCATAGTTGATCAGGTCTCTGATCCCTTTAACTAAGCTATTCCTTAATTATTTTGGGGACTACCTACTCTTTACCATGCACTCAAAAATGCATTGCAATGTAGATTTCAATGTTCCTTTTATTTTCTCTTCTCTGTCAGGCTCAATGGCACAGAACAAGGGCGATTTGTACATGCGGTATAATAGAAAGGTTTTTCAGTATTGGTTGTATCAGCTAAGTGAAATGTAGTATTAAAAAAAAAAGTGCCTTCAGGTAGTTAAATTCAGGTTTCTCCTTTCTAATGTTTCACGAGTAGTGTCCTGTGAGATTATAGTTTTTTTCACCTGTTTAGAAGTTCTTAGGCTCTCAATTTTAAAATATTTCTTGACTGCTGAAAAAAACTGCTGGGCTTAAATACATCACTTAAAGCCTTTAATTTTTCCTAATTCTTCCTGTGCTAAATTCTGGTAAAGATTGTCTGAAAAGCAGACACAAAAGCAAGAAGGTGTGTTAAACATATGGTTATCAAGGGAGATATTTACCCAGAAATAATTATCATGTGAACTTATAATTTTAGTTCCACATCCTTTTCTGTTTTGATTCATTAGTTTTGATGACATATTTGGGTATAAATTATCATATGAATTAAGTGTCTCTAAAGTTTTCAGATAACAGTTGTACCTAAATATCTTCAATAATGTCAAAGAATTTGCTACATCACTAATCAGTTTCTCTAAAATGGAAATAAATGTATGGCGTTATCCATTTGCTTGTTCTATCCTATATACTTGTTTAAGCCTACACAAAGCGATATCTTCATTATTATAGCAATTAGAAACCTAAGAGAATTCCCATTTGCTAAGTGTAGAAACATGCCAGAAGAGCTCTACATTCATATATGTGTAACAGTATTTTCAGTGCAAAATGCCAGCGTTACCCAGTTCTTTGCAAAACACATGCCAGCCTTTCTCTAGCTCAAGCCAAGGACTGTCAGGCTGCCATAGCAGACTCCCACAATGACTTCTATTCCTCCAGCCTTGGGCTTATATATGCACATACAAGCTGTTCTGTCCTCCATTTTTGAAGTCATTACTTTCACTTAATTAATGTAATTACAGCTTCAAAGTCTCACACCTCTGTCTTACAATTCATCAGTCTACATGTTGCTAGCCCAAATGAATATTCTATGGGAAGCAGATGGTTTGAATCTTTGACTATTCACAGTTATTTCTGCTGAAAGAACTCATTGTAAGCTGCACTGTCACCCGTTCTTGCATCAGGATGAATCTAAGCATTTCTATACATAATCCTGTATGTTGTATTTTAATAAGCAATCACACAGGATTACAGTACTACAGCTTCTTTCATCTAACTCCACGGAAATTTGGGGAAAATGGATGAGAAAATAAAACAAAGCGTTGCAGGGTTTTAATTGAACAAAACTGCTGCTCTGCATCTCCTGCTGTAATTTGGAAGCATCCTGCTCCTGTTCTCTTCTATAGGCCAATAAACAAAGGGAATGGGGAAACAGTACAACCAAATTACATCTCATGTGAAACATCACAACAGCAATACATTTCAGTGTTGCCTGAAAACTGCAATCTCTATGGATCATTTACTTTCTCTTTTCATCAGTCCTTTTCAACATATTGTTAGTTGCATTAAACCCTGAAAATATGTTGAAAAACAGTAATACAATTCCATGTATCACTGTGCCAATACAAATCTATAGTGGAAAAGCTGTGAGAGAATTTACTAAGTACATATATAGTGCTGGCATCAGCTAATATGTAATAATTAAATAGCAGCCAATGAAATATTTGACAGCCGATCTATCATAAATAGTTGCCCTTTTTTACAGAATACCCTTCCTTTTTTTTATATAGAATGCTGAGACCTTGAAACAATCAGGTAGCACTTTAATTCTTTTTTTATATTGTTGAATGAGGATTTGTTGTGGTGGTTATTTTTCTGGTAAAAATACACAGTGATTTTAATGAAGTACACAGTGAAACTAATACATTGAGCTGATTCTTTTATAGTGATAGAAATAGTCTCAGACTGAGTAAATGCAATATAATCTCATTTTAAACTAGAAGAAATACAGCAAAGACTGCTGGGGTGGTTTTAATTTAAAGTCCAGTTTTTGCACTCTGTGGACTATTGTCACAGAAAGTAAACATGCCTGCCACTAGAACTAGGCAAGCATTTTTCTGTTCAGGAAAATGATGCTGTACAGAAATTTCCTTGTTACATGAATTGAAGTTTTATGACATTTAAAGTTGTGCTTAATACATTTGCTAGTCAACTATAGGGATTTTGATTCAATAAATTTTAACTGTTATTTTTAAGTGGAACAGGAATTGCATTAATGTATTTTTTTAATCACATTTCTTACTTCTTTAAAAAAAACCAAACAGGTAAATCCAAATGACCACGGAATAACGCTAATTTTTGCTCCTTGAGAAAAATCAAAGGAAAGTGTTTGGGAGGAGTTAGTAATTATCATAAACAACCTACCTAGATTCTAAAATTAATTTAGAAAGCTCCACTGAGAGAACAGAAAGTTTTTCATTTAACTATGATGTGATGTCATTTATCAGAAAAATGGTAAAATATCAACTAAACTAAATTTAACTGCACAGTAGTTTTGAACTACATTAGTTAACTATTTATTAAATAACAGCAGAATTCACAAGATCCATTGTTGCAGTAACTTGTACTGCCCACCCTTGGGCAAAGCTGCCAGAATAACAACAGTGAGTAAGGTGGAAAAGTGAGCATATACTGTCTGTGTGAGTAAACACTGTTGTAGAAGGCATTCACCCAAAACTGATCAAGATGATGACTACTATCAATGCAATTAAACAATACCCAGTAAATTGCAAAGACAGCTTTCAAACAAAGAAGACATAAGCTTGAAAAGAACTCTAAAAGAAGGATGAAAATTTGTAATGATGGGGAGAGATTAGGAACCGGAAACAACAGTAGCCAAAACCCAATTTTCACATACCAGAAGTCATCTTGCTGGTGCCACGACCACTGCATAGACCAGACAGAGCATCACCCTCACAGGATACTGCAAATATCCTGCATCTAGTTGATGGGCTGATAGTTTGGGGTGCTACAAGGAGGGTTATTTTCTCATGGCGTATGTATTAACACATTGTAGGCAGTGGCATGTGCACACATAAAGCTGGAGCAGTCATGTCTCCAAACTTGCTTTCCTATAAGGGAGAACATGCTTGTATCCCACATGTCCTCTGGGAGGGGGAGTGCACATGTGTTTCACTGGATGGGGAGGTACCAAAACTTTAGGAACTACTTATAGAAAGGTGTTTAGAAATTTGTACCTGTTTACTAACATTTTGTATTTTGATTCATCTGTTGTATTGACACTATTGGTCTTGCATATCTACTTTACTGAATGCCAGTTAATTACATTACATTATTAATCAGTAAACCGCTTCAATATCGTGAACTGAGCAGTTTCTCCCCCTGATAATCCACAAGTCACTAAATTCACACAGTCCAAGAAGGATTCAAGTACCTGAAAAAATGTACTCACGTAGTATGATCAATTAATGGGCAGTATTTTTCTTGCCCAGGGTAGAGATTTGCCCCTCTTCCAAGTTCCCACTTGAATACATTTGTGGTATCGATGGAATCATTTCCTGACATCTGTTCCAAGGCTGGTTGATACCATTCACACTGATTCTTATCTTCAAAGTTGCAGAAATCCATAACTTCAGAGATGAATAGTGATTATTTCATGTTCATATAAAAACTGGAAACCATTAATTGATGTTACAATAAACTAAACAATATGGCAATATAAAGGACCTGGAAGTCACACAATGCAGCTATTTGGTATTTGTGTCAAATACTGAATTGTTATCTTACTAAATATATGTGCAGCTGCTTGTGCCTCAGTTTTTGATTCCTAGCAACTGGACAAGAGTGAGCTCACTACTGTCCCTCCCTCACAACGCATCCCCCTGTAAGAGTATTCGGGGTAAAGAAACTTCTTATTTTCCATTTCTGTTATAAATATTTATTCTCCAGTATGCATTCCTGAGTATTTTGCAGAAACTTTGTCTAGGTGATCCAAGGTGAGTCTTTTCACTCTCCAGAACTTTGAAACATATTATTATACTCAAGTCTAAGTGAGCGTGTGAAAATTGTGCAGGGAAACGCAAAAAAACCAAAAAGGCACAAAGCTCAAATGCTAGCATAGCTGAGGTAACTTTTACATCAAGAAATCATAGGGTGCTAGGAGCCTATGATGCTTCCTTCCTGGGAGGCTGAAAATGGTAGACTAAGGAGTGAGTGAGTTTTGATTTATAGCTTGTGTATCTCCAGTAAGAAAGCAAACCACAGCCAGTGTGATCTTGTAAGTTACCAATATAAAGATTTGTGGCATTTCCTGAGAATGATGAGTGGCATAATATTAAGTGTTTATTCCCCTTTTTTAACATGTTTTATAAACATCGTGTTTCAAATGCCTTGAGAAAGATAACTTCCTAAGAATATATTTCTGCCCTCAGTCAAGACATTCTTAATTCCTATTCCAGCACTGCCATTCGAGTGATAAATGGCCATCATTGCTGTAGTGATGGGAGACTTCAGACAGAGCAAATAGGTAAAGGTGTATTCTTCACAGTATTTATGTCTTTCAGAAGGAAAGGATGTTTTGTAAGATAATGTACATTTCTGAGGGGGGGGGGGAAACATTCTACCCAAGGGGTTCTGCATTTACTTTTGGGGGCAGAATTTCAATGTTGTGTGGGTTTTTTTTTCACTACAGGAAATCAATCAGTGATATTTATATATCAGATTCATTTCTTCCAGTTACTCCCACATAAGAAATAGACGGAGTCTGATGTTACTTTTTCTCATTGAGCCCTCAGCCCTGAGGGAGGTGATTGAGTTCCCTACACAATGTATAATGAATGTAGAGTTTTGTTCTTCAGTGAGAATAGCTGCCAAGGCTGACGAGGTCACTGTCTCTAGATGTGTGTCTTCTTCATTAATCAGCTTCAGTACAGCAGTTTTTTCAAGTACTGTGCTTTAAGGCAAAACAAAGTCATTGACAGTTTCTTCTAAAATGCTATAATACGAACTGCTGCAACTCAGAAGCAAACAAAAAGTGTCTTAGACCTCTACAGAAAACATGTGGTGACCCTGTCCATTGTCCCAGTTCTGGTGTCCCCATCTGACTATCAGAGCTTTTCAGGCTGGAACTCACTTCTGTGTGGAGTAGGCTGAATTTCACGATCATTGCTGCTGATGAAAATACTTTGTATAAAAAAAACCTCCTAAATCTCGTATTCATAGAATTAGGTAAAAAACCTGGACCTAAGTATCCCAGATGTACACGTAAACGTTATTCTTTCTCCCAGTCTAGGCTAGTGAACATTTGCAAAAATTATGTCATAGGTTGTTTAATTTGAGAAACTATGCTCACTTAAAAAAACTGTCATGTCTAGCTACCAGTCATTGGGGAACTGAGAAATCCTTCCTTCTCCACTTCATTTCAGTAGTCAGTTGAATTGGAATGTCAAGTCTGAATCAGCCTATTAGAAGGCAGAAAATGTATAACATCTCAGATTACCACATTAAGGCAAAATGTTACTATTTTTCTAGGGAAAATAACGTTAAAAATAGCATCTAGGTACTAATACCATATTGCAAAGGTAAACGCAGAATGGTTAATGCAATGTGTTTAACAGCCACAAACTAATAAGTTAGCAAAGTACAAGATTTAGTACACTCACCACAAGCCGATTCATCAGAATTATCAGAGCAGTCAGGACTAAAATCACATCTCTGGATCATCTGAATGCAATGGCCAGAGTCTCTACATACAAACTCCTCCTCTGTGCAGTTGTTCGTGGGGAGCGTGGCAGGCACTGAAGTTCCTGAAGTAGTTGTAGAGATTGTTGGCAAGTTTCCTTTGAAAAACAAACCAACAAAATGTTGAGCGATGGGACCAAGGCATTTTAATTTCGTAATGATTTCTTTTCCTTGCCATTCCCTCCCTTTGTCAACACAGCTTTAAAGTACAGCTTTACTGGAAACATGTCTGGGTGGCCAAGCTGAATGACTTAAATATTGCCCAGTAGGAACTGAATTGAGCGTTTCCTCAGTGGAAAGCACTAGGCTGGTCATTTTAGCCAACCACCATTCAAACAATCCTTGACACTTGGAGGAATTTATTTACACCTTTTACACGTCTTTCAAATTTGAATCAAGCCAGTGAGTCATTTAAAAAAAAAATAACGCCACAGAGACTGACAGAATAATCATGAAAACTTAATTTCCCTGTGAACCAAGGCTAACAGATTCTGATGATAATGGCTACTTTTTTTTTTAACACGTTGACTATGGCAAGTGACTGTGGAAATTGCTATGTAACCTTGTTGTCTTGTAATTTCATCACCGAAAAAAATACTTTTTTCTTATTAGAATAATTATTCTGAGGTCATTGTCTTGTTCCACCACTTCCTTTGTGTTTCATTCAAACTCATTACCACTTTTTTCAAATCAATTCTCTTTGTCTTTCCTCCTATTCTTCACTGTGCAACTTTCTTCAGGCTCACTCTCATTTCTTGAAAACTCTTGCTATTGTTGTCCATAAAATGCATTTTCATTATATACTCCCTCTTTAAATTTAATTGTTAATGAAATTATTAGCTATAGTGCACAATGTACCTAAGCAATACAGCGGAGTTAATTAAAAAGTACATGTGAAGACATTTTATAAAACATGTGCCTAGGACAGCAAAGAATTTTCTTCCCCCAAGGCCTGGAATACTAAGGCTGGTAATAAATACCCCATGAGCAGGAGCCATTTCTATTTCATAAGGTAGAAAGCACATCTATGACATGAAATAAATATGCTTCAATCAAATGAATGATAATCCCGTAATATCCTAAGACTCAAACAAAAGACTTAGGGGAAGGAACCTTTTGAAGGAATCATTGTATGATATAAATGTATCTACAGCTCATAATAATAGCAAGGACCTTATTGGTCAGAAATTTTTAAATATAAATGCCACATTCAAGCCTCTGCTCCTAATCCACTGAAACAGGGGAATAATTTTTCAATTACCATAACCTTCATGATAACAGAAAAGAAAGGAGAATCTGCTCCTTTCTCTTGAAATAATTAATTTTCTATGCTTTATGAAAACCCATTTTGTCCAGAGCAAGTATCACTGAATAGCCTTGGTTAGGTCATTCAAATGATGCATCAAAGCAGTATGCTTAAGTTTATACACCTTTAATATTACTTATGAGGGATCTTACCACAAAATTATCAACTCCACCTCTCCCTGGTCAGTATTTGGTTATTTGAAGTAGAACATGAGCCAATGGGTGACTAGTTCTTAATTCTAGGGTGCAGGAACATAGCAGCCCTGCTTTCTTTCTTTGGTCCAACTTGCATTATATATGGTGAAATATGCCATAGCTATTGACTATCTTGCAGACTATTCCCATAGTCTCTTTGACTCTTGTTTTTTGATGGTTGGGATACTTTTGATGGTGCGGAAGACCTCGGGATGTCTCAAAAACTGCTTTCAATACTAAAAGCATTTTAAAAATGTACAGAACACAAAAAATGTTTTCTGACCACCATTATACTTGAGTATTTTTGGTTTACCTTTCCACACACAACGGGGTTTTTTTATATTATTTATTTATGAACTTCGAAACTCTGACCTTTTGTACTTCCCAACTTTTTTCTTCTTTATTTTTAAAACTTTTTTCATATCTCATTTGAAAACATATAGAGATTTTCTGACTAGTTCTTCTAAGTTTTTTTCCCCAAATATAAGGCATTGTGTGTTAACAGAATATCTACAGAAAACTTTATATTCAAGATGTTATAATAAATGTTGTAGACTGTATAAACTTGGTAAATTGTGAGATAATTATCTAGACAGGAAACATGCCATATAAACTTGGTATTCCTAGCAGGCCCAATTATATCTACAAGAAAATTTTGGAGTAGCAGAGTAAAATGCATGTGCACTAGGGTGTTTTAGAGCTAGTGCTAGGATACTAATATTAAGAAACTGTTCTATATTGTTTGCTGTTCTACAGCCCTATTATGACTGTACATCAACTGTCACACCATATATAACAGTGTAATGCCTGCTGCAGCTAACACTAGTCCTCTTAAAATACCTTCTGTGATGAAGTGACAGGTCTGGAATCTGGTGTCTTGAAGTACATGTATTTTGGGATATAATACTTTCAATTCTGTAGACATTGTACTACCCTACATAGCAATGACTTCTGAGGAAAGGCTGCTCTATCATCTGAACCTTTTGTGTGCTGTAATGTGAGCACAATCGGCACAGTAAACACACTAGGAATTATAGAGGGGAGATGGAAGGCTCTATTAAACAAAGTTTGCTGAATGAAAGGTCAGTGTGTTTACACACAGTTAAGCTTCTTTTTCCTTCTAGGACCTGGAAGACTTTGGAAGCTGCACACCTCTTACTGAAGGTCTCTTTTTTGGACCTTATGTGCACAGTAAAAAACATTTTGGGCTGATGCCTGGATATGAGGGTCTGAAAAGCAAGGAAACAAGTCTGGATTTCCTTGCAAGGCAAGAGTCACGATTCAATCTGGTTTTTGCTTTTCCAGTAGCAATATTTACAAATGACAGCAAAGAATCAGGTCACAGCTAGGAGCTGTACACTTTAACTATGTTCTTACCATTGTAAAGAGTACAGCCTAGAAAAGACATGTCATCAAGTCCAATGTCTCCAGTGAAACCATCTCCTACAGTACCTTTCACCAAGATCTAGGGGAACAAGAATTACAAAACATTTTTCAGTGTACGGTAGACTTCTCATTAAATATTTCATATCTATTGATAGTGGAGTCATTTACCATGTTTCACACTTAAAATGAGATTAAATTTGTTCTAGGGGATATATTCTATTTAGTGACACTTTACAAGAGAGACTAATGATAACCAGCTTTCACTGGTGGTCACATTAATCACAGTGAACCATAACACAATGGTTGGCTTCACAATTGTGTAAATCCACTGGAACATCATTGTGACATAAAATGATGGCAAGAGATTATCCTAAGTGGCATATTATGATTAGCTCCTTTGGTACTTATTGTAATATCATTAATCATGATTAATTATAATAACATTCATGTGAACGAATTATAGGTCTTATACAAATCCCACTGTGATGAAAACAATTAAGCAGGTTAGAGATGTACTATGGAACGCTTTAAAGAAAAATATTCTACTATTTCATTAGAGTTGCCAATGCTGTATACGCTTACTTTCTCATTATTGTCTACTGCAAAGGAATGGGAGAGGTTAGTATTTGTGAAATCTTGGATGACTGCATAAGCCTATTTCCTGCTGACTCTTGACATAGAGTAAAAATCCAAGTAGTTGATTAGCGAAAGATTTAGTAAGAATTTTCTTAATTTAAGTAATTTATAAATCCCTATTTATAAAAATAACAAAGCCTCCTCAAACCATACATTTAAAAAATTGTTTTTTTCTGATCTAATGGAGTTAAAATATTAAATTTACTTCTTTGCTATTTCTTTAAAATACTGTTCTCATGTCTTACACATGCACACACATATTCAAGCTTCCAGATTATTCTGGGATGCTACATAAAATTTCAGTTACATTTTTCACTGTTTGTTCCTCAGTTCAATAGATAATCAAAAGAATGAAGTATAAATAGTGGTAAAAATACCGAAATACTGCTTCACAGTACTGTTAATTCTAATATTTTTGTTGCAATTCATTTATTCATAATTTTATTTGCAAAGAAAGCTTATGTTCAATTAGTAATGAAGCACTGCTTGGAACTCAAAGACGCAAGGCACTTCTGTGTAGACAGATGTCTCAATTCTTTTGATCAAATATCATTCATATTTTGGAAACATCCTCACATCAAATGTCATTTCAAAAATATATGTTTGCATTTTACACTTCATTATTTCTTTTGTCATATGGTAAATGAAGTCCTGTAAAGGACTGCTTTACCAGTCTCAGAAAACAGCACTGTGTATTAAACAAGTTCTCAGTAACTTGAGAGAAAGAAGAGAATTCATCTACACACTAAGAACTGTTTTTTTCAACTGGTATGACACAGAGCTTTTATAAGTCACACTTTAGATCTATTAACATGTAATGGGAGGAAATAATATTTAAAAGGTGCAAGGAATGGCCTTAATACCATAAAAGTAAGAGAACAGCATCAGTCAGATGTTAGCAGTTAACAAATCTGTTTCTGCTATCTAAAGTTGCATGTGAATAGCAGTTTTATCACCAATGCCGACATAACTAGAATAAACAACAATTATTACACTTCAAGTACAGATTATGTCAATTACACAGAATAAGTGAGTATAGTAAAAGAAGGTGGATATATGTCCTTTAATGGATATGATGAAGATGGGTTATTTTAGCATAAAATGTATCTATTGTGAATGACACCAGTAAATGACAGCATTGCTTCTTACAGCTTTCATCTCAGCATGGAATTCTTATTTTTCCCTCAGAATGCCCACAAATACATTTTTACAATATTACTCCAGTCTTTTCTTTCCTTTTTAGGTTAAAATGGGGACAATGCTACAGTATTGGTAGTAGTAACATAAAAATGCTCAGAAACAGGACAAATCAAGGCATCTATTATTTAGAAACGCTATGCAAGAAAACATTAAAAAATGACAGAATTCCTTTCAGTATAATTTTGACTGGCAAACACAAAGTAGTTTAAATAAAATTTTTACTTTGTTTTCAAAGTGTGAATGATTAACTGCTCATAATTCATTACTACTTATGACCTAAAATTCAGACAAAAGGGCAAAGGGTTTATTAACTCAACTTACAGTTACTACTAAGATAATCCCAAGCCTCCCCATAAAACTACACTATTTTTCTGTGGGACTGTGCTGTGCTCCAATGGATGTTAACCAGTAGGCTGAGGGGCTTCTCTCTGCATATCTCCCTGTGCCTCTCTCCCCAGCCATGACATTCACAAGGTCTGCGGGCATCCTTATGTGTCATCTTCCACCAATCTTTTCCTGGAGGAGGTTGCACTCCTGCACCTTAAGAAGGAATACTTTTTATTCAGGGCATAAAAATACCTAAATGTAGAAGTGGCAGGACACAGTTCTGCAGGAATTATTCAGTTCAGAATACCTCTTTATTGTTATGATGATGATTATGATTGTATTACTTAAAATCTCCCCAAATTATTTTTTTAATTTATGTACTCATTTGGGGAGTCTGACACTGGCATATAGCACAAACTCAGTAAGTAACACAAGAAATGTAACACAGGTGTACTTATAAACTTAAAATTGAAAATAGGATAAATTTATGAATTGGTGCTGCAGCATAAAACTTAGTCTCTCTGCAGCTGTGGTTAAGCATTGACCACTTAAATTAATTTCCCAGCTGAAATTCTGCAAACTTCATAGGCTATTATTTAACAACCTCCAGGGAACTCATCTACCATGAAGCTCATTTCACATCTCATTTATTATTTGAATAAGGATAAATAGTTCCCAATTTCTCCAGTTTTCAGAACTCTAGAGATCCAGTCTCAATGAAATCTACAAAGGTACAAAAGGTATGCTACATAAAAGGGGGGTGTGTGGGGGGGGGGAGGGTGACCTCCATGAAAAGCAAAATATATTACAATGACACTCTGTATACAGAAAAGGATTGATCCCTTAGGATTTTGAACAAAATAGGTTTTTGAAGGGTGAAGGAACATTATGACAAGTGTTAATAGAGGAATTACAATGGGCAATACTGTTCTGTACAAATGCTCCGTTTTTACAGTAATGCCCATTTCTGTCATTAGCCAATTCCCACTGAAGGTTAGCAAAATAAAATCTTAATTTCCATACAAGCATAGCTTAAACCAGAATGGAATCAATTCCAAAAACTGTGAGGTATTAAAAATTCTGAAGATTTCTGAATATCTAGGAAATAGTGATATTAATTCTAATGTATTTACCTAGTAATACAGACAAATATCTCAGGTTTGTCACAGGAATTGCCAACTTTGTTCCTCAGTGATTCTCCTTGTAGTTAGTTACAGCATGCTAATTTTGACTAGGTTTGCTGTTCTTATTTCCGGCAGGAAACACCCTAATTTGGTTTGAAGAGGAAAGAACAAACACACAAGTAGATACAAATGGCTACAAATGCAAAATTGGATACAAGTGGGTGCAAAGAACTGGCAAATAACTTGTATCCAAAAGTGGATACAAGTGGGCTCAAATGATGGACCGAAAACTCTGTCATCAAACCCCTTTGTCTTAATTTACTGAAAGCAAATGCCGGATTGAAAGTCATATATGTTTCACTGTGTATTTACATTTACAACATTTTTTTTGAAAAAAAAAAAAAATTACATTTACAACTACATCTGAAGTAACCTACTCCTGTTTCAATGTTATGTATAAATAAATTAAAATGTCTCATAACTTTTCATCAAGAAAAGTAACCAATTTCTTATGAGGTGGTAGAACTTTTGTAATTACAGGTAAAGGACAAGCCATAGAACATGAATTGTGTGAAATCTGTATCAAAATTTTTGCTTCAGAATTCCTTTTTATCAGGAAGTCGTCATCCAACAATCATGTCACAGTTAGTCTTCACTGAAGGATGATTTTTTCAAGAACGCATGAGCATATTTCTATGATATCTCAAGAACTACGTAAAAAAGGGAAACTACTTACCAAGCAAACACTTTTTTTTTTCAGAAATATTGCAATTTTTTTACAAAATCTGAGAAATTAAAATTTAATTTTAACTTCTTGAGTTACTAGTTCATGCCAAATAAAGGCTTATTGACTTCTTTGATAACTGAGTCCAAGCATGGCAACTTATTCCTCACCGGTTCTGTTTCTCTGCTTTCTCACCTGCCATCAAATGAGTAAGCACTGTCAGACCTGAGACCATTTTCCAAATCTCTTGCCTAGGTGTCCAGTAGCTGCATCCTGACTACATGACACTGATTTTTTCCTCTGTACCTTCCACACCTTCTCTTGGGAAAAAAACCTGGGTGCACTGGCATAAGCGGTGCCACAGCATGTTCCAGCTTTCCTCATGATGGGAATGACTAGGCAATCAGGGCTATTACACAGAGCTGTTATGCGTGGCATGGAGCCCTTCTATTCCCAAAAGCAAGCACAAGTGGAGACAGCCCATCAGCTGCTGGAAAGATGATCAACATTAGGTCATCACATTATTTTAATGACACATGTAGAAAAGTTTGACAATTCACTGTCTTCAATGCCCACCACCCTTTCCTTGTGTGTCCATTGAAAATGCATTACAAATCAATGCCTCAAGACTTCAAAAGTTGAAATAAAGTCCTTTCATACAGGTGTCCAAATGAATTCTTACCAATGATCTTAAGGTTATACACACCAAATATGAAAAATCTTGTGTCAAATATTTTATGTTCTAAAATGCTTGTTTTTTCAAGATACTGAAAACCACTACTTCTAGTTCAGCAAAGTGCTTTATCACACTTCACTATAAGTTTGTGAACCCTCATGCTGATTTATGATGTTTTTCCAAGCATTTCTCTGAAGTGCAGGGAACAATCACATTTCTATCCTGTTTCAGACTCTTCACTGACGTTGATGGGACAGCTGACAAGCATAATATTAATAACTATTTACATCTTCTAGGAGTCAGTACTTTGCCGTATTTTCAGTCTGTAATATTAATGTTGAAAGAATTACTGCAGAAGTAGCATATAGTCAGTGCCTAAACATTTCTGAGATTCTAGCTTTATAAAACAGCATGGTTACCCTGCTCACTTGGCAAACATCTATCTAGTAATTATAGTGATAAAGCTGTATTTAATCGAATTTAAGTTAATGCCTAGCTTTCACTTCATCTGAAAAGATATACAGAAGATATGCATCTTGTATACATGTAGATATACATCTACTAAGACACGTTTATTTCACAAGATTATGGCAGAACAAGATTATTTTCAGAAGCAACTCAGATTGTAAATATGAAGCATTAAAAAACCAAACCAAAACCAAAACAAACAAACAAAAAAACCCCAAACAAACAAACAAAAAAACCAACCACACACCAAAACCCACAAAATCCCCAGAAAAATGGAGAAAACCCACTTGAAAGCTGAAGATACTTTTTCAGGCAGAAAATTCATTTAATTTCTGTTCAGTTGGCTGCAGGGACCTAAAAATGCATCTATCCTTTAGCAATACCACTTTTTGTTTTAAAAATATAAATGTTTTCTTTCCCTAAAGAGGATGGATGATTTTTTTTTTTTTTAAATTACTTAAGAATCACTAAGTAATGAAAATACTTGGCAGATAAAGATATACTCACAGACAATACTAAAACATCCATGGTTCAATGGATGAGGCCAAATCTAGTAAAAAAAAAAAAAAATACCCAAAAGATACTGTGAATTTTCTCCCACATCTAAAGTTCAAGTCCCTTTACTACTTCTCTATAAATTTAGGGGTTTTTTTAGAGCATCAGTCATTTCTGATATCCCTGTGATTAATTATGAAGACAGTTTAAGGTTCCAAAGACTGGATCTAACTGATGGGCTGTTTTGACAAGAACACATACAAGTGAAAGTGGGTCAGTTGTAGTATGTGAACAGCAAAGCAATGGCAAGGCTGATGATGTTCTTTCATGATCTGCCTTTATTGACCCTAATCATATTACGGTACCCTGAACTACTTTCAGATGGAATCTCATCACTACTCCTTCACCTTAAGCATGGTTTTACTGCTAGGGTGATCTTCCATGGCAGGTTTAGGCAGGTTCAGCAGCTTACACACTTTTTCACCTATACATCACATTTTCTTTCTTTCTCCCAACCACCATTTCCTCAGATTTTAAAATAAATTAACAATAAAATTACAGGATTTTGGCTGAGTTACTATGCCAAATTCCTGGGACTTATGGTCCTAAAAGATGTATCCCACACTGACCAGGATATCTTGTTATAACCTAAGCACTTTTTTCCATCCTTCTTGCACCTTGGAACATGTCAAGATGCAAGGGCTGCATAAAGACATCTCCACATCTCTGGGCTGAGAAGCTCAAATAGGGCCTTCATGGACAGACTTGTATCTAGTCTGTGCAATGCTCACTGTTAAAGCAATTCTTCCATGCAGAGCTAAGGAATATCTTGAGCAAAGACAGGCATCACTTCCTTTTCAATATTTATGAGAACATTTTTGCTAGCAACTGAGTCAATTATCTGTCTAGCAGCAAATCCTAGTGAGCAAAGGGATCACTATTACATGTTTTGCTTAAAGATGTGGACCCTTCTCTATCCAAAGGATTTTGCCTGACTGAGATAGTAAGTTACACAGAATTCCTGCTCTTGCATCCATGCAAATAGCCTTAACCTCCCAAAGAAAGAAAACTGTAACACAGAGACACAATGAGAACATGACTTGCCGTGAAATCCTGTCTTCATTAAAGACAACAAGAGTTTTGCTATATACTTCAGTAGAAGTGGAAATTCTACATTGCTTCTTAATTCTACTATAAGCATACTCAATAAATATAGATTATAAAAAATAATATAAAAGCCCCCTGTGTTTGATATAAAGCCTAGAACTATGGAAGGATACTTAATTAAAGCTTCAATGAAGGTACTGCTTGCCTGTGATTTCTCGCTACCTTTCAAAGATGGCTTCTAGATCCAGGAAAGGAACAAGAAAAAAATCACTAACATTTTCCTTCTCTTTGCAAAGGTATCCAAGTCTCATTTTCCTGTTCAGCAATTCCTGGTATCAGTAGCAAATTTGAGACACTACTTTGAATTTTTAGGAAAGGAAAATCCCTACTTTACATAATTCCCCACAAATTCAAACAACTCAACACAGTCTCTCAGTGGGCTGTGGGTTGTGAAAGGTGGTGAAAGTCTTTCATTACTTCAGGTTTTCCATATTTAAAACATGGGCAGTACTTGACAGTTCATTGGCGTACAGAAAGGCTGCTTTTACCTGGTGCAATTTCCTTTGGGCTTCCTGCATGTAATCAGGGAACCAAGGTAAAGCACACTCACCCCTGCCCCCTTTGTCGCTGTCCCCGCAACAACAACAAAAAAATTCTGCAAGGAAATGACAGATGTGAAACTAAGAATACAATTTTGACTGGAAAAGGCATTGTTAAAATAGCTCAGAAATCCTTACTTTTGGTCTCTTTGTGCATATGTTGCGACGATGATATTGTGACACATCCTCCACTGCATACCAATAAAACAGTAACACGAAGAATAAATTACTTCTATTGCCTCAGAATGGACTATGGCTTCATAGTATTAAGCTTTGTAATGGCACTGAACAAAAGGGCAGTTTCTTTTCCAAAGAACTGAACTAAAAGCATGAAATTATCCCTGAAGGTTTGCATAATGGACAATATATTTTCCTGGCTTCTCAGGTAATTTCCTTGTTTTCACAGTGTTTTCTATGCTTGGAAATCCACTTGTCAAAAATGGCAGTAGTGATGTTTCGAAATGGCCTTTGTAAAATTCACACCACTTTTTGTCTTTCAAATATACTGCATTGCACCACACACATTTTCAAGATGTAAATTCTCTGTATTTCACTTCATACTGGGTATTGAATAGCCTCCACTATCAAAAGGAATTTCACCACCAACCACAAAGTCTTCTCTTTGTTTTTCACTCTTTCCCACAAGTGTCCCAGTTCCCTCTCTGTCCACTCTACACGTGTATTGTTTTTCACATAGTCTGTGGACATAGTATGTGAAGAAAACTGAGCATCAATTGTCCAAACTAGAGTCTACATAAATTCTGCATGAAGTATGGACATGAGATCGACGTGTGATATGTCAGCTTTTGTCCTGGCCCACTACAGCTCTCCAAGACAGTCTTCGATCCTGGTCACAAGGACAGAACATGGTGGAGGCACCTAGGTCATACAAGTGCAAGTATTACAGCTGTCATATTAAAAGGCATTAGTACTTCAATAGTACAGAAATTAAGAAATCCACATGATTTGGACTGACATCAGCATCCTCTGGCACAGCTCCCAGAACACCCTGTAACTACCTCTGCACATCACACCCTGCCAGGACATGTTCTAACAAGACCTCAGAGTTAAATACACAGCAGCTCTTTTGATTTTGGGTGCATATTTTTATAACTTGCCTACAGAGATATGTATGCTATACCCTGGGCTTCATAAAAAAAGCATGACCAGCGGGTAGAGAGAGGTGATTCTCCCCCTCTGCTCCACTCTGGTGAGACCCCACCTGGAGTACTGCATTCAGCTCTGGGGCCCCCAGCATAAGAAATACATGGATCTTTTAGAGTGGGTCCAGAGGAGGGCCACTAAAATGATCAGAGGGATGGAACACCTCTCCTGTGAAGAAAAACTGAGAGAGTTGAGTTCTTTCAGCCTGGAGAAGACAAGGCTCTGGGGAGACCTTATTGCAGCCTTTCAATATTTAAAGGGGGCTTATAAGAAAGATGGAGAGAGACTTTTTACCAAGGGCTGTAGTGAAAGGACAAGGGACAATGGTTTTAAATTGAAAGAGGATAGATAATTGAAAGAGATAGATAGAAGACATAAGAAAGACATTTTTTATGATGACGTGGTTGTAAGACACTGGAACAGGTTGCCAAGAAAAGTTGTGGATGCCTCACCATTGGAAATGTTCAAGGTCCAGTTGGATAGGGCTTTGAATAGCCTTCAATCTAGTGCAAGAAGTCCCTGCCCATGGTCAGTGGGGTGGACTGAATGATCTTTAAAGATCCCTTCCAACCCAAAACATTCTGTGATTCTATGATTAATGAAGGATTTAAAAACATGGGTAGCACTTCCCTGTCAATAATAATCCATTAGTCAATTAATAATTGCTCCAGAGGCAGCTGCATGGCAAACTGTATAGCTCAGCCAGCAACGACAGGCTTTACATTGGCACAGTGAAAATAAAACTAAATAGTGAGTACACAGATCAGAAACCAATAGCACAATGTAAATGTGAAAACCAAAGGGCAGCGTGCAACAACACCCAAGCAGGTATCAGGGATGGAAGAAATCAATACACAGATCAGAGACGAAGAAAAACAGTTAGTACCCAGGAAAAGAGCTACCAAGCTTCAGCAAATATGGCTGGATATCCATGTATTTGCAGTAGAATTGGAGAGGTAAGAAGCAACGGAAGCATGTGGTAACCTTTAAAGAGTAGGAGAAGAAAGACGAGGAATGACAAATTGAAAGTTCAAATTGAAGCAGTTGCTAGAATGGAAATTCATGATGACTAAATCTTTGTGTGAAAATTGCTGCCAGGTAACGGATCAAAAACAGTAACAGAAGAATGATCACAGGTGGATACTAAAAGTGTAATAAACAGAGAGCCCTTGATAAATTCAGAGCTGCTTCAACACCAGAGTTTAATGAAAGATATGTAACTGACCAACTAAACATTAACAAAATCCTACTGATATGTCAGCACGCACCAAAAATGAGCCCCTGAACAAGGCAGCAAGCAATCAAATCAAGGCAGAAGGGTAACAACACTTGACAACAATAAACCTGGTTCAATAAGGGTGAAAGTGACTGCAGAAAATCTGAAATCATAGTTAGAATACCAAAAAGGGTGAGCCTTCGGATGCACCAGAAGCTGTCTGCAGCACAGCGCCTTACAGCGTGAGGACAGATGTACCAGAGGTTAGGTCAGCTGTCCAGCTAACTGCAGTGTGTGTCTCCCAGTAGACTGCTTCCACTGCACAATGAGAACAAAACAGGCATGCAATGGTACCTCCCAAACTCTTGGCAGTTTATCACAGGTGGGAGGTTATAGCCTTTATGCTGTGCTAATAGCCCTTAACAGACTTTTCTTTCAATAATTTGCCAATTACCTACCAATCCCATTCATACTTCCTTTTAACCAAAACATCCCTTGGCAATGAACTGTGCAACAGACCATCTTAAAACAGCATTTTCTTTTGTTTTTATTGTGTTGCCTAAGAATTTCACAGAGTAGCTCTCATTCTCTGTATTTAGAGAAATCATTAATGATGATTCTCCATGCAGCTTCTCTATGACACTGTTGATTTGATGTTTCTCTGTTGTATCTCAGCTACCGCTCTTTCTGAGAGGAATAATCTTTACCCAAGTATTCTAGAAAGGGTCAAACATTTCTACCTCAGTTTTTGTTTTCAGCTTAATCTTCCTAATGTAAGGACAAACACACGATTACTTTGATTTGTTTTCTTAGGATATATAGAAGAAAGAGCACACACTGTTTAGATCCAGTTTCCTTCTAACAGGACTGGAGTGGTAAGGGTAAGTCCTAGCTGCATGTGCTGATATGCAACTGTAACCGTCTGAAACATGGTCTCCTCACGTTGCTTTTCACAGTAGTAAATAGTACTTCTTTTTGGGACAATTAAAGGTATGTGCACTCTTCTTCTGGCTAAGCTCCATGCAAGGAACAGAATACAGACAAGTTTGGTCAGCTCCATTTTCGGGAGTACACCAGTATAAGTCCAGCATTTCAACCTGACACTTGTCAGTTAATGACTAGAGACAACTGAAAAACTCACACACTTAATTCAATCTACAGAACTACTGACATTGCAAGCCCCCTAAAAAATTACCTCTGAGGTGCTGTGAAATGTGATACAAGATCTAGAATCTGTAATTTCAATAGTTCTGATGCTTGTTATGTAGGAAATGAAATTCAAAATTTTCTTACTTCAAGGATATTACAGTTGATGAGGAAGTCTAGCAAGTCATTATCTTTTCTTAAACAGGTACAAAGGGCATTTAGTCTACTATAACAATCCTAGTATATTATTCATGTGTGAAATATGACTGCTAGAGACACATGAAATAAAAACTGAGTTCTGAAACCTCACAATCTGCCACAGCACAGGCTTTTAGCTTGAAGGAGAACTCAAAACCACTTTAAAAATAGTTTGTAAAGTAGAATTATGCAAAAATGTCAATTTTCTGCTAGAACCCTCAGTTTTTCCTTATAAAACTAGTTGCGGGAGGGGGTGTTGATCAATTTGTTCTCTTCTCAGAAAAGTAATTGCAAGAAAAAGCTAGAAATGCAAGAACTGAAGAATAACCTTTGTGATCCCATTTCACTTATTACAGAGCAGACCATTAGAATCCCAAAAGAAAATCACTACCTCATCTAACTGAGGAATGAAAAAGGATGAAGTAGAGGGTGCAAAAGTAGATACTGCCTATGTGATTGCGACCTGCTACCTGGTAGTACCTTAGATACGTTTTTTAGCCCCTCCTGTTTTTCTTTTTAGATGAATGGTAGGGGCCTGGATGCAAATAATGTATGTTTACTACACATGTCATTTGTCACCAAACTGATCTTATGTCAAAGGCATACTGAAGCAAGATTAAAACCTCAGCTGTGACTATATGCCTCCACAACTAATGCTATGGCTAAAATAGAAGAGTAACTGAAAATAATATGTGTTCAGAGTGATCTAATTTGCCTTTGATTTTGAAAATCTTTGTAAGAAAAGGTATTACCTATATCTCCATAACAGAAACGAAAAAATGAAAAATGAAAATTTGAATGAATGTATTAAAAGACAAAACAATCACCTTAATCTAGAGGCTCAGAAATGAAGACGGCTTCGGTTAGATTCTCCTCTGTCTTTAGACAAATTCTGCTGCTAAAAAATAAGGTCAGATCTTGATTTAGCACCATCTAAGAAGTACACTTGTGGATTTATGTGTCAGAACTAATTATGGCTAACACTTGACCCATCTCATTTGAAAGGCCATATAACTGATACTATATTTGATGATTTTGTCACATATCACAAATAATACATTATTAAGGATGTGACTGACTTAGAATATAATTTCAGAAGTAATTTTCTCTTTCATCCAGAGTATTGTGAAATACAGTAATTTTATTAAGGATTTCTTTAAGAACCCACCCAAGGTTTTCTCTTCAACAGATAACTAGCAGCTGTTAGAGTTAAAACTTCCAAGATGACTGTCTGACTAAGCTGGGACAGATGACACTTGTTATGCTTCACTCTGTGAATATCCTGTTGTAGCAAAGTAAAACAAAGCTCTCCTGAACGCAGGCTTTCTTTGCTTCATGTCTGCAGGGTTAAGGGGACCCTTAACCTTAACTTAACTGATCCTCAAAGATGTTTCTTGCTATCTGATCTAAAAATGAGGGAATGCCTCCCAGTTCAGCACCGGGTGCCTACGGTATCAGATCCTATGAGATGGCATGTGGGAATGCTAGGGGTTCTAGGATTTAGAACAACAACAAGCTGCTAGTCATACTGAACATTTCCATCTTGCAAATGCTGCAAGAGACAACTCATACCATACTATGTAACAAATGAGACAAAGGCATTTTACAAGACAACTAAGTTCTTTTTGATACATTTACAACCTATAGTAAAATGCCACCATCAATGTCCTTTATGTAGGAATGTCTGAAATAGGACTGGTCAGCACTTACGCTTTGATGGCTTAGCCTGAATAAGAGATGAGGGTATTCAGAATATCAGAAGAATGCAAAGACACAAGTCACATTTTGCTTTAATAAAACAGAGGTCCATTTCAGGACAGAAAGCATTTTTTCCCCAAAATGACAAAACTTGGAATATATAAAACTGTCTTGTTTAAAATTCTGAGAAATGAAGGCTGCAACTACTATACCTGCAAACAGCATGTCACTGTCAAAAGTACAAATACCAATGGGGAAAAAAAAAAAAAAAAGGAAGACAGCTGTCTATCAGCTTCAGCTGTCTGTCTTCCCATGTTTGGTCATATTTCAAACCATTATATCTAGTTTAAAATGCTGCTCAGGAGCTTGAGAAATCTAATTTGCACCATTATCAACATATTCAGGTATACATGTTTCAGAATCAGGCCCTTGAAATACAGTTTGGATTTTACACTGAGAAAAATATAAAAATAGCACAACAGGTACTAAAAATAGTAGCTGGAGAAAGAAGGTTTGTTTGTGTTTATAGAACACAGTGCTATTCTAGATTCATAGGAAATGTATCATTCTAATTTTCAATCAATATTCCATTACTTTCTAAGCTAATACCTAATTGGTAATAAGATTGAAATTGTTACAGTGGATTTGGTTGTTTACTTTTCTTAACCACTTGTAAAATAGGAAAATAACAAATGTATTTTATATCTACTTAATTGCAATTTTATTTTGCATATAAACTTCCATAAAGTTGTATTTTTCAATAAATTTTCCTTATTTATTTTTGTCTGATTTTGGTCCTTGATTTTGGTTCTGAGGTTTAGTGGGAGCTGGTGTGAGGAAAGGAAGTCTTTGTGTGCTGCTCCCTTTGGGTTTCTGCCACACCATTCAGTTAAAAGCCTTACAATTTCCCATCTACAAGGTTCCACTCAAAAGTGGATCTGGCTTTCCAGAAGTTCTCAAGCATCTTTATTTGCTGCTTTGAATTTTTGGCTGAGAACTCCTCCTTTTCCTAGCAGTTAGTATACAGGCGCAGTTGTTTATATGGTCCCAAAGTTGGCTTCCCATACTAGTAAATAAACTGAAAATATGAATTTGAGAGATTTACTATTCATAGTGATTCTTTCTTGGAATGTGGTAAACAAATGACAGACTTACATAGGGAGGAAAGAGGAAGAGATGGTACCAGCTATCTCAGATACACGATATCTTTTACATTTAGAAAAGAAAAACTGGTAGTCTGTGTTACAGAGACTTAGGCCATTTTCGGTTCAAGAGTCTAACATTTTCTATTCACTAGGAATCTCTGAAAACACCAGAACAGTTGAACAGATATTCTGGCTAGAGATAGAGTACATTGAGAAGTCAAGACATGTATGTTGACCAGAAAACTATTAAAAAGTTCCATCCTATGATTAGGCTTTCAAGAAAAAAAATCACATTCTTAAGTGAATCTAAACATTTCCTGTGAAGCATGGAAATGACCTACGGGACTTTAAGCATGTGGTGTGAAAACACTCAAGCACTAACTTTATGGGGTGTGGGGAACACAACACAGTAAACACAGAGGTTACAATTTTAATACTGTTACCCAGTCAGAAGACAGCCCAAAACTAACTGAGAGGCTGTTCTAGTCCACATCTCAGTAGAAATACTTCAGAGAAAAAGTGGTAACAGAGTGTGAAGACCTTTCCCCCTACAGGTCTTTAGCCCTGGAAGTATCCAAGTACTATCCACTGGAAAGGAAGATCAGAAAGAGGTCTGCACTTGGCAACTTACAGGAACAGAATAACAATTATTTTCTTCAAAATTTCTGAGTTTTGAAGGGTTGTAGGTTGTGGCACAGCAAGCACCATCATAAGCAAAGCAATACACAATAACAAACATCAGATCTTGATCTTTTTCTTGAGAACAATCAAATCACACCTTACACCTCATGCCCCTCAAAAATGACTACAAAAACCTAAACTGCATCAAAATAATATAAGATCCTTGTATTCCCTGCACAGAACTGGGCAAGTACAGTAGAAAACCCTACAACACTAACACATTGAAAATACTTTCAGTTTCTGAATGGAACCTTCCTAACACTCAGGAGGTCAAATACAGGACACATGGGTTTATAGGTCCCTTCTTAGATTGTGTTGCTACTCCTTTACATTTGTACAAAGGATTTTGACAAAAAAATGAGCATTCTCCTTCCAGGTGCCTCTGTGCAACCACAGCAATATTAAAGCCTTTTCCTCCAAAGAAGATACAATTCTCTCCACCTAAAAATAGTCATTTGGGAAATAAATATGGGACAACCTAAATAAAATACTGCATTATATCAGATTTAAAAGGGAAGTGTTCCTTTTTATAGCATGTTTTGAGGTTTTAAGTTGATTTAATGATTAGTTGGCAGTCAAGTGAACTAATGCCTCCTCTAATAAACCTGCAGTTTCATTAAACTGACCAAAATAAACAAATCACAGATAATGAAAGGTAAATAACATGTACACTTTTAAAAAGTGAGATAATAAATCTATATTTGTAGTGGTAATTTACTTTAATCATATCTTTATATGTGTATTCATTTATATCTTTATGTATATTTGATTGTTGACTTAGCCTTGCACCCAAATATTTTGAACTGATATTTTTTTCTGGCCTTAAATAATTAAAGATTAACATGCAACTCTGGAAAAGTAAGGCAGAGAAGAGGATATTCTTTTCAACAGTCCTTTTTTCATGAATGAATCAAAATTTTTGTCAAGCTGTTCTGTAGCAGATTCAGATAGGTTTGTTTCATCAAATATTTGAAAACCAAAAATAGCGTCTACTTTAAATGCCACATGTTCTTGTTCAAAACATTAAACCCAAGTGTTGCAGGGAAAAATAGAAATTCAACAAAAAAATAATATTTCAGATATATTTCATAAAAAAACTTTATATATTTATTTCAAAATAAATTAAATCAGACAGTTAAAAATAGTTTTGAGATTGCAGAGTCATTCACATACTCACAGTGTTTTACGATGCAGCAAATAAGCACTTCGCAACCTAGAAGGATCATACCTGAAATGGCTTAGAGCTGCTGATGTGGAGTGTCTGTCTGTTCCATCTGTTTTCCTGATTTCCAAACTTGTACCACAACAGCCATCCATTGGTATTACTCACAGTTCTCTGGAAGACTGACAGCTTGTAAACTTGCTTTCCAAACATATGATAATGAAAGCGGAAAATGCAGGTTCCATTGACAGAAGGATTGAAGAGGGGACTAAGCAAAACTGCTTTATCTTGGAACTGGTGTGGCTCAGAGGATTCCATGTAGAGGTAGTGTCCCCTGGCTGTGCCTGTTGTGTGATCCTTTAATGGGCCTGTATTAACTGTGGGGGTTGGACCCTGTATTCTGATCCAGTCAAAGTCATCATCAATGTCCTGCTCCCAATTGCACAGCCCATTTTCAAAGTTACAGTGCAGGTCAGGGTCTGAAATGTAAACAGAACAGACTGTCAAGTGAAAGGAGTACCAAAAGCTGATCAGATCATACTTTAATATATTTTTCTCCTTGCAAATTTTCTTTCTAATATAGAGAAAAACACATTTTCTTCTCCTCACAAAAAATCTCCTCTGAAGAATATATACCTGCCTGCACACAAAAAACCAAAACCAAACAAAACCAAAACAACAAAAAAAATCTTTACTAAATTATCTCCTCTTTCAATATATATCTAGCAAACTCTACATAATTAACTGAATAAAAAATTGTGAATAACATTATTAAATTTCTGTATTTTTATAATTAAAGCATACAAAGGTCTTTGAAATTTAACTGAGTAAAAGACTTAAAACTAGGTTAATTGCATGAAACAAACCACAGGATACAGTCTTGTAAGTATGTGTAATAATAATGAGCTAATATATTTTTGCATTGCAGAAGCAGTCATAAAACTGGATTGTGTTTTAGATCTTTATTTTCTTCAGTAACAGTAGTATGATAAACAAAGCCAAATTCACAAGGGGCATTTATTCCACAACTGCAGTTTATTATTTGACACCAAGTCAAAATCTATTGATTAGACCAATTACTTCTAACATAAAAAAAATGTGTATCAGAGGTGATGAACTTGTATTTCATCTTTGCATCTGCCCTTCATAAACAGAACTGACATAATAAGTGATTTTTTTTAATTGTTATTTTTTATGATGTTTAAAACTGCAAGTCATATGATGCTTTCTTAGTATAGACCTCAAAATGGCTTATAAAGAAGATGAACTTTTTACAAGTGGGAAAACTGAGATAGGCTGGAAAGCCTTCACATTCTTTTAAATTCAGATCAGTTTTAAGTTGAAATTCAGCAAGTATCAGTGCAGGCTGGTATCCCCTCAAGCATGTAACATGTCCCCTGTTTCTCAAACTCATTGTGATTTGCCCAATTTAGTTACCTTGGGATGTGATAAAGCAACTACTAGTTAATTTCATTGTATATTAATGTTCTTGAGTTCTATAGTTGATGAATGCATGCTTCTGGGAGAATATCATCAATAGCACCCTTCGGCACTGCAAGGTGAATGTCAAAAATGTGAACAACCCAGAGCTTTCTCACAAATTATTTCTTTGAAAGGGACAATCATGCCCAGCATGACCTTGCAGTACAGATATTTTAATATTTTCTAGGTAGAAAGAGTATACGTCATAAAAAGAGCTAGGCCATACATTCCTTTTTGTCCATATACGTCTTCCACTATAGTTCTATCAGTATAATCAAAGACAGCATGTTAACCCAAATCAACTGGCAGTCTGTGAATCCCCGTTTTTAAAATAAACTTGTAATGCATCTATGTGTATTACAGAAGTTAAGGAAATACAACTCATTTGGATAAAGGGGACTGAATTCCATTTACCCTCAATTGTAACTCATCATATGTATTTAAGTTAAAAATCATCCAACTCTGTTTCATCAGTAACTATATTCAGTTGAATCATCATTGGCTGTGACATTGATAGGCTGCAGTAGTACTGTGCTTTTTCACTCCAGGGATGAATTAGCAAGTAAATTTTGGTTTGATGCAAAGTAAGCAATAATGGGAAGTACTTACTACAGTTGTCTTCATCCGATCCATCCCCACAGTCATCCACAAGATCACAGACCAATAAACCATCAATACATGCTTTTGTGTCTCTGCACCAGAAACGATCAGGACCTTCACAACTTAATGCTGGAGGTGGAAGAGCACAATTTTCAAATGTAATATCATCAATTGCTGAGACGCCATCATAAAATCCCAGACTGATTTTTTCAAGTGAAAATTGGAAAGGATATGGAAGGCGTCCAAGCTGAATGACTGCCTTCAACCATTGATTTCCCTCATTGTAATATGCTCTCCAAAGGACAGTAGGCTGTTTGATCCCATCCACAAGCAATTGCATCTCTGCTGCCCCAACTGACTGTCCGTAATTGTAATACCTAGAACGATAAAAAAAATGGTTATGGGTGCAAATGATGAGAACGGACCACATCATGTATAATAGCCATTATCTTCCATTATCTTTTCTGTCATAGCTCTGTGTAGTCCACACTGCCTATTCCCAGTTTACCTGTAATTCAGTCCACTTTCTGTATGATGGTAGGATAGGCTACTCTATCAGTATAGGGCTCATTTCAAGAATTGAAGATTGTGAGAGAAGAATTAAATTAATCATTGAATTAAAACCTGTAACTGAAGAGACACATTTGCTTTCATATTAATCAATGAACACTGCTCAATGAGATACACGATATATTTATATATTTAAATCAATAACTTTAAAATAAAGTTAAATCAATAACTTTAAAGTTTCAAGAAGGAAAAAGAGAATACATGCTGAATGCAAAAGTACACCTTCTATCTATGACAGATATCAATGTGTTGCATTTTACAGAATTTTTGGAGGATCTCAAAGCAGTTAAAAATCATAAATACTTAGGTGAGCAATTGTACAACAAAACTGGAAGCAGAACCAGGAACAGAACCAACAGCTTGTAATTTCCAGACCTATACCCCAACTTGAAGTCTTGAGCCTTTGAGAAGAAGACATTTACTCTATGTTAAATGTATTTGACATTACCGAGGAAAAAAAATATCAAAGTCAGCCCAAACATTTATTTAAACAGTAGCACCACTTTAGAATTCAGTAATCAAATTACCACAGTTTACTTATCCTTTTCCTCCTCCACAAGACCGCACAAAGATTGCCACAAGACAATAACTGAAAGGTGGGATTTTTAATATATATATGAAGAAAGGATTGGAAGCAAAGCTTCAATTCTTGCACTGGAGCTTTCACTTAAAGATGATACAATCTAATTTTGGATACTGTAGGTGACTCAAGGAGCTACTAGATTTTTTGATGGTTTCTCGTTCTTGAACAAAATTCCACAGCATTTGATAATTTACTTAACCAAAGTAGAAATGTTAGCAAAACGACTGTGGTATTTGTCTGTGTATATGCAGACACAAACTTTTAATATAATTTTGCTCAGATTCATCCCATGTTTCAGTTCTGTTCTCCAAGTGCTTCAGCTTACTTCTGCATATTGTTCATAAGGATTAAAGAATAAAGAAGAAATAAACACTGCAGAGGAATGTATGTCTATTGCAAACTATAACCTCAGTTTCAGTCCAAAAGAAGCAATGCGAGATGATCCATTAGTTTTAAGTCTAAATTATTTCATACCAAAAGGACAAGGTGCAATTTGATCCAGTCTGCCTGAACCTTGGGCTTTGTAGCCGAGCTACTTGTGAAATGATGCTGCTGTTTTTCAGAATGAACATAAAATGACCTATTAAAATAAAACAGAAAACAACTTTTCAGGTTGAAGAAAAAAAGCGTTTCTAAGGTTTTTTAAGCATTAATGGCCTCCGCTTAAAATCTGATTAAAGAGCAGGTATCAGTTCCTCTTCCCTGTTTCTAGGCCTGGCTTGTCTTACCTTCAGTTTTGTTATAGGTGTGATCCTGTGGAGGAGCTTGCTTCTGAAAAGCAGGTGCAAGAGCACTACTGGAACTTCTTACCCAGTCAAATTCATCTGCATTTGCAGTTTCAATCCAGCCACAGCTCTCTCTCTCAAAATCGCATACAGCAGCTGAAATGAAGAAAGATATATTTAACTGTATCTCTACACATGGCATTACTAAACAAGCTTTGCAGTATGAAAAGGAAATAAAATACTTCTCTCACCAATGCTCTAGAAAGAAGTCTAAGCAAGGGGTGTGGGGAAGCAGAGTATGGCCTCATACCAGTGAGGGGGTATTTGCTTTATAACAGTTGGATAAAACAGCAGTCCCACAGGAATGACCAAGCCATCATTATGTGCCATGTACTCAGTAAAACAAGTCCTTCCCTCTAAAGGCACTGGAGCCAAAGCTTTCAAAGCAGGCAAGAAGGCACTGAAAAAGACCTCACAACCCTCATGTTACAGAGAAACAACACAGAACACACAAGCATTCTGCAAGATTTTTTAGGGAATCAACGTTGGAGCCAGTAATCAAATCCCTTATTTCCTGAATCTCAGCAAGTATGGTAATGATAACAAAAGCTTTCCTCTAGTTATAACAGGAATTAAGTTAAACATTAGGCATTATTGAGACACTGTGATATTGGCAATCTCTGAAACACAAACTACTGCAGTGAAAAAGATTTGAAAAATATATTCAGCTGCATTCTTCAATGCTGCATTTAAAAGACCAGTGATATTTTAGAAAATTGCTATAATACGAAATAAAGAAGTGAAAGCGTGTCATGTGTGACTGAACATAAATTGACAAATATTTATTATGTTAAAATGAAGAAACATCAGGTTTTCCTCTTCTGCTCTTTAAAAAAAAAATTCTCATTAAATCACAAAATGGTAATCTTTGAGTCCTGTAACTATAACAGGCTTTCAATGGAAAATCTTAAGAAAATTATTTCAAGATTTGTAAAAAATGTAATTTATTCATTATGCACATAGACTAAACGAAAAAATATTCAGACATGACTGTGAGAATTCTGCCATTATTTTATAACACCCTATCACAACTTCCAGTAGCCACATCATATGGTATAGAAAATGCACGTTTCAGAAACAAATTAAGTCTCTTGGAGAACAGGATTATATAAGTGTTTTTTTGTGGAAGGTATGGGAGGTTTTTTCTTCTTTAAGAACTGTGTCACATTAAATTATACAACATTTGTAGAAAAAATAAAAAAATTACTAGCCAGGAAAATTAGTATTACTGTTCATTAGGGCGTCTAAATAGACAAGGTTTTGTGGATTATCAAGCAATGAGCATAGAATTCCAGTTATTAACACTGCTGTAAAAAAATGATTCCATAAATATGAAAGACGATGTAATATTTAAGAGATGAAAGAAACTAGGAGCTTGCTTTACCTATGGCATTTGTGGGTCAGAAATGTCAACAATAAAATAAGGTAGATGAAATGTGACAATGAAACTGAAGGAAGAAAATTTTTTGTTAGCCTGTTCTGATACAACAAAATAAAGACAAAAATGTATTTGTGAGTATTCAAGGACCTAGGCATGACAGAAATGACTGAAAATCCACCAACAGAACATAACAATCAGGGAATATGGAGACCTATTTCTGATTTGCTTTTTGCTCAATGGAAGAAACTGTCCCATATTCCCAAGAGAACAGGAACAAGAATATGACAAACCATGGACACAGATGTTTACACCAAAAAAGGCAAATAAACAAGATAAAACTGTTAAGTCTGAGCCTAGACTTCTTGCATCTGTAACTTGTTACAGAGAAAAAACATAAAAGGAAGGTTGCATCAGACCACACACACAACTTAAGCGTGGATGAATACATTGACATAAAATAACCTTGAAACCTTCAACTAAATCTCAGACCAACTACTTACCACCTAGGGAAGATATAAGAATAGACAAGCTGGTACAGCCTGGGTGAAATGCACTTGGTTCTCAATGCTTGATTCAGCCCTTCAATTGCCTAATTATCCCATAACCTCTTTGACTGGCACTTCCATTTCAGACAGATTATCCAGAAAGAAAGGCTGTTGCTTGAGTATCTCACAGTGAACACATACACACTAAGCCTCCCTCTCTGCTAGTACTTTATTTTCAACCTTTCTCCTGTTTCTTATTTTCTTACATGCTCTCTTTATACTCTAACCATCAAGTGGCCCTACAGACTCTGCCAGGCTACCTTTGCCTTTATTGCTAGTTTTTCTGAAACTTTTTTTGTCATCCTTGCTGCGTTTCAACATTTAACCCACCAAAATTTGTCACCTTTTCCACCTTTTTCATCTGAACATTACTTCAGCTATTTCTTTGCTTTTTTGTTTTTTTTTTTTAATTCTAATAATATCCATGCCACCTGTATGGATATATTTTTCTTTGGTGTCCCTTTTAGCATCTTTTTTAACATGCTCTCTCAATGATCATGAAGGAAACAGGGTGATACTGTGAGCATAACATTATTTTATACCACAGCTACTATTTACTAATGTGATACATACACACTCAAATGACACCATACTTTGTAGCTGCGCTGGCCTAATTTCTACAGTAAAAAACTGACTAGTGGTCAATTAAATAATGTATTGCAAAAGTTCATCAGTAAGAAGCAATGCTAACCAGAAAAGAAACCAAAACCCAAGTTACGATTTGAAGATTGAACAAGTTTGGTCTTTACAAAATCCCAGTCAGAGTTCCCCCTTCCCTCACTTTCCATCTCCAAATATCTGCTACAGTTTGTTTGTTTGTTGGTTTTTTTTTGGTTGGTTTGGTTTTTGGTTGTGGGTTGTTGTTGGTTTTTTTTAGGGGGTGGTGGTGGGAAGAAAAAAAAAAATACTTTCACATAAAAATTTAGAGTAAAAAAAAACAGAAATGCTAACCTAACTTGCATGATGATATTCTCATGTATAGAAAATAATGGTTTAAATCTAACAATTATTTAGGACAGATAGATATAGTAGTCTCGGCTACAGATGGCTACAGGGAAAAAACCATTCCAGAGCATTTTATTCTGCTAATTTCTGTTGGGAAATCTATTTCAATAGCCAGGACGTTGCAACAGACCTGCTTGTGACTTCAGTCATGTGGGCTTTTTAATAATAGACAAACATGACTTGTACATAACACATAGGTGTATATCTCTTGTGAAATGCAGAAGAATTTTGCATATAAGACAGGCAAAATATGCAGAAGGAAAAGATTTTGTTATAAATAATTTCTAGTGATTTCACTACATACCTACATTTTTAACAAGCTAACTGCACATCATGTCTCCTAACACTAATTTACCTTAGCTGTAGGACTTGCAAAGATCGAGATTTTTAAAAAGAGAAAATAAAATTCTTTGGGTGCATACACAACACTAATCAAGCCTGCATATAACCTAAATATTACCCACAAAAAATAACTACTGTCACATGTAATTATTACAATTCCATTTCTAAATAATTATATGAAAATAATCTACACAACTCTGACTTTGGTGGCAGTCCATTCTGCACAGTGAGGCAGATCGGCAATCATCTAACTAAAGGCAGTTTCAATAACAGCTTTTTAAAGTGAAATAACATCCAAAACCACTGGTTTAGTAAATCAAACATTTTCTGGAAATCTCTCAGTGCATATGATACTGGAAATATAGCAAATTAGATTCAAATTTCTCCTCCATTTAAAAATAGTAATGAAGTCTGAAGAGAATTAAATTTCTTAAACAAAAAAATAACCAGTGATGTAGGTTGTTGGATACCCATGTCTATATAAAATAAAATACGAGGAATTTACATATTTTTTAACAACCAAATGTTTAGCTTTCTACGTCTATTAGAATGCTTCTTCTATATAACTGAAAGGGAAAGTTCCTGGTTTTATTGAACTAAACAAAACTAAGATCTGAGGGTCACTATTCAGGCCACCTGGTTATTTACCCTGTATTCTGTGCCACTGAAGCTCACTCATACAATATTTGTTGTCATAGTGCATAACTTGCAAGAAACTACATAGGAGCGACTACACGACGAGATATATTTATTGCCTAAAAATATTACATAGACATTTGCTGACATCAGTAGAAAAGTTAGATTCATGACTTCTGGGTTCAATAGAAATTCTGAAAGCATGTGTGGTCTCTGGCAGAAAAATATCCTTGTTCATTCTCCAATGTTCTTCCTTTCCACAGCCTGTTTCCCCCTTTACCTGCTCCACAACTGCTCTTCTCTGACACCTTATCTCAGTCCTAGTCTATCTGGAAAGCTGGAAATCTTCACTGTCTGTCCTCATTTTCCCAGATAGCTAGGTCTTTGCTCCAGGTCCTTTCATGTAGTTTCAGTTCTCTGTCACTTAACTGCCACACTGTATACCAATCCCCGCTAAAGCATCACTGCTCCATCTCCATATTCTTCATTCCCATTCTCTCCCTGCTTTAATCTTACTTACCAAGCTTAATTTTCATTATTGTTATCTCTCCTGACACTCTATCACTGGCTCTTTGGCCAGCTGTTTTTAATCCTTCCCCCAGAGTAGTTTGGGTCCTTCTTGCCCTGGCTTCCTCCAGCCCCCAATTACTTCTCTCCCACATCAGCAAGCTCATGCAATGCAGCCTTTGCAGCCATTACTTGTCCACAGCCAAAGATGGTTTCCCATCTCTGTAGGTGGCATTTTAGTCCCATCCCTTCCCTATTTAACTTCCACAAACTGATCCTAATGCAGTTGTCTATTTGTCTATAATTCCAGTCATAAGTCCCTTCTCCAATTTACAAGCTGACAACCTTACAATCCTTGTAAGATGGCTGTTCCTGGCCTCACTTTTAAAAACAACTGATGTGTTTGGCTGAAATGAAGAAGTAGCAAGCATATGAGACAGACATTTTTGCATGCAAGATTTTAACTCTAAAAGTAAGATTTTGGAAGAGTTACCTTGTAACCACAACAGAAGTTTTACATTTTGGCAAGGTTAGTAATGAAAAATATGAGGAATGCTTCTTATAACATGAAGGAAATATTTATTACTTATACAAAGGTGATCATTAGAAACCCAGTAAAGCTTATAGTTAAACAATTAAGCCACAAAAGCAGTTCTTAAGAAACAACACATGCATCATTCTCTTTATTTGCCTTCTAAGCCAAATTAAGCTACAAAAAACTCTGTACTAACATAGACATGACCAGATTATGAATTAAAGACTAGCCTTAGCACATTCATGCTGCCCTAGATCGTACACCATAGAAATGATAACTATCAAATGCGTATTTCAATTATAAAGATATAAATACAAAACAATGTGAGTTTATATGTGCCGGTTTTGGCTGAGGTAGGGTTAATTTCCTTCACAGTAGCTTGTATGGGGCTGTTTTGGATGTGTTGATAATACAGGGATGTTTTAGTTATTGCTGAGCAGTGCTCACACAGAGCCAAGGCCCTTCCTGCTCCTCACCCCACCCCACCAGCGAGAGGGCTGGGGGAGCACAAGAAGCTGGGAGGGGACACAGCCAGGACAGCTGACCCCAACTGACCAGAGGGACATTCCATGCCATATGGCATCATGCTCAGCAATAACTAGGGGGTGACATTCAAAGTGATGGCGTTTGTCTCTCCAAGTAACCATTATGTGTGATGGAGCCCTGCTTTCCTGGAAATTGGCGAACACCTGCCGGCCAACAGCAAGTACTGAATTAATTCCTTGTTTTGCTTTGCTTGTGTGTGTGGCTTTTGCTTTACTTATTAAACTGTCTCTATATCAACTCATGAGTTTTCTCTTTCACTCTTCTGATTCTCTTCCCCATCCCAGTGGGGGGAGTGAGTGAAGAGCAGAGTGGTGCTTAGCTGCTGGCTAGGGTTAAACCAGAACGTGGGGCTCAAAGGGTTCAAGACAATGACAGGTTTGATTGGAATGTGCTAGAATGAGTTTTTAGCTGTTATTGTTGTTTAGCTATTGATTGGCAGGCTCCCATGCTTGCTATAGGGCTTGCTTGACTTATTGTTTATAAGGAGTCGAGTGCTCGTTAGTGCTGCTTTTTGCTTTCGCTGCTTGCTGTACTGCTTATCATCTTCCTGTGCTGTGCCTGGGAACATTTTGCTAACAGCAATGGCGATGTGCCTGGGCTGGCAGATGGCCAGGGCATGGCTGCTGTTTCTGTGCTGCTGTACTGGACAGGCTGGAACTCCGGTGTGAGTTCAAGTCAAAAGGACTGTGACCTGTGGATGAGTCCATGCAGGAGCAGGACACCCCAAAGTCTCTGTGGCCGTGGATGACTCCACACTAGAGCAGGTAAATCTCAAATCATCTGTGGCTGTGGCTATGTCTGTGCCACAGTAGGTATACCTCTGAGGGGACTGTGGCCCAGGAATAAGTCCATGCTGGAGAAGGTATACCTAGAAGTATCTGTGGCTGTGGGTAAGTTCATGCTGCAGCAGGTACGCCTTGAAACATCAGTGGCTGTGCAAGCAGTTACGCTGGAGCACCTGAAAGCATGTGGCCATGGATAAGACCACAACAACATGCTGTATTTTTATCCAAATGTAAATTATTTCATATTTATTTTATATATAAAACCATATAATTATTACTGATAATCCACACCACGTAGACAGAGGAAAAAAACACAAAATGCTGAGCATGAAGGATGAATTGCAGAAGGTCAGACAGAATACCAGGAATATGTTCATGTTACCAGATTACTTTCCAACCTGATCTTATTCCCTATTCCATCATCATCAGCGTCCTTTGGTTGGAGAAGTGAGCATTTAGACTCCACTGCATTTATAGTATGTAGACCTTAGAAATTATACTGTAAGTTCATCTTCCAGAGCATAAACACACAGTGTGATAGGTGTGTTAAGTAAATGCTATAAATCTGCAGCTTGAAAAAGGCAGTTACTTTTCTCTTCTGCTTTAAGAGCTTTATAACTGGAGTTAATTCTTCAGATGTAGAAAAAAAGCTGTGAGCTAATAGTCAGGAGTAGTGGCACTCTAGAAAGAGAACATTTAATAACTTTTTTTATTATTATTATTTTTCTCAACTAGTCAAAATGAATTTGAATTTTTTTTTTCAGTTTGGGAGATGTATTTTTGTAAAAAGCAACTAGAAACATCTAGTTTCTAAAAAAAAAATAATATCAAAAACATGAATGTGGTTCTAAGAACAAAGTGGAGCAAATTCTTGTCTTGTATATGAAAAGAAGTAACCAAGGCAACTTCTTGCAAGACCCGGGAGCTCAGAAATCTATACTAAGAAAGAAAGTCTGAGAAATCGAGATCTTCAACTGATTTTTTTTCTGTCCTGACAGAAACAACTCATTTGAGAGGTAATGAAAATCAAGAGATGTCTTAAGGATTGATGCTGTGAGATGAGATAATTGAATGGAGGACCCAAGCATCTAAGGAAATAATCTTGCTGGATTTAAGATAAAAAGATTTAAATGAAAGGCATTTTGAGAGATATTTTAAGCCTTGTATCTTTGCCTGGTTCTCATACCAAGAGGAGATACATACAACAAGGTTAAAGAGTATACAACCACCAGCAGATGGAACATCATGGAAAACGCCATTAATATTGATGCAAGGAGCAATGTAGTTGTAGGTGGTGAAGTCAACAAAACATCTGTGCTTAGCCAAGCTAAGACATTAGGAAAGGTGAAATGGAAAAGTGAGGGGAAAATGAAATCCTTTCATCCAATTGCGACAACATACATAACAAAAAGAAAACAGAAAGTAATGGTACACTACATAAGCATGAAGATATATTTTCTTTATTTTTATTAATTTTATATATATAATTTATATATAATATTTATATTTTAAAAATGAATTGATTGTTATATAAAAAAACCACCATTTGAGAAGAATTGTAAGAGCTATTCTAGTACTATAGACTACCAGATTTACATGCTGAAAGGCAAGTTTATTGCTTGGAAACAGCCAATTTGCCAAACTGCTTGGAGAGACATTTGTGTACCTACATTCTGCTCCCCACATTACAAGACTCAATGCTAGCACACACTGAGCCAACTCAGCAGTACAACAATGATTTATAAGTAAGCAGTATATTTAGAGCAAAGATCACCATAAACATATTTAGAATGACTCCATAGTTTAAAAGTTAGCATGGCATCGTTAATATATCATGTGGGCAAGTGGGACTTGGGATATAATAATAGTTTCTTCAGTCATATAGTTAGAGAAAAAAGAAAGAGAAAATCAGGTGCCATATACGAAACTTGTGATTAAGGATATCCTAGGACTGGTTAAACACCTAATGGGACATCTGTCTTCACTTTGTGTATAATGTTGAAATGGAAACATAGGCTGAATGGCAAAAAGGAAGGGTGTTTTGAAATATAAATGGCCATATTTGAAGCAAACCCAGTAGATTTTTCTTGATTAAAAGCTACCAGTTAACTGCTGTCCCAGAGCAGTGAAAGAGATGTTGCATGCAATCATATCTACTTAGAATGTTTTTAATTAAACTATTGATTTTAAAGTCTTATTATTTGGTCAGAGAACAAAATCCCAGTCCCCAAGTTCAAGAAGGGTAATGGGAGAGCAATCCCGACTGTCATAACCCAATAATGCATAAGATGTGTAAAGTACATTTTGAAAAAAAGTACAAAAAACATGAAGTAAATCAAAAAGTGATAAAGTGTAATAACAGCTTTAATATGACATGGGCAGGGAGGCAGTAAAGAAGTACAAATCCTCAGCGGTGCCCAGTGAAATGAGCAGAAGCAATAGATGCTTTTTGCTGTACTTTAAGGGTGATCAAACACTGGAACAGGTTACCCTGAGTAGCTGTGTAGTCTCCATCCTCAAAGATACTCAGAACTCAACTGCATAATGTCCTGGGCATCCTGCTCCAATGGATTCTGCTTTGAGAAGGGGGGTTAAGTGGATGATCTTCAAATATCCCTTCCAACTTCATCTATTCTATGATAGCAGCAGAACATTTTCCCCACCTTCACTCTGGCCCACAAGAGGAAAGATATTCTGCCTAGCAAACATTTAATAGCTATTTCTGGTGTTACCTCATCAAACAGTTACCTAATAAAACAGAATGCAGTTTCTTTCCTTCAAGCTGTGTCTATTTTGTATACAAATCTTTCTAAACCGGGGGTCCTCAAACTTTTTAACCAGGGGGCCAGCGCGCGGATGCAGTGGCAGGCAGTCATCTGCGGCTGCTTGGTTCCCCCCCCCAACCCCCGGCGGGGGGGGGGGGGGGGGGGGGGGGGGAGCGGGGCGGGGGGTTCTGTTAATACCGGGGGGGCGGATTGAGGACCCTGGGGGACGTATCCGGCCCGCGGGCCATAGTTTGGGGACCCCTGTTCTAAACAACTGCTCTAGCCAAGAAAGATTGGATACTGAAACTGTAGAGAAATTGCATGAATAAAAATAAAAGTTGTATCTATTTCTTTTATCTGCTAAAAGACAAATAGGTTTTTGTTTATCTGATCAATACCTCTCAAATTTCCTAATAAAAATAAAAGAATACAAGCATGGATTTTGGATTGTATTAGTACCTGTGAAGAAGTTTCTGTTTTGTGATGCATAACATAGCACAGTCCGAAAATACTATAAAGATCTTGTCTACAATATTTCTGTTATTTGTGGAAATGACAGAAGCCATCATGTTCTTATTTTTTGAAAAAAACAGTACTGAATATTGGTCATGGCAACTCCCTTTGAAATGCATCATGACTTTTATAGCATCGTTGACAGTTCAATGCAAAAGCAAGCAACTCATTTTCAGGGTTGGAAGTATAACCATATTCCTTATGCAGAGCAGGTAACTGAACGAATCAAAAATACTTCTGAAGCTACGCATTACAGTCCTGAAAATTTCAAGCTTCTTTCTGACTGTACAGTGGACAGGGATTCTGTCTCTCTAAGTAGATTCCCTCTACTTTCCCATGTGCTAGTTCCCATGCAGAGTAAAGCCAGGCACATAGCCCACATAGGAGTCATGGCACATCTGAACAGAAAATGTCAACAGCCTAAATTGTATCTGTGACCATGTCTGTGAACAGATGCTTTACTTACCAGTCCAGCTGTGGTATATTCACATCAAAATTAAGGATACAAAACTTACAATTTGAATGTGAGACTATGACCACTGCATTTTTCATGTTTCCTATCACACTGCTTCTCAGGTCTAATTTCAGGACCGTCTATGTTTTAAGACTCATTTCACACAGTGGTGTCACAGAATTTCCAAATTTGTACAAGTGTAACATATTTTCTTCACTTTTTTTTAGCATAATTATGTATATGTGAAAGCATGTGTGCAAAAGTGTGTAGACAAGTTCTGTTTGGTTTATTTTACAACAGCTCCCTGAATTAGCTTCCAATAGCTTACAGATTAAGATTTTATTCAGTATAACACCGTACCTGATACTTAGCATCTTAAAGAGTTCTAAAATAAAATACTATATTTTAAGCAACACTTTCTGTTAAATAATTAATTGCAGACTTTTTTTCTGGTTTTAATGCTAAGAGGGAAGTAGTTGCTACAGAAAATAAAAAGGGAAAAATTCAGAATAGAATGAAAATGAAGTAACTGTTTCTCAGGAGCTTTTACCTTTAATTAAAGTACATTTATGAAGTCACGAAAGCCTGGCAAATAGGACAAACAAACATAGTCACTGCAGCCTAACGACCTAGATTTTTAAATTTTCACTTACGGCACTTGGCTTCATCATGGCCATTTGAACAGTCAGGTGTAAAATCGCAGAATTTGTCAGGTGAAATACATTGTCCATTCCCACACGAAAAATTTCCCGGTGGACAGTAAAAAGATGAAGAATTAGCATCTGCAAATTCTGTTTCCCCTTAAAAAATCATTAAAAAGGAATTAGTAAACACACACACACATATATAAAATCCTAAGAAGTGCTCTTTATTGTCTTTTTATATGGTAATGTACTCAGCATAAGGAACATAAGTGTCACCTATGAAGTCAGCTAGACTATATCATGACTGGTAAGAAATACAGTTGATGTTAATGTCTGATGCTCTTAAACTGTATATTATTCTCCACAATATTCAAACTTCTACATGAAAAATTATCAAAAAACCCTTAGAGTTACAGAGCCTGGCTCCAGTTCAGAGGTGACATGCTGTGTACAGCACCCTGCTGTTTCCCCCGCAGGTGGGAGCAGGCCTTTCACAAAAGCTTTCTCCTGTAGCAGTGGTTTCCCTGCGTGCAGCTCACAGTAAAAGTTCCAAGAAGCCAAAAATATAACGTTACACTACTACTAGCTTGCACCTCAATCTACACACCAGAAAACACCCCAAAATTCAATGAATGGGTAAACAAAAAGTCAAGGGCTATTGGTTTCACTTCAGTAGATTTCTGGAAAGAGCAAGTGAGAGGAATGATACGCAGCTTTTAATCTTTTTTTTGTTTGTTTGTTTAACTTAGGGGCTTTAGATAGCCATACTGCTGTACAGAAAGAGCTTTTTTTAAAAAGAACTTCCTTCTAAAAATATCTTTGTGACTGCTAGGTAAATAGGGGAGTTGTAGGGGAAATAACTGAAGCAAATTAATGTTTCTTCAGATACCTAGCTTCCATCATTCAAACTGTGTAGTGGGATCAGGGAAGCCTTAAAAACAGAACACTGAAGTTTTCTATTATGTCTTCAGATTTTGCAATAAAGAAGGAATTCAGATATCTCCTGGGTATAACCCATAAGCATTACCACTGAATACATATGTGCCCATGCCATTTTAGAAAAGTAGTTATTAATAGTCAAGAGGACCAGAAGCAGCAGTCTGACAGAAAGTTACACTATTTTATATTTCCATCCATTGGCACTTCAACGTTACAGAGTGTGAGTATACAAACAAATTTGGTGGGCACTTAACTGTATGTTAGGTATTTGACAGTAATGACTGGAGAACCCTCTAACCTAAAGATAATGCAGTGGAATATGTTCTTCGGTGGGAGATACAAGATGCTTTGCTTCTGTCTCTGCACCCAAGTATGAACGTGGGTGGGTACTACATAGTAAGCGGTATCTGGAAATTCCCACCAGAACTCACTTTGCAGAACTAGTGCATGCAAACTACTTATAGCAGCTAATGTGTAACACAGGATGACAGTCTTCATTATAGGTGATAGACTACAGCATACGGACTTTTTCCTCAGATTATCCCTAACTTTCTTAATGGTATATTGCAGTTTTCAGTCGAATTACAGTTCTACATGACAGACATTGGGGAAAACTTATTGAAATCCACAGAACTTGCCTTCACTTTCCTGGCTGACACTTGGAAGTGATCTATTCACGACTCCACATTCCTCTGTTATACTGATGTTGTCAATGGCAACAGTAGCATTTTTTGTTAGAATGGTAGCTCGTAAAATAATCTGTAAAGATAAATAAGTTAGCTCATTAAAGTGACATAATAAAAAGACATATATATATATATATATATATTCCTTTATAGTTTACAACATCTGCACAGGAAGTAAATACTGCCTACCACCAACTCCAAATACCAGCCAGCAAAAACTGCAGTTGCTTCACTCCTCAGTCAGAAATTTACTCCTCAACTGTAAAAGCCAAACCTACCTTTACTTATGGAAAGTTATGCAACACAGATGACATTGCTTCAATTGAAACTGGTAAAAGCCATCAATATTTGAATGAACTGTCTTCCTGCTGGAACCATTAAAATTTATACATATTTTTAAATGAGCTATTCAGAGTTGCCAAATATAATGGTTTACAATTCCATTTAATTGTGTTCTTTAATACTATGCCTGCTGAAGTCACAATATGTGGCACAGTAAACGTAGGGATTGTAAGGATGCTTTTGTAAATACAAGGAAATATGCAGGAGATCATAAAAGGAAGTAAAGTTCAGTCATAACCTACCAATAATGAGAATTTAGTGGCCTTTCTTTTAGACCATTTTATAGGTGAGATAAAATGAAGAGACTAAATCTGGAATTTTGCTTTGCTGATTCCCCTAACAGTTCCTTTCCAAGATTTAGTAAAATATAACAGCCTGAGATCATGTAAATAGAAAATCAAACTTGAAAACTACTAATTGTTTCTGTAATCAATGTGTCAAATTGACCTATCTGTACTTCTCCTGCCTTTAGCCAACATAAGACACTTGCTCTTATGAGCAGTATTTATAGCAAATTCACTTTTTAAAAGCTACTGCACTATTGCTACCAGATTTTTATTACAGAAAGGTTATTCTAATGCATACAATAGTGAAACAATGGTGATGTTCTTTAATAGCTACATCTATTGAAAGAACTGAATGGAATTTTTTATACGATCAGTAAAGAACAGAAATTTTCTTTTTATAGATCATTATAAAAGTAAATTAAATCTAAAGGCTGAAGCACAGTAACTTTTTGAAAGCAATGTAAATTTAATTTCTAATTACCTGAAAAGGCACGTCCTCAGCTGCACTTTCTACAGGTACATTCACTTTTGTCCACTGCATATCAGGCAATCCTGAAATGTCACACAATTTTTCCAAATTTCTATCCAATGCAGTTCTTTTAAAGACAGAAAGCTGGGAATCCTGAGATAACCGGTACCAAAATCTTATCTGTTGAAAGGTTTTAGTGAAACACTTTAAAAACTGAATCAGCAATCTTCAATGAATTCAGCACCTACCCATATACATACATTGTGACACAGAAAGACATGAAAGGTCTAAACAGAGCCCTGAAATAAAAGAAAGAGATGGATGAAACTATGGCATGTTGAGGAGCAGTATTATGTCTAAAGATAAAACTGTAATTAACAGTAAAGCTTATTTTTAAAACTTTAAACTCGTATCTACCAACTGATGCAGACTGACTGATATGATCTCCCTTAACTTCTTGGCTTAGTGAGGACTTACAAACTTCTCAAAGATTGTTTTTCTTCACAAATGCTGAATATAGGACAGCTTCATAAATTATACAAAGTATGTGAAGTATATACATAAGTATGTTAATCTCAGAAGTACAAGAGCTGAGGTACTTATATGAAAGAAACCTTAACATCTTCTATTTCCACAACCAACACAAATTAAAATTATTTGAAGACACATGTTTAAAATAATCTATTGCTCTCCTGAAACAAATGGATTGAAGAAAAAACAATTACTGTAGTTGGATGAGGCTATAAAAACCTGTGCACCAAGCAGAAAATATCAGAAAACAATGAGTATCCCAGTTCACTATGCCTCCCCTGCAACACAGAGTAAATCTGCTGCTTTTAATTTTTTTTTTTTTTTTAACTACTACCCAGATAAAATTTCAGCTGCGAAAGCTCAGCAGGGAAGAAATAAGATTTTCAAAGACTAATTTTTTTTTCTTCCCCAAGTCCTTCCTGCTTCACACAGTGAAAGACTAAAATTTCTTCAACTGTAGATAACTCTTCCCTTTAAAAAACTTGAAACTTTGTGAATGGAAAATAAGAGCTGTAAAAATAGCTCTTCCCACCAAGTTCTCTGCCCATCCGCATACAATCTTACACTGTGAATCTTGCCTTTTATTTATTCATGTTGTATCAACTTCTAAACAGAGTTAAAGAATACAGACCATTCTGAGTTAATAGCCAAATGAACCTTACGTGGCTTTTTGCAAGACAACAACAAATATGAGAAAACCCATTTTAGCCTCAGGACAAACATAGATGCATGCGTTAGCCAGCTTTCAGTTAGACATGAGACAATTAAAGTCTTTTATTTGAGCAAGACAGCTGACACAATAGTCTGTACAGGTTGTGGAAAAGCATTTCATTAGGGACTCTTAACAGGAAAAACTGTCTTAGGGTAGTGGTATAATTTTTACTTAGTTTAATTTATCATGAATTAATGCAAGTTTCTAATCACTGGTTGAGCTACAGAGAAAAAAAGAAAAAACCCAGATACTTAGACACAAACTTGAGCAAACACCTTTCCTCCCCCTTCCCCAGGCCAGCTTAAATCAAACACTTAGCCTGCCCCCTTCCTAGCCTTAATTTCCTTAGTTTTTGCTGCAGTTTATAGTCAGTCAGGCCCAATTCCTTAGGTGAGGCAACAGGTGGAGCATGTGGTTAGGCATGTGTGTAATGGTTTCTTTCTGGTGCTCCCTTCCTCTGCTCATTGCTTCTTACTCTTCCTCCCTTGCTTCAGCTCAGGGCTTTGACAGGCCACAGTCCCTCTGGGCTGTCCCCACCCCAGCATATGTTGCCTATAGCCAAAGTCCCTTGGGGGTGTCTCTGTCCCAGAACAGGTCACCCACAGCTCCAGTCCTCTCAGTCATACCTCCTCAGCATGGACCATCTTCTTCTGTGCGAATGTCTCCAGCTGTGTCCCCAACAATGTCCTCTTCCACATCTCTCCTCCTTGTTTATCCCCAATAAATCTTTTTTCTTTTTTTCCTTTTTTTTTTTTTAAACAAAAAGGGAAGTAGTAGTTTTAAGAGTAGCCAGCCTCTGATAGGAGTCTTCTCTTCAATAAATTATCACATTAGCATCTCTGTTAAAGCTCTAGACTCTTAGTGAGCCAAGGAAGTTGAAGAGCAGGACTGATGAATTTGAGAACTCCTTACATTCAGATCATTGACTAATAATCTGGAAATCATCATCCATGTGGATTCACTACTTTTCACTTCTGGCCCTGAATTTCATCCATAAAACTCACCAATACCGAAGACCCAGTATCTGCTATGTAAGAAAGGAGAGTTTCTTTTTGCTTGTGTTACGTAGTACAAGGTAGATCAGTGGTTAGGAAATAAACTTGTTACAACAGACTGTTACTTTTTAGTATCTTCTGACATCCTGGCTGGTGGACTTGTTCTCTTAGTTTCCCAATGTTTATTTTTAAACGACGCTTGAACATAATGTAGTATATAAAATAATCCCAAGACTTTGCCAATAAATTGAAATACTTTCATGTAAATTTTTCCCCCACCAGACAGCTTAAGGAATAGAAGGCAGCAGTTATACAACCACTTTTCAAGATGAGCTGTCTGAAGAACTACACCCTAAACAATCCAGATATAAGTTTTATGTTTATCAAATAGTTTTTTAAACAAATTTGTATTTTCATTACCTAAGAAATAAAGTTTTCCTCCCTCTCTATGTCTACATGTTCTACTTTGCAATGACTACTGTGTTCATTAAAAAGACATAAACAGAGAGCTAGGATTAGAAATTTGCTTCTACAACCCTGAAACCTTGACCTAAATGATGTTTCTTAGCTGACATCTAGAGAAAGACGCAGCTACAAGAAGCTGAAGAAAAAAGTTACTCCTAAGTTTCAATTAACCAGTCAGGCACAATATAAAACTGTTATCCCTCAACTACATTTTTTATTTTTTTTATTTTTTTTAACAACTGGAGCCAAAGAACTTGTAAAGCTATTAATAAACATAGATCTCTTTATGTAGATCCTTTTATCCTCTCAGTGGGACATCCAAGAGAGGGCAACATCTCACATTTACACTCAGAGAGCTTAACACACCAATACACATCCTAATGAGCAACCCCTACTCCTTGCTCTTTCCCAGAAATAAAAGTCTTCAGGCAAAATGTGGCAGAAAGCCAGGCTTCCAGTCTTCAAAAACACTCTTTTCAGACATGTATAGCTGGGTAAGAATTTGTCCTAGTTTTTGTTGAATCTGGGAACTTTAAATACATTCAATATGTACACATCAAAATTAAAAATGGCTTCTTCTACTGACTTTGAACTAGAGAAATGCATGTGCATCCCTGCCACATTTGTATTTATTTTGAATGGAGATCAAACTCTGCAACCAATCTAACCAGAATGATTCATTGATTTATATACCACTTGTGCCCAGCTCACCTTAAGGGGTTCTAAGATAAATTAATCTGAACCTGAAAGGTGATTAGCTACTCAGTATCAAAGTCTACAAAAGAGATATGAAACTGCCTGACCAAATGCATGGTGTGTACAAAGGCTGTTGGTATCCCAGGAGTAATGCAACATGCAGGGCTTTGATGGGATGCTGTGAGGCCTTCTGTGTTCCCTGCAGCAGCATTCTCCTTGATTTCTGCATCTATTAAATTTCCGATTCTTTGCAACGCTAAGAAGCCATGTGAACATTAAGAACTGAGAGAGTGCATTAGTGATAGCAAGGCACTGTTCTTTAAACTGTTTAAGAGGCTTCTACTCCTCATCTGGAAGTTGCAACTATTCAGCTGAGTTCTGCCTAACTCATTGATGTGCATAGTCCAAGTTAGCTACAGTTTCAAGCAAAACAGATTTATCTAAGCCAACACTTGTTTCAGACTCCTTACACTAGAAAAAAACAAGAAGCCTAGGTCCTGCTGGGATGAAATTCTGCTGTTTGTTGGTCCTTCTAAGTGCAGTTCCTTCACACATAATTTTCAGAAATGAAATTACAGTTTCTCTTCTACATTGAGTCTGAAAAATCAAGCAACCAAGCTAAATTTTATTTTGTTTCTCTGAAGCCTCTTTTTGCCACTGAACATAACAAACTTATTTTGGTGACCTTTCTCTACCTTTTCCTCTTCTTCTCTGTGACTTCTTAAATCAGGAGGCATTATGCAGTAGCAGAAGAAACATAACATCATAACTACACAACTTAGCTTCTCCCCCATTCGGTATAAGCTTTGAAAAGTTATGGAATGGAACACCAAAAAAGCCTCAGAAAAAAAAAGAAAAAAACTCATAAAAACTGTACAGCATCTATTCACTTTATTCAGTGGCCAAAGAGATAAACAAAAATACAGTTGTGAATGTTTTCTTGTATGTATATTTCTTTAATAACATGATTATATATATTTTTCTTCAAGTTCTATTTTAAAAATACAGATATTGTTGAAAATTCCAACATTCTAGTTATAAAACTGTATTTTCATATTTCATCTAAGATTTTTCTATTTTTTAGCCCTCCTGACCCATTTTTTCCAGACGGCTTTCTAGTTTCTCATATCAACTAGCTGGTTGTTTTTTGCATTCCTCTGCAGAGCCACAAGACATTTGACAAAAATAAAACATTTCAGGGTAAACTCTCAAATACTGCACTGATGAGCTTAAAAAGCATCCTCCTCAAAAAATCAACTAAAATTTAGCATGTGTCTAGAGCATGGTAGCTAATTTTCTCTCATCACACCACCATCATTAATGTATACAGCAACTTCAAACCACAAGTCTCCTGTTATGGGACACTGGATGTATGAGTGTTTCCAGCCTACAGACAAGAGCATGAATCTTCATCGGCTTTTACCCAGAAGGCAGGCTGCTCTGACTGTCAGTTGATATAGCCCTGATACTGTGGTCCAGCCAGGTGTCTCATAGCATACAAAAAACCTGAAAAGTAGCCTTAAATCTGAGACACCTGGTGGATGCTTTAGAAAGAATAATAATCAGATACAAAAATTTCGCAGCAAAGCAGTAAAAAGCCTGCCGCATCTCCCTCCTCCCAAAGAGTTAGTCTGTAACTACTTCCACTGGTATTGAAATGGAGCCAGTTCTTCAGCAGCAACCCCTGAAGCATGAAAACTAGCACATCTGCGCATCAGGTGAGTGATAGTTTACAAAGGTGGGGACAATTAATAACAAACTGTTACCTGACAGCAGGAAAGCCCAGGGGACAGTTTGATAAGGAAAGGGCTCCCTAGACGAGACACGGCCATCTTTGTGTCCATCCGATGTGATCCACTGAAGTAAATGAATGCTCCTGTAAACAAATTCAAAAAAGTATGAGAAGTAACTCATACTTAAATGGCATCTACCTCAGAGAGGTAGCTATGTGCTCCATGAGGCACATAAAGCTCATCCATAAATGCAAACAAATGAAACAGCTTTGCTGTCAGTTCAGTCTCTGTGGATAATGAGGAGAGTCTTGCCAATGTCTGTGTCGACAAAGACAAAATAGAATTGCTAAATGCTCCTGCCTCTTTCTTCTGCAATAAAATTAGTATGACTGAGTCCAAAGACGAGGAAAGATGGAGAAGGAAAAAAGGGTAGTTGGGCAGCCATTGCTAAGGCTACCCTGTCATGGCATCTGCAAGCATTTAAACCTCAAAAAGTAAATACAGAGCCCTGCAAAGTTAGTTCAGATGTTGCTTCTGTGAGGGCTTTACTGTGCAGACCCAACTGGGTGTATTTTTTTATCTGCCCTTTTCAGGCAAAAATCTTAATACCTCTAGCCTCCAAACAGTACAACTACTTCCCATCACCTTTGCACGGTACCCGACCACTCCCCACACAGGCTGGGGAGAGCAGAGGGACTGCAGGAGCTGCAACACAGAGCACCCTGGAGATCAAGCAGCATAGACCTCAGCTGAGATCCCTAAAGAACACTTTTTAATTGACTTAAATAATGTTTCAAACAGAATTTAGAACAAAAATTAATTTCCTTTAGGGTACAGCATTCACTCTCCGTGCAGCCCAGCCAGTTTTAAGCATGCCAACAATGTTGCAGACCATGGGAGCCAATGGAATAAGCTATATTTTCTCATGGGGTCCACAGACTTGACATTGTTGTCTGCGCTAGTGGGGATGAAAGCTTAATTAAAGATCTAATCTGAACTCTGGCAAACGAACTGCCTTTGGAATTGAACTACAGCAGATGTGCTTCAGACAAAGGTAGGGAAGGATAAACATTTTCAAGGGGCCCTAAAGCAGCATATTTTGAATGCCGTCAGTGCTGCCTTTGCTGAATACTGAGACTTTTTCATGAAAGTCTATGCAAAACAACACTAAAGGCTCAGTCTTGTTGGCGCATTGATATTACACATATTGCCTTACATCTTGGAAAATCAGCTATTGTGCTGCCACAGTCATACTCCTTAGCCATTTACTTCCCATGGATACATAATGAAGCAGAGGGTTAGGTCCAGCTCCACGTGAATAATCACATCACTTTAGCAAGGCTGGCACAAAGAGTTGACCGTTACAGCTCCTTGTACAAGCAGGCATGTCGTGCTCCACAGTGTGAGGGAAGCTCCCCTCATTGGAATGCAAGGGTACTTCAAAGGAGCCTCTTTTAATTTGCAGCTGAGGCTTTTACAGTAGCCTTGTTAAGATTTTCATTAATCAAAATTTGCTGCTGCCCTCCCCAGGAAAGAAGAGAGATGAACACTCTGTGGTACCACAAGCAATGTGTTGCAACCCAAAGGACCTCAAACTCTGGAAGCCTAATTCTTAAGCCATGATGTGGCTGTAGCGGGAACAGATGGGTACAAAACCACCTCAGAAAGACCTTTGCACTGACTTATACGGGGAATGCGTCATTAGTAGGCTTGAGAGGTGCTGCATGGCAACCTCAAGATCTCCTTGAGGCTTCAACCTGCAACAATGTATGCGAGCAAGATGTGAACTTAACTCTTAATGATTCAGGTATCAAAGCAGCTGAAGAGCAGCAGCACATAGTTCCATATGGGCTAATTTAACATGCTGCTTAGGCTGCAGAGCAGATGTTTCTATCAGCAACCTTCATTATGACCACATTACACCTCGGTTCCCACCAGCACCTAGAATAACCCACATGGGAAAGACACAGGCATGTCAGTGCCCTTCTCGAGAGCTATGACAGTTTGGAAGCTGATCCAGTGCCATAGAGACAATAAAATGAAATATTGAATAGCTTCTGAGAAAGTGAATGGCAACTTTGGTGCAGTTCATCATTTGAGGACCAATGGAAGAAAAGGTATGATTGTGTGGTTAGAATTATTATCTAGGATGCACACACATACTCATACCCCACTAGGGTTTGCCCAGGTGAATTTGTATCCTAGGATTCCTTTACCTTTGATTGCTTGAAGTGGAACACTTAATATTCCACATTCCTTTAACATGAACATGAGAGAGAAGTGTGGAGGTCTGGCTCTAAGATAATATACATAATTTTAAAAGTTTACCTTAAAGGGGTATTGGACTGCAACCCAGATTTTAAAGTAATCTAATCTCCACTGGAAGCAGTGTAATAGATACATTTTAATAAAACTGAAGTCACAGAATATTTGCTAATATGACAATTTGCTAATATTTGACAATGACAAACATGCTAGGAAGTTTTAGTTTTATGCAGTATGCTGCGATAACATTTTCATTTTGGAAAAATACTTTAAAACAGACCTCTACTGGAATAAACTTTTTTCCAGCTGAATGCGTTGTATGGCAACTATGTGCTTACGGAAGATCAATGGTTCAAAGGACATTACACTCACTCTGTTTTTCCCAGACAAAACTGATTAATTTCCCTGCACTGTACAAAAAGCCACAGTGATATTTTGTCCAAATAATATTCTCAAGAACGGCCCCAGTGTGAATATTGGGTACAAAAATTCTTATAATATGTGTGAACAAAGTTAGCTATTTCAGTTCAAAAGTCAGCATCTCAAAACACTGAAGGCTGCATCAAGTATCATACATCATTGATTGCCTCCACAGAAGATGAAGTTACAAAGGCATAGTAATCAAATCACATCTAAGAAAGAACATCCCCAAAAGACTAGCTTTCTGTAATGTTACCTATGTTATATATATATATATATACACTATGTAGCAACCATTTCAAATCAGTTATCAAATCTGTCACCATTTACAATAGAAATACTTATCACAGAAGGAAGAAAATAATAAAAAAAGATATCTCACCATGTCCAGTATTAGTTGTAAGAACTCTGCTAGGGAGTTTCCTGTCAAGGGGAGCCTGTTCTTTCATTATGTGCCAGTCAGCATCACCTATGCCCAGTGGCTTCCATCCACAGAAGTCACTCTCAAAATCACATATAGTGAAATTAGCTGTTGTAAAAAGAACGACAGTAAGAGATCATAAAATCAAATTTGATGTAACAGTTTAACACCATAACTATGTATTTTGTATTTGGATGTCCAAGGAGTCTTAAAGATGTGCTGGTATGTTTCACTGAAATTCAGATTACTTAGATGGACAAAAAGTTCTAGAATACAGGGAACAGATCATGCAGTCCTTTCCCTTCTTAATCAAACCCAGACCACCTATAAGAGAATAAACTATATCATATTAACAATGAGATCTGTACACAGGCTGCTGACAGATTATGAAAGTAATATATGTTTTTTAAAAGATGAATTCTACTGGAAAGATAATTATGAATGGGGGGGGATCAGATTTATTTAGTGCTTTTAATACAATGAAAGTAAAGATAAATTAAACTTCCGCTTAATTTATTTTTGAAAATGAGATTTAATTTTATGAATTATTCAGGTCTCCTAGATATTTTTATTGCAAAGTAAAAGACTATTTTCTCAGTTGCTATGGATTAGACTTCCACTGCCTAACAGTCTCACACACTCTCATTTCTTGAGTACAATTATTTTGATGAGAAAATAGTATAATCTGATAGCTTTCTTTCCTGATCCAGAACAGCTTCACAAAGCACTACACCTCATTCTTTCAGTCACTTATCATAATTGTAAACATTACTTTTGAATTGTACTTGTCTCTTTCTAGACTTCATGGTACTTTTATCCTATCACATCAGCCTCAGACATGATTAAAAATATTACTTCAGTTTTCAGATTGTACAAAACCAAAATGACATGTACCTTTGTTGAAGTACCATGAAGTAAAGCTCTGTAGTAAAGGTTTTTCAGGTATAAAGAGATTATTTAAGCAGTTAAATCTTAAGGTATTAAATAAATCACAAATATCAGTATCTCTTAGCTGGATTCAGCATATACGTTAAAATTCAATGGAGCATGCTTTCCTGTTTAGTGCAGTATAATTAGTTAAACGTGAAACTTGGTTAACTTATTAAATTACAGAATTTTCATGCTCTTGACAAGGTACCTTGTTAATTAGACTTCAATTGCTAATACATTAAGCTAGAATATGCAAATTTATATTCAAGACTAAGCTGTTTTGCTGTACGGTAATTAATACTTAGCTAAACAGTCTTGAGAGAACTAATGTGACACAAAAAATCAAACATTCTTTGTTTAAACATCTCTTCCCTCTGGCTTCCCTAAACCCTGCAAAAGGTCTTCTGCATAAAAACCTGACTGCAGTGGCTGCATAGTACTATGCAAAAAGACATCAATGACCATGTAGACACAAAGAACCTACTCAGTTATTGCGTAGTTATTGAGGCTATACTGAGCAACCAAAAAACGTTCCTGGAAGGAAAATGCTATACCAATATTAAAATAATGGTTTAAATATGAAAAAGCAATCAGAATGGTACTAATTATTAATATTTCACAGCTCAACAAGGTATTTAGCATGGGATTTGGGGGGGGGGGGCATGGTCAGGGGTTAATTATTTTAACTAGAGGTACTTAGGATCATGACAAGACTCTTTATTGCAGTATGAAGAACATCTTTCATGTGCTGATGACACCAGATCTGTTGTCATTTAATGTGGCTCAATATCAGGCTCAGGGTTTTTCATTTGCTCACAGTGAAAATTTGGAAATTTTCACATTTGGAAATTGTATACTAAAAGAATTGGCAAAGCAGTAAGGCTGTTATCAGATGGAGCCCATGCCTGCCCTCCATGGTCAACAAAAAGAGAGGTCTGGTGAAATCGTAATTTCTTACATTGGTAGACACTAGCAGAATTTCTTCTAACACTATGGATTTAGAAAGAAATGTATGAACATCACCTTTTAGGTTGAATATACAAATGGGGCCAGGGGAAGACATGCAACATACAAAAAGGCACAATTCTACACCGAATTATATTGCCCAGTTACATTTTCAAACTTTATTCACGTCTGAACACAATTATAAAGGTAGGAAAAATATTTGTGGTGTTGTGCTTTTAGGGTTTGGGGGGGAAGGGGGGCAGGAACAAAAAAATGTGGCTCCATTTCACTAAATATTGAAATGTTAACCATGTTTTAGATGCTTTCCTTCCCCACCCCCACCCCCCATTGAACCTGTCATTTAAAATGACAACCTCTATACCAGCATCCAGTCACACAGAGGCACTGGGCCAGAGTCACTTACCAAGCCCAAGTGTTCCACCATACACAGTTTCTGGAAGCAACATTTCATTTTTAAAAGTATTAAATACGTTAGAGAACAGCTAGGCTATAAACCCAGTGAAACCCAATTGTCTGAGTTAACAGTTTGACTTAAATTTTATCCCTACTTAATTCTAAAAACTCAAGGGGTGCTTGTAAATGTTTAATCAAGCTTGAAAAAAAAGGTTCTGTGCTTTGGCTGAAACCCAAATGCAAGTTAGACAGTTACTTAGTGTATTTTTTCATTGCTCAAACATTAATAAACTTTGAGAAATGCTCCTTTCTCATTGAAACAGTGCATAATTTTTATTATTCACAGCCTTTTTCTACATTTTTTATTTGAGCCTTCAAGTGATTATAGGGAATGTTTTACTATCTATAGCTGGAAAATAAGTGACTGCACAACATACATTTTTGGAGGAGTCACACTGCAGTTATGTAAGTTAAACAGACATAAAGTATATTTATGATATATTACACCCTTCCCTACTGCACCTCTTACCATCAGAGCTTACATTTCTTTATTTCAGTGGAAAGACTTCACTGGATTCAAATTGCAGGAAGATCTCCCACATTCTGAAAGCAAACCCAATTTGTTCTCATTTTTGGACACTCATCTCTTTATAATTCAGCAAAACAGAAAGGAAATTAGAAAGGAAACAACAAACTGCATTAATTCATTTTAATAACAAGCCAATTTTTTACTTTTTTTTTTTTTTTTAATATGAGTGTATTAGTATATCTCAACAAGTCAAGGAGTAAATTATTACAACAGTCCTGCAAAAACAATGACTCCAGAATGTAACTGGGAGAAAAAATGTTCCCCAAACATCTCCTTGAATTTCAAGAAATATGTGGAGCTTACTAAAGCCACAAAATACACTACAAAGATTCTTCAATTAATATGAACCATTTTTTACAGGTTTTTTTTTTTTTAAAAAAAAGAAACAGGAAACAAAGCATATATTCCAAGAGCACTGGGAGATTAAATGGAAAAGTTTTTTTCTGTGATTAGCTTACTCTACCTCTCCCAGCTCTTCTTGATTCTCCTGTGGGGAAAACAAAGCAGTCCTATCAGCTAGGCCGGTTTACCAGCCAATTAACATTGCTTCAGCTTTGCTAGTGTGCAACTGGATGAATCTTTTCAATCCTACTATGGCAGCTCCATCAAATGAACACAACTGGGGACACACAGCTTGTCTCTCCATCAGGCTGGTGTTTCTGTGACTAACAGAATTGAATGAGAAGGGCTGCTAGCCTTGCTCAGTGTGGCAGCACCCAAGCTCCTAAGGAATTCAGGGTATAAACTACCTGTAATGACCAGCAACCAAAGCACCTCTGTGATGCCTCTGTCATAAGTATTTTCTCATTTCTGACTGACATTTAATGTTATTTTTGGAATGGGAAGTAATATGCATATACCTTCTTACTGACCATCCGTGCACGTTCCCTAACAGTTTGTGATTAGTTTTATTTATCTAGAATTTGCTAAAGGATTCATGCAGAAAGATCACAGATGGCCATAGGTCATCTAGCCTGAACTTCTATATGTCATAATTCATTAGAACCCTCATAACATCCTAGTCCCTTAAGTGAGACGGCCTCATCTTCTGAAACTGTTCAGTTACCTTGCTTAGGGTTAAGAGACTGGTGATGTTCAGAGAATCTCATCTCGACCCTGGATCTGCAGAGGGTATGCTTACTTTAACTGTTCTGGTGAAACACAAAGGCGATGCTACACAGTGTTCATAAGAAATGAAGAAGTGAAAATATTATGTCTGTAGCTTCTTTTTTCTCCACATGTACATACAAGATTGATGGACAAATATTGACAACTCCAGACAATTAATGTGTCACAGGAAACACATAAATGCATAGTAAAACAAATGTTTCAGACTAAAAAAATGCTCTTTCTACTTTAAAGTTGAATGTTAATGAAAGGATTTGCATATGTGTTCATCCACTGTAGAAGGTTTCAAGGATTTGCAATTGTAAATTGCTATACTGTAAATGAAATGCAGTAAAAGGTACACAGCTTTAAAATTACAGAAATTTCCTTCATTTTACGTATTTTCCATTCATCAAGTATACAAATCCTATGAAACGGCTGAGAATATATAAGTTAATACTAGAGATGCAAAATTAAGATCAGAAGAGTTAAAGACAGATGTTTTAAGGAAGCTTCTAATTAGGCTAAATAGAAGGTGATGTTCTTTCAGAAACAGCTGTAGGATGTCCCACTCCACAGTCATTTTGAATCTACAGGAATGCTGATGAGTAGGCAATTTCCAGAAACACTACTGTGTCGAAGTGTGGTATCACTTGAAAATAGCAAGCACTTCCTAGACTCCTCCCCAAGTTTTGCTAGGATTGCTATTTACTGATTTATTTGTGATGTTTTTCTAGTATTGTGTATGTTACATATGAATCATGTATAATAATAGTAAATATAGCGCTAGAAATATTTGTTATTTGGCATGATATTTAGTGCAGAATTTCTTTCATGTTAGGTAGGAAATAAATAAAAGACATCAGCATGATAGTGGTCTTTTTAATCCTTTAAATGGTCTGAATAACTACCTGTTTCTAATGTATTAGCTAGATTTCTATAATTTATTATCAGTTAATGTGAAATATTAAATTTAGAAGTGATCTCAAGCAAGTGGTGTCAAACTACAAGAAAAATGTAGAATTGAATACTAAAAACATTAATTTCATAATTTGTCACTTTATTAGATTGATTTCAACAAAACTACTCAAATAAATGTGGTTACTCATGTGCATGTTTCCTAAACAAGTTCCTAATTTTTCAAGACTTAAATCTCATATATTTAAATATATATTTATATAAATAAGCAGGCATAAAACAAAGTTTAAGAAGCGTTGCAAAATGTACATATTTGGTTTTGTAATAATTTTTTTTATTATGTTTAACTTGGCATGAATGGTCTTATGAGAAAAGAGAAACATTATTTTTCCCTCTCCATTACAATGAAGCAAGAAAAATCCTCAAACAAGAGGTAAATTCTTCACATTGCTAAGTCACAGCTGTCTGCCTTCATTTTCATTCAGTATGGAGATCTGTCAACTCTTTCAGTACATAAGAGTACTTCATCAAAGGAAAATACTGAGGATGTATCCAAGGACAGACGTTAAAATACCTAAAAGAATAGAGGCTAAAATATGCATTATTGTACCTGACAGGACTTTTAACTGAAAATTAATGTGAATAAATCTCGTGCACACTAAATATCACGGAGGAAAATTTCAAGATCACATGGAAAATGTACATAATGCAAGGAAAAAAGGACAAAAATAAAGGATGATTTTTCCATTAGGTCTCTTTTGTACAAGACTGCAGAAAGTGTCAGAAAGATGGGTCTTCTAAGCTGACCAAACTGCTGAAGATCTAAATTCCACCCTTAGGGTCCTCTTTCCTGAAAAGGTGTGTGAAGTTCCAAGACAGTATTCGTCATTAAAAGGGGGCAAGTTTAAAACCAGTTATTGTTATTTTAAAGATGGCTTTTTTTTTTTTTTTCTTCTCAGCCAGTATTCAGAGCAACATGCAACTGCTATGGGTCACTTATATTTTAGAAAAGCACCTTTTTTCCCCCTTTTTTGAGAGGATAAGTATACTTTTATGCCCTGCTCCAACCAAATAATACGTCTTCAACCTGTAAATACCTCACCACAGGGTGAAACACACGGTCTCTATGCCTCAGGTTCAATTGAGTATGATTTTCTTTCGATTGAGATACACTAGGAGTTTGTGGAGGATCGGTGCCCAGTAATACCAAAGTTAACTGTGAAGGCAGCAGCAGACAGTGGAGCACTAAGCAGAGCTATTGAAGAGGGTTTTGCACTGGCTATACCTCCCATCAGCCCTTGCCCCAGCACCCTAATTCTAGAGATGTCACAAAGGACAGTGTTGAGACTCCCAGACCATTCTGACCTTTCTTCTGCCAACTCTCCGGTTTTTCTGACCCATCCACATGAGCATGACAGAAGCAGTATTCTCAAAAGTGAGTCCCACTGTGATAGTTTTTTTAACTTTAAAATACCAACTATACCTAGGTTATTTGTTAACTTCTCAGTTACCCAATGCCAGTGTCCAGTGTCCAAGGCACAGAGGTAAAAATAAAATAAGGAAGTATAGGGTATTTCATGCAAAATATAATTGCCTGTAAGTGTTTAGGGTTATCTTTAATTTCACTTTGTGTAGTACTATTAACAGCTACCCTTCAACTGGGACAATTATTTTTCATCCTCCTTTTAAACCTTAAAATTATTCTCCTATATTCCCAGTCATTATTCACCACAATTTTCTCACATTGTTACTGAAAAGGGAACACTAAATTGCTGAGAAAAAAGCCAATTTTTAAAGTACTGTTCAATTTCATTCCATTCCTCCTCCTGAAGAGCATGAGAGTACTCTCCGCACTCCTACCAGCAAACACGCAGAGCTAGCAGCATAGGGTCAAGTCTTGTAAAAAAGGAAAACAGATCTCTCAGAGGGAGCCCCTATAGACTTTAATGTTGGCTTAGATTTCACCTAGAAATAAAACATTATAAACCTTCCTATTTAAAATGTTATTGCAGTATTACTTGTTGCATGTTCCTTGTTTCAGAGATGGCTCCTGCACTGTTATTTAAGTAACTGAAAAGATTAAACACAGATTTAAGTGTTACTACCACAGACATACAGGTGTACACTGTATAATATTCATTTTAGAAATGACAGGGTCTCTAAAGCTACTTTCACATGGAGATCTAAAATGTTTTAGAACTATTATAGACATCTTCAGTAATTTTAATTATTTTCTTTTACTCTTAACTGTACAGTGGAAACTGTGGGTTCTAAGCAAATTTACCTTCAACTGAAAGTATCATGAGTAACATGTAGCTTCTGAATCGTAGCCAATTTGTATGGTGATTTGTATCACCACGCAAGTATCATGTCACCTAATGCATTTTCTGACAACAGCTAACAGAGGTCTAAATTAGAAAGGAATTCAAACAACAAATCCTAAGGCAGATTTCAGTCCTACTCAAATTAGAGAAGTAGAGGTTATAAATATTTTATATAGGGGATATAATTAAGCAAAAATATGCAAAATTTTGCATTTCTGCAGGTACTTGAAAAATTGCTGCCTGGATTCAAAACATATTCCAATGGGAATAGAAAGCAATGAGAAGAAAAATGCATGACAGAAAATGTTATGAACATAGTCACTAACCTGTGCATCATTAAATACTCTGGGGAAAAGAAGCCATATAAATAATAATTTTTCTAGTCAGAGTTTGAATAGACCTCTTTAGGTTTCACAAATACTCTTCAGCACGCTGTCTTTCTAAAGCAATGAAATTTACTTACAGCAGGCTGCTGGATCCTCATCGCTGCCATCAGAACAATCTAGGTGACAGTCACATGCTGATCCGGGCTCTGTGGACTGCCCATTAGTGCAGGTGAATTTTTCTGAGGAGCAGAAATTGGATGGCTCTGATGGTGTAGCGTCCAAGAGCTGGATGCTATTCAGACAGATGAAACCTTCCCTGCTCTGGAGCGTTCCTTTAAACATAAGCTGTGAAATGTTACAGTTAAAATATTTGCATTGACAGACAACAGCGAGAAACTGATTTTTATTTATATAAAACAGTAATGTTCTATGTGTAAAAAGTACTGCATACTTTCCATTACAAAACCATGACAAATTTCGAAGCAGCAGCTGAAGTTTTATATGACGATCTCAGGTTGACATTTCTGAAAATTTTCAGCTAAAATAGTTTGACAAATTCCAAGAATGAAGTAAAAACCTATTTTAAAGAAAAATTCCTAATCTCATAACTGTTTGGCTAAAAAGTTGCAGTGCCCCTGTGTTTTAGAAGAGCCACCTGGAATGTAATGTCCTGAAGTTGGCTTCTGCTCTGAAATCTCTTCAGAACCTCATTCTGCAGATGCCCAAGACAAAAATTTTTCAAGCATACTCACAGTTGAATAAAATGGGTTAGGAACTGTCCTTGGAGACCAATTGGCACAGCATAGCTTAACAACAATACCTATTTCATCACTTAAGATGAGAAGGCTGCATCCAGGCTATGCAGTGGGATTGGTATCTGACTGCTGGTAACCTTTGAACTGTTCCAGGAACTTTCTGGGAGACAGCAAGCTGCTTGTGTCAAAACCTTGCTAGGGACCATGCTAATGTTTTTACTGCATGGACTATCACTTGCTAATCTTGGGCCTGTGCCCTGGCCCTGCTTATTTTACTGTTATTGGCATAGAGATTCAAGGAACATTTCTCTCTGTGACAGTTTCCTTGCATTGACCAGACTTTACACAAGCTGATTTACAGCAATGAAGTTTCAGAACACCTCTTGCTCCTGACCACTGTGGAGCCTGGATCTGCTGGGTCTCAAAGCAAGGAGTTATCCTACTCCTGCTCTCCAAGTCTTTTTCAGCTGTGCTAAAGCAACAATCAGGAGGAAACAAGCTTGGATTCATCAGAAAGATGAAGACTGCTATGAATGAAAGCACTGATAGAGAAGAGCAGGAGCTGAGGGAACAAATAAAAAAATTGAATTGTGGGTTTGGACAAACTGGGACATGATCAGAGCCTAAGTCTCAGAAAACAATGTTGATAATGCACTGGCATTTTTAGTTGTTGCTGGGTAATGTTCATACTAAGTCAAGGACTTCTCAGTTTCTTGGGCCTTGCCAGCCAGAGGGCTGGAGGGACACAGGAAACTGGGAGGGGACACAGCCAGGACAGCTGACCTGAACCAGCCAAAGAGGTTCATACCATGGGACATCATGCTTGGTATATAAACTTGGGGGGATCGTTGCTCGGGGACTGGCTGGGCATCAGTCAGTGGGTGGTGAGCAGTTGTACTGTGCATCGCTTGTTTTTCTTTCTCCCTTTTCCTTTGGTTTTTATCCTTTTCCCCACCTTTCCGTTATAACATTATTATTATTGTTGTTGTTATTATTACTATTATTACTGTTGTTATTGTTATTATTATTACGGTTTTATTTTATTTAAATTATTAAAATATTTTTATCTCAACCCTTGAGTTTTCCATTCCTTTCCAATTCTCCTCCCCATCCCTCCGGGTAGGGAGGAGTGAGCAAGCGGCTGCGTGGTACTTGGTTGCTGGCTGGGGTTAAACCATGACAGACAGGCAACAACAGGTATTTATAACCTACTAGCTTGCTGAAAGGCGTTCATTCTAATATATATCAAAATGTCAATTCCTGCAGCAGGCTTAGTCCTTGTCCATTCACAAAGATTACATTTTCAGCTGATTGCTGAGACAGTGAAATATGAATGTTATTTACAGTATTACGAAAAATGAAAGTAGATGTAAAATTTACGAAAGTAAATGTAAAATTACTTAAAATAGACACTTGTAAATTAATTTAAGAATTAAGTAGTTGCAACTTTGCATTCTTTTCTATGCCTGAAAATTCCAGGGGAAGGTATTCTCTCACTTTTCTGGTTTAAATAATTTCACTGAAATCCCACAAACATCATTCACATCATCTCACTTAATTACATTTATATTTAAATGAGTTAGTAATACCTGAGATGAACTCGGGTGGCTAACTAAAATATGGTGAGATCTGTACTCATTTTCTTGCATGTTATTAAAGACCAGAAGCTTCAACATGTGATACTTATGTAGAGGTTTTGTTGAGCTATAACCAGAGCTTCCTTCATATCAAAGCAATGAAGAACAGCAAAACCTTCAGGGTATGTATAATTTTAAGGAATTTTTTAGTTTCCTAGAAGCTTTATAAACAATAAGGTAAAGCATGTTCAAAAATTGAGCACATGCCTTTTTCACCCATACCTTTAATTTTTCTAGCCCTGTTGGTAGCTGTATATCCATTTTGACCCATTCCTCCTTAGTCATGACGTTGGTTTCCCAGAAGACATATTCCTCCTGTAAAATGTAGCATATGATATTATAAAGATAATTTGTGTTACTCTATAAATTATCAAAACCATTCTTTTGTCCTCTATCTTTTCATATCCTAGCCAAATGACCACCATATAGAAAGTTGCTCGGTATGAGGAAATAGAGTTTCACATGTTCATTTGCAATCTCTGCACTGAGCTCTATAGGAGAGAGGGGAAAGACAAGACATGTTTACTGTGATTAAACAGGCTAATAATGTAATTATCAAGAGTCAACTTGGTAGAATTAAAGTGAATTAATATGCAAATTAAGCCATGTTATTGCTGAATTTAACAATATGTTTCCATGGTACTCTCTACATTATTTCTTTTTCATGAATAACTGCTTATATTATGTTGTGTTATGATTAGACTTAGTTTTCTTAGAACTGAATTTAGGGTCTGTCAAAATGACACAAGCAACTTTGCTAAATTTTTATTTTTTTTTTATCTGTAAAGCAAGCAGACAGAGTACTATCTAACAGGTCCTAGTCATGTTCTGAGTTACTTCAATCCCCATTTTCACTTCACCTCCTAAGGATAACAGCAAGGGTGCCAAATATGGTAAAGCTCCCTTTATGCAAGCACTTCAAGCCCTTTTTGATTCAATAATATGACCAAAACCAGCTCATGCTCATTCGGCTTCTGGTCATGATCCTGGAACATGCTGAGGCCAGTATAAAGAAAAGAAATGCAGCATTGTGAACTTCATATACTTAAATAAAATTTTTTCCAAGAATCAGCTCCAAAATAGAGCAAAACCAGAAAGACGGGGGAAATGCAGGAAAAGTTAATATAGGCTATACATACAAACAGACCTACCATTACAAGTATCAATAGTGAGACCCCTTTTAGGATACTGTGCAAAGTACTGGTCATACCTTTCCCACAGAGTGTTACAGAATTAGACACAGTTCAGAAAAAAATAAGAAGCTATATAAGAGAAGTGGAAAGTCTCTTGTATGGAGAAAAACTTAAAAGATAAGAACAGTTGACCTTAAAGGAGATGAATAAAAGGGGATATGATAGGTATGTGAAATGTTATCAATAATATAGACAAGGACAGTTATGCTTTCCTGTGCCTTGCAATATAAAAAGGAGGAAGATACTGTCTACTGCTTGATAGACTGAGAGGTCTGAGTCAGCAGAACACTGGTATGATTTGTGACGAGTAGCCGATTACTTACGCCCTTTTTCTACCAAGGCTTCAACTGTTATATTAACCAAGCTGGAAGACTAAATCTCTATTGAGTGTGTCTGAAGATCTGTTTCAGAAAACTGCAAGACAGGGTCAAGCCATTACCTTAATTCCAAAAACTAAATGACATGAAAGATCAAATCTGGATAAACAACATGACATACTTGATTTCAGAAATAAAAGTCAGATGTGAGTTTCCACATGAGTATATGATATAAGTATGTGTCAACTTGTTCTTGGAATAGATATTCAGCAAAAGCCTTTCAGTGCCAAGGACACTTCATTCTGTGTAAAACTTGTTTCATTTTGCTAAATAATTCAGCTTCTGAAGAAAATCTATTAGCCTGCAACAGCCACATATAAGACACAGAAAAGGATGATGTACTAGGTTCCATACTGCCTGACAAGTTAAAACCACAGCCTGTGCTCAAGTGTCTGCTTTTAGAAATATTTCAGTTAATGAATTCCCACACATGTACATATACAAACCCTCCAAACACATTTGTATACCTTGTGGGAACACTCTGCGTTTGCTGTTTGCTTGATTGGATTTATCTGAATTCTATAATTTTGTTCACATTCAATTAACACCTTAGATACCCATCCCCATGACCATCTTTCTCCCAGATTTATTTTAAGAAAAATGGCTTGGAGCAGTAAACTTGAGTGTTCTGTGCATGTGCTAGTATCCAGACCTTCTAGGACTGTTTTTTTACACAAAAAGCTGTAAATCACCTCAGATGCATCAGCTTTTTTAATTGGCTATTGTTCCATGCAACAGGCATTACCCTCTGATTTCATACAGCTCTAATAAGCCAATAATATTATTTCCTTTCCTCACAATGTTTTCTCTATAGTATTCTCACTGTTTGCTTCCACCTCTTTGTTACAAATGAGTTAATCCCTCTAGCACATTCGTTGCATCCCTAGCATTCTTTTAAAATGCTGAATGTATTGCTTTTCCAGTACTTTCCCTCAACATTTATTTTGGTGGTGCAGGGGAGCAGCTGCTCAAAATACCTTCACTCTATTCCCCTTATTGTGATACATTACTATCTGTAAAAAAATGTTTGTAAAGCTAAAATGGGAAATATTTTTTTCTTTTTCCTGCAATGTTTGGTTATGTTTTCGTTTGGGGGTTTGGTTTGTGGTGGGTTTTTTTTGAGATAATGCTACTTAGGTTTAAAGGATGGAAGAGACAATCATGACTTTTTCTTATCAGCTCCATTTATAAAATACAACTTTTTTTCTTTTTTTTTGACACTTCCCTACAGATACAGTCAGTGCTGTGCAACTGTACAATGTGCAATGATGCAAATGTGCATCATTTAAGAGAATAATTTGGAACAAATGCTTATTTGTTCCCCCACAATGATTAATGGATCACCTTTAACTACTTGCATGGTTTTTTAAGTGTTGCTGAACACTTAAAGAAATTTTAGTGCATTAGGGTAAAAATATACTGGCACATATCATCATCAGTTGAAATGTTCTTTTATTGTTTAATTTCTATCTGTTTTGTAATCCATACAAGATAAAAAACTAAGAAGATAGAAGGAAGAAGTGTAAGTCCATTACTTAATAGGAGGAATGAGCAAGTAATAAATGGCCAATGATACAACTGAAGTGAACATTATCTTCTTTAGTTTCAGTTTTCACAGAAAAGTTTAAGGTTTCGCAGACAGTGAGTAGAGATTTAATATTATTTATATTTTGTGACTAAGTTAATATTGCGAAGTGTGAATGCAAACATGGACCAAAATAGAAAAACAATTATTACAAATACGTGTAAGCCAGAAGTACTGAAACTGGCAGGGAGTCGGGAAGTTTTAAGTACAGGTTACATAATGGAAGGAATATCTTACTGTCAACAACTAACTGAGAACCCAAGAGGAATGTGTGGGAAACTAGAGAACTGAGAGAACAAAGGGTATATATTACAGTTAAGGGGAAAATACAGACTATGCAATTATAGCCAATCATCTGAACAACTCCCAAGACACTGGAACAAATTGCTAACAATAATCTTGTAAGCAGCTAAAGAATTAGAAAGTGAGAAACCTACATTAGCTGCTTCTGATGAAGAGCAAGTCATGTTCAGCCAGCATAATCTTTTTCTTTTCATTGTAAACAGACTTGAAAAAGTAGAAATTACTTTACTTTCTTAAGGCTTTTAACATAATCTCATAGGACAGCCTGTAAGCAAACTGAGGAGATTTGATGCAGATGGAATTACCGTAAAACAGGTCTACAAGTGAGTGAACAAATAGGAGTGCAACCTTATTTGGAAGAGGAGTTGTCTGTCAAACTAAAAGAAAATTATAATAGGGCTCTGCAGAAGTCTCTTGCAGGGCCTGACATAATTACAGTGCTGACTGGACAGTGGAATGAAAAATAAAATTTTAAAAAATGCGGATAAGACTAAATTGGGAGGAAGTACAAACATTCTGAAAGAAAATATTAGAATTAAAAATCATCTCAGTATACAAAAACCACTTTCAAACCAATAATACGAAGTTCAAATAAATATGAATCACAGTTAGGAAATAAAAATGAAATTACCAAATACAGCAGTATTGAATGAAAAGCAACTTTGTTAAGCCAGCAATAGAACAGGAAAAGCTGCAGGTTATCACAGACTGCAAGTTAAATACAAGTCGACAAGTTACTGTTGACAAAGAGTCCATCTTCCCTATCCTTCTTCATACCCTAGAGCAATTTACATTCCCTGTTTTCCAATTGGTGTCATAACGTCTGTATTAGAAAATACTTTCACTCATCTTTGGCTTATCTTTTGAAAGGGCGAGGAAGGCTGGGAATACATTCACAACATCTGTGATGCTTGCCCTCTAAGAACAGTACTGGAAGTGTACATTAAATGTAATCCAGTCTCCATCTGTGCCAGGTGCTGGGACATTTGAAGAGTTATTCACAGACAAGAGGTTTTGACCAATAAAAATAGTAAAAGGGAGTGCACAGAAACTGCATGGTACCGAACTGTGCAATTGAGAGGTTATTTTGAAGGATAGCCTCCAGAAGAGCACCTCTGTTGTCTTCCAGGGTCAGAACAAGCACTTGGCTATCACTTCTGTCTCTCAGTATTTGGCTAGTTTTGAAGATTCATTTGATTGTCATAAACAATGTAATGATTCAGTAGCAAAATATGTAAAAGCTATTCCTCTCTTCACTTCAGTTTAAAGCCTTAAATATGAGTATGTAGGGTCTTTTTCTTTTTTTTTTTTAAAAAAAAACAAACCTACCAGCAGAGGCTTGTGCATCTGAAGTTGCTTCTGGCAAATTCTGCAGGACGAGTAACTACACCAGCTTTAAATAAGTCTGCATGCAATAAATACACTTCCGACTGAAGGAGAAGCACAATAACAAAAACATCTAAGGGCTAAGAGAAGTTGTGGAAATGGATGGGTTGAACTGATGTAATAACTGCCAAAAACATTTCCTAATGCATACAATAAAGAACTGTTTATCAGTCAATTCAATTTAGGCTCCCAATTCTATGGGCACTTAAATGCCAATTTTCTCATAGTTTTGGCTCACATAATTTGCCTTATTTTAGGGAAAGAAAACCCCTAAATCAGGTCCATTGATCTTACTTTCGTGAACCACTGAAATCAATATTTCTATTCTGTCTCAAGGCTGCCATGGGCATCATACCTGGGAATTCAGTGGCAAGTACTATCGCACAGATCTCTGTACATTCTGACCAGAACACTGTTACAATTCCCTGATATAGTAATGGATCATAGAAAAATACCGCTATTCCTTGTTAGAAATGAAAAATGAGCAAGAGCCTGGAGTTATTTTCATGAATAGTTGAAGACACAGTGGAAAAGAAATAAGGTATTTCCATTACCTGTTCCTATATTTAGACCCCTTGGTAGTGTTACACTTCAGTTTTTTTGCATCTTATCTTTGAGAATGAAGTGGATCTATCTTTTTAAATACTTGTACTGTTGGGTGACAATAATTCAACTCCAACACCAAGATATGAGAGCATTAACCCAATAAGACCAGCTGTACTGCTCTTGCTTTCATTAAGATGTAATATAATAGTTTTAATTTATTAAACAAAAGGGGGAATACTAACAGCAGAAAGCCTCCTTAAGGCAACGGAGGTAAGCAAGGTGGCAATACTTAACGTCCCTCAACTGACATTTGTGTTTTAGTTTGACATGGCTATTTCATCTACTAATAGAAGAACAGGAAAATTACTGCTCTAAAACTTGGGCAAAGTAAATTAGGCACATAAGCAAAATCTTTCCAGACGTCCTAAGCCAGCAACTTTCCTTTTTTCTGTATTTCAATAGAGAAAAACACTTATTTTCCCATTTCCAGAATGGGAAGAAGGCTAGAAAAGCTGTTACTATACATTTGCCCTGCAAAATCCCAAAATTATCTAATTCTGTAACATCTGGAGTTTGTCCTTGAAGTTTTATTGCAGAACATTTACCCATCAAATTAGTTTAAAGCTGAGATGGCAAATACCGAGGTTTTACAATTGCATAGATCAGTGGAATGATACCAAGTTATTGTTTTGCACAAACTAACTTCAGGGGCAGGCATGTACTAGTAGGCATATTTCCTTGCATTTTAGCTAGTAATACCTGGGCTACCATATCTTTACCTTTTGAAAATGAATGCATGTGTCTTCTTACCTGATTAGTAAACAATACCACCTTCAGAACACTGTTGTCTGCCATGGAGTAATGAAATTGAAAATGGCAATTCTTGCTGGAGCAATGACAAACGGAGCTGCTAAGATAAGCCCTTTTATATAACATGTTTTCGTCAGCTTCTAACCACTGAAAATGGCCTGAAAAATAATTAAAAAAAGTAGAATTTTTCACAAAACTTATTTTTTTCTGTTTACAAAAATAAGGACTGCTTTCCTGTAATTAAACTATGAACCCATCTCAGCAACAAAGGAATCTGATGATCACGCTGATGATGTGACTTGGATGTCTGTGTTTCCTATTAAAAAGATAGATGCATATCTTCATTTGACTCACAGATAGCCCCAGCAACCAAGAATTACATCAGTTGATAGCATCTTGAAACTGTTACTTTGCGTATTAAAAGATGTACAGTCCCACATTCAGTTCAGCCTCCTTATATTTACAACCATTCAATACTTAATCAGAAACACATTTGGACACTGGGCTTTCTTCTTGCTTCCACTATGGTTTTCAGAAAATATGCTTTTTAGAGTAATACTTCTGTAGACTCTTCAAAAATTAAAGAAAATAAAAAAAGAAGGTGGAAGTATTCTGTCTTACTGCTACAGGACTCAATAGCATCTCCACCATGTAATCAAGGTCTTTACTTCTCAGCCAGTTCTGCAATAAAATGTTGGAAGCATATTGTCTTTCTTTTTGAAAAGCAATTTGTGCTCTTCGTGACCTACTGCCCCTTATAACAGCATTCCTACAGAGACTGAAAGAGTACTCCATCTCCTCAACGGTATCTTCTATTTGTCAGAAATAAAAAAGCTAAATACTTTTTACCAAATATACCAGGCCATTTTTGTCCCCTCCTGAGTCACTGAATATTTTCCTGTCTTCTAAAACAGCTATTAAAATAATAAACAAGGACTGATTAAAGGTCTTAAGTACACTGTTTCTGTGTTCCTGTCTCTAAATACAACTTATCTCAAATGCATATGTTATACAATATATTTCAAGCTGAGGGGAGAAAGTGTTATTTCAGAAGGTTTTTATAAGGGACCACATTCTTCTCCTTTTGTTACCAGTTTACTCTTTGTGTTACACAATGTTTTGCACTGAAATATGTGGTTGCAATTTCATTGGAATTAGGTTTGTAATTTCATGCTACAGCAGCTAACCTTGATGTAAGGAAGCATTATATACTTAATCCAGCATTCTGTTTGACAGAGATCAACAAAGCATCTACACTTCTACGACTATGTCCTTGTGCAGAAGAGAAATATGCATCAACATTAGAATTTACACTACTGGTTCTTCATCTAACTTCAGAATGATGACATTATAAAACCAACTAATTTTTTGAGCATAATGATATATAACATTTTTTCCCTTGTTCAATTTAAGTCCTTGAATTTGTACAAACAGGATAAAGTGGAATTAACATGAGTTTTAGATAAGAAATCAAGTGAACAGCACTAGATAAACAAAAGTTCTGCGAAATATCCAGAATGATCGTGCATCTAAAAGGGATACCAACTGTTCTTTAGGGAATATATTTTATGCAGGTATTGTGAATGCTTCTGAGACAAATTGAGGCCTAATTTCAGAAATTATGAATCCAGAAACTCCTGTCCTGAAAATACGGATTTATTTCCACACACACACACACCCCTCTTCTATATAGCCTGTAAAAGTATAACCACATCAGTTTAACCGGACAGGCAATAAACCACACTAAAGTATTTATTTGTTTCCTTATTCATAAACTTTAGTCAACATCTATGAAATAGCTTTCTAAGGATTAACGGTATTGGAAATGGTTTTCTTGATTTGTACAAACTTTGTAGCTCTTCTTTAGGGTCTGAATTTCCCTCAGTCTGATACCTGCATACCATATTACTGTGTTTATGCTCTGACCTTCTTATGTCTTATTCTCTTGAGTTTTCACAACTTTCTGTTTCTGAAGTGCCAAACTTCCCCGTGTTTTTAGAATTACAACAGAATTAGAATCCCAGAAAAGCCACTTCATTCCTGCCAACGTGATAGTAGGGCTACTGAGTCACAGCGTTGTGTGTTTCTGGCAAGAGATGCTGGAATGGTTGCCGGGATAAAGAATGTAGATGTCACTATATTTCCATAAAGCCTTTTCTTTTCTCCACGTCTGCTTAATCAGGTTTTAGAGAGACAGGTTTTTTTCTTTCAGTTTTGAAGAAAAATTTTGTCTGTCGTAAGCAAAATCTTGTAGTCCTGTGGAAAGATCAGCCACAGACTGCAATGGAGCCCAACTAGAAGCAGAGTTTACAACTTACTGCTGAGGTGGCCCAGTGCCATCTTAGAACTAAGGTGGGCTAGTGAACCTGCCTGTCTCCTGCTACGCTGAAAACTCAAAGCCTATAAATATGTAGCTGCCTAACTTCGTCTTAACCATTTTCGGACTCAAACCTTTCGTCACTCTTCTGCTTGAAGCCACAGGGATTTATTTCAGAAAGCGCATGACTTTGAATCTCTGCTACTAGTTTTACAGTAACATCTGATGCTTCAGTTTAAACTAAGCCACAGAGTGGACCTTGCCTTTTCTGGCGATTCCTCTTCGCCAGCAGTGAACTATTCAGTCTCTGAGCCAATCCCCTGCAACTTTCCTACTCAACAGCTCTGAGGAAAGAAGAGGTCAAATATGAACTGCCATTGTTTCTACGCTATGAAGGTGAAGTTTCAGGAAATCACAAGTCATGAATGAAATCTTGAAGAAAAAAAAAGAAAAAAGTAATGCAGTCACAATCTAATGTTTTGGCTGCTTTTTCATGTTTAAACTTGAGGGATTTTATCATCAGTTCCATGAAATGCTGGGTTCTAAAAGCCATGGTCCTTCCTTTGCTTTCTTTTTGCATCTCAACCTTATTATTTTTATTTTGTAGAGAATTGGTTTCATTAGTTCCTTATTAAAGAAGTGTTACCCCAACTGTAGAAAACTAGATTAATCAAACAGAAGAATGAATTATGGAAACTACATAGCATGCAGAAAATATCAATAAAGAAAACAAGAACATCAGAGAAGTGTTTTCTGAACAGTATTGCAGGGAAATATAAAACCTCTGTAAGAACTTCTGACATTAAAGAAATTAAGAGGCAAAGTTGTAGATAAAATGCTTACAATACAAACTGGAGAAAAGAAGCAATAAGAGAACAAAGAAAAGAAGTCTGCCAAGGACAGAAAGCATTTTATTAAATTTAAGAATACCAGGAAATGAGGATTATTCAAAGCCTATAAGCAATCCTTTTTTTATAAATTATAATTGTCTAGACCTCTGCTTTATAATTTAGTTTCTTACCTTTCATATTTATAGTAGCGAAAGCTTTGATCAAAATCAGAAACTAAAGCTTAGTTAAGCTCTGTTTGCATTGCAAGTTTGAGCCCTCAAGCATGGCATTTTTGCAGTTTGCATACAATTTCTTTAGTTTTTAGAATTTAATTAATATTTAACTTCTTTATTTATGCCTCAACAAATCTGCATGAATAAATCCTGAATGTGTCCAAAGGTGAGCAATATAGTTCAGATTTTTCATTACTTTCCAACATTAATGATGAATTAAATTATGTGTGTTGCTTTGACAGTTATTTCTTCTCGCATTTTCTTTCTTCCTTTAAGACATGGAAGCACATGGAATGTCCTCAAGCCGTTGTTTGTTTTATATGTTCAGCCTACTCAACTACCTGTGCATATTTATACAATAATGCCCAAGCACCTATACAACAGACATTTCAAAAACCTGTGCTGTTTCAATAGACATTGCCTGTGACCTCGTTCTGTAAAAGCTACTTACAGAATTTCAGTATATTTTCTGTTAGCACAATATTGCCATAAAAAGGGAAATTCGTACCCATTACTAGCCCTTGAGGTATCATGTTAAGGTATGGCACTGATACAATAACTTTCAAGGAGTTGTTTAAAATAAAAACAAAGTCTCATTTTTCTTAGCTATCTCAGCGGAAATTGAAAGGTGGTGAGACTGTTTTGTTTTGTTTTTTTAAAAAGATGAGGAAAAAAAATCTGCTTTACTAGTCTATATGCTCTTTGTTGTACCTAAACGTTAACACGCAAAATTTCATCTTAACAGAGTATATGCATTCAAGCAGTTTTGCTTGCTATTCCTTTATAATTTGACTTGTAGTTACCAGATTGTGTTGAAATGCATGCTACATTTTCTTTTTAAAATCTTTCTAAAATGAAAACAATATCTAAACATTCATTTTGCTGCTATCAATGAGATGTACTTCGTTTCTATGGGCTCAAAGTTCAAGCAGTAATCTCCATGCTATCAGTTCTTCAAAGCTACATCACAAATTACACTATTACAACTAGTACTACTTAACCCCTCTGAAGGCAGTTTCAGTAGACCAGCCAAACACTTAGCTGGCAAGGTGATTCCATTTCACTCACAACACTGGACATTTATGTCCATTAAGCTTTCAAAAACCTTTCCCATAAACCCATAGACAAGCACTACACAGTGACTTCAAAAACAAGTGCTTCTCTTTAATTCTGTAAATTGCAACTGGATTAATGTCATTGGTTTTAAGAGCAATAAACTATTTTGTATAATAAATGTTTCTCTACAGCTCCCCTAATTAAAGGCTTAAAGTGAAATTCCTGACTGTATGCTCAAACGTAGTAGTATTACACAAGTAAAGCTGTGAAGTGTCAAAACCAAAACAAAATAGAAAAAAACAAACACAAGGGTTGTGGGCTTTGATGGTTTTAATGTAATTTCATTAAATTGCTGCATAGATCTCATAGCAAGAATTAACTGGAGAAAAAATAAATAACTTCTCAGTTTATATGGGAATTTTTACACTAAAATATTCCATGTTCTACTAGCACATGTGTTCACAGCACTTTTACTAAATGGTCAAAGCAAAAGCTAGTACAAAATACATACAATTACTTTTCATGGTTTTGTTCCGTTTCTACATTGTCTCACCACTTTGTCCTAACAGGTACCATATCCTTCATGAAAGATAGTAATTGTGCATTAACTTAAATTTCCCACCTTCAGTATTGTTGCTCCAATCTTTCAGGAAGGAACAGGAGGCAATCTTGCACCCGGTTTGCATTTGGGTCCACATAGCAGGCTCAGTCAGCTGATCTGAATGCCACTCGCACATGCCAAGCTCAAAACTGGAAGACTGTGGTGCTAAAAGACAAAGAAAAAAAAAATCACTTAACTCATTAAGAAGTCATTATTTATGAGCCTACTTCCTATTAGGAACAGATGCTAACTAAATTACTTGACAACATTTCTGCCTCCGTTACTTCAAAAGCATTGTGTATCACCAAATGCTGTCTATTATTTCAGGCTGCCATCTTTAATGATAACATTTTTAAAAATCATTCCCTAAAGATGGATGCTTCTTTCGGAGCAAGAAAGTGCTATTTACACTAGCCAGTCGTTGCAGTCTTCATGAATAAATTCATTTCCACAGAGAAAGTTTCCAGGAAATGTAAAAAAATGACACGTCATAACAAGAAACACCTATTTACTTTTATAGACGATAGCTACAGAAGAATCACTTCTGAGAGGTTAAACTCAGCAGCATCTCCATAATACTTGCAACAGAATGCTTCTTTTTAGAATGAAAAAATTTCTGAATACATCACTACATATTTTCAAGAACATTTTAAGGGCAAATCACGCCCAACTAATCTAGTGGCCTTCTACAATGATCATGATTTTAAGCAGGACCACACTATGATAATGAAAGTTCCATTTCTTAGTATTATTGCAAGAGAAAGGCAATCTTCTGGTTAAAACAGACTTTTCCATAGTAGTCAGGGTATCTCAGAGAAAACTGGGAGATTCCTAACTGTACAATGGAAAGAATTTTATGTCAGTATACATAGACATTACTGTCTACTGCATCTCAGAGATACTGTGTTATTCACATTACTGACATGTCAGTGAAATGTCCTGTCCAGCTGATGCTACAAACCTATCATTTCTTCCTTGTTCTTATGTTGCATAAATGTAAGCACTTTTTCCAAACCATGTGTATTAAGTGAGAACAGATGTGGAAAAATTATTTCCCACAGAAAATGCCAGATTCTAGAACAGTCTAGGAAAGGATGGATATTGTCAAATTTCAACATTTGAAAAAAAGTTGCAAATACACTCAAAAGAAATCAAGGTCTTCTTTAAACACTTTTTAATTATTGAAACAAAACATTTTGATTCATCCTGCATTTTTTAAATTTAGTTATAAGTATTTCTGAGGTTGGTTTGTTTTTTTGACATCAGTCTCAGTCTCTTGGAGCAAAATACCCATTTTCTAGCTCCTAATTCTGCAGCATATCAGATAACAGTTAGATTTTTTTGAATATTCTGACTCCCATCCCTGTAGCAATTAATATGAAAGACACTACATCTAGTTCTGCATCTGAGATACTAAAAGGCTACATCCTGGCATGATTAGGATTAACTAAGGAATCTGATATTTTTTCAGTTCAAGTACTCATACTGGATTTTTGTCAAAATTTGTACATTAGAAGTAGTGGGTATATATATATGTGTATATATATATATAATTACTCCAGTTTTCCAGGAAAAAAGCTAGCTTTGCAGAGAAGGTATACCACTTTTGATTTACAAATTATTTAAGGAGGACAAAAACTTCATTCTGTACTACATTTCATTTTCACACCTTGGGGCTCTTTGCTTTCACCCTACGGCAAGATCAGAATGACAATTACAATAGAGTTCTTCATGTATGTAATTCATCAGAAGTCAAGAGAGAGTTCTGCAGGGCAATCAGACACTTGGATAAGAATACAAAGCCTTTGAATAGAAGGTCTACTAAAAGTATAATTAAAGAAGATTTTGTATTACGTATGTTTTAGAGCATACCTTTAATATTTTCTATTTGACAGCTAAAATACTTTTTTCTGCAGTACATATGCAATTGTATTATAACAAGCCATGGTGGTTTTGAGTGATAACTGCAACAATTTGACAGCTGTTGGGAAAACTACAAACTGTAGAATATCTTAAACTGCTATACTGAAGACAGGGGTTTGATTGATTTATTTTTTTTTTAATGCATGGAGTGTGCTTTCTAGTAGAACTGGGTAAGACTAAAGGGGGGGCAGTTTGGAAGACAGGAGAGGGAGACAAGGGAAGAAAAAAAAAAAAAACCTTAATAAAATTACATTTATATTTAGCCATCACTGTTTGTATCAAGAAACTCCTGAAAGCACAAATACTTAAGCTATTTTACTCATGACCCTAAAAGCACAGAAATACTAATGAATAAAAATATTTTCTTATGCGCATTTATGCTGGGACTCAAAATCATGAAGGCTAGATTAAAAATGCAAATTTTGATACAGATTTCATGCAATTAAAATGGTCTTCATTTCAAGTCTTCTTCAGACATTCCATAAGGATTAAATAATAAAATACTTCAAATTCAAGCAAGCATTAACCTGACCTTTTGTTTTAATTATTGGAAAATGTTCAGTAGTAAAATCCCTCTTTCAGGGAGAAAATTAATATCTTCTGACCTTGGTTTTGGCTGATGTGAGCAATTTAGATATCACCTAACGAAGCTGACTTTTTTTAACATGAAAGCACAGGATAAGAACTGGCTCTTATTAGAATGTACCTGAGGTACTTAATAGTGTGGCAGTACAATCTGTATGCCACACTATGTAGTTCAACAGCTGCCATGTAAGGTAAGTTTAACGCTGCTTTTGAAAAAAGCCAGTATATTTATAGAGAGATTTATATCCTCCTGGGGAAAATGGTTAAGCAATTATACAGGTTGCTAGAATCTACCAATGCATTTTTTTCCATTTTAAAGAAGCCCTTTCATTTGCAGAAATCCTCCAAGGAACAGAAAGAGGCTGGGAGAATCATACAACTGTCCTCTTTGCACTGTCAGTTCCAAATTCATTTTTTTAAAGAAAGCACACTGCAAACTTACCTGAGTTCACAGACAAGTATGTCCAAAATTATAAACTAGCATCTTTGCTCATTTAAGTAGTACTGCTAGAAAACCCTCTACAAAACAGAAAAGCAAAATGGCCTTGGCATGAAAATATTTATATAACATTTGCTTCTATATTTCTCCATTGCAAAAAAGTTGAAACATGGTGAGATCTGCATGACCAAGTTTAGTTATCCAAAACTTCATTTCCCCAATGCAGATCCCATTTGAAATAAATACGTATGCATCTGAATCATTACACTAGGATTTGTATCTTGCTATTACTTTGATCTGTTTACAACTGCTCAGCACTCTAGTGTGTGTGCTGGTTTTGGCTGGGATAGAGTTGATTTTCTTCATAGCAGCTGGTATCAAGCTGTTTTGGATTTGTGCTGAAAACAGTGTTGATAATACAGGGATGTTTTTCTTTATTGCTGAGCAGCACTCACACAGAGCCAAGCCTTTCCAGCTTCCCACCCCTCCACATCAGCGAGTGGGCTGGGGGTGCACAAGAAGCTAGGAGGGGACACAGCTGGGACAGCTGACCCCAACTGACCAAAGGGATTTTTCCATGCCACATGGCATCATGATCAGCATATAAAGGTGGGAGAAGAAGGAGGTGGGAGGATGTTTGGAGTGATGGTTGTCTTCCCAAGTAACCGTTACCAGTGATGGACCCTGGATTTCCCAGACATGGCTGAACCCCTGCCTGCTGATGGGAAGTGGTGAATTAATCCCTTGGTTTGCTTTGCTTGCACATGCAACTTCTGTTTTACCTGTTAAACTGTCTTTATCTCACCCAGCAAGTTTTCTTACTTTTAATCTAAATTAAATTTAAATTAAATTACCCTCATCCCACTGGGTGGCTGTGTGGTGCTTAGTTGCTGGCTGGGGTTAAACCATGACACTTTAATAACCATGTGCAACTATTTTCAACAGTTTTTCCCATTCCTGAATTGGAAATCTGCAGAGCTTTATTTTAGACCATGGCACACAAACCCAATCATAAAAACCTAGCTTTGTCTGTGTCAAACACTGCATTCTATACCTCAATTTAAATTTAAAGACTAAACCCTCAGTGCCTGTGCTAAGAGTCAGAGGCAGGAAAACCAAGGAGGTGCTTCGAATCAGGACTGTGGTCACCTGAGGATGTGACATAGGTGCCACAGTGCAATCTTCCTGTGTAATCCAGAGCAGCAAGCAATCTAATTTATACTAGGATGGGTAGTAATCCTTTCCCATGAAAATACATTGGATTGAAAAGAGAAATGAAAGATGTTTTGTTGAAGAATCCCAAGATGCAGGGATGGTCTGGCTGCAGAGCTGACTAGCCTGACATTACAGCTCTTGAATGCAGCAGAGTGGAACAAAATAGCCCCACCATGCAGTTGAGAATCAGGACCTTCATACATTTAAAAATACGCACAAGTCCCTTGGGACTCTTACTAAAATCAGCTGCAAGGCTTTCCCTGAGCTGGCTGAACACATCAGTTCTTTGGTAAAAACCAGATCTTTTCTGCCCGGTGAGGCCTTAGTGCTCTCTTGGCTGCAGGAAGCTACATTTATACTGTACCAGATTTCTTAAGGTATTTATTGTCATTCTTTGTAACTGCATTGAGATGTGGTAAGACAGATGACATTTTAGGGGAATGAAAATGAAAACACTTAAGGAGTTAAGAAAGCCTTAGAATACCAGAAAACTTTCCTTTGTGTTTTCTTTTCCAGTCCAAGGCAAAAACAAAGTAAAATGATCTGTCTCCTGAAAAACAGGTATCCTTACCATATGCCAGAAAACATCCTTCGCTGAAAGTAATATCATCAATAGCAACAGTTTCGCCTTCTCTTTGGGTCTCCACCATCCCCAAAAAGATAACCTGCAGCAAATCAACAAGAAATGGCATTCACCAGTGTCACATACAAGATCCAAATCCTTCTGAGATATGACAGTCTAGTCCATACAATTTCTATTAGAAATATGAGAACTCAAATCATGCACTTTACAGTTTTGGAGGATCAGCATCCTGGCTTTTTCACATATCTGTGGCTTGTCAGCACAGAGATATAATTATCCAATTCAAAAGTGAAGCAGTATTTAACAGGAAGGAACTAAAAATGACAATAAAATGCATTAAAATCTAAGCAAGGACCACAACAGTTAAGAAATACAAACGATTTTGTTATTTATCAAGCCATTATTCCACCCGAGACTGTAAAAGTGAACAATTTCTGCTTGTTTTCAGAATTTATCAGAGACCTGGAGCAAAGTCAGACCAACAATACCATTGATTCAAAGCCTTTCATCAAATTTCATCAAGCCAGAACAAACCTTGAGGAGTGCTTGGTCAACTGTTATTCTGCTCTAATGTTACAACAATGGTTGGGGTTTTTTTCCCTAATGAAGTCTTCTATAAGCAAGAAGTTACAAATATTTTACATTTCCATCTTAAGGGCAGATTTCAACCTACATTTGTAAATGTGGAGAGCACCACATTTTTTCTGCAGTGCTGTAGATCAAGCAACCATAGTCCTTGGGAAAACCCAACAAAAAACAACCCAACAAATCAATCATATGAATAATATTCTTTAACTAATTCCATAGCCCTATCTTGGGGTGGTACAGCTCTACATTTTTCCAGAGTTCTGGAGGCCCAATCTACCTAGAGATACATTCTAGATCATAATAGTCAATGTACAGCATTAGCTAAGGAATAAATTTTCAAATATTAGCTTTAGAGTTCAGGGGCAATTCTGAGCACAGTTTAAGAAATTGTAGCAGAAAACCTGCACTTACCCTAGAAGTTATCATCAAGGGTACGGTATGCCACTGTACAAAATGACACGTCAGCCGAGTATATGACCGTATGCTTTGAGGTCTTGGTGGGGGGGCGGGGGGGCGAATAGAGTTTTGGCAGGTTTATTTATTTGTTTTTCTTAAGCTGTTGTTCACCTACACAAGAAGTGTGGCAGCCTATAAAGTCAAATTATCCTGGCATTACACAACAGAGAAAGGTGTAATGTTATCTACCATATCACCAGTGAGAAATCCACATCTAGTCGATTTTTATCTATATATACACACACATATAAAAATATGTTGTTTATTGTTTTAACACAGCCAGTGTTAAGGAGAAGGATAGCCAGTAACCATTTTCCCTGGCAATTATTCCATGGGGACCATTGTTAGTATACGCATGGACAGCTGCATTTTCTAATGTAGTATTGTTAAGACATAATGGCACCCTGTGTGTTCATACTTCTTTGATCAGTTGTAGCACAATGGAAAGAATGCAGTTCATTGAAATCCAGAAGTTTTGAAAGAACAGGGTTAATCCCAATATAAGCTTTTGTTTGAAATTCTTTCAATGTAACAATGTTTACTTCATGTCACACTGATATCTACTTGGAAAGAATAACTATGCCACACTAAATATTTATGGCATCATATCACATTCAATAATATGTTTACATGACTGAAAATCAGCAGCTTGGAAATTTGTTCATTTAATTTGTTTCAGAAAACAGTATTTTGAATTGTTAAATGTTGAAGCAACAACATGTATAATTAATGTGTACTTTGGTGACATCACTGGTAGAAGGACAAATAGTATATTCATACTGTTCATTTCTATGATCACACAGTTTCAGGTAAGGTTCTAGAAAATTCCAGCGCACTATTTTGTGATTAGAAACACAGTAAATATTATTTCATATCAGGGATCTGACAAATATTTGACCTTTTCACAGTATATTTTCATTGTGAAGTCAAAATCTAGTTATTAATAACTTTATTTGTAATATGTATTTTTATATGGCTTGTAGTTGGGGCTTCAAGTGACACAGTGATTTGGGCAGTGCTAATCAGGTGCTATCTCACTTTGCCGGTACAAAATCAGAGGTGGCTTCAAGTTCATATTCAACTGAAGTGCACAAAGTATTTAACAACTTCCTTTCTCTCAAAATTCACGAACAGTGTTTGTTTACTTGGTTAATACAATAAAAAGCATGGATTTAAGAGGCTTGCTTTAAATGTATATGTTATCAATGCCTCTACAAATAGCTCCCTGCTGACTGATGTCATTCAAGACATCTTGGTATTCTGAACACCCAGGGAAGTTTCTTCAATGATAAAAAAGACCATCTATTCCTATTTTAAAATGTTTGACTACAGGAGGGGAGTAAGATGCCCTGAAGTCTATGAAAGGTTTACTGCTGACTGAACTAGGGTCTGAGTCAGTGCTGCAACTCTGAAGTCATCTCTCTTGAGAAAAGTGTCAGTTTTATTTTTTTTTTTTCTTCATCGTGCCTTGTCTTAACTTTCCCACTTCCAAATGACAGAATATAATGCTAGATGCCTCCAGCTGCTTTCAGGTCTAAAAACAGATTACCTGGGCTTTCCCTGGCACAGATACCCATCTGCCCTCCCCTGAGGAGTTCAGTCTAGTAATAACTGACATGACTCCCATCCACATTTATTTGAGCAAGAAACCGTTCAGTTTTCCCTCTCACAAAAAGCCAAGAGCTTCTTCAGTCCAAAAAACTGTAATGAAAATGTCTACCTGATGACACTGTTTGCTCATAACTACAGTTAACAAGCGCTGCCTAAATGTGCAATATCTGCAACCGTCAGAACAAATTAACATTGCAGCTCCATTAGTAGCAAGGAAAGCTGTAGTGGCAATGTAGGTGGGATCTAACACAGGTTGGGTTTCCTCCACAAGTGCAGCCATGGGGACAGACTCCCAGTGCAGCAACAATGCCCAAGGTAAAACAGGTATCAAGCACAAAGACAAACGTGAACCCCACGCACAGAACCATTTCCCTTAATGAAATCTGACAGGCACAAATTTGTTCTCAATAGATCAGGGGGAAAGTGTCTTAGGACAGCAAACCATGATACAGTTCTCCAAAACACAGCCAAAACAGACATACTGAGCTTTGTCTGTGTGTAGAGTAATAAAAGCAGTGGCAATCTTCCTATATCAGAATTCCTTGCAAGTGGAGATTTTTGAAAGTCAAAACCAAATTCCTTATTCCATAATCAAAAGGTTTGGGGGGGTTTTAAGTAGGAAGAGACAAAAGTATTAAATAGTCAATATCAAAATGAGCAAAGAAAATAAGCAGTGGAGGTTGATTTTAATTAAAATTTCACATCAAGTGTGCCTGAAAAATGAATAAAAATACTCAAGCACCCTATTTCAAAGAGATTACTACACCCCAAAAAAGGGGTTTTTCCCATCCACTTTTTTCCCATAGAAACTTTAATCATCAAGATTTGATCTTTAAATATGCCACAGATAGCCCTGTGTCATATTGTTTGTCATATCAAAAGAACAAGTGAAAAAGGGCAAACAAATTGCATTCACTTGTATGACCAGCATCTTGCAGGTTGTCACTGGAGAAAGAATGTGCAACCAAAGAAGAAAGTTTATTCAACCTCAGGCTTTAGGTTTGGTGAGGTGGCCAGCTACATTTCTTCAGCCAGTTGTAATGACCACTGCAGTAAGTTTGACACATGCCTCTCTAAAGCTGGACTGTGCCCATCAGTTCACTTTATAGAAGCCAAAGGATAAGGTTTGCAAGCAATAATCTAATTAGTATTTGATCCAGAAATTTAGAGGAAGAAGATGCCATATCATATTAACTATTCCCAGACTCACTCAATTTTCTAAACAATATGAAGGATGAAAAAGTACATCTAGAACTGAACCATTCTGGTACAATCTCAGCTTGCTGTTCATACACTCATGCCAGGGAAGTTACTGACAAGAAAGAACACGGATACTTGTGTTGAGTTAGGTACAAGTACTTCACAACATCCATTCTCAGGGTTGAATAGGCAAGCATTACTTAAATATCCTGATCTTGTTAGATGCTTTAGCACAATGTTACCTCTGCAAGTCAAGTAATTATGTTACTCATATGGTTTAACGAAAATAAGGCTATGCTCTCATGCCTTCAGGTCTGCATGCTAACCAACTCTTCACAGTAACTACTGTAGGAGGAAATGCCTCAATTTCTCCTCTGCTCCCCACTTTCCCTCCAGTATTATGCATAACAGCAAGTATACATCATCCATGGTATTTTAGCCCTAAGTTACATTTACTGTGCTAATGTTTTTTGTAAATGCACATGTAAAAATATTTAAATAGCGTATGACACTTACATTGTTTTTCAGCAGCTTTGAGCAAAATAAAACCATATGCATGTGTTCTGTGACAAAGGCTCAAAACTACAATGAATAGTTAAGTACAGTATTTGTCACCTGAAGCATCCCTATAGAACAATATTTCATAGTATAGAATAGTATTTCCTATATAAATTAAACCTGGAGTTTATTGGTACAATTAGACTGAGGCTAAGGGAATGCTGTACTGAAAGTTAAGATCCCAAGCAGATCACCTCTATGGGCAAATAGATGATTTATAATGCAGTGAGGCTGACTGTTTTAAGACACATGCACAGTTTCAGTTAGGTTTGAACAAGCAGCATTTGTTAATGCCAATTATGAACTTCCAAATAGCTTCTCTCTCTTCTACCCCATACTAATGCTTTCCACTTACAAAATATTTAGGTTTGAATTACTAAGAAACCCACAATTTATAAACCACCATTTAACAAGTGCAATTTACAGTCACTTTAGTTTACCAACCTCATACTTTTCAGTGCTATTGATTGTGATGGTATTTGCTTTCCACCGATTTTGCAGTCCTCCTGAAACTTGCCAGATGTTTGTAATAGCATCTTCATAGTGCTTTTGAAGCCCCACCATCAACGTTCCACTCATTTGACTGATCCAATAATGAAATGTAATCTAGGACAAAAAAACCCGTCTGATTATTCCAGGGAAGTACTGTAACAAACAATGAAACACAAGGACTATGCATCAAAATACCTGGCAAACGTGTTCTTTGTCAGTTGGGAGGAAAACACTTGTCCTTAAAGCTGCAGAAGAAGATTGCATTTCAGGGGACAGTGAGAGGAAATAAGCTATTAAAAGGAATAAAAAAGAAATCTTAGAACCTTGGATAGAAGTTATACAAAATGTAACAGTAAAACAAGAAGGGGTTTGCATACAGGTTTGAATTAATAATTACAAAGCCATCTAGAAGTTCTTCCCCAGAAAAATTTGCATCACACTTGCAGCTGTTGTGTGCCAAGCTTTTGTTCATTTAAAATGACAACACAGTCTTGCTCCACGTTCCTGCAGAAATATCAAGTAGGGTTCCAAAACATTTCAAATGTTGATGGCTTGAATACTCAATTAGTAAGCACAAAATTTTTGGAAAGAGTAAGACTAGCTCAGCAAGCTGATCGAAGAGCTTAAACTCCATTTAATATATCACATATTTCATGCCTAAACAACAAACTGGCTTAACCAAAAATACAGATTTATTACCACAGTTAGAGTCTTTAAGGAGGTGGTGGAAGATGGGAGAAGAGGCTATAGTGTTCTGTTCCACAGGACATGGGTCTTTTTTTTGGATGCTCAGAAAATTGTCTCACTGAGGAGAAGATGTTGTGGTATTCTTGTACATCTTCCCGATATAAAGGGTTGCCTTCAGAATCTACACACTACCATTAAAGACAGTGGCATCTTTCCATTTAGAAAACGAATTAACAACATTTACAAAGTCCAAAGTAAAGCTCTGCTTTACTTCTAAGTGTAACAGCTCAATAGGTCAGTGAAATACAGTTGTTGCTATGCCTCTTAACTGGTTTTTGTCTCTTCCTGACAAGGTTGTTTCAGATCTTCTGAAGCATGGAATGTAACCATCCTATTTTAGGGTATTAAGTGCTGCTAGTCAAAATGTGGCTATTCCCAAATGTAAAGATTTCAGAGATTTTAGAGGTTAAAGGATACAAGGAGAGGAGGAGGGAAGGCTTAACCTACTTTTTTTTTTCCTTCCTTTCCCTTCTCTCCTCCTTCCCAAACTCCAAGCAATGTCAGGTAAACTGCTGCCCTCTGACATCAACATGTAAATGAAAGGAGAAAGATGAAGGACAAAAAAGCCAAGTAGAACTGAAATAATTTTTTTAAAAAAGTCCTAAACCCAAAGATGACTACAGAAACAAAGTATCAGACATATGTAGGAATATCTAAATACTTCATCTCTAAAACTACCCACCCTGACCTCTCATCCTTGAGTGCAACTAGCGAGTCGCTGACAAAGGACCATAAGACCAGCTCAGTGCTGGAGCCAGCTGAGCAATCCTCCACAGAAAAGCATTTTGCAGCCTGCTACCAGAGCAGCAGCCATGCTCTCCCTAGATTTTAGGCCTTTCATGACTGCTCAGGCAGCACTTTCTGAGCCTGCCAGCTGCAAGGTTATTCTTCCTACGCACAACAGATGGCTTGGTGCCTCAGCAGAGCCCTATCCCTGACTCCAATCTGTTTCATTGGTTTTTAACTTCCATAAAGTTTTAAACTTTTTTTCCTTTAGTTCCCTAAAGATAAATGTATCTAAACTCATAAATAAGGCCAGAATTCACCTGCCACAGGAACGTTGTGCCTTACACAGATGGGGCAGAAAGAGTAATTTCAAGAAATTCTTTGAACAGTGATTTTACATTAAACATCTGCATAGATAACAGATTTCAATTAGTAAAAAACAGGTTGTGTTTTTTGTGGTTGTTTTAAAGTGGTTGTCATCACTAGTCTGTTCAACTACATTTTCAGTGAAAATAAGAACCATGAGAAGAAACAGAGCTAAAAAAACGTATTGGGTTCTAGTAAATGATTACGTGAATCTTCAAAGGAATTACATCTACCAGGTGATCTTTGGTCTTCTGCTAACATGTGTGCATTATTCTGTTGGCAGGAAGTCTCTTTAATACTCTACCATCAAGCATACTTGGCTCAGTTATCAACATACGATATAATTTCTGGTCTTTAAGCAGGAACCAACATAAAACTTACAACACAGTCTGTTGAGTCAGTCACCAACAGTGGGAAAACCTGAATAGCTGCCATAAGGAAATAAATATTTCCTATGCATTAGAACCAGCATTCAGAAAATGGAAATACAGTTTAGCCATTCACCAGGTAGAAAACTGAAATAACTAGATATATTTAAATCTCCTTGGTCATTCAGTCCACAAACATAAGTACACAGCCTTTCAGAAAGCTGAATATGTACAAGTATTCAAGCTTTCTGTTATCTGGTCAAAATAACTTAGATTAATATGGTTACCATACAATTCAGACCTGGCAGATGCAATGGTGACCAAGAACCTAAAACAAGTCAATAGGAGTATACAGAAGACTGAACAGTTTATTTTCTCTGTAATGAACTCTCAAACACTTGAAGCTAATGGTTTTCTCAATCTTTTTCTGGCTTTGGGTGTCTGCATAAGTTAAATCTTACCCTCCCCTACCAGTTCTTCACAAGATAAGAGCAACCCATTTTCCTGGTTATAAGCAAGAATATCTTTCAGGTCTTTGCCACATCCTGATGCGGTATATATGACCAATCAAGCAGAAACCCTAGAAACTTCAACTAGAACAAGACTGTCACCTGGTTAATTAATTGATTCTAGTCAAGAGTTTGCTATATTTTTATTCCATAGTATTTGTTTTTTATCTGCTTCTTGATGAGAAGAGCTGTCATTTTTTTTTAAGATAAAATGCTTCACAACCAACTTACATACTTGAAATAAAACTTACGTTTATGAAAAAGGCTTAGTAGTTAATTAAGTTTTTGTGTTAATGTCAGTTTAAATCAACATTTATTTAAGAGCAGCCTTGTTTTCAGAAGCATAGTACAAACAGCAGGATGTGCTTGTATACTATGCACAAGCAAAAAACGAAGCTATTAAAAGTACATTGCATGAATAAAGTTTCCTAATTACAAAGAATCATGAAAATTGTCAGCTGTGGAATGAGAACTTGCCGGAAAATGTAGACTGAGGCAGGGGGAAGGGCAGGGTGGTGTTGATGTTTCTTCTATGAAAAGTTTTAAACGTTCTGTGCCATTCTTATTTTGCTGATGTCTAAGCAAGTTTTCCACGTTCTTCTTCAAACCACCAATTCACATTAAGCATCATATGGAACTTCTAGCTGTTTGGTAGCTTATGCAATGTGTAGGAGGTGCCGCTTACTTCAGAACAGTACAGATTTCCACACTCCCAGATAATCACAGTTTGGGAATGAGGTGAAAAACACCTAGGCTAAACAGCCTCACCAGAACACTTTCATCCCACATAAGGTTATATGCTTGTACACTCCACAACGCTGCATGCCTGCATTCAGGTGCTTTCTCTGAGGGCTGCTGCAGCACTGCTTGCGCACAGGAGAGGTGAAAGGGTGTGGGTGGAGAGAAAGGGAGAGAATAATAGGAAAATATGGAGAAGAGAAACAGTTTGGGGTGATTACCTCAACCAGCTCCCATTTTTACTGTGAGATTAAGTGTTCTCATCAAATTCTTTCCCTCCTTCCTTGCTTTCTTACAAACAAGCTTTCTGACAGCTTTGGAAAGCTCACTGTAGGAGAAAGCCCACTGCAGCTAAAAAATTTGGGTCAAGTTAGCTAAAAAGGTATGAAGAAAATCACGTATTAGAGAAGGAAGAAGCCAAGTTTTGGAAATCAGGGTTAACTTAGCAATTGGATTTAAGGGACATATTTTGCCTGAAGACAGGGACAGTGAATTACTTGGTTGAGGGACAGTCTTTGATGCAAAGTGGAATTGCAGTAAAATTTAGAGAAGAGCTGGCTCAAATAGGCTATCAAAGCTCTTCCCATGCTCAGATCCAAAATCACCTTAACGTATTTGCAGCAGTAATATTAGGCCACAGATAATAGATAAACACACACTCCAGGCATTCATTAATCCAAGAACAAATGAAAATACATCTCAAAATGGAGGAGCCAATACTCATTTCTAAACTTTGCAACCATCAAGACTGAAACTACACCAGAAACCTCCAGAACAGATAAAGGTCACTCAGGTAGATAAAACATGACTCCTGATGACTGATTACTTGCTCCTCCATGATACATTAATTGCTTTCTGAAATACTGCCTTTTTTTCTGGAATTTTGGTTATTGTAATTAAAATAACCTAAAAAATTGGACTCAAGTGCTCAGAAAACATTTGGCAGAATACAGCTGAATTGTCAAGTAATTAGTAAAATTAAGCAAATAAAACAGAGATCTACATAATTCGTAAGAGCTTATAGGTTCCTCAAGGAACATGAGGATTTGTACCACTGTCATTCCCATTGTGATCAAAGTATGGTGGTCCCATGCTAGATTGACCATTTCTTCTTATCCATCCAGGCTGTAAATTCAGTTCATGAAGAGCTTTGCATAGATCAGTTTCAAAATCACACTTTTCACAGGAGAAACCTGAATTGAAGCAAACAAACAAAAAATTAAAACCCCAAAAACAGAAGCAAAGGGATATGTCCTCACCATCACTTGCTATTTAACTAGTACACAGAAACACTCCAAAGAACCTCCTAAAAAGTGAGACACCACAATTTTAAATCATGAACAAAGAGAAACAGGGCAGTGGAAGAGATACAAGAGAGAATGAACACTAAACAACCAAAACAAACCATCAAGCCCTACCCCTGCCAAATCCTGTCCATTTACATAATATTATTATAACATAAGCTTTTTTCTTCACAAATATGTGTGTAGCTACCTACTTGTAGGAAACTGTCCAAGCTAGCAAAGCTTATATGCAGAGGCTGTTCTTAAAAAGCACTGCAGCTATCAGCTGCAGAATTTCAGTATATCCTTTGTTTATCCAGGGCCCTTGCATAGAGGAATTAAAAAAAACCCAAACAAACAACCAAAAAAACCCAAAAACCATAACACCAGGAAATAACCAGATAGAAAAAAAAAATAATTATTCCACTACTGGTTATTTCACCACTTTGCAACCTGCATTTTTCAGGAACTTTGAATATAAGCCCATTTGCAGAAACACCCCAGGGCCTAATAACAGAAAGGTGAGGCTCTCATCACATGACATACTCCAAAGTTTACCAGTGCTTATCATCTTTACTAAGCTGCCACATCAAAGCGGAAACCATGCTGTTTAGAGAAAAGCTGAAACAAGTCCTCAGAATGGCACAATCTCCCCATTTGCCTTTCCTCTGATCTGATTTCTTCCAGTGCACATAGCCACGTGGTGGGGAAGGACTGCTGCTCCCCATTCCACATTCCCCTGTAGGGCAGCATAGGTTAAAAAGGGAGGCAGAACTTGTCTTTCTGGCACAGAAGCCAGTATGGTGTACCAGTTCATTCAGGGAATTTGAGGTGAGTATGTGACCAGATAAATAATAGCTTACTGGGAGGGAGGGTCATTTGTTTGTTTCTGCTCTGGTGTCAGACAGCCCTTTTAGCGTTGCATCCAAACTGAATGAAAGAGCTTGGATGTGCCTGACAGGCTGGACAGCCCCATTCCTTGAATAATTTATTGTGGTGATGGAAGGATTATTAAAAAAAAAAAAAAGAAACCTCTAATCAGATGCTTCTGTGAAGAGCAAGCTTATTGCAACTTCACTCCAAGGAAAATACCCAGTATGTGGGACTGTCTCCAGATTTCATGTGCTGTGTGGAAACTTTCAGTTCACCTTCATTTTCTTTTGTAAAGCAGAGGAGGATGGGTTAAGACTCCACCTTCTAATCAGGATTCTAGTTAGACATAAGAGCTGGATTGCTTTCGTGCTCCCTCTCATATTGGTGTTTACTCCAGGCCCCTACCTATGCCTCCGGTCTATTCTATATTATCACAGTGCACTAATAGTTTTAAATAAAGTTGCAACTGCAGTGTTTACAGTCATACTATGATGTCCAATTTCATGGCTTTCATATTCACATCAACTTACTGCAACAATTAATTATAAAAAGTAAGAGAGGAGAAAATAGACATAATTCACGTAAGCATTCCAGTCTCAAGTTAATGTGCAGACTGGCTAATTCATCAACCCACTTTTTATTGCTGCTTTTTTTCCTTAGCTCTTTAAGTGGCTGAAAAGCATGTCAGTGGTTCATCAAAAGCACAAACACTGCTGAGGAATATTTGCTTCACATTACATGAAATGCACCGAATCACATTCAACATTTCATCATAAATTTTCTTTTGGCTGAAAAAATAATTTTAAATCAGTACAAAATAGCAAAACCAGCACCTTTTTAAATTTAAAAAAAACCCACCCACTTAACCCACTTGATCATTCATTATTATTTTTCAAGGCAATATTCATTTTCACAGAAAATATAACCTGAAGGCAAACCAATGTAAATTTGCTGGAAGATAGATTTAGAAAGACAAAGTCACTGCTTAGGGAAGAAAAGGCCAGAAGGAAGAAATGTGTAGCATGTTCTAGATATTTTTTGAATTTCCTGTGAACAAAACAAATATTTCAAATAGCCTCTAAGGAAAAATTCCAAGTCTCAGAAACAGGCTACAATGTAAGGTTCTATTTCAAGTGTGTATGTGTATAAAATCTCAGTTTGCAATACTGTGGGAGTAAAATATTTTTTAAGAGTAGTTAGTTATCATTCACCCCCTGGTGAGTGTTTTGCAATAGTAGTTCAAGGATAAAAAAAAAATGACTGTAGGGTTTATTCTGCTCCTTTTCCAATGCTGTGGCAAAGCACAAACCAGCTACATATGAACTCCAAAATGACAATAAAAACGCATCATCTGAAATACCAGCTTTGATTATTTTCAGTGCAGAAACATCCTTAAACCTGAAAAGAGCCCAGAGAAAACAGCACAATCCTGTCACGGACATGAGATTGGTGAGCTGAAACCTAAGGAGAAAAACTATTTAGCAATAATCCCAAATCAGAAACATCGGTGTCAGTGGGATGAATCTTCAATTTGACACCCTAATCTGAAGTTATATCTGACATTAACTTCTCTCCAGGAGTGATCCAAAGCATTATCCAAGCAGCCCCAGCATCCACAGCCTGTGGAACCTTGTTCCAGTACTCTTGCTTATCCATACTTAAAATACAACATTATTTGGTATTCAGGCCTTTCAGAGAACCATAGGCTCATTTTTCTAAACTAGACTTGGAACAACTTTTAATTTCTGTACTTTCATATAAGCATTTATCTATAGCAGTATTCCCTCAACAAGCAAGTGTGAAAAGCATCCACAAAAATTAATGGAAGAATGCATTTCTTGCTGCATAGTCTGCAATCGTAACAGAAAATGCTGCCTGGAGGAAATACTCTTCCTAGGGAAACCAAGACAAAGCACAGTGATGATTTCAAAGATATGCAGTGAAACACAGCCTAACTATCTCTTGTGCAACTGATAAAAAAAAAAATATGCTGACCTGTGGTGTGTTAGTGACACATCAGGAGGTTCAACAGGTGTAATTTCCAGCCACTGGTATTTATGACATTTCAGTCCAGTAAAATAAAGTTACCAAATGTATTGATACCCAATACAGTCTCAACAATTTTCTTATTCGCAGAAGAACAAAAATAAAGTATCTTAGAGATGATTCTAGACTCCTGTTCCAAACAGATATCTGCGTTGTATTTGCATAAAACTCTTAGAAGAGAAACAGCGCATATCTGGGCACACTAATTTGGGTAATCTGGATTTAAGTTACTGCTCTTTCCCACAGATTTCAACTGACTTTACTGATCACTAACATACTCAAATTAACATTTTTCAGTGTTCACAGAAACAAAGAGGGTTATCTAAAGACAATCTACTTCAGATTTAAAGCTAAACCTTAAAAACCCAACAAGGACATTAGCTTTCTTTGTTGCACAGTGAGTGGAAGAACTTGGATAAGCTTCTAGTTGAAATCAGAATTTTTGGTAAATCCAAACTTCTTTGCATACCAGAACAAAGATGCTCAGAAAGATGCTCAGAGAGCAGGACTATCTTATGCATCATATGAAATCATTTACAGCATTGTTTTGTGTTACAGTATTCGGGAAATAGATTGCTGATGCAAATTTACTCAGACTTTAGCAGTTAAAATTAATTCTCACTGCTTAGATCTTTCCTTTAAAGGCAACAGCAGCAAATGTATTCATAGCCTCTGAATACGAGACAAGTTCAGCTAGGAGAGTCAGTTCATGAATTCAAGAAGCTTTTCCCCCTTGTCTAGACTGAAAAAAAAAAAAAAAAAAAAAAAAAAAGCTCTTGTCACTTATACCTTGACCTAGATATTTAGATGAAACCTGAATTTCAGAAATTTTACCATGAATTAAGGAAAAGAAGTAATACCTGTTAAATATCCATTGAATTTATGTGGATAAGGAAACACTTGCTTTGCTACATAATATCCACATGAAGACTTATGAAAGATGTATTGTATAGAGGTTGAAAATTAAGTAGGAAAAATCCAACTGAAGCATAAAGAAATTCTTAGAAAAATCAAATGAAGCACGGGGTAAGAGTTCCCAAATGTTTTTGTAACATCAAAAAAACCCCAATCATCCCCTGGTTTTCTCTGCTGCTGCATTCAGCAAACTGTGTCATGCTTATGATGAAGCCCACTGAGACTTACCCTGTTTCTCTTCACTGCTGTCTCCATAATGGTTGGTGAAAACACACAGCTCCCCAGGTGGAGCAGAGGAGCCATCACCATGTTGGCATTCATGTCCTGTAGATGACCCAGTATCTACCAGAGCAAAGCAATATAATGCACAAAAGAATATTAATCTGGTCATGGGCTATGTTACTATCCAAGCTCTCACTCGCAAAAGAGTTACTTTGATTGTCTAGTATCAGGCATGAAGTGTCTTTGAAAAAGCTGTGTTTCCACACATCCCTCTGAAAGATACTTGTAGAACCTCACTTTCTGAATCTGCAGCTTAAAGGAAATATGGCTTCTGCAAATCAGTGACTTTCAACCCAGTGTGTCTTTGGGTAATATTTAACTTAATTATAACATTGTTTTATGACTAAAAAATTTTGGTGCATGCTATGCAAGTCAACAGTATATCATTAACTTACTGATTGGATTTATTGCCCAATAGTTTGCAAATATCTTAGATAAGAAAATAACAGAAAAACAGAGTAGAATTACTAAGCGACTAACATTCATGAAGCTCTCAGAAGGAGTTGGCAAATGCTTAGAAAACTTATGAAGGGTTTGTACATCAGATGTAGAAAACAGTTGAGAAATTCAAAGTTGATTTTGCTTGAAAGGGATTGTGAGTGATCTAGGGAAAGACTTAGAAAATTCAGAGCATGTACACATATGATGCCGATAGTTGAAAGTGATACCTATTTATTATTTACTTGAGCTACAACTGTAGGTAATGACTGAATTGCTTTAGAGTACCCAGCTGTTAATGGAAACATATTGCAATCACAATTTACATAAATGCATTAACAGACTGGTTATTAATGAACACTTTCCAATTTATTAGATTCCTGTGTTTTCTGGAAAAAAAACATATTTTGTGTGATACTATCAATGTTTCCCAAGGTTAAGAAAAAATTAGAGATACTTAGGATCCTGTATCTGAATTCTTAAGGAAAGTGAATATGATCACACAAACAAGCACAGGCAGAAATAGTCAAAATAATGACAATGATATTATTAATGATAATAGTTTGCCACTGGTTGCAGGATTTCATCATTAGGGCGAACTACCATCAATATGAATCCCAAATATATAACCCTGCCAACATTTTCAATCTCTGTCCAGGGTTACTGAGTTATAAATACAATCCCCGCCCCTGTCATTTGCATAATCATAGAATGGTTTGGGTTGGAAGGGACCTTAAAGATCATGTAGTTCCAACCGCCTGCCATGGGCAGGGACACCTTCCACTAGACCAGGTGGCTCAAAGCCCCATCCAGCCTGGCCTTGAACACTGCCAGGCATGGGACACCTGCAATTTCTCTGGGCAACCTGTTCTGGTGTCTAACCATCCTCACAGTAAAGAATTTCTTCCTAATATCTAAATCTACCCTTTTTCAGTTTAAAGCCATTCCCCCTTGTCCTGTTACTACAGGCCCTGCTAAAAGGTCTGTCCTTGTCTTTCTTATAAGCCCCCTGTTTAGGTACTGAAAAGCAGCTGTAAGGTCTCCCCAGAGCCTTCTCTTCTCCAGGCTGAGCAACCCCAACTCTCTCAGCCTGTCTTTCATGCGAGAGGTCCTCCAGCCCCCTGACCATCCTTGTGGCCCTCCTGTAGACCTAGTCCAACAGGTCCATGTCCTCCATATAATGACCAGTTCTGAAACACTACGTTTAGAAGAAAAAGTGTATAGGCACAGGCGAAGCAACAGCTCCTTATTAAGCTGTCAGGAAGAGTATTTGCATCATGTAAATAGATTTATAGTGCACTGTATGGTAAGCCAATCAGGGCTCACCTAGCAGAGATGGGCATTACTAAAATATCCTCATACAGAAGGACTCTGTTAGTGCAAGAGACAGAACTCAGTGTGCTGACTTATCACATCATCCCTTTGATGAAAAACACCTTTGACCTTCTTAACTGTGTTTCAATGAAACACACCAGTTCTGTCAAAGCTTTTACATGAATGAATTGAGGATCTTCAAATTCAAGAGGGGAAAGTGGGCAGAGACATCCAGCCAGTCCAAAAAGCCAACCTTTTGAGAAAAAAAATCAATCAACTTGTTTCATTCAGCTTAGCAACACAAGAAAACAAGGAAATGATATAATGAAATACCTTAAGCACTTTAAATGCCCCAAACCCAGGAGAAGGAGAGATAGTAGAAAAAGGAGATCATTGCAAAAGTTAAAGGACAGTATTAGCCCAAGGCAAATGACTGTGAAAACTAGACAAAATTAGGCTGACAATCACATAAGCCTGGCACTCCTTTAATAGGAACAGTGGGATGAAAAGAAATCTAACTGCTTTTATGACAGAGTTGTATTAGTTTCCTGAAAGGATGACACAATTGCCCAAGACACAGCTTGTAATAAGTAACTGATACCAGTAGTTCTGGAGGTTTCTTCACCTGTAAATACCCAGGATCAAAAAACTGAAATGCACATACCACTGTGTGTGCCTCCAATTTGCCTGTTAGCCCTGGTGAACAGAATTAAGACAAGGTATATCTCTGTAACTAAAGTATGCTGATTAGGAAGCACAAGTGCTATGGTATCCACAAAATGAAACAGAAAACATATGTCTGGAGGCATATCAATCACTGCAGATTTGTATTTTCATAATTTAAGAAATCTTTTGTCAGGGTACAAAGACTACTCCTCCAATGTTGCCTGAAGGCTAGCAGCCCAAGGTCTGATCCAGCTTCCCATTATCTCCACCACCAGAGGCAGACATATGTTTATTGTAATAAAGGTTTCAGTTCTGCCTAGAAAGCATTTTCCAGCTCATTTGGTTCAACTCCACCCTTTTCATCACTATCCTTCTGTGGACATCATTTTATGTGCTTTATTTTAACACTTTGTCCTCAGGCCAAAGAGCTGATTTGAAATCTTCCCAAAGAAAAGCAGAGCTACTAATAAATGAATTAAGAGTTCATTGGTATATGTATCAGAGTTCATCAAGAATGTATATCGTTGAATTGCTTGTTTCCCTTCCGTAAGTACAACTTAGAATAGAAGCGTACGCTTTTTTAAAAAACAACCTATTTCATGTATGTCATATTACTATATTTGAAAAGGCTTAAATGTTTTATACTACTCAGCTGCTTTGTTTTCCAATCTAACAGTATTTCATCTCATTCCTCCTTTTCTCCTACATCTTCTGTAACTCTTCCTCACACTGTTGTACTTCACAATGACAGGATTTCACAGTCTTTCAGTTTTCTCCCATTTTATTAAAACTTCTGCTGCAATATACTAAGCTGTTCTCCTGCTCTGTCTCTAGCATAAAAACCGTATACAAGCTCTGCTACTAGGAGGGAAAATTTTTAGCAGAAGGTGGTATCCATTGCCATTGTTATTATGTTCTGAAACATTAATAAGAAAAAAAATTGCATAACCCAAAGAAGACAGAATCATCATAAGATTTGTTATGAGTGGAAACAGATGAAACCCACGCCAAATATTCAGAAAGCATTTAGGGTCTTAACCAAGAATTTTTAGTGAAGAAAAAGCAGTATTCAGTGAAGATCTAACAAAAAATGCAGAAAATTGTGCTAGGTGTGCGGCTACATACAAGTAGGGAATGTTTCCTGACAAGTGCAACAAGCCAGCCCCCTTGTCAACTAACAAGAACACCACAGTTTTTCGTAGCTCAAAAACATATAGAAGGGGACAAAAATGAGACTCGGAAGCAAAAAACTTGCAGAGAAAGTCAAAAGGACAAACATTTCAAGTACCGAACTGCAAGATCCTGAAAGCAGAAAGAAGAATCAACATCTAGAAAAAAAGAGGAGCAGAATGAAGATGAATAAACCAGTAAAAATACACAGGATGTCAGAAAAGCAGAAGGATGGGGAATCATCAAAGGGTTTTGTTGGGGGTTTTTTTGAAAGCAATGAAAAAATTTTGCAGAGAAACTGAAGACTAAAAGAACAAGCAGAGCCAGGCACTATGTCTGTTTTCAAACTTACATTAGCAAACAAGCAGTTCTCAAAGAGAAAAAAAAAAGCTAAAATAAAAATCAGCTTGAATTTACATCAAAGCTGGATTTATCTGGCTTAGCCTAATTAATTTCATTTAAGCCAAGACAAAATACATTTACTGTAAGTAAAAAAAAAAAAAAAGGAAAAAAGATTGTCCTCTCAGCCTTTCCATTTGTTTAAGTAAATCTGTTGAAAAAGTAGATATTTAATCTAGGATTTTTAAAAGATAAGTCTTGTAAAGAAGTCTGAACAGGCTCTGAAATAGGACCAGAAATGTTTTGCATTTCTAAGTCTATTTTTCATGTCAACAGAAAGTTAATCTGCTTAAGCAGAAAATGGATTGTAGTTAGTAATTCTTCATTCAGTTTTTGTAGAGCCAGTTATTATCATACATGAAACAGAGGAAAGAACTCAAAAAATGGGTTATTAGTTTTGCTATCTGAAAATTGTTTAAATTTTGCTGCCATTAATAGCTTTCAGGGAAAACTCTTACAGAATAGAAAATATGGTCACACCTTCAAAGGAATCAATATTTCATCAGATTTAATATATAACATTAATGGCAATATTATCCCAAATCTAGGTTCTTCACCTGGTATGCAAGAGCTGATTCACACACAGAGTTATTTGCTTACTGCAAATCTGCACAGAGATGGGTGCTAGGTTGTAAATCCACAAAGCTAGCACACCTTGTAACATAGTAAAACTTCTTATACACTTTGAACAATTGTTTACAATTATGTTTAATTCCTACAGGTTCTTACAAGCCTCACCTCCATGTAAAGGTATGGTGCTTTTTTTTTTTTTTTTTTTTCCACCACGCATGTTCTGGAGAGAAGGGGCTTTGTTAGAAGGAGGCCTTCTGCTCCAGGGTGGATCTTTCAGTATGATAATTACAATGGCTCACACATAGCTCAAATGATTTCCTGTTTAGTCTCATTAACCATTTGGTTCTCTTTTATCCTATCTTGTGTCCCAGCTTGACATATTTATGGTGTGTATTCTTTCTCCCAAGGCCATGTTTCACGAACTGTTTGTAAGGATTTAACTAACATCCTCTGCCTTTTAAATGCTTTGTTTTTCACTACAGATACTTACATTCCCCCCTCCCCCCTTTTTTTTTTTTTAAAGTAAATAATTCTTGTATCGGCAAGATTGTAACATTTTTATATGCGATTATAGTAGGGAGCATTACAGCACCAGTGTACATACCTTTACCACAAATCTCATTTTGTCCTAATGTAGGGTTTCTGTAAACATAATGCATTTTAATACAAACAATCCTACAAATTTGTTTATGCAAGAACAATTTTATCCAATCATTAAGAAAATCACCAAAATTGTATTTTTAAAATAATTCACAACTGTTCAGCCAAGACTTTGAGAGACCCCTCCCAAAAGTATGCTATTTATATTAACATACGAGCAACTCTAATTTTAATTGTCAAATTGGAACTGAATGACATCAGCAAAGCAGAAGTCAAGCAATCACAGTAACTGCAAATTGATTGGTTTTTAAGAAGAATTGACAGAATACTTTGATGTGAAAGGCAATAATTGATACCATCTGCTTCCAGTTAAGTGGCACTAATTCAATACTTAACTTGAAAGAGAACTAAGACATATTAATACACTCGATTAAAAAGGATTCTGGGTAAGCGTTCTTACAGAAATTAGTAAAATCAATTGAGAGGTCAAAACCAAACATAATGTATTGATCATTGTACAGCATGCACACTGCAGTTACAACTAGTGAAGGAAAAAGCCCATAATATTTAACGCAAGGTGTGATGAATGAGGTAAAATTGGGTGTCAAAGTCCTAGGTCATTACAGACTGGAATAAAGTAACACCTCAGGAAAATTTCTGTTAGCATGAATTGACAGACCATATCACATTCAAGAAGAGATAACAGGTGCTGATAGAAGGGGAAGTAAAGAAGATAATCCATGGGAGACACAGTGTTCCGGGCCAGGACAGCCCGAGCCGGGGGACTCGCTGTTACACCCGGAGTGAGATGAAGACACAGACGAGGTCAAATGCCGCTGCTCAGGCCACGCTCACTGGCGCACAGCGCTGTGAGAAACGGGCGACAGGCAAGGGAAGGGCGGCCAGGAAAGAAGGAAACCCAGCCAGCACCGGGACAGAGCGGCGGGAGTCACCGCCATGGACCCAGCGGCGTCCGCGGGCCCGTAGCTCCCCCACCCCTCGGCGGGAGGCCGGGCAGGGGTCTCCAGCTTCCCGCCCTCACGGCTCGAGCGCGCAGCCTTGTATCCATTTTTTGGGGGGAAGGGGGAGAGGGGAGCTGTTTCCCGGGCAACAGCATGCACCCCCACCCCGCTCGGCACGTGGGTTCTGAGGGGCCCACGCGGCGGCCGCATGGTCGCCTGCCACAGACTGCAGGTGCCTCGGCGGGCGGCTGAGGAGGGCGGTGCCCACAATGGTGCGGCTGTGCTTCGGCCCAGACGATGCCTGGTGCCTAGCGGCCGTTTGCTCCTCATCTGTTGGCAGCTGCTGAGTTACGTTAAGCTGCCAGGTAGCAAGCTCGGCAGGGATGTAAACAAGTTTTGAGACACCTAAAAATACAGTGTCCCGCACGCAGAAGCCTAATCTGATCCCTATGTATACTATGTGCTAATATTTGTCTTGACACCTAGAGTTTAGAGGAAAAAAGATTTTGATTATGAACTGTCAAATGCTCAGTAGAACTGCCTCTTTCTTTCAACCCCAAAGGTGGGGTTGGGATGGGGGTGTGGGAATTACCAAAAGTGCTTCCAATCCATAAAGCAATATCCTATTAGAAGACAAAGGTATAAACTGACATAAAGTAACTCCGATCAGGCAAAACACATTTCTACCTCCTATTTACTATCTGCTTCATCAGAGAAATTGGAACAAGAGCAGAATAATGATTTTCTCAGCATTTGCTTTCCAGTCCAAAAAACTTCCAATAGATTTTAGCACATACTGATCCCATAGAGTCTCCTCCAAATCAATAGGGAAGTCTTTCTTTTATCACATCATTCTACCAAGCATTTTGGTTCTGTTCTCCGCTATAAAAACCTCCCTGATTTCCTAAGCCCTCTGCAGCTGTAACTAATTTATCAGGTACCACTGTCTTACTGGACCAAGAGTGAAACCCACAGGGCTGAGGACCTGGCAAGTTTTGTAACATGAACTACCACAACACAAGGTGTTTGGCTCTACTTTGGTACCATGGACCAAACGCCAATTAACAGCCAAGGTGTATTAGGTCTACACCTGGAGCTCATCCTCTGCTCCAGTCTCATGAAAAGGTAGCCATTTCACACTCACCAGGGCTGCACTGCTTTAGGTCACACAGTGTGCAGGAATAGTTGGGACATTTCTTTCAATAATGCACCCCTCATTGGAACCAAAATGCTAATGTGCTAAGCATGCTTAATGACTCTCAGAACAAGAGCTTTGCCTTCCACTCAGCCCCAAGAAATATAAATAGATGCAGCTTTCTTCTGAACTTTGGAGAGAAAATATCTTATAACCAAGTTAAATAGTTTGGCTATCAATCTCAACTGTATACACTGGAGGATTCATCTGTCCTAACCTTGGTTGCTAGAGTCTGAGGCAGCAACCAAAGGCTTTGCAGTTAGCAAAGGCAAACACCTTGCCAGGACAAATGACCCAAAGATGTCCATCTCTGAATGAAAAAAACTCCTTTAAAGATGCCTGATATTTTCCATCAAAAATAAAACAACCTTACTCTTTGGTTTCACTTTTGGGTATGCAAGGAAGGGCCAACAAATCCTTCCCATGGCCTGCCTGTCAGTTAGAAAAAAACAGCAATCAGGTAGAAATCTAGAAGGAAGTAATCTCACTGGGTTTACCTCCCATACCTGGAGCAGAATCAGCACAGCCCAGAGTTGTGACTGTGACTGCAGCAATATTCATCTTTAGTCCTGAAACATGTGCCCAAGAGTTGGAAATTAGGCTGTTAAGACATAGAAGGAGTCTCAACAGAGCATATACATTTATTTATATTTGTTCTGGTTACTAAGGTATCCACCAGGTTTTCCCATATTATTGATTTTGGCTTTAAGACATACCTGGCATGACACTGCTCCTGAAGGCTTCTCAGCAGTCATGCTTACTCCACATAATTCTAGAAGCTATCCCAAAAAAAGATCCAGGAGGTATGTTATTACAAATCTTTCTGGATTAGAACTCCCATTTATCTCAATTTCCTCATCTATAAAGAGATAAGTCGTCTAGAAGTTGCTGAATTGCTCTGATACCTCCTGATAAATAAGACTAAATAGAAACTAATAGTCCCAAATAACTTTTCTCCACCGATGGTAAGACCACCCTCAATATAAGGAGAATGTCTTGATATCCAAATAAATATTTCACTAAAAATAAGAGCGGTACTTTCCAGCTCTCATTTTCAGAGAGATTAAATTAAAATATTACATTTTCAACAGATAATAGCTCCTTCAAAACATACTTTCAGTGCAATTAATCCAAAGATTAAATTTATGCAATAAAGGCACATGCATGGTTCGGGGAGAGTCCTAGGCATTAAAGCTCTTGGGAGATTAATGACAGAAGCTTAACATTTACGTAGTGAAACTGTGTAAAATTCAGAATGTGAGCTGCATTTGGAAAAAAAATAATTAATATAAACCACAGTGTCACTGTGTGCTGTCTCAATAAAGCAGTTTTATCCTAACATGCTCAGTTATGCTTCTTAAAGTAACCCAGACAACACTAAAAAATTTATTTAGGGTAACCACTTTTCAACTGGAGCTGTGTAATACTTAGAGCAATTTCACACTTTAAGGAACTGTATGAAATATTATGTCGCTGTTATTAATTTTTATATATTCTACCCCAACAACAAGAAAAACACATTTAAAAATATTGTGTAGATCTAGTGATCATTTAATCCTAAAATCTAAGATAAATTGATATGAATCTCAGTCTAAATGCATTAATGAATTAATGTAAAATGTAATGTGTTCTTACAGATCATCAGAAGTTTAAAACCTTCTGTATTAGTTCTAACCTCTTGTTAATGTTGTTTTGTAATTCAGGTGACTTTGCTTACAGTGAAAGATCATTAATGGGATAAGCAAAGAAATGAAGAAGTAAAATAACAAATGAACAAAAAATTCTTCCTATGCTTTTTCTAAGTGGGCTGCCACTAAGCACAGTAGTTCTTCTACTACTGTAACAATGCTCATAGAGCAGCAGCTGTAGGTATAGTTCCCAGAGGGAACTAAAAACTACTCCAAATGATATTTCTAGGGCTATCCCAGATCATGAATTAACCAGAAACATCCCCATGTCACTATTCCTGTCTCCCAGTCACACAAAGCACCCCCAGAACTCCTGACTACTTCTTAGGAAAAGGTGTGGAGTTGACAGACTGTTAGAACTCCAAAGAACTGAAGGAAACATGTTATTCTCCCCAGTCACATTGGAAAAATAATTAAATCACATTCAAAGCCTAAAACTCCCACATACTTTGTCTGGCACGTGGCCTTCAGACCTCCCTGATTTCCTTACCCTTACTCTACAGTCCCTACCCAGCCTGCTGCTTCTTCCTAGGTGATTCATCAGGTATTGATCCACTACACTTGCATTAAAGCAAAGAGCTTTCATCTGCTTTCTAAGAAAAAAAATCATGGTTTTATCTACAAGCTGCCTAGAAAATGGATATTTTTTTTCTTGCAAAGGCTTTAAGTCTCAGAGTACTGATAACAGAGAAGGTGTCATAGCAAGGGTCTACCACCATGGGGGTGGTCCTCCTGCAGCAAGCAAAACTAGTTCCAGAGTTGCGTTGAACGCAGTGTCGAAAGCTGAGATAAAAAGAAATGTGTTCTCATCTCATTCACTCCTCCATGAGATGCACCACACATTGTCAGACTGCAGCTGACAAAGGTGTGATTGAGGTTTGTTTCCAAAGTCTAGCATGGTTGCTGGTTTTTGCAGTTATGTATTGCCTACCATCAGCAGCAATAGTTTTCAGTCCCGATCAGACGTACTGCATGTTTCTGTTGAACTACAAAGTTTAAAATTAATGTAATGGTTATATAAAATGACAGGTAATTTCAAGTATGGCAAGAAACTTTTACTGCTTTCCCTTACTAATGTAGAATTCTAGACAGCTGATATGAATTAAGTATTTACCACATCAAAAAGACAACTCATCTGGGTGAACAAATTCCTACATGTATTTTTTCCAACTATATAAGCAGCAGCTCCATTAAACAACTCTAATGAAAAATTTTAGCTAAGCATTATCAAATATTCAGGAAATTTTTTTTTTCCTAAGTTCTAAGGTAGGCCAAAAATTTTGCCAAACTGATAAAGGTTTAGAGGTCCACCACACTTATGAGAGGCAGAATTGTACCATCCATGCCAGTGGCTGCATTTCAATATCAAATAATATAAATCTGAAATACATGAAACTAACACACAAAATCTTGCAGAGTAACAGGGAAACACATAAATATGATGCTAGGAATTTCAAACAGTCGAATTTCTGTTTCAATAGTCCACGTTTTCTAAGACAGTACATGACCTTCCAAATATCTAACCCTTTTCTTCCTGTTCTGTTAATCTCTACAATGGTCCTTTGGGTCCTAAAATCCGCAGTTTTAGTCTCCCTGAAGAAGGATGGGGGAACTATTGAGATAAGTCATCAGCAACCTGAAGCTTTCACCAGGAGGGCAACTGTGCCCTTTTAGGGGCATAATTCAGAGAACCTTCATGTTTGGTCTAGGGTACATTTTGGTCTAATTTAGCATGTTTTCTTGCAAGAGCCTTCTTCCTTCTCCTTGGTTCCCAGGTGAAGTTTGAAAGTCACCCAATGCCTCCCTCATCCTCAATTGAAATAAAGGGCTTTTATTTGTTTAGGGACTACATACATTTCTCGGACTTTTGCTGTACATAGTCATCACAAAGCTTATGCTAAAATAGGCTAGGCTACAGTGATTTGGCCAGTAGAAAATTGTTAAAAAAGCTCAGAGAGGACAAGCCAAGCCCTGAGGAGTCCTGAGATCCTGCACTGTCAAATTAACACAAAGGCTATAGCCTGTGACTAGTAATAGTAAATATCTTATACGCAGGGCTATACAAAAGGGTGAAGGAAAATGCAATATTCTGACATTTTTGTCCTTGACTATTTCCATATAAGTCATCCAGACCTATTCTGTGAGCTTTTTCACAAAATAAGTTAGTGGTGGTTTGCACCATTGGTACATAATTTCAAATCTGCAGTTTCAAAGTCTTCAAGATGCAGTACCTAACACTGAAATTCAGCACATTCCTATTCCCAGTAAAAACCTACTGAGCAATGAGCTGCCTTCTTGTCTTTATAAGGCCAAAAGCATCAACTGACTGCAATCAAGGAAATCTGAGGACTCCAGTTAATACTGAAGCAATTTCAGCATAACCTTCATAGTAGACAAAGTAAGAAATCAGACAGTCGTCAACATCAAAAGATGGTTTCTTGACAATATTCAGAGCTCTACCCTAAACAGTTAATCTTCAAAGACTGTAAATGGATATTAATTGATTTAATGCCTATTAAAATTCTATTTTGGAAAGCAATTCCCAAGACACAATAAATAAATGATTGGACATACATCGCTGCAAGAAAACTACATATTTTACGTGAATTATGTAGGATTTAGGTAACTCATCAAAGAATACTTGCATAACTTAATATCAGGTAAAATTACAAGCTTTCTTTAAAATTAGGTTATAATACTGGAAGTTTTCAATTAACAAAAAGAGTTAGAAAACATATCATCACCTTTCCAAAGGAACAGAATATACCCAAGTACCATGGTGAACATTTACCTTACTGATTGCCACTTCACATGTGGGAAGAATTCAGCAATGTCCCTGAATCAGGATCTCAAGAGATTTAAAATATCAGAGCTCCTTTAGATTTGTGTCAATTTACTTCAGACTGTATCGCTTTTCAGTTCCTTTGTTCTTCTGCTAAGCCTGTTGCCAGCAAGATACCAGTTTTGGCTGTAGTCATTTCTGAGGCATAAACCATGGACAGCTTTGACATAGCTGACCCATTTCATGGGAGATAAACAAACAGCAGCCGACAGATACTAATGAATTTCAGCCCCTGGTGGCACAAATGAAATGTTCACAGCAATGGGTGAAGACATGTATTGAGAAAGTAGGTAGCATAAAACTTTGTGGTACAAACCTACCGATGGAGATAAGCAGCATGGCTGACTGACAAGTATGTAGTAACATCAACCAATGACTCAGGTAAAATTGGGGACTTCATTTCTACTTGAAACCCAAAGAAGTTCTGAATAACTAACTCCAAACAAAGAGGTCAACTCAAAACCTAGTGCAGCATGATTGGCAGGAAATGAGAATGAATGTCTGGATAAAGCCAGGTCCTGCAGCTGGCTGGATGAAGGTGCAGGAAGTATTGACAGAGATTAGATGTCTCTTTTAAGTTGTCCCTTGCACACCACCCTCAAGCAAATGAACTGCTGACAGGATAACTGCACTATCAGCATTATAACCCTTCCCGGGAGGAAAACCAGGCCATCCTGGGGGAATAATATCTACCAAAGCCTAGAAAGGCAGTTCGGAGGCAGGCAACAAGTTGCAGTTATCCAGCAGTTTTCTAAAATTGTATCTGAAGGTTCTGTGTTCTGACATCTCCTTCCATAGAGCACACTGTGTGAAAGGCATGCTCTCAACTTTTTGATACTGGAAAAGAGTAGTTCTGACACTCAGTAAAGAAACACCTTATTTTTCTCAGATTTCTTTTTGATTATGACATCATAGTGGCAAAGGCTTTCCAGTGAAAACTCAGAGAGATCATGGAAATGATTAGTGTTTGCCCGGGGGCTAGTGCATGTAGCTGCAGACACACCTGGACAAACAAGCACAGAGAGATTTCACAGCAGCTGGGCATTGTGCTTGTGCCTGCAGGGTGGACGATGCCTTCCTGACTGAGAAGACTGCTGGCAGGATGCGTGAAGCTCCAGGGCTCTGGCTGCAGCTGGTGTATGCCCGATTACCGAGGCACCCTCCAAGCAAGCAAGGCCAGTACTGGGACAAGAGGCCACCACAGTTGCTTGTGCTCTGAAACCTGTTGGCTCCATATCAGCTTGGGAAATCTTAGCCTCTTCCCGACCATCTCAGGCCTCGAACACTGAGAAAAACTTGGGCAGAGGGGGGAACCAATGTGCCAAACCATTCACTAATCCTTCTTGCCCTTCCAGCATGGTGAAAAGGATGAAGGGCTGCGCTGAGCTCCTTGGTGGACACAGGCTCCTCACCAGCTGGCCCAGAGCAGAGGCTCAGCCATGGCCGCACTTGAACTTTGAACCAGTTTCCCTTCATAATCTCTGTAAACTCCACAGAGTCATGCACAATTTGGTCATGCATTCACCTTTCCAGAAGACAACCTTTTTTACATTAGAACGTGTCTCCTTCCTAAATAATTTTATTGGAAGTTATGGACTTGCAAAAAAAATGTCCGTGACCATTAGTGAAGCCTTTGAAATTCTGAAGATAGTAATTGTTGTTTCACTGCTGAGATGCCTATGCTGCTGCCATGGTCAGACTGTGTTTGAATTACACATACATGCACACACACAAAAAAATATCAAAATACTCTGTTACTAAAAACTCACAGAGATTTGTTACTTATGAGAAAACGTGGTTTTGTATATGTTTGCTTATTTCTGGATATTTCACACAGAAATTAGTAAGAAGAGCAAGAAAATTAGCTGTTACTTATTAAGTTAGCCATTTTGGACTTTGGTTAACAGATACTACACCAAAGTGTCTGGTTTTGTAAGTTTTTATCTTTCTCTACATTATTTCCACAACAGCTGCAAGGGATTGTCTGAAGCAGAAACCAGGGGTAAAAGGAGTCAGCAGTGTAGAACATGGAGAAGAGCCATAGGCATTCAAAAGGAGAAACCCCCTGAAAGGTAGTAGGAAGAAAACCACCATGGAATGCAATCTTAAGTGAGACAGACATTAGATTTCCTATGAATAGCTGAAGCAGACTTTATTGTGAAATTTTAAGTCCTAGCAAGATAGAAAACAGCGAGGAAACAGCTATTAATCCTAAAGGAAGCTAAAAATTGTGGTGGCTTTCATCAAACACAAAATACCTTCTACTCCAGCATATGAACTCTGAGGAGGTTTTGAAGACGGGAATTTAGGTGGAAACTTTCATCTTGCTCTCTGGTGATAAATTATGTTTTGACAGTGTAATCAACAGCTGTAGAAATTTATTCTTAAAAATTCCAGAGAAAATGTAAGTCAAAACCTGCTGGCTACATCAAACTAGGCCTCAGTTTAGCTTCATTTTGTATTTAGTTTTATTTGATGGAAATGGTTTCCTAGGGCTTAAATGACATGGATTCTTTCTGAGAGAAAACATGCTTCGTTGGTTAGGAGGAGGAGGCTGGAATCTGAGCTGCTTGTTTCTAATGCCTGATTTGTGACTTAAGAAACTAAAAACCATAGTATCCCTAAATACAAAAGAAATATAATGACATTTACTACTGATGCACAACTGCTGGTTTAAATTGTTGACAGTCAGACCACATGATCAGAAAAACCTACTTTTTTCTTAAATTCTGTCCTCCCTTAAGTGATTGCTATCATACAAAGCTAGGTTTACTAATGTTTATTACATTCATTACGATACCTGTAAAGATACATGTATAATGATGTATCTTTAAGACTCTTGGAAAGGCGCTATGACACTCATTTGAGTCATGTTTTTTTTTTTTTCAATCAAGCACAAATGACAAAGTATTTCTGATGACAAGTGACCATATTGTTGGCAGGGATCCAATGATACAAGAGCAGAAAAGATTTAAGACAAAGGGAGAGGGGATTTTAAAATCCCTTTAGAAAAAACCTCACGAAACAAACCATAAAATTAATCAGAAATGCGACAGAATGGACAAGACAGGTTGGGTAAGAGTTGCTACATTTGAATTCCATACAAATGTCCAAACAAGTAAATGAAAACTAGTTATTTAGGCAACAGAAGAAAACCCACTTCTGCTAGCAGATCTACCACTAAAGGGCACAATGTCAGAATTCTCAGCGTTACAATCTGCAGTTAATTTAGTTTTTTAGCGCAATTACTTCCTGAAAGTTTAAATACTACTGTTATATGCCTCCCACACTCACAGATAAAAGCGCTTACAAAATGAAAGCACTGTGCAGCAAAATGAAAACAAATCTGTCACCCACAGAGAAGTATACACATCTCCAAACTGATATAAATGAGCCTTTAGCCAAATAGTCTGCTAGCACCATAACAAGTTAATCTTTGGTTTGGTTCACTTTTGAAAAAAAATAATTGGAATTGTTGTTAAGCTGTAGTTTCTTAAATTAAAATCCCATTGGGTTTCTGAGGGAAAAAAGCAGGAACAATAAGTTGTTGTACAGATGCCTCTTCTGGGAAAAGTAATCCTTTTCCTTTGTTTTCTTGATTCTGTATGAAAGAGGGTGGCTGAGAAAGTGTAATATTCTTTTCATACATTGCAAATTAAGTGAGTCTCCAGGATTTTCACCTTCTTTTCACAGGCTGACATCTATTTTAAAGATTATATTTCCTCCAAGTTTTGGTCCAGGTCTGGTACCAGAACACCCAAAAAGACCACGCATGGAAAAACATGCAAAGAGAACTACATAACTCATAGCTACAGCTCCTACACTGCATTGAGCACAAACAGGCTTATCAGCAGGAATGCACAGTATATGCAAGTATGTATAAGGCAACCCACAGGAGGCAAAATTTGGCAGACATCAGGTTTGTGTAGGATGGAGTGGGTGTTAGCTAGCAATAACGTGCATCTATGTGTATGTTCACATGGTGTAACACTGGGAACACTTAGGTTCCCAGATCTGGTCTTGAATGTGAACTTGATTTGAAGTTAAGGCTGCTAGTGGAACAAGTCCTACTTGAAAGACAGGCTTTCAGATCAAAACATAAGATGTGGATGAAATACACACAGTTAAAGAAACTTTCTCACAATTCTGTAGAAAATTGAGGTCTTCCAGTTCCATCCCAGTGTAATGCTGAGAAGGCTGAACCAACTCCTCTCCCATCCACAGAACAAAAATTCCTAAGGACTTAAGTGGAATTAAGATATAAACTTAATTACAACAATAAAAATAAAGCTTTAAAGACAAAGGAGGTGTTCTTTTAATTAGACAGTAAGTAAAATATGAATGAACACGGCATAAATTGGAAAACCATTCACTGTGTAATAGAAGCTCCAAATAGGCTTATAGATGGAAAGTAAATGAGCTGGAAAAGAAAGAACAAATGTGCTGGGAATGCTGTTTTTCATATTATGTACTGTGTGAATCTGAAGAGCTCCCACTATACTGTTTTTTTCGCTTCAGTTTAGAATGAAATGTACTGGCTTAATAGAGAAACACATTTGCATTTCATTTCTTAACCTTTCTAAGCATTTAAGAATATTAATTCCATTTCCTTGCCAGAAGTATTAAAAAAATACATATTTCATTGTCAAAACATTGTCAAAAATTATATACCCAGCATTATAATAATAATTTTTCCCAGGCTCATTAATCTCCAGGTACAGAAGATATATTTGTTTAAATATTAAATAACTTGGGGTTTTTTACAGAGACTGAAGTGAAAGTATAAACATGAAAAAGAAATTAAATCTTGATTGGATCTGACTTTAAACACATTAAATTTTAACTTTTATAAAATTAAAGCATTTTTAAGAGTAACAAGAAACACCAAATGAATACATGTGGCAGAATGCAGCTAGCATCCTCTACCTCTTCAGCCAACACTTAGGAGAGGCTTTAAAGTCCATGCAGCCAAAGGAAATCCTGTCATTGATTTCAAAAAGCTTTGGATCAAACCCTTCAGAAGTCACCAGGACTAAGTGTAATAATGAAATGCAGTTCTATGCTGACCTTGCTAAGCCAGTGTACTGTTCTGCTACTAATTGTAAACCCTAAGCCTGTTTTTGCCATAGTGTGAAAAATACTAATGACCAGCTTATACCTCCTTAACACAGTATTTAACTGGAGTAACAAATGCTTTATCTTTCCTATTTTTCTCATTCTGTTCATCTTTTTCTCCCAGGCACACAATTCCAATGTTTTCTTCTACATTTACATAAATTAGATTGTTTATTTTCCTTTCAGTATCTGTCACTACTGTTTTCTTCCTATAATGCAAATACAACTGTGTAACAAGTGCAGGAATGTGTGCCCGAACACGCTCCCTCCAGTCTCTCTAAAGCTTTTCATTATGTGAACCTTTACCTCATACATTATCATGTTTTCAGATTGGCATGCTTAAGATAAATGAGATTTTTGTATGGTCAGTGCAGACAGTTAAGACTCTTCTTTCTTCCAGCCCTTCAATGAGTAAATTAAGATTGTGCAAAGCCCATTTTTATCATGCTCAGAATTACTTTACCACCATCCTCAGATTTCCTACCCAAGTGAACATTGGATGAACCTAGTACATAGGTAGAAGCTGAAAGGCAAAAATGAAGAAGTTGTCAAAGAACAATGTTTCCTAAAACATTACAAAATAATTAAGGATTAAGCAGCCTAACTTCATGTGCCTGTCTTTTTTAATTTAACTTTGTTCTGCTCCTTAGTACCAGGCCGTTTAAATAAAATTTACAGAAGTAAACTGAAAGTCTGGTGGGTTGCCCTATGGGGCCCAAATAATGCCAGTTAAGTGACATTGATAACCATTATTTTTAATCTAGTTCTTCATATTTCTAAACAAAATGAGTAATCTAGTTTCTGTGAATACACTATGAGTACAGAAGGATGGTTTTTTAACACCCAGTATAAGACTTCTTCATCCAGGACTTTATCTAAATCTTCTGCACAGGTTTCTCTCAGGCCTATGTTCCAATATTTATTCTTCATGTGGCTTTGAGTTTCACTGCCACATACTCAGTTTTTCTCTTTCTCTCAGACACAGACGCAGTCCTCCACCAGGAGATGTACAGCCAGCTGCTTTCTTGGTGTGTATGTGGTTTAGTTTGTCTGAGTTTTAGATAGTTCCAAGTACAAGCACCTTTAGGTGAAGGTTTTTGGTTTAGCTACCTGATTACATAAAACAGCTGGTGTTTTGTTTCATTTACTGTAATGAAGAGCTACTTCATTCACAATTTGAACAGGTTTTAACTCTACACCAACAATTCATAAAATTCATGTAAGTAGAAGAGCTAACTGGCTTTAAATTGTTCTTCCCACCTGCTTTGACTGACAGTGGTGGGGGCAGAGCTTAAGTATGGCTTGTGTCACTGTCTCCACTCCAGGTATAATGTAGATCATTGGGTGACTGTAGGTTTAATACACATGATTTCAGATTTTTGAGGTTTTCCTGAGTATACTTATTATTAGGATTTTGGCAGGTATATAATGATTTGTAAAATAAAATAAAGTCTTGATTGATCTCGTTAGGCTTTTACTAACACAGTGCTAAACTTTGATTTGCAGAAATTACTTTCAGTTATTCAAGCTGACATTTATCTAGTCATCTGCTCCTGTCAAAGAAAGATCTTTTATTATATCTCAACTTTTTTGTAACTCACTTCTGTCAAATACATTGAAAGTATGATATTATTGTCGAGTTTTTAGAAGGGCTTTTTACCTCATACATAATTTTCTTTAATGAAATATAAAGATGGTGGAAACTGTGTTTGTGCGCGCACATGTACATGCGCACATGTAAGCTGCCATATCATTTTTTGACCTAGAATCAACATGTGGTTAATTCAGGATGAACACAGCAAGAAAAAAATGGCTGTTAATTTCCTGGTGCTTTGTTTCAATGAATGAATTTGTCTCATGCAAGTAAGTTACTAAAGATAAGATACAGGAATGGGTCTGGATTTTGGTCCTGAAAATGGTTAAACCTCTACTGAACTTGGTCACATTTCTTCTTAAAGACATGAAACAATTTTCTAAACAGAACTGAGAAATTCACTCAGCTATTCAAAGCTTTCATACTTTTTGGTTAGTGATTTTACTCCTATCAGCTCACGTTCATTTGGCGCCTTCATTTTCAGAGTACAGGAGCACACCAGCCCAAGGAGAACTTTATTGTGATGCACTGCTGCAGTCTTGCACTTTAAAACAGCAATGAGCAAATTATGTACAAAGAAGCTGACTTTCAAATTGAATAAAAAAAGCTGTAATCACGGAGTAAGGTAATTTTTTAATTGATGGATATTAAATTATTCTGACAAAGTGTAATTTATGCTTTCCATAGCCATAAACATTAAACCATAAGCATTAAACCTGCAGTCAAAACAATACTGTGTCCTCAAATATTTGTCCTGAAAAATTGTGTGAACCAACACGCACAGAGCAGCTTCCCTAACAGTTGTACATACTCCTGCTAGGAATCCTCCAGAAACTGTAATATGCATAAAAGAGGAGGCCAAATCCTGTCTTGATTTACAATAACATTAAGCAAAGGCAGGCAGTATAACGGGACAAATCTGATGTCATCACCATTTTGAAGGAAAGACAGTCACTCTTTTGCTTCTTATCACTTTCTTGAAAATTCATTAATCAGTAAATTAGATTTACTGTTCTGTTACATAAAGTGACAAACTTGCCACTGACCATGAAGTAATTGTAGGTATTTATACAGGAAATACAGCAGAGAATACAGTTTTCCACTTCTCAATAGGAAACAAAATTTCTGTTCTACCTCTATCCCACTAAGTAGATTTACAGACCTTGCAGCACTGAAGAAATGAGCCCTTAATGTCAGGTTATGCACTGGTTGAACTATTAACATAATTATAATAATCAGAGCAATACTGCAGATGGTCTTGCTAACATTGTTTAACTCAACAAGCAGCTAGAACTTACTATGAATTTTGTTGGAATTCTTTTTTGAACTGCAGCACTTTGCCAGTAAAAGTAACAGTATTTGCTGCCTTTGTCTCTATAACTATCAATTATAGGAATATTTACCATTAGTCCACAGCATGCACAAACATTACATGACATTAAAACAATTACAGTTCTTCTGGGGAACTGATTGCCGCTCTTATTGCTATACTTTGGGTAGATAAACAATATTGTAGGAAGTGCATATCTATTAGTCAGTGTATCTTTGTTGGGCTCTTAATTAAGATTTCTTTATGTGACATCAGAATATCAACAAAATCTGTCAAAGAGAAAACTTCTTGTCATGGATGTGTCCAGGTAAAACACCTTATTTCTTATGTCATAAGTTGGTGTGTGCATATGTCCTTAGTGAAAGGTTTATAAGCTACAGGGAGCAGAACCAATTTCAAATCATACATTACATATGAACAATTTTTTTATGCAGTGGAAGGTTATTTAATGAAATGATGAAAAGATGAAAATTTGCGGTATTAGCAAAGAAAATATTACTGGCACTATGTTTTACTGTTTAACCCTAGAAAGTAGGTTTGCAATTAAATGTCAGATGAAAGAATATTTTCTTCTTGCATGCGGGCAAAACTAATTAATTAAAAAACACAAAACAAAACACTTGCAATATTTAAACTAAGATACAATGAAAAATTGGGCAGATATTTCTGTTTAAATTTTGTGCTATGGTTTATTAATCCTACTTACAATAACGCTCTTTTTGCTTTGTGTTAACTTACCTGATTAAAACGTGAAAGTCTTTAAAGATGATGCCATCTCCAGCAGCTTCAATTCAGTATATCAAGTTCATGGATGCAAAGACGACTCCAAATGCAGTACCGAAAACTACAGATATATCTCATCAGCCAGTCAAACTGTGGTATCGGAAGTAATTAGCTGTGTCAGAAGAATGAGCATTCTTCCTTCAAGGAAATAACAAAAGTTGCATACAATTTGCATACAGTATATGAAATATGATAATTTCTCTGTAAACAGATGTGTTTTCAGCTTTGGTTTACTGTCATCACTAAATGATGAGGATGTGCATGCATACTAATATGATGGTATTAAATTATTCATGTACTAGAAAAAGAAGTGACAAATAGGAAATAGTGTTACATTCTTTGAAAGAACTCTTCTATTTGATGAGGGGTTAGGTAGATAGAGAAACAACTTAATCAACCTGATGCTAGAAAAGAAGGTAAGACGCTCATACAGAAAATGTTAAGATTATGTGGACATGAGTGCTGGAAACAAGGGATTATACTGATTCTGAAAATGGATCGAAAGACTAGTGATGCTTTCACCTTTTGCAGCTTACTATATCTAAGAATATTATTACATGAGCAAGTAAAAGTATCATACATTCCTTATATCTTAGGCTCAGAGAGATTTAAGAAAGGTTTTAAATCAGAGCAAACCTTTGTACCTACTTCCATAGACAAACACATAAGCCAATGCAGACTGATTTTAAAGAATACTGATCATGTTCATATTCGTTATAGTTAGCCAGAATTGGAAGTGTTTATAGGGCTTCTAACATCAAACTATTCGTATTTCTGCACCTAAATGCAAAATATATGCCTTATATCCAAAATACCAAACTTAACTCCTTGTGAAGCAAAACAGGGGCAAATGCATGAATTTGAAGGTCTCATGTTAAGCATACCAGTCTGGAGGTCCATCTTAAAAATTTTCATTCTAATATTCTTTAGTTACTCCATGAGATATAAGAACCCAGGGGCTCCCCCTTGTAGTGTTCTCCCTGACACGTTTTTTAAATTATGTTGTTTGCATTGGATAATTCTGACTCCAATGAAGCTGAAAACAAACTTCCTATAGAGTTCAAAGTACGGGCTTCATCCTTTTCATTAAGAAAACTCTTTCTGGAAGAAAAGAGGGAATCAGCTGAGATTCTAAAACTATTCAGTTATAAAAGTAAGTTTGAAGTTCTAACAAACTTTATTCTTTCTCTTATAACTCTCAAAAAATATTATTTTGTCCTTGAAACATGTTTATGTAGTCAACTCTGGACATGAAAAATTTACCAATTTTAAAAAAGAAAACTAAACTTGTATTTTTTAAATCATAAAAAATATAATTCCAAGGAAGGTTAAGGAAAAACTTGAAAGAAACAATGACACACTGCTTCTTTACCTTTGACATTTTTGTATACAGCCATAACCACTATAATAGTAAGGTTCTTGCTGTACATAAACATAAATTTTGGTATTGGATTAATAATTGTGTTAGCTGAATTTCAATATTTAAGCTTTTATGGATTATTCTTACAAAATAACACAGTTTCACTACATGTATGAAATATGAATAACACAAAATTTATCTATGCACTCAAAAGATAGATTTGTTCTCATTCTGTGAAGTAAGTTTTCAGGTGTTCTGATCAAATCTTCTTAAGAAATGACAATGGGAAATAATCCAAATTTATCTGAGGTTAATTTTATCTAGCCTGGCTGACCAGTTTTAATTTTAAGAGACACTTGAATGCCTACTTTTGTCTTTAGCCTGTGAAAGTAGATGTCAAGATATTACTTCAATGAACAGTGTGAAATTCTCAGCAGTGTTGATACTGTTAGCTAGACCAATTGAAAAATAGAATGATAAAATAAAATGGACAAATGCAAGGCAATAAAAAGGGTCTTTTAAAAGATTTTTATACCAGATTAAGTAGATGTGCTACCAAGATACGATTATTTAAACTGCATGTGTTTTATTTCAGTTTTTTATTTTGTCATGTTTTGATAAAGGTCAAAGCCATTTCTGTTTGGCCATTTTTCAGAGCCCTCTTGTATCTCCTATGCATTCTTTCAACGAATGTACAACAAGTACACTTTAGGCAAGATTAAGGAGAAAAATCTGGATAGTATCATGCTGTAGGAGCACAGTTTTGTATCCTGGAAACCTGAAGACTATTGGAAGCTGATCTTGTGCATATGCTGATTACATAGAGAGCAGCAGACTTGTTTAGATCAACAATAAAAATAAAACATTCACCTATGCTGATCAACTTTTAACTCAATCCCCTGAACAAATCCCGTTTATATGAGTTTTATACAGATAACTATAATGTAACACTCTAAGAATGCCCAAACCCTTCCCCACAGGAAGAGCTTTGGATACACAAAATAAATCTCTCAGGGTCTTTTGCATGAAGATTAATTTGTTTTTCATTTCTCAAGTGCAATAAACTATGACTGTGTTTTTCAGCTCAGATATGGGAATATTTATATATTTCTTTGCCACCAAATCCAGCATATTTCCTGTCTTCTCTCTGAAATACTTCTAATACCAAACATACATTTCCTACCTGCGTTAATTTATATGAATTGATTATTCAAATAGACGTACATTCCTATTGAATATAAACAGCATTTTAAAATTACTATAGCATAAACAAATCATACAAGTTTCCACACACAGAAGTCTTTTGGAAGAGTTAAACTGATTTTAAAACAGGCTGTGGAAAAGTCAAAAAAGGTACCTAAGAACATGTTGAATATAAATAGGTGAATGTTTAATACAGTATTTTAAATATCTTGAAAAAAATATTAGATGTCATTGTTTGTGATTCTTTGGTAATGAAATAACTAGAGTGTATAGAACATTACTGATGTGTAGGTTCAAAGACTGTTTTTTATCTAAGGTACTAACAAGAAATTCTGGAATTTTATTATCAGTATTAACAACAGCTAACTGTTAGGTGGAAACCTAAGTCTTATTCTCCAATTATTCATTTTGGCATTTCTTTTTATAAGGATCATTTTATTTATATATGTATACCAACTTCTGGATTTAGTTTTGTTCTGTCTCAGGAGTGTACACAAAGGCACTTCTTTCAGAAGACCTGAAGAAAGGTTGGATCAGATAATTTTGCAATGTGCATCACATATGTTTTGTGAGAGTTAAAATACTCACATTTCAATCCCAGACTCACTAAGAACATAATCCCTCCTTCAAACTACTGATAAAATAATCAGTATTCAGTCGTTGTTTGAGTAATGCTTACTGAAGTTTCTTTACATGCCATTAAAACACAGTATTTGAAAGTAACACCACAGTAGCAATAAAGGCCCATATTGGAATGACAAATGCTGTATGCATCACCAAGCCAGATTTTGCCTTGAGTGATTTCATCAGCTTATACTGAAGTTTCTAGCTGACATTTAAGTTAGCTATTAAATATAATTATGGGAACCATCTGGAGAGCTATTGTAGACAGAATAGCTTAATAAATGTGATCTGCCATGATGGCATGCCTTGAGATTATTTATATCTTCTGTTTGATTGCAGTCTGAACTAGTAATTCTTTACTAATTTTAGAGAATTTAAATTTAAAGCCTTGCACTATTGCTCGCATATGATTGTGTTTGACTACAATTATCGCTGGAGATCTGACTCTAGAACTTGGATTAATTTCTTAGCTGAACAGTAGACTAGCAATTCAAGTTTGTTTACAAAGTGAGCAGTGCCCTAGTAAGGACAAGTTGCTGTCGCTTGGTATTTTCACCTTAAAACATGTAAAATGGCAGAGCAAAAGCCAAAATGCTGAGCTGAGAGAGTAAGTGTGGGAAGAACTCTCACACCTTCTTACAAATATGAAATGAAATGTTCGCTCTGAAATCAACAAAATAAATGAAACCAGAAATTTCATGCTTAATTGTACATGCTCTGTCATCTTAATATTCATGACACCCTACAGCACAGTGAAAAATTAAGGAATAATTCCTGCTGATTTCTTGGGCCAAACCCAACAGTGATTTTACAAATGCACTGAATTCACTATGTGAAATTATTTGAAATAAGGGGGAAATGTCCATTGTCTTTCCATAACTGTCAATTTCTGTGTTAAGTAATAAGTTATACTTTCTCGACATACACATATTAATCCTGTTAACTCAGCCTCTCAGCAGTTCTGATCTTATGTTAGCCCCTGATCACAATCAGAGTTCTGCATATTATCTCCTTTCGGAGGGTCCCAACACCTTCAATAATGCCTGTAGAAGCCCTAACTGGCTTCTCTTCCCCCAAGGCTGGAGGAAGAAATAATTCAGAAAGCCCGACTTTCCCATAAGTATTAAACATGTGCTGCTCCACTGATCCTGAATTTCAGAAAGTATTTTTCTAGGTCTATGACCCACTGTGACTTGTCAGTTTACACTCCAATTAAAACTCCATGAATTGTGGCTGAATAGTCTTTAAATATCTTGGCTGTGTATTCCTAGGGCAATTTAAAATTCTTAAACATGTCACCAAAAATTATCGTAAACAGTGCTATTTTCATTTTCACTTAGCTGTGCATGTGAGGTTTGACCTTGTCAGCCCTGACCCATCAAGTAAAGCAAGAAAATCAGAGCCTCTATCTTGGCTCTATTCCAGATTTCAGCCAATGGCTTACACTTCATTAAGATTAGATAATTCCATAACATTTCATTAAACTTAGACCCTCAAATGAATCTAGCCACCATTGGTATATGAATCAGACACAGTCTGGGCATTTCAAAGCAAGCCTCACATGCTTACTAACAAAAATAGGTGCTCCAAAGGAGAAGTCTGAAGAACCCATGGAGGACAATGTATAGTGGAAGATGATCGCCAGAGACAAGTGGTATGCATTCAATTTAAATCAAGTAATATTTTAAAAATGGTTTGGTTGCTGACTGTTTTACCTCTGAAGTCCATTTTACCTTGTAGTTAGGTTTTTAGAAAGCATTTGAAATTTACATCTTGCACATAAGAAAACATCACTGATACATCAACGCTAGATATTCTTTGACCACATACTTGTTTTCTTTCTTCCAAAAGCCCTGAAGGAACAAACTCATGCATATTAAAAGGAAGAAGAAACTGTAACCCAGAAAGTCATAATATACTGTAGTCTTTTCAATTAATAATGTTACAGGCAGTTGAGCACCATGGAATTAGAAACTTCACAATGCGCTACTCCACATTTCACAAGCAAAAAAGTATGACATAGAGTCTTATTACTTAGAAGAACAGTGAAGCCTGAAACCCATGCATTAAGTTTGAGCAGCCTTGGGAAAATGAGATCTCGTTTGCTTATTATGCAATCCGACATCCTTCATCTAAACCTAAATGAGATAATAAAGTAAGAGAGATGAGATATATTTTCTGCATAAAGAACCATATAATCCTTTACCTCATTTAAATAATAGATTCATAAAATCTTTTTTTAAACATCCAACTAAATGATACAGTGAAATATTAATAAATCTGCATATTTAATAAAACTAATACCACATGCTAAATCATATGCAGATTAATGGATATCCCTACAGATATACCAAACACCACCAACGTGGTTGTGGTTGGCTCTTGGATCCAAAGATTGTATGTTGTAACAGGTCTTAGCATTCCGCAAAGTGCTCTGTATCAGCACAGCATCAAAATATGAGGTTTATTTTATGCTTGCATATATTTTCACAGAAGAGGGGACTGTGCTGATGTTTGAGACTGAATATCCTGGGGCAACATCCTTTGCGCTTTACAAGGCAATTTCTCATAGGAGAGGAATCTCAACAATTGTTGAGAATCAATGTGATGGGGTGTTTTCAGGCATATTGAAGGCATTTGCCTCACTTGTACTAGCAGCAGGGCCTAAATAGGCCCTTTTCTGCAACTTCTTTGTAGCTGAGTCAAGCATATATTTCTGGCAAAAAAAAAAAGCCAGATAAGAATATTGCTTAGGAAGCAATGAGCCACTAAAGGCAAACCAAAATTATCCTGACTTTCCCTGCAGAGGACTAAGTAAATGAGAAATTAATAACCAAACCCACTGCTGGGCAAATGCCTGGCAGACTGGCTGGTCAGCAGTAACAGGGACAGTAGCAGGAAAGTGTTTCCTGTTCGCTTCCAGCTATAAAGGGTTTTGCACATCCATCATTTTCAAGTACTGCATAGCCAGGAATTAATTTCTCTCTGTGACAGCTCTGCTGTGTGAAGGAGGTCTTCAGGCTTTTAAGAATGGAGAGCTAAGGCATAGAATTTAAGGCTCAAATCCAAAATAGACTATATCAAAATATCTATAGTGAAAATTAAGCAGAATACAGGCATGTAGTTTCAAATCTGAAATCCTTTAAACCCTGCTCATTCACTATCTCTTTTTGGACACCCCTAAAGCACTAAGTGCTTTATTCATCAATACTAATGGCTCCTGTTTGTCCAAACAATTTGTACACTCTCAGAGGTACCTTACAGTTGACAGTGCAAAGCAATCTGATGAGCTAATTAGTCCCTAATCCCAGTCATGGTCTTTAACCCCATCTTCCTCCTATTTCCTGGGAGTGGAAAGTAACATGTCATCTAATAGGTTTAACAGATATCATGTACTTCAAAAGGGGCAGTGGAAGATACAGCTAAAAAACTCTTTGGAAGAAGGACTTGAGCTAGCAGTCTCTGTGTTAAACTAAAAATTCTAGGACATTACCTTAGGTGTTCCTATTCTAGAAAATAAACACTAGACACTCTGAAAAAAGGTGTATTGGAATAGGGTAAAATGACAGCACAAAGCACTGGGTCATATGAGTTTCACTGATGTATGAAATATAAGTTTAGTGGAGATGACAGAGGAGGAGAAAGACTCATCAGCTGTCAGTTAACAGTCATGTAGCCATGAGAGGTATAGTGAACAGAGCTAAGGAAGTGTAACTTTGTTGTCCAAAGCACTAGTGATGGTGCACAACAAATAATTTGAAGGCAATTAGTCCTTCATTTACAAAAAAAGTTTAATTACAGCAATAAGCATAAATTACCTAGGCTGAGAAGAGGCATGAAGAGATCACCTTACAAAAAGTCTAAAATTAACTGAAGTAGCAAACTAAGGCAAGCAGGGATATAATTACTTTCAAGGAGTACGTCAGCAGGCAGGAGGGTAAACGTACCTCACCGAAATGACATACTTGAAATAAAAGGGTTTTGGGAGAAAAACAGGCATAAACTATCCCTGACTAATAAAGATCTCTAGCCTACAGAGCAGTGTAGTTCTGGAATACAAACTGAGGACAAAATTTTACTTTTGATCAAATAAAGCAAGCTGTTACGGTGCAATGTTGTCTGAAACCTCAGGGGACTGGATGTCAGCAGCCCATGAGTTCACTTTTCATTCCATTTTCTGAAATACAGATGGAAAATTTTCAAAATGAGGTGAAGAGTTTTCCAAGATTTCAAAGTGAGAAATAAGGGAAAGCTGCTTGGTCATAAATCATGTTAGTGAAAAATAAAACTGAAAAAACATTATTGCCTATTGTGATGCTTACAATTAATAATATAGGGAATGTAAATCAAAATACCGACTATACAGAATGCTGTTCAAAAAAATTAGTCTAACATTCCTGAAGTCTACAAATATATGAAAAGTAGTAAATACATACTGATATTCCACTGCTGATTCTTACATGCCATACATATCACAGTGTACTTCAAATTTCAGAAAATAATGTGTAATTAAGGGTTAATTTTCAAAGTTGTAAAGTTAGAAATTAATCCAGTTACCCAAGTGGAAAAGGCAAAAGATGAACTTCCCACTATTGTGGTCTGATTCATACCAGCCACTACTGGAGATCTTAATTTCATAAACCCTCCAGACTATGTTGGCAAATAGTTAATGGTTCTATCTACAAACCAGAGCTACCATTTTTAGTCTCATCTTTGCCATCAATTCAAAGCTGAAGCTGGTCCAGCCACCTGATCAATAAAAAATGCTGAAGTAATCTAACAGACTAATTTTGAGTTAGCACTCTTGCATAATCCTTTTGAAGATTTACCTTTTCTAGGGGAAGCAAAAAGGTGGTATCTTGGAAGACAAACACAGACTGCCCTAAGATTTGTCAGTGCATACCTTACAATGGACTTATCTGCCCAAGAAAATAGGAACATAAAATGGAATCATATTAAATAAGACCAGGATAATGAGAAGAATGAAGTAAACAGTCAAAATATACCTTAGAATTATAGGTGTACTTCCAATGGTTGCCTTTTAGTCTCTCCTTTTTGCTTTCTTGTATCTTAAATACACGTTTCTGATTCTCCAAGGTAAAATTGGAGCATTTTTAATGAGACATCACTGTTTGGTGGGTCCTAATTGGATTTGTTATCTATGTAGGAAGATAAATGGTCTGATTTCAGTGACTACAGTGAGCTTACAGGGGAGGCAGCTCTAAAGGCTTCTTTTTAATGTGGAAGTAAGGTGATTTATTACAGTATCAGTGAAAATGCAGGAGCTTCGAAGTGTCAGCATTGCAGTCACTTTTTTCAAAGTTTAAACACTCTTCAGTCTGCCCCTTACACTTCACATTACCACAAAGCACAGAGATCCTTTATTAATATACATTTTAATTATTTAATGGCTCTTTCCTTCCAGCAATATGTTCTTTCAAAGGTGTGTTGCAAATTATGCAGGGCATGGCAAGGAGTGACAGAACAGCTTTTTAATCAGAAGGAATTACTTCTTTTTGGTTAAAGATGGCATTATGTCCATGCATGTAGCCTCCTAACACATTCTGTGGTAAAATGACTTATTTATATAGGGTTGAGAGTGATAGTTACACTAGAGAACATTAAATGAAACAGCATCATTGAATATAGGGAGAGTAATGGCTAAAGCACTAATTGGTTTTGAATTGCCTGCTTTTCTTTTCCTAGCATTTGTTGTGTCCTATACAGCAAAAATGCCAAGATGGTTTTCAGAGCTCATAATGAGACTCAAAGTGATTAGTTGTGTCCTACAAGCCAGAGATGTGAGTCTGTGGGTATGTACATATATATATGGTCTTCATGTATTAGTATATGCATATATACTTAAGTGTACACACATACATGCTTGGTGAATAGACAACATAATTACATATTTGCATATTATGCATGTAATATGTGCAACAGCATATGTATGAAGCAGGCAAAAAGTGACTATCTAGTCATAACCTCAACTTTGAATTTATTAGATATTAAGAACAAAACTATGTGATATCTGGAAAATACAAAAGCTGAGATCTGTACCCCTTTTCCTCTTCTTTGTGTCACTTAAGACCAAGGAAATCAGAAAGGTCCTAACAGAGACTTTCCTGAAATAAGACATGGAAGCAATTTGAATAACCAGGTGGTTTTTTTAAAAAAAAATGCTTGTCATTAACTGTTAATGACTCCATTAACATTGTTCCTTATGAAAAAATCAAATTTTAAGCAAAGTTAAAAAAATTTCAACTACTAGTTAACTGATTCACATAAATAATGATCAGACATTAAAAACTAAGACTTCTCTGTATGAAAAAATATTAGACTACAAACAGTAAATTTTTACTTCCCAAGAACAGCTCCTACAATCATCTGCAGTATCAAGTCAAAGCATTTTTACCCTAGCTAGTCACAATGAAATACTGATATAAAAGTGCATATTTATTTTCAGTAGATGAAATTATTCTAATATGTAAATATCCTCAGCTCATTTGCAAGCCCATACTTATCAAGGCACACATTTCCTGTAGAATATTTCCCATGCACAAAAAGTATCCTGTTTCTAAAAAATTTAATGATTAGATTTTCATTCCTTCACACACTTCACCTAAAACAAATGTCATTTGCTTTCATCACATATAATTTTGAAGATTTATCTTCATATTTTCAAATCAAATAGTCACTGTAACAGCAAGTTGATTGCATGAAGAATAGTGGCTATCAGGATGTATTATGATTATATAACATGTACCTAAAATGAGACAAATTTAAAGCAATGTTCTACAATTTTGTTATCAGGGCAAACTAAGACTACATCATTTAACTTGACATTCTCTTTATAACTTTGAAGAGGACTCAAAGTGTACAGTAATTAGTACCACTTCAATTTTTTGGGGCTAGTGCATTATGGATAAAATCAACCTGGGGAAAGCATTGTTTGAATTGCACCATCCTTGATTGCATTTTAGCATGTCTTCATTTTCAGTTGACCAGATTACATGTCAGTGACAGCCATAATACACATACTGTCTGAATTAACATTCCTTGTCTTTTATTTTTAATACCAAGGTACACTGATGTGATAGCATCATTTTTGTTGTCCTGATTAGCAAATAATAGTTTTCAACACAATTCAGGAAGGCTCTAGTTTGAAATATGCTGCACTCTGGAACTACAAATTGATCCAAGGTGTAAGAAAGTGTTGCTGATGTAAAGAAACAAAACTGAATTACTGAGCTGCATACTCCATTAACAGGTTTTGACATAAAATACTTAGCAAATGCTTGGCAGTTTCAGCCTTTCTAAAAATAACTATCAGAAAAGGTTATGGAATTCTTTATCAAAGCCTAAACACTAAACTGAAAATTGTTTGCAACTCATCTGCTATAGTGTATCCTATTTCTGGAGAAAAAAAAACATTTTTATACAAACCATAGACACAGTTCTGCCACTGAAAAAAAAAAAAGATTGTGTCTGTATCTGAATGAAGTGTAGCTGAGAAGCTTAGAACAGAGGTGTAACTTTAGTAGTGATGGTTACTTCACTACAGGCAGAACCATGCCAAAGCAATAGAACAACAGATATTTCTTCCCCACCACCACTGTGAGCTTCAGATCCTTGGCATTGCTTGAATAGGTCTGGAAGAAATTAGTGTAGTAATGTTAAAACACATACTAGCAACATTACTAAATTTGATTGCTTCTATCTGTACAATGTAAGTAATAACTTGTTTCTGTTGCTTATTTTACACCAAATGGAACAAACCAATCCCTAATTGATACTGGTAGGTTAGTGAAAACAGTAATCACAGCAGTCACATTTGTTTCAACAGTTTCAGTTAGATTGGTGGAAACGTTCTCCAAACAAAATTTCATTCAGATACATTCTTGCAGAAATCAGCTTTAAAATCATTCCTTGAATATTCACATTATAAATGCTACCTACTTTATCAGGCAGGAAATAGTAAACAAAGCACTTCACTACAGCACTTCACTAAAATAAAATAAAAAACTGCAACATTTCTCAAATTCTCTCCCTGTAACTTTTTACCAGCTGTCTCTGATGCTATTTCTTCTTTAAATTCTGAAAGTCTCAGAAACTTATCCTAGACAACTTTTTCATGTAACAGGATATGAAATAACAATATCATATGTTCATTCACCCACATAGTTCCAATTTCTAAAACCAGGTGGGGAATGGACTTGGCCAACTTCTCAGTAAAGCAGTGAAAGTCAATGGCAGTTATTTATTTGAAATCACAAATCTGTATTCTTACCCCATCTTGTCTTCACCTTCTTTTTCACTTATCTCCATTGCAAGCACAACTTCAGCAATCACCTCTTTGCTGGGACATGCAGACCTATTTCTGCCATCAGATTTGCCTCCTTATACTCAAACTGAAATCTCAGCCAGACCTGACACTTTTTGTTTCCCCATCTCTGTAAGTTAAACACGACTAAGCAGAGCTTGCTGTTTTCCTCAGGCATCACCTCTTCAGCCTATATTACTCTACAAACTTCCTTTTTGTAGCTACTACCTACTCAGGCCAAATTATCTAGGTGTAATCCTAAAATCTGTCCTCAAATCCAGATAATCTACACACTTCTTAATTTTTCTTGAAAACTGTCTTTAAGGCATAGGTTTTCCTCATGATTCATACACACAAGTATCCCTTTCAGGCCTTCCATATTTTCCAATTTTGACAAACACTGCTTCACTCTACTTCAAGCTACTAAAAGTAGTTTTGTACAGATGACACTCCTGAATTGAAATAAATCATGCCAGTTTTTCTCTGAGTCTCTAAGATGCCCTAATTTTTTCACTGCATGTATAAACTATGCATCTTTATCCAAAAGCCCATTCTGCTCTCAGTGGAAAAGTTAAGGCAGCAATTGGAAATAAGAAAGCAATTAGAAATAAAAGACTGAGGAAAAAGCAAAATGGAAATTCAATTGAATTAGAAGTTATGAGGCATATAGAAATGATAAAAGATATTAAGTACATTGCAGAAGACCAATTGTTGGCAGAGAGAAAGAAAAAAGTATATTGGAAAGAAATCTAGCAACATTTTGTATTCGTTATCAGATGGAGATAGTAATGATAGTAACAACATCAACAAGTAGCAGACAGACTGAAGTGTTCAATAAATATTTCTATTTTACATTTGGGAAGAAGCAGAGTAATGTACAAATTGACAAATGTGGAAGACTTCGCAACTAGCAGTAACTGAAGAGGCTGTTCATGTAGTGATGGTTACTTTCAAACCAGTGGACAGTGTCTGGTCTGTGTATATTCCTTCAAATAGACCTAGGACTCCAAGGAAATGCTAATGTACTGCTAATGAATTAACACTGGGCTAAAATCACAAAAGGCAAAGCAGATTACAGGAATAGCTACCGACATTAAACAAGACAAACTCTTGGAAAAACTGTTACGGGAATCAATTTAATTTTTAATCATTTTACAGGAAATGGATATTGTCAAGCAAAATTGACTTAATTATTGGATGAAATAGCAAATTTGTTTAAGTGTGCTTACTGTAAAAGTATAAGACTAGAAATAATAAAGGCATTTGAATTAGCACTGCAAGTACATAATGAGAAGATTACAAACTGGCCTATTAGCCAAGCTTGAAAGGATTGTCTGTGAGACTCATCAAAAAATGGGGATTTTCTGATAGCATCTGTATTTAATAGTATTCAATTAATGGTGATCAGACAGGAATGCAAAGTTATTGCTTATAAGGTAACATATAAGATAATATAGATTTCTTGGTTAAAGAAGTCTTTACAAACCCTTTGATTTAATACAGCTAAATGTAAGCATTTACAGCAAGAAACAAGGAATGTAGGCCATGCTTGGGAACAGCAGAAATTGTAGAGGAGTTATAATAAATAGTCAGCTCCCGAGTAACCACCATGAGTAAGAAGATTTTAATACAATTGTTACTTACAAGAGCAAGGACTACCAAAAACAGGACAGATATGATTTTACCTGTGTTTAATAAGACCAAAGCTGGAATATTTTGAAAAAAAAAGCCTACCCAGGAAGTAAAAATCCTTCTAAGCTAAAATATCAGTATATTTTAAATTGAATTAAGATAAAAAAATAAGTAGTCAAGCAACTTCATAAGAAGAAATTTGCGCACAAATCTGTCTCACAGAAAAAAGAAAATAAAAACATGACTAAACTTCTCAGCTGGTATGTATATGATAAGACATAGAGCTTCAGGTAGTGTTTAAGTCTATCAGCTATCATGTTGTCTTTTCTGTACGGTCTGATAGAATTAGTTTGGAAATGTTTTTGTGGAAATTTCTAGTTCTAACAAAAGAGAATATTTTTCTATTAGAAATATTTCATCTGTATCTGGTGTTTAAGAATTCTTTTTTAAATGCAAAATTTTGAAATAATAAATGTAAAGGTCCATGAAAATATTCAAGTACTTAGCACCTTAGTTGAGAAAAAGCACCAGATATGAAGAGGCCATTGAAGTTAGTGAAAGAAGCTAAACATGAGTGAAACTAGGAATAAGAATTTTTTATAATCAGGGTGATTAACCACTGGACAGTATTTCCGCAAAATAGGAACATACTCTGAAGTGCAGTTTTTGATGCCTTCTAATCTGATACCTTCAGAGTGCTGAATTTTCCAGGAGAAGTTTTGTCAGATGCTTCACTGTCAGGTGATTCCTTGTTCAACATCTGCAAATGCCATGATCTGTTTTCAGTTAGCCTCCCTTGAAGGGCAGCTTTTATCATTTTGGTACAGGATTAAGGCAAGCATAGAAATGTTCCATGCTCAGATTAGAGTTTTCAGACCTGTACATGATGCACACTTAAGCACACAGTCACATGGGATTTGCCACCTCAGAGGATTCTGGAACTACACAGCAAAAATGTCTGACACTGGCTCAATATATGTATCATGGTATGAAATGCAACACCACATAGTATAAAGGAGGTTTGACTGGCCGATCTACTATGATCTAATAATACATCTCAGTCTTAAATTTTCAGACCCTCTGCAGCCTTTCTCCCTGACCGGTATTTCTGCACACAATTTTAATTCTGCTTATGGGATGGTTCTGCATAGCACACTATAGCTGCAGTGTGAGATAGGGGTTGTCCTTGCTGATACTGCCAGTGCTTTCCAGTTGTATGTGACGGTATACAAAGCATTAATTAAGCTCCTCATTGCCCTTTAACTGCCAAGGTTATTTCAATAGCTGCAGGAACCAGAGTAATATGAATACAGAAGGTTATATATTGACATTTGAATTCAATAGATTTCTCCCTTTACTTTCAAAGATAATTATATCTCCATAGGGGAACCGCAGCAAGTTATGTTTACGTGTTCAACACAAGGAGCCAAATTCCCCTTCTTATATCTAAAAAATGCTATTAATGGAATTGCTCTGAATAAAGAAGTTGTTATTCCATGTGGGATACATCCAAAGACTCATACTATCCTTTACTGGAGCACAGGGAAGTTCATAACTCAACAAGAAAGAAATTGTTCCCTTGCTGTTATATTTGATTTGTATTCTACTAAAGCAAATTCTATATTGCATCCAAAGAAAATACCTTTATTTTATTTTAGACCAAAGCTAATCAATTTGATCAAGGGGGCATAATAACAGCAAAATTGTCATTGTCATGCAACTGTATGTTTCACACTTTCAGAAAAGGAAACTGCACTTAGTTTAGTCATCTTGCTTTATGTACAACTCATTACCTCTTTCTTCCTGCTATCATGCACATTCACTCAGTCATCTCCTATTTCTGCCTCATGCAGCAGGGCAACTCTTCTACCACCAGAAAACAGAAGAAATAGGACTGATTTACAACTGAGTTACAATTCTCATCAAATTACCATACTTAGAAGACCTAGTCTTACATTTTAGAAATGTATACTATTTTATATGCCCTTTATCAAAGTATCAAAACCATTGAAATAGCAAAGAAAGCTTTGTCCAATGCTTACTACAATTGCTCCTACAGTGCTTCATAAACATTAAATTAAGAATCAACATTCCCTTGGGAAATAAATGAAGGGGAGGCTATGTAAGTAGATCACTCAGCCACTGCAGCATTGCCTCTGGACAGCAATTGCTCACAATAGCTAAGAACAGATAGTGAGAAAAGAAACTCATATCCAGCTGAAATGGCAAAGGGAATTTCGGAAGGTAGAACGCAATTATCTGAGATGGAATTTCATCAGAATACTAAGGTTATACCAAGGGAACATTAATGATCACTTCAGAGCCTCCTTTGAAGTAGGAAAGCAGGACTCTGGTATAATAAATACACTCAAAGAATTCAGGGTGTAAGACACAGATTTCAGTTTTCACGTATCCCCTAGTTTGCACACTGGAATACAGCTTGTCCCTTTTGAGGCATTTTTTATTTTTTTTTCCTTCTAGTGATCATCATTATAGTACCCGAGGGCTAGACCTAAAAGAGGACTGAAATGCCAAGAAGGACATAAGCAGAATTTAGACACAAAATGAAGCTAGAACTGCAAGCCTGAAAGCCTCCTGACTAATCTCAGCAGAAAGCACAGCCAAAATCCAGAGGGGTCTTGAGAACACTGAGGGGCATAGGTGCTATAGAGTGTGCATTTTGTATAGACCTCGCAACAGATGGCATCCTTCTGCAACTCTAAACATCATCAAGCAGGCAGATGCCACACAGCCCCGAGAACCTAAAGAATCTCTCAATTTTAAGATAGCTTTCAACACCTTTGATAAAGATAATAGCACTAGATTCTTAACTATGCATTATTCCTATCACAAAAGTTTAACTTAATGTCTTGCAAGATGCAGTAAAAAGGAAGTTGCAGCACAGCACCACCTCCTTAAGGTGTTAAGAAGCACATCAACTGTTTGGATACATTATTTCATTGACATCTTCGATTACAAAGTTATTTTTCCTTGGCAGTTTTTGGAACTGGAATACAATTAAGTTTTGATGAACTGGAATATGGTCTGTTGCTTCTAATGAATCACTGTCACCAAAACTGACCTCATTAGAAGACTATTCTCTGTACAAAGGACTAACCACTGGGCAATTCAGTCTGGATTTTTTTAAGCATTCATAATGAATTTAAACAGTGGCTACTATGTAAAGGCAAGCATAACCTTGACTGAAGAAGGTGAAGTAAAAAGTTGGTTTATTACAGATTAAATCCCATTCTAACAATAGCTTGCCAGGCAAGCAGAAAATACACTCTCTATCTACCAAAAATACACAACTAGCAATCATTTTCAGTCAATAATAAAGCTCTGCCTATTTTGATCATTTCTATATATCCAGAATTCCAGGTATATCAGGAATTTTGTATAGTCTTTTTCATTACTGCTCAGTTGGCTCACCCCTGGTTTTGTTGGATTATTTGATTCTAACACCATTTGCTGGTTTATAGAGAAGACTGTTGTCCACACACCTCTTCAAATTAACCAAGATTTGAGTCATAGAGCATGTGGATTAAGAGCAGTGGTGAGATTAAAAGACACAGAGGGATCAATAGTAGGTTCACAAAGTTACTGTCCCAAAGTAATGTAGCAAAACCCCTTCCTAATACACTTTGCTTAGTGTGATATGTTGTCACGAGCAATTTTCAGTTGTTCTTCATTTGTGTAATTACCTCTTGTCTCTTTCCTTTACAGTTCAGGGTATCGGCACTAATCTGTAAAGGCCTGTACATTTAAGAGCCATGTTTCATGGAACTCGTTTCCCATATACTAATGCAGGGCAGCAATATAGGAAACCGTCCAGAGGATGGCTATTTCAAGAATCGTTCTCATTCTGATGAATAAAGTAGGATTTTAGATTTATTATAAAAGTTTTGGTCAAAATTCTGTACCAACAATGTAGCACAGTGTGAAACTGGCCTACTTCCCTAAGATGAAATGCCTGCTTTAGCCCACTTCAAAGTTCTTGCTGTCTGAGGAAAAGGTGGATCTACACTTGGATATTGATACATTAATCTTCTGTGACAAAGATCGGCAGTAGTTGGCAGTGACTCCGCATTTATTATGGGATAGAAAGACAGAAGTTCTAAAGCAGACATGCTGTTGTTCAGCAGCTTATATGACTCCACATCATTTTCTAAGCACTCCTTTTTCCACAACCCTTGATTTTGGCTAGTATATGGAGCTACTTGGAGAACAAAACCTTCTCTTGTCTGTCTTGGAGACAAAAACACTTTCACAGTTGCAGGTTTACCTTATGGGCAATAATACAAGTAATCAGTCTGAATTCACACACTATATTATCTATATTCCATATGAAACAAAATATTCTCCTTTGTCAGATAATATCTCACAGGAATTAGCATCCCCATCTTTGAAGTGATGAAAAAATACACCACTGTTTATGAACAAATGAACTTCTGGCAAACACTAGCCAAAGAAATACTGACATTGTTCATATATCTGGTCTATAAATATACTTTTAGTAGACTATCTTATTTAGAACTCACAGAATACACACACACTCCATCCAGAGCATTTTGCAGTCCATCTGCAGGCACAGCTGCTTTTTCTAGTTTGGTCCAATACTGACTAAAAATCTGCTGTCTTTTAATATTTCATTTTTTCTTACTCCTTTTTCGGTCACAGTATTGAAGGGAAAATACATTTGAAAAAATCTTAAAATAATTTCTTAATGAAATATGGATTAAGCATTATGCATCTCTTAATGATTCCAGTAAGTAATGCCTATAAGTATATACATACAAATGCATCCAGTAAAACAAACAAACATATACATAAAGAAATGTGTATGCATATAAAAAGAAAAGGTATTTTTCAAAGAATTGGAATTCTGATGCAGTGACATTTACCAGCTACTAAAAATAATGGTGTGCACAAAGAAGTGCTAATGACCTAAAGATAAGGCAAACATTACTTAGACCATAATTCATAGCTATAAGCTGGGACAGGGACCATCCAACAGATGCAGCTGTATTCATTAAAATTCAGTATCACTGCACTGCTGTCTAGCGATGTCCTTAATCTTTCACTTTATCCCCTATAGACCTTTTGGAAATTGAACTTTTTGACCCCACACAGTCTTCTCCAGGCATACACATCATTCTGGTTATCTGTTACCTGAAAAGGTCCTGATGAGGTCAAAGTCATTATCTATAAATTCTGAACACAATAGAGAGAGATGGAAAAAAAACAGTATGACTTTTTCATATCCCTTAAACAGTTTTGGATAAAGAGTATTTTTTCCAAGAATGAATAAATATGATGCACAGCTGATGTACACTTTTAAACACAAAATAGTCTATGGACTGCAGTACCTAATTGAATACATAAGGGCTAACGACATATGGGTTAATACTAAATGTTTAATAAGTATTCCAAAATCAGAGATGAGCAGTCTGTAGGGCCAGAAAATGAAAGTATAAAAGAAGTTCTTGAAGAGGAGAGGTTTTCAAATCATTTATACCTGTAGTCGCTGTGAAGGTATTAGAAAAGTTCTCATGGCTGAAACTTTCTTTACTTGGAATAGACTGGGAAAAAAAATCTGTCTCTGATAAAATTCAGTAGAAAAAGCTTTAGAAAAATACAGAAAATGAAAAGACAATTCTAATGTCAGAAAAAGTTCTGAAAATTTGAACAATAAAATCTCAATACTATAAACTGTGCTGCTGAACTATATTCCTTAAAACTGTAGTAATATCAGGTAAATGAAACATAGCAAAAAAGGAAACTGTTTTGTTAAAGGCTCTCATGGCAAAATATTGACAGCTCTTTCTGACATCTACACTGGGGAAACTGAAAGAAACTGTAACAACCACAGAAACATGCAAACAAAAAATCACTGAGGTTGGAGGGAACCTCTGGAGACTGTCCAGAAGTAGTCCAACCACCTGCTCAAAGCAGAACAGAAGCCTATTGCTTACAGCATTGCCCAGTCATATTCTGAATGTTTCCAAGGATGGAAACCCTACACCTCCCTGTGCAACGTGTTCCCTGTTCCATCACCCTCATATTAAAAACGTTTTCTGTTTTTACATGAACCCCAGTGTGTCCATATCTTGCTTGCCCTGGGGAGACCAGCAGTGGACACAGCACTCCAGATGTGTCTCACCAGGGCTGAACAGAGGAGGATCACGTCCCTCAACCTGCTGAAAAAACTAATACCCAGGAAGCAGATGGCCTTTTTCACTGCAAGGGTTCATTACTGACTCACGATCAATTTCTTGTTCACCAGCACACCTAGGACCTTCCCTGCAAAGCTGCTTTCCAGGTGATTGGCCCCCGCCTGTAGTACTGCATGGGGTTATTCCTCCCCAGGTGCAGCACTTGGCATTTCTATTTGTTGAGCTTCATGAGTTTATGACTTTCTCCAGCCTGTACAACAGTGCAACATCCTGGTGTATCAGCCACTCCTCCTAATTTTGTATCACAAAGAAATTTGCTGTGGGTAACTTCTTCCAGTCCTCAGAAAACTTCCCCATTCACTATGAGCTTTCAAAGATGATCAAGAGTAGCCTCACAATGACATCAGCCAGTTCCCTCAGCATGTTGGGGGTGCATCCCATGAGGTCCTACAGACTAGAGTATGTCCAGTTTGTTTAAACATCTCCTAAACTGATCCTTCTCTATCAAGAGTAAAACTTCCTTCCTCTGAACTTTCCCACTGGTCACAGGGACCTGGGATTCCTGCAAGCCTTACTAGTAAAGACAGAGATGAAGGAGAAAAGCCTCTTCTATGCCCTTTGTCACCAGGTCCCCTTATCCATTGAACAGTGAGTCTACGTTTTCCCTTGTCTTCCTTGTGCAGATGATATACCTGCAGAAGCCCTTCTTGTGGTCCTTCATGGCCCCACTGGGTCCACTACAGCCAAGGATGTCTCTGGCCTTCACATATGTAGGGATCCTGACTGGAGGCTGTTTAAAGTCTCCCATGAAGACCAGAGTCTGCAAATATAAGGTTTCTTCTAGTTGTCTGAAGCAAGCCTCATCTATTTTTTCTTTCTGCTTAGGCAGTCCGTAGCAGATGTCCACTCCAACATCCTATGTTGGTCTGCCTGCTACTTATGACCCAATAACAAAATGGATCAGTAGGCACATAAACAAATAAGGAATCTTGAGGAAGAACTAATGTAGATTCTGTAGTGGGAGGTCACAGCCTCATGTTCCATTGGAGTTCCCAGAATAAATAAAAATTAGTTTGTAGACTAATTTGGTTAATATTATTTACTTGGGGTTTTCAGTGGGTTTTTAACAAAGTCCCTGTCAAAGTGCTAGAATAAGTGTCATGGGGTAAGAAAGTCCTTTTGTAGATTCTTAGATGCAAAAACAGGAAGCAGAATAAGAATTGGCTCAAAAGCAGAGAGAAAGTCTCATCTGCATGCCAGAGGAATCTTAGCTGAATCTGATAGTTTTCAACATGATCATAAATGGTAAACTATGGCAAGTTTTCATAAATGTGTAGATGGTAATAAGACGGCAACATCTTAACAAGAGTATAAGTTCACAATAGTAAATACAAAAGCCAGAAGCAAATGTCTGAGGAAGGACATGCTGGAGGTAAGTCATGAAGCAATGCACTGGAAGGTGAATTATTGATAAGGTAATGCATGTAGGAAAAAACAACACTGACTGGATGCATACTGAACTAGCTATGATCCCTCATGGAAAAGATATTAAGAGTTTAATAGGTTTCTTTAGATGCCTTCAGAAAAGCAACTGTGATGTTAGCAATTTTTAGGAAAGGAATATTGAACATAGCAAAAAAAATCCCTATACCACAGATAAATCAACAGTACATCTTAAATGGGCATTCCACCTCTGTCACCGCAAGACTGGAGTAGAACTAATACAGCTGCAAAGGAAGGCAACTGAAGTATAAAACAGCTCACACATAGTAACTCAATAGATTTGGACTCTCAAGCCTGGAGAAGAATTGTCTGTTGGAAAGTACAATAAAACTTTACAAAAACATGACTGAAAGGAAATAAGGAACAGTAATTCATCATTTCTCATTATACAAAAAGCAGAAGACATCAAATACAAGTAACAGACAGCAATTCAGAATAAAAAAATAAAACACTTTCTCTACATAAATCAGAGGTAAAATGTGCAATCCACAGTTCCTATACATTTTTTTGTTATAAGGTAGCCTAGCAAAATACACAGTGTTTTATGACTTTGAATAGCTCTATTGTTCACAATATAGCATCCTGTTATAATCTAATTTTGCAGCATTTACTACCTTATTCACACCAAATCTGGTTTAAATCACATCAGGGGCATTCACTTTAAGTAACATGACAAATTAATTTAGACACCCTAGTAAGGAAAGTAGTCAATGTGAAGTTACAGGACAGGTAGGCTCCTTCAGAGGGCAGTTAAAATACTCAAATTCTCCCCAGTGATTTCTTAGAAGTTAAAGAAAAATGTTTCCCTTGAATTAGAGGCCTCAGTCTGAGTATGATGAACAGATATTTGCAATGACAGGCATCAGTTCAGCTGGTTGGATATGCATTTTAAAAGGAAAACACCTTCTCAATATGCTGCTTTTATTATTACTGCCTGTTTTACTGTGAAAGCAAAGTCTGTCTGAGTAAGAATGGAAAGGATCAGCCACTGACTATCTCTGTCCTCCAGCGCTAGCTTTCAAATCTAAAATTGCCATTGTAATTGTAATGGTCTCCCTACAAAGAAAATTATTGAAATGAGAACGATCAGGATATGCTCACCTGACTTTCAAAGATTTGATGTAATTTATTTTTATGTTGTTGTTTCAGTTTTTTCATTTTAAAAAATAGAATAGTTCTTTGTCTAAGTCATTTTTCAGAAATGAGATGGTCTGAGCATGCTGCACAGAAGACACACAGATCTAACTCAGGAATGCTTTAGGGAGAGCAGTAGTAGCATATGTGAAACAACCAGACATCCAAGTGCCCTGTATTCTCTATTTTACCATGTCTCTCTCATGTCTATATAAGCAAAAGAGATACAGGGAGAGGTAAAGATGCAAGACTAAAGACCAAACATAAGATATGGTGTTGTGTTTGAGGATGATGCATACATTGACTGGAAGGCAGGTATTGAGCTGTAGGTCTGTGATGACCAGTGACATGAGAAAGTTCACTTTCTGTAGTGGAAATACCTTGAAAATGAGTAAGGAAGACGCAGATGTTGAAGTAAAGCTACTGGTAGATATTATATAGATATTTTACAGGTTGGGTGGTGGGTTTCTTTTCCTCAAAAATAATGCCAAAGTCTGAAGGGATCTTTTAAGGGAGTCTGAGGTGTCTTCAAACAGTGCTGAATAACAGCACTATACAACTTTTTTCTTTCTCTTACATTTTTCAGCTTTGAAGATCAGAGTACTATACTTAAACTCCATCAGCAAGTAAATGAGAGTCACCTCTCTGTCATACATAAGGCAGAAAAATCTTTGCCTTTTGCATTCTTCTGCCAGCATGAACTGCTCCACAGTCCAGGAAGATATTTTTCTTTGCAGTAGAAAGAGCTCAAAAAGGCAGGAAAAGCTGAACAGCTTCACAAAGCTGTCTGAAACATGCTTTGCACATGGAGTGCACATTCCTTTGTGGCACACAGGAAAAAGTGCTGCAAGTCACAGGATACAATGGGCTTCCACAAACCGCGTATGTGGAGAGATATGGCTGAGCCCAAGAAACATGACTCTTGCTGTTCTCGACATTGTTTCATTATTTCCCAGAATGCTTGTGTTTCAGGATAATGTGTTTTCTGTGCAAGTGCACAAACCAGAGTGTCATTAAGTGTTCAATGCGTAAGCTTACCAGGAGAGCTAAAGAGGCTGGACCCCATCTTCCCTGTAGCATAGGTCAGTCACAGAGATGGCCATAGCCCTGCAACTTTTGTCTGCGTCTGCCCCAGGCACAGCAGTTCCTGATGAGACAGGATTTAGATTATGAGAGATTCAAATCAGCAAATTATTCAAATTATTCACCCAGGGAGCACAGAAGTGCTTTGAGTGAAGTCACAGAATACCATCACTAGATGATAAACCCAAAAGGAAGAGAGAAACTATAAAGCAAGTGAGACACAAGGATTATCTTTACTACTCAAATCTTCCCCATTTAGCCAAGTCTAAATAGATAGAATAAGCTTTTGTGGTTCCTTTCTCACTTCTCCTTCAATTTGGAGGAAGCCAATTTGTTATTTTCTAGGGTTTAGAGCTCCCAGACATGCCATATACACATAAACAGAAACTAGAAAATGAAGCAATGAAAAAACCCACTATTTTCTTTGTCTGGTAACAGACAGTTATGTGACTGTACATTTACTGGAGCAGAAATGGCTAATTTTGCTTGGGTCACCTCATTATTCACACACTTATTTTAGTGCTGCCAGTACAGATGCTGCCATCGGTTATGACAGAGCGGCTGCAAGGACAGGGCTCAGTAGCTCGTGTTTGCTTCATCTTCCACCTGACAGCCTGTTTCAGTCTAAAGTGGTACTAAGGCACACACTCTATAAAAACAAATTCTGGCTCTATAAAGCTCAGGCATGCTTGGCTTTGAAATGAACAGCTCTTGATATTTCTTTGGAATTTTTTTCATTTCTTGATTAGACTTGTGGGGATTTTTTTAAATAACAGAAGGCAGATTTCAGTCAAGGTGATGTTGTTTCATCCTAAGACTCATCCAGTTTCCACCCTGGATCTCATAAAGCAAGTGCTTAACTCAAAGAACACAAGTAGTGCCACTGAGTTCTCAGGCTCTGGACTGACACCGTTATAGTCCACTTTTATACAGAATCATATAGCAATGTAAGCAGCAAATACATGATACTGCAATGTACAATATAATAGTCAAAGCACAACTTCAGAGCACCAAATCCTGCTTATCTTATACTTGGAAGCAGTGTCAATGATGTCAGAGAAAATGTTCAAGTGAGATAGCTGAACAGCCCTATCACAGCTTATCTTTCCAAACTAGCATACATACTTTCACTGGATAAGTAATACAGCTTCCTGTATTCACACAGTGTTATGTTTTAAAACTGCAAGCTTTATACAAGCCCTGTATAAGTAACAACAACAGTATATTTCATTTTTAAAAATAAAAATCAGCCACAAAAAAATCAACCCCTGTTTTTATTAGGGTTTTTTATCTTTATTACAAAAAAAAGCATTTCAAAAGCATTTAAAAAATCGTGATTCCCTGCATATGGAAGTATGCCTTGTTTGATAACATCAAGAAGATGCTGGCTCTCATTCAAGATTTAGGTAAGGATATACACATGGTCATAAGAAATCTTTAGGATTTCCAAGTGTCTGTTGTAAACAAGCACAACTTTCTTTCTGAAACAAAGTTGTTCAGTAATGAAGTGGAATTTTCCTGTTTTATTAAAGCAGTTCTGCAAAATGCAGTCCTAATCATTGTCCACTTTATCACGCATATCAAGGTACCATAAATTAGCTTCTAGACTTCTTAAATGACACTGGACTATATCTGCCCTACAGGTACTTAAAACTAGGTACTGTGTACATGCTCACAAAACATGCCCAGGAGCAAGCATTAATGGACAATTAGTTCAAGATGCTGCAAACTTCTAACATAGCCATATACTTCAGGATTTTAGGGCTTTTTTACACTCATTTATTTGTTGCTTAAGGCCAGGACAGGTACCCTTTCCAGATCCAGATGTGCAATGAATACATTACTGTTCTCAGCTGCTTATCACTGAGGGCTCAATAGGTGTTGCCACCCTTATCTCCCTGTGTGTGGAGGGGAGTGCAAGTGCAGCCTCCCCCCAGTTACTCTCATCTGCTTAAACCTGCCTTTGCATGGTCTATAGGGGGAACTGTCCATACAGTCCCTTCTATCAGACAAGCTATGGGGTTGTAACTCCTAGCAAAGTGCAGGGAATAAAGAGGGCATCAGTGTCTTCTACCAGCACAGATGTTTGCAAAGTGTCTGCCCCTGCCCTAGTCAGAAATTTGTGTTGGTAAAAGTTTTATTTCATACTAAAACAGCTAAACTGGCACAAAGTTCTGTTGATGCGGTTTTTACTTTTAAATCTAAAAAGCAAGACCTTTTAAAAAGAAGTAAGAGTATCCAGAAGAGCAAACTGATTGCTCCAGTTTAAAGTGGTACAACTTCCCCTTGGACAAGCTCCATTTCTAGCTGTCAAGCTGACATTTTTCACAAATGCTCTATTTTTAATATCATTCGCTATTCTTCTAGAAAAGCAGATCTGTTCTATTAAATATCAGTGATTAATCTATTTGTGAGGTTGGTTGGTTTGGTTTAGTTCAGTTCAATTTTGATTTAGTGTTCAGTCTTAAAATTCTGCCTACAAGTGTTAAAATCAGCCATATATGCAAAGTCAAAACACAGCAGCTTCTGCAGCTTCCCCCATGCCCAATTGTTTCTGACTCACCCAACTAAGAACAAAAAAAAATTCCTTTTGAATCAGTATTCTCCTTTCACCCACTTTCCTCATTAGTTTGCTCATGTATTTTCCTTTTACCTGCTTTTGCTTACAAACTCAGTCTTCCCTCTAACTTTTTTAAAACATCCCAAAATGCCTCCTGATTTTGCTATGCTTTGGCAGATTTCCCACCTGGAAATCACAGAGTTAAGGAGGTAATCTGACCCAAATGAAATTAAATTGAACACCCAGAATGATCCAAATGATAAAAGCCTGCCAACAAGAATCTTCTCAGACCACTGGAGACAAGGAGACTTGTCCAGTTTTGCAAAGAGTACCGAACCCCATAAGAACCCTCTAAGATGTGCTGCAAACCAAAATCTGTAACTCCTCAATCCGAGAGAGAAAAGTGGTGACCAGATAGCATTGAAACTTATGTCCTATGTCCAACACTGCACAGCTCGTTCCCAACGTTGTCCAGAATAGAGGGTCTGTTGGAGCAAACTATGGTTCCTTTCTGGCTTGTGCGCCCAAAATCTCTTCTCACTGGTACTAAGATATGAGGAAGAAAGCTCATGAGCTCTTGGATGTCAAGTGATACAGCTGTCTCACAGGGAAGGCCCCATGTGCTCAGGAGACAGGCAGTGCTCCTGAGGGACCAGCATAGACTTAACCAACATGCTGGGCTTCCTGCCTTAAGAAATATTCGATAGAAGGGTATGACAGCACAGAAAGGAAATGCATACCCTTTCATTACATGAAGTCCAGCTGCACACCACATTACAGTGACCTTCTGTGTTTTGATTGCCTGCTGTCCCATCCACCTCATTCTTCAAAGGTTAATAAGGCCAAACAAGACAGAAAGAAAAAGGTCAGCCAACGCAATGCTGATCTACTGACAAAGTCTAAGGAATGCAAAAGTAATGCAGAACTCAAATACTGTTGTTCCTGCAGTAATGATACCACACTAAAGCAAACCTATATGCACATCTGCTTTGGAAAAATTTTCTGTGCACAAAGCAGTGACCCTCTCTCTCAAGTCCAAAAAGCTGAACCAATAATATTACACCCCCAAGCCTGAGATCCTATTTCATTATAATTGTGGCATGGTGAAGAATGACAGAGAGGGAACCAGGGATGAAATCAGGAAAATTGCCTCTCTAGATGGCTTCCCACCCACTGTGGCAGTTACATGTGGTAAAAGACTAAGGTTTGCCTCCCAGCTGACCATGTCACATCTGCTTCTCACCTCTAGGCTCAGATCTCTCACTAAGGCCATGTAAGTGCTCGTTGCCACAGAAACTCTGCTGCTTTTAGAGGTGGTACAAGCAAGTGGATTATAGCTGGAGTTTTTTCCTGTCACAAAGGCTGAGAGTAAAAAAGGGCAGAGTATCTGTCCCTCACTCCAAGTGACAATGGATAATAATGTCTAAAGAGCAATTTTTCATGAGAACATTTTTCCATTGTAAAAATTTGATCGCTTAGGACCTCAGCTTTTCATTGGAAATGGCACTTCAGTCAATAGGAAGAAATGCCTGGTCAAAATAAGCAAAGGAAAAAAAATCCATTTCTTCCCATCACTGTCTGTCTGAGCTGGGACTTAAAGCTTAGGAGGGGGGAGGATTTGGTTCAGATTCAGAGCTCAAGATTCCTGGAGCTCTGATTTGTTTCAGAAACATGCAATTTTTTAACTTTCACAAAATTAAAACAAAAGCAGAGTGAATATTTTTTTTAAATAATCTGTTTTGTTTACCTGTCACAGATGTCAGTATTTTAAAATGATTTGTTTTAGTTACATTTCTTTGACAAGCAACAGTTTAAAAGAAAATAGTTTGCAAAGCCCTTCCTGGACTCCTATAATTAACGATACTGGAGAAAAAACTACTACTGAGAACTGCCAGCAAGTTGAAGGACTATAGATTTAAATAAAAATGGATAGAGCATCAGATCTGAAAGGATTATGTGGAGAGCTGATGTGGAAAAAATACTGTACCTTTAGGCTTGCAAAACTGCCCTTTACAGTTAAACTAAACAATTTTAAAATTTGCCTCAGCAGACATCTTCAGCATGTAAAGCTAAACAGCGAAGGAATAAGAAAAATGGGAGGACTGAAAATGTGTTTTCTTATCAAAATGAATCTCCTTCACTCTTTGTTGGAATTAAAGGATAAATTTCATTATCCAGGCCATGTTACATGTTGCTGGGTTAAAAAAAGAAAACTAATGAATAATCTAATACAGTTGATTCCAGTAATTACAAAGCATAAAATCATACTAAAGATCTCAAAACACCATCTTATGTTTTATAGCTCTCCACAGTCCCTTTCTGTTTTGTTGCCTTTGGTAGGGATGGTAAGTGAGGCACCAGCACCTGTCACTAGACTGCTAAACAAATAATGTGTCTTCCCTTTGCATGGACCACTGGAAGGAAATTGCTGCCTGGTGCTCCTATTACTTCTCCCTTGATATAAATTATGAGCCACTTACAATGATGTAAAAGGATAGATGTTTTTTCTTTGACTGGAAACTTACCCGCTGAATACTCTGGAGCTTTGATTAATGTTTCTGCCCCATTTTGTATGACAGCTAAGAAACTAAATATAGTTGGTACTCAGGAACTGCATCATATAGTGGACAATAATAAGCTGTGGCTGGAAACCACTGAAGGTTTCAAATTGCTAATGGCATAATTGAGACCCGTGACAGATCTGGAGGCTCAATCAGAATAGGAACTCCTCCATCCTTTGTCGTGATTGTGACAGAACAAGCTACTATATACTCAGAAGTTTTGTTTATGGAATACTATTACAGCACTGCATCAGTAGTTGTGGGATCTGTCTCCTGTCACTGGGAAGTACTTTATTAAGTTATTTATTCTGTGCTAAATTAATGGCTGTTATATTGCCTCAGGAAAAAAGTAGATACACAAGGCAGGCAGTGCCCTGGACATACTTGTGTTCAGGGACCTCAGGCACTATGAATGTGGCCAGGATCCACAAGGAAGTTTAAGCTAAAGGAATTTCTTGTACTAGTTTGTACAACTATGTAGGGACATCAGTTTCCACACAGAAAGCTGGATATGACAGCAGAAGGAACACAGTATAGGCAAGGGAGGGTAATTATTGTTTTACCCAACTGTAAAAAAAAGGCTGAGTTAAGAGTCAGTTACTACAACTGCAAACGCCTCAGAAGAAAAAGCTGGGAAGGACTTATTTATATCTATTTACATACAGTAATATTAATGGCACATTACACCTATTGGAAGAAAATTTGCTTTCTTTTCTCTGAGCCATTAACACCCTGCAACCTAAGGGACATTTCAAAGCCTAGATCTACAAGCCCAAAAATGTACCTTTCACTATTTCCATGTGACCAGAGCTGGATGCCTGAAAATCTATAAAACAACTGAGGCCAGAGACTCAGGTTTACTAAGGAAAACCTTTACTGTGTGGAAGGGGGAAGTGGAGTAGGAGGGACTGTGAAACAGCACCTGAGACACGAGAAGCCCATCTAATCCAGCCACTGGTTTTGGTTCAGAAGTGAGTTTCCTTCAGATTCAGGTATTTCCTTATGCAGCAGCTCCCTCTGGGACAAAGTGTGTACACTTGCTGTTTTTACAATATATTACTTTTTAAACCAATAAACACATATACACCTCTCCGCACTCAAGCACATAAAGATTATAGTGACTATGCATGAAGCAGTAGTTGGATGATACATACAAGAACGTAATTTAAAAGATAGAAAGACCATCAAGGTTGCTGAAAAGAATGTATAAGGTTATACTACAAGGTTACTCTGCAAGGTGCAGGCAAGAATATTCATTATTTCATGGGTTTTATGTACAAAATGGACCATTAGGATTATTTAGTCTGAAATTTTGCGTAACAAGTTATGTTACAAGTCATTTCCCAGATCTTAGTTACAGCCTAGTAACATCAGCCCAGAGGAAGACAAAAAGGTAATAATGATAATATTTTTCTGCTCTTTTAAGGAGATAGACAATGCAATACAGGTCCTACCACATCAATTAGACCACTGTTACAGATACATTCCTGTATCCTGTCAGAGAAAAGTACAAACACAGTTAAAAGAATCATGTAAAAGCATGTCTATGGGTGAAAAATTGTTAATTTTTGCACTCACTGCAGGTTTCTTTTAGGCATCGGTGATCAAATTGTCCAAGTAGAAAGCTCATTAATATTAAAAAGAAGGTTATTTTAATAAAAAAAATTACCTAGTTCTTGTTGATTCTAATAAAGATAATGAAAAATTAAGTCAGTCAAAAAATATAAGTAAACTAACTGGGTTTAGACATAACTTCTTAGGCATGTCTGTGTCTTTAGAGTATGCAGTGAAGCAAGCAGGCACACCTGAATCACCCTGGGCCACTCTGAACAACTCCCTCACTGCACATGCAAACTACTTGTTACAGTTCTTGTAGCTCAGCATTAATCCAAAGTTGAGACCTTAGTAAATTTTGAGATGGCACAACAAATTTAAAGTCCACTAGTGACCCATTTTAATAAAGGTTGGTATGAACTTTTACCCTGTTATAACTGGATTTGAATTCCTTTTTGGATCACAAACTTACAACTATGTTTGCAGTGGGCTGAGATTGGCTAGCCACGAGGTACCTACCAAGCCGCTCTATCACTCCTCCTCAAGAGGACAGGAGGAGAAAAATACAACACCACACTCATGGGTCATTATAAGGACAGGGAGATGACCTACCAACTACTGACAAAGCAAAACACTCAGCTTAGGGAAATTAATTTAATTTATTGCCAGTTAATCAGAGTAGGATAATGAGAAATAAGACAAAAACACTTTCGCTCCACCCCACTCTTCTTCCCAGACTCAGCTTCACTCCCAAGCCTTCTCCCTCCTCTCCGAGTGAGCTGCTGTTACTCAGCACTTTTTACCCTTTCTCAACTACATTATCACAGAGGTGATGGGTACTTAACCATCACCAACAGGCTCAGCTTTGGCCAGTGGGAAGTGAATCCTGGAGCTGACTGGAACTGGCTCTGTCCAAAATGAGGGAAGCTTCTAGTGTCCTCTCACAGAAGGCACCCCTGCAGCTCTCCTCCTACAAAACAATGCCACGTAAACCAAATGTAATATTTTAAAGTTATGATCAGCTATGGTCATTCACTCAGAATCAGGCAATTTTTAAAATTTGTACCATATTGTGCTTTACCTAGGAAATCCCTGCCTTTAATTCAATGGGTGATGATTAACTTCCTCTATTAGCTAGCCTCACTTGCCTGACAAAATTTACTGTTATCTCAACTAGCAAAAAGTATTTATCACTCCAGGTCTTCTGAAAGAAGAACCCTTCTTCATTTCATGGAATCAGGTGACATTCATTTCCTGCAACATTAACATGCAGCTGCTAAGAAAGGAAAAGCTGCAAGTATTTTATCTTTTCCAATATGTCACTATATATTAAAAAGTATTCAAAATCTATATGAAAGCACAGTCATTATGAGATACTCAGAACAATTAGAATACCTTTGCATATAAACAAAGAAAATATTTCTAAATTGAACATCTAGTGTTTTCCTTTGTGATTTTCCATTTCAATTGCACTATTGAGTCTCCAGTTAAAGAACTGGTTTGCTAAGTCTGTTTTAGACTCCATTAAGCTCATGGGGATCTAGTCCTCTCTTCCGAAGCTTAAAGCACGTACAGCATTCCCCCCTAAAATTGTGGGCCACTAGAACTGGGAACATTCCACTATACCAGAGGGCTGAGCTTTCCTTGTTCTGCATTGCCAAACTAGGTCTCCTTAGGAAGCTTTAATTTCAAGCTGATTCAAACTCCCATTAGGTTAAAGCACTACAAATGCTGTTTAGTTTTAAGTGTACACAAGGAGTATTTACATTTAAACTATGTCTCAAACTACCAAAAACTCAAACCTGGTCAAGTTGACATCATTTAATAAGTCACTAGTCAAAGACTAGGCACTCTGTCCACTCCAAACCAATAGCAAAAAGCAGCAGTGTCACTTACCTTGTTTGACTATGACTTAAGTAGACTTAAGTTGTGGCTTGTCATGCCTGAAGAGTGCATGAATGAGCAATTAGCCTGTTATGCATCAAGTCAGCCATGATAACTTGTGTGTCTATTCCTTAAATTAATATGAAATCATCATTCTAAATTATTTCTTTAGTTAAGACACACATCCTTTAATGTGTTTCCATAGCAGTGAGCTAACTGGTGATTTTTCAGGGAGGAAATGTAACTTATACACTAATTTAATTTTTTTTTTTTTTACAAAAAAAGAATCATTTAATTAGGAAAAGATAATGTGGCCAATCATAGAAAAATACTGCTTTTCTTTGCAATACAACATTTTCCAGTAAACAAACTCCTCTTTCTTTTGAAATAAAATCTGTCTTTGGAACAAGATTCTACCAAATAATTTATGTTTTCATTAAAAAGCTATTTAATTTTGGCCTGCTGATCTGCTAAATTTGTGGATGCATAATTGGGATAGCTCTGTGGACTTTGACAAAAGTAGTAGCTCATAACTGATAAAGAGCCAAGCAATTTCTATTCATCACTTTTGTAGTGATTTTTTATGCCACTTTGTCATCTAATTTCCTTCCTCTTTCTAGCTCCGAGAATTTCTTACTGAAACTGAACACCTTCCAGATATCCAGCTTTCTAGTACATTGAATTAGTATCAAACAAGGTAACAGTGAAAATGGAACCAGTCCCACACACACAAAGAGAGGCTATTATAGGTCAACATAAAACTTCAGAACAAATGCAATAAAAACATCTGTGTCAAGATTTGTGACTACAAATTTTCCCATGTTCTCCCTATTTTCTTCTTCGCATCTCAGTAGTTAATCCTAAATTCTGTCAAAGAAACTCCACTGCAAAGTTTCTGCACTAATCCAGTAAGTTAAATAGCTTATACCTCTGCAGCCCATTAAAAGTTACATATACAGTAGGATTATTAAAAATATTTCAAGCTACTGCTGTGTAATTGGATCAAGAACTATGAAAGCCAGAATGCCATGCCCCTGGTGACTTGTCTCCAGCACAGCAGTCTCTACCAGGCTCAGTACTTTCAGACCTGCTTTTAGAGGAGCCAGGGGTTCTTAGTACCTTGAAAGAACTGAACCAAAATACAATTTTGTATCAATTACATTCACAAGGTGGCTTCACTGTTCTTCCAATGCACATATGAAGGAGCTCTTGTCTGTCTGTAGCTTTATAATGCATGTAGGGGAGCTTTGGCATTAAACACTTGTACCTACCTTACGATAGTTAGACAGGAGTAAACTAAAGACATTTGTTTAGTCAAATTTCTAACAGAAATTTGTTTTGCTAAACTAGCATACAAAAGATTTGGATGGAAGCTTTTTTACTCAAAACCTTGATACTCAGCAGGATTCTGGTACAGTAAAACCTCATTTTAGGTCTACGCCATTGGTTAATTAATGAAAGTAATTTCGTTGAATTAATTTACTTACATACTTGCAGATAATGTACTGATAAGAGGAAAAAACCAAGAAAAATCATGGAAAAAAAATCAAAACATTAAAGCACATTTTCTAAAAGTTATTAAAGTGACAGCTGGTGGAACTACTGGGTGGTGGGAGGTTCACATTAGGTTTGAGTTGTTCACATTAATGAGGCCCAGGTAATCTGGTGTTTCACACATGTGTACGTTGACTTTGGCTTTTTCAAGTCATTAAGCTAGTGATGACATCATAGGCTTTTTTGCAAATAAGTTTAAATAAGGAGACTGAGCAGGCGATTTGGGGATTTCAGTAAAGACATTAGCACCAGCTAAGCACTCCTAGATTCACGGAGACTAAGTCATTATTGGCATTTATGAGTAGTTTGAACGAAGCTCTTATAAATTCCAACACACTGGTATTAGTGGAGTGACTGGTATTAGTGGAGTGACTTATTCCTACTGCCGCTGGTCTCAAAAGTTCAGAATATTAATGAGAGAAAATGCAGTTAAGCAAAACACAACTTGAATTAGAAAGAGGCCAGAGTAGGGTAATATAGAGTGTATGCTACCATCAGTTACAGTATGATGCAAAAAACTGTGAGAAGGGTTACTGGTAAATGCACAGTTACAAATACCTAGAAATTGTGTATGTTACTACAGTGCCGTGCTGTGTTTTGTCACTGTGGAAATTTTTTGTACTGATGGGGAAAGATAAAAGAAGATATGTCAAACAAATCAAATTGAATCACCTCCTTTTTGCCCCTTGAGGACATGACTAAAATAGTAATCTCATATAAACAGATTTATAACCACCGACACAAACATACATTCACACTGATTTTATTTACATACACACAAATGCACACAAAGTAATGTTAAAGGCAGTCAGACTTTATGATGCAATTGCATGGAGTTACTTGTTAAGAAGTACCACCACATATTTTTCTCTGTAAAGTATAATCACTCAGCATTCCGTCATCCTGCCATGTAGTGCTGTGCGCTCTGCATGATCTGTAGCAACCTATACAAAATGAAACTTACTGCTTCCTAGCTTGCACTCAGCTGTGGGACTTCATCTCAACTGCAGTCCTACTGGGCCTGTTTCTTTGGATGACACCTAACAATGCTAAAGTTGAAGTGCTTCTGAGACCAGCAGATTTTGGGGCCAGCAGGTGCACTAGATGACAGATTCCATCCCCCCAGCCCCCCTTCTATAGCACTAATCTTATACACAGTACAAGGAATAACTCAGCTAAAGAGCTGCCAAAGAGGCACTGAATGCAGCTATCTGCAGTTTGGTGACTCCATCACTTTCCATGTAAAAATATTCAAAACTGGAGAGGGGAGACCATCTGCTAAAATAGTTACCCAGACCAAAGCAGAAAAGTGAATTAGCCAGCAATGCTGAAAAAGATGATACAGTAAAATTGAAACTTCAAGATCCATAATATTATTTAACAGTCTAGAAGAGAAGTCTGCATGTCTTTTAAACATTGATTGAACTACAAAATTCATGATGAAAGTCATGAATACTTACAGTTGAAAGATGGGGGTATGTGCTCTACGTTATGAAATGCCAAAGTGGCAGTTTCAGATGGAAGTAAGAATTGGGCCTTAGCTATGGGTCTGGTACCACCTTAACCTAGGAGAGTCAGTGGACCTTAGAAAGTCTGTAAAAGGTAGAGAAGGAAGTTATGAATGCATCTGGCAAGAGCAGCCAGGACAGACAATAAGAGAAAAAGGCAAAATAGTAATAAAAAAAGATTGAGATAAAAGAAAAGGCATAGAAAAGCCAAGTAAGGAGAAAAAAAAAGGAGAAAGTCAAGGGAAAGTTGGAATATTAGATCGTCTAGTCAACTTTGAGTTATATTGGTAGGGGTATGATTTTCCTCAAAGGGAAAAAATTTCACAGGAAAAAGTAGGGAATGGGATTAATTCATATTTTGCCAAGGGCTAAGGTAGGCACCTCGAACTGAAAGCTGACCAATTTAAGATTAAAACAAAAAATTCAAGGAAGCTGTTCAGGCTACATTTGACAACTTCCCTACATAGTTTAATGTGAAGGTCTCAGAACATCTTACATTAATACTATGGAAAGCACAAATGAAAGTTTCTTCCACAGGAAGAGTTCAGACTCCCAGGAATATTTGTTATGAACATGATTGTCACAACACATCAAATGGTGTGATAAATCTTTTTTCATTAAAACTTTGAAAGATTTCTCTAGTTCCTCTATAAGCACAGGGTCATTAATGGGAGTGGTTTCAGTATTAGGCATCTGTACTTTGATCAGTGTATCATAAAAAATGAGTACACTGAGATTTGTATAGTACTTAATTACAATCTTTCTGAACAAAGTCTACTGTGGTTCTTTATTCAAGTACTAGCAAGTCCAATTATCCTCCTTTGATATCAAGCCGCACACCTTGACAATTTTAATGGCCTTTGCTAAGTTATCTTGTTCAATGAAACTTTCATTTTGCAACCGTTACTGCAATACCCAATTTTAGAGACATCTTAATAGCTATCTTTTGTAGACTGTGCTCTGATTTTCCACTCAGCAGCTGTCAGGTGGATATTTTTTGCAGCTAAAACTTCATTAATATAATTCATTCATTATAATATTATATATTATAACTTCATTAATGCTAAACTTAGCTCAGAGCAAACCTCAACTGGTTTATGTCTTCATACTCTATGACCAGAAAAAGTTGGAAATCTTGAGTTAATTTCTCTTGGAGTAACAGATGTTCAAACTCAATTAAATTGATATTGGAAGAAAAGGATATTAAATGACTCTTGAAAGCCAAAATGCTCAAACTGAATACACTTCTACTGTAACATCTCCTTAGTGCTGATGTGCTCAACAGAGCAAAATATGCTGTGCCAAGCAAAATTCCCACGGAAAAGCAAATTGCATACTTTGTACCTGCCTAATAAAGGGGGTGGGGGTATGTGATTCAGATTTAGTTACATTTTTAGTGAAGAGTTAAAATTAAGGTAAGGTAGTCAGCAACTATGAATGAAAGAAAATTTACAAACAATAACACCTCCCAGGGCGTTTTTTTTTTTTAAAAAAGAGGCATGATAAGAAACAAAGCAGAGCTAAAAAGTAGCAATTGCATTACAGAGAAAATGGAGACTTGCAGGAGAGAGGCAAAGAAAGCTGAAAACACTTCTTCGAAGACCACATTCTCTCCAGTTTACTTCATTACTAAAGGGATAATGGAGAGAAGGTGTCTGCACATTTAACTAAGGTGACAAGAAATCCAAAGGTTGACTGTTGCTTTGAGAAGAAACACAACAGATGTGATCTCCAAAAGACACTTGTAATTTCCATTATTCTCTTCATGTTTGAGGAGGAGCTTTTAACCAAAAATTTTCTAGTCACCAATAGCACAAATTTCACTGTGTTGTTTTTTCCAAGTCAGTCCCACTGGTAAAAGCTGTACAAATCAAACTATCTGCTTACCTCTACTGACAGTAGCATTTCCATAAACAATTCTCTGCTTGTATGACAACTGAGCAAAAATGAAAGTAAAGCTGTTGTAGGAGATTATGACACTCATTTTTCATGGCATGTAGCCATGCTAAAGTTAAACAAGCATAGAAGTATGTTTACCTTCAGGTTGGTGTCTCTCCAGCATAGTACTTCTAGTTCTATGAACACACCAACCACCCTTTACAGAAAGCAAAATATCAATGTGTACTGAAGAAGTTTGAGGAAACTTTTGTCTGGGTTTTTGTTTTGTATGGTAGGTTGTTTGGTTTGGGTTGTTTTGGTTTTTTACAAATCACGTTTTAAAATGTTTATAGCAAACAGCATTAAGTACTCTGTGTATCAGATTAAATACCACATGGACACATGAAACCACAGCTTTTCACTGAGGTTCAGTAATTTTCCTTGAAGGCTGCTAAATTTTGAAGTTTGCAACAACTGTCAGGACTGTTAGAAACAGTGTATGAAAAAAGGATGTCATCATGGCTCCACAGGCAGAACAAACAATCAAAGCAAGCTAACAACTTCCAGCAAAATTATCAGCAGAGCAACACAGATTGTGGAATACAGGTATTTTTCCCCCATGTGCATGGAAACACTGCAAAAAGGAAAATATTCTTCATCACTTTTTGACAGGTGTATGTTGCTTATCTAAATAAATCCTTTAAGACAGGTTGATAAAGGAAAAAAGCAATATAAAAAACAGACTGAAATGAGAATGAGCTTTTCCCTAGGTTGGTTTTCATAAGCTCTAAGATAGATTTGTTGTGTTTTTAACAAGCCTTTATTTACAGTTCCCAAGATTAGCCTCTAAGCAACCAATCAAGTAGCCCTTTATCACCCCGACACAAAAAGATTTGGGAATAGTAATCCTTTGAATAAGAAGATATCAGCATTCAGAAGCATGCAGAGTTATAATAAAAATTTCCACTTGACTTAGTGCATTGTTCCTAATTCTTTGCTTGAAAATCCCTTTCCACTGCAGAAATCACAATAGTGTCTACACTTAGCGGGCTCCAACCATATCTAGTGCTAAATGGTGCCATTGCCAAAATTTCAACTGAAAAAACAATTTACAGTAGCTGAATATTTTGCCTGATTTTTTGTAGGTGTATTTATAGACAGAAGCAACAGCATATTTCTAACTACACACTCCTTACAGCTTACATGATCAGTTCAATTGCTTTGTTTTATAGCCTGGCAGTTTCTATACTTATTTTTCAACAGAAGCTGTAGAAGATTACTAGCACATTATGTGAACCACCTATTGGTGAACAATGCAGCCCTATATGTGCATTTTATGATCATTCTTTCCCCTGTGGGCTGCAAGCAGAGCAGGTGTTGCAGAAGACATAATTCTCACTAGTTCTATATGGGAAGATCACATTTCCAAATATTTTTGTTCCTTTTGCAAGTCATATAGTAAAGCTTTTCATTAAATTTGCTTTTGCTACTTGAACACAGGCAGGGATGCTGGAGAAGCTTCAGAGCAGAATCAAACTCTGCAGGTCTTCATCAAAAGCTTTTGGAGTTCAGCAGTCTGTACTGAACATTAATGAGTGTTCATTTAAAAGCAGCCCATTAAATATATATATTAAAAATATTAGAGTGCGGTGGGTTGACCTTGGGTGGGTGCCAGGTGCCCACCAAGCCGCTCTGTCACTCCCCTCCTCAGCAGAACAGAGCAGGAAGAAAATAAGATGGAAAAAAAAAATCCTTGTGGGTCAAGATAAAGGCAGTTTAATGAAGTAGTAGCAAAAGTCATATGCACAGAAGTGAAGGAACACAAAAGGTGTTATTCACTACTTCCCATCAGCATGCAACATTTGGCCACTTCCTGGGAAGCAAGGCTTCAGTATGCACAGCAGTTGCTCTGGAAGACAAGCATAGTAAATAATGACTGCCCTTCCTTCCTCCTCCTTTCTTTCAGCTTTCATATCTAAGCAGACATCATATGGTATGGAATACCCCACTGGTTGCTTTGGGTCAGTTGTCCTGGCTATGTCCTCTCCCCAGATCTTGCCCAACCCCAGCCTACAGGTGGTGAGATAGGACAGACAGCCCTGACACTGTGCCAGTGCTGCTCAGCAGCAGCCAAAGCACTGGTGTGTCACCACCACCCTTCTAGCTACCAACACAAGTACAACACTGTGAGGCTGCTGGGCGGCTCAGCCAGATCCAATACAGACCATTAAAACTTCCTATTATCATTACAGAATAATGGCTCTTTTTAAAAAAGTCATTTTCTACTTCTACATACCATTAATGTATTCACTTAAACCAGCTTTTTATAAAATACACTGAAATACAAAGTTCCTAGTTCTCAAAACACTATCTTAGAGGAAAACAGAAATTCCACATTCAGCTCTCACCTAAAACAATACCTTTTAGTCTTAACAGACATACAAGTTTTATGAAGAAAGAAAACACATTCTTCACTCCATATATACAATTACCTTGCTCTTTTCATAAAACATGCTTTCTTCTAAATCAGGAGTTTTAATTTTAGGACATTTCCAGAACTGGCAGTCAAATTAGTGCTTAAGTCATATACTTGCAGTCATCATAGTTCTAATTAAAGATAAAGATATTCAGAATAATTTTTCTTCTAGCATCTTAGTTTTATTTGCTATCCAAGTGGTGAGGGCTGTCTTGGTCTAGATCAGATGTGCATAATTAGTAGAAGGGCTGCAGCTAACACTGATGTATGCAACCTCTACAAGTACTCACTCCTAGAATTCAGGCAACTACCTTGTCTTCCAACGCAGATCCAAACAAGAAATGGATTTGGCACATCAGCTGTGGTAAATCCACTTTTTAGTGGCCTTCTATGAAACCTACATGCCTATTCTTTCAGGACTCACCCAGGGAAAGCCCACCTGTCAGGACAGAAGAAGTCTCAAATTGGCAGGGGTGGAAGGCAGACCTGTTTGTGCCTTTGACTACATTGATGAAATGGATATGTCTATTTTGTTAATATATGTCAGCAGAATGGCATGTTTACCTTAGACAACGTGACTAAGAATACAGTTGTTCTGAGGGAGAGCACTCAGCCGTAACTGACAGATTATAGGCCAGAAAGCCTTAAGACTCAAGGAGATAAAGTTTGACATGCATCTTTAGAGCAGATCGGGGTCTATTCTTACTTTGCCCAAGCACAGGACAGTCACTATTCTTTAATGTTTACAGTTGTTCAGCAATTTACTCCAAACAATTATATATAAGTAACTCTACATGACATAATATATGTTACATACTATATTCTATAGAATATAGCATCTCATAATACTGGAACTATTATATATACATTTTATATATTATATATGAAAATTTTTAAATAAGTACTTCATTTTTACCAATATAATCCTTCCTCCAAGTATCAGAAGCAATCACGCACACAGCAGAAAGAAATCATATATATCACTTGGGGAACTAAACACAGAGCTTCTTCTGCAGCAATTACAGTGCTCTATTGCATATTTTTCCTGCTGGTGCTCTACCTCAAATTAAACTAGCAATTTGCAGGACAAAAAACAGATGTGAAATTTTGCTTCCTACCACTTTGTAAGTACCACAGGCCATTTGTAAGAAACCTTTCCCCTAGGACAACAAAAGGAGGCAAAAATCAGTCTATCACATTTATATGACAGTCTGAATACAGCATTCAAAAGCACAATCATAAAAAAGTTTAGTGGTGAGTAGCCAGAGCTCCGATTGAAACTAGCATTAGCCCCAGCTGCCCTGAAGCTTTGAGAACCATTTAAATGGTGTTCAGTTCCTTGAAAAGATACTTGTGCAACTGAAGGCATCAGATCCTCACACCACCTAATACTGTAGCACAAAGTCAAAACCATTTTCTAATAGCTTCCATGGTTGCTTCTAGACATCAGAAAAAAGTAAGAATTCTGGGCTCAGGTTGTGAGTATCGAGATGAAAAATAAAAGTAAAAATTACGTGGAGCACAACCCCAGCCAAAGGAAACTGCTAATTTCTTCAGCAAGCCATTATCCATAGAGGAAAAAGTGATGGAAAAATAACATGCCTATGCTACAGAGGTGGAGTTATCTGATTTGTTCCTCTTTAGATTCTAGAAAAGACTGGGTCATGGAAAATAGCAAGATGCTATGACACAGAAAAAGTACAAAAGGAACAGACAAGTTTTATGAAGCCAATGTTATTGTGCTAGTTTTATCAACTTCTTTATAATTGCAACTAATGTCTTTTTAACTATTGAACTAAGTCCCACTCAGCACTTTAAAGATCAAAATTACATGGAGTGCAAAGCTGAGTAATACAGTGTTAAACAAACAGCTCTTCTAATACTTTAAAAGATTTGAACCTCTGCGGCTGAAACATATAAGAAAGTAAAGCAACCACAGCAGCGTCTTCCATCTTTACATGACAATGCTAAAACTTTTTTCTTAGTTGTGATTTTTGTGAAGCCTGTCCATAAATTTTTTAAAATGGCAGGTATTATAGTCTGAGACATTTCAGGGATTTGTACCACAAACCTGAAATGTTTATGCATTGTTATGGAGAAATTATCTGAAAAAGATGGATGATTAGTATATAGAATTTTTATGTCTTCCATGTCAAAAATCATGAAAGATTCTGTAATATATAAATCATCAAGAAGTCCAAACTACTGCAGTCTTGAATACAGTTGTTTGCCAACAATTATAAAAAGTGGCAGCAAAGGCTGCCATCAAGAATGGTTCCAAAGAATGTTTATCAATATGGTGATAGGCGCTTTATATATATAAATATATATATATATAAACACACACACAAAATCCCAACCAACCAAAAAAATCCCTGTACATGTAATGGAAGCAAAAGCTGTAGTGTCTGTATAATATAAGCTGAGTGAATGAAAACTATTTGCATAATGAAGAGCTGATCCAAATAGGGCTACTAGAATGCCATACAACGGAGATTTTTCTCTGTGATTCCCTTCACCATTACTTAATCCATTTCCGTCAATGCATTCTTGGAAAAGTTGCAGTTTTAAAATGTACCTTTGCATTTGCCCTGGAAAAGAATTATATACCAGAACAAACCTACAGGGCTGAACTTCACCTAGAAAGAGTTTCTGCACAAGCAGCTTTGTAAACATGAGCTATTCCTAGCAAGACTCTTAATATTCAGTCAATGATGGTGGAGGGGAATGGGGACAAGCAACAGGTCTCTAAGTCCTATTCCCATAAGGGCCAATACCCAGTAAGCAGCACAGCCTCCAGTCATTGCACTGCAAAACTATAGCACATGATTTCTGGTGGCAAAGAGAGGTGCTGAATTTTTGGCAGCATATACCTAGTAGCCCATTTAGAAAAACCTCAGGTAATTCATGTCAGGACACACACTGAAATAGACTGAGCCACTAGCTAAACAATTGCAACTGAATGCCAATCATACCATGTATTGTCTGTGGCCTATGCACTTTCTCCTCATATAGAAATGACTGGCTGTGTCTGTTTTGTGGCTTCCGACGTATTCTTTTGCCCTCAGGGGCTGGAAGCAGCAGAGCAAAAGAGAAAAGCTTCAAAGAGCCAAGGATCTACAGATGTAGGGAGCTTAAGCTGTAACCTGTGAAGCCCAGACAGCTCTGCACGTTGCCATGGTCTCTTCTTAATGTCTGCTCCAATTCCTACCTGCAGTGTAGCTTCTGACAGATGAAGTCTGTCTTGGTGGATCCCAAGTATTATGGTTTTTCTTAATTACTAACTGTGGGGAGACAGACAAGTACTGCAGGATGCAGCTCAACAGGCTGGTACATACCTCCAGCAAGACAGCCAGGTATTCTTGAAGTCTGACATTACACTTTTGCAAAGCCAGCACATTTATTTTGCAGATAGGCAATGGACCAAAAGTCATGGCATCCTCTGCAGTGGCAGTACAATGGTACAGTACAGATCTAGCAAAGTGGGTGACCTGGCAGGATTTTGCCGAGAACAGTCAGCTTGAGGAGCCACCGCTCTTGCTGCTGACTTTGCCTATGGAGTCACCAATGCCAACAACACAAACTGTGCTACAGCCTCAGCTACATAACTGCCATTACTAATTGTTTTGTTCTGCTTTATAATCTATAAGAAATTAAAGACATTTCAGGTACCCATTTTTGCTTAAAACTAGCCACGAATTGAAGAAATTAATAAGTAACTCCAATACAAACAGTATCACTTCTAGTTAACTTCAGTTCCTAGTCTCCCATGTTGCCTAACTAGTTGAACATAGAAATAAGTAATGTAAGTTACGTCTTGTCACTTTCACTCTAGCATTTCAGACATAAGCTGTGTCTCCAGTTACTGAAGGATAAATGAGGATGTGAAATCCAGAGTGAATACACCATCTCGTGGCAGATTATGTTCTCTGTTGACAAATATATTTACAAAACCAAGGTTGTATAATTCTGTTCAGACTATTGTACAATTCTGTTAAGATTGAAAATGTAAAACCAGATACCTTTTCCCAGAATTAGAGCAGAAATATCTGCACATGTATGTGGTGTTCAGAAGCAATTACAGTCTGAAATCTGTGATTTGCAGTAACACTTCTCCCCACCAAAAAACCAAACCCCACAACAAACTCATAAAATCAAATTCCTGGAATATAAAAACAACTCAGCACATTGAATACTCACATAAATTGTTCAGTTTTCACAGAAAATACAGAAAAATGGAATCACTGGATTAGTTAAGCTTTTTGTGTATTACAGATCTTGAAGAGTATTTGATCAATACTAATACATACACAAAATACTTAGCCTTCCAAAACTAAAATCTATGCTCCCAAGAAAGAACATGTGCTGCCACCTTAATTCTACAGAGGTATACTCAGCAAGCTATCCCCTGATCCACAGATCAAGAGAAGATCTATTATCAAACCATTTTCTTGTTCATTTGCAAAACCAGCACTGTCCCTCATTCTGAAGAAGATAGAAGCCCTTGAAATTACTTGGATCATATCAATATCAAATTATAATACTGAATCACCCCAAGTAATCAGAAAGTCAAAGAACTCATAGAACCTAACAGCAGTTCTTTGACTATTGGGAACATAGCATGAAAGTTATTTTACTGACAACCATGTGAACAGACAATGACAGTTCTGAAAAGTCCTGGAAAACAATAATAGAAAAGTACTGCCCTCAAACTATTTCATGTATGTAGGTTACTGCCCTTTAAGGCTCAACAAGGTACTTGTTCTTTGTGGGTTCAGACTCTTTTAATCTCATAGTTCTCTAAGAAATCACCATTTTCTTTCAAGAACTTTTGCTTCATCTCCAAAAACTGCTTTAGGAGACACCATGGGTAGTAAACAGGAAAAATGATTTAGTTTATCCTCTGTGATAGCCTGATATGTTCCCACAACGGCTATCTCTTTATTACCGTAGCCTCATCTGCATTATCAGCAGTTCTTTGAACTCAAGCATGTTTTCAGGTTCTCTGCAGCTTGCTTTAACCATGTACAAACTCTGTGTCAGGATAAGATTAACATTAGTCTCTCGCCCGTATGCTTTTTTTCTGTGAAAAGGAGCTATAAATTTGCAGATTAGATGGGAGCTTCAGCATACTAAAAGTGAGTTTGCAGACAGCCTGAATGCTTGCAAGTATTCTGCCTCTGCTTCTGGCCACAGCTAGGACCTTTATCAAAAAAAAATCCATACTTCAAAAGAAGAAATCCATTACCAAACACCCATGCACTGAGAAACAACTCTAGAGAAGCCATCACGTTATTGATGCCACTAGTTAACTTCATGACCTAGATTCATTTTCAGAATACCACCAAATTGAGAAGTTTATAGAAAGTCTGCTACATTATCTGGACGTTCATTTTCCTGAAGCACCCTCTGTCAGACTCTGATCAAATGAGACGCAAAGGGTACCGCACTGCATTCACAGACCATCTCTTCTTATCCATGGTGGAACACACAAGAATTCACCTGCTAGTAGCAGCCAAATGGTTAGATTTGTTTTAGAGGTAAAAGGGTAAGGCTCAGTCATTGCAAACTGAATCCAAAGCTTGACTCTTTTGTCTTTCATTTTCAAGATCTTCTTTAAGGAAAGTACTAAGCCAACAGAAATGCACATGAAAATCATCCAAATGTCTGGTTACATTAAATTTGAGGAACAGCACATCTCAGCCCATCCCAAGCCTTGCCGTTCAACATCTGATTAAAGATGAAATATCAAGACAGACAAGCAAAAATAAAAGTGTCCTTTTTTTTAACCCCCAATATCACACAATAGAACTTTAAACTTGGATTCATTCTAAGCCTTTACTACTTTTCATTCCCATTTTAAGTCATCTTCTGGGTAGAAAGCTGTCCCCACCATTTTAGATACAATTGTGTTTCAGACACTCATTATCTTCAGCTATAGTCATCATGGCTATAACTCATTGCTAAGAATGTCCAGAAATAGCAGCAACTAGTCTTAAATATTGTAGCTGTCTACTAAGTGCCAGAGGTCACCATGAATACACCAGATTATTACTCCACTGTCTATGCTGACTCTCCAAAGAATAGTGCCATTCAAAGGCCCATTTCTGATACGGACAGCCTTCACTGGTTTTAGAACCACTTGCCTTGATCCCCCAGAAAGGGCACTGAAACATCATTAAAAATTGTGAGAACAGCCATCTCATTTTTAGAGATGGCATTTAGAGAAACAAAGTTTCATTTTAACACTATTTGTCCCAGAAATCTTATATGAAATGCATGACAAGGACATTTGCAACAGAGGCAAGGAGAATGCCATATGATCTGTTTGTGATTAAAGTCTCTCAGATATCAAATACTTCAACAAAACTGTTAAGTAATACATGAACTGGTATCCCATCAAGATTTTGCAGTCAGCATGATCAGCTTAACACATACTTTCCCTTGTAGCAAGCAAGATTAGTGATTTTAGATAAATTTCTGCCAATAAATGTTATTCTAATATATAATTAATGAAAAAAATAATCAAGTGTTTAATAACTAATCATTTATCTCAAACACATTACTACCCATTACTAGACCTCTTAAACTCAGCTGAGTTACTGGAGCTCATGAGAAACTACAGTACAAATTAGAAGTCAAATACCTAACAAAACCTTAAATCCAGAGGTCTCCAAGAAAATCAGTGCTTGGATTATGCAAAAGATTCCTGGAGGAGAAAAAAACCCAAAACCAAACTAATTTAGAATTAGGGGGGGGGGGAAGAGCATTTATAAGTCTGAAGTAAGAACATTTACCTTACTAAGTTTTAAAATCATCAGGATCAGATTGTACAGGCAAACTAATATAAACAGGGTAGCTGCAGGAATTCAATGTGACTTTTTCTGATAAAGTCTGATGAAAGATAGCCATAGAAATGTTTTCAGTAATGTAAGTAATCTATCACTGCTATTTTATCTGCTATGATCTTGCTTCTAGACTTTTACCTAACAAACAGAATTAAAACAGCTTCAAATTACATTCTGACTAACTGAATTCCCCTTCCTATGTCAATTAGACATAATGCTATTCACTTGATGCTCCCTCACTAAACAGCTGATGTTTATAGCCCTAGAGCACATGACATATCAGTGCAGGTGAGCTGATTTCTAGGTACATAATCTGCAACATGGTTGGGGTAAAAAAAGGTGTCATAAAATTACTATGGATGTATATTTTTCATTTGTATTAAGCTAGTGTGTCTGGACTTTATAAAGTTCTCCTCATCTCTATATGCTTAAGCCTCCCTACCAACATCTGCATCCCAAAGACATTGTGCTGCTCATCATGTGACCAGATGTGCCACCCTTCTATGGCATCATTTAGAGACTTCCCATGAAAGCAATAAAAATAGAATATATAACAAAGCACAATGAAAAACAACAAAATAATACATAGAGGTGTCAGAGAGAAAAAATTTTCATCTGACATCCTGGAATAAAGTAACTTCTAAAACAAAATAAAGAGATTAGTGTTTTCATGACCTTCCAGCAGAAGTCACCTACTATGAGAAGTGCAAATGTGGTGTTCAGTGCATTTAACTTATCAAATTATTAATAAGAAATTTATATCTGTCTACACAAGCATTTAAATAATCTTTGTAAAGGTGATACTAGCTACATTTCTAGTGGACAGCAAATTATACATCTGATATTCCTGCTTAAAATATGCTGGAATTTTTAAAAACCCAGAGAGAAAACAGGTCCCAAAGTAGTACCCAGTTACAATTTGAGTTAAGATGGACAACAAATATTGCAATACACCCATATCAATTAGTTGTCAACTGCTCACCTCTCATGGTGCCTGTTGTGGGTCACATGTTCTCCCACTTGTTTCAGCTACATTGGGCACCAGTTGTAGTCAGAGTCCAACTCAGTCAGCCTCACACAGGGCACCAACTGTTGCAGCACAAAGAAACTAGTAGACTGCAACAAAGCTTTTACTGTCAGTCAGATTCTACCGTCCATGCTGTTTCTCCTTCCTCCAGAGGTCAGACCACACCACCACTCCTCCTCCATCCAACCACCTCTTCCCCCCTTCCTCCTCCTCAGTGGTATTTAACTACTTAGCAGGACGAGCTACAGCTGCACATCATCCATGTCAACCAACCCACTGCCTTCACGGCAAGGCCACAGCTGCATGTTATCAATGCTAATCAACCCACTGCCTTCATTCCTCTACAGTACCCTACCAACAGTTGTCCATTACCCAACAAATTAGTTCTGGTAAAGTAATTGACTCTGTATATTTGCAGTATAGTTGTCCAAACCATCTCACTGAAAAGTATTTAAGTTCTGACCTTTTATAGCATTTTTTTTTCCACTATAATATAACTGCCTACAAGGAGGGCCAAGAATTTTTCTGACAATTTAAGGTAAAGATAAAATAACAAGCAATTTCATTACATAAAACTCACTACTCACTGGTCTTGCTACTAAAATGTTTCCTTCCTAACTAATACAAGAGTTCATAAATGGTACACAATAAAATATAGAAAATAAGACTCTTCAATATATTTTTAGTGGATGCTTCAGTCTCCTCCCTTACTTTTCTCAGCTGTCAGAGTCTGGAGCTATCAGCACACTTTCTGAACCAGCTAGACACCTCAGCGGTGATGATCACCTGTTTTTCTTCCTATTCATACACCATTGCTGCTCCAGGCTTGCTCAGCGCTATCTGTCCAACAGTTGAATCCTTACATAGAACAAACCTGAAACTGATGGTACATCCCTTGAAGCCACTAAGAAATGCTTAAAAAATATATAATAAAAATTTTATAACTTCATACACTAATGAGTTCTGAAACAGTCCTAGCTCTTTGAACACCTTCTGTATAAAAAAAAAAAACCTTGCATTATACATTCATCATAATAAATGCTAAATTTTAAAGCAATGAGTCAAATCTGTATGGTGTCTTGGTAGAGATACAGTTGATCTGGATATCTGACATACTTATAGAATTTTAATTCTATAAAACATCCGCCACCAAGACAAGCAAAGTTAGAATTTTTTTTTTAAAGGTTCCAAATCATAAAATGGACTTCCAGTTTTTAAAGTACCAAATGGTCACTTCATCTAGAAAAGAGTAATTTGTAACTGCATCAAGGCATAAAGCTAAAGCCTTTTTTCACCTGCTTTCCAGGAAGTCTTAGAGAATTTTGCCACAAAAGATACGAAGGATTTACTTGTGGGTTTTTTTATTATTGCTATTGATTTGTAGTAACACCTGCAGCCACACTGTAGACTTACTGCTATTCACTGTATATTTATACTGTAAATTGGGAAGAATAAAAGAGGAATAAGCTTAGATTACTACCTGAAGCACTAATGAACCTTTCCTTGGTGATATCACATCTCATTTCTGTTGATGCTTTAAAACAGACATTGACAAATTGGAAAACAATCAGAAAAGAGTTGCGAAAACTAGTTCAGATTTGAAAAACTTATTTTAGATTGAGAATTTTTTAAAGTCCATTTAATGCAATTTAAGAAAGGTTACAGTCCAGAGTAAGCTATCTAATTAGAAGTTTGACAGCAGAAATGTTCTGTGTTGGTGCATCCCTTGCAAAAAGTCAGCTGGGAAGACAAGCATGTCAGCATTTCCTCAGTCCTTTCTGTGAACTAAAATTATAAAAAAGAGGAAAGGGGCAGGGAAGAGAGTGCAGTAGAAATTTGAGTAGAATGGGAAAGATGAGAGATGGATTATTGGTTTTAATATGCTAATACAGAATGTTTAGTAACTATTAATTACATAATAAAATTCTGCTTCTCTTATTAAAATAATCCAAGTATTTGAAACAAGAGGGAATAAAGTTCCTTATTATCTCCCGTATTCAAAAGACTTCATCCTTTCTTAAAGTTAAATCACTAACCCAACCTATTTTCTTTTAAAATTATTGTATAGGATACCCCATCTAGCACATGACACAGGAACTTTTATCCCTCCTTTTCTCTGACCTTCCTGCAGCTTCTTTTCCGTATCTTTCTCCTGCTTATTCAAAAACTGACTGTATTTTAGCCGCCTTCTGTATTTTTCAGCCCTGTATGGGCCCTTGAAACTCATCCAGCTCTGCTGCTGGGGAGAGCTGTAACTGAGGAGCATCAAAGACAGGATTGTAGAAAAGGAGGATCGTAGACACTGTCTGCGAGAGGTAAGAATGAAGTTCAGACAGTCAGACATGTTGCTTGTCAACATCTGCTTCTTATATGTCAGTTCATGGAAACTTTAATAATCTAGATGGAAACATATTAGAAAGCAGGGTAACTTTTCAGAGACCTGAAGGTTGCTGGAAACTGGAGGAGCGTGAGAGGGAAAACCCGCTGTATACTTGCTCAGCTTTCTCCCCTTCATGGGTATCTGTTACTATTCCTTAAGATAAAGAGGGTACTTGGGTGCAATTTTTGGTCTAATTCCATATAGCCAATTTTAGATAGGATCAAGGAAAATGCAGCATAAAGGACAAATTAAAATAAAATGCATATGTCTGCACCAACTTGGCTTACACATTTCTCATCAGTTTCTTTAACTACCCTTTCTCTTCCATCTTTAATGCTAAATGAGTTCTGTATCAGCTAATTCATTCCCTTTTTGATTTCTGAATGCTTTCATGAGTACTCACTTCAGAGAACTGCAAAGCCCATGGCTAGAGTGAACCAGCTATTGCTGTCTTCAGAGGGAACCGACGTAGCCATGCCAAGTCCACGCCATGCCACATTAATCATTTTCACTTGGAAGGAAAGGGAGCAGAGATTCAGCACCTGCACTCCACCAAGTTGGCTATATTTCCTTTTTGTTGAATACATCCTTTTCCCTTTTGGTTCTTATTAAAGATCAAGACAAGTTTATGCAGATGACTCCACACACTTGAGAATCAACAGCACTGTTTCTCATGAGGCAAAGGAGTATTTTGGTGCTAATATAGTTATGCAGTTACACAAAGCAGAAAGTAGTTGTTGTTCCTAACCAGTCCCTCATCTATTCCTAAACAGAATAGCATGCCTTTATGCAAACCGTGTTGTAATTCCAAACTTCATACTTAAATGTGAGTGGAACCGGTGAAAGTCATGGTAGAAAACTCGATTCTCAGAAGTAACATTCTAGCTTCTGCTGCCTACACCACTGCAAGACACCCCAGAGGCCTCTGTCAGGAGACAATTTGTAACTCAGCATTTAGGATTATTCTGATGCTACAGTGGTGTTTCATAAAGCTAATTTTGCCTATCAGCAATAAAACCATTAATCACAAGCTTATACAACTCATTACAGAAAAGGTTATGTCCTTGAAGAGTTTTTGCTCCATCATCTGTTTCTTAGCACCTATGTTCAAAAGGCACAGCCATTTCAGAAAACCTGACCCTACACCCTGTTCCAGGCCGGAACAGCCCGAGCCGGGGGACTCGCTGTTACACCCGGAGTGAGATGAAGACACAGACGAGGTCAAATGCCGCTGCTCAGGCCACGCTCACTGGCGCACAGCGCTGTGAGAAACGGGCGACGGGCAAGGGAAGGGCGGCCAGGAAAGAAGGAAACCCAGCCAGCACCGGGACAAAGCGGCGGGAGTCACCGCCATGGACCCAGCGGCGTCCGCGGGCCCGTAGCTCCCCCACCCCTCGGCGGGAGGCCGGGCGGGGGTCTCTGGCTTCCCGCCCTCACGGCTCGAGCGCGCAGCCTTGTATCCATTTTGGGGGGGGCACAAGCCCCGGGCTGGAGGGCGCACGCGGCGGCCGCGCAGTCGCCTGCCACGGACTGAGCGGGCTGAGAGGGCCGAGGCGGGCCGGGGCGCGCTGAGCCGGGCTGAGCGAGCGGGCTGAGCGGGTGCACTGAGGTGGGCGGCCGGGTCTGGGCATGGCCCCCACAATGGTACGGCAACACCTTGGCTCCGGCTGCTGCCTGGTTCCGGGTGGCCGTTTGCTCCTCGTCTGTTCGCAGCTGCTGCGTTACCTTAAACCCATCAGGTAGCCAGCTCAGCAGGTATGTAAATAAGCTTTGAGACAGCTCAAAATACGGTCTCCCACACACCCCTGTCGAACGTAACAGGATACCAATAGCCCAGGCGCTGACTCTTCAAAGATTCTTTTTCTTATGGCTTCCCGGAATAAAAGCCAATAATTCAAACAATAAGATTTCTTCCGCTGTCAACTTCCAAATTGTCTTATAAGTCTAGCAAGACTTAGTCTGTTAGGGAATGGTGTGAATTCCAGTGAATTCCATCTAAAAAGTAAAAAAAAAAAAAAAAAGGCATTTCCTTTCATTAAAGGTGACAAAACTGAGTAAGTTGAAAAAGATCAGAACATTGAAGGCAAACACAGTGATACTCATTTGTTAAGTTTTTAAAGTTTTTTATTTTAAACCTCGTGACACCCAGGGTGTTCACACTGATTTTTAAGTATGCACGATTCAGTATGACAATACATGGGTTACTGCAGTTTAAAGTTGAGGACATAGCTTAAAGTTGTAAGTGGAATATCTACCCACTAATTAAGAAAGAGGAAAATAAGATCCATGCATCTGAGGATGATTGAGCTGATTTGGAAAGAAAAAAAACCAAACCAAACCAAACTCCAAACTTCCTGAATTTGTACATTAATGGACTTAAACTAAATTGTTGATCAAAATAACAGCATATGGTTCTTTCATTTCCACCTTTGGTTTTGTTTTACTGGCCTTTTCCACTTCTGTATTGTAAGTGGCATTTTAAAAAATGTCTAAAAGAATTTAAGAAACTTACAAGAGCAGTTTCTTTTCTGGTCTTCTTATACAAACTGCTCCCTTCCTCCCTTTAAGTAAAGATGGAGTCCAAGTAACTTCTCAGTGAAATGTCATATAAAATATCCGTATGGTGTTTAGATTTAAGAATTAAAATTAATTTAATTAAAAAGAACAGAATTGGGCATCTTGACATCCCCATTCTACAATTACTTGTGAGGTCTGTCTCATCATATTCACACATCCTTTTTAATAGTAGGTGGACAATGATATAACTGCCAGCATTCTAGCAAGGAAGTGCTATAAAATGTTCCTACTAACTCGACATAAAGTCCACAGAGAGGAATGTAATTATGTGCAAAGCAGGTACATAGTGACAGTGGCAGAAGGAAACTCATCTTCTCCACTTATAAAGCAAGGAAGCCCTCCTGTAATAACAGAAGGTGGAAAAAAAGCTTATATTAAATTTCACTGAATGAAGACAAAGAAATAATATCATAAAGATTAACTTATAAAACACTAAGTGAAGTTGGCAGGACTGACAGCTTCATACAAGATAATTACACTATTACCAACAAAATCTGAGGGAAGGAACATAAATGAGCAGTAGATCCTCATTTGGCACTTGTCTTACAGCAAAACCAAAATATCTGCTTTTCTTTGACAACTTAACTTTGGCAGAGATGGGATCATAGAATCATGGAATATCTCAGTTTGTAAGGCCCCCATAAGGATCACCCAGTCCAGTTCCCTGCTCCTTGCAGGACTACCAACAGCTAAACCGTATGACTAAGAGCATCATCCAGGTGCTCCTTGAATTACTGACAGGGTTGGTGTCCTGACCACTTCCTGAGGAGCCCGTTCCAGTGACTGACCAACCTGTCAGTGAAAAACTTTTTCCTAATGTCCTTCTTCCCCTGACATACTTCATTCCATTTCCTTGTCTCCTATTGCTAGTCACGAGAGATCAGCATCTCCCCCACCACTGTCCCCTTGAGGAAGTTGTAGACTGGGACAAGATCACTCCTCGGCCTTGTCTTCTCCAAGCTGAATAAACCAAACGACTTCAGTCACTCCCCATAAGTCTTGCCCTCGAGACCTTTCACCGTCGTGGTCGCCCTCCTCTGTAGACACTTCATATTTGGATGTCCTTCTTATATTGAGGCACCCAAAACTGCACAGAATACTCAAGTTGGGGCTGCACCAGTGCAGTGTAGAGTGGGACAGTCGCCTCCCTTGGCTGGTTAGTTACACTGTGCTTGATGCACCCCAGGACACAGTTGGCCATTTTGGTAGCCAGGGCACAATGTTAATGCATATTCAAATTGCCATCAACCGAGACCCTCAGATCTCTTTCCACAGGGCTGTTCACCAGCCTCTCATACCCCAGTTTGTATGTATCACCAGGATTGCTCCTTCCCAGGTAGAGAATCCTGCACCTGCTCTTGTTAGATCTCATGGTTGGTGATTGCCCAGCTCTCTATTCTATCCAGCTCTCTGCAAGGCCTCTCTACCCTCAAGGAAGTCCACACCTCCTCCTCGTTTTGTATCACCATCAAATTTACTCAGTGCAAGATCATTTATAAAAACATTGAAGAGAACTGGCCTTAAAATTGAGCCATGGTGAACCCCACTGGTGACTAGCCACTAGCTTGATGTAACTCCATTTACTAAAAGTCTTTGAGCCCAACCCATCAGCCAATTGCTCACCCAGAGTATTATGGGCTTGTCTAGCTGTGTGCTGGACTCTTTATCTGGAACAGTATTGCGAGACACAGTGTCAAAAGCTTTGCTAAAATAAAATTTAAAAAAACACTACTGCATCTATTGGCTTCCCTCGATGATAGGCTGGTCATTTAATGCAACCTACTGATTCAAACAGTGCCAACACTGAATTTAGACCTTGCTGCTATCAGTGGCCTCAAAGTTAGACTACTTTTCATATAGATAGTATATTTTTAAATCAAAAGCATTGGCATCAAGTATTAACAGACATCCATCACATCGGAAGACATACCTGCATGGCAAAAGAAACATCCTCTTTAACTAAAGCACTCACAAGCTTTCCTTCTTTTCTTTTGAAAACTTAGATGAACTTACGTCATCAAATACAGAGACAAAGCATGTATGTGGGCTCTGCCAAAATTTAGCTAAGCCATTATATAGGCAAGATCCTGTATTACTGTGAGAGCCCAGTTCACAATAAGCAATAGAACTAGAGGCATAAAAATGGGTAGAAAATGTTTTATTTTTGTAAAGAATGTTTAATAACAGGAGAAAAGCCACCTAACTGACATTCTGCACCCATATATTCCACCAAGGCCCCGCTGGCTGCAAGCCGGTTGTCAGACAACAGACAGCTATCAATTGTTTCAGTACAAGCAACTTTCTTTTCTAGCACAAAATGTTTTTTCTAGAAAGAGACTGCAAGGATTTTTATTAAAATACAACTATTTTCATTTCACATTATAAACACTGGCGTAGAAACCTGGGATTTTAAGTAAAATGCCATTAAAATCCTTTTAAACTTCCTACTTCATCTTTACTGCTGAAGTTAATACTCTGACACTGTTGAGTGATAATGGAAAGCCCTTGTTCCAAATGGCAGACATTTGGGGCAATATGTAAACAGGATTAGTGGCAGAATGCTACCTCTCTGGAAAAAGTGCAAACAAATAATTTATTGCCTCATTATCTAATTAGCAAAAAGCTTTTTGGCTAACAACTTCAATACTGAAACATAAAAACAGCTATGCCAAAGCTGAAAATGTACAGGTTTCTGTCTTTTTGCTGCATGTTTCTGTAAGAATTTTTCTATGAATGTAACCCAAATTTCTACTAAGCACTTTATTTTTTGTAAAGTACAAAAGTCTGCAATAAATTGAAAAATAATCCAAGAAGGGCAGGCCAAATTAATCCACCCACTCATAGTCATGTAACCCTTTGACTTCCAGCAAAGTGTGAAAAAAATCTTAGCTGGATGATCAGACTAGTCCCCTATGTTGCCCTTTACATTTCCGGTACCATTACAGAAATTAGTTATATTTTATTTGTGCAGTAATTCCCATCTTTTCTAACACAGAGTGTATATTTATAGTCAGAAACTATTTAAGGAATTAATAAATGGGTGCATTTGGAATGTTGCCCAACTCCCTTTAAATCCAATGAAAATATTTCTAGATTCTGTTACAGATCTTAAAAGGACCATATTCAGGAATTTTAAATCTACGAAAGCTTGCAGTCAAACGCCTAAAATTAACCTTCTGGTTTGCTAGCAACCAGTGAAACACAATACATGATCAAGTTAAAGTGGAAGAAGCATAAAAGAAGTGGTCGCACTGCTGAATTTTCCAGTGCTCTGTGTAAACAACAAGCCGTTCAGATCAATATTTATGGCATAATTTGCAATAGGATCAAAAATTTAAATGTGTGTGTTGAAAATAGGTTTCAAGATAAATAATAAAGTCCTTCAAAACTACATGTTGACTACATACCTCTCTGTAATAAAGGCACAGTAACAAGAAATTATTACAAATTCTTGCATAAGAAATATTTGAGAGTAATTTTGAGTTTTCCACTACGCAATGTATTATCATCAGTATGACACTGAGTTTAAGTCTAAGAACATTGAAACTGTGCTGTTGACAAGGGGTAGAAAGTATTGTTGTGTGCTACCTGATATTTAAGTCCACCAGGCAGTAGAGTCTTTTACAGGAAGCTGTTTAATAGAAACTGATACCAGGCCCAGAGCAAAGGGTAGAAAAAATCCAAAGCGTAGCTAACAAAATAATGCTTTCATGCCTCAGACTATTGTGTAAGTTACAGGCAGCAGATTAAGGCATTCTGTTCAGAAAGAGCAATAAAGATCATGAACATGTACTAGAGTAAAATCATTAAAAGAAAATGAAATAAAAGCAAATGAGAAGTACATATGTAAAAAGAAAATGTATGAATAAGGAAAATGTGGAGACGTATATTGTGATCAGTCTGCAATTTAAGATCACAATTGGATATATTCTGTGTGCTGCAATTACCCTCTTGTACAACATTTGAAGTGAAAGAAAATTTAAATGTGGGAAATCAATTCTAACCACGTATATCAAGGAAGATTTCTTTAAGAATAACCTTATTAATCTTCAGACAAAACATAGTCCTTGAATTCAGTAGGATTTGCTGAGCTGAACTGATCTCCCACCAGCTTCAGCAGAAGGTCTTGATTTGAAATCTTGCAAGCCCCACCTCAGCTCCTGTGCGTGCCCCCACCGTTGGCTTGAGCCGATGAGGAGCACCTGGGTGCTTCCCAGCTACCTTATGAGTACGTACTCACTGAAGCTGTCCCTTGGGGATTGCTTTTCTTTGGTGAGGGGAACTCCCCTCTACCTGGATGACAGTTTTCACAGAAGTCATACAATAGGTGGGTACCTATCAGGTTTTCATCACCCTGCCAAACCGTTGGAAAAGAAATAGGGTCCAAAATTATTAGGCAAGAACTGACAGGTGAACAGATGGTAGGAGATTCAGCTGCTTAAATACTGGTGTCTAGTGCCGTTTTTACATCCTGAGTACCTACAATACCCACACAGGACTAGCAGATGTGACCCAGGACCTATTGGACTCCATTTCCTTTTGGAGTGGCAGCTAGAAGCTACATGGGAAGTGTTAAGGTATTGAAAATGACACTGAATGCTTTGGCAACTGAATTTAGCTGGCAGTGTGAATATATGTCTTGTTCCTCTACAAAATCAGGCTTAAAAAAGATGATATATTTAATCTATCAAGAAAGAAAAAGATCTGAGGAGTACTAAATGTTTACCATCTGAATGAGAAGATAACCAGATTTTTTTTTTTATGGCCTATCAGACATTTACTTTTTTTTAGATGAATGTTGGGGAAAAACCAGGGCAATCCATAGTTTTTCTTCATCTTATTGCAAAATTATTTTAAATTTCTGGATGCGTTTCCAAGTCCCAAGCATAGTTCTATCTAGGTTTTAGCCCGCTTTCTCTAATTTTTTTATATGGGTAAATTCCTATGGTGAACAACCACCATTATTTTTCTTCAGTTCTCTAAAATGCAACATCATCAAATGAAAAACTAAGCTATCATTATCTGCCAGCTATCCCATCCATGATTATATTTGAGATAAAAATAGCCAAATGGTTTTAAATATGATAAAAAGTGAAAAAGGCAAATTGCTTATAAGATAAAAAGAAGAAACTGTGATGTCAGTCATGAGCACAGGAGATGAGAGCTAATACACATTGGTGTGATGAAGAGTGACATGCCCATTACCAAAGTGGAACAATTTTTAGCAGCAAAAAGATTAAGCGTGATGGCATGAAATAAAAAATTGACTAGATTTTATAGAACAATGGAGGTTCAGGGGCTTCAAAAGGATTATTAAAATCTGCTGTGAACAGAAGCCTCCATGAGTAAAAAGAATCAGAGAAATTGTGCTACCCCTTAATGCAAAAATAAATAAATATATATATAAAAAAAGACTAATATATCTTTTCTAAACCCATGCAAAATACAGAGGAATTATTTATAAGTAAGAAATAGTAAAAGAAAGAGTGAAAAAGAATAGTCAGCTGCAAATAACTGGAGAAGAAAATGACAAAATTAGAAGATAATTGCTAGGCAAATACAAACCTCATCATTGCCAATTAGTGATCTAGAACTTGAGGAAGATTCTTTTAGCCACAGACGTACCAGATATTAATCTATTGGACAGCATTTTGAGGAGTTTTCGTATACCGCTAGTCATTTCAGAAGCTGCAATGGGTATTATTTTGCTCTAGCATCTTTATGGGCCTTTGATTTGTATTTATATTGAATGACGTACTAAGCAGCAAGTCCTCTTCTTCAGAGCATTGTTTGAGCCCCCAGAGGGCAAATGACAGTCCTTTCTGTACTGGCACAGTGCAGCAGCAGATTTCCACAGCACTGTGGTTTTGAGATAGTTGTGAGCCACACACCAGTAGATGGAGGCAATATTAAGGGCTTGATTCAGCTTTAGAGATGCATCCAAAATGAATGTTTCTTGGTTTGTTCATTCCCATTCATACACCGAAGACAACAGAGTTGCACCACTGTATCAAACACCAAGATGCTTGCAGCATAGTGATGATTTATACCACGAGGTTCAGACCTTTTACTCTTGTTTTCAGGTTTTATACATTTCATTTGAAGTTTTACTAAACTGGATTGACAAGTCTTTTGATCTAATATCTAAGCAAGCCAACAGGAGAGATGTTTTCTTTACTATTATTTTTACATTTTTAACTATCACCATTTCCTTGTGTTGTAACCAATCTTACAAAGTTTGACCAAAGACATAAGTCTTTTAGCACCGTGGTTCTGTTTCAGGTGGATTTAATAGATCATAAAACTGATGATGTATAGATCTGGGAATTTATTTCAGGGAGTTTATTTTAAGGGTGGTGGTATCGTTGAAGAAATGAAAGAAAAAATGAACTTGGATTTCCAGATTAATTCCCTTTCTACCTTTCATTGAGACAAGCAGATATTTTGGGGGAGTCTGTAGGACTAGTGACTGATTTGATAATTACTGTCAGCACATCATAAAATTTCAAATGTAGTGAAAAAGTTACCACTGAAGATTTAGAGATTGGTGCAATGCTATTTTGAATGGACAGCCACCTAATATGGTGTCATTTATATGTATGATGCCAAAGGCATAAAAGAAAATAATACTATTTCAATTATTTTTACTTTATTTTTCATTTTAGTTATGAAAGCACACCTGTTAAACAAGTCCCCTAATGGTACCAAAGCAGATTCACAGGGCAGTTATCAAGTTTTCTGGTTTAGTATTAGTATCTTGCACTGCTAAGAGCAGGGACCCTCAAACTACACCCCACAGGGTCCTCAATCCGGCCCCCGGTATTTACAGAACCCCCCACCCCACCCCCGCCGGGGGTTGGGGGGGAAACCAAGCAGCCGCAGATGACTGCCTGCCACTGCATCCGCGAGCCAGCCACCTGGTTAAAAAGTTGGAGGACCCCTGGCTAAGAGAATACTTATTAGGTAGGTCTCTGTTTTAATAAAACCTGTACTTGTAAATCAGATATACAGAAATGTTCTATGCATTTATTTGCAGTTGCAGAATTGTAGGCTTTCCATTTCAAATCATGACCTTTTGGTATATTAATTTACTTTGTTGAATTTTCTGTAGTACATATCAGTAGAGCATGAGCATTTCAAGATATCCAAGGAACCCTCACCTACCTTAGGAAAATAGGTTAAAAAATCATTATTTCCTCCTTTTAAAAAATCTTCAAATACTTATGAATTGTACACAAATGCAATAAACTAAGCATCTTTTTAAGCCTACCTATTGACAATCTAAAAAAAAAGCGCCAGAAATGCAACCCTTTCAATGGGATATTGATTTCAAAAAACTAATGATAGTATAGAATGGGATTCATCTGATTTAGTATAAATATCTACGCCGGAGCTAATCATCCACAATTACCTTCAAGTGACAGCTAGTAGATATAGTCAGAGGAGGGTAGGGCAGCAGTCATATCATCCTAAGCTGATGTCTAACACAGGTCAAGTGAGTCACATGCTAGTTCTTTTAGATGACTGCAGAAGGAGTATAGTGTAAGTAGGTTAACTATTAACAACAATATTTAAATCTCTATTTAGGACTGATGACTCCCATCCACAATGTCTACTGGGCTTTTTTTTTCTGTGTGTGTGGATTCATTTATCCACTGCTTGTTACAGAGTGGTTAATGCCTAAAGAGTGCGGTTGCAAGTATGGATTGATGGAATAAGAGTGAACATTTCAGTTGTTTTAAAACTCATGTCAGTCACAGATCATCAGTGCTTGATGTTTCCCGTTTCTGAAGAAGTTTGCTACCCCCTCGTGCCTGGGTCTTTAAGTTTAAAAGCACAGGCTGAAAGATAGATAAAACTGCAGAGATATTGCCTTCTTAATTTTGGGCAGCACACAACTATTACCTGCAGAGAGAACTTCATGTTTTTCTGAAATAAATGGTTAAACTATTTTTTGAATCACAGTACTCTGAAGATGCCTTTAAACCTGGATTTGCTTCAAGTAATAGCAATTAGAAACCAGAGAACAAAAACATAAACCAGAAAAAATAATCTTATATGTTACGGTAAGTAATAGTCCTTTCTATGAGGTCAGTTTAACTGTTTTCACTGAAGAATCAGCAGCAAATTTCAGTGTGTATTAGTGTTAGCAAATTAGAAGGAAAACCTTCCAGTTAATGAAAATATTGGGGGGGAAAAAGACACAGTTGCAACAACTGAAGTTATCTAATTGGTTTCTAAATATCAAGTTTTCAGTCATGATGATACTTCGTTTTGTGTGTGTATGTGGTAACTGTGGGTTTAAAGATGACAGTTGCCTTAATAAACCACTAAAACCAGGCTGAAACAAGCAATAGCAAATACTTACGCAAAACACTGTATTCTTTCTCATTTTTCAAGCTTCTGGCTGTAGTAACAAATTTCATTGTGTAAGGGTTTTTTAAAAATTATCTCAGGGACACAGTTTTTTTATTTTATTGCCCAGTCATTGTGCAAACACCAGTTTTCCAGTGATCCATCAGCAGCATGCTGCAGAGAGCGCTGCCATTAATAGCACAGTGGAAGTGGGTGGTTTGGGATAGTTCTTTTAGAAAAAGTAAGCCTAGAAAAAGTAACAAGCAATTTAAGATTAACTTCATGAATGTAGTCCATGACTACTAAAAATAAAGTTCACTCCTTTTCCCAGAATGGGAAACGAATCCCCCTGAGCCCACTCTGAGTAGGGGTTCACCTCCTTTTCCACATTGGGCTGCATTCACTCAAAGCAGTATTCCAACCCAGTGAAGCAAGTAGAGTCAGACACTGAAGAAATACGTTAATTTTATGTAAGGACAAATTATTTTCTACTTGAACATGCCAAAAGATTTTTTTCATGAGTCTCTGATAAATAGAGGTTCATCAAGATAAGATCTGGGCTTTAGTTCTCACAGCATATAAAATAATAGAATCATAAAATTATTTAGGTTGGAAGAGACCTTCAAGATCACCAAGTCCAACTGTTAACCCAGGATTGCCAAGTCCACCACTAAACCATGTTCCTCAGCATCACATCTACATGTTTTTTAAACACTTCCAGGGACGGCAATTCCACTACCTCCCTGGGCAGCCTGTTCCAATACTTGACCACCCTTCCAACGAAGAAATTTTTCCTAATACCCAATCTAAACCTCCCCTGGTGCAACTTGAGGCCATTTCCTCTTGTCCTGTCACTTGTTACTTGGGAGAAATGCTGGAAAGCTGCCTGGCAGAAAAGGACGATTCACCAGCTTCGTTACCCTTATCTGGACACGCTCCAGCACCTCTACATCCCTCTTGTAGTGAGAGGCTCAAAACTGAACACGGTGTTTGAGATGCAGCCTCACTAGTGCCGAGTACAGGGGGATGATCACTTCTCTAGTCCTGCTGGAAACACTATTTTGGATAGAAGCCAGGATGCTGTTGGCTTTCTTGGCCACCTGGGCACACTGCTGGCTCATGTTCAGCCAGCTGTCAACCAGCACCCCGGGCTCTTTACCTGCCAGGCAGCTTTCCAGCCACTCTTTCCCAAGCCTGTAGCACTGCGTGGGGCTGTTGTGCCCCCAGTGCAGGACCCAGCACTTTTACTTGTTGAATGTCCTACAACTGGCCTCAGCCCATCAGCTGGCCTGCCCAGACCCCCCTGCAGAGCCTCCTGCCCCCCAGCAGATCAACGCTCCCCCCGCTTGGTGCCCTCTGCACACTGGCTGAGGGGGCACTCGATCCCTTCACCCAGATCATGGACGAAGAGATTAAACAGGACTGGCCCCAGGACTGAGCCCTGGGGGACACCACTTGTGACCGGCCACCAACGGCGTTTGACTCCGTTCACCACCGCTCCTTGGGCCCGGCCAGCCAGCCACGTTTTAACCCAGCATAGAGCACACCCGTCCAAGCCCTGAGCAGCCAGTTTCTCCAGGAGAATGCTGTGGGAGATGGTGTCAAAGGCTTTACTAAGGTCTGGACAGAAAACATCCACAGCCTTTCCCTCATCCACTAGGCGGATCATCTTGTCATAGGAGATCAGGTTTGTCAAGCAGGACCTGACTCTCATAAACCCACGCTGGCTGGGCCTGATCCCCCCGTTGTCCTGCCCATGCTGTGCAATCGCACTCCAAATGATCTGCTGTGCAAACTTCCCTGGCACCAAGGACGGGCTGCCAGGCCTGTAGCTCCTCAGATCCTCCTTCCTGCCCTTCTTGTAGATGGATGTCACATTGGCTGACCTCCAGTCTTCTGGGTCCTCCCCAGTTCACCAGGACTGTGGATAAATGATAGAGAGTGGCTTGGCAAGCTCCTCTGTCAGCTCCCTCAGTACCCTTGGGTGGATCCCATACGGCCCCATAGGCTTGTGCAGTGGAGCACAAGTAGAGCAGCAGGTCACTAACCCTCATGGGTTGTGGGGGACTTTCTGCTCCTCCTTGTCCCTGTCTTCCAGCTCAGGAGGCTGAGCACCCAGAGGGAAGCTGGTCTTAATTATTAAAGACTGAGGCAAAGAAAACATTAAGCACCTCTGCCTTTTCCTCATCCTTTGTGGCAATGTTCCCCCCCTAGGCAACATACATTAATACTTAGTGGTAATATGTTTAATAAATAACTTTTATCTATTTCCACTGAGTTTTCAGAAAGGTTATAAAGCTCTGATTTTTCTCTTCACTTGGTACAGAGGTGAGAGTATAAAAACCTGTGCCATAGTCTAATATGGGTCCCTGAAAATTTCTTCAGTTCTTTGTACCTTCCTGCCTTCCTGTGATGCCTTTGAATGATCTCATGCAATAGTGTCTATTAAAAATAGACAATAAAGCTGAAAGTTGATAAGCACAGGAAAGTTGTTTTGTTAAGGCACCTTGGGTTTCTCTTTCTCTTATACATAGCTGATGTCAATTTTGGGGAAAATACTTGTGGTGTAAGCTCAAGATGCTGGCAGTTATAGCAGCAGTAGCATTCTATTAAGAAATATTTTTTTCCTATCATCATGAAGAAAAAGTAATTTTAATGTCATGTTGGTCGAAACATGTTAAGCCAATAGGAATGCTTGTAGCACCTTTCTCTCTTCATGAGTTAAAAAAAAAAAATTAACTTTTAACAGCACTAGCTTTGCAATCAATCCTCTCTTTGATTTTGTGCCATGATCTGAAGACTGAAGAGAGAGAGGCATTATGCTATTAAATAAACTATGTTACTGGATGTCCTGAACATCTGAGGACCAGGATAGCATCTAACCTGTAAAGATGAGGGATGTTCCTCTTGTGTAAGTATCACCTCTTCCTCAAGCTATGAGAGGAGAAGGATGTGTGCCTGGTGCTTCCGTCTGGCTCATCTCACAACCTAACCACAAGCAGGACTTGGATACCCAAGGGAGCACATTAGACCTTCCACTGCTTCCCAGGCAGGTTCAGACAGGAATGTCGAAGGCTAAGCTGGCACAACAGTGAAGGAAGGCAATGTAGTTTATTGTTTTATTTCTTATCCAGTGGCTCACTTTGCAATAAAATATCAAGGCAGAGGAAGAAGGAGATGAAGAGCTTCCAAGGATTTTTCCTTTTAACTCTGAAATGTCCAGGAAAGCTTTGGGATAAACATCCTCTCAAGTCTGTAAAAGCTCTCACATCAAACTTTGGAGAACTTCTCTGCGTCAAAAGGTCATATGTAAACTGTTTGAGATTTGACCAACATTACATCATTAACTGCAAATAGCAGGTCTGAGAATTCATTTCTTTATATACAAACAGAATAAAAATTAAGACTCCTCATTGCCCACTAAAATGATGGATAAGTTTTATTAACAGCAGTGATGATGTAGGGATTTAGGCAACTGACCCTGAGAAGAAAAAAGCAGCTGTAGCCTGGGGAAGACTGAATGTGTAAATATAATAATTCTTTTTTTCTCAAGCGTTTTCACTACAGACTTGAGCAATAAGAGATGTCAGCTTTCTCTCCAGTAGAGAATATGACAACCACTGTTTTAATGTTAACAGTTTAAGAATTTTATTCAAGCAGATGACTGATTCTGGAACAGGTCAGTAGATACATAGGGTAATTTGTAACCACTTTCTACCTATACACAGGTCAAAGCACAACATATGTTAATTCTACAGCTATGGTGCATTGTAGACTGACATGCTATTGCTAGTGTGATTTTGAGGAAGAACTGTTGGGAAAGATCAGAATTGCAGGAAATGCTGATCAAAAGCAAATGGAAAAGATAAACAGAAAACAGCATGGGAACTACATCAGCACACAAGATCTGGACCTCAAACACCTTCCTTAGCTGGCATGATGTCGCAGTTTGACACAGCTTCCAAACATCACAGTTTCACTGAATATGTCCCACAAGTTACCTGCAGTTTTGTCAGGGCCACTATGATAGCTAGGGACAGCTCAACAGCGTTTCTCAGACAGAACAATTATGCAATAGACTCAACTAGATTAATGTTTGGAATGTGGAGTTTTCTTACTTTTTTTCATAAAAACTGAATTTACAGTCCCAACACACACATCGTAATAGGACAATAGAGAGAGGAGGAGGAAATAACATCTCTTGGGGTAATGGTGTCTTAGGAAGAAATAGATTAGAGTTAAAAACGCCTCAACAGCTCTACTGCATCTGTCAGCCTTACTTCTCTCAGCAGTTTCTAAACTATCATTATTCCCTATTTTTCAGATGGGGAAATAGGCCAGAAACATGAAGCGATGTTCATAGACCAAGTCAGTAACACTAGTGACAATGGGTACTATTACTAATATGAGGATTTTAAATTCTGTCATTACTGTAATTTATTTCCTAATTACTTGACTTTTCAGAAGTGATCAAGAAGCTGTTTACATCTTTAATACAGTGTTAATCTTGCCTATTTACTTGCTGTGGAAAATGCACTTGTTAGCCCAAGGGGAACAAAAACAGAAGGAAAAATTGGTTTAATATTTATTTTATTTCTGCTACCTCAATAGCTATTCTTCTTTACGAGCAATTTCTTAGAACACTGCAAAACACAAAAACTTCATTGTGACATGTTAGGAAATAACATTTCAGCAATCTCACCTTGCATTCTGATTCAAAAAATTACTTAGCTCTAACAGGCATCCGTTAGCCTTTAGTAATTTGACTGCTAACTTCAAACCAAAACCAAAATTCCAAAGATTTCCCTCTTGGTGATTTTGCTATATGACAAAACATTAGGATGACTTTTCTGAGTATCACTTTAATTTACAAGTTTAATATAAAAATGTAATTACTGACAAACTGTCTGTGTGCTGTCCTTAACTTATGCAAAACTGCTTGTGACTTGTGATGACCTAGCCAGAGATGACAGACAGAAGAGTTCATAGAGACAGCCCAACCATAGCACTCTTTCAGTCTAGGCTTGGCTGTTACCACAGTGCCCCACTGGAGCAGGCTCTCTTTCACCGTTTGAAGTCCCATGGAGCAGAGGGTGCTGGGACGAGGTTGGAGATGAAGGCGTGGGGTGGGCAGAGCTTTAATTTTAGTTTGTTTGCAGATGTGAGGCCAGGCTGCTCAATTCTTTCAATACTGACAGTCCGTACCAGTCTGGTTCCCAATCTTTCACTCCTGAAAGGAAAAGTATAGACAGTAAAGCCAAGACTTTTTATGGGGTCCACAGGCTAGGCCTTTTACAAAGTGCTCAGCGACCTCCTCATGTTCATGTTTTCAGCCTGCTTCTAAATTGACAAATCTCCCCTCACTCACACAGCTGCCTCCATCACTCAGATACCTGCTGAACCTTCTCCAGACAGTTCACAAAGACACAGTCATCAGCTCCTCCTTCTATACCTGTGACTTTAAGAAGTCCTTTTGCCATAGCCCAGAACTCCAGCACATATTTCCCCAGAACTCTAGTGTATACTCTCACCTTTATGTGGAAGCCTTCCAAGCAGCCTGCTGTAGCTCTTTCACAGTGTGAAGCACCTCTGCCATACATTAACTAGTGTTACATTAAAGAATGGAAGTGATGAAACACTCTTGGGAAATTTCCAGCCATGCCTAACTCAAGGCTTATAAAATAATGCACCACTTCCACCTCAGATATCAAAAAACCAGTGAAAAATAGTTATTTTGAATGGAGTTTTGACTACAACTGTTTCAAGTAACCAAATAGATACCAGAAAGGCTCTATCATAGAAGGTTTACATTTTAAAGTTTGTGAAGTCAAAGGGTCCTTTTTCCCTTTGAAGAACTGTACCTTGCTGCTTTTTTTATTTTATTTTTAGAAAGATTTAAATAATTCATTTACTGGTCTTTTCCACTCTCAATTCCCTATATAGTTATATCTTATTGTACTAACCTGTTACTCTCTATGTTCAGAAATTTCTGTCACATGCTTGTGAGAGAAAAGTTAGTCTTCTGAACGCCTGTTTGTTAAACAACTGCATTTCACAGCACCTCTGTACAAGTAACAGTAAAAAAGAAAAAAATCCCAGTCTCCTTTGATACATAAGGATTACCTGTATGGCAAATACCATTTAGGAAAGAAATAACAGTAGTTTCAGAAAGAATTCCCAGGCAAAGATTTCCCAGTGATAATAAGGCCAAACTAAAAAGTGTTGGTGAACTTCATCTTTTGGAAACTGGTATATCTCATATCTCCTGCCTCCATTCTCCTATCCTCATTCACTCAAGACAAGTGGAAAAAAAACCACCACCACCACTCCCCCCCCAACCCTCGTTAAAAGTAAAACAGTTGGACTCTGGGCTACAAGATATGTTGCATTTTGTGTAATGCAACAGCATGGATGCACTGAAGAAAAGCAGAGTTGCTTGAAATTTTAGGTAATGATGAAAAGCTGGATAATCTGGAAAAAAAGGCTGTTACACTTGGAATCTGGGAGACAAGTGCACAGGCTCAGGCTGTGGGAGTATTCAGGATGATGAAAATTTGCTATGCAGGAGCTTCACTATAGGTGTTCTGCTGTACTGCACTTGTAACTGCCTCATCTCTTCCCTGGCTGATCATTGCTCAGGCAATGTCCTTGGCACAGCATCTTCATTCCTGCATTTGCTGTTTCCTGGCCCACCTAAGCAGAGAGGTAACAGCTGCTTCACAGGCAAAGAAATGGTCACCTCTGAGAGGGAGTCTGGAGTCAGTAGTGGAAAAATTATGAAGGATGGGCAGTGAGGTACTGAATTGTGCAGATTTTATGAACATGTTGCAGACATGTCAGCATGCTTGAATCTCTTAGGGTCCATCCTACTTGTTTCAGTGAAGGAAAACTGTTTTCTGGTCTGCAGCAACTGTATTGTGACCAGATGCAGACATCTTACTCAGAGAAAGTGTAAGAACCTGTCTCTGTCCTGAACACTGGAGATAGGACATGCTCCAGCCACAGTGGCTACTTCTACATAATATAGCACCAGCTGCTGTTATTTTCTGTCATGTTACTTTGCTTCTGAAATTCATCTGGTTGGCAAAGCAACCGACCTAAATAATACTGGAACATTCTGCAGAGTTCTGTAGAGTTAGTTAAAGGGACATTTTAAGTGATGCCTTTCAAATATCTGTACTAGGATGCAAAGAATTCTATGAAACCAATTGGTTTTGGGTTGTATCTGAAATAAAAGTCTGCTCTCAGGAGGAATCCAATTGCTACTTTCTAATTTTACAGGACATTTTGAAGGAGTCTTGATGTACAGAAGTAAGATAAGGTACAATGAATAGATGAAACACTTCTTATGTTTTACTGTTCCTGGTGTTCCAAGCTTGTTCCTAATAAAGATAAAAAGAAAATAACATCATCTACATATTTAAATCATCAAATGACTGTACAAAAAGCTACAATTCCTCCTAGACAACACTTCTTTTTACCATTTTTTTAATATTTTTTTTTTTTTTTTTTATAATATTTCATCTTGATGATGAATGAGACTGATTTACTCTGAACTGATTTCACGGCCAGAGAAGAACATACAGGGCAGGCAGGCACTGAGAAAGCTTTTTCACACTAATACTGTGCCAAACTGCAAGGTAGCACTGGCGTACATATAAATGTCCCCTGGCGACAAGTGTGAAAACTCATTTTAATTTGTGTCACAATCCAGAACTGAATTTGAGCTGGTACCCAAACACAAAAAGCTGCAAAAGCTTCTCATACATGCAATTCTGCCCCACTCCCCTCAGAACAGCTAGTCTCAGTCACATCAGCGAGGTCTTCTAGTTGAGCCAGCAAATAACTCCTAACTGCTTTAAAGCCTTCTGATGCATAAGGTTTATCTCCAGCCCTTTCACATTACATTTTCTTCACATTCTTTCATATAACATTCACTAGTATAAGGAAACAGTTGAAAAAATATTTCAGTATAAGAAGTGAATGGGAGAGTAAGTAGCCAAATTGGGAAAATTAACTGAGCCATCAACATTTATACATAACTTTCTAAGAAAGAATTACATCACCAGTCTTGTCTACTACTCCTTGTCTTAACTCTCACTTACCAGGTAATAGTTATATTACAGTTCTGTCCTCAGTGTAGCAATTATCTGTTAATGGCTTCATGAAATACACTTTGAACATCCCTGCACAGATTCAAAATGCAATTAGCAACGAATATACTAATATGCTGGTTCTAATGTAAACATTTAAGAACTATCCAAGAAGTTTTAGAGACATTTCAGTGCAATACTTTCACCTTCACTAGACCTACTATCTTCCCTTAAGGCAATTCTACTTATTTTAAACTTTTTTGGCTAAGTCACATGTTTTTGGTTGGGATTGACAAAGACAAAAAGTCTTAATTTCCTCACAGAAAGTAGTGGAACTGTTAATGTGTTTTAAACAAACAAATAAAATCGTTTCTTTGCAACTGTGTCCTCCTTTTCCTCTTTTCTTATGGGGTGAAGACAGACATAAACCTACAGGGAGAGATGGTGACAAAGAATACACATTCAAACACAGCTGTGTTTGTTCATAGTTTTGTTCATTTTTAAACACAATTTAAATTTTATGCATTATGCATTTTTAAGGAGACGCTGTCCCTACAGATGGCAAAATCTGCTATCCCCAGTTCAGCACACCTGCACATAGCTGAAGCCAGTCATGTTTCAGATTAAGCTCTTTTTGCAGAACGCTCCCCTCATTAAGCAAACTCACTAAAGAACACCCCTTAAAGCTATTACTGATACATTAGGTGGTATACACAACAAAACTAAAACAAGTTTTATTATTTAATGTCTACTTAGTGCTTAAAAATACATGCTCCCTGCTTAGACAGTTTAAATGGCACTCAAGTTTCAGACACCAAGTCAGATAAGTACTTTGGCTAACTCTCAACGCCAAAACACAAAAGCAACATTGTTTGGCTCTGGTCTCTGTTTAGCAGAACAGTGAGAGTTTTAAGAGGGTAGGTAACTGCTGATGAACTTACTCTGCAGCTCAGTAAAGCATATTTAAGATACTGGAAGTAGTGCAGCATATTTAATTTTCACAGGTTATTTATCTCACCAACATGACTGAAGTTTTTCAACAAGTGATAGATAACTGCTTGTTTTACCTTCGTGAATTTGATTTCATTGAATTTTTTCTCTTCATTGTTGTTTCCTTAGATTGATGGTGATAAGCAGACCATCATATGTGAGACCTTTGCAGGTTGAATAATCCAGTATACAGTACAAAATATGATTAGCTGATAAAGTAATTCACTGATTACCGTGGAAGATCAGTGATCAGTAACAAGGGTAAAAATCTACAGCTTCAGTGGCAGGGTCATCAGAATTGAATGGATTTTAGATTATTAATTTGAGGCATTACATGCACAGAGAATAAACCATGCAAATTGTGTCAGAAATCTCATTACACAAGTGCAGATGTTGTCAGAGTATCTGCTGAATGATGAATTCATTCTCAACTGAAAGAAGAGCTGATTTGGCATATCAATCACTCTTGCTTGCTTTACAGTGGTGTGAATATTTTTTGTAGATGCTTGACATCTGTAATTTTCAGTTTGTAGCAGTTAATATGTTGTTCTTCTAGCTTTTAATTTGTATTGCCTGTAAGACGTTCAAAGTCTGCAGCTTCTGATCTGTAGAGTTGAAGTCACGTATTCAGTAAATTGCTGACCCTTTGAAGGGTCTTTCTTTAGCATCTTTGTGGGACCTATGTTGTGTCTTATGTTTTCAAAACATATTTTGCTGTCATAAAAATATGCATCTATTGTTAACTTCATTTTGAGCTGCATTTCCAATGGCACTGATGTTTTTCATCTTCTTAGAGTCATGACTGAGAATAGAAACTTGAGGGTTTTTACCATATGATTATTTTCATCAATATTTCATAAGTCTGAAATAAAAATATCTCGTTTATTGTACTTATTTGCAATGAGACATTTACGTACAGAATATGGTTTAAACTAATTATGCAAGAGGCCAAATGTTCTATGTGACAGTACAGAGGGGCCTTTTCCAGGGAACCAGTTTATAATAATGTTAATACATCTACTTTATATATATATAATATAACAACTGTATTTTGATGGCAAATGGAAGGAAAGTTAAGTTGAAAAAATAGGCTGAATTAAAATTTAGTTAAATTTACTATACATCCTTAAGACTTTAACATCCCAATAACGTTGGGTGGCATTGCATAGGATGGTGTACTAGATGAAATAGACTGATAAAAAGGAACTATGTTCCTTTGATCTCTACAGGAAGCAGCCAAGATCAAATAAGATCATGAATACTACTACTGAATAACCTAGTTTAAATCTTAGGAAAAAGATCTTTTAAATCACAACTCTATCTCCTTTAGACTTCATCCAGTATATGGTGGAGGAAGAACAGAAGGTAGGACTCGTGTAGGCAGGAAGAATTTAAGTACTGTCTATATTTGCACATGTTTCAGGTTATTAAGCACTATTTTATGTTGAGGAAGCTGTTCAAATGAAAAATGCATGAAATCCATACAAAATATTTGTTACTTATATGACAATAACACTTATAATACTCAATACTGTTCAGATAGCCCAATTTAGTAAGCTTATCTTCAGCTTCACTGTAATATACAGATCTTGAAATGAAAACTCAAAATATTCCAAGCTTAGAAGCTAGGGAAGGAAAGGACAGAAACAAAGAAATGATACAATAAAATTCAGAAAATGGCAAAGAAAAGAAAAGCGGAAAAAAAAAATCTGACTTCAGTCTCCACTTCTTTTTTTTGCATGCTATCTGTAGAATACCACATTGTATAGCTTTACTGTACCTAAAGCTTCCCTTTTGCCACAGACTCCCCCAGCTTTGCTCCCACCCCTACTTCCTTTGACTACATCGCCCCTGTTGAGATGGAAAAAACAAGATTTAAGTAACAGAAATGCAAGATCGCTGAACTGGAGCTGGTTGTTGAATTCAAAGTACTAGTGCTAAAACTTGATCTCCGTGATGTTTGATTGCCCTATTATAATGCCGTGTGCTTTGAAAACCTGATGCAGTGTAGCACAAATCATTTTAAGGTTATTTATAAACAGTATAAAGCACTGAATGGCTGTGAGAGTGAGCAGATTGGCACGTAGAACTAGAGTGAATGTGACAGCCCTCCATTGCAAGTTCAAATCTCCTAGAGGCTAAATGAAAGGGGTTTATGTAACAAAGAGTAAACCTGAGTGAATACTTTGGCTGTTGTTGAGCTTAATATTAGGCTGTGGAAAAGCTGAGCAAGATGTGGCACAGGAAGGTTTTGTGAAGCTTCTGTTTGTTCAGTAAATACCAGGGTCTGGATTTTACATACATTTTTCACACCAATTCCAGACTTAGAATTTGAATTGAACTTCAGCTTTCACTGCGCTTTGAGAAAATTACAGTAAATGCCTGGTTTTCCACAATGTTTTTGCATGGAGCCTAAATCTGAGACATTGCTGAGAAATGTATTTGGGCCTTTTTTTTAATTTTGTTTTGGGGGTTGTTTCAAGAGGTAAGAAGAATTTAATAGCTTCTGATTGTGTTAGTCATTCTTTCAAAGCACAATTTATGTTGAAATTTCTCACATGCTTAAATACAAGAGGTTTTCTACACCGCTCACCTGTGTGCACACCGTGAGTAGAAGGAAGGAAGAAGTCACAGTTTTTGCATTTGCAAAGGGGTTGCTTTTTTGCTGCATGTCTCCACCTCACTGCCTTCAGGAAGAGCCAAAAGAGAATGCTGTTAACAGCAGTGTTGCCATTATTTCTCTTAAAGTCACTTAATGGTTGATTTTTAACCAAAATGTCTCCCTCAGTCCCAGTGCAGTCGCATGAATGCTCAAACTGATGCCCTGGGCATGGAGACATGACTGCAGCTGAAGTGGCTAACATCAGCAAGCACTGGCACTCAGTGCCCAAAGAGGTTCAGACCAAGACAACTGACTGGGCAAGGCTGTAAGCCCAAGTTTGAAGTTGACCCTGCTTTTGGCCAGGCATTGAACACTAGATGAACTCTAGAGGTATCTTCTAGCCTCAGCTATTCTATTCCGTTTGCCACAGAGCAGTGCCCTCTGACTCAAGCAGAATTCCATGTTTCCTTGCCTGGGCAGACTCAAGGCACTTCCACCTCTAAGGCCTTTCCCCTTCTTTTCCTCTACTCATTTCACCACACAGGCAGCAACATTCTGCGCTGCTACTCAAACACCCTGTAAGATAGCCAGCAAAGCAGGTATCTACTTTTGAACAATTACTGAATAAGGTATCAGGGAGCACATGAAGCTAAGAAAATACTCTGAATATCTGTTAACAGCAGAAAAGTTCTGGAAACAGGAAGGACAAAAGAGGAGGTTTAAAACAGAACTTCCATTTCTGGCTACTAGAAGTGGGTTCAAGGAGGAAAGGAAGACAGCCACAGGACACTATGTAACTAGTTATGAAATAGCCAAAGCACACTTTTAAATAGATAGTGTGAAGAGTAACTGCAGGCAGAAGGAATCTCCAACTAAAGACCGAGAAGATAAACTTACTATTTTTAAAAATAATCTAGAAGGAATCAGATAAAAAACGGAGCATAGGAAAAAATGTTAAAGAACTAGACCCAAAATTACCCTTTAAGGAAATCATAAATTTCCCAGTCAAGTATCACTCAACTAGAGATGAAGCTTACTATGTACAGAGCAACATACAGCACTACAGACATGACAAAAAACCCAAAAGAGAGAGAGAAAAGCAGAAGGACTTGAAGAGGTTAACACTGGAGTCAAAACAGGACAGAATGTTCCACAGAACATTAAATCGTGTGGCAAACTCACAAACCAAGAATATGCTCATCACTTGAAAATAGTAAAAAAGGATCCCACGATTTCACAAGCAAATGCAAACATCGGCAGAGTGCAAACAGCATTATTAACATATTGGAAGGAATGAACAACACTGCAGTAAAAAGTGAATGGGCTATCAATTTTAAAGAAAGCAGAATGTTAATTTCAAATTGGACGCAGATGAACAATCTGATGTTATCAGGTATGGTAATTGTTGCTCTTGAGAGAAAAGCTGCAGGAAAACAGATGAAATTCAAATGTTGTAATACAGATTCTATTCCCAGCTGAAGTTGTTTATGAAGTAAATGAACAGGAAGCTAAGACAAGGGAAAAGGTATAATCTATATACAGTATTAACAAAGCGGGGTAGGGAAGTCTCAAATAGACTAAAGGATGTGTTATGGTCTGCGTTTCAGCACTGGGAAGCTCCTAAGAGGGACATCAAGCTGGAACAGCTACGGGAAGAGTTTGTGGATGTTCTTCAGGGAACATCCTGAGAGAGGGCCTGAGACAGCCGTCTACCTCACATTCCCCAGGCACAGAGAGAAGGTGAGGCTTTTCTTGTGTGTGGGACTCACCAGCTGAACTTGGATATCTGAAACAAAACAGAGAAAGAACGCTGCCTGAACCAGTGGATGGACTTTTTTTTTTTTTTTTTTTGGACCAATTCCCTGTTTGGTTCAGCACTGCCTGACTTGGCCCACATACATTTAATTTGTTTCTCCTTCATCAGGATTCCACCTGTGACAGAAACAGGGCGTTCAGGGATGCCCAAATATAAGAACTATGCACCAACCTTTAACTACTCATTGTATTTATCGCACAATACCATTTATCTAACTACAATTGTATTTACCACACAATACCATTTTACAGTCAATGTTTTTTAAGCAAACAAAACACAAAAATCCCATTATTAGATTCTACCCAACCACAAGTGATAACAGGTACGTAACTACTACTTAGAAGTGAAGTGCATATATCTGTAGGATCAGTACTATTTCTTTGCGTTACTCCAACGGAAATTTCTTTAATAATTGTCTTTTCAAAATAGTTAATAGGAATTTTATTAAAAAAGAAACATTCTTCTGCTCTCAAAATTTTTACTTAACAATTTTGGATGTGTTCAGAATGCCAGTACCACCCGAAAAGGACACAGTGAGGGGATAATTGACCTTGTCAGCTAGAAGCAGTCTTCTCTTTTCCTTGGAACATTTAGCTCATAGATGCAGTCAATTACCTTCAGGTAATGCCTGCTTCAAGGGTTTTATTGCTCTGTTCCTTTGAAATGAAATAGATTTACTAGCCTCAGTTAGACCTATTTTGCCTGAAGTTGCAAGACCATTTTAGCAATATTAAAATTTTCTCTGATTCTAGTACTAGGCTTTACAAACAAAGCCACTGACATCTGTGTTTCAAACCAATCAAATATTTATGAATCTTATAAGTATTTTTATCCATAACCCTGAATTCATTAGTATGTATATTCAAGTGGGTTTATAGGTTCAATGGCTAATTTTTACTTGCTGTAAATAAGTGTATTGGACAATTTTTAATCTAAAACTGTCTGTACCTTGTAATTGGTTGGGAGAGTCTGTAGAGTCTTTGGCTTAAGCCAGAAATCGTGGCATAGTAAAAGCAGGGGCACAGCAGTATGCCATGGTTTGCTACTCTGTTACCGGTATAGTCTCTGCCCAGGAATCTTTGCACTTGTGTTCAGTGCTGAGAAATCCCAGCTGCAAAGAAGTCGGTAGAAAAACAACTGAAAAGAAAAAGGTTGGAATTTAAAGCCCATGGCTCACACATGGGCTCCTTGTCTAGTACTTGTTCAGCAGAATTAAAAACCTCACATTCCTTACTCTCCCAAAGCACAGCAGAAGGCAGTCACAGGTTCACGGGGCAAAACCAGTCTGACCTTTGATGAGAGTACTTTTGCCCTTTCTTAATTCAACTCACATATAGTTAACACTTTTTTCTTCTTTTTTTCTCTTTATTTTAGAAATATTTATAAAATTATGCACAGACTAGGAGAAACAGTCCTGACTGCACAGAAGAGACAATCAAACCAGCAACTGAATCACAAAAGTACTAAATTTAATGGCTTATTACCCAGACACACACAATTCATGTCAATGTAAGATCGCATTTTCATTGCAGCTAAAAAACAAAGCAAAAAGGTGAAAAGATTTATAGGAAGCAAAAGAAACTTGTATGGAATTGCAAGCAGTCCAATATTTTGTTCATTAACTCCTAATTAGATAGTTCTATAAAGAAGAATGAGTACTGTTGGATTACCTATCCTACTGCAAGCCCCCAGATGCTTCCTATATTGTGTTTATTTTCACATAAGCAATAGGATTTAATTCTACAGTAATTACTTCCCAATTTTCCTCCAGAGCAATAGTATATTACATTTCCCGCTAAAATAAAAATGGATTCTAATAAATAGCTGCTGTCTTGCAACTTACTGATAAAAGAGCAAAGGGAAAATATTTCAAGAGTTTGTATTCATCTTTGAAAGGTGCTGAATCCAAGAGCAACTGTTGGATGGGAAAAGCAGGGTTAAGAACAGTGTTTGGGCCTTTGTAGGATCAATACAAATTTTGTTCAGTATCCACCGGACAGACTTCAAAGTGTTATCTACAATTTCCTTTACATGCAAGAGAAATTTAGATATGTATCCTTAAAAAATCGTTCATATGTTCTTATAAGTCTGAACATTATTCTTTCAATTGGATTCTTCTGCTTGTTTCTAATTATAGTGTACTCAGCTGAAACCTACACCCAACTTCTAGTTAAGCAATTTTTAAAAAATGCATTCAAAGTCTTTCTCAACACTGGAGTTTGAGTATTGGTGATGAAGATATATTGTTGTCAAACTTTAAAGCTTGGGCAAAAGCCCTTTTCTCAACATGGGATTAGAATAAAAAATGTCCAAGCCTACTACCTGATAACGACTTTCTTTTTGACTCTGGTCAAACTAGTGACATTTCTGCTCTAGTTCTGTTTGTCTACAGAATGGAATAAAACCTCCAAGGGGATGTGGGAGAAGCTGATGGAAAAAATGAAAAGCACTCAAATGTTTTAGTGAAAACACCACTTTAAAAGTGCAAATTTGAAAAATAAGGGGCCAGAAATTAGAGGTTTGTTTTGTAAAGAAAATGGCCATATTTTTCTTAAAATTGTCATAGAGGATTTTGACCACTGTTAGCCAGCCAGCAAGATTTTTTGAAACATGTTTTCTGAGATTCATTGAAAGACTCAGTAGACATTTTCCTGGCCAACAGTGCCTTTTTATTCATTTAATTCCAAAAGGTCAGTGGTTACATCTGAAAATTTTAACCAATACTTTCACTACATTTTATCTTTGTACCTTTCATTTCAGCTTCCAGTGCCTTCACTGGTAATCACGGCCATTTCTGGAGAAGAGTGCAGTGACACCAAAATCATCTCTGCAGGCAGATCCACTTTATTCTTTGTGGATGCAGTGAGTGCCTCGTGTCACTGTACAGCACAGAAGCCTCTGCGTAGGGCTTTGGAGACAGCTTCTGAGGGCTGGACAATCCAGCCACAGAAAGGGTATACCTAACCAAATCAGGGTATGAAGATCTACAGGTCAACTTAGAAAGCATGTTCAAGTCCTGAAGTGTGTGTGGTTTTGACACACTTCCACCTGAGCAGCTTTAGGAACAGCATGGAATCTCACCCTATAAACTCAGAGCCCAGTTGAGCTCAGTCATGACCACTCCCACCCACCCCCACAGATGTCTAAAGTTTTACCCATTAAACTCTTTGGTACAATTCATACATAGAAGTTACTTCTGCAGCTGTAAAAGATCCGCTGCAGAAACAAATAGAAAGTGAGTTTCAAGAAGTTCTTGTTCAACACTTCATTAAAGAATATCCTTAGAGAAGAGCTGAAAGAAATTATGGTCTTACAGACTTCACTCCCTCAGGTGCCCCACACTATTCACCACTTCTTTTTTTTTCAGTATGGAGGATGAGCCCTTTGAAATTATACAAGTCAATTCCACCTGTAATGAAGATTATAAAGCAGTAACTTTCATTGTGGACATAAAAATGAAGTGCTAATTGTTAGGCAATACTCTTGTCAATAGCAATAATGTAAATATTTTTTAAAAAAAATTATAAAGGAAAACACACAAAACACGAGACCATGAAATATAAAGAGAGAATTATAGAATCTCATTTGCATTTATATAAGATTGTTTTTTCCTCTTGTGCATATTTCAAAGTATTTTGCAAAAAATAATTTTAGATTCTGTCCATGTGCTGCCCAGCTGAGGATTGAATACTGTTCCATGATTAAACATGAGGACACTACGCTTTGCAAAGCAATGAAGGAAAGAGACTGGAGGGGAGCTATTTTGCTGTCTTCCCAAAATTAACACTGCTTTTACCTGTGAACAGTTCTAGTCTACCACTTCAATTGCAAGGTCTTTGGTTGCACTGCCACTGCCTTTTGTGAGGTTTCCTGCTTCCAGACTCATTCCATCCAGCATAAACTCCAAGTTTTAATCAGAGAATGAAACAGAACTAGCCTGAATTCTGCTGGATGTGCAAAGAGAGAAGTGAAAGGAGTGATCGGAAAAGGATGAACTGAGAAAATATGAAATAAGAAGCAATGGCAGAAATAGATGAGTAAGAAAACGATATATTCACCTTCATGTGCAGCGCTGCTCATTATTGAGTACTGCATCCTATCACTGCAATTGCTTCCCTGCACTTTCTTCTACCTTTTTCTGTCTCCATCCTCACTGCACAGCATTTGACTTGAAACTCCTTTGATATTTTACAAGTGTTTAAGTATTTTGGAAGGTGCCAAGCACACGAGAGGATACTGATATTACACATACACACTAAATTGACACCTTCGCACATATAGCTTGTGTCTTTCTAAAAACATAATTAGACCAAAAATTTTTCCAAATATTTTCATATTTGGAACAGACTGGCGATGTTTTGCATAGATCTTTCTTCAGGCCTGAAATAAAACCAGTGACTTGTGAACTAGAAATAAACTGAGAACAATTGTTTTGAGATTATTTTTTGTTCATCAACAATTAGAGAAACGGTGGCTTTAAGTGTCAAACGGGTGGCTAGAGGGGCAGGTGCAGTATAGCACCTCCTCTGGGTTAGCCAGAGAAAAGCAGCGTCCTTACTCCAAAGTGTCCCTGTCACTAAAAAGGCACCTTTTCTTTGGTTGGTTGGTTTTTTTTTTTAATCTAGAGTTCCATTTTATACAAGAAGCATAGTTGAAGGTCCTCATTTCACCACCACAAGAACGTGATCATGAACACTTGTCAAGAATTCACATCGGCAACCAAGCCTCATGCATAACCCAGGATTGATGAAGACAGTAAAATTTTGCAGTCATCAGCAAGACACTCCTTAACAGAAACTGGTATCCTATTCTGTCAAATAGCACCACATCTTTTTTCTTATTATGAATTACCGTATCTAAAACAAATGCATACAGCTTTCCAAATGACAGAATTACTGAAGAACTGGTAGCAAGTCATGTCACCATGCTGTACTGCTTTGCTCCACTCCAACCTTTCCTCAGCAAGAAGTATTTCAACACTACAGTTTAATCTTTGTTCTGGTTTCTCCTCTCACCCGTATCTGATTATCAGAGAAAAAAAAATCTTGCAGGAACAACTGTGCCTTAGATGCTTCACTTATATTCACAAACCATGCAGCATTTGGTACCACTTTACATTCCCTAGATCTCTAATTTCATATGATTTTGATAAACACTTAGCACCAATTGTACAAACTAGTGAGAATTAGTTTCACAGGAGACATGGATTACATCAACTGCAACAGAAATATTTTGGGCAATGGAAGATTGTTGGTGGTATTGCACATTTGGACCATTGCTATTTTGAGCACTACTTACCGTTAAAGATGATCTAAACCTTGCAACAAAACTGCTATTTCACTTGAATTTAGCCTTCATATGCAATAAGTATCTAGGAAAGACTAAAAACCCTCATCATAGCTAAACACACAGCAAGGTATATTTTAGAGGTACAACTGACAGTCCAAATGTTACAGATCCCAGATGTTCTAGGCATTCTGAGGAGTAGTAGTTCAACCTTGCAGAGCCTTAGAGGAACAACTGTCAATCAACCAAAGCTCAAAAAGTAAGGCATGTCATGGACAGGAGACAAGAGGTTATTATAAAAATGAAACATCTCTGGAATTGTATTCATTTTTTTGTTGTCTCCATTCTCAGATGGAGCAACAATAAAAGGTGTGAAATATAATTCTAACCATAAATAATAATGTGTTTTTTATTTAAAACTTGCCATAAGCTTCCCTCCCACACAAGAAGTGATTCAACTTTCCTCTCCTGTGTGCTTTCTCCATTGTATCTAAGCATGGTCCCCACGATTTAGCCAGTGATACCTCGGTAAAATGAAGTGGATGTGTATTTTTTGAAATCCCTCATGTGGATGCTGAAGCACGCAAGCTAATGCAGGTCTGGCACTGTTAAAGTGGTCCTTTCCTGCCATCTAGGGGACACGTACTGGTGTGCAAACACAGATTGGTCTTCACAGTTACATATAGGAAAACTTTCTATATTAAATGCTTATCTCTGCCCAGCAAAACCCAAATCAACTTGAGGAGTAGCACAACTAACAAGAAGCAAACACAACTGAAGAATAGCACAACTATTTTATGAGAGACCATATAGTAGAGCATAACAGTTTAATTCTGGCACAATCTTAAAATTTTCTACAGTAAATTTCAGTTAAATGCCTAGCAAAATATTGAGGTGATAATCTAAGCCTTGCTTTTACAGCGCACAGCCATGTCTTCTGAGCTACTCAGCTATGTGAAAAGCCTTTTGATCTTCCTGGATACCTCAAGAGAGCCAGACCTGTGCTGCTATAAACAATGTGTGACTGTCAACAGTCAATACTGAGAGAAAAAAGATTGAGATGTCTGTGGTCCCAGAAAGTAAGGAAGTCAGAAAAACCATAGTTGTATCACACTGATATTACAAAAATTTAGCTCAGTTCCAGAACTTGCTTTCCAATACATCATTCACATGAAGCACTTTCTCAGAGCCTCATTCTCCTGCCTGCATGGTGCACGGCCACACTGTGCAGACAGTATGCACCTTTCTATTGCTCTACCCTAAGAAGCAAAACACAGAAAAATTGAACATTGAAAGATCATCAAGTTAATTTTAGAAGAAGTTAAAAGTTTTTCCAAGATGCAAGTTCCTATTGCTAGTGTTGATGTCATGGTCAGGTTTTTTGTACTTACTCTCTTCACTGCTGCCTTCTGGGCTCTTTCACAGGGCAGACTCTAAAAAAGGAAAGAGCAAATTCAGCTAAATACTAAGCATAGTCAAATGCACACACAAAAATCCCAACAAGTTTTTTTCCTGTTCTTCTGTTTGTATTTTTGTTCTTACTTTGGAAAGGAACAGTCCACCAAAACAAACACCCTCCACTAAAAGAAACAAAGACCTACGTTTCCCATGGCTGAGACCATGTGAAAGTCTCTTTAGGATGAAAGTTGGAGCTTCTCTTGAGATGATTTTAAGATATTTCATGAACTGGCTACAGCTGCGCAAGATGCAGGCCCTGATTCTGCCCCAGTGAAGGGATTGAAGATGAAATGCTTTCACTATCCCCTACACTTGAAGTGACAAAGTTACTCTACTTCAATACCTCTTCACCAAAGAACACACAAACAAAACCCCACAAATCTAACAGAACAACTCAATTTTATTTTTATAAAATAAATTTGAGCGGCTACGCCCAAGTCCTCTTCCCATTACTTTGTGCAGTGTGTTTAAATAGCTAGAAAGAATCACTGACTTGGGGACAGTGAAGTTCTTTTACCGCCTAGGCAAGAAGTTCCAGAAAAGACAACAAATAAAAAGCCACAGGCCAACACATTTACAGCAGTAGAATACAAATCTGTGTAAGACATTAATTTCTTGAATTGGAACATAGTGTATGCCTGCTCAGCATAAACAGAAATTTGACACTAGACCAGCACTGCTGCTAAAAAAAAAATAAAATATCTTTCTCTTGATATTATATTTATGGAATTTGTTATTCACAGAAAAGAAAGGAAGGTCTCCTGCAAGATCAAGGTAACAACATACATTTGAGAACAAAAATCTCAGTGGTGAAGAGTGAACCTGAAGTTTTATACAGAAGAACTTGCAAAGATTATAACTAGAAAATTGCTATTGCCCAAAGGCATCGCAGGAACCTGTGGCATGGATCCCAAGCGTTAGTACAGCATGCCTTGCTAAACTTCAGGAAATCTGTGCCCCTGTACCAGAAACTGTTGTCCAGGTTCTGTAGAACATCCAGCTAGGGGACTCTTTAGATCCCCAGATAAGATGCCAGCAGTGTCTTGAAAATGGAGACTGCTTGGGGCTACAGGGTAAACATGAACAAACTGAGACAAGGTACTTAAGCTATGTTTTTAGAAAAATAAATAAATAAAAAGGGAGATAACAGTGAAATGAGATTGGATTTACCAAGACAGCCGTATGAGGAAAATACGGGTTACTTGGTAAAACCTATAGCTTGTGACAACCTTCTTTTTTCTTGTACAGTCCCTCACAGGCCTTTGTCAGCATCTTTAGACAAGACAGTACAAGGCAACAATATCTTAGAAGGAAGAAAAAGAAAAAAGAAAGAAAAAAAATTACAAAGGCTCCAATTAGAGACAGGATGGAAAGGTAGTAAGTCACCATCAAGAAATCAAGACAGCTTGCTTCCGAAGCCGGACCTCACGGTGAGTACAGACTAAGCTGGGTACACCCTTAATGCAAACTGTCATGAACATACTCGAACAGTAAAAAAACCCTACAATACATATTTTGGACCTCTCAAACACATTGAACATTGCACTTAACGCAGTAAATTTAAAGTCTATTCCATGAAAGGAGAACTTCCATGCCTATGAAAATCAGTATGTTCCAGCTTTGGTTTTCTAAAAGTAAAGCATTTTTAAGTCTGATTTGACTATCTACAGCGACATCTGCATAGTCTTAAAGAAGTTCTGAACTATCCTAACCTGTACCTATGAAATTTTCTCTTCATTTAACATAGGCTTATCTTTCCATTAATTTAAGAAACTAAAGCCAACAAGCATGTGAGGTTTCCAGGTTTGTTTTTTAAATGTAATAAAAAGTATGGTTTCAGAAAGGCAACTTTATGCACAGCATTTTGGGAGGTGTATTCCTATGGAAAGCTGCCTGGTGGAAAAGGCCCTGGGGGTGCAGGTGGACAGCTGGCTGAACCTGGGGGTGCCCAGGTGGCCAAACAGGCCCATAGCATGCTGGCTTCGATCCAAACAGTGTGGCCAGCAGGGCTGGGGCAGTGAGCATCCCCCTGTACTCGGCACTGGTGAGGCTGCACCTCATAGACTGTGTTCAGTATTTGAGGGATGTACAAGAGGGACGTAGAGGTGCTGGAGCGTGTCCAGAGAAGGGCAACGAAGCTGGTGAAGGGTCTGGAGCACAAGGCTTAGAGCAGCTGAGGGATCTGGGGTTGTTTAGCCTGGAGGAGACTCGGGGGGCATCTTACCGCTCTCTATAGCTACCTGAGAGGAGGTTGTAGGCAGGTGGGGGTCTGTCTCTTCTCCCAAGTAACTGTTGACAGGACAAGAGGAAATGGCCTCAAGTTGCACCAGGGGAGGCTTGGATTGGATATTAGGAAAAATTTCTTTGCTGAAAGGGTGCTCAAGCATAGGAACAGGCTGCCCAGGGAGGTGGTGGAATCACCATCCCTGGAGGCATTTGAAAAAATGCATAGATGCAGTGCTTAGGGACATGGTTTAGCTAGGGACTTGTCAGTCCTGGGTTAATGCTTAGACTTGATGATCTTTAAGGTCTTTTCATCCTAAATGACTCTATGATTCTGTCTAGGTAACAGCATGTGAATATAGGCACACAATTTGCTACTCTGTCCCTTCTGCTTTTAGAACATTTTCAAAACTCTGTATTCTTTGGGAATATTTTTGGAATTGCTGGGGAAAAAGGAAACTTACTATGACATTAAGATGGTCAAAATTAACACACTGAGCAAAGACACTAAAAGTACTTATTATTTAAAGCCTATTCTTATGAAATAGTGTTGGGGTTGAACAGGAAAAAAAAAAATGAAGTCAACTGGGTGTACTTCTCCCCCCATTTTCACAACTCAAATTACTCATCTGTCTGTAAATATTTCTCTGCAAGTCATGCTTTGTCCAGAAGCTTTTTTTTTAACAAAAAAACCAGAATACAAATGAAAGTACAGTCTCTTACAAAAATTACTTGAAAAGCACAAAAAAAGAAAAACTGAAGTAGTTTTTCACCAGTTTTTATCTTCCCCAAAACCATATTTTGGTGTGTTACAATATTTACATTGTTAAATAACTACCAGTTCGTAGAATTGCATTTTTAAACCTGGAAAAATTAAACCTGCACATTTTACAGGGGGTGGGGCAGCATTTCAGTTCACAAAGAGCAAATGAACTTTCAAAAATTTTATATATGAAATGCTAATAAAGAACACCTACAATTTGCAAGCTACAGTAACTGTGAACTGTAGGGTAAGGAAAGAAAGAAAACTGTTTCCTTCTCAAACACAAATGACCCAGTTTACGATGCTAAAATGTACAAAAGGAAAAGGAAATTTGATGGCCACAAAATACATGGTTTTTTCCTTAGTAAATGGTTTTCACTCACCATAGGTTATCGAAGCAGATAAAAGTTAACTGGACAAAAGAGAGAGGAAGAGTAGTATGCTCCCTACTCAATTATCCAGCCTATTTTTTCTAGTACTTACTTATGCAATAAGGCTTTATTCAGTCCTAAAATTATTAACAGGGAGGGAAACATTAAAATTACCGGATCTACTTAGTAAAACCAGTTAGCTTAGAGACAAACACATCAGGGAAAGGGGAAGGGAAAGTCTTAGCGTAAAACTTAGTTCCATTTCAAAAAAACTAAGAAAATTCAGTTAAGCAAAAGAGCTTAAGTCTGCAAAGACTACTTTCAAAAAGCTGATCCTGCCAACCTCATCCAAGCATGACAAAAATTGTTCAAAGGTCCATGCTTACAGAGGCTGCCTAAACAAATCAGAACTACTTCTCTCTTAATATGACGGATTATTTTAACACAATGGGTCTGATTTTATAAATTAGACTATAACATGCAGATCAATTACTTTGTTACAGTATTCTGTTTTTCTGATATTTTACTCAAAAAGGTTTTTAAATGCTTCCTTATCCTTCTAATTTTCTAATTTCCTCTGAGAAGCTGATTGTTCTTTGTGAACAGTATACTATATGCAGAATATTTTTGAAGTGAAAACTCTCTGCAATATATTCACTACATACAGATTAACAAAAATAATACCGTGTTTAGCAGCACAAACACACATGCAGTGCTCCAAAGCACATAATTGTAAATAATATTTTTATCAAACCACTTTTAGTATGACATGCTCTGAAAGTGATTAAAATTAACCCCCTAAAATTCAACACCAAGCCTTTTTCAAAAAACAAACCACAGCATCACAGATATTACAAATTGAAAACTTGTAGAAAATGTAGTAAGGTGATCAAAATCATAGCTATTGTCAAGAATGTTTCCTTCTATAAAGATACTCAAAGTTCTTAAGTATTGGGGAATTAAGAGAAAGCTTTAATTATTCTGATATTCCAAGGTCTACAATGTGACCATTTCTTCTTATTCAAAGTAAGATGTATTACTTCAGGTGAGACCGGTTTTAGTAATCAAACTATATATTTATGAATGGTTTTGCCTGGAAAGTGTTAGCTATGAAATCATGCCTTTTTTTTTTTTTTTTTTTTTTTTAATGAAATGGGCTATACATTCACATAGTGCTTTTTATAAATATTCGGGATTACATTCTGAACTACATAAAAATAAAACTGAAAATAAATATAATTTCCAAACTGAAATTAAGACACCAAACAAGAAACCTCATTCACATATCATTTTATTTTTTCATTTCATTTCATAATTTGCTTCCTTAATAATAAAACAAATCTTATTTTCACACATTAGAACAGTTTTTAGCATAAACATCAGAGCAAGAGGCTTTAGTATCAGATTTTAACCTTGCCTTGCATTTCTCGTTTTTCTTTAAGCACTACTTTTCACTGATTTAAATTATCTTCTGAGCATTTTGACTTGATGCTCAACACAGGCTTTCTCCTAAACATGACTTTTGCTAACGAGCATTAATATACAACTTCATTCAATCAATCACTGTTTCCACATACATTCAAAGCCTTCTTTTTAACACTTATGACAACATATTTGCTGATACTTTTAAAATTTCATTAATCTTTGTTTCAAATAAAAATGGAAGCAAACTGAAATTTACAAAACAAAATTTTATTAAAGAAAACTTGAGTGTGCTTGAATTATCAAAATAAGATTTAACAGAAACAGTTTGTCATTAAAGGTCTACAGTCAATTAGCAAAATTGTTCTAGTAACCAGACTCCACACAGTTTTCAGGCATGCAAAAGCAGAGAATGGTGCTTTTGGAAAGCCTGCCTAACATTTTTGTAGGTTAGATACCTGACTGCTGCTGGGATTCCATTAGGAATTGAGTGTCTGCTACTGTTTGTTTGGGTTTTTTTTTCCTCAGATGGTTTCTGGCACCTAATGTTCTCCATTAACTTCATCCAGAACTTTAGATTCTCTTTACTGATCTAACTTCATCCCCTTCAAATTGAATTAGGAGTTAGTACATCCAATCTTTCACCACCTGTTTTTCAAATGGAAGCCCTCTACTTTTTCAACTTTCAGTTCCCAAATTTAAGCTGAATGAATATAATTCGAGCACTATAAAGAGTTCTCTGCTCCTGCAAAGATGACTACAACCAAAAATCAAGGCAAAATATTTTCTCTGGAACAGAATCTGAAAACATGTTTGATAGTAGGTAAATAAATGTCAAGATTAGCTTCACTCTGAAGTCCACAGATGGAGCACCATGACTCTGTTCTGTTTATAAATCTGGCTTCCCTTTTGATTTTGCATTCATTTATAAAACAGCACTCTCACTAAAAGTTGAGGAAGGCTCATGTATACAGTATTTAAAATTTTAACAGATTACAGCAAGTCTACATGTAACACTGCCATGATTCCAAATCTAATTATCAAGAATTTGTTTTATTTTTCAAAAGGTATTCAAGTTTTCAATGACTAAACCAGCACTTCATAACAAAAGTTTTTATCCACTGTACAGAGATGTATTTTCAAGTAAAAGAATCATATCCTAGAACTACTTACCAAATAAACTGAGAATGAAATAGATTTCTTTTAAGGCAGAAGTTCAATTATATACCAGGTTAAAAGCCACCACAATATTAATTATAACTAACTCGTTTGACATGTAAAAATTTGCATTCATAACTAGTAACTCCCGTGCTAGCTAGAACTCTACTGATGTTCCAGGAAGCTCAGCTGGAGATATAGTTACCCTCAGAGGCTAAAGCTATGCCAGAGTAAAGTCAACCTACTCACTACTTTTTCATTATTAAACAAACTGCGCTCATTTATGTTAATAAGTTATATAAACTATTTAGAAAGAGGAAGTATGAAATATTGACAATGACAAAACAGATTTTAAAAAGCTATCATTGAAAAAGTTAGAATACATACATATTCAGAGGAATTTCAATGCTTAAAACCAGATTCACAATGTTCATCCAGTTGCAGATTAGTGTACTAAAAAAAGTTAAGAAAATACTTTGTGTTTCAGTTCAACTGCACTTGATTCAAGTACAGCTTGGGAGTTGGGTGATATAAATTAAATATGGTCACTGCCTCAGCAGCCAGAAGTAGAGAAAAATGTACATGTTCACAGGATAAATAGAAGTCTCTTCTTTTGACGAGGGGCAGGAGGGAGCTATCTCACTCCAATACGGGAGGTCATCCACTCCAAGCCTTGGCATAATCTGGAAGACAAAGAGATGTTATATCGGTACTAGTTCTAGTCCAACATCATTACAGAATTTGCAAATTTGGAGTTTAAGCGATGAAAAAAATCCACAAAGTTCAATAAAGAAAAGGAAAATACAAAATGACCCTCTGCAAAGATTAGAAATAAATTCTTTCAGGAAATTCACGTTGGTGTTAATAGTATTCTAATTTACCACACATTACTATACTAAGCAGTAAGCATTTACCCTTCTCCTGTCAAAGCACAACAGGACTGAATGTGCCATGGGTGATCCTTTATGGAGCTGAGGGTGAGGTATGTAGATATTTCAGCAGCTGTCATGCAACCTTTCATGTCCTGCTTGTTCGCAAAGATGAGAACTGCAGCCTTCCGCAAATCCTAGAAGTAATTTAGAGTATTCATAATAGTTATTATAAAGAACTAAAGGGTTATTGCATTAACTGAATTTCTTAAAAGAACTGTATTCAAGCTAATCTACAATTATACAGCAGCATGGAGTTTTAACACATTAAAAATTAATTACATTAAGAATGAAGAAACCAATTTATTCAGAAGCATTCTCTACAACGGAGAATGAAATTCTAACATACTATATGACTAATCTTTTGGTATTGACCACATGTTCATATGTTAACTAAAGAAGGTCTTGTTAAAATGTATTTCATAAAGCTCCAAACCATCCATCCAGCAGAATTATTACTGGATAAACATTCCAAAATCTACATTAGATATTATTCAAATGGAAAAGCCTACTAGATATCATTCCCTTGAAAATACTTTTGACTTCTTTAAACAAGTTCTGTAGTGATTAAAGCGGTAGTTTAAGAAAGCTACCTAAATTCTTGTAAGTTTTATCTTGTTCCAAAAAAGGAGCTCTAATAACGCTGCAGCAGCTTTAGTAAAAACAGAAACTAATAAAATGTTGGTTTGTTTCTATATGGAAATTAGGATACCACACAGCAATGAGATAAGAACTGGGATGTATGGTTTTAGGAGTGCAGAAGGGTAAACAAATGCAATATCCAGGAAGCTGACAGTTGTAATTAAAAGTGTTCAATACATTTCATTGTATATTGAATTCTGAGACGATTTCTCCATCAAGAAAAGAAAAAAAACCAAACAAAACACCTTTCTGGTTCAATGTTGAAAATGCACTCCTACATGTAATCTAGTCTAGGCCTACCAACGGTTTTCAAGGGACAGCGTATTAAAATCTTTATAACACTGAAAGCTAATAAACTACATGGGAAAACTTCACTATAAAAAGTCATCTTCCCACCTTTTTGGTAGTGTATTTGCTTCTTACTACCAGACCCAAACTACATTAATATTAAACTTTAAAGTGAAAACTCACTTATTTGAAACAATGCAAATCTCTCAGCGAAATGAACTTCAGTTACTTGCACTATACTAAATCCTCTTCCTTCAAAAATGAAGATCCTTAGATTTAAAACAACCCTAACTTAGCTTGAGTGTGATCACAGAAGGTTTTAATGGGCTTTAGCTAATCCAATATAGATGTTAATTTAGGATGTTTGAGGGAGTTGACCCAGTGTTGAAGAGTCGTCAATACAACATATAATAATAAAACTACAAAAAAAAGTAATTCAGAAGGGAACTGAACTGAAACTGATTTATCCACAGTATTATACATGTGCCTTAATTTTAAGGAACAGGACTAAAACAAACAAAAAAGAGAAATGGAATTGCCTACTTTCTAAAATAATATAATAAAAAGTTTCTTGACATTTTCAACATTTAACAGAAAGAGAGAGAGTGTGGTGGTGAATCTAGTTACATTAATATGAAGCTTAAGGTTCTTTTACAAGTTCAACATTTGTAAAGAGTGATTTGATTACAATCAAGCAAGTCCTATTTCAAGAGTGCTTCATAGTAATTTTCCTATTTATTTATGATTTACGTGGTTTTAAAATGTGACCAACATACACATACATTTAGGCTCAGAGATTTTTTTTGTGACAGTGTAATTTTTGTTAACATACGAAGCATGTAATTTTATTTGACTGTTACAACAAAAAACCCCTACTATCCCAACTCCCCACTGTACCTCATGAGCCAGCATTCTATAAAGTTCTTCTTTTGTAATAGAAAGTCGCTCTCTATCAATGCTGTCAACAACAAGAATGATGAACTAGGGGAAAACACAATAGTACAGTATGTAAGTGCAAAGTATAAATTTCAAAAAGCACGTTTTCCTACCACAAGTCTTCCTATATAAGACAGACATAAGACTTTCGGATCACACCAGAAAATAGAACAAGAGGTTTAAAATCAGTTTTTGGCTAGAGCCCTGGGATTCATACATGAAGATTATAGTTTCAAAATTAAAAAAAAAATAAAAGAAAATAAAAAGATTGTGCTTGTAAATTTCAGCACTGCTACTAAGATCTGCTTTCACATACTATGGTTAAATCTCTTTGGTGGATCTTCAGGCCCTACATCATACCCAAAACAGTGATGTAGGCACCAAAAGCACCTACAGGTAGTGGATTACATTTAAAATGTGGATGACAAAATTGATATACTGTTATCAAAGAAAACAGCTATTACTGTCCACTACTTGCCTACTCAGAAAACTATAGGGTGGGTTTTTTTTTCCAGGAAACTGAAATCGAAGCTCCCTCTCTTGAAAGAAGCATTTTCAGTAATTCATCATCATCTTACAAGGCTTAAGAAATATTACCTCCTCAGAGTAGTACATAGACCTCAATAAGCTATCTATAGGGCTTAGCACTAAGTTGTTGCACAACACCTTAAAATTTGCAAAGGACCCGTGCAACTGGCCTCTCACTCATGACTTTGCACCCTTCCAACTAGGCACCTGGAGATGGCTGCAGCAGTGATTTTATCCTTACCATTCCTGCAAAGCACATTATTCTCATAGCCACCCATGCATTTGTGAATCCTGAGACACTGCTCGGTCTGGTATGTCAGGTGTCCCATGAGAAGCCATTGCCACTGGTATGAACGTTAACTCTTCTACCCTACTCTTTCTGCCCCTGGTTTTGCACCTTCTATTTTATAGCTCTACACCAGAGAAGAAAGAGACCTGGCATTCCGCAGTAGGCATTACTCTAGTAAATGCTCATAAGCATTACACAATAGTATGTGTACACAAACTGTAACCACTGATCACTGCTCTGCCCACAGTGTGCTCCAAGCAGCGCTAACAGCATCATAGGTGGGAACAACGAGTAGGGAGATCAAGCATGTTCTGATAAAAATTATACAGATACTGGGGTGGGGCGGGGTGGCAGTGGCAGCAGTGAATTACAGGGAACACATGCTACACTGGAGAGGAAACCAAGGAGGTGACATTCATCTGAGAGACACCATCACTTCTCTGCCCAGATGGGAATCCTTCTCTCTTTAACTCCTTGTTGCCACCACCACCCCCCGCCCCCGCTGATAACTTAACCAACGTAACTCCCTCCCCCCTTTCCTCTCCCCCCAAATCTTGTGTCTGTAAGCTTGTCTCAACATCCTTTCGGTGAGAACACAATCCTACTCTTAAAACAGAACTGCAGAATTAGGCATTTAAGTTGAAACTAATTGGGGCAGGTATGCACTGAAAAGCTTATTTGTGGGGTTTTTACATTACTCCAAAGATTTTGTTTAGATTGCTTCAATTTACAGATACGGAAAGAGAGAAAAGAGAGATAGCAACAAAAATGGAGGATTATAAATCACCACTATAATTTTCCAACATATGCTCCAAATCACTTTGCCTTATAAAATTAATGAGATTCATTACCCACTGAAAATGACCACACGGTATGAAAAACGGTATGAAATACCAAGTCAATTTAATGCTGCTGTGACTTTGAGATGTCTAGCAGATGAGGAAGAACAGTACCTATCAGGGAAGCTAGGATTAGCATACTAAACAGACCACTTTTCTTCCTCAAATATTTCTAGCAGACAAAGCTTCTAAGCAAAGAGAAAGTTCTTCTTTCCAAGTGCTACAAAGCACTGGATTTCAAACACTTACTAGCCAGAATATGATTAAGAACAACCCAAAAGGATCAAAGAAAAGAACTAATAAATCCATCGCCCCAAATTCCAAAATCAAAGATTCTCAATGGACAAATGTCAAGAATGTATTGTTATTGTACCAGATAATGCTGGCAGAAGTCTCTTCACCCTCATGTGCATTTGTCTTAGATGTAGCTATACTTTTCTAGGTAAAATAAAAAATAAGTTTAGAATACCAGAGATGAAGGTTGATATGTCATCACCAGACTTTCAGTAGATAAAAAGTTTCTGAACATCTGGGGTGGATCACTATAATCTGCCCTCCTTCAAAGGGCAGCACAGGACAGAAAACCTAACTTTACAGGAGGATGGAATGCTCATATAGTAAGTAATATTTACAAGAGATCTCTGCTTTTAGTAGAAATGGTAAGAAATTAAATAGAATTTTTTTTACATCAATGTAATCTGGTTTGGATTACAGAGGCTACATTTGATTGTCTAGGAGAAAAGTCTACCTTCACAGTTTATACCACAGATCAAACAACATTACTGTAAAGAATACAGGAAAAATACTTCAAATATTACCAGAAAATTGGCTGCATACCAGAGACATCATACACTTTTTGGGTTTATTCTTTCTCCAAAAGACTGAACAATAATACAGCTGCAATCTTTATATAAATCTACTAATATTCCTAATAAATAAATTAAGTACAAAAAAATTAGTGAATTTGAGATTTCAAAGCAGCTTCTCATACCTCTGTGTTTGAGTAATAGGTATTCCATGATGACCGTAATGATTCTTGTCCTCCAATATCCCACATTAAGAAATGAGTGTTTTTCACCACTATTTCCTCTACATTGCTTCCTATGGTTGGAGAAGTATGAACCACTTCATTCATTAAGCTAAAGGAAACAATACCATACCATAAAGACCAGCCAGTAAAATCCACAAGGCCTGTCACAGCTCAATTACAACAAATCTATTGTAGAAAAGGTAAGTATGTGTAACTCTGATAAAAAAAAAAAAAAAGATTAAAAACATAGGCATATTTCAAAAGCCATACATTTGAATTTTTATAGAAATAAAGTAAATATTGAAGAACAATTGTTTAGTAAAAAGATTAGTTCAACCTGAACTTGGACTAAAAACCGTGGTTGAAAAGTTCTAGTGTGCTTTTGTAGCAAAGACTATAGACACGGTTAAAGACACCAGCAGCAACAAATAAGCACATAAAAGGCTTACAACAAATGGATAAGCACCTGCATTGCAAGAGGTTTCCCTTTTTAAAGGACACGCTTTATCAGATACTTAAAATGCACTTGTTCCAAAGCAGAAGCTGCTATTCTAAGGATCCCAAATAAGGGGAACGCTAAACTGCAAAATATAAATCAGAATATAATCTTATCAGAACACTCAACTTAGTAACTCAATATTAAAAACAAGTTCCAAAGGACTGTTTGTTTACATAGCTGAAAATGTCTCAGTTCTACCTTAAACTTTGTCAAAACTACCTAGAAAAATGTTACTTTGGAAAACATTCATCCTCTGCTGCCTTTGTACCCAAATACATTTGCAGTAATTTGGCTATATCCTCTTACTTTTCCACAATTACAATAGCAATTATGTTCCTGCCAATATTCTTGAATTTATCATAGATATTCTTGTAATGCCAGCAAGATTTGGGTGCAACTCTGCTATTTAAAATGCTTAAGGTAGGACCTAGACAAGATAAAATACTATTTTGAGGAATCCTCCATCACAGATTTTTGACACTGGTATTAGGAAACATTTGGAAACATTTATGGATTTTTGCAGAGTGGTGACAATTTCCATTAATTTAAAAATCACTTTCTTCTCTGCATTTCTTGGTGACAGGATTATGTCTATGCTTACAAATAAAGATAGGCTTTGACAGCAACAGAACTTGCAGTTCACTTTGTCCTTGTGTGTACAATCTTGTTATTCAATTTACAGTTCAGTTTTAAAACATTGCAGTTCCTTCACTTATCCTTTAAATACTTACTCTGTTTAGAACACCAGATATACCATTAATGTAGAAACTGTGATCTAGAACCCTAGAGTATCCGCCAGGTTGCAAAGCTGAATTTTCAATGATTAAACAGTGACAAATATTAAAATGTAAACAAAACCCCAAAATAGTTCATATACTTACAATTGGTAAAGAATAGTAGTCTTTCCAGCATTATCAAGTCCCACTATGATTACTTTGTGCTCTGCATGTACACAAAAAACAAGAATAAATCAGGGGAAACAGAATAAATCAGTGGAAACAGCAATAATTATAATTCTGTTTAATCACTTTACTGAAGAAAGCAACTGCTTGTTTGTCTTCTTTCAGTAGCTTACACAGAATACTGGTGACTTCAGGACAGGAAAAAACCAAGAAAATCCACAAAGCCTCATCTTCTCTTGAGACTACAGTCTCAGGAGAAGTCAGTACTGGAAGTCTGCATAAAGGAATGGTTACTAATATGACTACTTTTTTAAAAAAAAATCTAGTTTTAGAAAGAAAACTACAATGAACAAATATAGTAGTGTATCACCTTAAGAACATCACCAAACACCTAAAGACTGCACAAAATATTAGCCTAACACTCAAAGCTCAGTAATAACCACTTACGGGACCACCATCTTACTCGCACAGTAAGAACTAAGAGGAAAGCTGTATTTTGAACAGATCACAAATTCCAACACTGCAGTTTCTGAACTGAAAAGTCACAGAATGGTCGAGGATGGAAGACAGCTATGGAGGTCACCTGGTCCAACCCCCTTGCTCAACCAGGGCCACCTAGAGCCAGTTGCCTAGGTCCGTGTCCAGATGGGATTTGAGTACCTGCAAGGTGCAAGTTCAACCTCTCTGGGCAGCCTGTGCCAGTGCTCAGTCACCCTCACAGTGAAAAGGTGTTTCCTGATGTTCAGAGGGAAGCTCCTGTGCTTCCAGTTTGTGTCCACTGCCTCTGATCCTGTCACTGGGCACAATTGAAACAAGCCTGGCTCTGTTGTCTTTGCACCCTTGCGTCAGGTATTCATATATATATTAACAAGATCCCCACTTCAAGCCTTTTCCTCTCAAGGCTAAACAGTTCCAGCTCTCTCAGCCTTTTCTCATATGTGGGATGCTCCTGTCCGTCATCTTTGTGGCCCGTCACTGGACTCTCTCCAGTACGCCATGTCTCTCTTGTACTGAGGAGCCTGGAACTGGACACACCACTCCAGGTGAGGCCTCACCAGTGCTGAATAGAAGGGAAAGATCACTTCCCTTGACCTGCTGGAAAGCCCATCTTATAGAAAACTGACCTTCAAGCTGCTGCAATGTTATTTTTTTCCAGGCACAGGGGAAACAAAAGCAAAACCAAACAGAAACAAGAACACCCCCACCCCCCCCACCCCGAACTTAGATGGTTATCTATAGTTAATGCTTAGACTTTCAGATACAGCAGCACAGCCAATTAGAATGATGGTTCTTTTGATATATATGTGAAGTTTGAAGATACCAATCCACTTACTGACAAAAAAGCAAATCACTTGAGAGCAGAGAATTTACAAATGGATACTAGAAGTAAAACTTGCATAAAAAGTCTGTGAACAGACTAACTTTTGAAAGGGTAATATTTAATATTCTAGGGCACTTATTCCAAAGCAAAACATGGTTCACAGCTTAAAGATTTCCTCTCAAATGCCATATTTGATCTACAAGACTTACAACAAATTACTAAAAGCTCAGAAGATCTATTATAAATATTAAATTGGTGGGGGTTTTTTTCCCATAAGTGGGTGGTCGAAGGAAAAATAGAAGTATTTTTGTTTTGGGTTTTGGGTTTTTGAAACCCATTTACATATAATAACCTAGGTCTTTTCATTCTGAAAGTGATTTTAATAAAATGTCTCTTGCTTGGGACTTTCAGTAGTTTTGTTATGTGATACAGCCCTAACAAATGTTGAAATGTATTTCATTGTATAAGTTCCCCTACTGATGCATCCTGCCAACACATTCCAAGGAAAGAACATTTTCTGGCCTTAAATCCACTGTATCTTTAACCCCATAAACAGCACCACCAGTAATTAATAACCTTTCCCAATACATAAATGGTATGAAACCCTCTCTGCTTTCAACTCTAATAAACCATGCCACATTGCTAGACTGTCAATCTCTTCTTCAAATCCAGTTAGATTTACAAGGATTTCAAAGTTCAAACATAGCAACACCCTTCTGCTGTTTTCAAAACAGCTACATTGTCAACTACTGCCTAAGAAGATTACTTTACTTTTGCAACATTCTGTTTGAGTTATTTTCAAGGAGGAAAAGAAAAGGAGTCCCAGCCAGGCATTACACTGCTTTTTCCCACCTTCAAATCAGAATACAATGTTTTACTTAGGAACAAAAAAGCAAAGTATTGGATGAAACAATATCACACTACTTGCAATGAAAAAAAAATCTCCATTGAGATGACTGTTTTTGAAAGCCATTGAAGCATGAATGGTTCAACTCTAGCTGAGGAACAAAAGGTACAGCTAATCTGCATTACTCCATAGTCAAATGGTATTCTATACAGTAACTGAATAAGCACAAACAAGAAACAACCACACAAGTGTTAATTAATGTTGATTTGGGGATGAAAATAAGATTAAAGCATCGGTTTCCACCTTTTAGCAGTGGCAGTTGCTTTTAGAACTGCCATTACATTTATGCCATACATTAACTACATTACATTTAGAACATTCCATTACATCTATGGTAATGGAAAATTCTTCAGAATTTCTATCTGGTTAATTACAGAATTTTTACTTAAAAACACTGCCAAAATAAGACAGAACAAAATTTTAGCAAGACAAGGATTTGTTTAAAAGAGCAACTAGTAGAAGATAGATACTACAATTAAAAGAAAGGACAATTATGGATTAAACCATAGGCAGTGATTTATGCTCATATTTATGTTCTGTACTTACAGATTAAGTCAAATTTCTCCCTTTCACTGGCTGGTATTCAAACTCAGGTTGGGTTCTAGTCATGAATATCTCCCCAATCCACCATGCTCTTGGCAAAGAAAGGAGAAAATTCATAACAGAGTTGCCAGAGCAGAAGAGCAGCATCTTTATAAATCAGGTAGAAAGAGCAGAAAAAAATAGGTAGAAGAAGTAGGTATATGCAGGGAAAAACCCCCACAGTATTAGGCTACTGTTTAAAAGAATCCAAAGAATTCTGTTATATCAACCATCCCTGGCAGACTATTAAAACATATATATATATATATATATATACACACACACATATATATATATATAGTATTGTTAAAAAAAATATCTCTGGCAGTCTAGTATTATAAAATGATAGGACAGTGAAGATGATCATCTTGCATATGTTAGAAGAAAGATGTAATATGCTCCTTTCTTCATTTACTCGTCTATATTTCTCTGTGGTAAAAGGACTCAAAAGTGAAGATTAAATTCTCACAACTTTGCCCTTTGCTCTTTCCAATTTGCAAAAACTAAAACTAAGAAAATAATCTAAATACTTTAATGATGAGCAAGGCTCTTCCAACATATTTGAAAGAAAAAATGAATACTGGACAGGTTACCAATATTTTTTAGGCCATGAAATACAAAACCCACATCTAGTCCCAAAGAACAATAATCTTGAGGACTTCAAGGCTGAAGACAGAATGCAAATAGAAATTTGCTTAAGAGGAGGCAGGAGGAATAGCATTTTACTAAGCTTCAAAGATACTTCAATACAAGGATTCATACTGCACACTAAAAGCTACCTTAGAGTCTTCTTTCAAACACAACAGAATGCTTAAATACAGCTGTATTTCCAGACTTGATTACAAAAAAGTAGTGAAACTGACAATAGTGTTCAGTAATTGCTGGAAGCAAAATCCATGGGTTTTCCAGATAATGATCTGCTAACTTGACTGTCTGTACAGTCTGGGAACTGTCAGCAAACCTAAGGGAAGTAAACAGTGGAGTTACAGAAGTTCAGCCACCTTGACTTAGAGCTTATCATTATTTGTCTTATAGCAGTTTTTTTAACACATATAGTATTTATTCAGAGCAACGCGGAAGGTTTTGAACAACTACCATTCAAAAAAATTAAAAAACAGATTTGTGAACTTCTTGCAGAACTCTATCTACCACACACATACCTACAGGAATAAGGTATTGACAACTGTCAGAGTTGCCTTTATCAGGGTTGCTGACATTCACTTCTGTTTTTTTCCTTATAGTTTCATTAAGAGCAATCATTATAGTATTGATAGAATGGTAAGTCAAGCAAGTTTTATTCAGCTGCGCTTTAACACAGGCAGTAAGTTAGTTGCTCCACCATTTATATTACTACATGTTGCTCAGAATGTGCCATCTGAGTACTGAATCACAGCATAAGCACATTATTTTTGAAGTCTGACATACTATTACAAGTTATTTTCAAAGTAAGTTCAGTCTCAACTTATGACACTTTATAACAATGTTTAATGGCTGCAGGGCAAAATATTTTAAATGGAAACAATGTTTGGGCAATGTTTTTTGTCAATTTCATTAATTAGGAAAAATAATGAGGAAGCCATCAGTAAGACACTTAGAAAAAAAGTCTATTTTTAAGTCAATTGTTTCTCTTGTAAGTACCTCTATTTCAGTTCACACCATTCAATTACTAATTGATTAAGAGACAATAGGTATTGAGAGCTGAAAGACAGAGAAGTGCTAGCTGTCCTCCCTCCTCCAGGCTTTAACCTCTCTTCTCATCTCCATGACTTCAGTAAACAGGAAGATTAAGACCCTGAAACAGCTTTGACCATTACCACCATCAGCCACTGTTTTAAAGACTACTGCCAAGCTCAAACTGGAAATTAATCCTTCCAAACACATCCACAGAGCTAAACAGATATTCCATGACAGACTGTGCTCAGGGCAGAGACTGCTAGCCTTCTCCTCTTTCATTAGTCACTGACTCACAGATCAGCACAGGCATCACCCCGTTTCCTTAAACTGCTCTGCGATGCAGCTTTTCTTGTTCAACAATCCCACATGCCAGATTTGGAGAGTAGATGGTGCACTGCAATGGAAAAGCAAGTGCATTCTACCAGGAGAGCAGGAAAAGGAGCTAAAGGCTTTCCCCTCCTAGAAGTTCCCATCACAGGTCAAAGCCACACAACACTATTTCAACCATTGCACTTTCCACCATCACCACTCTGGGTCTGCCAGACTGGGCTAACCATAATCAATATGGGCTGAACAAACTGGAATATTTTTTGCTGCATGTATAGTGAGTTGAAATAGGATAGAGAGATTCAACTCCCTGGCAGGAAAACACAGATCATAGGGCTAAACCAGCTGAACACAAATATTAAGAAAAGCTGCTGGAAGAGGTCAGTAGGTAACATTAGTCAACAGACACTTATCAGTAAATGTCTTTAGAAACAGATTAGGTCAAGTCTCTTGACCTTCCTTACAGTACCTCATCTTTACCATTGGAAAGGATGGTAAGAAAATCAAATTGCAAGAGTAGTAAAGATGATATGTAAATTAATAAAATTACACTCAATGTTAGTAGGATCTCAGGTACCTTCATTACAAGGCTTTCCTGCCAGGCAGAAGTCACTCAATGAACTCAGATTTCTATACATTGCACATCTACTCTAACTGCACTGAATCCTACAGCACAAAAATGCATGGGTCTTATTTCAACATCTTAGTTATCGTAAGATGTGCATTTTTCAGAAAGCTACCAACAGATCTTCTTCCTGTCTGTTAACAGTATTAGCTCAACAGTTGGTATTTCTTCCACGTTGTCCAAACATTATTGATCAAATACCTTGCAGATTTGGCATTTTCAGCTCAACTATTATTCACATTTATAAAAAGCAAAACTGCAGTGCATAATTAATACTTGACTGAAGTGCCAACAATTTCCTGTTCTGTATCTTCTAACACTTAGGCACACCTCCTCCCCCATGCTCTACTTGATGGAAGACAGATGGCACTTTCTAAATCTTTGTTTTGTTTAACCTTTCATTTTGCCAGTATCAAGCACTTCAGACTATCAGCACAACCCACACTAGCCATGATGAACTGATGCCATGCTCACACAGACTGGGGTCTATTTGCATCTTTGGAATATTCCCTCTGTATAGTCAAAGTCATTGTGTAAGCTACTGTGCTAGTCTGCTCAACAGTTTAATGGGACAGTCTACGAATTCTCCAAGAAATTGTCTAGATTTGATGTAACTCGAAGACCAGCTCAGTAATCACTATCCTTTATTATTACCAATAATATTATTTGAAGGAAAAAAGTTAAGTAGAGAATAATTTCCCACTAGATGGGGGAAAAAAATATGTTTGAAGAGAATTTTCTAGGGTGGAATTTCAATTTTGGCCATGAAAAGAAACTCACTTTGTTCTCTACAATCACCACAAGAAGAAGGGGCAAAAAAACCCTCAACAAACCACACCAAAGAGAACCCCAGCAACAAAACAAGATCAGAACACACCTCAGAAGCCTCTCCTTGGGACAAAAGCCAAATGGTAAGTATTTCACGGTATTGCCCTATCTATCTCAACTGTGATAATATTTTCTGTTAACATTTTAAACGTATAAATAACTTTCCTTTCAGAAATTAATATACAGTAACAACGGTTTTTCCACTAATGAAATGGAATCAACATAATCTAATGTTGTCATGTACTAGCAAAAAACCAAAGCAAACTCAAAACCTCTTCCTTCCTTCCTGAAGATAAATATTGACATAATAAAGTACCATATAGACCAATACTAAAAGCTACCAGAAGTTATGTCCTGATCAGTTCTCTGCTTATAAATGCCTCTTCAGAGTTCTTCATGGAAGGAGTTGCAGATTACAGTACTCTATGAAAACCAAGACAGTACTTAATAGTTTTCTGGAGAACAGGGGAAACTTTGAGTCTTACCACATGGGTTTTCCAGTTCAAATAAATAAGAATCTTCAAATAAACAACAGCAACAAATTCAGAAGACTGTTCGAAGACTTCAGGAATGATACGGTGGAACAGTGTATGTGGGGGAAAGATAAATAGCCTGGATCTTCCTCCTACACCCATTCCATGAAAAGACAGTTTTGATAGATGGATGTTAACATGTACACACACTGAGGCTTTGCTCTGGTATTTACAGAATTAGAACGGGTTATGTGCACTCACAGTGACAAGATTATTCAAGGGACACCAGGTGTACCTGCCTTCCAAAACTTGGGAAATTGTGTTAGTAACATGTTGAGCACTGCACGAAAAACCTTAACTACCCTTTGAGTAACTTTAAAGCAGGAATGAAGCATACATTTGGAAACCTGATGGGAGAACAGTATCAGTTTGCCTGTTCCAAACTCAAAGCCTCAAGGAAAAACAACACAAACGATAAATTCCTTATTTTATTTTCTCACCAAAGAAGGCTAGGTAAACAAGGTTCATCAAAACAAATAAGGTAACAAATAAAACATAATTTTCTATTTTTATGATAACTGTCTGAGCTAGAGGTGGTGGCCGCCACAAGTTTTGAACTCAGGATTAAGGCATGAGCCATGGCTGCGGGGCTGGGTGCGCCAGGAGGGGAGCACGGAGAGCTGTCCCCTTCCCACCTCACTCTGGGCTTCAGAAGTTATGTTCTTGGGGCAACAACGCAATGTAACTAGAACCTTTGCCTCAAAGGCCCCAACACAAGTTTGGTGGCTTCCTCCTTAATACTGAAGATAAAAATAGCACGACTTTCACAGCAGAGCCCGAGTTAAAAACGGAGGATCTGCAAAGACAAGACCTTCCTTCACCGTCCACCGAAGCTTCAGCCGCTACAACGGTGGAAGATCCCGGCTGAGCGGCAGCAGCGCCAGCAGCGCCGGCCGCGCCGCCAGCCGGGAAGCGCCACTCGGGGTCCGCCCGGGACGGCCGGGGTGCCCGGGGCGGCGGGGCCGCCTCAGCGGGGAGAAACAAAGCCGCCCCGGGCATGAGGCGCCGCGCAACCAGCGCCCGAGGCGCCGCACAAAGAAAAGCCCAACTTTAGCCTGGGCGCGCCCTCCGGGCAAGCCCGGGCAGCAGAGCCGGCCGCCGCCCCCCGCCCGCGCCCCCTCAGCCCCGCTCGCCCCCGCGCCGCGCCGCCCGCCCCCCGTCCCCGCAGCCAGCGCGGACCCCCGCGCCCACCTTGGCTACCGAAGAGACTCCACAGCTTGGCGAAGATCAGTCCCATGCCTGGCCTCGACTCCCCGCCGAGCCCCCAGCGCACCCAGGGCTCAGCCAGGCGGCGGTGCCGGCTCCGCGGCTCCCTTCGGGCAGACGCAGCCCGCAGCGGCCCCGGGGCAGCGGCAGGGCGGGGGGCGGGGGGACGGGCACACGGCACCGCCCCTCCCCCGGCCAACGGCCGCACGGCGCGAGGGGCGGCCCCAACGCCTACGCGCCTGTCGCGCCGCGTCACGCCGTGCGTCATCACGTAGGCTCGCGGCGGGGCGGTGCTGCGCGCGGGCGGCGGTGGGGCCGGGCCGGGCTTGTCCCCGGGGCTGGCCAAGAGACCAGGGGTCTGGGGTCTCGCACGGCCGGGGAGCGGGGAGCCGCCCCGCAAGGGAGGGGTGCGGCGCAGTACGCTGCTCTCCCGGCCGGGGTGGAAGCGGCCCCGGCGCCGTGGCCGGCCTGCGCTGGCAGCGTTCTTTCCCCGTCACCGTGTCGTTCGGCCGGGCGGTGCCGTGGCTGGTCCGCGGTCTTCGTTGGCGGTTGGGAAGGGCTTGCTGTTTTTAATGCTCTCGGTTCTTTCCCGTATAGTAAAGCATTACAAACGCCTTTTCAGCGCTGTGCTAGAGGTTCTTGCATATCGACCCGTTGCGTGGGTCCCGCAGGTTTCTTACTCGGCAGCATCTTGGGGAGGGCCAGTGTAAGAGCACGAGCTCTGCTCCGCCTTAGTGAAGGAACCTGCAGGCACTTACCGGCAGGAGGGCTAGAAATACAAAACCTGTCATTTTAATCCACCCAGCAGCATTTAAGCTTGGTCATGTGGGGAAGAAAAAAGCGCTGCACCAACGTTTTGTCAAATAAGTTTCTTTATATACTGGAGCTGTATGTTGAACTCACGGTCTGAGCTGCTGCAGCGCCGCAAACTCATTGCTGCCCCGTAACACAGGGACACGCCGACCCTACCACCGGCAACGGTGCGGGCAGCTGCTCCGGGACTCAAACGGCGAAACCCCGGAGAGGGAGGAGGGCGCTGCGGCAAAGCGGGCTCTGCCCGCGGGGGAAGCTCCTGCGGCGGCAGGGGTGCTAAGGGTGCTGCTTGCGCAGGCCGCGCTGGTGGCTCTCGGCTTGTGGGCCAGGCCCGCAGCCGCCCTTCCCGCGGCAGAGCGCTGCAGCACACCGCCACTTGCCGGCTCCGCCGCGGCGTGCCTGGCTGCCATGGTAACGGCAAGGCCGGCACCGCCCTGTCGTCCTCCGGCCAATCCGTGGCGGCCTCAAAGGCGGGACTTCCTGCCGCGGCCGCGGAGGGGGTGGGAGAGCTCTGGGGCGTGGCGGTAGGTGGCTGCCTGGCCGCGTGTCGGGGTCCGCGCGCTGCCGCGGGCGGGGGCTGGGCCCGGCTCTGCGCGCCCCGCCCTTCTCGTGGCGTCCCAGGGCCGGGCCTCTGTCCCCTCGGTGGGGCGGTGGCGGCGGGCAAGTGTCCCGCTGGGGTGCGCCGCCTCTCGGATACCCCTGGGCCTGGCTTGAGGTGCTGCACAAGGCCTCAGCGAGGCTGCCAACAGCTCCGCCCCCTTCCCACCCCACCCCCGGCGCTTTCAATAGCGGGGCCGGTGGGGCAGCAAGGGGGGGGAGCCCCGAATTCCGCTCCCCACAGCAATGAGCCGACTGAATTTTCCGTCGTGTGGGAAGGGGTGGGGAAAGGTCGTTGGAAAGTTAAATGTTGCCCGGCTTCTCTGGGTGCTGGCTGCCTTTGCCTTAGGTGCGGTGGTAGATCAAAGCCAGGTCCGCATTGCGTCCCCACGGTAGCTCCCGACAGCGGCAGAGGGGGATCCATAAGGAGATAGTGAACAGGGGGTGATGCTCCCGCAGGGGCTGTCTTCTGAAGTCAGTTTAAGCCTTCCTTCGGGCAAGGTGTACGGCACAGCAGGTAGAAGAAATAACGCTTGCAGGTTTTGAACTTGCCTCCTGCTGGTTTGTTTGAAGTTTGACTGTTGTGTCTGAAGAGGCACATACAGTCTCCGTCATCCTTCCCACCACACCTAAATTTGCAAACTTTTATCCTGTCCCTGCTCAACGGTGTTCCACAGCCTGGAATATTGCAAGCTGTTTGGTCTTCCCTTATTGGAAAGCCATTCCCCCCCTGCAGGTCATCACCTTTCCCCGCACCTCTCTAAGCTACATGGTATCTTTTCTGAGATAATGGCCACTGAAAGGGCATGAGTGCAGGCTGAAGCTGCAGGTTGTGTGAGTGTGCTCTGAAAGTGGTTTTAAAATTTCCAGGCTGCTTACAATGGTTTGGTTCTTCTGACTGCTCTTTTTAACCAAGGAATTGCTTTTCATTTTTGTGTTGTTCCTCTTCCTGAACTAACAATTTGTGGCTTTCTTGTATTTATCGTTTGAATGGATGTGTTGAGTCCATATGCCTTACGGTTGCTATGACAGAGCAGCTCTTCTGCAGCAATGTTTTGTACCAGGCCCTATGAACTAGTCGGGGTCAAGTCTTAACTTCTGTTATGTGTTCCTTGACTTCCTAAAGTATGGTATAGCACAGATGTGGCATCATGATTCTATGTGACATCTATCCTGTCTATATGGGGAGAAGTGAAATCTCCTTGGTTTTATTCCTGCTTTTCTGTTGGTCCTTATTATATTGCAGGCATTGTAGTATACTTGCCATCCTGTTTAGAAGGGGAGTGGTTTCTAATGTAATACAAGTTTTCTGGTTTGGTATGAAATTTCAAACTGTAGAGATTCTGCATTATTTGTTGACATAGTTGTCTTGTTAATTCATATCATGGGACTAGGTTCCCTTTAATAATATGTTTAGGGAACTTCATTACAGTTCTGTCATTTGTTTGCAATGTTTTCGACCAAGGGTTTTTGATTTTGAACACCTACTGACTCGTGTTTCATGGTAGTAGTCAGTCACATTTTAAAAACGAGGTAGAAACAAGTCTTGTTGCCAACATGCTGTCAGATCAGTAGTTGGTTTTCCATGAAGAAGTAACTCTAATTATGAGATCATAATTACCATGAGATCATAAAATAACCATTTAACATCCCCAAAAGATATCTTCATAATGTTAAACAAAAGTAACTGACAGGGCTCATAAGTAACACGTATTTCTACCATTTTCAAATATCTGCTTAGTTCTTTTCAGCTTTCCAGCTCTTTAAAAAGTTCACAAGTATGGGATTTTTTTTTAAATGCTAGTTTATTATGCTTCTGAAGAAAAAAATTCCAAATGTGAGCCATATGTGGGGTTTTTGGGTGCGTACCCCCCCCCCACCACCCTTAGCATAGGCATCCTAGGATAACAGCTCAAAGGCATGTCACATTGTCTGAACTATTAAAACTGAACTTTAGTAATTTCAGTTGTAGTATTAACTATTGTAGTACTATTGGATTTAGTAGAAATATCATGGTAAATTATTTTAGGTATTTTGTTAAGAGTCTAAAAAGAAGCTCATTAATTCCATTACAGTTTCTTTCTTTCAAAGGCTGCTAATGTTGGGAATAAGGCTTTGAAACTCCTACAGGTGAAACTGAAAACTGCCTTTCTCTGGGCTCAATAATTAAGTCACAAAATGATGTTCTTTTAGTATTAAAACTTCAGCTGAACCTGAAATACCAAAAAAAGGTATTTTTGAGGCAGTTTGTGACAAATAAGTAAAAGTGACAAATAGCCTTTTAGTCAAATAGAATTAATACCAAACTCCCGCGTATTTTCTCCAAGTATGTTTAATGCAATGAAAATGTAGTATGTTAGTATTCGAATTCCCTTGTTATGGATTGAATAAACCTCAGTGATGGGTACAGGTGTTCTCACTTTCCCTCCATGTAAGTTAGTATAAATAAACTATTAAATTTTTAGGAAGTCTCATTTCAGACTGAAGTGTATGTAATCTTTCAAAATTGAGGCAATATAGTGGTGGGTAGATAGAACTTGGGAAAATAACCGTATTTTATTACTAACAGAGAAAAATAAACAGAAAATAATTACGAAGAATAGAAGCTGCATCAGCGCTGAGCTACAATAGGGGCTTTAAAGCTGGGCTTTGCTGAAGGAATTAAGGCAACATCTGAAAATTTATTGTAGCTTTTAACCATGTAGTCTTTCACCAGACAGCTTGAAGATTTTGAGTAAGAATCAGCAGAGCTTCTCTTGTATTAATGCCTCACTGTTCCCACTGTGAATTAATGTCAAGACACAACTCTTATTTATAGTCCTCCCTCCTTTAATTTTTCAAGTATATATGGAAAAAATAAAAAGCTTTGTCAACAGTCATGCGTGTGTCCCCCTGTTATGGAGTTTGAACAATTTGAACTATGGAGGAAACCTAAGAAGTTAAGCTTGAGAAAAAGGGAAAAATTAGAAGATTATTTCTAAAAATGAACAGATCTGATGACATAATAGAATAAGAATTTCAAAGATGGAACTTGGAAGAGTCAAAGCTAAATTCTGGGAGGAGCCTTTGTGAGTGAATTCTAGGACTAAACAACAAGTTCTCCCCAAGGATAGGTAGGGGAGATTTAACAGGACAGGATTTAGAGGTGGTGACGCTTTCATCAAATTTCAAACACTGATAACAGTAGCCTTGGAAGGTATGGCTGGTATTCTCATTGTAATGTGATGGCAAATGCTAAACATGTCAGTGAGCACATTCTGAAATGTAATTAACAGTATTGTTCCAGCCATAACCTGAGCAATATTTGGAATTTTAAGTACAGCAAAATTGCATTATTAAAACGGAAGAATCAGAAACTGCAGCTTAGTTTGTGGGTACATCTTATGTTACATTTATAAACTTACATAATATGACAAAAACTGTTAAAATATTTTGCTTCTTTCAGTTCTTTACCAGCAGATTTAAAAACTAAAGGAAGATGTCTTTTTTCCCCAAAATCTCTTTCCAATGTGAAGTTGAAGAGTATCTCACCAAAGTGTTCAGAAATAATGAGGTATGTGAAATAGGTGCTACTAATCATCAACAAATACTCACTAATTAAACTGTTAATATTCCTTTGACTTAATACTTTGTGCGACTTTAATATGAAGACAATACCTTACTGTAATATATTAGACACAGATTTTTATATATAGTTCTATTTAAAATATAAAGTTGTTCTTTATGCCTGTTGGCTCAAAGTAACACAAAAATATTTAAACTAAACTTAAGAGTAAATCTGAGATTTTGGTTTTGGGTCTCACTGAAGAATGATTGCAGAGAATTAACCACGTAATATTGATGAGAAATACTCCCTTACTCCAGTTTAGAACCAAAAATGCTATAGACAATCTATGAATTCCTAATGCCAATGGAGACATAAATGATGTTTTCGTATATTGGGATAAGAGTTTTTAATTCATTGTTTTGAATCTACTCTTCCATCTCCTTAGGACTGCTCTTTGTACAGTATCATAGATATCACTGTGCTCTATATGTATATATATGTACATATGCTCTTATGCAGCCTGTTTACAATGATCTTGCTAATATGAATGTTTTTGCAACAAGTTCTTTTCAATAAATTTTTGAGGTTTTCACTGGAATTAGGCCTCCAGACATAGACATGCCTCACTATTGCACACCACACAACCATATTCCTCCATTTCTATAGCGCGTTTATTCAATGCTTTTTTTTTTTTTTTTTTTTTGCACTGAGCAAGGGGCTGCTGTGTGAATGTCTTTAATATAAAATATCTTCTTTCACTTTCAGCTTATCACTGCTTTAGGCACAGAGGAAGTGGAGAGTAAATATCAATCTCTGTTAAGGCATCTATCTCATCCACCAGCTTTCACAACTGTTAGAGTTAATACCCACTTGGCCTCGGTGAAACATGTGAAAAAATTGCTGTTTGAAGAGATCCAGAAGGTATGTGCAATTTCTTTGTTACAGCAAAAATAACAGGATATTTCATCTGTTGCCTGATTATGAGAACTTTTCATTACTGGAAACTATTCCTTAGCTTAATATATGTCCACTAGTATTAACATTTAATGCAATCATATTCATTTCCTGTCAGCATTAAATGTCAAATGAAAATTCATTGTCTAGCAGTATTCCTCATCTAATACTTCTAAGAAAGGCAGTAACAGAGGGAGAAGACAACCAACTTTTTCATAAGATTCAGACCTTAGATAGGATTAGGGTACTACTGTAGTAAACACTGTAAAAGCATCAAAAGTCTAGAGAAGATGGTAGAAAGAGATAAAAACTCTAGTTCAGTATGCCATGTTCAGCGTGTTTAAAACATTTTTATTAATGATCAAAGGAGAATGGCTGTATGTCTCATTGCACAAAATGTTTAGGAAAGTGAGAAAAATATGTGTGTTTTACAAACTGGAGCCAGAGTTATGCCCTGCAGTTCTTCTGTTTTCTTTTTTAACCTGTTTTTAATAGTTGTATAATTTTCTGGATTTTTACTTAACTAAACATTTATTTATCTGATAATATGTAAGACATTGTGTGTAAGTAGATTATTTTGAAACTCTATCCTAGATCTTCACTCTGTCTAAAAAGATCCAGTTCTTCTTTAAGTAAATTATTAATGCTTGTGGGTGTACAGGGAGCTATTGCATGACAGGAGCCAAGATGTTTCTGTGATGCAGAGGAGTTGACAGTATTCTGCTGGCTGGAATGGTAATGAGTTATCCTAATTTTAGCTTGATCGTAGAAATCTGGAAATGGGTATTGCAGTATGATATTTTGATTCAAGGGAAAATGCTTTACTGAAAACTGAATTAAGACTCGCTTTTGGTAATTTTTTTGTGTTTTTTTAGTGTGGTTATATTGGAAAATGAAACTACGTAAGTTTTTGACAAAAGAATGCTCATGGATTGTTTTCGTTCTTAAGAGAAAATACTTTTTTATCAGATACAAAATAATTTATGGTTTTGCATGTTTTGAGGTTATATTTTAGAAAGCTTAGGAGAGAAGACACAGTCTTTTTGAAGTCCAGGAACAATTTCAAAATGCCAAGCTGTTGTTTTTTTCAACTATATGCACAACTCGGCTCTCAGCACCCAGTCGAAGTTAAGCTGAAAAGAAAGATAAAAATACTGCCAACCTGGCATATTAAGTAAGACACACAACACATCAGTAGAGTTAAACAGTGATTTATAATTAATAACATCAAAAAGATAACACAGAATCAACCTTCTGATAACGCACAGCTTCTCTGGTGGTGTTACTGTGGTCTGATGAGAACTCGACACAACCTTCTTCCAGAAGAAAGCAAAAATCTGTGGGAGGGTTATGAGTGTCTGAATGCTGTCCCAGTCCCTGACGTCAGTTCTCGGTGATCCCTTTCTGGCCTTGTTATTTCTCAATTTATTAAATGTTTAGTCTTTTACACCAGTATTTTTAATATGAAGTGTCTTCTTCCACACTATTTCCCAGCCTCTGTTAACTGTTTTCACTAAATTTCTTTTTTTGTCTCTACAACTATAAATTATGAATAGAAAAATAGTTTTCAGCCTAATTACTTTATTATTAGGTTTTTCACTATCGCTTCATAATTATGTTTTGGGTTTTTTTTAAATGAAACAGCAATTTAAAGAACTATGTGTTCCAGTTCTTGAGCATCCGAAACTCCAGGACATCTTATTAATTCCTGTCATTGGACCCAGGTTTGAAATTTTCAGTCTTTAGCCTTAAACCATCATAACACATATTTTACTTATAGATTCCTTGTTAAACAGTTATGATAATTAACTCTCTATAAATGAAGCACAATTTCATTTATATTAAGACTTATTGGACAGTCCATATCCTAACCAAGTCAAGAATTTTAGTCTTCAAAAGATGTAAGAAAAGATAGAGAGAGTTCTCTCCTGATTTATGAGATTAACATTTTATAGGGAAAATGTAAGATAAGTACGTCCTCCCTGGAAAGCTAGGTAGGTTGCAGATGGAAGAACTAAACTTTTGCAGTGGAATATAGAACTATAGCAAAATACAGGTTTTTATTCCACTGGAATCAAGTCCAGCGCAAGACTTAGGGAGACTAGATCAATGATGCTTAGAGGATTACTAAATCAGTTTTATGCCCTACAAAATGACTATCTGTTCTTAAAAATTAAGATATGTTTAGATATTTCCCATGTTGCATCTGTGTCTACCCCTATGGAATTTCTTCATTGTTTTATTGAATTCACTGATGGGCATTTTAAAGTATATTATTCATAATGAAGACTAACATACTTCAGATTCAGTTTATATCATGATTAGATAGAAATCGTTAACAAATAGTACTAATATGTGAATGCTCTACACTCAAAATAGCATTTCATGCTCTTATTTATTCTTCATTCATTCATTTAATTCTCTTTTGTAGCATCTTTTCCTCAACATTCTATTCTTTTTATAATCAAATATATTTACACTTTAATAGGGTTGAATAACTATCTTCTTCACAGTTCTTACTGGCAAAGTTCCTTGCACCTGGTTATACATTTATTACAGAAGTATTTAGCAGCTGTTAAACACACACAAAAAAAAAATCACTTTATAATCATCTGGCCTAGGAATGGATAGAGGATTATTTCTCCATCCCAGTATAATTTATTTGTGTTCCTGTGTCGGGTTCATAATAGTGGCAGAATGTGTCCGAATCTGCTTTATTTTGAGAACTGGTTTCCTTCTTGGCTCTTTCCTTTGATTCCTCTGGGACTAAAATCTTTTAAGTGTAATACATGATAGTTAACCATTTTTTCTATTATATTGTGATGAAAACAGTATTTATGAACTAGAGTTTACTTGGGGGCTATTTGTTTTTTTTCAGTATACTGTTTTTTTAAAAAAATTGGACTACGTTTTGTATTTTTAGGCGAGATTTAAAAAAGCATGCATCTGAAGTCATTGTTGGAGCTCACTGTGGATACGCAGTACTTCGAGGAGCGCATGTTTATGTCCCTGGAATCATATCGACCTCAAGATGTAAGAGTTCTCTAAATACACACAGTAAAGTTGTAAAGAGGACAAAAAAAGTCACTCCTTGATGACAATTTGCACTAAATAGTGACTAGTGACTTTTTTTTTTCTATTCAGAGCTGAAATTAATGTTATATATATTTACCATAAATTACAACTATATTTTAAAGTTTTTCACTATGTTTGCATTATACTTGTAATAAATTATATGTAATTATTTCTCACCTGGCGTGTTTTAAATTCCTTTTTCCGTATATAATTCCTAGCTGAAGTATTAGTTCTCAAGGTTTTCAGTTTCTTTTTTGCCTTTGAAAATCTTTTTAAACAGCATGTTCAAAGAAAAAAACGCTTTAAAAGCCAGGTTTTAACTACTGAATACTGTACATTTTAATATGTAGAATAAACCACAGAAGTCTGCAGCTTTCGGGTCTTGTCAAAATAATAATAATAAAAAAAGAACAAAAGGAGTGCCACAACAGATATATCTGGATGGTAACTTGATGGATGTTGATTATTTAATAAACACTATTTCCAGATATGCTATTTCTTTATTCAGTCACAAAGGCACTTACCTTCATGATCTTGTCAGTCTCTAAGTTACAGATCTAAAAAACTGGTTCTTTTTTTGATCCATTGGCAATTCATGTGATATTGTTTGTGTATGACAGATCTAGTAAAAAGTTTTTGCTCTATTGAAGAGAAAAATCTTCAGTTTTAATGTCAGATTCATAAGAAATGGAAATTTTTGTTTCAATGCCTGTGAGAAAAGATAAAATGTCTACATATACATCTTTAGTGTTCAGCAGCCTATTTATTTTTTATTTAACTCTCAAATAAACTTTATGTGAAATTAGTATAATTTTGGATGATTCATCTTATTATTCTATTGTGATGAAATCTACTAATCATCATGGTTCTTATTATTAAACAAAGTGAGTCAGGAGAGCATTTATGTAGCCACTTAACTTCATTGCCTTTCAGAAAAAACCTTCAAGAAGTTCTAAGCATGTGCTTAAGTCCAATTCACTGAACAGGAATGTTTTTCAATCTATGACTTGATAATGAAATAAGTATATTGCCGTGGCAGTTGTTGAAACTGCTTATTTAGACAACCTCATAAATATTCAAATCCTTCTTTGAGTCAACTAATGATTTATCATAATTGCTGCATGTAATTATGCATGCAACATCAATTCAAAGAAAAGATACTGTAAAACTTTAGGAACACTGCAGGGGAATTGAAGATAGGAAAATAAAAGAGCAGGCTACCCACTTGAGGCTAAATATAAGGCTGTATTAAGCACAGATGGTCTAACTAGGGGAAAAAAAAAAAAAAAAAAAGAGTATGGCAAGAACACACATTTAATCACTGAACTTACAACCCAAATGAGGGTAAACTAATTATGAGGGGGCTTTGACTTCAATTTAACTAATCAAACTAAGCCTTATGTTTATGGAATGCCAATATAAGCTACAAAAAGCTTAAGAAATGTACACAGTATTAATGCATTTTGAAAGGATAATTGACAGCAGAGAGCAAAATAAAATCTTCTGTGAGTACTGCAAAAAGTCATTGGCAGATATACTTGATGGAAGAGTTAAATTGCTTCAAGTTTTTGTTCAGTGAAGTTTAAGCAAACAATTGTCATTTTTGTCTCACATTCTGTAAATAGAATCTATGGAAAAAAATAAATGTTTAGTGGCTGCTCAACAGATACTACCATTTAAGAATTCCAGGACACTTGTGCATATTCAGAATGCCACTTGAAAATGGAAAAAAATCCTCAATACAATTCAAAGAATTCTTGGGAAGCTGAACTATCATTAGTCTTACTTGTCATATCTTCTGGCTGCTCCACCCAGTCAGACACATCAGAGATGTAATTTTGAAAAAAAATATTATTGGTGTCAGTGGAGGCCTTTATTTTTAAGCATATTTTTCAGCCAGCACTTTTGGAGTATTATTTAGATCAGCTGTTGCCTTACAGGGAAGAAAGCCACACCAGGAAAATTGTTTCAGCAAGAATATATAATAATTGTATCAAAGCAATAGTTAAGAGAAAAGCAGCTATAGCTATGTTCTACCTAGCTATTGAGAGGTCATTAGACAAACAGTATTAATGTCTTTGTACGGTAAACATGAACCAATGATGTTTCATGTACTTGTGTGCTTGGAGTACACCCAGGGGACCGAATCCTGAAGAGTGTACTTGAAACTTACGAGTGATCATGTAGTGATAAAATAGATTAAGTGAAGATTTGTCTAGCCTCTTAAAAAACAAGACACGCTGTCTGATTTGTAACCTTGTGTCTCCCAATAGCTCTAGTCATTTGGTAGCCATCATTCACCATGTACACTTTCAAGCCTAGTATCAGTTGATCTTTTTATTTGATGACATCAAGAAAGTTTAAAGTCTGCTATGATTTAGAAGTTGAAGTAGCCTACTGAAAATCATGAATTATTTGGTTACTACTGTCTTGCCAAGTATAATATTAATCGCAAAATTTATGTTCTTCTTTGCACAGTTATGAGAGCTGGAGATCTGGTCTCAGTTTATTCAGATATTGAAGGGAAATGTAAAAGAGGAGCCAAAGAATTTGAAGGAGTCAAAGTTTTCCTTGGAAATGGGATTTCAGAACTGAGTCGCAGTGAAATCTTTAGCTCAAGTGGCCCACTGAAGTAAGTCTATAGTCTGCAATATATACCTGCAGTCTGTGACTTTGTAAAGGGAAGAAGATGGGAAGATTCTAAAATGTTCTGTACCCTATGTGAAACCACAAGATGGCTTTCACTGAGACCTGTGTTGCATGTTGGGATTTCCAGTACTTTTTGAGAAGGGTTAGTTTCTGGAAATATAATAAATCATGCCTCCTGCTTGAAGTCTTCTGTAACTTCACAACTAACGAAGTGGCAATGTGATGGCAATTATGATTAAAGTACTACAGTAAGTATTAGCAGACTCAACATTTAGTTTCATAGTGATACCCAGATAACAGTTTACTTGAAAGGTAGGAGGAGGTAAATGGGAGCCTTTTCAGGATTTATGTTTAGCTTATGACTTCAATAATATAGAACAAACAGAAGTGACAGTCATTCTTACTGTGGCAAAATTGCATTTTGGGTAAATTGTTCTGTACCACTTTCCTATTTGGATGGAACAGAAGTGCAGCCTTGTCGATTTCTCCATCTCCTAAAAATATTTATAAGGGGTGGGGGTGGAGCAGAGGACAGAACATATGGTCAGATACCTTAAAAAAAATAATACCATTTGCCAAGGGAGTTTTCTATTTCACAATTACTTGCTTTTCTGTTTTGTTGCCAAAGCATATGGTTTGCTGTTCTTCTGTCAGCTAAAACACATATAAAAAGCAGTGTAGAAGAGCATGGATGTCAAATTAATGACCTAGACTTTATATCCTGAGAACAAACTACGAAAGATCTAGTAAAAAATATTACATTGTCAGAGGATTTCTGATTTATTAGAGCTTAAATATAGTAGCAGTGGTAGGATATACCTGTTGAGTTGATGACATGGAATGGCAGTATAACAACGCAAATTGTTGTCCATTTCCCTGTACATTTGTCTTAATGAAATCTGTGTCAGAACTTCATCCATATTTAAAGGGAGTTTTTTTAGGTTGCTTCGAAGTTCAAACCTTTGCTTTGCAGGTAAATCAATGTTCCTGTAAGGCTTTTGAAATAGAATTCCTTTAGTTATTTGACTGAAATCTCAGAGGAAGGTCTAAGTAGGAAATCATATGCCAGTGCCTAGTGCATACATGGCTACCAAAAGCGGTTATGGTCTGAAATTAACATATTTAAATCTGGTTTTATGCATTTCTTTACATTATCAAGACTTGGATTAGATCTCAGTTTGTATTGTGTAGAAAAAAAAGATAAATTTGCTTTATGCAATTTTTAGAGATATTTCCAATTTATAATATATTACATTTTTTGTTATGGTTTTCCCAACTTAATGATGTAATTTCAAAGAATATAATTACAAAATTGTAAAAATATTTTTTAGTTTATGTGTAAGTGCTTTCATTTTTGTGAGAATATTGTTTCAAGTTTCAATTTTTAAGCATAATGATTTTAATGGAATACTGTTAAAAATTATAAATCTGTGTAGTTGAAATATTTTTTTTCATGTTCTTCAGTGGGATGGGCGTACGAATGATAGAGCCAGTCTACCTTAGTCCTTCGTTTGACAACGTGCTACCTAGTCATTTATTTTTACAGGTATGTTTTGTTACAAAAAATTAAAGTCTGTACTATTTGCAGAATAATGAATATCCTCTAAGCACAGATTAATACTTTATGTATTCATTGCGTGTTAAGGCATCTAATTAACTCTTTAAAGAAAACAAATCATTTAGAATGAAGTCAGTATCTACATGTAGGGGGTTTAATCATACTGTGTTTGATATACAGTAAGGGACTTCAAAGGGATTTAAGAGACTTCAACTTAAAAACTTAGAAATTGTTTTTGTACAGATGCTTTGCATAGAACTTTTAGATTTTGGACTCTGCCTATGAACTCTGAAATGTGAGCCTCTTTTAGGGTACGTACTTCTGTAGATAATAATCTCAAAATATTAGGTTGACAGAGTTGAAGAGAAAATCCTTATATTTTTAGGCCTAATGAAAAAAAATCCACCTGAAAAAAAAAAGTATGAAAAATCTTACAGCACACAGCTTTCACTGCCTCTTACCATGAAACTGCACAGCTTCCAAAGAATGATAAATTTTTGTGTAGTTTTTAGTGTAGAATTTTAGAACTTATTTCAAACTAACTTTTCCTTTCACGTATTTTATATTTATGATACTTACACTCCTTTTCCCTCTCAATAAGACTAATTAAAAGCAATACTCAGGCATGACAACTGGCCACTTGTGCTACGTTGAAACATGGGCTGATCAAAGCATGGAACTTTCTAATTTTCCTAGATCAGGTAAAATTATTGATTTCAGTTTGCCGACACAAAGTGAATACCTCAGTTAGATCTCCAAGACACTTAGTATGCCAACAATGTTATTGCATTTTTTTGATATAAATATGATGATTTAGAAACAGGTTTTAAAACAAAATCAAGCTGTCCAGCCTTCAAAAAAAAAAAGTTATTTTAATCTTTAAAGCGAATGTAAATTTTATCTCAAATAAGCCCTTGCTCAGAGATTTGCTCTGAAATTCTGAGTTATCTCCTCATTTGATTTGTATAACTATCACTCAGACAGTAAGTCCTTTATTACAGTGAATTTTCTTAGTCACTATTTCTTTTGTCAGAAGAGTCAGTCCAGCAGATGAGTTATTTTTATGCATATATTCTGTTTGTAATTAATCTTAATATTTTTAAATCACCATAAACACTGTGGGGAAAGGGTAGGTTATCAAACAATATATTGTCTCATGGTCTGTAGTAAAGGAGAGGCCTATACTTCCCTGATTCAGCAGTACTCTGGTACTTACTTTCAGCGAACAGAATTGTTAGAGAGGCAGGTTATTTAAGAGACTGGTTCACATGAGAATTTAGATCATACTCAACTTCTTGTCCATCAGGATCTCCAGGGCCTTCCCTCCAAAGCTGCCTTCTAGTCAGTCAGACCCAGCCTGTACTGGTGCATGGGGTGCACCAGGTGCAGGAGTTATTGTTTCGTTTTGTTGAGCTCCATGAGATTTCTGTTTCTCCATTTCCCCAGCCTGTCAAGGTCCCTTTGAATGGCAGCACAACCTTCCAGTTTATCAATCACTCTTTCCAGTTTTATATCCTCTTGAAACTTACTTAGAGTGCACTCTGCCAGTGACCCACCTGGGGCATACCACTACAGACTGGCCTTCAGCTGGACTTTGTGCCACTGATCACAGCCCTTCAAGCCTGGCTTTTTTGAGTTGAACTTGCCATGTGTGAGATGAATTAACATGCATTTTTTTTGAACGCCGTGGCATGGAAGTAGTGCATTCACCTCTGGGGCCCTCAGCATAAGAGGGACATGAACCTGTTGGAGCAAGTCCAGAGGAGGGCCATGAAGATGATCAGGGGGCTGAAGCACCTTTCCTGTGAAGACAGGCTGAGAGAGTTGAGATTGTTCAGCCTGGAGAAGAGAACACTCTGGGGAGACCTTACAGCAGCTTTCCAGTGTAGGCGGCCTACAAGCCAGCTGGAGAGGGACCTTTTACAAGGTGAGGTAGTGCTAGGACAGGAGGGAACAGCTTTAACCTGAAAGAGGGTAGGTTTAGATTAGGTATTAGAAAGAAATTCATAACTGTGAACACTGGAAATGGTTGCCCAGAAAGCTGTGGATGCCCCATCCCTGGAAGTGTTCAAGGCCAGGCTGGATGGGGCTTTGAGCAACCCGGGCTAGTGGAAGGTGTCCCTGCCCATGGCGGGGGTGTGTGGAACTAGGTGATCTTTAAGGTCCCTTCCAACCCAAACCATTTTATGATGATTGTGTGGAACTTGAAACTGCTAACCAAAGACAACATGTAGTAAAGACAATTTTAAAAGGATTCTATACCTTTGTGTTGAACCAAGTTAGAAGAGAATCTTTCAGAGTATTTCCATATTGCATAAGATGCAATACTGTGCACAATTATTGCATATTATTTCTCTTCAGTCCATCTGTTCTGTTTATACGATTAATTGCACAGTTCAGCTTCTTGGTACTTCAATTCAGCAAGTTTAAACTCCTGCCTATTGATCTTACTGTTCATTACTATACTACACCAATATGTTCATATAGTAAATGTTCCAATAAACAGGTCAATATAAGATAGTTGTAATGTACAGAGCTGCTCTGTGTCTGTGATAGTATCAACTTGTTCTATTTTGATTTCTAGCACTGTAGTGTCCGTAGTCATGACCCCTTAACTTCAGTCATAGATACTTGTATATTACTTTAAATAAAAAAGGAGCCACTGGAGACTTCTGACCTATACTGTCTCTTTTATATAATCCAAATACTTCATTTTTTGTTAAGGAACTGACAGCAATGTCATAGTTATCTTCACTGCTGAATCAATTTTTGTTTCAATGAGTTTGTCATTCCTTAATGCAGGATATAAGGTTTGAATTCTCCCATATTTGTTTTTATGACAGAACTTGCCTTCTGTGGTTGTGAGCCATATTTTAAACCCTCAACCAGGAGAGAGAATTCTAGATATGTGTGCTGCACCTGGAGGAAAAACAACCCATCTTGCAACATTAATGCATGACCAGGTAAGAGAAAGTCATCGAGAATTTTCTGTCTCAGTGAGGAAAGCCTGATCACTGTTCATTTGTGCAGCTCACGTCACTTAGCCGTCAGGGTGCACAGATAATTTACAATAGCAAACAATTAATATTTTGAACATTCTGCTTACCAATATATTTTGCTACACATCAGAGTTACTGAAATAGGCACAGACTGTCTTTATCAAATAGTCACCATCACATTTAAGACCTTATTTGCTGCAAATTGGCCTGTTGAAATATGTTTGACTTCACTTTTTAAATGTTACTAATTTACTTGTAATGGAAGAATTGGTAACATGCAAGGCAAAGTTACGCAGGAATATGCTGGGTTCATGAAAATGAGAATATATGGAAATCAGGGGTTACTACTATGTGCTAAAAGAATGCACAACAGGCTGTACAAAAATTTATTAAAAAGTTTCTAATCCAATTAACTTCTAAGTAAAAATTATCAATTATGCAATACAGATATGATTTTAGACTGAATTTCTAGTCTGAATTTGTCATTCTAAGGTAGAAGGTCACAAAACCAAAAAATATCTCATGAGAAAGTAGCAATATGAGAAGAAGCAAAAAATAGTATTTAGAGAAAGACAAAGCAAAATCACACACAAACCAAAAAAGAATGTGGGTACAGGAATAACAATTTGCATATATTAAACTGTTACATGCAAAATGAAAGACTGAAATGCAGGTTACTCTTTTCTGGCAGAGAGGGGAAAAGTGTGCAATGTTTCCTCTAAAAATTTTGTAAGGTGCTAATGTGGTCATTGGAATAGGGTTATTAGAATATATCAGATTATTTAGAAATTTTGCAGTTACATTATACAGTACTTCGATGGTTGTGCATTAATGGGAATTACGGTGGCTAATGATGTGAATGTATTTAGAAAATACATGTATTCAGCTCTTTGATGGTTTGCTTATTGAAGTGTTTCTTCCATGCATTAGACAGTCATTAGACATTTTTTAGATAGATTTATAAAGCTTCCAGTCAAGAGTTTCAGTGTGATAAATAGAGAAAGTCTGTAAAAGCATGTATTTCTGTCATGGATTCATTTACATCTACACTCCTTCCATCCGTGTACATACATTTTGTGTAACTTTGCATAACTGTTTTTCTCCTTAGTCATTTTAGATATTTTGATTGTACTTACCTCCAGCTGAAGTGGTGAAGATTAAGAATACAGATGTTGAAATTTGACTAAGTACAGGATTTCATTTTAAGATATGGAGAAAATGAATTAGTAAATTTGCATTGCTTTTTGGTTCTTAAGTTCCATTCACAGTTTTTCTGTACTAATTTTCTATACACAGTATGTTAAATCATTAACATTTCAAAATATTTGAATCAATCTTTTTTTGATTTTTTTGGTTTTTTTTTTTTTTTGGTTTTTTTAACTACCTTAGTCATGTTACCCTTCCATAAGCCTCTAGAGAGCCATCACCAAGTAGGAAAACATTGCCATGTTTTCTCAGCAGGTTCTGTTTGCTATAGCAAATAGCTATAGTAGAGTTTTTTTGTCTTTTTTTCTGTTGGGTTTTTTTTTAAGATAGTATTAATGTTCTAGATTTTACTGATACTACTGTTTGCACTTACAGATTTCACCTAGCAGGTAGGGGTGTGTGACTGTTTTGATTTATCGTGGGACAGGAGAAGAACTCTTATTCTTTCAGAAAAGGAATAATGTGTGATTCCCCTTCCCCCACGTCTAAATCTATTCTAGTATTTACAGTATTTCCAAAAGTAAAGTGAGTGAGAACTGCTGCAAGTGTAACAGGACATTACAAGTCTGAGCAAGCCAGAGTGTCGCTGTGGGCCTCATTTCCTCAGGACAGAGCTGTGTGTGATCCTGTTTCCTACCATCTCCATGCAAATTTAAAACCTGTTGACCTATTTTAAGATGTACTTGTAACTTCTACCCTCCTTCAGATGATTACATTTTTACCTAACTTAGTGATCAGTAAACCAGTTCAAAACAACAAAAAAAAGAAACAAACAAAAACCCCACTTGCCAGAAGCCAGACATTTTAGGGTCCCTTAGGGAATGACTGTGCCAAGCAGCTAGTGCTGGGCAGAGTGCACACAGCTTCCGACTAGTATATATCCTAATGCAGGTATCACAGAAAATATGGTTGAACAAGGACTACTGGAATGTGGATTTAAGAATAACAAAATGACGTAGGGAAAACTAAGCTTCATTCATTACAGTGCTCATGGGGCAAGGAGGAAAGCAGGAACTGCGCATCCATTTAATTCCTATGCTTTCAATAAAAACTTTGCTTCCTTTTCAGGGTGAAGTAATAGCCATGGACAAGATCGCTAACAAGGTCAAAAAGATTAAGCAGAATGCTGAATTGCTACAGTTGAATTGCGTTAAGGCCTTTTGCTATGATGGAACAAAGGCGCTTTCATTTGAGAAGAAAGGGGATGAACAAGGTAGAGTAAACATCTTGGGTAGTAGTAGCGTTTAGAAGAAAATTGTAATGTTTTGCACCAATAGTGTTAAATCTGCTACAGGTCTACAAGTCCTTGAGATCTTGGCAGATACCTACTTGCTTCAGCTCTGTGAACGCTCTTTTACTTTCTAGTCTTTTGTGATTATCAGCTTCTCCACCAAGCAAATAAAAACCTCAAACTATCTGTCCTTATCACAACCTAATATGCTCACAGGCAATGCATTCCTTTCCCAGATAATATCAAAGACTGAAGAAACCCTAAAACTTCTTTTATGATAACGTTTAACCCCATATTCCAAATTGTTTGACTTAGTCTCAGGAAAAAAATATTTTTGCAGAATTGCTTGGGTTTTCTGCCTCAGAATCCTCATCTCTAAAATGGGGTTATTAATACCTAACTCCCAGGAGTGCTGCAAGGTTTAGTTCAGTTATGTTTGTTCAGCTGTTCAGGGGAAAGTTCTATAGAAGCACAGTGTATTATTTTAAGTTAATTTCATTTGCTTTTCTGAAGTGCTGTATTTATGATACTGGTTCTGTTCCCATGATGGAATGATTTAAACATAATCTGCCGTCTTGATTATTTTTAGTTTGTTGTGCAAAGTATGCTGTTCTTTCTCACTCTTTTTTATCCCAGTCACTGGTTAGCCTGAGTAGGAATCAGGTTGCATAATTCACCTTCCTTTTCCCTATGCCTTGCAGTTATTCCTGCTTTGGAGGAATAAAGGTACTTTCTCAATAGGCCTACCATGAACATAAAATATTGTAGGTGCTATGTAGCACTTACACAGATGAACAAGAACTAGCTCTAATACTGAGAGATCATGAAGGCTTTTTGGTATATCCCTGCAAGACATGACATATTTTGAATGTTGTAGTAATAGACCAGAGGTAGATGAATCAGATAGACTCATTTTGTAGTGCTGGAACAAGCTAGGTAGCAGTAAAGTCACTCGTTTTCGCTTGTGACTTATCTTGAATATTTGAGGAAGAGGAGAAAAGGAGGTAAAGCATATATATGGCTCTCTTCCTCATTGGTTACTCACAGATACATATATGGAGCCACTTTTGTCTTGCTGATGCTGAGCCGAGTCATCTCTCTAACACTAAAGCGATAGCAACTTTTGGGCTGTTGAGCCAGCGGGATTCAGATGAAAGGATAGGCTCTGCCTACAGAAGTTACATATTTCCTCATCTATCCAGGTAACATGGAGAAATTGTTGTCGTCTTCACTATCCTTGTTTACTGAAGCGTTCTGCTGTGAAGGCAGCATGTGTCATGCATTAGAACTTGTAGTATTTCATATTATTATAAAGTGCTTTATTTCCTACAGATACATATGCGTCACAAGAAACAGTTATTATATAGACAGTCCAATTATTATTTAAGGCAGTCTTAATGCTTAACTACAGGCTTCTCCCAGTAAAGACCTGCACACTTGGTTCAGTTACGAGCTGACTGTGGTTAATTACAGCTTATATGTACAATGCTGTACCCAGCACCTCTGGCCAATCATATTCTAACATTTTTGTTTGAGTACTTTTACATTTTACTTTCAGATTATTAAATTAAGGTTAAAAAATACTATTGCCTAAAGGGATCATGTATTATTTGAGCTCACAGAACCAAACCTTCAGTTTTCCAGGAGATGAAATCTACCACCAGCAGTGCTGAGACTTGCCTCTAGCTGAGATGACTTTTGCAGACAATATCTACAGAACATAAATGTTTTATGTCAAGGAAGCAGTAACAGCTTGTCGTTATCTATGGTGAAGTCTCAAGGAAAGAAACCCCCACATTTTACATTACTAACTGCTTTTTACAGAAGGACCTCCATTCTTACCAGAGTCATTTGATCGAATTCTTCTTGATGCTCCATGTAGTGGGATGGGACAGAGACCAAACATGGCTTATTCCTCGACTTTAAAGGAAGTGACCTCTTACCAGCCACTACAGCGCAAGCTTTTCACTGTGGTATGTATTAATCATTGAGCAGAGAACCTAAATTGAACATAAATGCTTTTGCAGCATAAAATTTCATACTGAAAAATGGTGCCTTATTTTCTCTGCCTTTTCAGCAGTTAAGTAAAGAAGCGTTAGGATTCAGTTAACCTCTCAGCTCCACCATATCTGTTGCTAGGTGAAATCAATTTACTGGACCGTGGGAAAGGTGTATGTAAGCTATAGTAAATGAAAACCTTTGTATGTGTTATTTTGTTCCTTCAGTTTAATCAGTTTTAATTTATAATAATCACAAGGGTCTTTGCAGCAGCACAGACTCTTGTTAAGTTCACTGCCTAGAACTCCCAGGCAGTGGTGCTGTGAGGTATCCTGTGGGGTACGAGATGGAGTACAAAGCCAGGAGGCCATATTACAGCTTTTCACGCTAGTAGGAGTGTGCTGGGGCTGATGCTGAAAGGTAAGATTTCATGAAACTTGTCTAAATCTGAAATATATGTATTCAAAGTGAACCACTGCTTGAAAAGTGGCACAGATAGAGCTTCCGTGCCAAATATGTGGAAACAGTTGACATCTAATATCACTGATAAAAATATTGTGTATCCCATGGTTGGCAGCAGGTCGTGAAAACTGAACTAATCTGACTAATCTGTCTGGGATATGCAAAGCTGTACAAATAACAGATCTTACGAGGTAAATTATCTCAATGGTATTAATAAACTGTATGAGCTATAATGCTGATTTGGGAAGAAGAATCTTTCTAATCCATGGGATCCTTTACTGTATTCCCAGAAAAGAATTAGTATCCTAATGTCTATCTTGGAAAGATATGAGTTTAATTAAGTGCCAAGTTTTAATATCATAGCTTAATGGTTTCTTGGTTAATGTTGCTCAGTATAAAAGATTTTGCATTTAAAAATAAGCTGAATCGTTGTTTATTTCTCCCTGCAGGCAGTGCAATTGCTAAAGCCAGGAGGTGTTTTAGTATATAGTACATGTACAATTACACTCTCTGAAAACGAGGAGCAAGTTGCTTGGGCCCTGAAAACTTTTCCATGCCTCCAGCTTCAGCCACAGGTAATAGTATTTTTAGGGTACTTCACATAATCCAGTGAGCTTGTTTTGGCACTATAAAGTTACACGCTACATTTACTATCAATAAATCACCTACTTTTTCACTGCAGACAATTTTAACTGCTGTGGATAGAAATAACACAAGGATTTCTGAGGCTCTTTTAAATGTATTTTCACATTTAATTGAGCTTCATTTAGGGACTGTTAAGTAGCTTCTGACTGTGTACTGTGATTGTTTTGATTTGTACAACGGTCACTTACAACACAGGAGGGACAAAAAATAGTTCAGACAGGTTAAAATTTCTCTTGCAGTTGTTCTGTAACGCATATATTTTATTTTCTTTTTTTGCATATTCACAGGAGAGGTGAAAAAAATTTCATTAATGCCACTAAAGTAATGAATACTTGCATAAAGGACGGGAGATAAATGGAAAGAACCTTGTGTTTTGAGGAAGGAGGAATTTATGTGTATGGGAGCTATTTTTGCATTATGTATAGGAATGAGAGAACAAATTTATTTCAGGCTCAGTGTCCCTAGAATGTACCTTGTCTTCTCTGGAGTCAGTGTCTACCATTAAGATATCTGGGAGGAGGAAATATATAGGGAGATACTATAATTTTTTATCTATACTGCATATATTTCAAAAATATATTACCTTTATTAGTACCTTGAGAGAGTTTATCATCATATCATATGTGTCTCTCTTCCTCTTTGTTGATATGATGAGCTGGGTGGGTTAGTTGTTTATCATCATGGCTCTGAGGAGAAGTCTAACCCTGATACCTGTTGAGCTTATCTATACATTCTGTGATGACTTGTATCTGTCTTAAGTTTAAGCCATTTTTTAACTGATATTAAAAACATATACAATAGGTGTACAATGGAAATTATATGAAGGCTGGGAAAGACTTAACAGAACCGAAGCTTTTCGTAAAAGATCTGTATGTCAGGGTTCTTCTGCCTGTTTTCTCACCATCCATTTGCTGGGAATTTTTCAGTTCCAGCTGTTTCAACTGAGATTATACATTTCACCCAACAACATACAAATTGTACTCAATAGCATGACAAAGGAAAACACAAGCCCCACTAACTCAAACGCAGGATTAATTCTGGTTTAATAGACTTGCTCTCACCAGTAATATGAGCCTTGAATAAAGCACTAGTTTTCACATACAAATGCCGTATCTGTAAAAATTAAGCTTTTGTGTATAGTATATTTCTAATGCGGTGACACTGCACTGTTCATGCACAGAGAGTTTATAGTATCTTACAACCAGCTCCTCAGTAGTGTAAACTAAGGTCAACTTTTCCAATGAACAGGAAACGGGCGTCTAAGTCAATTTACCTCCCATTCCTTTATGTCTTTCCCACATTCTTTAGTCTCTCTGTGGACCCTCTTTATATACCCAGTCTGCTGTCTCCCATTTTCTCAGTTTGGGAACAGATCCTGGAATCGTGCCGGATAAGGGAAAAATGGGAGCTGGAGCCATAGACATTGATCCCATAGGTGGAGGTTAGCGCATGGCAGCTGATCCTTCTGTCAGTGCAGACTTACTTCCCCTTAGGGGTTTACACAAGAGATACTGTGTATCACTTTAACTGGAAGGAAAAAGGAAAAGGTAGACGAAAATTTTTTTCTGTCTTCGAGCAAGTCAGTTGATCCTGCATAATGCCATTTTCCCAAGACTTTTACCTTTCCATCCTTCTATTACATTACTTTGAGTCGCTACCCTTGTCTCCCGTTGTATGTTACTTTTTCTGTTTGCAATGGACATCTCTTTTTGTCTCTTACTGGGAAAGCACTGAAATCCTGCTGAGGGAAAGGAAGAGAAGAATCATGGTGCAACCTCTTGGCTGCCCAGCTTTACAGCACACAGTATGTGGCTAAGCAACTAACTCTCATCACGTGCTGACTGGGTGAGCTCATGTATTAGCAAAGTGTGACAGCTCAAAAAAAATCTCTGCTATAGACAGGCTGCATTATAGACTTCACTAGACTAGATTTACAAAGGAGATCCATTTTTGATATTGCAAAGCCAGCTTTTGCACATTTTGTTCTATCTCCTTACTGAATGCATTGAAAGACCAATCCAGCTAATTAGGGTTTTTTTTTCAGAAATCAGTGTCATCAATAAAAAGCACTCAAGGCTACTTACAAGAAATGCTGAGAAAAGGGCCGTGATTTTAAGTTCTTCTCCTCTCCAGGATTTTCATGCCGAATGTAATCTCCTGAATTCAGATACCAAAACTGTTCCTTTCTTTCTTTCTCTGCCTCATATACATATTTAACGGTCGTCCCAATTTACCTGTTAGTCTAATTACACGGCAGAAAATCTGAAGCTCAGATTTTTCTGCTGCATCGTATTCCAGAATGATGCCTCTTCAGGCAGTATTGTGGACTTGGGCTTTCAGTTTCTCCAGCTTAAGTTTTATTAAGGTGAAGAATACAGGCGTTTCTACTATTGTTACTGAGTGTATCAGTAACTGGCTACAGAATCACCATTTTTGACTTAACTCACAGCTATTAGCACAGAGAAGTCCTGAATCATTTAGAAGTGGCACCCTAAAACCTTTAGGCCTTCTTACTGCGTGGTGATTAACAGCTTTCTTGTGATGTTTCAGTCCTTTTGAGTAATGAGTTTAGACCTGCCTAGCTGTATGCAATAAGCACTCTAAACCACTGGGCTGAAGTGGGTTAGGTGCACCACCACCTCCTCGTGGTACTTTGGACCTTGTCTATATGCTCGCATACCTATTGGCCAGATGAAGGCAAGAAAGGAAGGGGCGTGTGACTTGGAAATCCGCCCCTGGTGTGGATGATATAAACTCAGCTTCTCCATGTCAAGAGTTAGGCAGCTCTGCATACACTTGGTGGAATAAATTTAGGGCATTTAACTTTATTAATGCAATAATTTGCTTTCCTTTGTTACTTAAAAAGGAACCTCACATTGGAGGAGAAGGCATGAGGGGAGCCGGACTGTCACTTGATCAGTTGAGGCTGCTGCAGAGATTTGATCCATCTGCTGTGACATTGCAAGAAATGGATATTAATTCTTTGCAAGATTCCAGGGAGGATGATCTGATTTCACTGGCGAATAAGGACTGTATAGGATTTTTTATTGCAAAATTTATTAAATCAAACAGTAAATAAGCATTTAGGAATGCAACCTGAAGAAATACCTCTGAGCCTAAGAACAGCTCAGACGTGAAGTGTGTTCCTTACCGCTGCAATGTTGCCAAGCCAACGGGCTGACGCAGGGTTGCTATGGCAGCAATAAAATCTGCCAGCTGTTCTGCTGGGAAAGAGCCACAGGTTGAAGAAAGTCATGTTTGGGGGGAGGGCAGCATCATATTTAAGTCTCCATTTGCTTTTGCATTTGCATCAGGCCAGTGCGTGAATGGCAACTACATTCATTCATACCGCTGTCTGTTCTACCTTTCCCCACGTGAGTGGCTTCTGTAGTGCAGCAAGCAGAGGAACAGGGTTTCTCTGGGAGGCGAAGTAAGCTACTTTATGAAATACAAACAGAAATAGATGGGAACTGTTATAATGAATTCTGGAAAAGGTAGTTTCTATGAAAGTTTACCAATACTTACATGTTTCATTAAATAGTGCTTCACGAAATACTGTAACGTTTTACAAAGAACTGTTTTATAAATTGATACTTAGAACCTCATTTCTCTTTTATTTTAATACAAGCAAGATTCTCTGTACACATAGTATATACACAAAATACGATTAGGCTTTGTAGCATGTCTTTTATAGCAGCATGAATATATTAAACCATCTCACTCTGGGAATGTAAATAAATAATGTTTCAACATCAAACTTCCCATGCATAAACTGTATTGGTTCTGAAATAGCCTATTGGACTGGCTGACAAGTGACAATTTTAAAATCAAACATTTGCAACAGAAGGGGCTACACTTGTGATTAATATATTAGAAGACAGAAAACAATGCATAATACCATCTGAAAAGTTGCAAATCACCTTTCAAACAACTAAGAATATTAATGCTTTATTGGTTAGAAAGCATCACCAGCTAAAGTAATATGAAAATCGAAACTGGGAAAGCATGCTAATGAGAACTGCCTTAATACACTGCTCAGAGTTTTAATAATCTAAATTTCTTAAAGGTGTTAGATGTATTTGAAAATTCTGCCTCAGTTCCAGTATTCTCTTTTCTCAGTATTGCTGGAACTGATCGTAACACTTAACATGAGAGGGAAAAGTAAGTACAATTTAAAGACGTAAAGTGACATCTCTGTGTGTGTGGTTTTCCTCTCAGTCATGAATTTCCAGTTTTTAGAAGTATTATTTGAAAAATGTCTATCTTTTCCACATAACTATTTGTTTGGATTTAGAGAAGTGATACTTCTTTTATAATTTGTCTTTATATTCTTCGAAGTGCTTTTGCATTTCCTTGCAATCACAGCAACCTATACAATTCTGTTTCTCAGTAGTCTGGCTGTTTACTTACCTTTGCTATAGATGCTTTGATACCGTATGTTTTCTACTGTTCTTAAATAAAACAAATGTCCCTTTATCTGTTCTGCCAAGATTGACTAGTACATCCTTTATGGGGCCTATCCTAGCAGTACAGGAAGATGAAATTCTTTACTACTCATCTACTTATGTTGGTTACACCTTGCCATTAACCACAACGTATCTGAAGATGATTTAAAGTCATTTTGTTTCATCAGTAGTAGGTGAGATACCCTATTTAGAATAATGAAAGCTCATACTATAAAATACAGTCTCTTTAGTCTAAATACGGCTGGAATAATTACTTGGTAACAAAAGGGATTAGTCTTTTATTGTAAGTACATGTTGAAATCTTTAACTCAGTGCTAGTAAAAAAGCATTTTCTTTTTGCAGAATACGTAAGTTCTGTAAACATGAATCAGCACACATAGACTATATACTGAAATTTGTGTACACATATAAAGGAAGGAACTTTGCCTTCAGTTTCAGTAGCAGGATTTGTGTGATACTGGATTTGAAAGAATTTAAGATTGCTGAATTTTTAGTAGAAGATTTTTTGAGGCATTCTCAGATTTCTTTAGTTTTCAAGAAGGTGATCTCTCATGACTTTATATGAGAAGTGTCAGGGTGGGGGGAGAAAAAGTAATTGACTTGTATTTGATTCCAGTGTAATTGCAGACCAGACTTCACCTGAAAAAAATTACTGATATCGGAACCGCTACAGTTGTTTCTGCAAAAATCACTGCTAGACTTAAAAAGAACACTTAGCATATTAAAGGGATAAGCCTCAGCTCTTTCCCCTAGGCCTCTCTCTCCTGGTAACTGAGGAGCAGGGGGTAAGACTTCTCCATCAGGGAGCTCAGAACAGAAACTCACTTAATATGCTCCAAATCATCCCTTCAGGGAGTCAGAGGCCTTCCTTTGACTACGGGCTTGGCTAAATTAGGTGACTAAAAGTTGGATGGATGCCCTTTTTTTTCTGTTCTTTTCTTTTCCAATCTTAGTGTGACTTTACCTGTAAGTGCAGGAATACTTTCTCATTGTCACAATTCTGTTGTATGTTTTATATATACATTTTTAATAGGATTACTTTCCTGACAAGAATGTTTCACACACTTAATCATTATGCTTCAGCATTTGGTGCTGAAGCACAATTGAAAAAATATATGTATCTTTATACTATATGATATAGTTATATATTAAATTTAAAAAGTTGTTATTGTAATGAAAGATTAACCGTACAAAATTGATAGATTAGGCATGCAATCAGATCCTGTCTTTAAGAAAGTCTGAAAAGTAGTTTTCTCTATTTTCAGAAATAGTTATTAGTAATAGTGCCAAATCTAAACATTTATTTTGGTCAATATAAAGATATTAAAATAGGCAGGCTAGTATAGTATGAAATTATTATACAGCTTATTCCTGTTTCGCTGTCATGGAGTCCACCAATTTTTAGATCGTAGGTTTTCATATGCATTTTAAGGAAAAAGGAGTATTTTAGTAAGAAACAGGCTGGTGATGGTGATCAACAAGAAATTACTTTGGAGTAGGTAGTGTTAAAATATAAAGAACCTTGGTTTTATGTTTAGTCTTTTAAAAAAAAAATTATGAGCAAATCCAGTTTTGTAGTGCTAGAATTCATTGCTGAGTAGGTAATCATGATAGGTAAAAGTGGTAAGAATAAAGTAAGAAAAGAGAACACAGATGAGTTAGAAGAACCAGCTTAATGTCTATTATAGCCGATATAAATTTTTTTTGAGCTGCGTAGGAACACATCTCTAGGGTGGTAAGTTATAAAAAGAAACTGTCTGTAAAACTACTGTAAGCTTATATATAACAGTTTGTTATATAAAAGTGGGGAAATAAATTATAGTCAAATTGCCAAGCAGTAAGTTTGACTGAATAACATTTGATTAAAAACATTCACAATAAAAATGGCATTCACATACTTTACAGATGATAGAAGAACTAAAATTTTAGTGAAAGATCTGCGATAAAGTAATAAATATAAGTAAATGTACACCAAAAACGTTATATTACACTCTGAAAAATAATTTCTCTGTTCTTCTTCTAGACTATGTAAGAAAGTTTTTTGCAATGTGCTTTATTTTCATGGACAGAATAGAATTAAAGTCAAAAGCATTTGGGAAACAGCTTTCAGCCTGATGTGTTAAAGCAATCAGAGGTCAAATGTAACCACAAACCAAAATAAACCTTGAAGAGGCTTTAGCAACTAACACAGGAGGTGGTTTACACTAACCCTTTTACTTTGAACAGATACAAGATTCAAAGCAATCGGACCACTCACTGCATTCCAACCAAGGGAATGATTAACGGACCACACTGGAACCTCTGCAGGTGTCACAGAATGTGATTACTTTACAAACCAACGGAGCTTAAAAATGCTAATTACTAACAAATTCATAAAAACCAGTATGTATTAAGGAGCAGGGTATTAGACCTGGGCAAGAACTGCATGTGTAAGTAACCAGAGAGGCAGGGAGAAAATAGATGTCTGCTTTCACTCAGGGTTTGAAGAGTGGAATTTCATCTCGTGCTCCATTTATAATAAGGGCCATAGGTTAAGAATTTACAGATTCTGTCAAAACAGGTACTCCACTCAAACTCACTGTGGCTTTAAAACCGGTCTTCATTAAGTAGGGTAGGGCCAAATTCTTAGGATAAACTATTTAATTTTACACCTTCAAGCAAAAATTGTGGAACTCTTCTCGAATTCTGTACTCCTGGTGCCAGACATAGAGTAGGAATTAATGAGTATTGTAGAAGAATTTTTTAACTTCTAGACAGTAATTTAGGGTTCAATTTAAAAATAGTTTCTTTTAGCTCTTAACTCCTACTCATGCTGCCTTTGTGCACAAACCTGTTTACTTATTCATCCAAACTGCCCTGTCCCTTAACAAGTCTCAAGACTGGTATTCTCACCTCCTTCCAGTCCCTCCTTGAAAAGTCTTTCTTCTGTGATGTCTGTGTGACACTAAACAACTGACAAAGGATACACTTGGGCTGCTGAACAGCACTGATGTGTATTCATTTGAAAAGACATACAAAAATACGGTTAACATCTAACATATATACATAACTGTTCAAATGCATCCCATTCCTTCCATATACTGAAAGTTTTTAGAAAACATACAGAGCAAGAGCTGACAAACCCCATGTATCACTTAACTATTTTAACTTCCTCCCTTTCATCTGTCTCACTGGTTTTATTATCTTTGTAGCTCATTTGAATAGAAATTTCGCAGGTTGTTTTGTACCACACATACATGAGAAGACAGGAGCTCACTGGGACCTCTACCATTCTTCAGGTTCAAAGCTACTGAAACCAGACACAGAAATACGAACTCCTTAGCATCCTAATGCACAGTAATAAGAAACTGTCTATTGGCAAAACTCTGCAAAGGCATTTCATCACAATAACCTTTGATATGTCCTCCAGCTGGAGTATTTTTAAAGCTTCTTATTGTTAAAGTGCTTTTCAAAGTAGTGCTCAGCAGGCAGGTGGTATTGTGCAATATGTGTAGTACAAGCTCACATTACGTATCATTTGTTGCTCTTAACTGAAGGAAAGTATCTTAGCAAGGCTAATAAAAACTGAGTGAGTCTGCCTCAGCAATGCAGGTGTTAGTATGTCGTCTGTACATAATTAGCAGCACTATACAAAATGTGATTCTCTCATTAGTTGGATTAGGACATGCCTTTTTTTGTGGTAAGATCCTTATATTCCGTAAGTCAATATATAGGCCATACTTAAATACTAGGGCTTAGACTATGCTCCTTATTTTCTCATTTATTTGTCTGTACACGGCTACCTACGCCATGGTTTTCATACACTACTTAGTGCTTTGAAATTCTGCCAAACATTTTTTAAAAATAAGATATGTGGAAAATAAACACTCTCTGGAGCGAAAGTTAAGAAAAGAAAAAAGAAAAGAATAATAAAACTACTCAAGGTATTGAAGTGGAATCCATAGATCACCTGGAGGACAAGGCTGTTGTATAACAGTTGTAGGGAGCAACAGCATTTACTGAAGCTGGTAAAACAGCTAAAGCCAGGTTACACAGAGCAAGACAATGTAACTTCTGTTCCCATTTACATGTGATCTGATACGATTCAAACAACAAAGTCTTTCAATGTCACTTTCCACTGATACCCTGAAAAACCTCTTGTGTCAAAAGCTACTGTTTATATAGTCTCATATATCCATTTAGTAATACTTACCTATGCTTCCTTTGTCTACACAGTCATTTACGGATGCTTAGAAAAATGGTGACAACTTTATTTCTAGAAAAATAACCTTTTCCTTGTGTTCCCCGCAGTTCATGCTTTGAGCCAAATACTACCCTTGATTAACCACAACAGTTAGCAGCACTGGGAGGAATGGCCAGATACCCGACAGCAGAACTTCACTCCTACATTGTTGTAAAAGGTGCATATAAAGCATCAGAAGAGGGGTGGAAGAGGGAGAGGGAGGACAGAGTACATTTATGGGAGTTAAACTGAATTACCTGGAAGCTGGATAGGAGATTGGAGAAAACATGCACCTGCCGTGTATCTTATCCATTTCACTAAAATGATATTCAAAATCAGGCAATGCTGATATTCCCAGAATTAAAATAATAAATTAAAACAAACTTCCAGCTAACTTAATTATTAACGCGCTACAGTTTTATATAATGTGCTATTTACAGTGAAATACAAAAAGTATTTCATTCAGACAATTATTACAAAGACTACATGTGATGCAGAACAGCTTTTACACTAGGCAAGGGTATGGAACCTGTAGTTAAAAATAATAGTGAATTTCTCCCAACTTACCAGTGCAACAGGTGTTCAATGCAAAACAAGCTACATTTACTCCCTTTGACTTCAATGCATTTTCTCTAGCAAGCTCCTAAGAGTACTTCGTCACATTTTTCTAAGCTCTCACCAGCAGCACAAGTTTAGGCGAAGGAAAAGCATTTAGCAGGCTGCAAAGTGGGAATGCAGAGGAATTGGCAAGTGTATAAAAAGTGGAGAAGCTACAAAAATTTATTTTCCAACAAAATAACTCTCCACAAGCTGTGTAAACTTTTCTTACTAAAACAAATACTCTAAAACACAAAGATTTTACATTTCCAGTGAAACACTCCCAGTAACATTTGCCTGTTTCCACTCTCCTGAAGTCTCCACAAAGAGCCAGCAGATTTACACTTTCTCAATTACCTGGGTCACTGAACTCCCTCATATTCCCTGACTGCAATTTGGATTTTTAAATTAACAGACAGACAGACTTGTTGGGCTTTTGACTAACCTTTGTTTTTTTCAGTAGATTCTCACACTTTGCTGCCTAACGTGCACACGCACACTTACGCCCATCCACCACCCACCCGCTCACATACACGCCTCTGTCATGTGTGCTCTGTTATTCTAACAGAACAAAAATTAAGCTGTGTCCATTGCAATTTTGTGACCTGTACAGAGAAGAATAATTTATAGTGGCAAGTTTGTTACCTTTACCATAAATTTAAAACACAAAATTGGATTTGCAAGGACAGCATAGGGTATAAGAGTTAGACCCTTTATCTCAAGCACTCATTCATATTTACAGTAAGTATAAGCTTTCTGCTACAGAAGAAAAAGTATTTAGATTGAACACTGTTACAGATTTCCTACACGAGGCTAGTTCCAGTTGCCAGTAATTCAAAAGCAAATCTGCTAACTTGGCATTAGGACTCTAAAACAGTGTGATCAAACTTAGATAGTAAGAAGGTGTCTGCAGAAATAACATTTATAAACTGTATATACAGTACACAGTACCAGTACATAGAAAATAGATTTTGACTTTATGATCCCCTGTGTGTAAGGCAAGACTGAATTCTGTCTTCAAATGGAGTCCACCAGAGGTACAAGCAACAGATAGTGGCTTTTAAACCAATATGCGAATCAAGTGCATACAAATTAAAAATCAGAGCAGACAAAAAGTTTTAGATTCTTTTATGTGCTGATTCTGGCTTGCTGAATACACGGGAAGTTATTAAACATCAAAGGTACCTTTTTTTAAAAAACACTAACAACACCTTGATGGCAACAGATATTGTTCAAGTGGCAGCTACCAAAAAACAGCTTGAAAAATGGCATAGTACAACATCAGGAACTCTGCGGTTGTACTACACTAATTCATATAGCACTATCCAAAAAAATAAGTATATGAATATTCTATTTCATGCTATTGCTATGCGAGCAACAGCAATACAAACCAGCGTACAGAAGGATACCATATGTTCTGCAATGAAGAACCCAAAGATATTTTCAAGGGGCATTGTTACAAGACTTCAAAGAAACACAAGACTGCCAGAGGCAAAAGTTACTGACGGATGTAAACATCCCTGTTCCATTCTCCTGTGTCGTTACGTTTTTTTGATATCACTTCCCCATCCTTGTCACAATATTGGTCCCTTGATTTATGACGACTACGCTGTTTGTTGCATTCATTGTGGTCCTGCTCGCGGTCCCTCTCCTTTGAACGATGCCTTGATTCTCTATGTCTGTGATCACTGCTCCCATGGGACTCGTCTCTATGATTGTGATCCCTGTGAGAATCATAGTGGTCACCGTGCTCATGCGAGTAGTCCTCCTTTGGCTCTACGTAAGCTGAATCTCTGCTGTCTTGTGTTTCTGAGTCAAACGTTTCTTGCCTAGAAAGGCCTCTAACACCACTGCGATGGTTGTGGTGCTGGCTTGAGGAAGAGCGATGCTGGGATTTCTTGACGGGTTCAACCCGTGCTTCCTCTTCAATTTGTGAACTGCTGCGTTCAGGGACTGAATGGTCATTCCTCTGGTCTCCTTGAGATCCCTGCTATCACAACCAGCAGTGAGTTCACGTACATGAAGTACACATTTAAAAACTTTCCCCAATATCAAATTCAACTAGAAAGTATCATGAAACCAGTAAAATTTAAGTACACAACAATCCACTTTGAATCTAAACTAGAAAAAAACGTTAGAATTAAACTCTGACTGAAAATTCAGTATTATAATACAAACAATTCCTTTCACTCTGATCAGAACAGAGGGTGGCACTTGGGTTATTCTGTGACACTTTCTCATCTTCCGTGACGTTTCTGACTATGACAGTTAGCAATAATTGCCTACCACGCTCCAGACAAAAAGAGAGCGTGCAAAAGCAGGACAAACTGCAGAAACATTAAAGAGGACGTATGATGCCAGGAAAGGGCAGGTTATCAGTTGAGATGCCTGCCTGGGAACAGCTACTATGGGTAAGTGATTTTAGAGGGCTGAGGAGGGGGATTCCAGACCAGAACCAAAGTACAAATACTTGGCCTTTTTAGAGTAGCTGCTTTTTATTTTTTTTTTAAGGAAAAAAAAAAAAAAGGCAATTGAATCTAGTTTAAATAAAGTTTGTATTATGATACTAATAGTATCACTGACCTTCTGTTTTTCTCAGCAATAATTCCATTTCTTCATGGTAATGAAAAACTAAACTTTGACCTCCTAATTTTACAAGCTCAAGAACACAGACCATTGCTGAGAACAGCAGGAGGAGAGCAATATTATCACCCATAGAATTTCCTAACACACCACTACTATTAAGACTGAAAAAAAAATTACCAGGTAATAACAAACCTACCCTTCACCAGCATAATGCTTTGAAATCACTGCAAAACGAACAAGCGGCATTATTTAACTCATAAGGGGGTTTCATTACATTAACCTGCTTTTATTCCCAAACCACAGCCAAAGACTTTTCAAGCTTAACTGTACAATTTTAAGAAATAGTTTATAGTGAAACTGAATTATCCTTCTTGTACGAGGTGAAGAACATCAAGCCAAAATCAGCTCTACTGGCAGACAATTAAAGTAGGTTTTAACAGACTTTTACAGGCATTTTTTTGTGAGACTACTTAATTTGCCAAAGGTAGTCTAAAGTTTGCCTCCTATGGTTCAGAGCTGTCTAAAAATAAAGAACTGCCTCCAGGGCAGCTTGTGGACTTATCTCTTTCTATTTTGTGGAAAAGAGCTAGGGAAGGAGGAAATGTTGTCCTTCAGCCATAGATCCTGGCAGGCAGGTTTCCTAGCAACCCAAAAAGTAAAATGACAAGAAATTGGATATGAAGAAATCTGTACTATCAGAAACTTACAAAAAGCAACATTTTTCAAATCACCAATTTGATAAATTTGACAAATCTTCCATTTTCCAAGACATTTTGTTCTGTAAACCTCTGAGTGACTATCTGGGTTGCTCCATGTGTTCCTAATTTGAAACAAATGGTACAGATGAGAACAAGGCAACAGAAACAGCGGTTAAATTTCTTTCTTGTTCTTGTGTTTATGGTTCTCAAGATGATTCTGATTTGCCAGAAAAGGAATGTAGTAATTGTAAACATGAAGAGATGTGTTCAAGGTGAACAGAAATGCCTCAGCAGATGTGAATTATAAATGAAATCGAGTAAGAGTCTAAAGCAAGGCCTACTTTGGATGTGTAAACACATTTTTATTAGTTCACAACCATGACTGCTTTTAAAGCACATAAACTGGGTACACATGTAAAACCCTTTAACTCTCATACGCTCAAATGCCAAATATCTATGTACCTATATGTAATAGTGACTAATAAAATCCATCATTGCTGTGGTTTGAGAACAAATGCAACATCTGAACCTGCTTTGCACAGAATGCTGCTTTTACAAACTCAGATGAATCGTCTCTGCTACGACGACCATGTGCAGAAAAGCACAGTGAATAAATTTAGAACCAATACCTGTAATTTCAGAACAGTGTTAGGGCTATGGGGATTTATGGGCAAATTAATCAACAGTAATTTTGTCTAAGTATTAGAGGGACAATGAGCAGATAATGTTTGAATCTGGATTAGAGCCCGGCTTTGTGATTCATAACCAAATCAGGGCTCTGATTTGATTACATTCCACAGCGCAGGAATTTTATGGCCCAATCTCCTAAGGTTTTTTTGCCTAAAATGGAGGAAGTTTGAAATAAAACCATTTCATTATTCAGCTTGCAAGTTCAAAGAAGTAAGGGCTCTTGTAAAGAAGTTTAAGCAATGCTGAAAGAGGAGAGAGGTCTGTGTCCACTGAATCCATTTGACTCGCTCCTATTCCCATTCAGTAGTCCCTAATTGCCTGCACCATAGTTGTGTGAGGTTGCTCCAGTCTTCTTTTTGGAATTATCTATTTCCCTACAAAAGAAAACCTGAAAACAGTTGTTGGGACAGCTTGCTCCAAAGCTCTCCATCAGATAGACAGGAGGTGTATGGTGTTCACCTGCTTAATTTCAAACAGTCCCAGGAGGACTCACACCTTCAAGCACCTCGTGCCATGCAATACACACAGTCAGCATCATGCCATAACACCACTCTGGCAGCTGGCAACACAAATCTCTCGTTACAATGTACACCTGGTACTGAAAAACCACAAAACCCAATTGCGTCTCATGGCAAAGGGGTGCTGCATTGGACCCAGGGGAGGATGACTCAAATGCTTTGCAGTGCAGATGTTGCTCCTCCAGGCCAAGTGGCTGGTGGCATGTTTTTTCTCTGCAGAGCAGTCCACAAAAACCAGCACAGACATAGAATTTAAATTCTCCAAACAGAGGGTCTTAACACTATTGAGAGAATGGGTTCAGCCGCTGTGATTAGAAAGAAGCCCCACTCCATGCCAAGACCATGACAGGTTCAGGTTTGAGATGTCAGCTGAAAATTACCATAGGAAAATGAAACAAAAGGAATGTAAAAGTTCTACGCTTTATAAGGGACCCCTGTTGTTTCACACTTTTGTATTAGTAGACCTACAAACAAGATGTGAAACTGCAAACACATTCTCATTTTTAGTCCTTAAAATAAGAATCTGTTAATTTGTATGGAGATAGCACAGCATTCACAAAAGTGTTATTAGAACTCTGTATAATTCCTCCAGAGAATGTGGTTAATAAAATGAGTAAGTGAACTATAAATCCACACCCAAAAGGCATAAAAAATCATTAAGCAAAATAATAAGTACATCTACAAAGCAAAGGAAGTTTATCTAGCAAGTCTGCACACAACAATACTGAATTTCGTACTCAGAAATTCTTCCAGTTCACAATTTTTTCAGGGTGTTTCAGCTCTGAGGACAGAAAAAAAGGCAGAAATGAGCTATAGCTTACAGTCTCTTTTCTTGCAACTGCTTTTGAAAGCAAGAGAAGGAGACACCCTGCAAGGTGGCTGAAGCAATTTTTCTTGTTAAAGCCCAAATCTGTCAAGTCTGTGGTCATCTAACAGGAAGTCTTTGGCATATGAAATTGTTTTGCGAGATCATAAAAACAAGGAGCAAATTTTCGCCATTTTAATTTGGGTGCAGGTATGTTTTTTTCTTTGAAGGCGCTTTTCTTAGCCAAAGTTATGAATTCGAACTTCTGGGCATATATGGAACTTAGGTGGAAATTAAGATGTAGTAAGCCATTATTTGAGCTGGGACAGATGTATTTCAACCCCCACTGTGATCTTCTCAGCCTCGAGGTGTCACTCACTATTTATAACGAAATAACATCTTTCAAGATTGCATTTCATGCCATGCAATACATATACAAAGGACAGGATCTCCTTATGAGGAAAACCTTACATACACTTACACAAACCAAAAGCTGCAGGAGACAAGAGGGGAGAGAATATGCCCAAAGTCAACAGGCAGGTCAGTGCGGAGGTGGGAAGAAAGCCTGTTTTTCCCAGCTCGCTAGACAGTACCCTTGCTGTTCAGAACATACTGCCTCTCAAGGTCTTTCTGCACAATATGCCGCGGGACTCAGGGTTTATGTAAGAGTTTGGCTTGAAGGAAGTATGTACTTTTCACAGCAACAGCCACTGAATAGAAGATCAAAGGAAACACTGAAACGGCCACTTTGACCTTGAGACTTCACTAATACAGTCAGCCATTCTCAACTGCTACAACTCTATAGAACAGATTCCCTCCAACATTTGTGGATCTGCTCTGTACGTAATCCAATTTGTCATGCAGGGCCTCTGGGCCTGAGATTTGCCTATTAGCAATAGTGTCCCCATCAGTCAGAGAGTTACCAGAGGCTGTAACGTGCATAGTATTAGCCCAGTTCTACTCCTCTGATTGGATTACATATGGCCAACTATAAAAATGCTTGTGGCTGGTACACATATTACTGGCACAGTGGTGTCCTAGGCACAATAAAACCTTAAGCATTCCGCTTCACATCACCATATGTTTTCAGTCAGGCTGGCTTAGTCCTTGGAATCAAAAGTAGCCTCCTAGTCAATGCGCAAACACATGCTACCACGAGTACAACAGAAATAACAATAATGGGCCTGTATTTGCCTTCTATACTGAAAATGAGTGAACTTCTACTGAAAAAGCTCTTAAACTACCAACAACAGTAAGACATACTGAACATATTCTAGTATCAGACTGTGAACGTGCTTTGGAAGAGGAAGAAGTTGATAGGAAAAAAAAAAAAAAAAGAGACGGCATAACAACTGTACCTGTAAATTAATATTTGGACCTGGGCTAATAGGAAGAGTGGCTGTTGCAAGTGTGCGAGTGAGAAGCTGGTTAGGAGGGTTGCTGCTAGGTGGATGCGTGGCCTTCCAGTAGGCTTCCAGATAGTCAGCAAGGTGCTCACAAGCATCTTCAAGCTGGTTCTCATCAAGAATTACATCGAACATTTCCTGATAAAGGAAAGGTTTTAGTAAGAATAATCACCAGCTAAAGGGAGATGAGCTAGAGACATTGATGACTACACTTTCCATTCATCAAAAACGAACCACATTTCTAGTACTTGTGTTAAGATATTTCACCCTTTTTGGTTGGTGTTTTAATGCAATTGATAGAAAAAACAGCAATCATAGCTAACATTAATGTTACATTGCTAAAGCAACTCCTCATGGCTTCCACTTAGTAATGCACAAACAGTCAATGAAGATAGGAAGAAGCAGCTTAAACAGATCTTAAAATTCAAGTATCCAGAAAGAAAGGTTAAACACTGACATTTTTAGCTGTTGGAACAAAATGGAATGGCAAGAAAAGGGATTCACTCCCCATATCTAGAATAACTAATAGAAAGCCAAGACTAATAGTTCTTATTCAGTAAGAATAAGAATAGAGACTAAGACCAATAACTAACAACAGTAAGAAACACACGTAATACAGATCATCCAGTTTCCAAGTGTCATACAAATAGTAGGTTAGAGATTAGTCATATGGTCCAATTTTAGGCATCTGAAGTTATGAGGCGTATTTCTTCCATTCCCTTCCCAGTCAGGGAGACACAAGTACTCCTGAAGGCAGCTTTGAGCGCCTGCTCAGGTCTCTAGCATACCTCATTGACGTTCTGGGGACTTGAGGAGACTAGTCTCTTAACTTTAGATGCTTGAACTTACATGATGAAAACACTTCCCTCACTATGGCAAATTCCCAAATCCAACTGAACTGAACCTTCTCCTTCTGCTCTCTTATCCATAGTCTTGATAGCTCAGTACGCTGGTTATATATATAACCCTTCCCATGTGCAAAACACAGCTGGAGTCTCATAATTTCCACTTTATAGGTGGAAATTGGATTTGATTCAGTGCACATCAACAGAATAACTGCAGAGCTCTCAGCTACGCAGTACCTTGCAGCTCTTTGCCAAAACCATGACCAAGAATGCCAGCCGTGATGTGGTGGCATATGCCCCCGGGGAGCTACCCAAACCACTGGCCTTGCCCTAAACTGCCAGAGTTAAAGCACAGTCACTAAGAGGGTTCATTTTTAGACCAACAACCCCCAAAAAATTATCAAGTAAAACAAATGCTCAGTTTGTTCAAGTAGTGAATGTATCAGAATGCATCGTAGTAACTGCTTGTGACCAGTACTGTTTTTTCCCTGCACCCTTGTGCAGAGCCCAGAGGCCTAGGGAAGCATTCTGCAAAAAAGCAATAGTGAAATATGGCCAGAAGAGGGCAAGCATTCCCAGAAATTGCATAATTGTGCTTGAAAAGAAAGGCACCTTTCAAACAGGAGACATCAATTAACAGTAACTCACCGGAGGACACTGTGCCAGTTTATCAGCTGCCACCATCTGAACATTAAGGTGTTTGGCCTGAGATTTCCCTCGAGATTTTATTAGCCTCTGTAAAACCTGTGAAAAAGACATTAACAGAAGTGAGCAGATTCTGACTTAATGTACATATATAACCACTTAAAATGTTTACATTTTATCTGTCCACTTGGGCAGATCAAATTCTTCATTTGATGGCTTCAGGAGCATTTCCCATGCTGTTTACATCCAGAACAAGCTACTTTTCATTTACTTCCTGACATCTCCTTTCCTGTCATGAGCACTAAAAAGGTCTCCTCCTATTTCCCTCTGCTGCTTTCAGTTTTGTTTGTTTCTAAGCTGAAATTCTTTAATTGCTCTCCTGAGTCCTCTTCCCATAAATTCGTCCTTCTCTTTCAAATGCCTCCTCATGAGGTCTGTGCAGGTGTTTTCACAGAATGAAAGAGTACATTATCAGGAGATGTTAATCAGTCAGTTTGATATTCATTGTGTGAAAATCTTTCCTTCATTTCTGTATTATTTTGATTTAACAAACTGTTAGCGTAACTTACATGATTGACACTAGAAGCGCAATCTCAATTTAAAAAAACACTGGAGATACAGCATCGTTCCCCAAATGGGTTCTGGTAACATTGGGGCTAAGATACTTGTTTGACTAATAATATTTCACCATTCAAAGGGAAGCAATAACAATATATAGCTCTGAACTTTAATGAGGACATGATTATTTGCATTTGAGATCAAAAAAAGGAGGTGGGGGGAAGGAAGACTGAAACAGCACGATCAGCAAAATACTTACCTTAGGAGAAGAGATCTTTACATATACTATAATGGGAGCCAGAGAGGTTTTGCTTAGTTGAGCTGGGTGGTTAATGGTATCAGCATCCAGCACCACCAACTGCAGTGTCCTTGCCAATTCAAAAATCCGTTCAATTTCACTTTGAACTTCAGCTGGAGGTAAGCAGAAATTTAAGAGTTATGAAAACGTTAAAAATTATTAAAATATTAAAATTTATGAAAATATTAAAAGGCAGTTAGTATTAAGGAATACAAAAATGTGGCAGACTGGTGTGCTGCTGCTCCTCAGGCTGGAAGGAGCTGTTTGCAGTGCAGGTCCCTGGCACCTAGGGAAACGAACACAATGTTAACAAGTGTTTTGCCCCTGTCTTTTTGCCCTTGAGGGCAGCACTGCCTGCCTCTCTTATCTCCACCACTTCTTGCAATTCCAGCCTGGAGAGATCCTGTTGATACACTCTTACAAGACCTCAGTCCATAAATGTAAGAAAAAGAGGTAAGAATGCCTGCAGAATCACATGGTAATCTTTTACTATGCCATTAATTTCCTAAATGTAAATAATTTAATCTCAGACTTTAATCTTATGTAGTAATCAATTTTCTCACACTGGACTGCCCAAGATAGGCATTACGATGTACTGAAGTGTCTGTATTAGCAGAAACTGCTGGTTTCCCACTTATGTCAACTTATGAAAGCTGTGGAAAACAGTTTCCTTCATATACTGGCCTCAGTATGGTACCATATTAAAAAGTTTGATTGCTACGTGTAAAACACTTTTTGCAAAACTGTAAATAATCCGAATAATGCTATGGTATCCTCCTCCCAACCCTACGAGTTCTGGAAAGGTGATTTTCCTGAAAAAAATCATCTTGTCTTCTGGTAACTCATGCTCCCAGCTCCTCAGCACCCTGTCTGACTGGCCATAGTGGTTTCCAGGGCAAACATCTCCAAGACGGATGGCCTGTGTCCACTTTCACAAGTGATGTAGAAACCATCTTCATTTCTAAATGAATCAAAATTAAATCTTACAATAGCAAAATCATTCTTGAAATGGAGTCACATTTTCCTGCTCAAATCTTGATACAGGCTGACTTCACAGAGAAATTGCAGAAGTAATTATATAGGTTTCCCTTTAAAGGTTGTGCACGGTCCATGAACCAAAACCAGATTAGATTATATATCCCATTCAAAGTAAGCATTAGAAGATAACCAACAGAAACTTAAATGCCAACAAGAGGTACCCAAAACTTATTTATTATAGAGTTTCTTGACATTACACTATGAGCATTTTATCTGTTGCAGTGGCACAAACACTACTCTTCCTTCAAAACACAGCCTATCTGATCTGGCTAGAGGGAGGTTTCTACGGTGAATGGTCTCTTTCAAGGGGTGTGAAGTGATTGATTTTTGTTACCTTAGAATAGCAACTCAATAAATTTGGTACCATCATAAGATTGCAAAATTTCAAGAGAAAGCAAAGCATCTCTTTGGAGCTAGTCTCCATTTAGCTCAAAGTCTTTTGGTTCCAAATCAATAGGTGACTACTATGATCATTTTATAAATGAAGTAACATCTTAAACGGCTATCAGAAAATCTATATAGTACGTTCTCTATTGGAGAAGGCTGACACTGTTTTGGGTCTGTTAAACATCACCTCCACTCAGCTCAAAATTTGGCTGAGTACATGCCAATCGGTGTTTTAGAGCAGAGAACACTGCAAGGTGTGCATGGCATGCTGGTATGGAAAGCACTGGCGTGTGCCTTCCTGCTTGTCGATAAAAGCGCTGTGGCCCAGCTGCTGTCTGAATGAGGACCACAGTTTTGAAGACAAAACCTCTGATGTTTCCTGGCACATTCACGATTACGTTATCTGCAAATTTGTTGCATAGATATATTATTGGAATGACTGATTACCATTGTCTCAGTGATTTAGTAGAAGATAGTCAGTAGTCTATGCCTAATTTAAGTCCAAATGATGACTAAGAATAAACATATCAGAGATAATTTGTCATACTGTTCTGATGAGTTTGGACTGCTTTCCTGCAATTTCAAGCCAGGCTCCACACTTCAGTCAGTGTAACAGTGTAACAGTATCAGTTAATGTATCATTTTAAGCCCATTCCAGACTGCTAAACCCCCTTGTTTAAGACAATTTATAGCCAGCAAAATCTGCCTTTTTACCAGTGTATCGTAATTTTGTCTGGGGAAGCAGTATTTGCTGCACTGCTGGAAGCACTCTTCTGCCAGTAAAGAATACAGATCTGTGAACTGCATTTCCTGCTACACTTTTTGAAACAACCCTCTGCCAGGGCAGTGCCTGAGGGTATCTTCTACTGTGAAACGCACCCAGGGCAATAATTGCAGGTAACTATGGTCCTATGAACCAATAGTTTCCACCTGAGTCTGAACACAGATATAATTTCCATCATTTCAAAAGTATTTCAGTATTTATTTTTCTTAACTTGGGTAAAGGAGAAAAGTTCAAGGAACTACACTGCATGATTGATGAAGTAATGTGTTGTGCCTCTACCCTTCCAGACAAAACAGATTGACAAAATGCACGCAGATTGCCAAAGAGGTCCTGATCTCCTGTCCCTTAGTGTACTTCTTCAGCTTCTGGAAAACCCTGTATTTTGCTTGGAATCCTCCCTGCATTCTAACTTTTCACTACACAAAAAGTTGTTGCAATTAAATAATAGCAGCTTCTCTTTTTGGCTGACAAAGGCTTTATCTACTGCTGCAGCTCTGGTTTTCATCTTTCTTTAGCGACATCTCTCAAATAACACATTCTATACCCGTAAAGATTCTTTTCCAACAAGACACTCTGCACAAATTTTCTCTCAAGACTTTTGACCAAAATAAGCAAAGAACCCAAAATACCATGTGAGGATAGTAACACAAATGTCACTGTAAGTTAAAAAAGGGAGCTGAGAACAATGACAGTGTGGTATCTTCAAAGCAGCACAGTAATAGATTAGCAATCTTCCCACCTCCATGAATATAATCTATTTATAATAATATCCCTTCTGATGTACTGTAGAGGCGTAACAGTGAGGCTGTAACAATTAACTTCAATAAATTATATTTGCTAATCATAATGAGAGGCATACATGTAATTAGATCTACTGTGACAATCATCATGAAATGCTGGCAGCCCAGCTACAACACTAAAAACCAGAAGCAAGCTATCAACTTTTAAAGTGACCCTTATAATCTATTTCATATGGCCTCCTTAGTAATCAGAAAGGGAACATTTTAAATGACAGGAGCACTCAACTGTCTATTCCATACAATTGGGGGTCAACTCTAAGAAACAAGAAGTACACAGCCAACTTCAAATATTGCTCATTTAAACTTGCTCCCATGTATTAATTCCAAATACCCCTACTGTACCCTGAAATAAGTAACAATTCAGTACAATGAGAGCACAAGTAAATGGCTTATCCTATTACGGGGGCAAACAAATATTCTCTACACCTGTTGGACCTTACAAATTCATTTCAAGCAACAGTCTTCAACAGTTCATTAAAACAATCTCACCTAAAGTAAAGGCAAAGACACAGCAATACTGCATTGCATGTATGTCAATTAGCTACTAACAAGATGAGCTGTGGTGGAATTTAGGCTTACTTACACAGTGCCATGTTAAAAGAACATTCTCTACTGTACACAGCTGGAGAAACACAACCCTCCTTCAAACCTGGGCAGAAAGCATCCACAGCAGCCAGGAGTCACTGGGACACCCAGCTTGACAGACCCTGATGAGACAGCAGTTTTGTGATGCAATGCAAAATGGCCATGCCTCTGGCTTGCAAAGGCCAAATCAGAACGACAAACTATTACTTATATGCAGCAAGGAGGTTTTGATCTTCAGCAGGAACAGTGAAGTTCATGTACTGTCAACTTAATACAGTATAATGTTAATATTCTATTCAATTTGACCTTGTCTACTTGTCCATGGTATTGGTGGCACTGATTTGTTCATAGAAGCAGACTTGTTTCTTGTTATTACTTGGACTGCAACGGCCACAGTGACAAAGCATTCTATTTTTTCTAAACAAAGCTCCTGATATTACAGACATATAGCACGAAAAGAACACATCTATGTCAATGCATGCCATAGAAAAATGCTTAGCAACACTTTGTACAAACGGCTTTCAAATGATTTTATAAAATAAGGAGAACAGAAATCAGTAACCGTGATCTTTCTTATGCTAATTCTTTTAAATAAGCACACTTACTTAAAGATAACTAATCACTGAATTACATGAACATAACTAAAGAAACGAGAAGTTTAAAGCAGCATCAGGAATCCCAAAACAAAGGCAAAGGAAACAGGTGCGCTATATATCCCCAGTGCCTTTAAAGCATGTAGAAAGTATTGCACCAAAAAACAGCTAAGAAATGGATAAAAGTCCTGTCTGAAACCCAAGAAAACGAAAAAAGGAAAACAAAAAAGAAGCGATGACTATTGAGTTGTGCCCACACACCTCTTGATTAAGAAGTAAATCATGAGCCTGACCGACAGAATTCAGATTTTAGATTTTCACTTGTGAGCATATGTGCGCATACACACGCTCACATTGTCGGCAAAATCACCCGTGTCTACATTGGGTATTGCACTAACCGGAATGCAGGTACTTGGCCAGGCTATCCCAGACTACATCAGATGCCTGCGCTCGCTGTATACAAAGTGGAGAGACAAAGATGCTATCACGGGTGATCCAGAAAGCTACATGGTGTGTGAGCAGTCTGGAGCAAGCCAATACGAAATGCCACACCTATGTAAGTGCTTGGCCTCCTTCTCACCTTCCCCTTTCCTTCCCTCGAGCACCAAGGTTGCTCTGGGTAGGTAGGGAGCTAGCAGCAGGGTCATGCTAGATGGTGGACTCCACACTCCATCCCTTCCCCAGCCAGGGAAGTTCAGCCCCGTGGTTTCACCCCACACTGGTGGCAATGCCGGGCAGCAGAAGCCTGTGTGCCTCTCCTCCAGCCTACCCAGCTAAGAAGGAAAAGGGCTTGGAGGGGAATATGAGCAAGTAAGAAGTAATACATGCTCCAAGCTTAGTCCTTAAGCAACCGGCCAGAAGACACCTTACTCAACACCTGGCTTACAGGTGTTTCAATCAAATTTCTAACATAAATGTAGTTTTGTGAATATACTTACATCTCCACGGTCTCAACCAAATCCTTAGCCACTAGCTTGTTACATAAAAAGGGGAGGGTGGGAGTGGGAGGATAACAGTATTTTCCAGGGAAAGTGGCTGCATGTGTTACTCATGCCTAACAGATGGGGCTCCTGTGAGGGATAAGGCAGAAAGGAAGGGGGCATGCCTGCTGCTCTGCCTGGTGCTCCGTCTGGGCTCTGCTGAAGGGGAGCTGTGGGGTGAGGTGCTGCAGGAAAACAGGGTTTTCCTCCTCCTGCCTGCTGAGGCTCTATTTAGACAGAATTCAGATGGCCTTGAATGCACACACTCATCCAAGTGGTATTGACAGATACAATGGGATGTTTGGAAACCTCAGCATAACCAAGATCTATTTATAATGGGACTAACATCTCCTGAAATGCAATACTGTAATTATATGACAACATAAAACAGACAGTGGTGTTTAAAAATACTAAATAGCACATGAAAATGTCTACTTCCTCCTCTATTTCACTGGGCTAGCAAAACAATAGCATTCATGAAATGACGCTTCTTATGCCAGGTTTAAACTGAAAATAAATTTTAATGGTCTATGAATGGAGAAGCTGGAAATCAGCAGACTGCAGCACAAACACGAGTATATGAGCACAGCACAGGGGACAGCTGCACTGAGACAACTTCTCCAGGCAGAACCGCAGCCGCTCCAGAAGGTGCCATGCAGCATAGTGCTGCTCCCATCATTAAGCTCCCCTACACTCTGTTATCGACTAATTGGGATAGTAACTCTGGGCAAAGAAGCAGTCTAATGTTTACTTTGCTCAGGGGACCAAGCAAGTGTCTCTGCATAGTTCAGAACTGTTATTATCATGTCAGGCTGGCACTACCTTGGATATTTCTGCACCATGCCTCATTACTCAGTGCAGTGCTTTTACAGCTCTGGTCCATACATAGACACTAAGTGCTCCCTAGGTCTGTTGTTTTATTCAGAACAAACAGAAATAAAAATGCTCAGACTTTCTCACTGATAGGATGCGGAACCACTCAATTGCTGGCTATTCAACCCCTCCTGCTGATGGTGTGCCACTTGCAAAACATTTGCGCATTCACTGAGTGGGAGAGACACTGACTCTGTAGCCTGATGCTTAGAGTGGGAGGTGAAACACATGGATTCCAGTTCTTTCTCCAGGGAAAGTTTAACTATTATGCAAAGTGCGTAAGACTCAGGCAGGACCGACTGACAACCATCATAAAGGTGATCATAGCCCTGTCATGGCAATTGAAATTGTAAGTTCACACCTCTGTTAGTAGACAACAGACATGAACCCAAACTTCTTTGCATTGTGGTTAAACAAATGCTTAGTCTTGGAAAAAATGAGGACACAGACAGTAACTTTTTATCAGTTCCGTGAGCCTAGGAGAAAAAACCCACACTGGATCAATTCAACCTACAGGTGTGAATAGTTTTAAGGGAAGAAAATCATATTCTTGAGCAAACAGCTGATTTCTGGAAAGTATTTCCCTCACCTGTCCAGGCAGCTTAGTTACAATACAGATATGCGTAACCTTAAAAATTACTCTAATGCACTGCTATATTGCTTTGCCTCTAGCACATGGTTTGTTTCAATATATCATCAATCATACGTATTTCAGTGCTGTACCATGAGAATAAATAGTGACATGTACCTGAGGACTCTCTCTTAATTTACAGAAAACAAGAATTATTGCACCCCCCACTCCCCACCTTTGGAAACACTTTGGAAACAGGGAATTTCAATACTGTATCCAAAAATTATTTGTAAGTTAGAATACTGGGAAAGTTAGTACCAAACTTCTAATGCAGAACTACCTGGAGAACTTATTAGAGAGACTCTGACTTTAGATGTTAAAAAAATCAAGGCTGGCCCAGCAGCATAAAAGAGCATTTTGAGGCATGTGAGAGTGATATATTTTAATGGGTTCAGGATCTTTATGCCACTCTCCCCATCTGTGTGCACTAAGATGTGTAGCCACATCCTTAGGATAACCCAGAAGTTCTTGGCTGCTGTATTACAGCATTCTGGCTCAAGGCAGCTTCACATGTACCAGATTCCTTTATCATATCTGAGGATTTAATGCCTGCAAGTGAGAGTTCTGGACATTTGTCCCAGCTATCTTGACGATAAAACTATAAAGAGACAAACAGGATTTTCCATAACACACTGAACACCTTCTGTCTTCTCTGTGAACTGTATTAGATCCTTAAGACTCTGGAATGGAAACACAATCTTGGTTAAATTCCAATTTTGCATTCCTGTTCCACAGTCTCTGTAAGTAGGGGAGCATTTTTCTGAGGTATAGCTAGCACTCTTTTATGTTTATTTTTGATTTATAGTTGGGAAAGCATTTACTTGAACCTTATCATATAAAACAACTGCAATTAAATTACCAAACATGGTGAATACATAACATTATATATATACATATATAAATATATATATATATAGTGTATATATCTGTAAACATAAAATACATTGTTACCATAGCTGCAAGTATTCGACTGGCTTTTCACACAGGTATCAAGAAAATAAAAATATAAGGCTGAAATTTGCACTGATAATTCACTACTATTTTTTCAGGCATGTATGTTTCATTCAGAAGACAAAACTCTGGGATACCAACATTATGATGTGAATAGGAGCTCTATACAATTTCTAGAAACAACATTCCAAAGGTAGGCACTCAGCTGCCCATTGGGTGTACGTAATGCCTGACAGGTTACTGCATATGCACACAGAAAGCACATAAACAGATTCCAAACCATCTGACTGCAATAATTTTACCATATACATGATGACATATTTTACACCAACATTCACACATCTCTGTTAAGAATATGCACATTAGGTGCACACACCTTAGGTTTTCCACTGTAAATTTCTAATCTTTAGCGTTTACTTGTCAATCTCAACTTTATTTTTAGAATTGAAAATAAATAAGGAAAAGCAGCAAGATTTTCTGAAAGAAATACTTAGCAACACAGTACAGGATTGGCTTTTGTCTACCAGTGAGCCACCAAGAAACACACAGTGGTTCTGTGAGGTACAATAAAGCACTGAACACAAAACAGCAGGAAAAGTAATTTGCAAGCTTGTATACATACCCAAAACATCTGGAAGGGGAGAGCATTAATGAAGCAGAGAATGGAAAAAGCCAAGACAATCAGGTTCTTGCACAAAGCATACAGCATGAGGTAACGTTATAACAAGCGTAACACACAGAAACAAGAAAAAGTTTTGGGTACTTTTGATGAAGAAATGCAGCAAAAGCACAAAGCTGGTTCAGCAGTCTCTGCAAATGGCATGTGTACATGGCATGTATAGAAATGTAACTAAGCCAATTGGGACTGACTTTCAGGTGAATGAGATTTAACCATGTACTGTACCTTCTCGGAGAGAAAACTTTTCAAAATTATGGATTTCTTCTAGCCTTTTAAAGAAATGAATCAATTGCCCTTTCCTTAAATTTAGTTCTTTTTAGTCCATTTCACATACCAAACATAAAACAGTATTGACAAGCAAACATTTATTTTTATCCATAAAACAAACTTTCATATAGGAAAGGAAGAAGACTGTACTGTCCTCCTAAATCTTGATGAGCTAGACACTCTTTTTGTAAAATTATTGGATACATTAATTTTACACTAGAATATTCAGTGGTGGCATTGGTTTCCAATGAGTCAAATACCAAGACTATTTTTAACTGATGCTTTTGCAAAAGCGAACTTTCAGTCGATAGGTGTTTGCAGCATTAATAGCATTACATTAAGTCCATTGAGACTTCCCTATAATCCTGTAAATCCAGTTCGTCATGGCAATTCCTATTCCCGATTATCGCATTGTTTGTCTGTGCCTCCTTGAAGTTAATTCTGGATTATCTATTAAATCAGTTCCAAACAATGGTACTCACTCCACTGTTTACTGTGCTATGCACAATTATGAATAATAGGCACGATACTGCAAACCCGTATGTGGTAATAAGGTAAGATCTGTTCTCAAAAAAGAGGTTCATTTATTTCCCAGAAAAAAAGTATTTGGTATCAGTATATCAAGGACATTACCTTTGTACTATATTAAGTCATTGAAAGAACATTGATTAAAATAATATTTACAATAAAACCAACAATAAATTTTCAAAAGTCTAAGAAATAGCCTTCTCAGCTGCAGTTACAACCGTTGCTCACAAACGTGAGCATAACTGGGGGATAAATCAGTAGCTTGACTGTCCAGCTGCATGAGGTACCACCACGCAAAGGTGGGTGAGCAAAGGAATAGCTTCCCATCGAACCTGGAAGCAGCGAGGGATTTGGATTAACAAAGCAGTTCTGGGGAGCTGCATTTGCTATAATAAAAACCCATTTTTGTAGAATACCAGATGTAGAAATAAACACAAGTCTCAGTCCACATGCCACTGACTGTCCAAGGAGGAGAGAGACAGATGGGAACTCATCTCCCCCATATCCTACAGCCATGCAGCCAGGAGACCCATTCAGACCAGACCAGACCAAACCAACCCAAATCAAACCAAACCCTGTTCTGCATTAAAGATCAAATGTGATTGCAATAAATACTATTTTTAAATACCTAGATCAGAACTAAGTTATTGTAGATTGTGTGTGTGGGACACATACAAATTTAGTGTTTGATAGAATTATTTTTTTCTTTTTGCAATCATTTGGAGAAAAGGCCCTATTCCTATTTTATACAAGGGAAAATGTAAGTAGAGAAAGAACTCACTTTCCATGACTCCTCAGACGACCTGCAGCAAGTTACTAAAGAAGAACTAATGTAACCTGAGTCCCGACAATGATTTATCTATGACTGATACTTGTATTGGGAGAGCATATTATTTGGCTGCAAAGCTAATACTAATAGAGTGGGAAATGCCACGATAGCTCTCTTAAATCAAATTCTGTGGTTTGTATTGTAAGACAGCATGCTCAGGAACATATAATAAAGTTGTTTCTGTAGAGCTGCCGTCTCAATCAGTATGCAACTCTGTATGTTGTCAACTGATAAGTACCTATTGAACCATTTACTTTCTCTTCATTGTCAAATACGTGTTTCACGTCTCATTCAAAGCATATTGTTCTAATCTTCCTCTGAAAACAGAACAGAATGAATAAATTATTTGTTGGTAATTTTATGGAACTTTCTGTGGTGGCATTTCACTGATGTAATAAAGAGCTGGAATTACTTGTATTTTCCAGATAGAAAACCGAATCACAAAAAATAATCACAAGTTACCACTACTTTTTTGGGGGTTCATTTTCCGAATGTAGTGTCTGATACTTCAGAGTAATTACCATAGTAATTAGCATAATAATTATCATTGTAAATTGCATTCCTCAGGGGTTGTTATTAAGACCAACGCTGTTTAACATCTTTGTTGGCAACATGGATGGCAGGATTGGCTGTAGCCTCCGACTTTGCTGCTGACACCAGGCTGTGTGGTGCAGTCGACATGCTGGAGGGAAGGGATGCCACCCACAGGGACCCTGACAAGGCTTGAGAGGTGGGCCCAAGCGAACCTCATGAAGTTCAACAAGGCCAAGTGTAAGGTCCTGTATGTGGGATGGGGCAATCCCAAGCACAAATACAGGCTGGGCAGAGACTGAGAGAAGCCCTGAGGAGAAGGACTTGGGGGTGTTGGTGGATGAGAAGCTCAACATGACCCAACAATGTGCACTGGCAGCCCAAAAAGCCAACCGTATTCTGGAATGGCATCAAAAGAAGCATTACCAGCAGGCTGAGGGAGGCAATTCTCTCCCTCTGGGCCCCCCCACGTAAAGAGGCCATGGACCTGTTGGAGTGGGTCCAGAGGAGGGCCACAAAGATGATCAGAGGGCTGGAGCACCTCTCATGAAAGAGGCTGAAAGAGTTGGGGTTGTTCAGCCTGAAGAGAAGGCTCTGGGGAGACCTTACAGCAGCTTTCCAGTACCTAAAAGCAGCCTACAAGACAGCTGGAGAGGGACTTTTTGCAAGGCTATCGATGTAGCGATAGGACGGGGGCAATGGCTTTGAGCTGGAAGAGGGTAGGTTTATGTTGGATATTAGGAAGAAATTCTTCACTATGAGAGTGGTGAGGCACTGGCACAGGTTGCCCAGAGAAGCTGTGGATGCCCCATCCCTGGAAGTGTTCAAGGCCAGGCTGGATGGGGCTTTGAGCAACCTGGTCTGGTGGAAGGTGCCCCTGCCCATGGCAGGGGGGTTGGAACTAGGTGATCTTTAAGGTCCCTTCCAACCCAAACCATGCTATGATTCTACCAAATTACAATCAGACTAGAAAAATGGAAGCCATCCTACAGGAAATCCTGGTTTCTGCAGATTTTTTCTTCCAAAACAGAACATAACCTTGAAGCTTCTTTTACAAGTCAGTATTAAGACTCAGGAAACTCCTGATGCTGCTCTGTACTGTCAGTACATGATATCAGTACTGATCTGAGAGAAGGGAAAAACTCTTTGAGCTATGCTGGGAATGAAAAGAATAGCTCCCCAGTTAAATGCCTGTGAAGAGGAGAGCCTAAAATAAGAGGATTTCTGTTGAATGAGGAGCCCTAAGGCTGATATTTCACAAGGTACCCAACAGTAGCTCCAGTAGTCCATAAAGTACTGCCAGGTTTCCATCTGCATTTTCCAAATCAGTGCATCATCATGCAACATGCTGATTTTGATGACATACATTATTGTTTGACAGGTTCAAAGTCTGAATCTCAGTTTTAGCCACAATACTCAATACTTCCAAAAATCATACTTGAGACAGGCAGAAAACACTGGGGAAAAAATAGCCTTCTTTATAAAGCCTGTAAACAACTAGTCAGAGAGTATACAGGAATTTTGTATCAGAAGCAGCAAAAGCCACTTTTTACTTTTGAAGAGCCACTGAGTTCTTCAATTAATTCAGTAAAAAAAAAAAAAAAAGAGTCTCTCTTTCCATCCCTCAGCAGTGCACCTCACCTGTGACTTGGTGAGCCAGGACTGCTGGTGGCAGGGAGGGAGGCAGTGCAGAGGGGCTGGGCAGGAAGGGGAACAAGGGGATGCTCCTTCCCTCGGTGCCTCCATCCTCCACTGGCACCGGCCCAGGCTCCAGGCATGGGCAGTCACCACGTTACAGGCATGGCACGCTCTGCACTCCCTTGGTGAGCTTTACTGGGTGTCATCTCCAGCATCAAGCCCTCACTGGTGCAAAGGGGCTACTTGTTGGCCCTGAGTGAGGTGTGCAGGCTGCTGTGATTCAGAAGAGAAGCTCATGGCACATCATGCTGCAGTGCTGTAGCTTACAGACTATAGGGCTGTAGGTAGCAGACCCCCCTCCCGCACTGGGGCTATCCCTTTATTCAACAGAGAATCAACATCTGCTGAACCAACAGTGATCAACCAGTGCTCAGCATGCTTAAGACTGAAATTCAGATCCCTGTTCCAAACCAGATACAGCAGGAGCTTGACTCTGTGTGCCCTACATCCCAAATGTGTGGGTTTTATTTTACTTTATTATTATTTTAATAATTATATATAAATAAAATAATAATTACAATTATTACCAAATGTGGTTTTAATTACTGGGGTATGAGCTCCTTGGAGGAGCCTGGAAGATGGATGATGAAGGAGTTTCCTCATTATGATAATGAATTCAGTCTTGGATCAGAAATCTTTTCTGTTGAAACTGACTAATTTACTGCCACAAAAAGTTTTGGTCAAACCACTATTTCCTGTCCTGCTCCTCCCAAATTGCAATTGAAAATGTCCTACTGTGCTTTTAGAGAACTTCATTTGCCTTCCTGAAGTTTCTTGCCTCATACATTGTACAAGTTTCATAGCAAGTGGAACAGCAATTCACTGAACAATTCCAATTCCCCACATTAGTTCCTGCATTTTTCAAAAAACCTAAGACAGGACCAGTGGAAGAGCAGTCTGCAAACACATGACCCAAGACTGAATCACAGCATACGTAACCTACAGATACTAAGAAGTTGCACAGATAACCTTCTTACTATTACTTACTAAGCTTTATTTTGTGCAACATGAGTTTGTAAACCCAATAATATTCTTTTAATAGCATTTTTTTTTAACTTATAGCAAACATCATACAAACTAAAAAATAAAATTCTGCTATATGGTGTGATATTGCCACTCATCTCTGCTCCCCGAGCCAACTACGTACTCACAGCAGTGGTATGTTGTCATCCTCCTTGTGAACCATTGCTAGAATAGGCCACCTACCAGCACACTACAATGATGTTTTCCGATTCTGACTTTATTTCTACCTTGCAGTACATTGAAGGCAAGCAGGGGAACAGGCTCTAACACTCCTTGTACTTCCTCTCTTTTGCCTTGCACAAGGGTTTTCCCATCACCTTGAAAAAGCAGTTTCCTTTTCTGACTCAAGGTTGTTTTATTTTATCTCAGTTTTCCTCCCAAACCACTGCGCTACCATATTGTTTCCCTCCCCTAACTTCCTTCCTGGCTGGCTTTTGTCCTCCCATGGTTAACCCCATCTCTGGAGGACCTGAGGTACTTCACCAGTGAGTTCAACTATCCCAGCTCCTGCTCTGTAACGCCGACCTTTTCCATAACGGATTTGCACTACTTGCCTTTCTGCTTTAGCCAAGCCACTTGCTCCTCCAGTTGAACAGCTTCAAAATAAACAACTTTTTACTCCATCCTCCATGCTGTGCCACAAAAAAGGGTTTGAAAGCTGAAAGAAGAGCACCTTTCCCCTTTAGGTCTGCTTGGCTGCCCTGATCCAATCTGCTAGGGTCAGGTTCTGCTCAGCATCATTGCTGGACCTTGCCCAGGGAGAGCTGAGTCTTTATGTAATTCAGATGCAAGGCTTGGCATGTGTTAACAGCAGCTTCTAATAATTTGGACAAGTTTACTTGTTATTTTCATTTAAAATGCCCAGAATAACACAACTGATAACACTGTCCAATTCACTACCAAATTTCACCCCCCTGCTAGATTATTAGAAGCATGGGAGTATTATAGCTTCTGAAAGAAAAGGTTTTGAGAATATTTTAATATTGGTAAAATTAATTTTTGCCCTAACTTAATTGTTAAAATGACCTAGTTGCTGTAACTAATATTTCCCAAAATAATTCAAAATGATTTTGTAGATTAGGTAATTTTTAGAACAATTATAAGTAACTGAAAACCTGATATTATTACCTAAGATGCCCTGCTACATAACAGCCCTGTTACAAAAACTATAAAGACATACCTATCTTCCACCCACATACCTACATATATACCTAACCACTGTCATGTTCTGGGTGTCTCCAAAGGAGGTTCTGTCAGAACTTCCATCTTAAATACCTCTATAAAAAAAATACCTTTACCCAATAAAAGATGCTGATATTCTTAAGGGTAAGGTTCTCCACAAGATAAAGGTGTACAACATTGGGTTGCATTTATTTTTTATAATATTTTTTCTGTATACATTTTTTTGATAGCTGTTTTGCATATATGGAAATATTTTAGCATGAGTAATAGATGGTATGCTTTTTACTGCTGCATATATTTGTGCAGTATTGCACACAACCACACATGTTTTGATGCTCAGGTTGGCAAATTAATCACCACGATGGTGGTGAGGCACTGGCACAGGTTGCCCAGAGAAGCTGTGGATGCCCCATCCCTGGACAAGGCCAGGCTGGATGGGGCTTTGAGCAACCTGATGCAGTGGAAGGTGTCCCTGTCCATGGCAGGGGGGTTGGAACTAGGTGATCTTTAAGGTCCCTTCCAACTCAAAACATTCTATGAATCTACGATTCTGCTTGTTCCACAACTGGGTGACCTCCATCCTTATTACCAATTCTCAGTTCCATTCAAAAGTGACACTTTTTCATTAGATTATTAAACTGACTTTGGTGACAAGACTGAAATTCACATATTCTTGTCTGTAAAGATATTCATTACGTTGTTACAGTACATTGTGTTTTCATATTTGAAAACACTTAAAATAAGACATACTTGGAAGCTATCAGACTACTTGCAAGTAAAGATTCACAGCCTCCACACAGCTGAAAGGAAGAGTTTTAAGAAGCAAATTTTCAAGAAAGGGATGTCAAACTTTGTAAGGCAGAGAAGCTCATTATAAGGACAGGTATATAAGCAAGATGTTAAATATTCGGTCAAAGTACAGACACACTCAGAAATTTTGTTATAAAGCTGATACAGAACCCATTTAGTAAGATGAATGCGACTCCTTTCCTGTTCCACAAAATTTGCAAGATTCCAAGATACAATGCTGTGTTGAGGGGAAACCAAGCTCTCTCAAAGGCTACTAAGAGAAATCTGCAGCCTTGTGAAGACAGAAATCTGGCTGGAGCATCCACCTGTGATCTAGGACATTTAAGTTCAAGTTCCTCCTTTTTTGTACTTGAGCAGGGACTTAAACATGGGTGTCCCATAACTCAGCTAAATGCCCTAACACAAGTACACAGACTCCTGGCAGGATTCATCTTGGCTGCCTCCAGGTGTCTCTGCACAGGGAATGAGCCAGCAGTGTCAGGGGAGTCTCAGATATAACACCTTGTGCTGGAGGAAAGGCTGAGGCCAGGCCACATGAGCAGATACTCCAAAGTGACCACCTTTACCTGTTTAATCTAAGGACACCTTGGGATAACAAGCTCCAGTGTAGCCACCTGTACTGTAGATGGTGACATTTACTTACATCTTCCCAGCTAAGCTTGTTTTTCTTCCTGGCCAATAAATGTTTTATTATTCATACAACTGGACAAGCTTCAGTACAAAAAGACTCATGCAAGATGACAGATATGTATGCTAGGAATCTAGCCATATAGGTTTTTAAAAGTGTCCCCTTTTCTATCCTTTTTTTTGTACTAACCTCAGCATTAAACTGATACATAATTCAGGAAATGTGCACTTCAATAATTTTTTTCAGGTCTAGTATCAGTAGCTCTCACTACTAGTAATATTATCAAAGATAATACATAGTATCAATAATAGTCATATAATTTCAGGAATTCTGAAACCATCAATTCTATTTAACCTGAGGAACACCCCTTCATATTTTATTTACCTTAAGGATGGCTACTTCTCCCCTCTGAGACAATGAGCAAAATCTGAAAACTGAACATATGCAGGATAAACCAAAATCAGCAGTATATGAAGTTTACCTGGTAGCGATTTTAGAATGATTTCTAGTGCCAGGATTTCTGAATTATGGCAATCGAGATTTTCTCACAGCAGAGAGAAGGCTATTTTTAGCTTACACATATGAATTGAGAGTAGTATAGACTTTACAGCCAATCTGGAGACAGCATCACTATAGGTACTTACCTAAGCTTGATCTTGTGTTAGATCGCTCTATTATCGCATGCTTACTGGGATTGTTTAATACTGAACGTTTGGCAAGTGAGATGTCTGCTGTGACTCGTGTAATTGATATACTGCAAAAATAAAATACAGTAAAATAAAACAGAATGTTATTTATCTTGCAGGGATGTGGGGAGAAAAAGAGATTCATTTAACAGTAGAAGATGGCTAAGACTACAGGAAAAGAAGTTCTTCTCAGCAGCACAGTATGCTCTGTACACTGTGAACAGAGAAGAAATTTTATTTAACTAATACTGTTGCAAGAACTACTGGTAAGACATCCCCCTTTCTCACAGTACCAACATGCAGTATGACCACTGACTGCAAAGCGACAAGTGTCTGGGAAGAAGCAAGGCAGAAAGAGATCAGAGATGTGCTGCAGAAGATGGGACTTCTCTGGGAGCTACAGGCCTGATGTGGTTAGACTTTGCACCAGTATTCCCAGTATGAATCAGCTGGTTTCTCCTTTCTCTAATTTTGATTAATTTGTTGAAAGGTACCAAATGATAACCTGGCTTACTTTAGCCATATGTATAAGACATAAAGGGATATGCAGACTTAACAGGTAAAGGTAAGGCTTAGCAGGAAACTAGTACAGCCATATAACTATGTTTAATGTTTAGTTTAACATATGTTTTTTCACAGAGCAAGAGTGACCTATAATTTTCCAGAAAGATCCAGTAGTATACGCTGGTCACCTAAAAATGGGGACAGCACACAGAAGTGTGCAAATGAAAACCCTGGGCTGTGTATCCGGCAGGCTCAATTTTGTGTTTATGAGAAAAGATGAGCAAAGAAACAAGTGGTTACTTCCAGTTGTTTGCACTGACCTGCTACATAACCTTTGCATATTCTTCCTAGGAAAACAGTTAACTCAGTTTGTTTTGCTTTACAGAGTCAAAATGCACCCTTTGGATAAATTACTTTTCAAATTCTCTGGTGTACTGAGGTTTAGGGGTCACATTTTTCCAGTGCTGAAAGTTTTGACGATATCCCCTTGTTCTTCTTTGCATGATTTTACATGCAATTTAAAAGCAGGAAATGGATTTGCTAAGAACAGGGAGGGCTCCTTCCTAGCAAGCACAGTCAGATGCTGTTCAGCTGAAATGTAATCAAAGAGGTCATTTCCCAATGAGCTCAACATGTGTATATGTTTATCTAAAACCCTACAAAATGTAACAAAGCCATAAGTTAATATGGAAAAACAAAATTATTTGTACAATACTGATTAGTAACATCATTTTGAAAACAGGCATGATTTAACTAAAGCTAAAAACATAACCAAAGATTGTGATTTCTGGCACAGCCCCTCGCAGATAATGCCATTAGTCTTAAAATGAAATCCAACATGTAATTTGGGGTACCCAATAGTTATCTTTATTTGCTAATTGATGAACACTACAAACTTTTACAACATTTTGAGTTTTGTTTTGTTATTCCTGCCAGTCTTCCTTCCTACACAGAATATAAAATATTTTTTTTTCCTTTTGGGGAATTTGAAAAATTGTATTTTTCAAATACAATCATGGTATATTGAATAAAGCTAGATTTATCAGTCTAAAAATACTATTTTTAACTTTAAGTTTGTTGGTTTTTTTAGTCTTTTTAAGGTCATTTTAATGTCTTCTGAAGTATGTGACAGCAGGAAGAACAAGTCTGCTCTTGAAACAAAGGGTATGTATGTTTATGTAGTGAAACAATTGCAATGAGAGTGGGGACAGCAGCATGGCAGTGAAAGCAGCAGCATGGATCTAAGAACCTCCTGCACAAACTCGTTGAGGACCTTGAGTACAAATTCAGATTGCTACTGAAGTTTAGGATGCTTCAAATCCGCTACCATAGACATCAATTGCATTGAGAGTATTTGTGAATTCACCCTACCACAATTGGATCTACAATTGAAAATTAGATATGCTTTAAAATACTTCAAGACAGAAAGACACAGTAACTTTTTTTTTTCTGCTTGCAACACTCACTATTTTGGTACCTTCCAATTCTGAAGGTACATATGTAAGATTTGAAAACCCTGACTAATACAATGAGGGACTGCCAAGTGGTTAGGTATCAACAACACCATTCTGACTGAGAAAATACCACAGCTTAGACCGCAATGTCTGGTATTTTAAAGAGCTGAAGCTATTGACAGAAAACGTCAGGCTCCCTCTTGAAAGTCTGACAGCACCAGGGCAGATAGAATAGTGTTCCTGCTCTGCCCACCTCCAGATGAAATAGAACAGTAACTCAAGTTACAGATATTGTAACAAGACCTTCCTGTTTTCTCAGTTTTTCCCCCCAAATGTCAACCCACTAGCACGTATTAATCTGAGGCTCAATCTAGTAGCAATATAATCACATGTGGAGAACATACCTTACAACTCTGGTCCATGATGTCTGAATTACAGAACATGCCACTGCTTTTAGAGTCAGATTATCATTTGACATTTGTACTATACTAATACCTGGAGGGTCAAATATCAACCAGGTTGGACCTCGCCTAGTACACTGGGGGGGATCGGCTGCAACAGCACTCAGATGAAAACCCAGCAAAGTGTAGCCTGTCTGCTACCAAAGGCGACCATATTTCAGCGAGGTGGGGGACTGCCCCACCCCCCGAAGTCTTTTTGAGACTTCCTATTATAGAGTCCAGCACTGCTGTCAAACCAAGCTCCCATTCTTGGGGGATCAAGAGTTTGACAATCATATACATTGGACAGTCTGAATCTCCTATCACTCTTCCCAAGTTAGATGCCGCTGTAAGGAACTAGAGCTGAGGAGGAACAGTGCCCCTCGTCAGCTTGTACAGAACCCAGGAAGCACTGATGAGGTATCACTTGAAAAATACTCTAAACTTTCTAAGAATATATATTTATTACATCTGTAGATAAATATCTAGCAATTTAGAGCGTGAATGTCACAGTCATCAAGATGACATCCTTTTTCCACTCTCAACAAATACATGTCCCTGAACACATCCCACGGCAACACAGCCTGTGTGCTCTGCTGAGGAAATTTAAAAACCACGCTACAGCCCACTGATAAAGGAATTGGCTGCTGTTCCTAATTTTCTACAAAAATTATGTCATTATTTCTTAAAAATCTGGTAGTACCTACACAGGACCTGAATTCCGGTAGATTTGCATTGCAAGGTACTTACCGCCCTTCGAATCTATGTTTTAAAAAATCGAATAATGCTTTTTGCATCATATCTGTTACCTAGAAGCAAACAAACAACAAATTAATAAACACATAAGAAACTCATAATACTCGATGCTAATAATAATATGTAATAAAGTTGCCAGCAAGTCATATCTGAACAGTTGACTGGAATATAGTTTGTTCTTTATCCGAATTCTGATACAAACTACAATACAAATAAGCAGCCATCTAGTAGAACTAAAAACTGTCTAGATTTCTGTCTATGATATAAATTGTGTTCTGCAGCTTAACTACCTTTGAACACTCAAATACAAATGAAGCGCAACAGCTTTGGCAAATGAAACCATTTTCAACAATCACTTACCTCATATCCCTTCAGAGAAGGCCCCACTAAAACTACTGGTCGCATAGAAGGCACTACATCATAAGGAGGGATGTGCTCTGTCTACAAAACAGAAAAAGCTTTCAGCATCATAGCACCTAGAGAAAGTGTTACACATTACTTACTACATTAGGAACTCTGAATTTCCAGTGATGTCACCAACACAGGAATCATGGATTCATTAACTTTTCCTGAACACTGGTAGTAAAAGATAACGACATACCAGGTTCAGGAATTTCTTTTGAAAAAGCTTTTCTTTGACTTTTGGTTTTCCTGCCGTTTTCGTATTTGCCCTGGATAGCTACAAAACTGTTACTCTGGAGACATTCACATGTCCCACTCCACAATTCCTAACTACTAAATTGAAAAGGTTATTTCCAACAGTTAATGATTTGAAATGATCAACTCTAGAGCTGTGACATCTGTTTCCCACCAAAATTTTATGTAGAAAAATTATGGAAGTGAAAAATAAAACAAAAAGGGATGGGAAAAGCATAACACATCTCTTTTTATGCTCAGATCTGCCCACTGCTTGACAAAACATTGTGACACCACTGCAAATTCCCATAGGAGCACTCATAACCCGACTTCCACATTTGCATCTGCAATTCACTTGCAAATGAAATGAAAATAATGACTGATCAAGCTAGTATTTCTAGAAATTTTTCATAAACAGAGCTTGGGATAGCAATCTTTCCACTTTGGGAAGTTCCTGTCACCACCCAAGAATGGATTCGGTTAGTACATTATTCACCAAACTACTTACTGATGTCTCTTGCACAGTTTATAAAACGTATTTTAAAATATGAAGACAGAAAGACTGCCTGCTTCCAAAGTTTGCAAAAATGTCAATATTGTTAGCAGAATAAAATAGAAACAAATTAAACTGGGTTCTTTAATAAATGGCTATTCAATATGTATCACCAAGAATGAGTGTTATCAGGAAGAGTTCTTGTTTGTAAGAGAGGGGCTGGTTTATCTTTGTCTTGGGAAAAATGATTGAAATCCAAACCCAGGAACATGTAGGTGATATGGAAAAAGGTATGCCAGATCTGTTCTTCAAAGGTCTGCACAGTATAAATACATCAGTCAAGGTCACAGAATACAGTCATTGCTCCTTGTTTCAGTACTCAATGTATCCCAAGGTGTTTCACAATAACATTAAAGTATATACATTTGGAAACACAAAAACACAAAGACATACATTAATACAGTAACAGCACAAAATGCTACACAAGCAGCAGTCTAAAGCAGTCTAAAACAAGGAAAACATTTTTGTGAATGTTTTTCAACATAATTTATCCTATTTTTTGTTACCTGTAGTTTCACCAGATAATTAGTAACATAAGAATGAATAGCAGTGCCCAAGGCATCATAAGCATGTGAATTTCTTTTACATAGTGCAGAATCTGACTCAACACATTTCAAAGCAAAACCCTGCAATTATGCTGTGCCAGTATCAAAATGCAGCCCTCCACTGTTCTTGCTAGTATTACTAATAACCTGATAAGCCTATTAAGAGACAGATCTTAAGAAAAAAATCATTACAGATGTGTAAGTGCTTATAAGCATGAACATCCTGATCTAACAGATCTTTGTCTTAATGTGGCTGACTCAACCAAAGGTATTCACGCCAGAAGTTACCCAGCTATTTGAAAATTAGGGAAAGCATAGAAATTTCCTTATTTGATGGAATATGGGGTATTTTTAAAACCTGTTCTGTCGAAACAGGCATTTTTTTGTCTAATCTTTACAGCTTGAAGTAATGAAGCTGTCAGCAGAGAACCGAGTAAAAGCTATCTGACTGAAGTATTCAAGTTCTTTAATTTAGCATTAGAGAATCTAGTATTTTCTAAGGGACTAGCACTGAACTATACAGCTTTCACTTGCAGATTCAAGCTCAAACACGAACTTGGAATAAAGACTAGCACAGTTTTGAGCATACAGCTTTTGCTCAGTGGTTTAACTATATACGTTAGTTTAGGATGCCCATCCAGTATCTAATGTAAAGGTCAGTATTAAAAAACCTACTATAATCAGCAATTATTCTGATATGGAAGAAAAGAGGCCCCACAGAATGGAGAGATGGGACTAGCTACCATGATGGTCCAAGGTGGTTCATCTAGAAGCTGCATCTTCGAAAGATGCTTATGTAGATAGCATCCGATACATGTCAACGTGTATTATTCCTTCTTACCATTTATTTTTGGTTATAAATATGATTAAGTAAGAAATTACTCAGAAGCAAGAAACTGCTATTGATTTCCATAGTGGGCTGTGAATGACATTGTACTTAACAGACCCGAATGAAGCAAATACTGGTGACTTTGGAAATGAGAAGGATCCTGTATTATTTAAAAGAGTTCAAGAAAAAAAGAGAAAAAGAAAAACATGTATTTACTAAATGTGAGAGCACCCACAGCATGGGCAATAGTGTCACTTGGCACTGTTTGTAAGCACTGTAATAGTCTGTTGTTACCTGTAGATTTAACTGTGTGGTTAAAAACATGTAAGTAAGAGCTAAGACGACTAAAGATATTTTTTTTTAAAAAAAAAGTAGTAATGTGGTATTCTACTGCATAGTTTGACTGCAACCTAATGTCTTGATGATTTATTCCAGCAAAGAACCTAGAAACTTATTGCAGTTTGCTGTAACAGGATGCCAATTGCATAATTCTGTAGTTATCTGGGTTATCCATGGAAAGACATTGGCTCTCCTGGGAACCACCAGTACCATTTCGAATAGCTGAGATACTAAAAAAGTCTGACTGATGGATGGCAAGAACATTTGGCTGATAATTTATACATGACAACAGGAGAAACTCAAAGTAAACCGTCAAAACAAGTATGCATTTTTTCACTGGTCTTGTCCACCTATTTTACATCTAGTGAATTAGAAGTTTAACTACTGACTAAATTAAAAATACAGCAGTTTTGACTATCTGTTTTCTAAGCACAATCTGAGTATCTGATTAGATTCCAATAATGATTTCAATAGACTGAGTTATAAGGAAACAAAAAACCACTTGAGAAAGATAGAGATGGAAAGAATAAGTATGCACTAGAGAGGTGAATTACATGGATTTGTTAGAAATTTCTCAGACTTTTAGAAGGCCTAAATGTGTCCTATTATTCCATCAAAAAGGGAAGTACTGTAGCCGAGTTTAACCGACATGCTGAACCTGGGAGTGTTTGTTTTCCTGTACTGAATCCACTAACAGCTCGATACATTTCTTCCTTAATTCTGTAACAGCTGCATTGTTAATCTGGGGTAATAATGCTAATGATGCCAGTGGCAGGATAAACACAGGACATGTTGATACACACTTACCGATTTCTGCTTCTGCTTAGCTACAGCAGCATGGAAAAGAAACAAAGAACAACAAAGCATGCATGTTATTGGCTTGTCAAAGGACGCAGACAGTTAACAGGACTAGAAATGTGACGCAGTGCAGGTGAGCAGGTGGACAGATGGGAGCTTGGAAGTCGGTGTTACCTTCTTAAAGAAGGGCATTCTTTTCTCTTTGGAGTGGGGTGATGTTACACTGTTTGCACTGGGTTTGGGGGAGCGATGGTTTGCTGGAATATCATTTTCTTCTGCATCTAAGCCAGTGGCATCTATGTCTATAGCTATATACAGACAAACAATTCAGAATTATCAGATGACAGGGAAAGATAGGTTAAAAAGGAACTAACAGGTAAAGAGAAATAAAACTGTCCAGAGTAATAAATAAAGAAAAAAAAATAACTGAAAAGTCAACCATGAGTACAAAACACAATAAAACAAAGGGAAAAATTTACAGGTGCAGTACATTAGGATTAGAAGACAGAAGGCAATCTGTAACAGCCACTATAATATTTTCCTCTGACCCCCTTTTACTCTGCTACACCAGACATACAGATAATTACTCTACAAAAGAGAGCAATTGCCAAGTTTGTTCTTGTTACACCAGTGTAAATCCAAAACAGTTCACTGGAATAGGTAAGATTTTCACCAACATAAACAACAGAACTTGGCCAACAACATTTGAGTTATTTTATAGCAATAAACACTAATTCAAAGTGGGTATTATCAACTGAAATTTGAAATGTCACTAGCATGTCTATAGGAAATCAAGAAACAGAAGAAAAATCACTTTTGAAGACAAAATCAGCCTGATACTGGTACAATAGTATCTGCGTTTATCTCAGGTGGACTACAGTTGGCATTTTTAAACGTTTTAACTAAAAATGCACAGTAGTTGAAAGATATATTTATTAGAAATAATAAAATCAGACCTACTAATACCGAAACTAAAAACAGTGAGTAGCGTAAGAAAAGAGATTGATCCCAGCTTGTCTCAGAGACCTGAAACCTGTTACAAAAAGTGAGGATGTAGGTAGGGCAAAATGGAAGTGAAGACAATAAACCACAGCTGTTCAACTTCTACCCTAATAGAATATACAATGCTTATACCATAAATATAAAATCTTTACCTCCTTGAGCAAGTAACAACAGTTTAAGCAATAATCACCATGGACTCAGAAACAAATACATTTACAAAATGCAAAGCCATGTTACCCTGAACGTTGTGTCCGACAGGTACCTGCTAACTACATCTGAAACAAAACCAAACCAATCAACCAAAAAAGCTTTCCTGTTTACAATGCTCAACCCTGATCTTACGTAATGTATTAAAATATGTAATAAAATTTGTCTTCAAAAAGCAAGTATGTACACAAAAGTGATCCACAAACATGCTGTACATCACCCTCCTGTGTAAAAGATCTTTACCCACCTCCTGACACACTCTGGTAACACACCCTTACCTTGCTGTGCCATTGTGTCAAACTGAATCTAATTCTAAGATCTGCAAACTTTATAGTTTGCATTGAATTTATCCAAAGCCATAATTAATCATCGCGAACTATTATGAAACCACCTGAGTGACCTTTCAGCTGCTTGATGAGTGGGACATCAACTAATACAGTGGCATGTGCTGCTAAACAACAAGTAAGTATTTCTGTCAAGCCTACGTGCAGCTACTGATTTAAAGAGACATTTGGGACAGTGATCTCTTCCTTTGAGTGAAGTATATTTTCCCATTTGAATTAGCCACAGATCTAACATGGCTAATCCTTGAGTTACAGAACCATGCCTTTGAGCCTGCTCTTGCCAGGAATGCCTGTGAGTAGATCCCCACCCTGTTTCTGTACTCCTGCTCCTAAAAACAGCCACAGAAATCACATAACATTTTCTTCTAGCAACACTGTTCCTTCACCCTCTTCATAAGTATAAAAAGAACATATTATCTTTTCTTGAATACAGGCCAGCACAGATGCTATAAATCACTCACAATAAGGCATGTTAAAACCCCTTAGGTTTTATATTCAACAAAAATAATCAGTAAAGAAAAATTAAGGTTGTTAAGATTTTCCTGTAAAAAAGAAATGCAGCATTTGATCAGATAGACATCAATATCTCCTTTTTTCATTCTGAGTCTTCACACTATGCAACATCTTCCATGATAATTCTTTTACTATTAATTATCTTCAGTTCATTGGGGTTTCTTTCCAAAGTAGTCTTCACCATTATCTTCATCCTGTTTGGTGGTCCATGAGGACTATATGGATTGATTACTATATCAATATAGTATTATTTAAATGGCTATGAGCCTCCTTTTAATTTGTTCTTCACCAGTTCTTAATCTTGTTGGTTTTATTTTTGTGACACTATTTTATATTGAAAAGAAATCCCTGACTCAAAGTCAAAAAACAAACCTCTTCAACTCATTAAATAATTTATGTATTTGTCATTTATTATACTTTCAAAAAGAGGAGGCCTGGGAGTAACTGTTGAACTCTACCTCAAACTCACTTAAGTTCTTGTGTTAGTCACAAACTCTGCCTCTTTCATCCTTCTTGGGATGTCTTAAGCAAAAAAAATAATACGGCAGACCCAAAATCTTAACATCACAGAATAAGCTAATATGCACTATTCCTAAATATTCTTCAGATTTTCAGTGTATCTGAATAAACTTCATCAAATTTCCTTCTTTCTCCAGAAAACCATGTTCCTGAAAACTACTGTCTGAAGAAACAATTCATGCAATGAATGCTAGCATGCTAGCATGGCTAGCAATCAGTCAGTTGTTAACCTAAGTATGCTGTCTGTTCTCTTACCTCTTAATTCTGTGCAACATTCTAGAAATTTAGTACATACTGATCTCCAAGTATTTCTAGGATACAAAAGAATATTATAGCATTTCAGATGCTCTAACTAGAAAATTACAAAATATGTCCATGGACACTTTTACTGCAAAAATACAGTTGTAGAAAAAGTGGGCCGTAACAGTAAATGTGACAGTTTAAAGCCATTGTAAAATGAAAGATTAAGGTGTGTTCTACAGACTTGTGATGGACACAGATAGTAAACTAAAGATGTATTTTTCAAAGAACAAGAGAGGTAGGGAACTTGAGTAGAATTTTGATAAAAAAACCTGCAATTGTAATAAATTTGGTTGTTACAAACAAATTGGTGGTTTCCCAAGAAAGCCAGATTTTTCAATCAATTTAATCAAATGAAGCTACCGCCACAACTTGATTAACTACTCTGTCTCTCTCTTAATGCCCATGTAAATACTTAAAAACCTTCAGGGTCATATAAGATGCCTGCTCTGTAGACTAGGCTCCACATAAACTTGTATGATTGCAAAATACATGCCTCTGCCTCAGTAGACAAGGTACTAGCAACATTATTATTTTCTGATTTTGAGCATTCAAAATGTAAATTTTCTCTCTCAGGAAAAGATAAAACATCCAGCAATGCAGCAGCTGAATTGAGTAGATTCTTTTTTTAATCTTCTGCTATGCTTTTTTGAAGGAGCTAATGCCAATTTCCTCCACCAACTCGTGATGTATTTGCTTCATACCTCTTGAATCCAACCTAACTAAAGTTAAATCTGTCTGTTGATGCTCTAAATACAAAACAGTATTTGTGAAAAATTTGTTACAGAAGGCAAAAAAAATCCAGTATGCTAGAATTATGGGAAGAACATCCTCATTATCAGGATTGTGAAACTAAAGGTTCCTGTTGTAAAATAATGGTGTTCTTGATGGTACTGCAGAAACCTCTTGGGAATTTTTATTCTTATTGCCGTTTTTTCTCCTGTACCAGAAGGTATTTCTTGTTCAGCAGGAGTGCTCAGACCAGACCAAACCTCTAACTGTCCTACTGCAATGCAGTCTCATCATTTTATTATGTCTTTGCTGTAAAACACTGTGGTAAGAGCAGAGAGGGAATTTTATGCATTGCTAACAGCCCTATCATTGCCTAACTTGCTGGCATTGATTCCATTACTGCAGACCTACCCAAAGCAGCCTTATAGGCAACACAGCCACCCAACCTTACACCTATGAAGCACAAGGAATAAGAAAAACAGGACTAAATGCATATGAATTTTAACAGATTAGGTGCACGAGTCTGTAAACCAAAGGGTTCATGACCTACTCACCAGATGATGGAGGCGTCGATTTTCTGGAACTAGGAACGATGTCACCCAAACTGGATGAAGAGTTTCCTCCTGATTTACTGGAGTAAAGCAACACATTAGTTTGAAGTTTCATAGCTTTCTCAGTATTTACTCTAGGTTATTTATTACCTGCCTTCAAAATGAGCTGCTTAGCCAAGAGACAAACAGTATTTCTGGCAGTGGTATAAAATATACATCTTACACAAAATGTATGTACATTTCGAGGGCTGAGGAACTGCAAACATCAATCATGCTCCTTGTTCTGCTGTGCAGCTTCATTCTGCTCTCACTACCTTGTGATGTTAATGAGATCCAATTATTAATGTGGCTACTGATACACTATTATTAATATTACTATCCATTACTAAGACCAATTCTTAAGTCAGTGAGTGAATCTATTTCCTTTAGCAGAAGAGTTATTGATAGCTCCCTAAGGAAAATGCCAGTGTGTTTACCTAACATCTTTTCAATTTAATTAAAGTACAAATTATTTTGCTATCTCAATACAAGGTAGGACTTAGGAAAAAAAAAAGCATCTCAAACAAAGACAAAGCAGTCTAGTGTTTTGTCAAGTTCTGCTTTGTGAAAACCTACGCAAGTTGTGAAAATGAAACAGTATTTTTAGTAATTTTATTTAAGTTACCATAACGAGAAAAGCAATGAAAAGAATGTAAGAGAGGCTATTTCACTCTTCAAATAATTAATGTGGTAGTACTAGTTTCAACTTCCTCCAACTTAAAATATTAATAAAGTACTAAGTAAATGCGTTTGTGACATAGGACAGTATTATCTCCAGTGATGAGTTCTGCAGAATGCAAGCCTTCACAATTGGGAAAGGGACCAAATCACTGGGTCAGATATGGCTGTATCAGAAGCATCAGGAGAGATATAAGGAACCTGACACCCTCCTGCTGAGTACAGCATACTCCTGGGAAAGACATTTCACAGGTGGTGAACGTGGCTGAGCACTGCAGAATCCTGGTCTCCTCCTAGCATAGCTTTTCAAACACTATTGCCCTTCCTACCGAAGTAGGAAAGCCCTTCTGGCTTCCCAAATGTTTCCCAGCTGTTTTCTCACTACCAGGTCCATCCCACTCAAAACGTAGTGGAAATACTTATTTCCTGTATACCCAAAGGGAAGTAAGTGGCATTTACTTCCACATGTGTTGATGTCTGGAAAACTACCTTATTAAGAACTGTACAGTGAAAACTACTTTATTTAAAACTCTACAGTAAAGATGACATTATTATCACCTTACAATATCGTTCAATACATTCAGATACTGAATCTTTGTGTTTATGTAATGATGGCTGCAGACAGAGACAACAGACTACCTGACATGAAACTTCCATCATAAAATGCAGTATTCTTAAAAGCTTTATTTGCAGAAAATGAATTTGAGAAGATCAAAACATTTTTTTCCCTAAGAGCTAACTAACAGGCACTGGCTTCAGTTTACAAATAAATTAATCTTAACATTTGCTGCAATTTCTAAAATCAGCTTTTAAAGTGTTTAGAAATTGTAAGACCATGAAAACAAGTAACAAATGCTAAAGAATTTAGAGACTGATTTTAAAGTAAAAAAAAAAAAATCGTTTGCACATAGTAAATGTACTAGCTGCAATGTATATTTGAAAATATTTTATAAAAATAAAATGGAATAATAATGATTGTAGGCTGCCACAGACCACCTATCTAAATATCTACTTTCTCTCTCAAGTGGCAATGACATTAATTACATAAATAGGCATTACTTCACAGATTAAAATGTTTCTAGCTGCCAATTACAATAATTAAACAGAACTGTAGCATACACAGCATTAACTTCCAAGTCCTGTTACAGTCAATGCTACTTTTTGAATGATTTGTTGTTATTACCTGGAGTAGAATTTTCCTTGTTTTGCCTTTTGTTCATGCTGCAGCCTCATGTTTTCTAGTTTGACTGGGCTTGGTATGAATCCTATTTCACAGCCTTCTTTTACCAACCGTCCTATCCACCAGTCATTATTAAATTTCTACAGATAAAAAAAAAAAAAAAAAGTCATATTCTAAGAACTTATTATATTTGGGATCATTCTGTTATTATTTTTAATTTGCAGCTAAGCCATTTTATGTAATTCTTCCCTGCAGTTAATCACTGTACTATGTTATTATGGCAATGAAGAATTGTGGTAATATTCAGAAATACATTAAAATAATTATACCTTGCAAATTATTCAAATGCTACAGTACTTAAGCAGAAACCTTCCTTCACAGACTTCATGACTCTCCCTGGCTTTTATATCCACCCATTTCAACATTTACTTTTTTCAGCTTCACAGTCTTTTCCCCTCATACAAGAGAGCTGCTTTTGTTTGCCCTTGATGTTTCCCCTTGGTGGACACCAAGGATTTCTTCTGATCTGATCCTACCCACTGCAACCATTTTTACAGCTCTGTAATAATCTATTTTTCTTATTCCATTATATTCAATTCTATATTTAAATAAAAAATACTACTTCTAAAACTCCCCCACTTCTCTGAACTCAATAAAATCTTTTAAATATGGCTACAGTCCACTGCTTATATATGTTCCACTGCACAGAGCTCATGCGATCTGCATCATAAACATATTATGATAGGTCCAGAAGGAATGGATATCTTTGGATAACTAAAAACCCCTTACAATTATACAAAAGCACAAGATAGTCGAAATAACTGAATTTCATCTATATGAAATTAAAGATAACGACTATACATACAGGGATTTTCATTTGCTTTTTTTTGCAGAGGTCGGTAAAGCAGAACTATTTGCTTTTTCCTTTATTATTTATTCACCATTTTTGGAGAACAGGTCACTGTTATGTATGGCCCCACATGAAATTACTCTAGGACAAGGGTCCTCAAACTTTTTAACCAGGGGGCCGGTGCGCGGATGCAGTGGCAGGCAGCCATCTGCGGCTGCTTGGTTTCCCCCCCCAACCCCCAGCGGGGGGGGGGGGGAGGGTGGGGTGCGGGGGGTTCTGTAAATACCGGGGGGCCGGATTGAGGACCCTGGGGGACGTATCTGGCCCGTGGGCCGTAGTTTGAGGACCTCTGATCTACGAGTTCCACAGGAATAACTACTGTCAAATAGGAATTTTGGATAATTTGGATTATTATTTATGAAACTGTAAGAGAACATCTGAATGAGAAGATGCCTTCTTGAATCTGAAGCTAGGAATATAGATAATATAGTGCATGTTTAATTATTTAGTAAGTGGTTTTAACAAGTGTACAGTTAGGAATAAAAGGAATTAATTTCCCCAGGAATACAACGTTGGTGGATCAATGATACACAACCTAAATCGCAGTATTATCTTCATTCTGGCTACTAGAGAAATTTTATGATGATTGAAAGAAATGTTAAAATATTAGCCAAAAAAACCCCAAAAAAACAACAAAAAAAGAGATTTAAACAGACACACTTTTAAGCTCATAAAATATAAGGGGATCTATAACATTCATCCAACAGGATGCCTTTATGAGTAAGAATACCAACATTTAATAGGGAGCTAATCTGGAATAGCAGTTTCTCAAAGCTGTAGTAAGACCCACACATTGTTAAAATCGTAACTCTTCATTAGAAAAAGCTACCTCAAGACAAGCATGTGCATTTAAAATATGTTGGATAATATAGGCGGAGCAAGACTAGCAACTGAGTCATTGGAGGTTGCCATTATATGGATCCGCTCCGTGGTATACGTGAAGTCTGCAGAAGTAGTATCACTAACTTGGTAAAAGGAAGAGATAGATAAGTAAAACCACCATTAAATTACAATCTGAAAAGCCACTACTTTTTTTTATGCTGTCCTATAGTACAACAGACTACTATGCAACAACACTGATTTTATTGTAATTGATAGAAATGCTAAAACCATAAGAATTTTTTATTTGCACAAAAATAAAGGCATGTGGAATTCACTCCTGCAAAGTCTCAAAGCTAAATGCTGTGCTAGGATATGAAAGGGAGGATAAGATACTTCTACAAGTAAGTAATACCACACACAATACTTTCTTATTTTGAAAAGCAATAGCAGAAATCTTGGTAGTGAGGTGTCCAGCTCTCAAGGTGCTGGCTGGGATGAGTGATTCTCTGTAACTCATCTGTGCTTGAAGTACCAAGGGAAACACAATTATGAATTAAATGCAAAGCAAAATTATGGCCATGCATTAAAGCCTCAAAAAATTCAGGAGTGACTAAGAAGCAGTGCATGTTCCTTCACGCAGGAAGGAATCCTTCATCTTCGTACGTGCTGAGTTCTCATGAATGTAACCTCATAATGAAAATAAATTTCCCTCACAATCACTGCAGTACTTTTCACCATTGCCCATGTATATTTTGAAATGAGGTTTTTCTTGTTTGAGGCCCTCTCAGCAGCACAAATTGAATACTCCTCGCAGACAAGAAGAGGACAGCATTGATCCAATACAGCATTACTATGCAGGCAAAAGTTACTGGGTATTAACTTAAATTTATTTATTTGTAGCAACTAGTTACGTAGAAAATATAAAAAAAACAGCACTGCATTTTATAGTCAAATATGTTTTTTTCACTTCTCATATGCAAAAATAATTATAGGAAGTACCAAAATTGCTGAAGGCACAATATCTGATGGGCAGTGCGCAGGGCATGGCCAAGGAAGATGGAGGGAGAGGATGCAGCTGTGTAGGGAAGGGCTGCTGCTCAGGGCACCCTCCTGAAGAGGCTGAACATGCACAGACGTAACAGATGCCACCAAACACAGGACCAGAGACTCCCAGACAATGTTTGACTCCTTGCGGAGCTCTTCCCACCTCTCCATCCCAGTGGTGGACCTGGCACAGGTGCAGGGTCCCTTCCGCAACCCAGCTCTGGCCTAGCACCGCTGGACAGTCAACTTTTGTTAACTGCTTAGACAGAAAACCAGGTATTTTTAAAGGCAAATCAGTGCAGAGTGCCTGTTCTATTACACCTGAAGCTGCAAGAACATTTTAATCTGTTTTTTCCACTTCTCAGCACTACATGCAGCCATAGACAATGTAAGAACTCAGCTGAGCTAAGCTTCCTTTCAAGGCATTTCTGGAGATCCAGAAAACTTCAGGAAACTTTTTTTCCCCCCTCATTTTCTCCCATACCTATTTCCACCTGAGTCTAAGCTGTGCTGTAAGGAAAAAAGCATAAATTCTAACAGAAAACCTGCTAACACCGTGTTTCTGGTTCATATGGAAACAGGGGAAACACTTGACATGAAGTCTGAGATTACCACCTCGTTCAAAATGCAGATGGAATATATGACTAAACAAAATCATTTTATCTAACCAAACTGAGCCATATTTTCCAGTGTTTCCAGACTCACCAGAGAATACTGATGGTTTTCTTTTGCCAGGACTCTGTGCCTGCTCATCTTTCCTTTTGTCAGAAGACAGAGGGGCAAGCAATTCTTTTGTACTAGGAAAACATATTTTCTTTACTACGTAACAGCCTGAATCCAAAATATCCCTTTTTTGTGTGTTTAATGGAAAATTATGAAAATTAGTCATCAGTATGAAGGCACCAGTAGTCCATTTATTGTGTTTCTGTAGTCTCTGCCCACCTGTATTTATACCTTTGTATCAGGAATGTTTCTTCCTTCTGCAGAGCACCTGCACAAGCAGAATCACTGTGCACCATCGATTATAACTACTGAGGAATTTTCTGAGAATATAAAATGGGACAAAATTTAACTTCAAATGCATGGCTAAGTTGCTCTGATCCTTAAGTTAACTTTCTGGTTGTTCTGCTATGAATTTCCATTTCCAGATGGACCACTTTCTGACAAAACACAATGGAATATGACCAGAAGCTGGGAGATCTCATAAATTGAGGGAATCATTCAGAAAGAAGCAGCGGGCTTCTAAGGTGGACCTGTATGGGAAAGTTACCAAGTTATTTGCTTTGGATTGTCTTGCAAGGAGCAGAGAAAGAAAACAACTGTAGGTATTTGAAATTGTAAAACCTGAAAATTTTCCAAGGAAAAATAAAGAAAAAGAAACCAATGCAGCAAATGCAAAGTGCCTTTTTTGACAGCTGCTATGATCTTGAAACATCACATCAGTTCTTCAGTATGTAACTGTTAACAAAAGGTTGTCTGTGCTAGAGAAGTAACTTCAGTGAAAAAAAGGAGACCTGAGGATTTTGAGGTTAATTGAGATTGAGTCACATAAAAGGGATTCAAAGGAATCAACCCTTGGCTGCTGAAGCACAATGAACCCTCAGAGTACTAGAACAGTAAATGCCACAAATATTATATCGTTGAATATGCAGATGTCAATTTTTAACACTCTGAGTAAGTGATTTTTACTAGGGAAAAGCACTTGCTTTTCAAACTTCATTAATTTGATTGTAAGTATTTTGTGCCATTGCTTTTACAAGAAGAGTGTTTAAAAGAACATTGAGTTCCTTATCCTTATACACGGTTACCTTATTTATGTAACATTTGCATAGTGCTTTGACATTGTGAAGTATTATCTTGATGTTAGGAAATAGTAGCACAATTACTCAAGTAGACCCTTAAAGAGAGATTCACCTAACTCCTCTAGCTTTACTTACTTCTTTAACATGAAGAAAATCTTTAGCCTCAAATGAGATGGCCATGCCTGGGACTGGAACGTCGTCATCATGAGCTGCACTGTACCCAACATTTGTACGAACTGCAAATGCAACAGGTTTTCCCTGCAAAACAAAAGAAAAACAGCATGAAGATTTCCCTCACAAGACATACATATGTACCAACATACACATAGAGGATGATTCCTGTAGGTTATCTTTTAAAAATTCAAACAGTTATAGAGAACTCTCAAAGCATCCATGTAAAACATCCTGAAGTATCATGTTTACTTACCTCAGTTGTTTAACATCAACACATTTGATAGAATACAGATATTGATATTTTTTTTCTAGCTACTAGTGGTCTGATTAATTTTGGGATAAGTCAAATCAGTAATTAGAAATCACGTACTGGCTGGCAATCCACATGCTATGCTCAGCTTGCAGTTCTGCTGCCACATTTGTCAAGAGTTATGGAACAGCACATACCAGCTCCCAAACAGTCTTCAGGGAAATCACAAATTAGCAGGAGCAATGCCAGCAGCTGCCAGTGACCCCTAAGCAAGACATCTCACTGCAGAGCCATTCTGAGAGTGCAGTAATGTGTCCTCAGATGATCACGTTGTTAACAAATACCAGTGTCATGGTTTAACCAAAACCAGGCACAACCAGCAACAAAAAGATTTGTTCGTTCCCATAACTCATACTACAACCTATACTTGTAGTTGGTATCAGCGAGTTATGGAATTTTCATAAGTTTTATTTTGAAGCAGCAGTTGCAGTTAAGAGTCAGTGGCCCCCCTGCCCCGCAGCTGCCCTCCAGCCTCCTGCACAGCTTCTCCTTCCAAGCCCCATTGGTGCTGAACACCCTTCTGCACAGGTATGGTTAAGCAGGTAGTGAAAGCTGCCATCCAGTTCAGCCCAGCCTACAGCTATAGAGGGCTTTGTCTTCTCAAAGGCACAACCAGAATACAGAACAACCTTTATTCTGGTTTACTCTACACCAAACAACACCTTAAGCTTGCTCTCCCGACAGAGGATATCACACAGTATCCCTGGGACCCACTGTTGTCCTACCCCAGGTTAAACTTTTAGCACACCCCAAAATCCTCCATCCAGACTGCTCTTATGATCTAGTCTGAAGACCCTATACACTACGCCTGGTAAAATAATTTTAAAGACAGGAACTGAGTCTCAGAGGTGCTCACGAGCGAGTGAGGAAGGCATGACATAATTTCTAATCTTAATATATACTAAAACTTCTACCAGAAAACAATTTTAGCTTTATTAGTTGGTATTCATCATCACTTCGGCTTCGCTAAAAATATGGTACTTTCCTAAGATGACAAGCAAAAAGAAATGTATCTCATTTCCTATGGAAGGAATTGCTTCCTTCTGTTCTTGAAAAAGAGGATACGAAAATACATCCCCTACTTCATGACAGCAAACCCAAGTACCTGAAACCAAAAATGGTGTTTTATTTTTCTGATTACCAAAAAATCCCTGCCTGCTCCACCCAGGATTACTCTGACAACTTGCACAGTGCTAGAGAGCAGAAATCTGCCACATTAAAACACATTATAAAATAAAGACGAAGATATATAAATAATTCTAAAGACAGTGTCATACCACCTGGCCTGGAAAGGACAGTTGGAAATAAAGGGAGAAAAGGTTCCCTACTGCTTAATTTAAGTCTAATGTGCTGCAAAAGCCACAGGGTTCCAATGAAGCAGATTTCAGAACTTCTGAAATAGGCCTGTATTTGAATGAACTACCACGGTCAAACAACTTACATCTAAAGTGCACATTCTGGGAAGGCTTTTTAATTTAGAAGGAGAAACAAGCTCTTTCACAACAGTGGGGTCAAGAGAGTCTCTGTGTCCAGAAGTGAAACTGGTAGTTTCAATGGAAGTAAATTTTGGAAGGGGACCACAGAATGGGCTTCACGTTTATGTGCTATTCTGGATCTAAATAAATATTTGTACATAGAGATGAGCAGGAAATGATTGGAAATAGATTTTACTCTATTCTGTCTGCTCCTTCTTCTGGAATTAATGGAAAAATCTTTAGAATTGTAAGAAAGGTTGGACAGAATGGCTCTGAAGACTGAAACTGGAACCATTTAAACAGACGCTTATTTAACTGGAAAGCCTATGGCAGACTAAAAAATCAAATACACCTGAATATATTTACGGGTTGAAATTACACATCCCAAGAGTTCCATGTCATTTGTGGTGCTTAGCCTCAATTAGAATATTGCAAATAGTCAACTGCTTTTCTTTCCAGGTCACCTGTTCTAAATCAAATAATAAATAAATTAACAAATTAGAGTACTATGCAGAATGTAGTAATAAAATAAATTGACAGTAATCTTTAGACTGTCTGTTTTCTTTCAACAAGAAAAATCCTATTGCTCTTGGAACATGCTGCAGACGTCACTCAATAGATACAGGTTATATAAATAACTTGACTATATTTGCACTGTGCAACAGAAGAAAGTTCAAATCAGAAATAATATTTAAAAAATAAGAGACAACTGGTATGTGGATCAAATTCATCCATTAACAGGAAAAACATGTAGAAAAATATGTATAACAAGAGGGAACTGGTTTAGATTTTACTAGATGTTCTTACTAGCTTCTATCCTGTGTTAGAAAATGATAGCCACACTTTTTTTATACATACAAAAACCACATTAAAAAAAGCAATAGCTGGCTTAACTCATTGTATTGGGCATCTTTCTTATACCCTAAACTCTTCTAGTGTGCTGCAAAAGGAGTTTAGGCACCTAACAAAAATTTCTGGACACCAGAATGAAAGGTATGTAAATATTAGCCATCTATGTCCCTTAATAAGTCAGCCTTGTCATGATACAGATGAACTGTTAGAAGGGCATCAAGATATGATTATGCATTCATGATTACACTTCTGAAAGTGGGCACTTGTAAGAATCACCGTACAAAAACCAAAATTCAGTGATTCCCCCACATCAGTTTAAAAATCTTGCAGTGTTGAAGCAACTCTGGTACAGCCACTTCCTAGAAGCACAAATTCGTGTCTTATTCAACTCCTCTACAATTCTCTCAGTTGTTACCAGCACTCAGTTACCCTACATACAAGGTACCGAACTATTACAGAATTAGGAAGGCCACAAAGCAAAAAGCAGTCACATAGGCATCAAATTCAGTGATACCATGTATCTTCCTTAAAAATAAAAGAAAACATGAATTACTTTGTTTTTAATATTCACACAAACCCCCACAACTTCCCTGAATTTAAAAATTACAGATTAGCAGAGTTGATGCTTTCTATGCTATTACTCATTTCAATACTGAAAATACAGATATGAATAAGCATTAAATTGTCAGATCTCCTAAACAGTAATTCATCATTAAATAGTACCATGGAATAAATCATTCATTGTTATTAAGAATGATCTTTTTGTAAAGCATAGTAAACTGTCATTGTAGAAATGTACCAGAACAAGAATGGAAATATTAAGGAACCATCTTTGCCAAATACTGACAGAGGGGATAATATGCCCAGTTATCCACTCTCATATTTGCTATATCCTCTAGCAAATATAAAATACTTAACAGAGTACTGTGACTTTTAACAGTATCAATGGATGAAAGACTTTAGGCTGACTAAAACCTTCAAAATCTCTGCTGCACTGCAACAAACAGCGATCTTCTGCAAGTTAACGTCCTTGACATACTTCTTAGAAGTGATCTAAAATTTCCTATTAGAGGGCAACAACTGACTACCAAATAAAAAAGAGAAAAATGGAAACTACTCCAGAACTATCTTAATATGAAAGATAAGTTGCAGGTAAAAAATCCTCTGTCATTTCCTGCCATCAAAAAATTAATGTACAATTCTCGAGCAGAAAAACAAAGCAGAACATTGAGCTACAGATATTCACAGAAACAGTATGTCCCATTTTAGATACTTGTCATACTGGTAGAAAGGGAGACTGAATTAACATGGGACTAGACTACAATAACTCATCTAATTGAATATTTAAAACTAATTAATTTATAAAAGTTAAATGCTAGCCTTTTTACATAAATAAGTAATTCTGAAAGTTTCATAGTACTGTCAAATTAACTGCTTTTTCTTTTCTTGAACTACATTGTCTTCAACTAAAAAAAATAATCCAGTCATTATGTAATCAGGGCCATATGTTAATTTTTTTTTTAACATATGTGTATGTATACTTTAAAATATATCTAGCATTTGCTTACATATTCTACAGTTTTAAAATCAGGCTGGGTCAAAACAGTTAAGCACTTTCTGTTCGCTTTCTAAATCTCCATGAAAATGTTATGGCAGTTTAGCGCTCAGTTAATCCACAGGCTAGACTACAAGGACAGATGCTTCCAGATGTTTAACAGTTTAACATTTCGTCTCTCTCAAGAGAACCAACACAGCCTGAAAAAGTTCACTTATCTTCAGAATGAACATTTCCACCTTTTTTTCCTTCCCTCCTGCCATGTGAAAATACAACATTCCCCAGACCAAATAACCCCACAAGGAGAACAATAAGCAGACCTTGAGCAGTACCACCATCTGTACCACTAGGGCAGCAGGGAGTGGAGTTCTTCATGAACCAAATTCAGCTCCTGTTTTAAACTCAGAATATAAATCAACGCAACTTTATTCACCAATTGTTAAGGCAACTTTGGCTGTACACTTTTGGTAATGGACATGAATTGAAGTGGGAATGTTACTTTTTTTTTTTCATCTTTTTCTGTCTGGATCTCACTCTCTTTTGGTTCACAAGTTTGTTTTCACTATATACATCTTCATGCCAACCCTCAATACTGAGTCAATACTATTTACAGTTAAGTATTATTATACTCTACTACTTATGTTCTCTCACTTTTTTTTATGACTGACTTATATTGCATGCATACACAAGCATTGCACATTGTATGGTGTCTTGGTCAATTTGTCAGTTTAAACGACTTTGCACCTGCTTGGCTGAATTCGTATTTGACAAATATTTCACCCAATAACAGAGCAAAACAACACAATCTGTCTTCAAGTAATGTATTTAAAACATGACAGGACCCTTTCTTCCCTGTAACTCATTTCAGATTTTTTATGCTGTGCCATAAACCCAGTGGATGCAGCCCCCGGGGATCCAGCCAAGGAGGCAAATTTCCTGACACAGAATTTGCTCACAGAACAGGTCATCTCCCTCATGGCCACTAATTTTGGGAATGTTGCTTGATAATTAAGGTACCTCTACTCCCCATCCACTACCAAAATGTAGAAAAAACAGATTAGAGCATTCTCCAACCATCTTCATTTACACTTGTGGTTGTCCCTATGTGAAGCAATGACTCTAGGGCTACAGAAATATAAGCAAGGCTTAAGGCTGCTTTTACTTTCTTCAGCAGTAGGTGATGAGGATCTAGGGTCTCTGATCCATCTCGTTCCTCACTCTATTACATCATTCCCACAGTAGATGTGTAATGCATTTACGCCAGTTTAAATGAACCCAGAATGCATCTTTTATGAAGGCAATGCCAGCTAAGTCCGTAACCGACTTAGAAAAATCCTTCAGCTATCATTTTGACAAAGTGCTTGTCAAAGTTGGTATAAAGTTCAGAAAATTAATCTCAAAGCAAGTCTCCTTCCTCACTATTTCTAAATAATGCTACGCTTCCTTCATCACATCCACATTTCACAGATGCCTTATCTTGAAAGCAAGGGATTATTTTTCTCTTGGGTAATGAATACAATGGGTCTCTCCAAACACTACCACGTTTGCACTCATGAAAATTTAATTCACCACACAATTTTTTTTCAGCTGAGGAAAGATGATACTACTACTGAACCTTTCATTAGTAGCCTTGGTAGGGAGTAAATATGTCAGGTAATGACCTACATTTGGCACTATTTCCACAGAGTAGCCCTGTCCATAGTGTTTGGGTCATAAGCAGTATTAATACCCAATGAAAGAACTTTCCAACTTTAGATTATTTTGTACACTAATTTATGCATCTGTTACACAAGAAACAAAAATCAAACCCACCTGAGTACACAAATAATTCAAGGGAAATTCGTGTCTTAGATGCTGATTGTTGCTGCAGCCTCATTACATATATGCAATTGTCCAATCTGTAACAATAGCAAGAGCTTCTGCTCAGCAATCCCATTGCTAAGGTAGCAACGACAATTTGTGGCTGTCCCAATAGAAAACTAGAGTATACCTGCTGTCACTAAAAGCAGTGATCAATGTATGACCTCCCAGCAAAGATTGGGCCTTCTTTTATTGGCATGGGTGTACATATCAAACAAGTCTGGTAGCAAGACAGAACGACAGAATAATTGAGGTTGAAAGGGGCCTCTGGTGCCACCTAGTCCAACCCCTGCCCAAAGCAGGCCTGGTTAGATCAGGCTCCTCAGGGCTGTGTCCAGGTGAGTCTTGAGCATCTGCAAGGACAGACACCACAACCTCTCTGTGCATCCGTGCTCCAGTATCTGACCACTGTCACGCTAAAGAACCATGCAGGAACTATGGTTCACTCATAGATAGATGAGTGAGGGACATAAAAATCTGTAACAGACAACAAATAATGGATTTTATACTCCAGTATGAGGAAAAGGAAGCCTTGTTACAAGCAGCAATCGCCAATTTCCAGTTTTAACTGTAAGTGGTCTAAATAGAGGGTTACTTTAACCACTAGGTTAGGGTTTGTGCGTGCATGCGTGTATGATATACCATTATTTCAGGTTAAGATAGCAGTTGTATTACTTTGCTACAGCTGACAGCGCTGCCCTCATAAGCATGTAATGCCGGAGGCTCAAGTCTTGGATTAGTGACTCCCTGGGCAAGGTGTTGTACACTCAACACTTCCAACAAAGTAAAGGAGCTGAAAAACAAAAGTACAGTGGGAGAACAAAACACAATACAATTGTAGTTAGTAAGTTCCAGCCTGAGTAAAACAACCTTATAATGAGATTCAAACTCCTCTGAATCATTTATGCTTTTGATAGCATGGATCTCTCTGGAGGGATTTGGGAGAGAAGCGGTCAGCCAGAACATGTAGTTCTGGAGCCAAACTTCCTTACTGACTCAAGCACTGAGAAATTATTTGATCTGGGTACATTTTACCATCTATTTCCAAAACTAAAGCAATGTAAACTCTGCCCAGCTGTTACCAGTGCTTGCACTGCTACTTTATAGAGGGCTAGCTCACCAAATCCTTGCCTAGGAAACATCACAACCATGGCTTTCCAGCACCTGACACAAATGCACACCCTTCTGCAAGAGCAGCCAGCAAGGAGACGTGCCCAAACCACTGCTGTGATGAACCTTCCTCTTGAACTCTCCATGCAGTCTTTCAGGGTTGCTGCATGGAAACTCAGCTATTAAAATTTAAGTGTGATTTTCCTTAGGCTCGAGGGCCATTGGTGACATTCACTGAGGAAATCTCTGAGCCCTTCCACAGTTCCTTGGTACCCCTGCTACAGCAATACCTGCTCTCAACGTTAAAGAAAAGAAGGAAGATTTAACACATCCAGCTGGTACAAAAAAAGAGTCTGCCAGATCCTTTTTTTCTTAACAATAAGTAGGCTTAAGAAATATTTTTTCTTCCTCTGGTACTCTCTAGAGATACTTTTGTTACTATTTTAGCTCATCTTCACACACAGCTTGAAACTCATGCTTCCTACTTCCTTTTACGAAATCATATTTGAATAGAGTCACCAATGTCAGTTTACGTTCAGCTCAGGAGGCAGCAAAGACTGAAATAGCTTTAGTGACGCACACAAAGCTTTCTCATGTAAGTGGGGTCTTTTTTTATTAGAGCATAATGCCAAAACTTATCGGTGGCCATGTGCCGTCTGCATGCAAGCGTGCCAGAAAGGTGGCTCTTCGGTACCACCCACTTGTGTAGTTCACAGGAACAACTGGAAACAGGCACAGCTGAAGAAGTCTGTTTGTGCTTACTGAAAACATGCTTATTCTGGCAGCAAAAGCCAGCAGATGAAAACTGTCGTTTGCAATAAAAATACTGTGCTGGTATTTCAAGTTCTTTTTTTCACTGTCACAGTGAGGACATTTTATGCTTATGAGACATTTTAAGCTTATGAGACAGCATTTTAGTAGGTCTTAGGTTTTTGGCTAAATTGAGGTTCACATAGACAAAAGATCTGCAGTAACATTTTCAGGCTATTCGCAAACAAAAATTCTCCAGGAAAAGCATAAATCTGTGACACAGCAAGCCAAAGAAAACACTAAATAAATCAACAATGCAATGGCTGGTTGAAAATGTAGATACTATTATCAAAAGCTCCTGAAAAAAAGCTGTGTAATTGAAAACATTTTTTAATTCAATATTATGCATGCAAGCTTTATTGCTAGTTCCAATATTTAAATGATTTTGCAGTTCATTTTTCAACTGTATCAGAAAGTCTCTATGACTGCTAGAGCCAAAGGTTAATGTCAAAATGTTTCACTTTTACATAGTATGTTACGCATGTGTTTTTAAAGTATCTATGATGAAAATTTCTTCCTTCATTAGAAACATAGATTTTGTAGCTAGACTACTCTATTTCCAGGAGTTGTATGAATAAATGTTCCAAGGATGATATGTTAAAGAGTTTGAAAAGTGAAACTTTTTATTAGCTCTTAAGAAATATGCTGAACAAAACCTGAAAAGTTATGCCAGCACATGGTAAACATAGAGCTGACTCAATGCTCCTGCCCCTTCCGCATTCTAACATTTTATGCCCAAAGTGTATGTTATCCCACTCTACAACTGAATACCTATTTTTTGGTAGGTCTTGCTCTATCTGAGATATTTATCATATGTAAGTTCAAATGGAATCTCTACTGCAAATCTCCTTGACAACCTCAATACAGATTATAGAAATCAAAACACATAGCACACATCCATTTAAAGCTGTGCTAAAAGAACATTTAATAAAGTTGAAAGTCAAGCATCTCAGAGATAGGAAAAGTCAAAATGGACATACCTTAACTTAGGGGAATGGTGGTGGTATCTTTAACTTAGCCCTCATTATGTACAGTATTATGGTACAACCATGAACTTCCTAAATCACGTATTCCCCTGCCTCAGTACCGTATCTCGCTTGCATGCAGGAAGGATCTCCCACTCTAACAGATCAAGAATGTATGAAACACAAGGAGCTCTCTATAGTATCCTATAATCCTCCTATGGTTTAATTTTTGCCATCAAAGAGCGAGGCTCAACCAGTTCAAGAGAAAGGCAAGAAGTCCCTAAGCGATGATTTATCTCTTTTAAAGTGGCATGAATCACCTTTTGATACTCTCTATCCCCGAAGTAGGGAACTAAGGCACCAATCCCCAACTAACCAAGCATACCAAGTCCTACCCACTACTCACTGTTACGTATGGGAAGTTTGTTGAATTTGTCACTCAACATTTATGGAAACTTTTGATCTACTTTTGATCTCAATCTGTGATTTAGCAGTCCAGCCCCAACACCGTAAGGACAAATGAATGATTGCCCAGTGTTCAGGTAGCTTCTGCACAAGGTCCCACAGAAACAATAAATCATTGGTGAATACTTCTCTCTTCTTAGTATGTGATAACTACAACACTTGGCCACTACAAGGAAGAGAACAAGAAAGCAGAAAAAATAATAAACTACCTGTTAAATATAATCAGAAAAATACAATACAGTAGATTATGGCACTATGTATCTGCACAGGAAAGTTAAGTGAGTACAAACCACTCTATATCTTTCATCTTCTAGCTTTGGAGCACCTGATACTGTATACTTAGCTTGCTTTTTTAAAATAAATTTCATTTTGTGTGTGTATGTGAAATTGTCTATGTTTAAATAAAACAAACAACAAAAAGATCCCTTAAGTAATACATTTCTAGTGTCATGCTGACGTTTTCATACACTGTCAGTACGACTGAAATACAAATTTATTCTATATAAATAAATATTTACATAATTAATTAAGAAAAATAAAATAATAATATAATTTAAAGTATTTCTACTGCTAAAAACTCCTTGCAACCTGAAGTGCAAAATTAACATACCGCTAACGTTTTAACATTCTGTAACAGAAATAGCACTAGAGTTGAGGCACACTTTGGCTGTGCTCTTCTCAAATACCTGTTGAAAGCAGAACAACTGTGAGACTTGGGAGCTAGACCTATTTAAAGGAAAGCTAATCAGAAAGTGGTTTTACCAAAATTTTTTGTTTTTTTTTTTTTAAAAAAAGTTTACCTGAAGCTGATACAAAGCATATAAAATATCAGACCAAATATCTTAATTTTGGCAGAATGACAAACAGAAGGAAAATAAATTCTACATCACTAACTTCATTATTATAATTCTCTTGTATCGGTTATAATGTTCCATTTGCCCTTTGGGCAAAACTGCACATCTTGAGTCTTCAGCCTGGCCATCACTGTGGCTGCGCGCATCTGCCAGACCAGGGAGCACTTACCCCTTCCTCTTCTTTTGCAACTCTTCCCAGGAAGAGTTCCACGGAGGTTTAGCACCAGCAGAGTAGCTGGTGCCCTGCAGTTCTCCTGCCCCATTATATGAAGTCATGGCCTTGCCCATGTGTCCTGGAAATCCTTTTTCACCAGAAATACCCTCCAAAGATTTAGAATTAAGTTAGAGCAGCACTAGGGCTTCTCTGACATAAGCCACAAACCAGGCAGAATCATGCAGGGGAGAAGCCAACATAACATAGCTAAAAGCGAGGCTTTGGGTCATTCTTCATCTGAGCCGCCCAAGAGCAGCCCATAATCAGGGCTTCAAAATTTATGAGGGCTCTCATCCCTTTCCTGTCCAAAAACACTCTCTCACAGTAACACACTAGAAAATTAATTACTTCTCTTTATTTCCTAATATTCTTATTTACTTTTCCTTAAGACATCTCATTTGGATTCTTTGCTCGGAGCACAAGATAAAACAGGTTTCCTGGTGGGTGTATGAGATGCAAGAGTGAAGTGCTGTGATGACGATATCCTTACAGAATACATTATACAGCTGGTGCACAGCTAGTCATCTACCCAGCAGATGAAACACTAGCTGGCAATAAACCTTAATCTTATTATAGCCATAGAACTGTTAAGGTTTAATTCCAGGTTGGATTCAGCAAGAGTTATTACAAAAGCATGAAATATAATGACATGGAATTGTAACAATTTTCTCTTTGTAAGAAAAAGAGGCACAGCATCAAAATGCAAAGTACCAGTAAGAATTCTAATTTTGGTTTCTAGACATTTTTAATTTACTCTACTTTTTTTGGCTCAGTGGACTGAATTTTCTGTGGGTATGCAGGGACGTAGTTCCTTAGGCTGAATCAAAGCAAATGGAGCCGCCCATGCTCAGTCTTACCAGGGAATCAACCTGAGCAAGACAACACCCTTCTATGATACAGCTGCCTATCTACACAAAGTTTTTTATCCACAGACAACAGGTATTACACATATAGCATCTCATTTATGATCTTACTCATATATCACAATAGCATCTTATTCATGAACAGCTGTCATTTACAGGCACAACATTACACAGGGCTTTACATGCCTTCACCTGTTGTTACAACAGGTTCTCCTGGGAAGTGACTGCCACCGCCGTGAGAATCAGCCCTTCTCCCCTCTGACCCCCAAACTGTCTTGCCCTTTATTTTGTAAGGCTGTTTATATTGCACAAACCCCAAATTCCATTTCTTTCTCACCGCCACATACTGTAGAGGGGAGAACACTCAGACGAAGACAAGGACACTTATCAGGGGACCCCATCACTTCTTTCTCCAGCTGGCTAATGGAAGTCTCTCCTTACCTTTTCCCCCTCTCTTTCTTTCCCCTGTTTTTTTCTTAAATTTTCCCCTGAAGTACATCAACTCCTTATAGTGAAAGGTATGCCATCAACTATGGATCTGGTGATTCAGCTTTGTGCATGGAAGCACACCCCAACACCCTTGTATATCAATGCCGTCCACATGCCATACAAAGAATTAGTGGACAGCAAATATGGCTTGCTAATAGGCAACTAAAATTCTACATACTTCAAAGCTTTTACAAGAACACTTAAAATTCTATACATTTCTTCTCATACCAAAATTACATAAAATCAATGGCTAAACTCCTTCTTGCAAACCTTTTTGAATTGTGGGTAGTCAACCAGAAGGTTGAAAACAGCCATTGTAGTATAACTCCTGTGCACAAAGTGATACTGGGGATACAGGAAAACAGATGGTAAAATTATGCTCTTTATTTATTTATTATTTTTATTTGAATGGTTTTTTTTTTTCAATAGCCATATTCTATTTCCATATTTACTTAAAGAAACTAAGATATTGGAGTGAAACTTAAAAGTGTAATATTAAGCTGCAATGCTGTTAAAATCTATTTTTTGTGAAGAAAATCTGTTCACAAGATACGGAGAATGGAGAGACAAAATAAAATCGGTAGGTATAAATTAAATAGTAATTTTAATCTTGTTTTACATTTGTATTTCATCCCAAAGAAATACTCTTCTTCACTAGTGTGAATCATCATTTTACACTGGATGATTGGTATCAAATTCAAGATTTCTAGTATAAGTTTTTATGGCTTTGTTCACTTTCTGAGTCAACACACTGGAAGACAAAAGAATGTTTTACTGGTTTTAATCTAAAATGAATCTTTTTCTGCCCAATGGGAATAAAAATGACTTAAAATGAATAAATACAAAGACGATATTAACTTCATGTAGCTTTGTATTTTTTGTATTACTTTAATTAAACAGCTTAAGTTTTGAAATATTCACTGAAAAATAACACTTATTTAATATAGCGCATTATATCATGATGGCTTTATAAAGGTTGGTTTCACATGAAACAATAAATATTGTGTACCTAACTAATCAGCATCCTCTCGCTTGTTAAAAACTGAAGACAAATGTTCACGTATCACTCAACAATTCACACAAATTTTTTTGTTGTTACTTTGTGTTCTCACCAATAAAGTAACCGAAAGGAGCTTGAAGTCCACTGCATAATAAAAAACATGGCTTAATTAACAAGAGTTGTGTGATAATTTGCGCAATTCAAATTTACATAAAAGAGATGGCATTTTCTGGAAAAGAAAAGAAAGATGTTGCCTAGCATAACAAACATGCAGACCTCTCTAAGGTTCAGAACGTACTGTGAGATACGCTGTTGGAAGTCTGATTTAAGGATAAAGTTAAGGAAGAAAAAAGTAAAGCTAAGGAAGGGAAACAAGAGTCTCTGATTTAAGGATAAAGTTAAGGAAGAAAAAAGTGAAGTTAAGGAAGGGAAACAAGAGACATGTTAAAATCAGTTGAGCCTAGAGAAGATAAGTATTTTATTTGAATAATCATGAATCGTATAATAATAAGTCATTGTCTTAATTGCATATTTAAACTGTGTAGATATTTGCTGAGAATGGAGCCAAACAGGGGAAGAGTAACACCTCTGAATGTGCTGGAAACCATGAGTGGAGAAAACAAAATAAAAGGGGCTCTTCCAGGTTTCTTTCTACCAGATTGGTAGAAACTGTTTAAGAACATGAAAGTGGAAAAACACCAAGTGCTCATAAAATGGAAAAACTCACCAACAGTGAGAAAGAGTGGTAAGAGGAGAATGAATGCAATGGTCTCCGGGAGAGCAGATTTTAATATACTTTCAGTGTATTCTCAAGTATAACTCTTTCCCATGGGAAGCAGTTCTCAAGGAAAAAATTAGTTCAGGAAAGTGACAGGTCCTCAGTGAAACAATATTAAGGGCATGGGCACAAGCACAAACTAACCTATATGAACAAAAAAAATAGAGTACATAACCTGAAACTTAGGAAAGAGTACTGAAGGGAAAAATAAGTATGAATACACTATAGAACCAACAAATAGGGAAAAATTTCAGCGTAAAATTATAATTAGTTAGCAATATTAAAAATATTTTTCCTCCTGCTTTTAATGTATATTAATAGCAAAAACCAGATCAAGAAAAGAGTTCTCTCACCCAAATCTAAAACTGTGTTCCTGACAAAGCAGAAATACCATGTACATTTGGTCCAACCTTAAAAAGTTAACTATTACTGCATATTTAAAGAGGAAAATACACCCCCCCCCCAAAAAACCAACCAAGCAATCAACCAACAAAACCCAAAACCCCCGAACCACCCTGATGACGATGGAGTAAAAATTAAGGGTAGAGAAAGAAAAGCACAGGTGACAGAGGTTTAATAAAACTCCAGCTATTGCATGTTTTGCTCTGACGATCTTTGAGCCGTAGTAAGTGGGGAAAAGGCACTATGACAAATGATAAAACAATTGCACTAATTTCATTTTCTAGTAAAACATAATTAAAATAAAAAGCTTATGCAGAGAAAGCAGAAGATAACAAGGAAAACCTCTGTAACAAAATATGCCACACAGCTGTAACTTCTTTCTGCAGGAGAATACAGATGGCAGAGAACCCTCTCTGCTGGGCTGACTGATGCTCCAAAATTTGCTCCTCTTAATAGTCTCACAAGCAAGCTTTAAAAGTGTTGCTGAAATAAGGGGACTGTAAAATGGATTGGAAAAGTTAAGGGTAGGTTGCTATCAAATATGGAAGCTGTATTAATTGACTTCCTGAAGCTTTGTATGACTTGTCCATTACTATTGAGTATTTCCATTAACTACCTGGATGACAGAATATGGAATATCCTTCCTAGATTTACCAATGACACTGAGTTGGGAGAAACTAAAAGAACTTTGGAAAAAGTAGCAGGACTTCATAATTGTCTTTCTGAAGTGGAAGAACGACGCACATGAAAAACAGACCACAATTTAATCAGGAAAGCCGCAGATGACCAGACAGCACTCATCAACTCTGTAAATAAAATATTTAACTGACTTGATGGTTGTTTTAATGGCAGGATTTAAGGACTGGATCACAATTAGAAGTGACTGTCACAGATACGTGAAAGACAGTATCTCACAGAAGATGACCAGACAAGAATACAGCTCACATGGCCCAAAAGAATCTTTCCACACAATTCAAGAGGGGCTGGGACCTCACCCAGCACATGTTCCACCATCACAGGCACAGCATTTCAAGAGGGTGTAGGAAGAAGAAAAATGGTTTTGACAGAAACAGCAATGATTATTAGAGGAAAGGTTTTAAGAATCAGTTACACAAATACCTGCAAGTAATTGCTCAGGTACAGTTCATCCTCAGTTGATGCAGAACAGACTTCTTGGGAATGCCTTGAAATCCCTTTAAGTCTTAATTTTATTTGACTGTGTGAGCTCTTTCACATTTACATAAGTTTATTTTAAAAAAACAAAATATGTCAATCTTATAAAGTTAATTTAATTTTAGATTTTATCTCCAGTCTTTGCCAACTATTATGTAAAAAGTGTGATCATTTAACACTACTTCAATATTAAAAAAAAAAAAAAAAAAAAAAAAAAAAAAGAACAAGGAAAGAAAATCCCAGAAAGATCAAGTCAACCACCAGGCAATGGACTGGAGAACCTAACATTCACAAAACACTCTATCTCTCTGTTTCACTGTGTACACTTGCTTGGTCAAACTCATGCTGGATCCACTTCATGGCATCACCAGCACAGCTAATCTCTTCTCTCTTGCGTATCTCATACTATTGTTTTGTACGAACAGAGATATTTCTAGTGAATTATTTTTTTACCTACATATATACATATATTGGGTTAGTTGATTATCCTTTTCTGATACTCCATATGTTTATTAGTGTTGCATCTTGTGGATAACTGGCTAGCTGAAAAGGGTCACATAGACATAGTCCAGCTGGCTGGACAAAAATGCACATGGCTCTCAGCTTATCTGAAGTAAAGCAAAAGTTACACAATAACAGGAAGATCGTGGTGGGAAAAGAATGTTGCAGGTGGGAACAGATAACTACAGAAGAGAAACGAGGGGCGGGCTTGATATTTAGGCAACTAACCAATAATGAGCTTAACTTTTGTAATATGTATGAACTAATTATAACAAGGCATAAAAGGTGACTGTAAGGCACAATAAACGAAGTCTGCTGATCACTCATATTGATCTTCCCTCCGTCTTCCGTCCTTCCTTCCGCTACTGTGTCTTTCCTCTGTCGCAACAGCATCTAAGTGCTACATGTATAAATTCCTAAAAGTATTTACATGCAGCTCACAATGGCAATACACAGGCAGGGAGAGAAGCACAAAAAAAGACTAGACTCAAAGTGGCAGAAGGAAAGATTGTTTTTTCATGGATTCTAGAAGAGACAAGGTGGGTTTATTTCAAATGAAAGTTACTAGGTTGCTGGGCAGAAAACAAGCCTTAAAGAAAAGACCAACCCTATTCTGGGCAGAAGTCACCTTTCTCATTTTTTTCTCAGTTTCATCAAGTTTGTTATTCTAGTTTTAAGTAGTTTAGGCGGTTTTGAGCAGACTTCAGGCTCAGATTTCAGCAAGAAATCTTTTTTTGTTCCTGTCACTGTGGCAAGAGGGACAAGAGAGGACCATGGAAAGGAACTGAGCCACCAGAAAGGAGAGGCAAGCCTTTGCGTGCAGGCAGATTGCTCCTGCAAGGAATGCTGACTGAGGGCTATTTGCTGCAATTGCTGCTCAGTTCAGATGGTGACAGTGCTAACTGCAGAGGGTGCCGCTGTAGAATATAGACCCAGGAGAGATGCAAGGAGCTGCAACCCAGGTATCTCGGGTAGTGAATGTGGTACATCATCTTCTGGGTAGGAGTAAGACAGTACACAGGCCAAACACCTGGATATTCATCACTTCTAGACAACTCAGATCGCGAGATGCTACAAATGACTTTGCTAAGAGATGTAACTTCTAGGTGATATGGCAGCTTGGAGAGAAGATACAGAAAATAAGGGCTCCCATACAAGGATTCTGGATGCCCTCAATGGCACTTGGCTGTTTCCCAGATAGAAAAAAGTATTTACTACTAACACTTTTTCTTTAATATATGAAAGGTTTGTCCACTTTATGAAACTCAGTAAAGAGAAATAGCTACACGCTGCCTCAGTAGACAAACAAGAGATTCTAGATGTATTTAAACATGTCTCCAGAGGACACAGTTCACACCAATACAGTTCACACCAGAAAGTACTTCCGCCTGTGCTGAACAGCCCCAGAATACTAAGTTTTGGGCAAATAAAACTGTAAGGGGGTAACTTGGAGAACGAGTTACAGTTCATGGGAACACCTGGGAAAACAGCAAAGAAAGGAAGCAAAGAAAATGCAGAAGCACTTGGGCATCTTTTGGAATCAGAGAAGTAGAATGTTAACCTTCAGCGCTGAGTTAGTTGTAGGTAAAGGACAGCAGCCTGCCTTGTGTGGGAGGCTGCCACACAGGCTGATGAGTGTGGGGAGGATACCTGCCTTGGTGGAAGGCCAAGATCCCCAGCTTCATGAGGAAAAGGGTTAGATTAATAGTGAAGAGACAGTCCCCTCCAGGGACATCCAGCGAGCAACTCAAAAAGGGTCAGGTCAGGTAGCAACTTACTGTGACACAGAAAATGTGGAAAAGGGGCCCCATAAAGCCCTCCTCAATCTCTTATGATAAGGGGGCTGCCAGTGTTTGTAGGGAAGACAAACAGATGAAGCTGAGCATGGTGGTGGCAGGTGTATCTGTGAGCAGAAAGGTCACAAAAAGACAAATAAAAGGGAAGTACGTCAGGAGATGGAAGCTCAGAGGAGCCAGAAAAATAGCCAAACATCCTGGTTTGCTGAACCCGGAGGACATTACCAAGAAGTGAACGTTAGTATTCAGCCTTGTTCCCAGAGTCTATCTGCAAAACGTAAGACAAAACAGCATCAGGTATCTGCTATTCCCAGGCTAGTCCCAACCCTAAAGCTACCAGACAGTGCAGTGATTTCAGCTCCCACTCTCCCAAGAAATGGGCAGCAAAAAGGACAAGAGATGTGAACAGGGTGGTACTCTGGAGGGCACTTTGTTTCAGGATTATCTGCTGCAGGCAAGCTAACATAGGAGGGTCAGGCCACACAGGGCACTGTTAGAACTTGCTGATCCAAAGCTTTTTACACCCACCAGAAATGTGACATTTAAAACACCCTGGGGACTGATAAAACTGTCACAGAGGAAAAATAAACAAATAAAAAGGCAAAGAAGAGAGGAGTGAGACAGCTTAAGCTGTGAAAAAGCACGTTGGGCAGAAATTTATGGGACATGGTTCTGTCACTTGTCTTTGAGCAGTAGCTGACTGAGCTCGCTGGGCTACTGGAAGCAGCCCAAGCATTTGAGCTAGGACCACCCTGCATCACAGCACTGGTCATGGAGAAAGTTAGTAGACATAGTGGTAAATCTGGCCTCTAGCTTTACCTCTGACGCGACTACTACAGAGCCCTCCGCAACGAAAGCACAGCAGCCAGCAAATAAATGACAGAGACTGTTGCTCAAAATACATTTTAAAATTAATTCCCCCTCCTCCTTTTCCCTCTGTACCTCCCCCCCATCACCTTCAGCTGCTCTGCCAAGCATTAAAGGAAGATCATAAGCATATCCAAAGTGCAAAACTGTTCACTATCTGCCTGCTCTGTGTAGCTTGGCAGACCTTCTTGCTAAAATGTGTGTTAGACCCAGGGGTTGCAGAGAGGAAGAAAAATCTGGTAAGCGACCAAAATCTTAAAAAATTCAGTATCAGAATGAAATGCAGCTACCAAACTAGCTGTGGCATTTTGATGGACAGTCACCTGCCTCCATCAGACATTTTTGCCATGCCCCCAATCCTCCCTGCCTGCAGCACTGCAGCGAGGTGGGCTTGAAACAACCAAATGTTTCAGTTCAGGTAAGTGCAGCCCTGGGTGGCAGGACTGGCTCTGGCTGTGCTCCCAGGGCCAGATGCAGCTGTCTGGCAGGCAGCAAGTCTGCCACCCTATGTGTTGATTTGGAGTTTTTTGTTGTATGAAAATGATACTAAGATAAATTTAGGATAAATCTGTATTTTCCAGTTTGCACTTTTGTGATTGGAGGTACCAAACAAACTCCATGTAACTTTTCTCATCAGTTATAACTGTGAATTGATTCCTTCTACTTATTCTCATTTTATGCAACAAGTCATAGGCAAAAGGTAGTATTTTATTCACCCTTTTTTACAGTCCAGCTTGGTATAATGTGTTCTGGCCATGTAACGCAATGTTCTCATGAATCCCCTGATGCTCAACCCTTCCTGACCTACCAGTATTTTTTACTCACACTTTTTCTTCCTTTTTTTGCCGCATAGGATCAAATTAGCCATTTCTGAATTCAGAAGGAATGAGATGATAATGGTTTCATACTGGTCTTTGTACTGAGACTGTATTTTTCTTTGCTTCTGACATTCAGAAGCACTGGAATTATGGGAAACCAGCAGATCAAAGGGGTTTCTGACACTTTTACACTGGGTGCCCAAGGGACTGAGGTTCACAGCATCATACATAAAGGCTGCACGTGACTGTGCTCTGGTGCTCACCTGTGTAGCCATCCCACACACCACAACCTCTGCAGCCAGCAGGTTTTCAGTCTTTCACAGAAATTTGATTGAGGGAGTAGAAGTCTTATACATAGCAAGTTCTCTGAAGTTTTGTGATGACAGGTGAGCAGGTAAAAGCAAGAAAAAGCGTAAACAGTGCAACTAAAGCACAAATGTTAACCACACTTTGCAACCAATCAAAAGGCAAAGTCACAGAAAAAGAGCATTTAGTTGTAGTACTGGAGAATTCCTTTGTTTTGATGGTAGTACTGTAACATGACAGCCTCAACAAAGAGGAATTCAGTATGAAAAAGGATCTGGGGTCTACAAACTACATTTATTATCCTAAATATCTAATTAAGTCAAATACTAAACTTGACAAAAGGTAACATCACGACATTCTGTGAAAAAGCTGTGTTCTTTCAAGCAACCTAAGACAGTGTTTTTCCTGCCCTGTGTTCCAAGCATGTAGTGAAGAGCATGCTGCCTTTCACCAGCTTAGTACACTGTACCAGATTTGAACCATTAGCATTGAAACCAACCAATGAATTCCTCAGGAAGCAGAAGCCACAGGTGACCCAGTGACCCTTGAGAGGCTTAGGAAAAGCTTAGAGCCTTTAAAAGCATAGCAGATACAAGCAGCCGGCAGATCCTCCATCATAAACATTGCTTCCTCTCTGGAAAGAGAAAATCCTACCACCCCAGTGAAAAGACACATTCTTCTTCTCAAAGGGAGATATTTAGTCAGACTGCTAAGAGACGCATCATCCCATGGGACGCAGGAGGGCAGGGAACAGCGGGAGGGGACTTTCAATTCCTGGGAAAATGCCTTATGAGGTCAGGAGATTACTGCTGATCAAGCCAAGAAAAGGGATGCAACTGTTCCCAGAAGGAAGAGGGAAGGAGCCAACAACATGAGACCTTTAACCTTTTTGTTCACCATATTGAAGTGCTCAACCAAAGGGTAATGGTAGCTGACTAGCTTTCACATCCCATAACCTCCCAAACCACTAGACCCCCTGGCCTTGTCATTTCTCTCCCATCAGCATTTCATGAACTGTTTCAAGTACTGTGAAGATACCTTTCCTGTTGTTTTTTTTATAAAGGCACTCTTTTACTAGATTGTATTGGAATAGGCCTGTTGAGTTTTTTCCTTCTTCATCTTACACACGCATCACTGGGAGAATTAAGTCTGAGCTATCAACGTCTGACTTTAAAAAAAAAAAACACTAATTTACTTAATTACAATAAAACTTGTACCTAGTGCCAAGAACAGAAAAAGGTCAAAAGGCCAAGAAAGTAAACTCCCATGTTAAACCAGACCCAGCATTTCTGTAAACGGCCAATGCATATGAAGGAAAGGACTAAAATCTCCAAGGCTGAGAAAGCACTACCCTTTCCTTTTCAGACAAAGGGAAGCAAGAATATTCGCAGGTAACGAAGTCTTTGAGGTGCAGGCTAACGGGTATCCTCTGAACAGACGGTATGACAATATCTTGACATTATAGTAGGAAACTGACCTTTTTCCTTTTTAACATATGCTACAGAAGACGTGATTTTTCTGTTCACCTTTACAGACAACTTACAGGGTAACTATGCTCCCAGACAGAAGACATAAATGCAGACAGCGACAAAGATATGCCAGTTCACCAACAATCTGACACTCCTATGCATTTCAACAGTTCCCATCCTCAAAATGAATACTGTAGCCCTCCACACATCATGTCTTCCTTTTTCCCCACCAGGACACCCAGGAGCTCTCCAGCTTTAACTATATGCATTCTTGGCCCCCACAGACTTTTCTGCAGCTTAAAGACGTTCTCAGCAGGCGCCTGGATTTAACTTTCCTGACCCCCGTTCCTCCAGCCCAGGGCAAAGCAGCAGCCGAAGCTTCCACTGCTACCCTGGCTGCAAGGCTGTGTGGGGAAAGCACATGATCCTCCTCCACTGCCCAGTCCAGCTTCAGCCTTTCCAACCCAGCTGCTCCCTCTGCCTCTGGCAGTCCTGTTCCTCAGAAATCTTACTGCCAGCTGCAGTGCTCTCACTGACTGCCTCCTCCCATTCAGTATCATATCCCTGCTCCCTCCTGGCTCCCTGGTTTAGAAAGGATGGAAACTAACAACAGTTTTTGAGCTAAATTTCATGGTTGCAGCGTTAGAACATCCTGCCAATATTAAACAACCTTAGTGAACTCTGCTTGCTAACTTTGCAGGGGAGCAAAGGTTAATGGGATTCCCTGGCAAGTTAAAATTAGCAGGATCAGTCTTGGGTTTACACCACCCTTTCAGCAAGGTAACACTTGACAAAACCTTCTTATTAAAGCGTACTGAAGCCATCTTCCACATGCATGTCCAAGGAAGACTGAACGACATAGAAAACCATGACAACAAATTACTCTGGTCAAATACGCAACTGTATACATACAATATGAACCATAAAAACAACTGAGGAAACACTGTATTTGTCTTGACCAAAACGCAGTTTATAAAATCCTTACTGAACTAAATGGAGTTCATTAATTGTGGAATGGATTAGGAGGAAGGCCACATCCTTAGAGCACAGCCAGCTCCTGCCTGAAGGGACCGGGTGGCATGGCCGTCAGCTGGTGCTGCTCTGCAAATGTGCCCCCATGGCAGCGGCTCCTGGAGGCTGCAACCTGCTCAGCCTCCAGGGAGGCTCATGCCTCTGCACAGGGCACAAAACTCCTTTTCTCACCTTCTTGTATAACTCTGCTAAACTACAAAATTGCACAGATTGTATGTGCATTATTTAATTCTTTAAGAACCTACTGTACAGGACCTCTAGGGTTAAGACTAAGCAGATATTTCACTAGAACTCTTAGGAGAGGTGCTGCTCTTCAACCTTGGTTATGGCATACGAAAGGCTGCCACTGAAAACCAGCTAAGGGAAAGCAATTCAGTACCTTTTAATTTTGTAAGCAGCCTATGAATAACTCTCTGCCCCTGCCTTTTCACAAATTTTCTATTCACAATTTTTAATTTCTAACATGAAAAATGAAATTGTGCTACTGGCCACAATTTATTTCATTTAGTTGTTCCAGTATGTAACTAAGCTGTACTGTCCAAAAGTTATAGACTTCTTGCCTCAAATGATCAATTAGGGAGTTATGGGTTCTAATAAATTTATTAGCAAACCACTTTTAGAAAAGTATAAAAATAGTTTTACTTAAGTTACACCACAATAAGGATAAATAACAATCATGTTCAGAAGTTTTTCAAATTTAGACAAAGTTAATCTTCTCAGGCGTTTGTGGGGAAAGAAAATAAACCAAAAAGAAATATAATTTTAATTCTGTAAGTAGTTTCATCCAAACCTGTAAGGAATTAGATGCTCAATTTTGCCTCTGACATATTCTGGCAGACAACTTCTGTATATGTCAGAAAGCTCCATGACAACTGGAGCTACAATTCATTAAGATACAATAATCTATAAAGGTAAAAATCAATAGTAAAACATCCTCTAAGAACCTATCATGACAGAAAAATTAAGTAACTAATTGACTGTTTTCAAAGTGTGATAAACCCTCTGCTTTGAAATCATACCTATTGCTAATTTAAAATAAAAATTTGTTTTATGAAGATGTAATAATAAAATGAGTTCTCAAAACAGTAAAGTGTTTTTTCATGACATTAATTCACCAGTAACAATCTTGCATTTAATAAAAGATTCTTGATTTTCAATTAGCTATCCAAGTATATGACTATATAATCAATTCCAATTTAGCAGGGTTACCGTCCCCCATTTAATGTTGCTATTTCCATCAGTAACCTTTGCAACTAATATGCTAAAACATACGAATTGTGAAGGCCATTACTTTAATCCAGTAATCATAAATTGCCTTTCATTTGACATTAGTCCTCGACAAAAAATGACCAAGCATCACAAAGGGTAATTAAGAAATCACATATATAACTTCAAGCACAAAGAGTATCACACTGAAGAACCAGTCTCAAAGGGGAAGCTGGTGAGGGAGGAATCCTGAATAATACATCTTTCAAGGAAGAAAAGGTAAGTCTCTTCTTTAAAAAAATGAAATTACTAATGTACCAAATTCTTACCAGAATAATACAAAACAAGGATAACTAGTGAGCATGCACAGACTAAGAACATGGCAAACAGTTTTGTCTTTATTCTCCCTCTGATGTATAACCAGCTTAAAGAATGGGAGCATTTTACCAGGGAAGAATGTTGCATCAGTCTAAAAAGCCACAATAAAGAAGCTTACATTGCTGCTTGCATGTATTCATGACTCACTAAACTTTGAAGTTCACAGTAGAAAATGTGAAGTCACGGGTATTCAGATCTGTGATGTGCTCTGAATATAGATAATTTAGGTCATAACCATAAGAGATACAAACAGTCCTCCGAGATAATCCTCATGTGACACTGCTATTATAGAGATACTCCTTTCAAAGTAATAACTCTTGATTAAATATAGAAATATGACAGCAGTGATTGAATCTACATGCTGTATGGCTTTTCTGTAAGGCTGTTCACACAAATCAGCTGTGCAGTCACCGGACAGACACCAGGACTGCTCACAACAAAACTGGTTTCCTTCTTGGTAAACGAAAGTCTCCTTTCTAAGCATTTGTATCTTTTAAAGACATTTTCTAGAATGTTTTCAGAGATACAAACTCACTTCAGAAAGACAAAAATAAATGAGGCTACCTATAGCCTTTCTCACAAAATGGAAACAGCTATTAGCATAATTTTAAATGTCACTAACTGCTTAACATTTCACCTATTACTTTCATCGTCTCCATTTATTCCCAGAACCCTTCAACTCATGAAGTCAGTAATGTCCTGGAGTATCTAAAGTACTTGCTGAAGTTATTCAGGTAAGAAGATATGAAATGCAGAAGAGGAGATGTATAGATGGCTGCATGCACTAGCAGAAAGTTTTCAAAGGCAAAATAATGCTAAGGAATGTTCACATTTCTCATCTACCCTCCCTGTCAGCTAATCACTTTGTGAAAGCAAGTAAGTAGTATCGCCAATATGCATATTTTTAAGTCAATTATTTAGTCCTTATTCTTAAAAGTCCACGGTCTTAAAATTTTATGATTTTTTTTACAATCTTAGCTTTCATTAAAAAAAAATGATAATCAAGCTAATATTCTAGTCCTTACAGTTGCAAAAGAAGGCTTTAAAATATTTCCCAGACTTCCCTAAAGTCTCAGAAACTTGGGAGCACACTTCAGAAGTGACTCTATTTTTAGTATTCAGCTCGTGACTTGTTAGGTTTGCAACTAGGGAAACGGTATTTACTTCTCTGATCCTTTTTTGTCATTTATTTTCTTCCCTTCATTGCCACTTTACCAAAAACTATGCTTCTCAGATCTCCTAGGTTTTGCTTCTTTGAAGTGCTTTGGGATTTTCTCTTTCCCCTCTCTCAAAGGGCACTCGCCATACCCTCTTGCCTTCCTCCTGCTACCTCTGTCAGGATTAATTGGATAAAACTGCCTGGCCCCTCAGAACTCAGTGCTACCGTGATGCCTTCCAGGTATCCATGCAAACTTCCTTTCAAAGGCTTGCTGGAGAAGATGGGAGAAAAGCCACCTGGCAAGTGAAGGAGTATATAGCAACATTCTATGGGCCTTGGAGACAAAGAAATAGTGTGTTACTGTTCCTTCTGACAGGCCACAGGCTTATTGTTAAATTAATACCACAGGTATGAAGGTCTTCCCCTGCCTGGAGACTCACTTTAGCTCCTAACACACTATGTAAAGTCCAGGTAAGCGCTATGCACTTGCTTTACTGTTTGCTTAGCTTGGTACAACTGTGTTGCATAACACCCATTAAATACATTCTTGCAACTAACAGACAGTAATAACGAATAATTAAACTATGCAGAGTGGACCATCTGTGACCCTACAATAAAATGCAGCAGAGAGGAGTACAGGCACAGGATGAAAGCAGAGTCCCTAGGGCTAGAAGCTGCTTGTCTACTGATCTATGACTGGCCATCAAACAAATGCAACTTTGGGCACTGTGTAAAACCAGTCTCAGGGGTAAAAAAAGACCAAAGAACCAGTATCAGCACATGTAGAGCACGCCACATACAGCACTGTAGTTATAATGCGGAATTACAGCCCAACACAAGTCTCGAAGCATGCTGGCAAGCAGGTAAGAACAACTCAAGATGGACCCTATATGGAAGGGGAAGAAACCACCAGCATCAGTACTGTGCTCCTCTCAGTGGAGGATGCTGATGACTGACTGCCCCCCCATCCTAACCACAAAAGCTGCCACTGACCTTAGGACCCAGCAGCACACTGGGAAAAAAAGGGTACGCATTAGAAAGTTTGTGTATATATCCTTTTAACTGCATACAATTTCAAACTATTGAAATTGGAATAATAATAGTTCTTTGATTAAACTAACAATAAATCCTTGGCTTTCCATATATAATGGCCTTATGAGTCAAAACCTGGTAATGAATCAACCAATGTCTTCCCAAAACATCAATCCCTCTAAATCAAACATGTTGGTATTCAGAAGTTAAAAGTAAAATTTGGCTAATCTCTCCCACAGATTACAGCAGAGAAAGCTCAAAGGCTTTTGCCTCCTAAAAAAAAAAAAAAAAAAAAAAAAAAAGCATGTTGTTAGCTACACTTAGCTGGACAAATGGACAGCATTACCTCACTGTTCTTTTCCACTTCACTCATATTATTTGCTTTGAAGTTGTCCAAGCAGTATCCAGCCAGATCTTTTCAGTATCATATTTCTGCTCTTTTCAGGATTCAGGACTCACAAATGTATTCATTTTTTATTACTACAACCAATAAATAAACCGAAACCAAAGTTCACTGGGGTTCTACTTACATTTTTCTGTTGTACAGAGAGAACTGCATTTGTAGAAATGTGGGCTAATTGCTTTTCAAAGCAAACTACTAAATATGAAGGTAAAGCAATATACCAGGAACAGACCTAACCATTCACATGTCTCTGAAGCTGTACTTGTACCCTGTTTTCTTTTATAAAAAGTTAAGTTTGAAATGCTGTTTTCCCAAACACGCTGCAGTTAAATCTTCCCCTTGGCCTTCTGAAACTTCAAACCAAGCAACACTAAAAAAATAAGGCAAACCTTTTAACAAATTCTGCCTGTGCAGTATTATAAACCAGATTTCCACTTGGATTTTTCCCTCCTCTACATGCTTATATATCTGAAAAGGAAAAGAATAGGAGGAATCTTTTGGGTGAAATATTGTTCGGTTTTACATTGCCAAGAGCTATTTTTAGCTATCGAAAGTACCAAACGTTCCTAAAGAGAAGAATAAAGATAGAGCTACATCCAGAATTCAAGAGGCAAATATTGTCTCTGTCTTTTATCCTTTCCATGTATAATGCTAAGGGCTATAAAATCAGGAATCCCTCAAAAATTAGTATGTGTAAATTCTCTAACCCAGCACAGCAAACAGTCCTTTCAGCGCTCCCGATTCGCACAACCATGCCAACCATTATGTGAACTTACAGAACATGTTTGCTGGTTAGAGTGATGGAAGGCAGCACCTTTGCAGGCTCAGAGGTCCAACTATAAATCAGACGTAAAAACAGGAAACATGTTTCACACTATTATTTAATCATCTTAAAAGAGATACCTACAAAAATACTCTTGACGTATATGAACGGTTTAATACCTTTCATTGCACTAGAGAGGAAATCACTGCACCTGATTTTCTACAGAAAGACAGTATTCCTCCCTCATAAAAAGATCTATAAGCAAAGGAAGCAGGGCAAGGGAAACTTACTAATAGGAAAGCAGATGCAGCAGAGATGGCTGTGGTGTCATTATTTGCAATGGTGAATTGTGCTTTAAAATACTAGAATGATAAACTTATCTGTGATTTTTCACCAGTCTAAAAGAACATTGTAATTTTAAAGCTATCAGCTACAGAGGCGTCCTTTTTCATTTAATAGACATGTGGACTACTGCATGTACCAATATTGCACATACCTCACAGTCTTTGCTATAACACACAAACTGGACAGGAAGAAACGTTTCAACCTTAAGCAAGCAAGGAATCAAGCAGCAATAGCAATAGTACTCTCATATTGTGTAGCAGTGGCCATCTTGAAGGAAAGGAAGAACATCTGACACATTGTAACATCATTAAAAAAGTCAATTAACTGCCAAAAACTATAAAAATAAATAATACCAGTAGAAACCTAGTACCAGCCTTCAAACCTTGAAGAAGCTACCAACTTCCCAAGAAACATCCACAGCCAATTCTGAACATGCTATGAACAATGTTTAAAGTAGATAACACATGATGAGAAAGACGTGCTAAAAAACCGGGACCACAAGGTTTTCATGCTTTTGGGGCTTCAGTGCTTTAGCACGAGAGATTAACTTTACCTACACTGCATGCAATATCACCAAAGTCATCACTAACTCACTATCTTTAAGATGTGCAGAAGAAGAGCTGCAAGTGCATGTGTACAGTAACTCAAATGTTATTATGCAAGAGGTTTTCTTATCTTGAAAATCAGGCTTAGTAGAAAAGAAACGCACCACAACTCAGCACATTTACGTAACAGGTTGAGATAAGACATGCAGGATGATCAGAAAATGGTATCTGAAGTACTACAAAAGAAGTTAACAGTTTTCAGATCGTATTTCCATAGGCTGAAAGATGGAAGAACAATGACCATAAAAAAACCCCAACCCTACAGCATTTTTAAAATCAGAGAGGCAGGAGCGCACTATGACAAATTTGCAAATGAAACCCAAGAGAAACAAGTCTTTAAGGATTAGGAAGCAGAGTGCAGTGGACAGGTAGGCATTAAGGGCACTGGTCACCCTGGCTCTACCAAAGTTATGAGAAGTTCACTTAGAAGACTTTCCTGAATCCATGACGTATGTTTTGCTACACCACATCATTCATGCAAACTAGCTAAGGTCTGGGAAAAAAAAAAAAAAACCAACCAAAACCCCAAACAAAACACACCAAACCACCAAACCAAAACAGAAAACCCCCAGGTACATACAAAAAATGGAACATGAAACCAGAGATGATAATGTATATTTGTGTTAACTGTTCAGCAGTAGCAAGCAGTGCATACTAAGGAAGGAGTTCTAAAGAAGAAATTTCCTGCTCTGTCTCAAGTCAGCTTAATACGTTTGTCGTGAATTTTACCCAACTTGCTGACTAACTGGCAAACACATGAATGAAGGCTATTAATAAAGACCCCAGCAATTAGACTAGATGATGTCGTCCTCCTCCTAATTTCCTCTCTCCTCTTTCAACTCAACACAAGAGGCAGCTCTCCAGATTTGCAAAACCAACATTTTCTTATTGTGATGATTGGTGCCTCTCTTTCACAGGTGGCAGGCAGCAGTTCCCAGCCCCTCCTCACCCCCTGCATCACTACCTGCCTGCAGAGATGTTCCAGCTGGGCATGAAGGGAGCTGGCTGCCTGGGACTCAACGTACCTCATCACTCCCATAACAAGTAGAAACCGAGCAAAAGGGGAGAGGAAACAGTACTGGGCCAGGTAAAATACGTAACAGGATGGAGAAAATGAGGATAAAATCACCACTAAACAAAGCTCCTGTAGCTGTCCAACAAACAAGAGACTGATCTGAATGCAATCCTCTGCTGCAGTGAAAGCTAGACAAACTATGCATTTTAGAAAATTAGGACTAGCCAGTTTATATCTACATATAAATTAGATATCCCCTTTATAAAGCACCTGTTTCAGAAATACACAGGTAAGTGAGATGAATGGGCCTGGATCAGATGTCATTACACTGATTGTTTATGAAATAAAGCAGAAGTCTTTCAAAATGTACTTTCAAGGGTATTACAATAATGAAATTGAACTCTGATACAGAATGTCCTTCAGCCCACACTTTTATGCATGCTTAATTCTTTGCAGCCAACATTCTAACCAAAATTAAATGCTGTCTTCCCATGACTCCCAAATTACGCCTTCTTACTTCTACGCAGCCTCTCTTCTGGTCCCAAGCCACAATTTAGATGGCAATGGGGTGAACAGGATCACAAAATTGATACTGCTATTACCTATTTATTTCTCATTGGGTTACATTTAACTCTAATAGTCCTCAGTTTTATTTCACCACACCATCACATCAAAGGTTTTCCAGCAAGAGGGCTGGACTGCAGCATTCATCTATAGAAAATACAGTGTAAAGTTTACAGCATTAACTGAGCAGTGCAGACCAATAAAGAACTAAAATAACTGTGAATTAATTCTGCTTACAAACATGTTCTAACACAATATATTTGGAATATGTTCTTTTTCAAATGTGCACATTATTTGGTTATTGAGCTCATGACATTTTTAAGTAATTGTGGGATAAAAGCCCTTTGCTTCATGGACTACATTTTCACTTAAATTTGAAAGAATTTCTTTCACTATTTAATGTGTAGAAATTTGCTGCAGCCTACTAACAAACAAACAGATTTCTTTCACAGTCAGTGCAGGCCCCTTTCTTTACCTGTATCTATTATCTGCATATATACATTATACATGTAATAAGTGCCTGCTTTGATAGACATTCTAAACGAAATTGCAAAAGCCTATCTGCTAACTTCTACTTTAACTAGGCTAAATATAATGACTAAGCCCAGGCTTGAATACAGAATTCATATTACAATTTAAACATTCAACAGTAAACAAAATATGTTACTCAAAACCAGCTTCCTGCATATGCAGCCTACCATCTCACAACTTCAGGGAAAGTAGGAGTGATTTAGGGCCTTTTTAATATCTGACTGATTTTTTTCTTAAGTTTTAGAGTGACTTGTCCTATTCCTTTGAATTTGACTCTGAGATTAAATAATAATAATTTAAACATTATGTGTTACTAAATAGATCTATTAAATCTGCTTTGCAATGAAGGTGATCCACGGAATTCTCCCTTGAATGGGGCTGAAATCAGGTCTTAAAGCAGCTGGCTGGGAGCAAGACTGTATCAGTATGGGTCTAGGTATCATCTGCTGGCCATGGCTGGCTTTTTGCATGCCAGTCTGAGCTGGCTTTTAGCAAGGCTGTTAAATCTTTGAGCTACTGGTCAGGGAGTGGAAGCAATTTAGATCTTTTCCATCTCTAAAAGCAGACCTGAGAAGAATCTGGTGTTAAAGCTTCTGTTGGTCATCTCTGGCAAGGAGACAATGAGGAAGCATGTGTTGGGACTCAGAAGTGAATAAAAGTTGAGAAAAACATCAGAAACCTCTGCAGAACATTCAATGAAGATTTGTGAGATTTTATCCCCCCTGTTCCCTTCCAAAATTAAATAATTTTATGTAAACACAGAGTGCCTCAGACAATGTGCAGTGTACCACAAGTATTTGGTACACTTACAGACAATTATCAAACGAGAATTTGGCACTGGAAGACGCCACAGGTAGAACTCAAGAAAAAATATCGTACAGTATAGGTAAACCTAACAGCCATATGAGCAGGTCTGCTTGCTCTAAAAAACTCAAACAAAGCAAACAAAGAAAATGTTTGCAAAGGATGAGCAAGGCACAAGTGTTAATAGCTTCCATTACAAGTGCATTTTATGCAACAGAGATGTGACAGAGGCAGTGCCTGCTTCACCATAATTATTTTAACTATGTTTTCTATATTTATTATCCCCTATTTTTCATAAGGGTCACCCAAAATCAGTACATGTTTCAGGCTGACTTGAGACAGCTGATATACAAAAGGCTGTGAAATAGCCAAGCAGCGCAGAAACAATCTCAACTTCAAAAGAGCTCTAGGACACCCTGAACCACCACTGACCACCAAAACCAGCATTCTCTTTAATGCAATAGTGATGGATGCATTGCAGCAGAGATGCTTACTGCTATAATCCCATGTTTAGTACCCATCATTTGGCGTTTTACAGCTAATTAGAGAAGCCTTACTCTCGACACATGAAATTTCTTTGGGTGTTATTCAATTCATTGCTAAATTTGACAGTGTTATGCAAGAACATGTGCGTCCCCCACCTCTGCAAAAGGTTTCTCTCCTGCGCATACTTGATACTGATTTCACACAGGGCCCAGCACTTGCTAAAGCTGTTTCTGTCCTTAATACAGTAAAAGCAACACACAGCAGCTACTCAACGGTTGCTAAAAGGAACCAAGCACTTAATTTCTGAGTTCTTCAACAGTTTCTCTTCCTTGCACTGTACTAAAGACCTCATACTTTACTATAAAGATCTCAATCCTAATATAAAATGAAGAACCTAAGGGACAATGAATACTGATTGTACCTAAAATGCTATTAAAAAATAACTTAGAGCCTCTTTATTTGAGAAAATAATATCTACTACAATAATGAAAGGTAAAAAAATAATCATTTTTAAGGTTTAGAGTTCTGCAGTAAACAACAGAATTCTACAAAAACATAGTTTGACTCTCTTGAAATTAGTATGTGTGACCAGACTGCTTAATTAAATTTATATTCTTTGAAGAAGATAAATTTGGGGTCTTAGACCTTGGATAGCTGTTTAATTTACTAGTTGAGTTCAAACAGTTCTGAACTGCCATGAGATGTTACGTTTTCCTCTGTTTTCTTTCAAAGTTCTTCCACTGAAAAAAGAGCATCAACAGATTTCAGCTATTTAAGACCTCCTTCCCCTTTTATCTCCACCTAAACTTTCAGCTTGTGAGAAAATGTGTTAAACAAAGTTAAAGGAAGAAAAAAGGTCTGAACATTCAAAGTAGACAACTTGTTTCTGCCAACATATTCAACAGATATTATTCTATTTTATCCAAGGAGAATGGCTTCAGAACGAAAACTAAAAAACACCTGGAGCAAGACAAACAACTGTAACACCTTGCTATAAATCAAGAGGAATGGAGTCCAACCTAGGCCTCCCAAATTTTGTCATAAGCGCTTAGATATTTCTTAGCCCTGAATTGGAAGAGGGATCAGTACATGAACTTTTCTTCAGCTATATTAATGTCACATAAATCCTTCTGTGTACTTTGTAACTTCATTTCTTTTACTTTGACTTAAAATACTCAAAACAAAACGACTACATGGAAGTTCTTGAGTTAGCTACGGTTTACAGAAATTTCTGAAAAGAAATGAATTTATTGACAAAAGTCTTTTTCAGAGCATTTGAAAAGGATCAGTGTAGTATTTTTTTTATGTCTAGGCCTTGATGCTATGATTATATGGATAAACAGAACCTGAACAGACAGTTGCACAGCAATACTGCCACTGAATACTCTATATAAAGTACCTAAATGAACCATCTCCCAACAACCATATGCTTTCTGCAACACCTTGAAGAAATGGATTTAGGACAAAAATATTTTGTATATATGTATAAGAAACTTGACAGTATCAGCAAGGCATTATTTTTTATTATCTTTCAAAAGGAGAAGTGTCTTTGTTCACAATTAATCAAATTTCTACTATTAATACACATATGATGAATTACAATTTCACACAAGCATTTGAGAATGTGGTACAGTCATGGTGCATTTAGTAGCCTTTCATGTGTGCAATTCCAGGCTCTCATAAAGGAGTTTGCTTTACTGGGCATGGTTTATTACATGTAGTGGTTTTTTTCTGACAAAAGACTACCGTGGTGAGAGCTCCTAATCAGGATTAAAACATACAGGGAGAATCTGTGGGAAGTCATGTACAAGGACAGCGTTCATGGTTCCTAGAATTAATGATCATAGCTTCAAGGACTTAGTGATGAATAAAACACAGAAAAAGGTATCAAAACTTGTCTCTGTGATGACATGAAAGATGCGTACAGGATGGTATTGATATTACATGTTCCAGCTGTTGAATTATGTAGTCTTTGTTCCTGGGTGTACAATAATCCTGCAGAAGTGGCAGAAAGCCTACAGCTCATGAATACAGGGAAATTAATGCCACACACACTGAAGTTTAAAGAGGAATTGTAGGTTTACTTCTAACTGTGGGCACACAACTATCCACCAGATTTCGCTAGGCAAAATTTCTAGCCTGGATCTGCCAGGAGCATTCAGGAAGAAATACTGAAACATGTCGGTTTTGAGACAAAAGTGAGATCTTCTCAATTCATGACAGAGAGAAACAGATAAAAGGGCATAAAGCTATGTATGTCTTGCTCCTTTTCCTGGGATTAAGTAACAAAAGTGTAGACGTGCCCCTGTACACATCAGACAGCTTCTGAAGGAAAGTCCTGAAGAGCAATCAAGTTCACTTGTGACTGATGAACAACCAATAGCATGTGCTGCTGTATCAGAAACTAAGATCAGCAGGAGGTTAAGTGCAAGATCCTACCCCAGGCAGAAGATGGATTTCTCAGCTGGAAAGGGTACACTTTTTCAGCCTTGTGGTATGGAGCACATAGTCTCCATCCACGTCCCCACGCCACAGCACACTGCTCCTATGAGGCTGCACCACACTCACGGCAGTTAACTGACCTGGCTTAGAAATAACCCTACCAAAATAAATGAACTGAGCAGCTGTGGATGGAAACTTCTTAAACTTAAACTTTGGAACCAAAGCCACTGCCATGAAATGACACTGCCAGACAGACACAGCACAGTCAAAAGGTGCGAGAGAAAGACTGTCAGGTCTGAGAAATGCAAGGTAAAATCTGAATCTTTCAAACCTGCTAAAGAATGTCAGCATTCAGCTCCTTGTATCTCCTCCTTCCCACCCAATTTTCTACAAGCTGAATCACAGAACAAGGCTGTGTGAATCAATCCACATTGTCTGTTACTTTCCAAAACTGTTTTGCCCCATTTACACTTCCGAGACCTCCCCTCATCCTCAGGCCTGTACCTCAATCACAGGCTTTCAAGAGAACCTCTTGGTTTGAGAACTCTCCTTGGAGATTTTACCCAGTGCTGAGCCTAATGCCAAGATAAGCTCTTGCTCTGGAAGGCAAACAGCAAGGATGCAGTTATACACTGGGTGATACCATCTGGTGGTTTTATGCTGAGAAAAGTTTAAACCTAGGAGAAAGGAATCTCTCCCTTTCTGAGGAACAAGTAAGGGTTTCAACTGCATTTGAGTTCCCACATGAACAGCCACGTACACTAGCACAGCTCCATGGCTGTATCCTCACGAGAGGGAAGCACTCACCTCCTTTGCACAAGCTGCTGGAGTTATCTGGGTCCCCAGGTCTTGCCAGCTGAGTGGGGGCAGGGACTGGAAACACTCTTCTTCCTCACATTCCTGTCAGGGAACCTAATGTCTCATGCCTGTGCCTGCAGCAGACAGCTCGAGTGCCGGCGCGGCAGCAGGAGGCAGGCCCATACTCAGCCCCCACCAGACCAGGCTCACTGAACACACCAGGGATACTATAAAGGCCAAAAATAATAAGTGATACAGTTGAGCGCTTCCATGGTGGCTCTGTGTTACGTCTCAACTGGATTCAACTACCAGGGAACACCAAGGGAGAAGGCAAGGAACTTTGTACTTTGTGGGTGAGTCACATACCTTGCTGCGAAAAGGGAATAAAAGGGTCAAAATAATGAAACAGCTGGGATACATGCAGTAAGTTCCCTTACAGCTCCTGTGGGAAGGATACTTCCAGTCAAAATATGACTGCTACTGAAAGTCAGAAATACATCTGCCTTTCCAATTACTGCCATTTATTACTGCCAATCATTTAAAGCAATGTGCACAGCTGATGTATAAGACAGCAGGTGCGCAGTGGTTCTCATTTTTATTTCAGTCAGGAAGTGTTTCTCTTATGACAGACAGCAGTGACTGGGACTTAAAGCATCTCCAAGTGCCTTGTGTTCACCTATTTTACCCCAAGTGAAATACTAGAATCCAACAACTTTTTAAAACTCGGTTTTCAAATAACAAGCAGAATAGATGGAGCCAAAAAGCAGCAGGCGCATCTCTTCCCTCAATTCTGCAATCTGACATCTCCAGTCAAAATAATCAAAGCAGATGTGGTTTGATCCTTCATCTCCCCTTTCAAGGTATTTTTCCCTTTGCTTTTCCTCCAGTCACTGAAAAAAAGTGGCTTGCAGATCAATAACACAAGTACATTTGCACAATAAAAACCCAAACCATGGGGTGCATCTCTGCTTTCCATACCTGTCAAATGCAGATGCGTTCAAAGTATCAAAAATAAGGCATCATTTTTCAAATTGAATTTTGGATTCTAGATATGATAAACAACAAATCACCTTAAAAATAGGTATCTACTTGATAAGATTCCCAAAATAAGAATAAAGGACAGTCTTCTTGGCAGGTATTTTAGTCTATGTTAAATATTTTATTTTAAAGTCAAGATACTAACATACTTTTCCAAGAAGAAAACCCAACAAATTTTGAATTCCTAAGCCAAAATGGGTTAAGCTGTTAGAACAGAATTATGAGAGTCAGAAAGCTGGGAAAAAATTATTTCACCACATATTCCAACCAGCAAGAAAGGAGTCTCACTTCTTAGAATGAGAAGTTCACATATTCATACCAGTTACTGGAGACAACCGAATGAATAAACAAAAAAGTAATAGGAAAATTGCAGTATGCTAAAATTACCCAAATATGGACAAGAGGATACTAAGTAGAGCTGGAGATAGTAAAGAAAAATAAAATGAGAGAAACCCTTGGATTCTCTCCATCAGTATTAATCTGAACCGTCTCTCAACAGTTCTATCGCTTGACATTGCATCATTTTTTAAAACTTAAGTATCATTTGCACGTGTCTTACTATGAATAAACTTGGATCCAAATTAAAAAATCCTGGATGAAACCATCACCCTCTTTATCTATTTAGCAAGGAGGAGAACAGTTTAAGAAAAATAACTTCAAGAAGTAATACTTCGGTAACATCTCATCTAAAGCTAGAGAATGCCACCTGAAACTTAGGTTAAGATTTCATATCAGATCAAATGAAAGTATCTGCTTGCTTGCTTACTTGCTATTAGAGCTGAATTTGTCCAATCAAGTAAGTAAAAATAAAGCTAGATAGTTGTAAAAGCTGTATGACTAAACCCCATCACTGACATTTACACCAAAAAATGGATGGAGAAGGGTAAACAGTTATCTATACTTTCACAAAGGGTCCGTTTGATATTTTGTGGCAGCATAAAATTTATCTCAGCATATACGTTTTACTTCAGGATTGATTATTTTAAAGGTATAAGCTGGGTATCATTATATAATATAAAGGTATATTATGCATTGCATATTCTGTATTATACTGAATTTGGGAATACAGCCCAGGTGACTATGAAATACTGAAGGAAAATGTCAATGCAGGATTGGAGGTTAAATGTACAGGTGTTCAGAGGCTCCACAGGTGAATGTTAGGGAAAGTTCAGGCTGTGGTTTTTTGCTCTAGGATATGCACTAGCTTTACAGAGAGTATAGATGAAAAGGTGGCAGGAAGACAACCAGAAAAGCATTACTGGGGACTCTGAATCTTCTATTTTAATTAATTCTTCTCCTACTATGAATTACGCAGAATCCAGACACCCTTCATAGTTCAAACTCAGTTTTGTGCTCAGTTTTGTACTTCAAATATTCCTAACCTGGGAACACAAGAGTATCTTCCTCCCAGATATCATAGGTTTACTTTGGGATCCTACTCTTTTTTCAAAAGTTTTATACAACCAGTGACTAGTTTATGTAACTAATATTAAACTTTTGAAAGGAAACACTTTTAAATTGGCATCTAATGTCAGTCTAACTTTGCACTCTACTGCTACCTATAGCCAGAACTCCTTGCCATCTTGCATGTAATGTTACAAAACAAGTTGCAATTGTGGAAGGAAAAAAAAAAAAGAAAGATTAATTTTGAAGCTTCCTTGCATTTTTTTTTTTTTTTCTGGTTAAGTATCAAACCAAAACTACAGATAGCTGGGTTTTTTTTTTCTTTTTTAATTCCTTCTAACTATTTTTTTGGGGGAGAGTGGGTTAGTGAGGAGGAAGAGGATTCAGATCTTTTGACTCAAGAACTGTCTAGGAGTTTGGTTTCCTTGCAGATGACAAGTACTTCCCTGCGTAACAACAGACATCAGCCAGGTGTCCACTCTAACAGAAGCCAGGTTAGTTCCTGAACTGTTTGAAAAACAGTAACTTCAGTAAAACAGCAGAAAGCTTAATGCTTTTGCTGTCCAAACTAGTCTTTTCCAAGCCACTGCACCACATCATGTGGGTCAGTGTTAGCTGGGGCACCTCTGCAAGGTGAGCCACTGTTGCTCTGCGCAGGAGTCCTCACTCCATCTCATTCCTGCTTCCAAAGAGCCCATGGCAGCCCACTACCAGCTATGATCACAAGGCTACTTTGTTCTCCGAGAAAATCCATCTATTTCCCCACAAGTTAATCCTTTGATACAACAGTTCTCCCTGCATACAGAACAAATACTTTACAATGGGAAGTTACCAGCTGTAGAACGCAAATGGAGAAGCTCAAGTGCTAGTTATCTAATACAAACATATATATAAAAAAAAGTATATCCATGGATGTGTATATGGTTATTTATAATGCATACATACATGTATAAGCACACACAGATATAAACACAAGTCCAGATCTACAGTTAAAATCCTTTTTTAAATTTTTTTAAAATTTAAATATTTAAAATATATTTTACTGAACTTAAGAATAACTAAGAGCCCTAATGCTTGCATAAACCTGCACCAGTAACACCTACCTTGAAAACATTTTACAACTACATTTAATTTTAGAGATTTTTTTTTTTAAATAAACCCCAAAAAAATCTCCAGACAGATTCTACATTAAGCTGGAATTGAAATGGGAAATGTGTATCAATAATTTAGAGCAGAAAGGATAAAATTATGGAAATTATCCCCACAGTAGATATTACAGATGTAAAAAGCTCAGTATTTAACTTCAGGTGATTACAAAAATTTTAGCTACCTTTAATGATGGCATGTGTCCTGAAATCATATTTTCCCCTCTATTTTTGAATCCGTATTCTCTTTCAAGCAAAAAGACATACATCAACTGTTCAAAAAAAATGCCATTCAGATAGCTGGACCAGCTGCTGGAAAAAAGTTTAAAGTTCTGAATTACAGTGTACTGTCCCAGACGTTGCCAAAAGTAAATCAGACCCTTAAACCTCAAGAAACTTAATGAAACAGGTGATATATTTCTTAACTGGAAACCACTTTGCTTAGAGTGACCAGCAGCATCTACCTCTAACATCAGTGAAACTGCTCACCTTTGCACCAGCCTGAGCAGCCTGCAAAGGCACACCTTAAATCCCCCTTTCCTGGGGTCCATCAACCACGCTCCCTCCTCACTGGTCACACAGAACATCCCCAAAGCCACTTCTCACCCTCTCATACAGTCCTCATGGCCCTCCGCAGCCTCTGCTGACCCCCAGGCCAGCATCTGGCCCAACACCTCGACCCATTGGTCACTACCACCCATGCCACAGCAAGGGCTGGCCTCAACATGCTTACTGTGTGCAGCTTAGCTCAGCAGCCACAGATAGGAGGTAGCAGGCAGCTGTCACCATGTACAGCTGGCCAGCATCAGGCACATGACAGCAAGGAGCCTCTGCTGTAACCTCTGCAGTACCAGCCATGCAGCAGAGGCTGACAGCGAACATGCTGTGTCTGCCACAGGGCCCCAAGGGAGGAGGAGCAGAAAAACAGCCAAGTGAGGATTTAAGATGAACACAGGTGCGTACCTGCCTTAGAATGCTTACTCGGGTTAAACTATTTCTTCCAACACTTCTTTTAATGAAGAACTGATTTACTTTTACAAAACTTTACTAACACTTGCATTGCTGCCTTTTATATGGCGATTTAACCATACTCAAAGTCTGAGCAAAGACATCTCATCAAGGAAGCGAGCAGGTGCCTGTGAAAGCAGCAGGTGAGGGCAGGCAGAAGAGCTATGCTTGTTCTCAGGACCTTTTCTCAGCATTCTCTCTCTATTCCTTGGAGACAATGTGTCTCTTTCTGCTGATTACCTGAAGAACATCAGGATATTAAAGGCTCTATCTACACTTACGTATCTAAATCTAGGCTGTCTTAATGTCCCTCCATTGTCTTTTTCTACTCATACTCAAGAAGCAGAAGAGGAGAGGGTACTTCTGAAACAGATTTGGTCACTTCATAATCATGGTACGAATGGGGGATGACAGATGTTTATTTTAATTAGAGAGGGTACTATTTCTGGAGCATTTCATTCCAGGTTACATGAGAATCTGCTGGAAGAAACAATGCCAGCCCCCGAAAAATGCAGCCCAACACCGAGAATGGATGAATTGTTCAGGGAAATAACCAACATAATGACAGGCATTAGTGCAGAGTAAGTGTACACACACTGAAGACAAAATAGATGATGAATTTGAACATAAAAACACCCTATAGGTCACAGATAGCAGTATAAAGGGAGCTGTTTGATGTTCCAGTATTACAGTCCAAAGAAAAACCAGCAGAAAGGAATGAAGAAAATGAGTATCTGAAAGCTGATTCGAGAAGATCCAACAATGTAGAATTCGTCTGCAGCTAAGCAACAACCAGATTTGCAACTGTATGTTTGGATCAACAACTCATTTACTTCCAGCTAGACCACTGTGCTGGCTCCCATGTAATCCCAACAACTCTGACACACAACATTAGCTATGTGAATTATAACATGCAATGGGAGTATTCTAAAACAAAAGGGCAAATCAGAAAAAAATAAATGAAAAAATATTACCATACACAACAGCTAATACAAAGTACTACCCTATGTTACTATGGCTTTGGGTGCTGTTCAGCACCACCATGTTCTCGTCATTGAGAGAAAACAGAATCTCTGTGATGGAATACGCTGACATAACGTAAGGACACACATCAAGGTGATGGGCACTTCTGGTCTGTCAAAAATGCTACTGCAGTTTAAGCAGACATACCTTAACTAGCTTTGCAGCTGCCTGCTAGCAGCATGGGGTCATTCAGAGGCTGTGAAACCTGTCCTAGAGTGAATAAATACTCAAATAACTACCCTTGGCACACTGCACTGGATAATTACATCTGACAATCTTTTTCATGCCTTCAGACTCACAGGGATATGTAAGCATTATCCCAGCCTGCTACACATTTCAAATCTGTGGTCCCCAACCCATGCATAGAGGCAATGCATTACACTTAAGAATTGCATTATTACTCATTCTCACAGGCCATCACCTCTACTACAGCACACATCAAGCAAGCAAAACACAACAGCTTCTATCAATGCTTACGAGCCAGCAAACATGCGTGGTATCAAAACATTAGTGCTTCACCATTTTAATGTAAAAATTATTTAAATGGCATTTTAAACCATGGATATTGCAAGTTTTAACAAACTCCTATAAAGGGTGCTAGCAGTAGAGCATTAAGTGGAGCACAAACAAAGCGGAGCTGAAAGGAATTGAGACTTCCTATTACGGACACAATTACTGACTTCTGGAAGGCCATGATCCAACATTGACAGCCATTTAGGCAGTTTCAGGACCAAAGGATGTTGAGAACAATCTTTAACTGAGAACAAAGAGCATAGGCTTGTCCCTTAGTCCTGCGTGAGAAACAGAACCTGGATTATTAACTGGCACTTTCAAGTACCCAATGTGTTAGAAATAACTGGGGAAAAAAATCATTTTTCAAAATGCTGAAAATATTCTATAGATCTCATCTGAAAACTGTCTCTGCATAAGGAGCTTTTAAAAGGCATGGGAGAAAAAAAAAAGGCAAAATTTAAAAAATTGAAGACAAGAGACTGAAGACAAAAAATAATTTAGTCTTGCAGAAGAGAAGAAAGAGGTTTACAGAGCACCTGACATTGTATTTCAGTCAAAAACTAGTTCATAGCATATGATGTGCTTGAGGCAAAATAAATCAATGGAGTGTTTGAATTTACCGACATTGCAGAGGGCCAAAAATCATTACTGAAGTCCCCTTTCTTATGTACAAACTTCAGCTAATTTAGCACTGAATTTAAAGGTCTCACTGATACATAGACGTCACAGTTTTCCTTTGATCTCATCCCTCTCACTTGGTGCAGTATTTTAAGCAAGGAATGCAGCAAGGAATGAACAACAAAAAAATATTTATTTACTATCATTTATTTTTAATCCTTCAAAACTAAAAAGCTTTTTTTCTGTAGAAATGACAATTTAAAACATATTGACACTAAAATCAGTTAATGTCATTGTATTTCTTATTTACTGTTTGGCTTGTGAATGCTTAAGATTTGTGTTCTTATGGAAATAGGAAATTCAGTAAAATGTCAGTACAAGCCCTTAGATCTGGGCATTGATAGCATGCCCTACTCAGTCACAACACAGGTCCTCTTTATCCCAGAGACAGCTACATACTATGGAGTATGAGGAGGATACCAAGGAAATCCTCAATGCCTTGAAATGCTTTTTTTCTATTAAAAAAAAAAAAATCAAACAAAACCCAAAAAACAACCCAACAACCTTTCTGTAATTGCACTGCTAAACTGTTCTATCCAAGAACACTTCATCTCAGCTTCAAGCTTAAACAGATTCATTTGAAGATTTGTTTCCCTGGGGATTAGCTGCTGGCCTGCAGGTAGCCTTGTTAGTTGCCTCTTAATTTTCCCTCCCTAGACAACTCCAAACGTGCACCTGTGACCCCACCTTCCTTACAGTAAGTCACATGACAAAGTGAGTCAGCAAAATATGCCTTAACGATTTCCCAGAGAAGCAATGCTTGTATAAAATAAATAAATAAATAAAAATGGCCAGAATGTGTATTCTCTTACAATTTTTGGGGGGGTGGGGTGTGTGTGTGTGTGTATTTTCCCTGTTTGGATACATACCAGATATGCATATTCTGGTTTCATTTACACAAACACTCAGAATCCATAAAAATCAAAATACAGAAAAATCAAAATCCTCCTAACAATTTACCATTGTGTGCTTTATTACTATATTTTTCACTCCATTTTAAGGTGTTTTCCCTAGCTGTAAGAAAGAAAAATGGATGTCATTAAACTGTTTTCATTAAGTGCGTGACACAGTTTAGCAGGTTTTTTTATCTATCCTTAATTCACTATCATTTTCCCTCCACCGCTGCATTATTCATGTATGTCATCTTCTTCTAATTCCTGTGACAAATACAATTGTAATGACTGTATTTAGGATCAACACTTCCCCTCACGATATTAGAAGGTGAAAAGTTAAAGCAGCTGCGTCACTTGGCTCTGCCTGGTAGCTGGTCAGGACGATAGCAAGGCAGCCATGGAGAGCAGGCAGCAAAACCTGCTGCCTGCAGGAAACAGGTCTGGGCACACACAGGAGCCAGGCAGCACCAACACAAGTTACCGCTTCATTAATTTTACTGTGTTTCAGGGAGGTGAAGGACTAAATCACCAATAAAGGCAGAAAAGCGTACCCTATCATATTTTAGATGTACTGGATTAGGTTTACTTTACATCTTGTAAAACGTTTATTTCAAACATAAGCACAAAATACACATAATATTTCATTTAATATTATTGATTTAAATATTAGACTAGACTAAATGTTACACTGTTATATACAGGAAATTACTTCTATACATTACAGCCCGTAATTATTTGTATTATTGAGAAACAAACATGCTAATGTATTTTGAGCTTTGATCCGTTTTAAAGTACAAATCATTTAAATAATTCATTTTGTGTTTTCTATATGACTGGAATTACCCATTGTTATAGCAGGTTGATTTTGGCAGTGCCTTTGCTACTTTGACTGTTCACAAGTTGTCTTACAGTTTCAGACGGTGTCAGACCTAGAGACTGTATCTTATGCCAGCTGGAGTGAGAACACTGGTTTGATGTATAGAAATACAGTTTTAAAAAGTCAGGGTCTGCTAGCGGTTTCTCTACAAACTACACTGGCAACTGTGCTAGAGGTCATGAATATTACATAAGGGCAGTCCATGCACTCAAGCCAGCATCTGTAAGCCAAATTCCCATAGCAACACTCACATAGATTTACTCATCGCTAAGAGATGCATCAGTTCAGCAGTTAGTGCTGCACTGCTACCCCGATTAGTCTGCAAGATATTATTACTTCTTTTAAAGACTGCAGTTACTGATAAAATTCAACACTTCACCTGAATTTCAGGGTAGCCTTTATCATTTTCCTATGAGCAGAGAAATCTTACAAAAAGCAGCCCTGATAAACTGAAACTCTCGATTACGATCAGCAACATCTCTAAGATACAAGGCGGAAGTGAAGAAGCGGGCTGCTTCTGTCGAGTTTCTGCTATAATGATCCCAGGATAGCAAGATCAAACTTCAAAGAGATTTTCAGCATCTCATACAACTGGCAAGTTCCAGCAGCTCATCAAAATACTGTTTAGGAACTCTTAGTAAATATCAGTGGATAATTACATTTAAAAAAAAACCCCACTCTTTGGCTTTCCTGTTCCAAGTTTTCTGGCCTGATGAAGCCGTCTGCTGGTGCATTACAGTCCTGTACTATTTATGGAGCTGGTCCTCACCATACAATCAGGTACATAGCTCAATGATCTGGACTCCTGAATTTCTGAAGAACCCTTGTAAAACAGGTGGCATAAATGGGTAGAGGCAAAGCTGGCAGAGGAAAAGGAAACATAATAGGAGATGGATGGGAGATAGTGAAATAAAAAACAAGGCAAAATGGAGGAGGGGAGTCAGAAAGTGAGAGAAATACAGATCAGGTAGATCTGAGAAGGGATCTCAATAGTGTATTTAAATATTTAAATTAAAGATATGAAAATTAAAAATGTATCTTGGAATACAGTAATACACTGAGGTCTGGCAGACAGCATACAGAAAAGAAACTAGAACGAAGTGATAAATGAATGCTAACAAATAAGATGAGCATGATTTTTACAGGCACAATAGTATTTAAAGACATAGCATAGATGGAAAAAAAAAAAAAAAAGCCCACCTCCTCTCACTGCTAAAACCTTCACAGTCATAAATGGATCTCTTGGAAAATACAAAAACACTGAGAAAGAACCTAAAGCTTATTTAGTATTTCCTTACTAAATTGTCACTATCTGCCAGGAGTGTGGAGATGGAAGGAGAAATCTTAACTCCTAGAGCATATTAGTCACTGTGTCATTTAACACACAAACTGTAAAGAAAGTCAGTGAAGTCTTCAGGAAAAACTTTGTAATAGATTCTCCCTACTTACAAATGACATGTAGGGACCGATCCTTTACTGAAGGGAGATGAATAGGATCTGTGAGGCCTGATTCCTAGAACTATAGTTTTGAGTGCTGTAGCTATCTACGGGTAAACTTTCACAAACATCTTCAGTAAGAACTCAAAGTTTTAACCCTATACACTGCAATAAATCCCTACATTCAATAAAAGAAATGCACAGATACAAATAAGATTGTTCTGAAATACACAAGTCAATCAAGTGCTTTTTATGGAAATCTAATTCTAAGCAATTTTTACTGGAAAGTCTATTTTCTACTGCTGTCTGGAAAATCTTTGTAAGAGGTCTTATGCTGTATGTTAATACATTAAAAACATTTGTATTAGTAATGGATGAGATGACAGCTCTTTAAAGGTGAACATTTTATGAGTCTGTAACATGAAAGAACACCTTACCTTTGCTTTTTCCAGCTGTGCCTGGGCCTGTCGCTCTGCCTCTCTCCGCACTGCTTCCCTGTCTTCTTCCAAAGATACATCTGAATCAGATGGACGGCTGGTGTAGGAGTCCGCCGAACCCTGCACAAGAAAAGGAAAATTATGTCACAAGTTGTTTTGGTGTTAAAAAAATAAATAAATAAACCAGAGAAGTGGGTATACACCTTGCATTTTCTCTTATTTCTGTATCCCTGAAAAGAAAGTAAATGCCCAAAAAGGAAAGTCACTTAAAAAAATTATGTCTAGGTAAATATTTTCTTCTGGAGAGTTTCCAAAAGTACAGGTGTCTTTCCTGGTGTTTTATTTCCTGCACTATCCCCATGCTCTTATTTGCCTGCTTTTCAGCAAGCAGAGCCAGTTGCTCTGTAGAGTAACAGCACTGGTGCAGTGCAGGGCTGAAGGACACACAGCAGCTTCAAGGATGGCTCCCTAGAAATTAAAAGTCTAAACAGTGACAGTACTGTCAAGGAAACAATTTTATAATAAAAATGCAAATTCAGGATCAATAATTACCATTACACAATATCACCGCTAACAGATTTAAACTCTGCTACCCATTTTAATTTTAGGGCAACCTCTTTACCTGACACACTTTCCCCATCAGAACTGCAAATGGCTCATATCCATCTCTGCCCCTCAGCAAAACATGCAAATGACCACAAATCAACTTCCAACTAATAAAATCCTTCTGGACTCAACACATGTCCCTGTATCACCACAATGGAATCAGCCACAATGCCAGAACAGCTCTATAAATAATGACAGCTCTGCTTTCTCTCTGCATCTCCCTGCATACAAAACAGAGTTCTGCTAATTCAATCAGAATGAAAACAACTGTCCTCTCCTCACTGCCTTTTTCCCTCTCCCTCTCTGCAACACATATCATATATGCCGATAATGAAAACGTAGGGCTTACACAGATATCAGAATTCTTCAGACGTCCTCCTTTGGCTCTTTTCAGAAGCCTGATCCAGGTGGCCTTCATTAGCCAGACAGCTCAGTTATTGTCCGCAGCTGCAGCGCCCGGCACTGATCTCATAAAACATGTGCACACTGAGCACCGCAGAATCACTGTTCCTTTCCTATCCATGCTCTGCTGTGAGAGCCTTCCTTCTCTTCCCTCTGCCTTTCAAGCTTGCAGCCTCACTGTTTCCAAGTATTCTACTGCAATAAAATTCTCAAATTTTCTCATGCCAGTAAAGAAAAAAAAAAAATCCAAAAAATCCACACCACCTCCAAAAATCTCAACTTGAATAATAAACACATAAAACAAACCAGGCTTCAGATAAATGTTGTGAGGGATGCTTCGGCTGATCATAAACTGAGATCAATCACAGAAAAATACCTAGGGCTTTTTCCCTTCTGTTTTGGGGGGCGGATTTGGCTGTTAAAAATAGTGCTTATAGGAGAACCTTTCAAAATCCTGTGCAAAATGTATTCAGTGACATTTGCAAGTGCAAAGTTCATTTCATCTCTTCCTAGATTGGCTGGGGGAGGGGTAACAGGCTGTTCATATCACTGGGCATGCTCCATATGTGCAGCCTTTTACGCAGATGCTCACATCACACCAGGTTGTTAGCCTATGCCAAATTGCCATTTTACATCTCAAGGGTAAACAGCTGGAAAACGCAAGGTCCCTGTGAAACTGGAAGAGCTGGTACAGCCTCTCATTCCCGTCATGTATGTCTGCTGCAAGCCACGTTTCCCTTGGACGCTCAGTTCTGTCATGCAGCACTTTGCTGCAAAGCTCTGCCCTCTACTCTGAGCTCTCTTACAAAAAACATACATCCAAAAATATGCCTGTTGAGCAGGAATTTAACCCCCTAGTTACTGCTTATATTATTCTGAGAGCAGAAGAAAGAAGCAAAGAATAACTACAACATACCACTTTACACATAAATATTAGAACCTGATATGGCAAAAGTGAAACCAAACATTGAATTTCTGTATTCTGCTTTTCAGATTCACTCTCTATCCTTTCATAAACTTGACCAAGGGAAGAACATGCTAAGGCATGGTTTTCTCGGGCATTTACGATTCTCTAACAGACATGTAACGTTCTAGCTGAAAAAGATCACTGTAGCTGACTGCAGCACCTGACTTTGACATAAATTCACAGTTAGAAGAAAAACAGAGGATAGAGATTACAGCTGAGAAGTGTGGTCAGGCATGTGTCATGGTATGTCAGCGTGTCCCAGGAAGGACCAAATCCTGCCACGATTTGTGCTGTGTAACAATGAAATTGCCCCATCACAAGTGATGCAGCAGCCTACTTTTAACCACTACTAGAGCAAAAAATAGCTGTCACTAAGCTGACAGTTTAAAATAAAGGTAAATTTTAACTTTCCGAGTGTTTTATTTTTTTCTGTCCTGAAGCCCATAATAGTTACAGCATAGGGTTTAATAAGGTGCCTTTAAACTGACATAAAGAAAATTATTCTCCAAGGGATATTTTGCTTACAGGAGTCCAATACATCTGCCACGTTCTAGTGGTCTTCCAAAACTAAAATGCCTACTGAGCTAAAGCAAAAGGAGTGGAAAATAAAATACACTCAAAGTTTTCTTTAATTTTTAAAAAAATCTTGTCCCTTAGGAAAATATCCAGATGTCCTGTAACCTCCTCAGAGCCTTTCAAATTTGGCAATTCTTTAAAAGTTCCCTTTGCCACAACTCCTGATACAGGCCCCCAAAGGAAACAATGGCAAAAGACAAGCAGCAACAAGCAGATAGAAGTTAAGCATAGAGTTTAAATCCTATTACAGTTGACACACCAGTGGCCTGTGGTCAAAACCACTACACATTCTCACAGCATTAATGAAAGTCGAGACTGCGATGAACCCCCCCTCCCCCCATAGAGGCCCAGCCTCCAGGACACTCTGGGGTCCCTCAACACTCAACCCCCTTCAGCAACAGCACATCCAAACCCTTCCCCACCAGCGCTGCAGCTCCTCAGTGCCACTCAGCTGCCAAGTGAGGCACATAACCAACGTTATAAATGTCATTTTTATGTTTATGTCATAAACCAACCCCAAAACAACACTACCTCTCAGTAAGAGAAAAATAAACAAACCAGCCATTAAGCCTGACACAGCAAAGCACAACGCACAGTGTGGGTGTTAGCTTTCTACAGCACTTCCACAGTGAACACATCGTATTTTCCACTGATCAAGTGGCATGGCACCACTTTTACTATTGTTCATTCTGCTGTCCAGAAGGGATGCTGCCCCACTGGTCCTCACCCTATTAAAAAAAAAAAAAAAAAAAAAGAAGTCATGAAGCACAGAAATGTAATTCCTATCTCCACTAAGGGGGCAAAATGCCTTTTGGGTCAGGCCGGAATTGCTAAATTTGGCATTTCATCCTCCAGGCCAGAGAGATCATTTATAGTGCTAGTCACGTTGGCCACAGTCCCAACACACATCCAAAAAATCATAATCACGCAATTTACTTTAATTTTATTGACAAATCACATAAATCAAACTCAACATTATGTTTATTTTCCCAGTGGGACGGACATGGTCATGTAAATTTTCTGTGGAAAGATGAATTCAGGAGCTTCTTCACCACTCGAATATGGAAAAAAAAATAATATCAAAGTCAGACATCGTGGCAATGCAGGAAAAGGGGGAACATACGATTATGATTAATTCATTTTATAAACTACTGAATATTCTTATGCAAGCTAAGATTGTATTCAACCACTTTAAGATAAAAAAAAATCAAATATATAAAAACTGTGATGAAACTACAGTGGAAATACCTTGACTATCCAAGGAAAACTAGGCCAAGTGGACGTGCATTGCCCATTCATGCCAGCTTAGGAAACTACATTGCATCCCTGGTTTACAGAAACATTTGGGGTTGCTCTGGAGAACAGTATAGATCTTCTCCTGAGAGCTTCTGAAATTCAGCCTTTCTGTGATGCTGCAGGTCTCCATCTCCTTCTACTGCAACGTGGAAGAGCTGCAGTAATATGTGTATGTAATATATGCTACTGTAGCCCCCAGTTCCTCATCCTTCATGGCAAACTGTTTAATAAAAAGTGTGATAAGTCATGTTAATAATTACCCCATCTATTTGTTATTTTTTCCTTTTCTTTTCCTCTTTACTTGGCAGGTTTACAAACCCAGTTTGCCAGAAAAATAACTTCCTGTTTTAATAATGTGCTTGACAAATATTTACCAACTATCTTACTACTTACTATATTAGAATAGCTTCTATGAGGTATTCTTATAATATGAAACCATGCTTTTCACACTGCTAGAGGTCATGTGTGATCACATTTGAGCTCCATTTTCTTCAAGACCATACATGACTTATCTTCAAAAGATTGGGTCCTTCAAGTAAGATGGCATTTTATTATGTTCCTTTACCTGCAGGTAGAAGCTCCTTAGTTAAAGCATGTGGTGCCCTCTAGGTCTTGTTTTTCTTGTTAGTTTTCTGTACCCATGCTTAACTTTGGTCACTACAGTTGGAGCTTAAGTACATATTTCGACTGCAGTGTTACATTCATAGTTAAAAACCTGTGTTGTGTTTGGTCTGTTACTGTAATAAATTTTCACTGGGTTAATATAGCTGTCATTTCACTTGCAAATTCAGACATAGACTTCATATTATATCTCCTCATAAAAAATAAAACTGATCCTCTGAGTAGTATGAGTTTCTCTGTAATGGGATAATCCACTTATGAACTGGATATCATGAAGACAGATAACTTTCCAAATTACTGAAAATTCTCAAATAATTCTCATCTTAGATTAAAAAAGTTCCTTCAAGAAGAGACTTTTTATGTTCTTATGTATTAAATGAAGGCATGGAGCAGTAAGCAAACATACAAGATTTTACAAGGCATAAAGAAACACATGTGACTGCACATGAGAGTACATATATATATATATATACACACATACATACTCTCATCATTTGTAATACTGAATTCTTCTCCCAGATACATTTTTCATCTCTTCATTCAATGCTGAAGAGAATTTTAAATCCAAAAAGGAGAATCTTTATGTCTTCATTCAATTTATACTTTGGGTATGGAAAACTGAGGCCTCGCTGTGCCAGTAAGAGGAACAATTCATTTCAATATTCAGAATTTATACAGGTATATTCCTAACTACGTATCTTCTAATCTTTTGACATAGTAAGAACAACATCATGTATCCTTCTAGGACATGATTTGAGATGGTATAATTACGTCCCTGTGATGTGCTACTACTTCTTGAGTGCTAGGAAATAAGGTAAAGGAAAAAAAATGTTGAATTTTTTTCAACCTTTTATGGAAAGGTTATTTCCACAAAATTTTTATTTCACTTCAAATCCTTAAGACTGAAACAGAACAAGGCAAAATGTTAAATATTCAAGTTTAGTATGAAGTGAAACTGCTGACATTGGCAAATTATAACACATCAATAGGGAATACAGATTGTCCTGTTTCATCATAAACTGACCAACCTGAAATACAAGCCACATGATTAAAAAAAAAAAAAAAAAATAATCAAAAGCACTCCCACAAATGCACCATCAGTAGAGACCTCAGTTTGGCAGAGTGGCCACAGCTGGTGAATGTGAAAATTTCTTATTAAGTTTTCTCCAGATGTCTAAGCAATGTCATTATTTTGAATTATGCTGAAGAAAGCACAAAATGCTGCTCTGAGAATGCTATAGTGTGTCTGTCATACTGATGTTAAAGTTAACTATTTCAGGGTATTACTAATATAATTAATTCAAATTAATTGTATGAAATGTGTATTTGGCATATATGAAAAACTGAAGAAACACATTTTAACAAAGGAAAAAGGAAAGAGACTACGTATTCCTTAAGGGGATATCAAGCAGGAATTATTGACTGCTTGTGTAAGGGCCATGAACACTTCACAGTCTGGCAACTGCCAAGGCTAGTTCTGATGTCCTCTCCGGTCCTTGGCATGGGTCCTGCAGTGCTTGGTCATTTGCCCATTACACACATATTTGTACTTAAATGCTGTAAAACTTAGCTCTCCCATAATTACTATACAAGGAGGGCTACCAGCTCCTACAGCAGTCACTGAAATCCTCTGCTACGTTTGCATTTAAAAAATAAAAACAACGTAGATTAGAATTTTTTGTTGTTGTTTAGAGCTAACTGGGCATTGATATGGCATCTACAACCATGGGGGACTTTCAAATAACAGGAGTGAAATTTTAGAACAGCTGGGAGATTTAGGGTGGCAATGTGATTAAAAAGTAGATTATATAGGAAACCAGTCTTCTCTTTACCCTGAACATGACTTCGGCAAGCTTGATTGCAGCACCCAGCTTGACACTAACAGGTTTCCAAGGTGCTAATCCAATCGACAGCTGGATGAACGCAGAGGTTTTTAAAACCACCCTTAGGTTTGCAGAAGCCAAGATTTTGGCATTCACGAACCTGGTAAACAGTTGTACCAGGTACTTTATCAGGGAAGAACAAAACAACAAAACCCAAAATACCTACCACCACCACCACCCCACCACCATCCCCCAGTTCCTGATACTAGCCTAAATGTTTGCTTTCCTGTTGTTTTGCTACAAAAACGTGGCATAAGCAGGTATTTTTAGAGGAACCATAGTCTCTTTTCATGGGGACTCTTCAGAAAAACTTTGACAATATGCGCATTGCTTCCAAAAGGGCAGCTGAGCTGCAGAGCTCAGTCTAGTTACCAAACAAACAAACAAACAGGCAGACCCTCCAGAGTCAGAGCTAAGCTTTCGCCAAATCTGTAGGATGCTCTGGTGTGTTACCATTTACCATTTTTTTGCAAAAACCAAGAGGGAAAACTACTTGAGACTACTATTGTATTAGGCACTGTACAGCCACAAAGTGAATGACGGACCCCCCCTTAAAAGAACTTGCAGTCCAAAGGCTGAGAAAATAAGAGCAGAAAAAAAACCAGGAGCAAGAAAGGGATCAAGGTAGCAATGCAATAGAAAATAAAGCATTTTTAAATATTCGGTATCAGCATTATGACTCATCCCTTGCATAATCATGGTGGGTTGTTGTTTTAAGTAAGTTTTCTATATGTATTATGGCAGAGATTAGTTCTGTGAAAGCCTCTGAAGGAGGATAATCTGGTATCTGTATACTCGAGCAAAGAGAGAAAGCCCTTTTGAGGAAGAGGGCAATGACAGGAATATAAGGAGGTCTCATGGCTTATCAAAATATGATTTATCAGCAGTATAATCACATCATTGAGAACTTTAAAAAAAATTCCCCCACCTAAAGAAAAAAAGGGATTTGATTTTTCAAGACGATTAACTGAATCTAAAGGATGGGATTAAATTATTGACAATTTTGAGCTGTAAGGAAAAGTCAGAGCAACAACAGAGCTAAGATGTTGCCAGTGGAACAACTCAGAAACAGGTGTCAAAGGAAGAAAAATACACCAAGGAAATGATTGCAAGCTGCATGAACCTGAATCATCTCACTATCTCAGACTGTCAGCACACACATGGGTATTAACACAACTTGGCTGACTCATGGTAACTTTTTAAAGCTCTGATGACTTGATAGTATGTCTAAGCCCTTAGGCAAAGGTAAACCAGGATTATTAGTAACAAGATGACCTATGGTGGTGTTTACTGAGACAAAAGTGGGTAGAAAATTGAAAGTTTTCAGAGAAAATGAGAATATCATTTTTGACTGTATTAATCAACTGCAGCTATCACAAAGGCAGGATTTTAAATCGCAGAAAGACAACTCAGGAAAAAAAGGATTTAGAATATAAAATGCTATGTGTCGATACACGACCACAGAAAGAGACAAAAGACTGGGTCAGCCACAAAATTACAAGGGCTCAATCAAGAAGAGGAAAAATAGAGAACACATCTGGGATGAAAACAAGGAAATAGAAAGACAACTAGAAAAGGAAAGAATGCAAAGCAAAGCATGGCAACCATCATCTCAATTCGTCTCAGCTCAGTGAAAAGTGCCAATTTAGTTTCTCTGTTCCAGATCTTCAGTATATTTTTATCTGGGATTTTGGTTCAAGTCATTAAGATTTTCTGCATACTTAAAAATAACTTCCTTGAAAATTTGACATGAAATTCTGTTAGCAATGGAGAATTTTGAAGGAAAAAAAATAAATTCCTTCCTATTTTATCAAATTATCTCCATATGTACAATCCCTACCTGATTTTCAAATGTAACATTTTTAATCTACTCCAGGCAGCAAATGGAAAGTCTGGGGTTTTGTTTGCTTGTTTAACTTGTTAAAAATGTTCAGGTTAAGTACATACAGTATAGTCTTCCCTATTTTACTATTTCAAATGTAATGATTGCTTTAATACATATTTTTACTTGCTACCCTTCATTTCTATACTGTAACTATAGCATTCATTTGTTTAAATAATTATTCCATATATCTTCATGAGTTAGTTTGACAAACACGCACTCTGAAGAAACTCCTGTCATACACTAGCTGTCTACAGTATTTTTCAACCTCCGCTTAAGTTTATTTTCCAGCCCATCATCTACTACTGAAATCTTGATTTTCTAGTCATGATCTTTTGTTAACAGCAATCAGTTACTGTCATGACATAAAACACTGTGATTTGATCAATGCTTATATTAGGAGAGGTTTTCTTACCAACACCTTTGTTAAAATTACACACAGTGAAGACTAAGGAATTAATTACATTTCCCTAATCCAGGCTCACTGAAAGCTCAAGTCTGTCAAACAGCGGTTCTTTTGTGACTCAGCACTGGTATCTGTGGCAAGCGTGATCATTCTTTAAGTATCTGCAGCCTTCCTCTCTCCAATCCTGCCAGAAACACCACATGAGCAGCTTTCACACTGCATGGCACTGTTTACTTCAGGACAAAAACACTATATAAAATACAGATAACCTCATCAGGGGACTAATTGTAATGAAAAATATCAGGATACTTTCTTTATACCCATTACCTATCCTATAGGTCCAGCATAAGCCAAAGCAATTACTTGCAGGTTTCCCAAGACACTGAAGCTCCTTACACCCTTTAGATATTACAATTACTCTCACCTGATTTCAAGAATACAACAGCCCGTAATACTTTCACATTGATAAAAGGATCTCTTGAAAGGCCTTTTGACCCTCCTGTCTACCACATATTAAAATAATAATCTTGGAAAATTCTGTCTCTCCAGCACGTTTTGTTCTAAAATGAAAAGATACCAGTTAATGTATAGATCGCATGATGTCAATGGTTCACATAATTGGCTCTTTGAGATCTGATATATGCACCCACGCAGAGCAGGTGAGGTTATCAAGTATGTGGTGTGTCGTATTCATCAAAGGACACAAAGCTAAAGCAAGCACTGCATGCCTGATTCTCCCATCCCAATCCCCATGTTACTGCTTGTACAGCTCCACCAAATGTCTTTTCAAAGACGGAGTTTGTGATTCTGACTCATGAATCCTTCCTATTGAGCTTTTAGAGCACTATCCCCATCTCTTTACTAAGAAGTGAGACTGATGTCTCTGTGTTACTATCACTGTTTTCCATCTGCAAGAGAATAAAAGAATGCAAAGAGTATATACAACACTTGTTTACAAAATATGAATTAGTAAAAGGTTGTAGGAAACCATCTGATATTGTATAATCCTTAATAAAGAATAAATCTAAATATATTTTCTTACAGCTAGGACAGATCTTGTACTATAGATTTATGTTTAGCACTTCTGAGATATGATTGCTTAAATAAAGATGGGAGGGTTAAAAGAGAGGTATATGTTTTAGGCAACCTGGAAACAGAAACGTACCTGCTACTGAAGATGGTGAATTAGATGCTAACCTGAAGAGAAATAAAATATAAATGAACTGCAATAGAAAAATTAAAGGAAATCATAAAAGCAGCACATGGTGGTGTGAAATTTCCTAACTCAATGTTGGAATATTTTTTTGTGTTCTGGAACCTTCAAAGCTTAGTAGAATACAACAGCTACTTTCCAGGATAGTAAGTGAACTTGGGTTTTCCAAATTATTGCAACCGAGAAGACCAAACATTTTCTGGTTTTCAGGCATAAAAGAAACATCAGGAACAGGCTTCTTTCTGATTCAGAACAGACTGACTGGGTCAGGAGAGCACAGCGCATCATATCCCTCACCGAGCCATTTCCTCCTCTAGAGGAAGCACCAAATTTTGGATCACTGGTTGCTCTTTCATATATTGCTGCAATACTGAATATTTATCAGCAAATCAAACATGTATTTTCTGTCAATCTAAATTCTTAAAAAAGAATGGCTGAGGACTACAATACCTGCACAAGCTGTCTCCTGTGTCAGAGCTATGGCAACATACTACATCTTGTTCTCAGGACTACAAGGTACTTCAGGCAGAAAGGGGGCTCAGAAGGTCTTGAGTCCAACCTCCTGCTCAAGCTGTGAGACCAGACCCGCTTGTTTTACCCAGTTGGGTCTTAAAAACTTGCGAGGATAGAGACTGCACAGCCTCTCTGGGAAAACCCGTCCCATTGACAGACTATCCTCACAGTGAGGATGTTTTTTCTTATATCCAGTCTGAATCTCTCTTATTCCAGCTTCCAGTGTCCGTTTCTTGCCCTCCCACCATGCACCTCCAAGGAGCCTAGCTCCATGCTTTTGATAACCTCCCTACAGACGCTGGGGAGGCTTCAGTTTCCCACCAAAGCCATCTCACCTCCAAATTGAACAATCCCTGGTCCCTCAGCCCATACCTTCAGGCCAAGTGATCTAGCCCCAACCTTCTGGGGCGCCCTTCACTGAACTCTCTCCAATTTATCCACATCTGCCTTCTTTTGGGGCACCAAAACTGGTCACATTGAAGCAGATATGTTCTAACGAGTGCTGTGATCACCTCCTACTGCCTGTGCTCCTGGTTCATACAGGACTTAGGGCTTCAGGATTAAAAGAGTATGTGACTTTGGAAAGAGAATTTAATTCTCAAAAAAGAGTCAACATACCCCTTGGGCAAACCTGTATTTATAGGTGTGCTATACGATAGTCAACTTATTAAAAAATTTTAAGACATGCAATACCTCACATTGCCGTAAAGCAACATTATTAATAGGTACCACGATCAACTAACATCGTAAAACCCCTCAGCTAAAGACTCCTTCCAACACATGCCTACCAAGTTTCTGGCCACAAGAGAGCCTCCAGCACCTGCAGCGATGAAAGACCCAAGAATGGAAACTCCAGTACTGCAAGCTTTAAGGTCTCAAAATATGCTGTGCTAACTCTCACCAAAGAAATACAAATGAAACCCTGTCATCCCTGACAAGTTTTTTTTCTTCAGGAACTGCACTGGCTAAAGCCTGCTTTTTCCTCTCTGCTCCATTGTTTGGAAATTAAATTAATGCCCTCCCTAAACTCAACCAGTTACGCTCAATTAAAAGTTGTATTTTCGCCAGTTTATGAGGGAATCTGCTTCTGCTTGAGGAATTACCACCCAAACTTATCAGCTGTACCACTGCTGCCATCACCACTGGATTCCTGCTGACGGGATGGGTATACTACAAAGATGTTGCCGAGACTGCTGTTCTGCTGTGCCAGTTAGTAAGAGAAGTATTATTTGGACAAGATTCCTAAAGATAAAAGACGATGACAGTTAATAAGGAACCAGAAGAAAGTAGGTAAGTGGATGATGGGCACCTATGACAAAGCAGCAAAGAAGGATGAGGCTTTGGCAGGAGAAATATGAGAGAAAATTTCACGGATGTAGGAGATAGAACTCAGAAATGCTCATTGGTCTGCTGTCCACTAGTTCTCGCCGCTCTCCAGTTCAGCAGCAGAGACCACAAAAGCAGAAAAATATTTTCTCTAGGATGAAAAATACTGTATAAAAGGATGGTCAAACAAAAAAAAAAAATTACCTCAGTGCTGTTTGTGCTTATATGCCTGGCACTACTAGGAGAGTTACTAAGCTAATATCTGGGTTTTGGTTTTTTTTAAAAAAATCAATATAGATTTTTATAACATCTAACCACTTCCACCTCTGTACTGTATGCAGTTTTCCATTAGAGCCAACAGAGACCCTGCTCTACATGAAGTCAGTCCCCAATGTATTCACGAACAGATAAAGACTACAAAATGCTAGAGAAACCCAAGATGCATCATCTTTTCCAGGTCACATCTGTTGCCTATACAGTAGTCATGTAGGTTGTATACATGCTGCTACACCACAAATTCAAACACATTTGTACTCAGACCCCCCAATGACTCTCCAAAGACACAGCGCTGTCTTCCTTGGCTGGGCTGAAGTCAGAAGTCAACACTAAATGCAAGACAGGCTTTTCATGCTTTCAGAGGTCTTATTCCTACTGACTTTCACTAGTATTTCAGTTCATCTCCACTTTTGGGAAAAAAAAAAAAAGGAATTTAGAATCTTAATTATAACTCTTTTATTTTACATGTATCCTTAACTGATTTCAGCTAGGCTGAACCTAAAACACTTAATACAAACTTTCATTTAAGGAAACCAGAATTTCACTCTAGATTTGCACTGCTCTCCTTCCATCACATCTTCTGTAATGATTATTCTATCTATAATCAACAGTAACTCATAAAGCTAGCATCTCTTTTCCTGTTCAAAGTTTTTGAGTTTACAATGGGTAGAATAAAAATTATGGCTTATTGTTTCTCTCCTCATACAGAAGAAAAAGAAATGTTTGTTGCTGAAGTTGGCAGTAGCACAAATGTGCGCTTTTATAACCTCTCATGTTCTGTTAGTTGTCTGCAGGCATGGATCTTTTTTATTATTTGAAAAGGCAGCAGTATTTTCAAGTCCTGTTCATTTTCAAAATCATCAGCCTATGATCTTAATAGCAGCTCCTTTTTGTTTCCTCTTTGATTATGCTAAAGTAGACCTTAAATTTAATAGCATTTAATTCACATCATAAAATCTACCAGAGAAGTGCAGGGATAACTGTCACAAGGCAAGCTGATCCACAAAACCTGTTGTGTAACTGGCAGGACTAATCTCTCCCACCACACTTACAAACACAGATGTCCAGGTTTATTTAAAATAGCCTTAAGCAAAACAGCACAACTTGTGGTGTTTGGATTTTTTTTCTTTTTTTTTTTTTTTTTTTTTTTTTAATATATGCATTTTACTGGGAGGAATTTGATTGCAGAAAGATCTCAAATTTTATTCCTGTGCTGACAAGGCAACAAAAGTTAGAGGAAATGCTATCAGTTGGATTGTATTTGCTTCCTCAACAGAGCAAGGCCAGTCCAATCCAGACTGTTTCCCAGATGTTCTTGCCTGCAAATTCTGCTGAACCTCTGGATCCAAATTGACCAGAACATTATTTTGTACTAATAAGATAGGACTGAACAGAATTATTCATTTTTTCCTTACACTTCTATGTTACTGGTGGGGGTTAATAACATTCACACATGCATGGGAAAATTCTTAGAAAGCAAAGCAGTTTACTAGCTGCTATCAGCAAACAGGTGTATGTGGTAATTATTAAAAACCCCCACAATTTCTTGCTAAGTTCTAGTGAAATGTCAACCAGTGAAAGCAACATTTCACATATGGTACTAGAGCCTTGTACAATAGGACTTATGATTTTACTTAGGCATCTCTGAAGGCCACCCATGTTCTTGCCAGGATGTCCATGTCACAAGTAACAGAATTACAGCAGACAATATAGATACTTCTATCTTACAAAGACCACAGGATCATTAAAGGAAACAGAACATAACTTTCTTAAATATATGGGGTAAACCACAGTACAATACATATGAGAAATCTACTATATTCGAGCAACACTCTAATGCCTCTGTCCTTCAGATCCCTACAGATGTATCACTATATTCATATGGAATGCAGATGAAGACAAAAAAAAAATCATAGTGAATTACAGATTAGAGGGCTAAAATTTCAGAATTATATAGGGCATGCTTCAGCAATGAAACCTAAATCATGGGCATTTGCAGGACAAAATGAAGTCTTCTAAGACCGAGTTTTGACTTACAATGTAAAACATGGGAATATCTACTGTGGTGCCAGTAATATTTCTATATAGCCTGTATTCTCTGAATAGAATCACAGAAAAAAATAGGTTGGGGAGGGGACATCTGGAGGACAGGACACCTAGTCCAACCTCCTGCTCAATGCAGTGCCAGAATCAAAGCCCGATCAGCTCGCTCAGGACCTCGTCCAGTTGAGTTTTGAAAAACTCCATAAGTGAAAATTTTGCAACTTTGTATACAACTTCACTTGTTAATCCCCCACACCAGAAAAACATAAGGAAATTCTAATAGTAACCTAAGATATTAAGATAATAAACTATGAAGTGATACAACATTTATGCTCAAAAATTAGCCTGCTGAGCTGCTTCCACAGGCAAATACAACTATATCAAGTTCAGCACAAAGTCCATTTCAGTAAAGCCCATTTGCGCACGTGAAAAAACCTTAATTACTTACAGTGAAGAAAAAATTAAGTTTCTCATTTACTTTCAGGCAAATACACTCTATACAGACACGCAGAGACCTTTTTCCTATCATATTGAGTTGTTCCTTGAATGAATAGCCTTTCAATACAATTATATTCTTATATTACAATACTCTAACAATAGCTATGCATGTATCAGCCTTGTTCCTATAAACTGGCCTACTACTGTTCCCTCTCCTTAAAATTCCTCTAACTGTCTACCTGCCTAAAGGTAGACTTAAGAGCTCAACTGAGTAGGGACGACTCTCATTTTGGATTTCTGCACCAACACTGCTTTGCTTGTACCAGTAAACAAATACTTTGATTTAAATTATTTCTTTTTAATAAGAAAATCTGCCAAGGTATTTGGAACAAAACACAGAAACTGTCTTAAAGTAAAAGATGTATTAAAACCAATGCTTATTAACTTCATTTGACTTGTTCATAAGATCCAACATAGCACTAAGACTATACTGCACATCATAAAATACAGTACGTTATTTGAGCATTTTAAATGCCCCAAAGTCCTATGCATCGCTAAATTAAAACATACAGACTCACACTGTGTTGTAAATGACAAATGTATAATGAAATGTGCACCAGAGAATTTCTCAGTTCTCTGTTCATTCTTTCAGTTCTCAGAGAAAAGCTTTTAAAATTGCTGATTCCTATAGTCCTGTAGTTACAGCAATTTTAACACCCAAGTTTCACTAAATTTTCTCCCTACAGAAATTTTAGACATCAATCTGGTCACTGATGGATAAAATAATAAACAAGCTTGTCATGGCTATCATTACCCATCTCTATGTAAAGAGAAGATCTGCTGAAAAAAGAATTGACTCCTACAAAAGACAAGCTATACCCAGCATCTCCTAATTCTTATTTATCAGCTAAAGTTGTTACCTGGGAAGTAATATGTAGTAAAAGTAAACAAACAGCACTCAATTTAGTCAGTCCAATTGCCCAAGAGCTTTTTTATCATTTAGAGAAGATGTCTTCATGAAGACAGATACCCACGGCTTTGTTAAAGAGGTAGATGGATATTTTTCTGTGATAGACTTCCTTATGACCAATATGGAATAAAAATAAATAATAGGTTTAGTCTCATCAGTTATTTCTGAATTGTTCATCAGATGTACTTGTTATAAGCAACTGGAAAACAAAAATGTATTCCCAAACGGGCATAAGCACACAATCTCAACTTTCAAAGGCGGGGGGGGGGGGGGGGGGGTGGGGGGTGGGGGGGTGGAGGGTGTTGGAGAAAAAAAGAAAAAAGGAATTGTGCCTGGAAGTGATTATCAAAGAAGTTTCAGATCATATAATCTGAAACAGGATTTTTGCCCTTTGGTTTCCCGGTGTGGAAGGCTCCTATCAAAGTTACGTTGGACTATATCCAGTATCCAGCCTGCCTGGCTAGGAGTACTTAATAGAGCTGTTTTAACTACTGTAGTGTTGAAAGGTCAAGAGAGCAATAAGCTATCTAGGCTGCCAGACACCACCTCAAATACCGTCGATGGGAGAAAAGTAGCTGCACTACCCAGAGTCGAGCATCTAAAACAGGCAGTCTGCCACACCAGGGAGGCAGGCGCATACGGCAGACAGCGTGAACATGCCTTTTTGACTTTAGCTTTCCATATGTGCTGCAGGGGAGTCACGATTTCAATTTCTCACATAAAACATCTTGCATGTGTATCCCTTCTGCTTACATCCATCCCCACACTAAACAACATAGACATCAAAATGCATGTTACAAATACTTAACTGGAAAACAGACGTTTAAATAACTCCATTGTTAGAGGCACCGCACTGGGGCCTCTGCAATATCTAGAATTTTCTTGTACTGTATTTGTGCACAGCACATAAAAGTTCCATTTCTTTAATGAGGGACATTCAAGCTACCTTTTTCTAAATAGCTACAACTTTCCTGTGTAAGGCTCCACCCCGAGAGTTATAAATTCATGACTCTCCCGTAAAGATCGGCTGACAGAGTTGGGGTTGTGCATCCAGCCTGGAGAAGGGAAGGCTCCAGAGAGACCTTTCAGCAGCCTTCCAGTACCTAAAGGCAGCCTATAAGACAGCTGGAGAAGGACTTTTTCCAAAGGCATGCAGTGATAGGACAAGGGGAATGAATTCCTCACTATGAGAGTGGTGAGCTGGAACAGGTTGTCCAGAGAAGCTGCGGATGCCCCATTGCTAGAAGTGTTCAAGGCCAGGCTGGATGGGGCTTTGAGCAACCTGGTGTAGTGTGAAGTGTCCCTGCCACAGCAGGGGGGTTAGAACTAGATGATCTTTTAGGTCTCTTCCAACCCAAACCATTCCATGATTAAAACAGGCTTGCCGTTAGTGTATTTTACCCACAAGACTTCTCTAGCTACATAGGTCTCCTGACACCTCATTAAATAAGAATTATGAATAAGTGGCATAACAGGGAGCAAGTTGTAAAAAGAAAGCCTGGAAACATATACACACATGCAAGTGTGCAGAGGAATTCAAGATACTTAAGTACGTTGCAGCTACATAAATCAGAGAAGCACAATAAGTTAGCTTGTTTGTTAGCGCTGTGCTGCCATAGCTACATTATTATGGCTACATCAGGCTCCATTCAAGGTCCTCACTGGAAAACAGCTGTATCTTTTATATCAAGACCTATAGATCAGATGACAGTACAGAAAAGAAAAACTCATATATACCTGATCATGAAGTTATTTTTTTTAAAGTTCATGCTGGCTCACTTCAGCGAGGTAAACTGTCCAGTATGAGAGGCTGATCAGTGCTTTGCCAGGACATAGGTAGAACCAGATTTATTTCCTTCAGATGGAAAAAACACGAAACCAAGACCAAGCAATTTAAAGACTTCATCAAGACTTGGTGCTATTGACACACTTAGAAGCCAGCTATTCCCAGATTCTGAGAAAGACTTCCTTCCCTCCTTCCTGCTGCTGTCTCACAAATAGAAGTACCGAGCCACCTCAAGCAGTTCCGTGGAGAGCACACAGAGACAGGCCTCTCCACTCATCTCCACCCTTTTTTTCCACCAGCACTTACTATGAGCTGGAAGATGAAGGTAAGAAGCACAGGAGGGAGCTACAATAAAAACACACAAACACAGCACGCAGCACTGGTGAGGCCTCACCTGGAGTGGTGTGTCCAGTTCCAGGCTCCTCAGTACAAGAGAGACATGGCGTACTGGAGAGAGTCCAGTGACGGGCCGCAAAGATGACGGACAGGAGCATCCCACATATGAGAAAAGGCTGAGAGAGCTGAAACTGTTTAGCCTTGAGAGGAAAAGGCTCAAGGAGGGGATCTTGTTTATATATATATACACATATACACACAAAAATACCTGACGCAAGGGTGCAAAGACAACAGAGCCAGGCTTGTTTCAATTATGCCCAGTGACAGGATCAGAGGCAGTGGACACAAACTGGAAGCACAGGAGCTTCCCTCTGAACATCAGGAAACACCTTTTCACTGTGAGGGTGACTGAGCACTGGCACAGGCTGCCCAGGGAGGTTTGGAGTCCCTATCCTTGGAGATACTCAAAAGCTGTCCAGACACGGTCCTGGGCCTCTGGCTCTGGGTGGCCCTGCCTGAGCAGGAGGTTGGACCAGGTGACCTCCAGAGGGATCTTCCAACCTCAATCATTCTGTGATTCTGTCGAAAGTGTTCATGAGGCGGCTCACCCATCCCATCCGTGCATGCCATTTGTAAACATTTTGGTTTTGTTATTTTGCCTTCACATTTGTGAGGTGAACTGCACTGGTCCTGCCAACCCAACCCAATTTCCACACTCTACATCTTTTCCCCTCTACTCCATAAGCAGAAGTAAACTTGTCCCTTGCTATTTCATCACCTGGAGCTGGTCAGTGTGCTTGGTTTCTAAATGCCAGAAACAGTCTGATTTCTGCTTACTTCACAGGGCTGCCCCCCCCACATGCCTCCGGTATGAGCCTGCTTCTCAAAGACAGCACGCTAACCGCGATCCTCTTCCACAGTAAGAGGTACGTACGCTCATTCCCTTCCTCCACTGCCTCCAGACACCACTCAGCACTAAGCCAGTACAAAAGGATCCAGGTTAACTGCGGTTGTTGCTTTGCCTCATATTTCCTGTTGGAAATACCCACTTCTGAACGCTAATTTCTGAGTGGGGGAACCCTGTCTTTAATCTCTGAGAGCACCACATAAACCAGGACACTATGTTATATATATTAGTGCTGCGCTCTACTTGGGGAACGGCTGATCATAGACTCACCTATGAGACTGGACTTACAGTTCAGTGCCTCCACCTACAGCTTCCACAGAACTCCCCACCTTTTCCTTGCCTGCTTAAGTGCTGGATCGTGGGGACAAAGGTAGGGGAAGGCCAGACATAGTATAAATTCCTTCAATACAATGTCTAACGAAAAACATTCCATCCTCAGTCGGTGAAATTCAAATTAAGGAAAGGAAACAAGGAAAAGAAAGCTATACAAAGGTCAAACAGTAGTATCATTATTAAAGAATCTACTTCACATACACTACAGGAGGTTACAGTAAACACCAGTTTTCCTCCAGGGAAAGAATAGTGGTCACTACAACTGCACAAATCACTAACTGGAAAGCACACTGTGTGTCTTGGGAGTAACACAGAAATGACCAATACCTCTCCCTGAATGTGTTTATTAAGGTCTTCCTCTCTAGTGTTTCCCTATCCTAAACTGAAACTGCATTATGAGCCATTCTGCTACACAATCGAAACCAGCGGCTCTCCCAGGCTTCCATTGGGAGAATCCCAAATCTCATATGCAGTGCTTAAAACACAGCTGAGACATCTCTGACCTATTGGGGGAAAGATGCCATAAAGAATGACCCTCATTTTTCCAGTTCTGGACAGAAAAAACCGTATTGCTTCTACACTTTGGCTACTGAAGAGAATCCATGGGAAAAGGCTTGCTAAGGGTGACTGTTTCACAAACCGACATCCAGCTCTGGATTTGAGCACATTATTTTTCACGCAGAGCTTTTCTTGCTAATCACTCAGTTTCAGGCATGAGTAACTCCATTCCTAGTACCTATGTACAACATTTCCAGTCAAAATTAATCAAATACTAGCATTTCTTACATGTAAAGCAGGTCTTTTTCTAGCAATTTATGAGCTTTAAAAATTTAAACATCTGTCGTTAACAGAAATGAACCAAATATCACCTAAAATATAAAGGCAACAAATCAAAACATCAAGTGATTTGTCCAAGGATGGACTTATGGCTCTGCTACCTTTAAAGTCTGTACTTCCAGTTAGACTGATAAGTGCCGTACAACTTACTCATCTAAGCACAGCATTAAATGTCGCTGCCTTACACTGAACTAAGGTAAAGAAGGAAAATTAATTCTGAAATCTTAAGGTTACATTTTTACAGTATTCTGCCACAGGTAATTTGCAGAACTTTGCTTGCAATAATAAACTTGTAAGTCAAGTGAGAGGTTTCCAAAGAAGCAATCCTGATTTACGATTTTTAGATATGTTCCTGTGTTAATCCACAGTATAAAAATACTGATGCTAAACAGTTACACATGACTCTTTCCAATCTTAAACAACATCCTTACTATCTTTCCTCCCTTTGATCAGTTTCTGAAATAAGGTAAGTGGCGATGACTCAGAGTAAACACTGAAAACACATCAATGTGTTCTCCCTACTGATTTCTAGGACTTACAATAGCATATTTCTAAAATAGGTGGGGTTTTCCCTTCAGACAGCAAAATTAGCCGTACCAGCAATATGCCTGCCACATGCATCCAGAATCAGGGTTTGTCTGATTCACAAACAGCACTCAAAAAGTAACTCTTCTCAAACTTCAGTGTCATTTGACTGCTTGAAAATCTTCCACTCCTTTAGAAATTTAACAGACAGATTTTCATACTTTTAGAGGATAATGCTACCCTGCAGGACCCATGAGTATAACTGGCATCTATCAACATCATACTTAATATTCCATAAAAAGTGATCCATCCTGCAAGAGGACAGAAGCAAACTCAAAAGGAAGTGAAGATTTAATTTAAATAGACAATTTCTTTAAAAGTTTTGCCTGGAGAACACAAGTGACAAATGCTGGATTTCCAAGGCAACCAAAACATTTGCTCTGGACATCACAACCAATTCCCTGGAACTATAAAGATGTTTTCCAATCTTTGTAAGGATATTTTCAAAGAGATAAATCTATGAAGAGCAAAAGGGCCATATTTTGAGTTTCTCAAGAAAGTTAAAAACAGCTACTTTGATCAGAAACTTATGAAAGCAGCATGCAACAGACTGAACGGAATTCAATGGTTTTCCTTAAATGAACCCAATCATCAAGAAAATTCTTCCCTGCCTCTGACTTACTCTGCTATAAAACAGCTTTCCAATGACTGGGTTGTTCTCAAAAGAAATCCTACTTAGTCCTACGCGTACCACCACAGTGTCTTATCATCTTACTACAACAGAGCCCCAAGTTTCTATCAGGAAAGAGTACGAGGGGAGGGGGAGATGAAACACCAAGGTGTCCCACGCTCAGGTAGAGACAAGCCAGTGCCATCACCCATGGCCCACATACCTCCACCCAGGGTCCCCTGGAAAGGCACTGGTGGGACAAGGCTGGAGGCCTGGAGACGCCCAGTGTTCACAGCCCAAGCAAAGCCCACCAGAGGAGGCAAGAGCAAAGGCCCTGCAGCTATGGGAAATGTTCTGCTGGGCAAGTGCAGCCTGGGGGCACAGGAGAGCCAGGCAGGCCTCCCCAGCATGCAAGCAGGTTGTATTTCCATGATCCCTTATGCAGCAACTCCTAAGACTGTTGGGAGTAAGTTCTAGAGGCTTTTGCTTTGGGAGGTTAATGCAGAGTACAATTTACCAGGTAGCTGTGACAAGAAGCTCCCACTGTTCTCACAGGTTTATTTTACAAACAGAAAAATCCCTACACAAGGTATAGCCACAAATGAGATTGCTTGGCCTGCAGCTTTTTAGTTTCCTGTAATTAAACTGCTTACTGTAGTCAAAACACCTCTATATTTGTATATGGCATTTTAAAAAGGCTCAAAAAAATCACAAAAGATATTATACGTTTATTCCACCAGTTCTTAAGGAGGTTAATAAGCATCTGCTTAAAGTGCTAAAATGCACTTAACATCCTAAGTTAGAAAATTTATGCAAAAACTCATCCAAACAGGAGAGGACCACAGCCACATGGTTTTATTAATGATTTCAAAAATACATTTGTCACTATGTCATGAAACAACACTGTTGGTTTGGTGTTTTTTTTTTTACTATGCAGAGGTCATAAACTCCAGTGCTGTGTTTTAATGACTGATCCTTAAGTGATATTATCTTTCTTTAGCTAGGGTTTGCAGGAGATGATAGAAATTTTTATTATCAGTGCTGTCAGATACCTAGACTTAATATGCACTCAAGAGTAAACTAATAATACAAGCTTGTTTATATACAGGAACAAAAAAAAAGCAAAAGAGGGTACCACATGCAAATGCTGGTTGCATCAGTCTGTGGAGTTTTGCTTTTAAATTTAACTGACTTAGAATACCACTTCAGATCTTGTTTCTGCAAATGCATCTGCGTGCTCATGTGGACATGTCTGTCTGCATATGAAAATGTACGCAATGAGCATATAAAGTTCTAATTCTCTATTACTGTGTTTAAGGGTTGGTTTTTTAAAGAAGATTTTATTTAATTCTTCTAAGACATGTTTTAATCATGCTGTGCTTCTTTTTATCAGTAACCTGCATTCTAGGATAAAAATCAAATTTTATATGCATAGCTAGAATGCCTCAAACTAATTTAAAATTGTTTGAAATTATTAGTGAACTTAAAATTAAATCCTGAGATTTTTTACTGTCACTCTTTCTAGTCACTTTGTCCTTCAGTGACTCACAAGTAATTGTTTGTGTGGGACGATAAAACAAATGCCTTTTCCACAGTCCAGAGCATATGGCTTCATGGACTACAGATCTGTAACAGACACAAGTTTTACACAGATTCTAGCTTTTCCTGAACAACAAAATGGTTCTTTAAGCTTTACGTAGGCCATCTATTCAATTTTACTTACCACTGAGTAAAGCAAACATCTTGGTAAGTCTGGCTACCAAAACAGCACCAAAAAAGCGCATCCATATTTTCCCCTCAACAATCTTGCTTTAAAGAAAAACAAAGAAGAAAAAGCCTAAATGATATTTTGGTTTGGATTTAACAAAACATTTTGTTTGAACAGATAATTACACTTCAGTTCCAGGGACCTCCAGAGATATTAAAGAGAGAAAAAAAACAACCACACGGCCACAATCAAAAAAGGGAAGAAAAGAAGGGGAAAAAAAAAAAAAAAGAAAAAAAGAAAGAAAAAAGAAGAAAATTAAAAAAAAAAACCAAAAACACAAACCACACAATTCATGGTGGACTTGGACTTCTTATTTTCTCTGTTGATGCTTTTCCACTTTACTTAACTATGAAGTAGGAAAGGGACGGGAATGAGATGTCCAACCTCCCTGTGAAAGGCGCCTTAAACATTAAACTATCTTCGGTAACACAGAATACTTCAATCCTTTTAAAAAGCTGAAACACCATCAGGAAAAAAAAAATAGAGAGATACTGGAGTCCAAAACCCTAACACCATTCTTCAGTCATCTAGGTTATTTTCAAGGTACTTTAAAATTTCAGACTCAAAGCTTCACTCTCTTTAAACCAGTAACTACACAGATTAGAGACCGCACAAAAACCTATTAAAATGGATTTGCAACCCTCACAAAGAGCTACAAAGATGTAATGGATTAAAAAAAATAAATCAGTTCATCAAAAGCTTTAAAGTTGGAAACTTTCTTTTGCTTGTCAGTTTTTATAAACTAGTAATTACTGCAATGCCATGTTGCTTACTGCTTCAGAGAAACTAAGCTCTTTGCAGTTGCCTTGCTTGGTTTGTGAAAGTTTGTGTGAGTTGCACACACAAATGAGAGCAATACGCAGACAGCTGCATTTGAATTATTTTCCTCAACAACTCCTTCTACATTTCCTGCATCTCAAAACCATAGCTGGTTGGAATTAAAGAAAAAAATGGGTGAAAAATCAAAAATAACAAAACTAATTCCTTGAAAAGTGTCGTAGAACACAGACTGCCATAAAAGGCGCTTTCATACTTCAAAGAGCAACTTCAATAATCAAAACAAAACATTTCCAATTGCCAGTTACATGCAAAGAATGTGTCACTTTTTAACATGAAATTTATTTTGATGTCCTATAGTAGAGTTCATACACATTTTTTTGGTCTCATAATTTTTCTCCAAAGCTCCTCAGGTCTTGACCCGGTCAGGAGTGGTGTGTGGGTGGATTAATCCATCCAGTTTGCTCACAACAGGGCACTTCAGCCTCAGGCTGCAAAATTGCAAACTTTTCCGTCAGATACCAACACCATGCAATAGCACGGAGTTACTAGCGGTTTTCATCTTCTTTGACATCATCAACGTATTTCAAATGGCGTTTTACATAAATATTTAAGTAAAGAGTGACAGATTTTAATGTGGCTGTGTTTGCGGGGTTTTTTTAAGCTAGCTTATTTGATGGACATTACGTTACACTACAATGACATGTTTTGAAGTGTACAAAAGAAATGGTTTGGCAACATCCTCACAAACATACAGATAAGGGCAGTTTTGTAAGCTCCTCGTAGTCTACCTACATTACAAAGTATGAGACGAAGTCTGAATTATTTGAAAGCATGGTTTTGCTTAACCCAAACTCTGAGTAGCCTCCGAGTATTCAGTACTTGAATATTTTCAATATCACCACAATGCAACAAATGTGACAAGCAAATTCAATTTTATCTAGCAAATAGTATCTCACTACTTGAAGGACCTAAGGAAACTGTCATTTTTGGAAAGCAATTGAATTGGCCAGTACTAAAGTTCAACTACAGCGAGAACAGCAGTGAGAGAAATTCAAAGCTGCCAAATGAACTCTGAGAGACAGGAAACATTAAAAGTAAATAATGATTTAAAAAAAAAAAATCCTTTAGTTTACATCTTACCACTTCGTACTCCTCACTGCCAAACAGGTACATAGCTACACCTTCACAGCCGGACACCAGACGTCCAGAGCGCTCAAAACGCCTCAAGTAAGATCTTCAGCTGCATCTTCCACCGCCGTGTCGCGGCCAGGCAGGCTCTGCAGCGGCGGCACCGTCCCAGCGCCGCTTCCCACGCCCGGGCTGCCCGGCGTACCGCTCTCGGCCGCGGCACCCACCCCCTCGCCGCACGAGGCCGGGAACCGGCGGTCTGGCGACCTGCTCCGCAGGGGGAACTCCCCGGGCCGAGAGAAGCGGCGGCAAAGCGGCGCCCGGTCGGAGCGCGGCAGGGGGCTGCAAACCGCGGGGGGCGGCCGGGGCAGCGGCGGGGGGCTGCGGGCGGGCGGGGCTGGCGGGGCGCGGCGGGCTCGCAGCGGGGCCGGAGCGCTCATTCAGGCTCCGGCTCCTCGTCACGTGCTGCTGGCGCCGCCCCGATTGGCTGCCGGGAACAGCGGGGCCGTGGCCGGGCGAGCGGGACCCGAGGGCCGGTGGCCCGGGGCAGGGCAGCGCTCCTGCGGCGGGAGCGGCGGCCCGGGCGCCGAGAGGCGCAGGGAGCAAGTGCTGCAGCCGGGTGGGGCGCTCGGCTGAGCGAGCACAACGGATTCAGCTTGGGGGAGCACAAACCCGGGCAGCTCGCGCTCCGGGTCACCCGAGCTCATCTGAACTTCTCCCTCGCTCCTCTGCCAGTTCCGCTGAAACCCACAGAGCTACCTCGCTGTCTCGATTTCAAAAACTGAAGTCAGTCCGGGACGGTTTTGCTGTGTTTCACTCACTTCGCTGCCTCCTCCTGCAGCCCCGCTCGCCGAACGCAGCGCAGCCTTCCCGCGCGGCACACGGGGCAGCCCCGCGCCCGGCCACCCCCCTCCCGGCACCGCAGGCGAGGAAGAGTAACAGCAGCCCCAGAGCAGGATAAAACTCTAAAAAAACCCTTGGACACTAATTCGCCGACAGCATTCCCAATCTAATATTAAAATGGGGCTTTACAAAATCGATCTCATTACAGATGGTCTAGGAGTACAGCATGAAGGCAGCAGGCACAGGCACTATTGCCCTCTGGGGACGGCTGTCCTTCACAGCTGGGGCAGAGGCCACCCGCTGCCATGCAGTAACACAGCTCCGACCAAAACTGCTTTAGCACAGCCCTAGGAAATCCATCCCCTCTCTGCTAAGTCCACTAAAGTCCTTACAGTTCATATTGTTGCTATCACCATATCCCATCACGCAAGCTCTAGGAAAAAATTATGGAATATGTTACACCTGAAGGAGGACATTTGTGGGTGTATGCTTGCCCATTTATACCTATAATCATGTCAATATAATATACACAACATACCATGACAAGACACCACGAACACATACAGCATTGAAAACAGTTCAAGCTACTAAACTTCTCTTCCACAGAGGAAAGAGGACAAGACCTCTGTCCTAACCAAAACACCAAATGAAGCAGTTCAAATACATTATAAACATCCTCCGTGTTCCTCCCCCTGCTTATTTCAAGTACATCTTGTCCTGACTACCTTGGTTTCTTTGCATGAGTTAGTAAGATATTCTTCCCTCAATCTGCCTTCTCTGCCAAAACAGACCTTTGCTCCTCCATTGACTATATGTGCTATGACTCATAAATCTGGAATTTTTCTTCTGTATATATTCACAAGCAGACTTCAAGCTATGTTCTCGTGGAAATAGAAAATTGGAAAACAGAATAAATGAATTTTACTTCCAACCATACATTTACAAAATAGCAGCTAATCTGTCAGCTAAACAGATCACTTCAAATTATATCAACTGCAAATTAGGCTTGAAACAAGTAATTTCATAATATTGTGTTCCCAGAAAGTAAACAAAGCATGCACCATTCATGTATGTAGGTAAAAAAAACAGACATAAGACACCACTAGTGGAATGTTACAATCACTTGCCCAAGTTGCTTGCCACTATTGATGCTCGAGTGTGTTTACATACACTTACTAGTTTTAATGTAGTTGCCTAGGCTTTACTGCACAGCTTTTTTTTAGCATTAAACCACACCTGTCAACACTAGGCAAAGCTACTGTCATCACCCATTACTTCGCTTGTCTGATACACCTCTTACAAACAACTGAAATTTCGGTGCAGTAACTTGATTGCTCCCTTCTTGGCTCTCACAAACAAATTGGGGGGGAGGGGGTGGAGCTGGAATCTCACAACTGTTCCTACCATCAAGAACAAGGAAAACATATTGCTTTTCATGCATTAAAAATTATGGGGGTGATTTTTTTTTTAATAGTTTCATCAGCTATTGGGCATGAATATGAAATCAGGAAGGATTGCAGTTCACATCTACTCAACAGAGACTTAGGGCATTATTCAGACTGTCACCATAAGTCACTTTGATGTCACAAGTAATTCTCACTACAGACAGTACAAGCAGCCAGATTTTGGCAGCTTGGATGGTAAATAAACTGAATTGCTCATTGCTCTCTTGAAGTGAAACATCATGACAGGTACCCAAGTCTATCTCAGGGCTCCACAAAGCAAATATGTATATAGCTAATATAGTTCAAGAGTTAAAGTCTGCAAAAATGCCACCCCTGCTGAGGGCATTTAAACTTAGCACAGCACTTCTGGATGACCTGTGCTCCACTCCCAGCTAAGTGACAGTGGTGGGTTTTCTTTGAGCTTCCTTCCCCTGTGGCTCAATTGGACTGGCCAGCACAGGGCAGACAGCATCTAGCTGGTGCTGATCCCTGCACCGAGGCAGTACAGGCAAGAATCTCATGATCCATACACAAAGAGTGCACACAGAAGAGGAAATGGGAGATAGAGAAGTAGGTTGGAAAAAGGAATCTGGCAGCAATGCGACTGGAGAGGTGGTGGGAATGAGAAAGGCAGAAAACCAGAATGCAGAACAAAGCAGTGTGACTGTGTGACCTACAGGGAGAAGATGCTAAAAGCCATGCCAGAAGACAAAAATTAAGATTAGACAAGAAAAACATTCATGGTAGGCAGGGAACATGTGGATTTGAAAAGACTTGCTCAGGGACAGCTGGCTACCTGACTGGCCTAAAGCTAGGAGGTAAGCAGGGAATGGTAAGGGAATGGAGGTAAGCAGGGAATGGAGGTAAGCAGGCCAGAGATGCTGAGATGGGATGCCTGGGAAAAACTGGTGGATGAAGCAAAAAGGGGCTCCTGAAAAAACCTGTAGGGTGGAGACTTCAGCAAGAGACAAATTTTAGGACAGCAACAGACCTAGGATAAAGGCAGAAAGTGTAAAACCCACAGCAATGGCTCTATAAAAAAAGAAGGTGGAAACAAAACTAGAGGTGGAATTGCTCTTCTCTTCCACTGGTACTTTCCAGCAGGACATGTGCTTGAAGATGTATGACAGGGGGCTACACAGGCATACAAACCCAGCTTGATGAATAAGGTAGTTCAAGTAGAATAAACTGAACTACCCTAACTACCTGGAGGCTTGGCCATGAAAGTCAAGAGTACAATCTGAAATGATGAGTAAATCACAACAATAAAATAAGTCACTTCTTTAGTTTTTTACTATACACAAGCAATTTCAGAGCAGCCCTTGCTCATCTGTAGAATCCAGCACAGCAATAACAATTTTAATCTGTTAACAGAGGCAAGCAGGTACAAATGCAGGTGTGTCGATATGTGTGGACTTTTTTTGCTCTGACTGCTTCCGTAAATTTTGTTCCTTTCATAAAAATCTATTAACATGTATAATACCTGATGGGATGGAGTAAAGAACATAGAGCCACACTCTTCTCAGTGGTGCCCAGTGAAAAGGCAAGAAGCAATGAACATAGATCGAAATATAGGAAATTCCACTTAAACACAAGGATTATTTGTGTGTGTGTGTGTGTGTGTATGTGTGTTGTTTTGTTGGGTATTTGTATTTTACTGTAAGGGTGACAGAGCACTGGCACAGATTGCCAAGGGACGTTGTGGAGTATCCATCCCTGGAGATACTCAAAAGCCATATGAAGCCATCCTGGGCAAATGGCTCTAGGTGGCCTTGCTCCAAGCAGGTGACTGGACTACCTCCAGAGGTGCCTTCCTACCTCAACCACTCTGTGAAAACATAACAAATTCCTATTAAAAATATCTGATTCACATTGATATTTTAGTGATTCTATCTCTTCGTTTTAATTTTCAAAGATTAAGCATGACTTTTCAAATTGTCTAGGAGGATAGCATTTAACTCTGGCATTTAAACTCTGACCCATGTCTTTTAAGTATAGGTATGAATTGTCTACACTATAAATAACTTTGTATATCATACTACTTCAGCATAGTGCCTCTGGGAAAACAAACAGAAAAAACTGCTGACATGGTTGTCAAGGTTAATAGACTAAACAGACCTTCCTCCATAAACAAGAACCTTTCAACTTGCATCCAACAGTAACAACATTTTTTCCTCAGGAGCTCTAATGGAAAGCAATTGATTCTCTCTTACTAATTCAGGTTCAAACTGAAATCCAAGTGAAGAGTGTCAACAGCTTGTAACTCTCTTTTGTACAGCTAGCAACAATAATTCTCTCTTGTAAACACAAGTGTTTCATTCTTAAGGGAACTTCAGCAATGCTCCTGTTTTCATTTTCAATTTACCTGTGGCAAAAAACTCTGAAGGACTCGTCCCATTTCACATTTGGGACCAAAAAGCAAGAGCTATTTTGCTTTGATTACCTACCATCCAAACTATCTAATTCCATCCCACAACCAGAAGTAAATAATTTCTTAACAGTATTACTTTATATGGGAAAACGATGATTAGCAAGTAATTTTTCAGTTTTCCTATGAATTTTAGCTCTCCCATTGATTTTCTGACATGGTCAGGATAACGGTGGGCACCACACTTCCACCAGCAAAAACCATGGCTTGCTTACAGCTCCAGGAGTGTGATGGCCCTGAAAGAGCTACAGGAAGGACATGAAGCCCAGGCTGCCTTGCTCCTCTCTACATCAGCACGTTCTGAAGGATGGGTCTTTTCCAGTTCTTCTCATTGCCATTGTTACGCTTGGAATGCAGTATGGTGGCAACCGCAGTGTCTCCGCAAGTTAAGAACAACCAGGAAATAAGACTCAGTGTTCCAGGAAACATTCAAGTATCTTACAAAAATGATAGGACTGTTTCAGCAAGGGAGACTGAAAACAAGTAAACTCAGGAGAGTTAACGGCTTGATCATAGCACCGTGCTGCTCATATACTTTCGTGACAGTAAGTAATTCAGCCTGAGTTTTCCCAGACTCCGACTAAATACCTATCTGTATGTTGCGGGGTGGGAAGGAGGGGGATAGAGGGGCCAGAATATGATTTTTACCTCCTCCTTCACTTCTGTTGAATGGCACCATCCTTTCTTTTTGAAGCACCCTCCAAAAACCAGGAAATTTTGTATCAAATTAGAAGGGTTTTTTTGTTTTAATTTTTGTATCAGCAGAAGTGTTGGGCAGCATCCCAGAACATGGTGCAGATTCCAAACCATCACAATGCTCCATGTTCATCTCCAGCAGACTTTGTATTTCTTTTTTGAATGTATTGGGTTTACATCTAGCCATTAAATCAAGTTAATCTCCCTCAATAAAATTCCATACATCATGTAGGATGTCTGCAATTCTCCTTTACAGCTGGTGTACATCTGGAGGAGGGTTGATAAGTAACATTTTAGTCTATGAGATTTAATTTAGGTATATAATAAACCAATGTTGACTAATTCAAGATGCAATAATGAAACAGCTCCTTAAGATTAATGTCACATCTTAAATCCCAAAACCAAGCTTAAAATGAATGAATAATAAAATCTGAAAGTATGCCCATGGAACTATTGGAATGCTATTTAAATTTTATTTTTAAACACTAAAGCTGCTTATCATTTGCAGATTGTTATTGGTTATTATGGTTACCATTCTCTAACACAATCCAATCTGCCTGCAGTTTTCTATTTCAGGATACAGCAGTGATAACATTACCAGCAGACTGAACTTCTCAACTTGCAAACATACGTACATTAGGGGCACATGCTATCTCCTCCTGCATTGGAAGATAACATGAGTATGTTCTCACAGTGTCACAGAAATAACAAGCTGCCATTCTTCTTGCAGTCAGATGCTAAAATGTTTAACCCAGCTTACAATGTGTGTCAGGAACACAGCAAAGGTTTAAAGCCATTTGTATTATGGACACATAATACAAATACCTCTTGTATTATGGATCCTCTGCATGACTCAGATATTGGAGGGGTGCTATAAATGCTATCAAGGTGGAAGATCTGCCCACAAGTGACTGTTCCCATGCATGGGCAAGATTTTTTATTTTTATTTTTATTTTTTAATGATAAATTAATGCAGAGTCATGGGGAACATTGTCTTGCAGCAGTGAAGCACAGAGAATGGCCATACAGACAGAAAGAACAAGTCAAGTGCTCAACATGCCATTACTGGTCTAAGATGCTCAAATAAGTCACCTGCAACCAAATGTGTAGCCAAACACTTCTGAAACAGCTGTTTGTCAGAACTTTAAGTGGCTGGAAAAAAATTGTCTTCAACAACCACATTTAAATAATACGTTGAAGATTAAAACAGAGATCATGTTCATTTTGCTCTATTTATTAATAGCAAGCAGGGAAAAGCATATGCTTTTGAGCAGAAGAACATCAATTACAGAACCAATCTTCACAGAAAGCACTAAGATCTTGAAGTAAAATATATAAAACTTACACAACTGTGGAAAAACAGCCTGTGATGGCTGTAGTTCCTTAAAAAATACAGCTTTCCACTGAAAAGTTACTAATTTAACTCTATAATGTCACCACTACATGCTGCTACACTGAATGCTACATTAAACAAACACTGGGATTTAATCTCAGTAAAGGGCTTTTAACTCTCACACGCGGCACATGTCTGCTTCTGGGTGCACTGACATGTTTCAAGTGCCACTAGCAGCTGGATGATCTCCAGATGCTGATGTCCCAGAGCTGGTGACTGAGGAGTAACTTTAGCTTGCAGGTACATACAGGAGCTACCTTGAACTACCAGGGATAGTAGCCACCTCTGGCCATGTCCATGTCCTGAAAACAGTTCAGGTGGTCCTCTGAGTACTATTGCTGTGCAACTCCCATACTCAGGACACTGAGGAGTGGTCCAAGCCCCTGGTCCTTTAAAACAGTTTTGGTTTTCAAATTGAGGTAATAATTCATTTACCAAGTACAACTGTTATCTCAAAGTTGCATTTATAAAAGCGCTTGTAAAACTTGAGCTACCCTTTACATCCAAATTCTGTTCTCACTTCAGAAACAAAAGTACATCTGATCAGGAAAGCCTCAACAGCAGGACACAGGAGGCATTTTGGTACACTGGCCTTTGTTTATGCATTTTTGGCACAAGCCATCATTCTACAATTCCATCAATTTCAGTTATTGATTCTCACCAAATATTGTGGTTTCTTTGGCTTCATCACTTCTTCAAACCTCAGTTCCCATTTCTCATTTTTACTATGTTTGAAACCTCTGAAATTTCTGATGTTCACATTTTTGGCAATTCTAAAAGCTTTATTAATTATGTTTAATTTTTGGTGAAGAGTGGCTTATACAATTCAACAAGCTCCGGTGAAATGAGTTCTGGTGAAATGCAAAAGCTGGAAAACTTGACTCTGCAGAAAGGCCGATGTATCGCTTGAGACCCACTTCAGAGCTCAGAATAGGAATCAAACGGAATTTAGGCAGCGCATGCGCTCTTGCAATAGCCTCTCTCACCTAAGAGGATGGGTGTCACCCTGGCACTGAAGAGCCAGATGTGTGACCCTGGCTAATAACTCTCAATGTGCTGCGGTAAAAGCACAGTCAGAAGAACCAATATGTTAGCTCAGCGGCGTCAGTATTTTGCAATGTAATGGATGAAATATGTACAGTAAGTTGTTCCTTACAGAAAACTAATGCAACATTTTACAATGACATTTTCAGAACTGCCCTGATGAGATGCAGCATGAAGGTAAGATACTTATAGTCAGTCTTCCTTGTCCACTCAAATTAACAGAATCTTGTTAGCAGAAAGTAAGAATGTAAATACTTAGGTATTCTCTCTCCTACACTGAAATGACAACATATTTTTCCCCAGTTATATTCTCCTAGATTGGTGTATAAAAGAGATTTTTCAATTACACTTGTCTGTTTGGTATATTTTTTTCCTCTCCCCCTTGCTATAATTCACAATCATGTTGATAAAAAGAATGCTCTCAACAGCCTGGTTTCATAGCGCTGACAATACTGAAAGCTCACGCATTAAACCAAAGAGCACACGTCAGACTGCATTTCTCTGTCAGGTTTGCTTCTCTGTCCAAGATTGCAGGGCTCTGATACTCCAAGAAAGGCACTCCAGCATTTTCTACTCCCAGTTATAGTTTTGAAGGCAAACCTGTTCATATGATTCAGCAGTCACCCCCACTGCCTTTTTCAGGTTCAAATCCATGATACTTAGGTGAGTTGGGTGAGGATTTCTTAAGTCACTGACAAAATCCTCCTAAGTACAAAATATTTACTAGACAACTGATTTACCACAATGAAAAATGTCAATAATGTAAGAATTCTGACCAAATCCATAAGTGTTGATCTTAATATGGTAGTGACCAATAAAAAAGGCAGTATTTCGAATTCCAAAGTACAGGTTATCTTCTGCTAAAAGTCATAAAACTGAAACCTAAGTTGTCTATCATGCTATACATGACATGAACGGAGTAATGGATTTACACTAAACTAGCATCAATGCAGAAAGTTACTTTTAAAATTTAAGAAGGAAATGATTCTCTCAAGCAGTTTAGTTCAGAAATGTTATGCTTCTCCTAAAATGAAAGACTTCCGCCATTACAATGCTAGCTGCTTTAAGTCTATACAAATTCTAATGAAACTGGGAGATCCATGTGAAAGCACAGTAACAGAAGCTGATCACATTTTCTTGGCAGAAAACACTCAGCCAGAAAATATCATGATGTTTTGGGACCTCACTGATTACTTCGAATTTGGCATAAAGTTATCGATGTGCCTAGTTTGAAAATGGCTTTTCTAGCATAAGTTACTGAAACTATTATATAATTAAGCAGTAACCTGTTTCAGATGTACCAAAGTGACCCTGTTTCCAAGACAAACTGGAAATACTGCTGAAAAGTGGTATTTAAAAAGTTCAATCGCTACTTTTTCCAATGCCTCATATATATTCACAATTTACAAGTTTCTAGCGAGGAAGTACTGAAGAGATTACTCTTTCAAATAATACTATGATTTGAAAATACTTGTTTCATTGTTACATTATTAACAGATAAGAAAGATATACATATTTTATTATCATATAATAATAAAGTATATGTGAACGTGACATAAAAGAAACAACTAGAAACTTCCAAATAAAAAGCTGTCACTGAAGAGTGCTTAAACAAATATGGAAAATCACAGAATCACAGAACAGTTTCTGTTGGAAGGGGCCCTTAAAGGCCATCTAGTCCAAACTCCCAATGATTAGGCTCTTAATAAGAGGGAAAAATGTAAAGCCCAAGCATGTCTGAGTCACACAGATTTTCAAAGAAACTCTATCCCGATGAACTGAGCTGCTGAACCGCATACTTACAAGACTGCGGAATTGCACAGAAATGGTAATATGTACTTGACTCAGGACTTTGTCAAATTGAGAAGGCACTGTTACATTACCACTACTGCAACCATGAGCCAGTCTTTCTACTGACATCCCTTGATCACTGTGAGCCTACTCAAAGCGAAATGTAGCTTTTATATCTAGAATTGCTAACAGAGCTTTAAAATGAGGGTGTTTTTCCCCTAATACTAATATTCTACCAATGCCATTAGCTAACAAGCTAATAATTTTTAAGGGGTAAATATTCTAAATCATCAATCTGTCAGTATCTTTTTGGCAGCCTCAAAACATGCAGAAAAAAATAGAAATTCATATCCACTAAAACACTGCAAAATGTTATGCATCATTAATAACGAGCTGAAGAAAAACAAGTTGTTTTGTGAAGAGCAGAAGTAATGAAGCCTGGTTTCCCACACACACCTCCACAATACCTTCAGCTCTCTCTCATTTTCCCTACATACCACATGCTCTATAGTTCCCCTCCCCTCCCTGAACTTCCCTTTCCATGAGCTGCTGGTTGAACAAGAGGCGATATTCGTTTCATCTACTCTGGACTTAAGTTATGCTCATCAGCTGGCTTTTGGATCCCAGTGGAGCCCTGAGAGTGCCTTGACTCTCACACACTGGCATGTGAAGCAAATAGCTTTAACAGCTCTAGCTCCAAGGAAGGTCTTATAGGAGACGTCAGTACTTCTGAGACCTCTGCAAGACTGACTGAAATTGGCCATTGGACTGAAGTTACTGAGAAGCACAACTAACAGATGGAAAGTGGGGTTTCGTAAATCTTGTCTCAGGAAATCAACCTAAAAATCAGAGCTGTTATACAAAGACTGTCCACACACTTTAATACTCAGCAGCTTGTTTAAATATAAGACGATGGCACGAGCAGCAATGTAAACATTTAGTCTGTCAGTCAGTATAGAGAATTTCCAAACTATCTTTTTCACAGAACATTGGTTGCTGTTATTAAACAGTTGCAAGTTTCATATAAACCACAGGCTTTCATGCAGTGTACATGCAGCACAAGTGGTGCATAAAAATTTGCAAAGAAATGCTGTACTTACAACAAAGGACTTTAGGGATTAGTAATTAAAAAAATTGCAGAAAGTCATACGTGCGTATGTAATTAGAAAATCCTTCTTCAAAATTGTAACACCTTCTGTACTTTGGCCCAGAGAAAAAAATATTAAAATAAAGAAGCCCAGTGGTTTCATAGCCTACAAAATGGATATCTGAACGCAATGGACATTTCAAGGCACTTTACCTCCCTCCCTTTTACACCCTTTTAATGCTGCACTTCCACACTATCCATCCTGGAAAGAAAACAGCAGAATTCACCCTTTGAATTTTATGAATTCCTAGGCTTGTTCACTGCAATTTGAAAACTAAATAAAAAAATAGCAGCAGTAATTAGATATTCCACTGATGCTAAAAACATAAATTTAGGAAAATCTAGGTAAACTGGCAAAAGGCAGGATGTCACTTTTCTGCATAGTGGGTGAGGTAAGGACAAAATGACAGCCTTCGGGGAACCATAAAGAATTACTATGCCTGATGTGCTTGCACTTTCTGGCAGTTACCAAAGTTTCCATACTGAAGAATTTGGACACTGCTGGTGTTAAAAACATGTCAGTGGTTATGCAATAAGTATTATTTTATTTCATCCTACTGTAACGTTTTAATTGACTTGAATACTTCAGGGGTCAACTTATTAGAAGGGACACTGTGAAACTTGACATTCAGAAATCAGAAAAAAAAAAAGTACTCATTAAATGGTTATTTAATTTCTGTTCAATTATGTAATTTGTATCCACTTTTAATGCAACATCTGTCATTAAGAAACTATCATCAATAGTCAATTTACTTTATTATACTTGCCAAGAAATATGAAAGAGAAAGTTCTCAAGCTATATCTCTTTTTCAGTCTTCCCAGTCTCCCATTACTTTCCTCTCAGCCATTTAAACAATTCCTCTTTTCAATCAGATAATGTTTGAGGACTCCTGCTGCTATAAACAAGCTAATTTGCAAGCAGAGCTTCCTGTAAAAATGCTTCTGAACAAGAAGTGACTACAGCCAAATTTCATATTAGCAAAGCTAAATGGTCTTCTTCCCCTCATGACACATCCAGAAACCAGGGTAGAAACTGAAAAAAACTGAAAAGAAGGGTCACCAACCATCACTTTGAAAGAAGGCTTGACCAAATGTTCAGAAATCCGTGTACTACACATGGCTGAATCCCTTCAGCCAAATTTTAGTCCCTTCTGCTTGTGTTCAACTTCACCTATCCTGCTTTGTTGCTGCTTCTCAGTTCACAAGGGCTGTACGTCCACAGTGCTGCTCCCTTTGATCTTCTTACCCTATCAAACAGTAACCTCTTCCTCTGTCCACCAGGACCTCTAGACTATGCCAAATAGAGCTTGGACTTACTCATGGTGTGGAAGGATCGAAAAGGTTTGTTTTACTCTATAGCCCAGATAAATCAAACTCGCCCCCTTGATAACAGCATGTGATGATCAGTAGGCAGAAAGATTAAAATGCTGCGCGGAAACATGGACATTATTTGTGCTAAGTTCTAACATCAGGTTAGATCTCTTTAGGAAACATCTCTTTAGGAAAACTATTTTCCAATTGATTTTTTTTGTTTACATCCTTTTCCCACCAAAAAAAAAAGTTATTATCCAATTTTTCTCCATTTATAATTGTATTGGGATTGTCAGAGAACCTCAAAACACATCAGCTCATCAGAAGTCTTAAGAACCACTTAGAAAAGATACATCTTAAAACTTGAAGACTTAAGCTTTTAACTATATTAATTACATAAGAAAAGGCTAAAGCCAGCTGTACCTATGGTTGCACTTGATGATCTTAAGAGTCTTTTCCAACCTAATGATTCTGTGATTCTAGTAGTAGTTGATTTCTGCTGTTCTGAACATCTGTGCTGAAAACAAGTCCAGTAGATTTGCATATGGCAGTCGTATACCTTCCTACGTCACAGCACACTTCCTATGAGACCCACTGTTGCGTTACTCCCCCCACAAAACATATGAGCATGTTCTAATTTGAGTTAGGGAAAGTTGTCTGTAAGAGAAAGACAGAATGATGTTAGCAATAACTACTCAGCTTCCTATGTGGAGATCCCTAAATAATCCAGGGATAGGAATGATCCAAATCTGATTTCCTTCTAGAAGGTGGCTGTGGAGCACCTGTCACTCAAAAGATTGTCCCTGGGTTTTCTCAGAATAACTCCGGAAAGCTACTGTCATACCTATGGTACACTTCTTTCACTGCAACTATGTTCAAATCTCTCATAAAGGTTAGAGAAAGCAGCGAGTTTAAGCCAAACATTTGGCTTAAGTTTATGCCTATGTTACTTTTATTATTTTCATCTCCATCCTTTGTTTTCTACAGTGTAAAAAACAAAACAAAGCACATCCAATTATAACTTTAAAAAAAATATTTTTCATGTATTTATATTCTATTTCACAAATTTCACAGCTGCAGTGGGGTATTTGCTACTCTAAGTCCCTGGCCCCAGGATACACGTACCTGGTCAAATGATGCCAAACCAAAACTCATGAGCATGTTACGTTTGCCAAACCAAAAATAAAAGTGTAACATTTGTGTCTGTAAAGAGAATGTACTTCAAACTACTGCCAGCAGAGAGTCCCATTGCTCTCATATTGAGGAGAAAACAATTAAGCACAATACCCAAAAACGTGGAACAAACAGCAAGCCACTTTGTATCAACTATTTTAATAGGGTTATAGATAGAAGAGCTCTCGGCAACAGCCACCTATGAGTGCTTTCCCTTTCCCTCAACTCCAGTTTTTTGCAGTTTTTCAATGTGACAGTAAGTTAGTATGTTTTAAAAAAGGAAGCTCAAAAGTATAATTTGGACTTCCATGAAAAAGCAGTCACATCTTTCAACAACATTAGAACTTGGCTCACTGAGAGCAAAGTGAAACAGTTTAACGGTAATTACGTTAGCTTGCAAGTCAGCCTGTACATTGTGCTGTAAAATTAAAGGGCTCCCGAGCATCTGGCCTGCAGTCCTTCAATATATGCTTACCCCAGGAGCAATGTGCTTAGTTTGAGGAGACATCAGGCGTCTGTCAAGCATGTCAGACTCACTCCAAGCAGGCCAGCTCTCCCAGCAGCAGCAGCAACGCTTCTTACAAGAGCAAAACCTCCGACGCAAAGCAGTGCACCAGTGAAAACTTCAGCAAATCAGCCTGCATTAACCATTCTGTGAAATACTTGTCCGTCTAAGGCCTGGTGTAAAGTGCCCAGCTTCTGGCTGTATGGAGCAATACTGTTTGCTGGTGATTCCTCTCAGCTGTTGATCTGATTCAGTGCCTATGTTAGGTTACAGCTCAGCAGAGAGGCCGTCACCATCAATTACCGAGGAGGAGTGGGAGGGCTCCGCACTCCCGGTGACGTCAGCTGCTGTAGGAATGAAGCCTGAACACTTGCTGGAGTAACATAACATTTTATTAATCTCAGATGCATGCCTTGCAGCACGCATGGCCTCCTGTTAACATGCAACAACTGGCTATGCATCCAGAAACAAATCATGGAGAAGTATATGAACATGGACACTGCACAATTGATTATTGATGTTTGTGGACACGGGTTTTTTCTTCCCTCCCCATCTCCACCCCTATCCCAAGATACTAGGCACTGGAATTTCAAGTTGGAAATCTCAATTTAGGTTGGAAATCTCCCCTGTAAAAGGAAAATTATGCTTGACGGTAATTAAGGCAGAAGATCTATTATGGCAGAAGATACATTCAAATGAACCTTACTCATGGATCCTCACAAAAACTACGATCCTAAAAAAACCCCTCATTAGACATCAGCATGGCAGTACTTCCATGCATTAGCCCATTCACTGAACCCATCAGGAAAACTCATGTGCATAATATTACTGGCCCTAAACAGATTAAGAATTTGCAAGATTAGGGTCAACTGGCTTAAAATAGGAGCATAGGTTAAATGTAAATAAGAATGAAGGATATATGTCTGCATTAGTCAGAGGCTTCTGGGAGTGTAGTAAAGAGGAGTAAGGAGCAGGCAGCAACAGGCAAGGAACGGTACGAACAGAGGAAGAACTGTGGAGAAGCCACTTTCTGCTTCTGCTACCGCTGAAATGATAGATGATGAGACAGTGACTCCTGAAAGCAGCAACAAGCACAAACATTTTTTTTGGCTCCGGCTGCTCAGTAAGCTAGGTAATCTTCTCCTCTGCTTACATGAAGAGACTGGTCTTTAATAGGCATGCCAAACAAGCAAAGCCCCATAAAGTCAAAACTGGTCCATGAGAGCTGAAAATACTGCCTATTTCCAAACTCCAAACTCTTAACACTGACTTTGTAAGTATACTCTGTAAATTCAACAGTAATTGGAGAGGGAAGGGCAGACCCCACCTAGATGACTCACAGTAAGAATGAAAACATATTTATTTTTTTAAATAATATTTCAGACTGGCTTCCATTAACATTAACTGGTTTCTACACATATTTTCACACAGCCTCTTTTAAGGTGTACCAAGGTCAATATAAAGTTATCCTCTTTCCTCCCCCCATCACTTAAAATGTGATTTCTTATTTATATTAGAAGCATACCATATTGTTAACAATTCTGACTCACTGAAACTAGAAGTGACTTTTGGTTGATACATGATCGGGTGGTTGGGTTTGTTTTTTTCTTTTTGTTGTTGTTTTTTTTTTTGCAAGGGTAGTCTGGGAATGCAGGATTGTTAAAATTTTATCACTGTTTCAGAAACCAGTATTCGTGTTAGGTCCAGTTCAGATGCCAAAATAGAATCAAGTAAGTAGAAACCTTGCATAATTTTTTAATGATAGCCAAATATTTATTTCTCATGAAATAGATATTTCTATTCACCTGACATAGATTCAGCAAAGAAAAATACAAAAAAACAGTGACAACTTCTTGTATAATTTATTTTTACTTCCATAAGGCACTTCTAGGATGCACTATTAAACTGAAAATGTTGGAACAACTACTGTTTTCAGAGGAAGCAAACAGCAAACTTTAGTGAATATGATTTTAGATGGCTGTGAGAAGTATAGCAATTTCTGATGCAATACTGTATTAATAACATGGGGGTTTTTTACAGTACAATTACTGAGCCAGCTTTTTGGCAAAATTATCATCTTTAAAAAGTTTAACACATGCTGTGGGACACAAATACCTTGGGGCAAATCTGAACTACTCTGAAGAATACACAATCCCAGTCCCAGCTGGAATATCACAATTAGGACAGGGCAGCTCTGATTCCAGAGACTTATTTTCTGCCCTTCAGCAGATTTTACAGAATACTGAAACTAAGTTTGCAAGATCAGGCTGTCGTCATGGCAAATTTTGGCACCACAGCATTGAAGCAAAAGAACTTTGTACTAGAAAACAGAGTAACAGGAAGATTTAAACCCCAGAAACAGCAATAGAAAGCTCCCTAAGTCTTCTAGCCATACAACAGAAACAACTTCTTTTTCTTCTTCTTTTTTTTTTAAACATGTCTTGACTAAGACAACAGGAACACAATTAATCCAATGATTACTATTTTCATTCATTCCTTAATCCTGTATAGCACTAATGACGAAGTAACTTGAAAATTAAATCTTCATACTGCATTTTACACAGTGTATCATCAGAAGTCTCAATTAATTTTAAACATAACCTTATGAAATTTTACTATGTTTGGATTATAAATGTCATTAAGCACAGGACAAAACACAGAAGCACCGAGTGACTAAATGCTCAGTAATGTATTAATAGAATCTTGCTTGTGAATGTTTAAGGGGTTTTTTGGCTTCGTCATTTTGTTTAACAAAGCAAGGTATTGGGGACTCTGCCTCTTTCCATCCCAAATTGAAAATGGATGTCTGTCTAAAAGTTCTTGTTGACAAACCAGATAAAAAATGAGCTGTTAGAGATCACAACAGTCAATAACTCAGCAGTAATAAAAGCTTAGACATACGAGTAATTTTTCTCATCACCAAGTTATTGTGCATCAGCTGATCCATATGTGGACACGTGGGCATGCTTACCACATGGTAAATAAATTAAGGCAATTTATTGTAATTCTGCCTCGTTGTGGATTATGTTATCTGGCATTTGCCGATGGATAAAGGTGTGAACAGGTAATGCATGTCAACTTGTAAATCCACGTATCTACATCTTACATATATATGTACGTACACACACACAGAGAATTCTGTTTCTCCTTTTCTTCCCATTTTAAAGGCAGATAATCCATTTGATTTTCTTCAGTTATCTGAGATACCACACTTTGCTTTTATTCAGTCATCAAGTACCTCATCAGTTTTACACAGTTTCTCAAATGATAACTTCATGGTTTTGAGATTCCTCAGCCAACTCTTTAAGTACCCAAGTCTCCCATACAAAGGACTCAGGCTAAGTATGGTCCAAGCTGTTCCCTTTCCCTATTTGAAGGTGAGTATCTATCACTTTGCCATCCAGACAAGTTAGATATGTTACTAGCTCTTCTCCCTTGGTAAAAGCTTCAGAGGAGTTTCCTTTCCCCCTTTGGAAGATCCAGTCTTCCCAAAAGACAACAAGGTATGTAAAACCCTCATTTATTGTATACAACAAGACAGTAGAACACTGTATATGTCTATGCATAGTGTATATATATATGAATTTTGACATCTACAACATTTTTGTTGAGAAGACAGATGATATTTTAATCAAAGTTCACAGAGTCACCAATTCAATAGCAAACAGACCCAAACCCAGATTTCCTAAATCGCTGCAACAGCCTTTCCACAGAAAACATGCAAAATCACGCAAATCCTGTCAGCAGAAGACTGGTCAGTTCCCTAGCACATGCCAAAGTTTATGAAGGTCTCTTAGGCTTATCATTCCCTCCCAGACCTTTACCGAAGGGCCAGTCTGCTTGGTGTTTTGCACACTAACCGAACAGGGCCACTTATGCAGCAGAGTCCCAGGTGAGACGCTGAGTGAGTGGCTGGTTGGTACTTCTAGCAAAAGACAACAACCCAGCTGCTCATCCAGCACAGTGGGAGCTGAGCTGTACGACAGCCGACGGCTTCAGTCTGCCCAGTTTGAGTAATGGACACAAGCAGGGTCTCTGCCCTCCAAGGAACAGTTTCTTCACTACTAGATACAAAGTCAATTTCTTCTTTTTCTCTCTGTGGCCAATGAAAAGTCAACTATTTTCTGTAAGTGGGAGAGGGCTTGAGATCGAAAATTTGCCACAGAATAAAAGAGAAAGTTCTGCAATGCCTAAATATTGCAAAATGAGTTTGAAAGTTTGAAACAGGTGAGTACTCAAACCAGGAGGGTTACTGGTTATGACAAACAGGAAAGATCTTATTTTTTTTAGTAACGGCAAGGTGACTTTGTTAGATACCTACTGGGAGGAAAAGGTTCACAGCTATGTTTTACACTTAAAATGCACAGTAAGAGTGCCTGGCTTACTGAGAACTGCACCTTCACATTCCTCATTTTTTACCAGCTAACTTGAAGAATCTGTCTTGCAAACTGTTGATCCTGCAAGCAATAGCTGGATCTGAGAGCAAACTGTTGCATCTTTGTGGACGCTGATCTTCCTGACTTCAAGTACACACTGCTTGGCCAAAAATCAGTATTATAGAAAATGTGAATTCCACCTGTCTACATACACTCCCACTTTTACACAACACTGCCTTGCTGCAAGATCCACAAAGCAGGATCAGTGTGCAACAGTACTTCAAGGCTAGGTGTTGGTTAGGAAAGTAAGATTCACAGAGCACTTACAGATTATTTTTAATTTCTGCAGAGAAAGAACTTCAGTGCTAGATGAAAATTTAAGTACCCTGATGGCACTGAAAGATGTGTTAGGAAATTTACAGAAATCTGAGTGCAGCACATAAAACATAAACATCAATAAAACAGCTAAACTAACAGTTTAAATAAATAAACACCACTGCTGAGAGTAGAGCTCTTAGTCCTCTCCACTCCTGCCCCCATCCCTGTTAACTTCCAGCATTCCCTTCCCTCCCCTCTGCTGGTCCCAGCACTTGTCAGACCCCTCCAGGAGGGCAGTGACATACGTACCCTGGAAGGAAACTACTTGTTTGGGGTTTTTTCTTTTTTGTCTTTGGTTGGGTTTTTTTCCCTTCCTGCCAGGTCAGTAAGATGAAATAGCTAAAGGGAACAAAAGCAGGGGAGAGGATGCTAGTAGTGGCAGGGCAACATGCCTCCACTACACAACCTTCACTGCAACACATTACAAGATAACCCACCAAGGGCCTAGCTCCCTTTGTGAGTTAAATTTCTATTTTGTAATGCATAGCAGTGACTATGCAATGTAATGCTGTATCATTTTAAAAGCAGAAAAGACATCTGCTTCGGAACAAGCATCTCACACTCAAAACAATAATTAAACACCCACATGCACTTAGTCAAGTAAACAGAAAAAATGACAGCTTTAAGATACATACAGTTGTGCTTAACATTCACATAGAGTCTTTTTCTTATTAAAGATAATTCATGTCACATTTTTCCCTTTCAAAGTACATATTTAACAACAACCACAGTGAATAAGGCACACCCCTCCATCCATACATTTCAATTTTGTACTTATAATAGCTACAGACAATGTTAGCTTACTGCAATCTCCTTCAATGTTAATTCTTCTGAAAATGTTCTTATTGGCCTGATCTGAAGCCCACAAGGCTCTCTTCACTTGGCTTTAGATTAGGCCCTTACATAACTGTAACATCTGGGGCCCATTTCTACTATGCAAGTTCCAACAAACACAGTTGCTGTGTGTAGAACTTCATTCCTATTTAACAGACACCTATATTTTGGAAAAGTGGAACCGATACACAATTCTGTTCAACTGAACATACAAGTTGATACATATTCTCCCAGAAAAGTATGCAACAAATAACGCAATTTTGTATGACATACACCCTTAATGTATTCCGGTGTGGGGTTTTTTAACTTCTGTGCTTTCCAAATTCATGTCCATCCCTGCCCAGGGGATAAAAACTGCAGCAAACCATTACTGCCACAGCTGGAACTACTGAAAGGGAGAAGATCCCCGTTTGGTACTCTTCTCCTACATTATTTACATTCAAAGTATACAAAGTATTACATATACTTTGTAAATTCTAGATTAATCTGTGATCTTACTCAGGAGACAGCAAAGCAATCTAACACTAAAGTGCAAAAGACACAAAGTACCATTGTACACTGCACCCATGTGAAGCAATTGTCAATTTGTGAGTGAAATGTGTATTTGTTTATGTGCAACACCACACTGAAGTTTGGGATTTCTATCTGTTAGCAAAAACTCCCCATACAATAGCCCATCGGGCTATATGTAATGAAAAAGTCTGATAAACTGTTATAATTTATTTTCTTCTTAAGCATAATTTTCCTCCGGTGAAGAGTAATTACAATTTCTTGTTAAATTGGTGGGGTTTTTTCCCACTACCAAGAATAAAAACATCACACAAGGATATCTATATCCATCCTTGTATACTGTACAAACAATAAAATATTAACAGGACTATCACTAAATCCTTGCGAAGAATTCAGTATTACTACTACAGAAAAAGCCTTGCTGAGATAAATAGATGAGCCAGAAATACTACCCAGTAAGGTGCACTGGTTTACAGGGAATCAGAGAACGGTCTACAGATTATAGCGTCTAAGATTATATCAAAACCAAGTCAGTACAACAGTTCATTAAAGGACTAAAAATAAGTTATGTTAAAATTATTTTCCCAACTTCTATCAATGCAATAAGAGTGGATTATTGACACTCTCATCTATAGTATTTCATGTTCCCTGTTGGAACATTACCACAGAATACTACAGCCTACAAATACCTGACCTTATTTTTCTGTACCGATAGAAGTTACAGTTTATTAGGCCAGTAATACAGAATTTTCAGTGATCCTTCACAAACAACAGCAGAATCACTACCTATCAACCTAAAAGGCACTGGACTTGTCAATTCACAGTTCAACGCTATTTCTCTGGATTAGGAAAGCAATTATTTGCCGATTAAGACATGTAAATAGGCTCAAGAAAACAATGTAACATAGCAAAAAATACTGAATTACTATTTTTATTAATAACAAACACTGTATTTTTTTTTTCTTACAAGCAGGGAAAGAATAATAAAAAACATAGTCATACCAAGGTTAAACTACAATGTATTACACACAGAGTCTACTTTGATAGAAGATTAGCAAACCCACAAAATAAAGCAATTAAGTATTTGGTCAACTTTAACTGAATTCCCTTGTGCTCACCTACATATTTTGATTTCCAGAGAGCTCCTATATTTTTCAGCACACTGAAGTTTTTACTGGGCTGCTACCTTCTATATATTTTTCCTTCTCTTTTTTTCCCCTGAGTGTTTGGGCCCCAGGCCTCCTCTATTGCTCTGAAGACTGTAGTATTAACTTGTTCTTTGAATTTTCTGAGAAGCTCATCCCTAGCATTTTCTATAGCTTCAAAAACATTTTATCTTCACAACAAGCAGCACAGTAAGATGAAGGGGGCTTTTTTCTCACTTTACAGGAGACTTAAAGCAGGCAGAACACAGGCAGAAGGGGCCACTAGTTCTGAAGGCCATGGTATCTCCTCAGCATTTAAAATGGGAGCATGTGATCTTTTTGTGGCCAGCGGCATCAAAATTTGGTGTGTAAGAGAAAGCTTCCTGCTCCCAGTACCAGTGCCTTACTTCCGAGTAGCTGGCAACAGCAAGAGATCCTCTTGTAAGGCCACCTGTCTTTGGAAGACATGCAGAATATTTCTCATGCTCTCACAAGACAACTAAAAAAAAGAAAACTTTCTTAAAATTGAAGGAAGATGCTAATTAGTGGGTAGAGCAGAATTCAAATGTACATAAAACCCTTAAAGCAGAAGCATCCCTCCTGTTGCATTTTGATCTCAAAGATCAGTCCTCAAGAAAGAACTTGAGCCATCACAACCATCTGCCACATCAGCTCAGAAACGTGTTTCTGTTGAGTAAATGACATGTGCAGCAAATGACAGAACTGGGCCCAAAAGTGAGCGGACACAACACATTCTTGGAATACAAATCCATTGAGAGCCAGTGAATGCACATCAAATAAACTTTAGATATAATACTGCTGTCACAGTCCTTTTGCCAGATCTTGTGGAGAATGAAATATCTTGTGGAAGGCTATCATGACACACCTGCTTTGTGCTTATATTTCTCTCTATTTCTGCTACTGGCTACTATTGGGAACAGCTAGATAAATCTTTCCTCAAACTTGGTACAGCATGTTTTATGTCAAGCGCTAAATTAACAGAGGCAGGGAAGAAAGAGGGAAGAGAAGGAGATACACGCTGAGTTCTTCAACTTCCGAAGTTAGCTTAAAGGCTGATAGGAAACGTTAACTCCCAGGAAGCTTTGTGGTGCTAAGCTGCCCGTGAGGCTTCATGGCTGAGAGATTCCTCTGCAAAATCTTCCAGGGAAGGAGGTTGGTGTTAAATATGCTTAAAGTTTCCTTTTCATTCCTTTTATGTTCTTTTTTAACTCTGATTCTCTTTTTGTGATCAAGGACTTCGCTTTCCCTCTGGTAAAATTAAAAGCAACCTCCTGTTGTGTTAAAGCAAAAATTCTCCAGAAGCATCCCACCCAAATGTGGGGCACTAAGTACAAGCAGTCCTTTTAGATGACTACATGGAACGCACAAAGAACTGTTGTGCTTTTCCATTAAACTACACAGGTCAGCATGGATGTTAGTACTGTCAAGTACCAGGTTACGGGAAGGAGTTTTCCCTAGAGCATTACACAGTGCTTTCGACCATGAACTAGGCAGCAGAGGGACAGCCCATGACAGCAGGAACTGCCCAGAAGGTTACATTATCTCTGCAAATAGAGACTTCAGCTGATAGTGTTATTTTCCTTCCTAATATAATTCAGTCCATTTCTTTCCCATGATTACTTCCTTAATATTCTCAAAGAGCTAAGGACATGATATACCCTGCTTTTAAACCTGATTTTGCCCATAACCAGAAGCTACAGTAGACACTTTGCTTCCTATTTAACTTTGCTGTATAGCCAATGTCAGTATTTTGCTTGAAAAGTTTAGTTTTCAACACAATATATTTGTGAAAGTACTGTTTTTCAAAAGCAGAATAAGGAGAGCAATTTAACCAAAAGAATTTTTAATATTTTTTAAGACGGTGCAACACCACTGACTGAATTTCTGATCAGCTGTACAGTAAAAAAAAAAAAAAAAATTACTCTGCAAAACATCCATTGCTCTGTGAATTATCAAGTACAACAAGACTTACAAATGATTGCTAAAATGAAATCTTGGCCATGAAAATGCCCATCTTTCATGCAAGGGTAGAAACAGAAACTGTTTTTCAGTAAACATGGAGTTACCCAAAACAGCTGGAGGAAGATCAGGACTTTTCCTCCTGGCTCATTTGGCTCCTGGTCTACTCCTAGTAATTAGCAGAGCAATCACTTCAGGGCCCCGGAAGATACATTGGTGAACGCTAACAGCACTAGTACTCCAGCTCCCCTTACTGGGGTCTAATGCATCAAACATGCCTGGACCATTCTCCTGAACTGAAGCCAACCAGCTTGGAGTTGCCCAAGTCCATAGTACTAAACTAACTCTCTTCCCCTTCAAAAAGAGGATGGCTGAATCCAAACCACCGTGCAGGAATACTACCTGGCCTGTGCTGTCTCACGAGCGATGCCAAAGAGCTGCCTGGAAGACTGCAAATTAGTCCTGGCCAAATGCACAACAGGGACTGTTCTGACAATTCTAGAGCTGCGCTCCTGTGCCAGGAAACCTCTGATGCTCCTCAGCTCCCACGTACAGAAACAGCCTTAGCTGTTTCAGCTTCATTAACTCCTACAGGGAAAGCCAGGCCCCATTTATGGACACAAATGTACATTTAAAATGCACTCAGGTGATTGTTTCACCATCGTTTCTAAGCCAACTCAAGTATTTCCACTTTATATCCTCACCTGCTCATCTAGAGCTTTCTTTCAACCTGGCACTATATGGCATCAACCCCGACAGACGCCACAGTGCTAAGCCTCTCCAGGGTCCTTCCAGAGATGCCCCTTCATCCCTGCCTGATGGGACAGCCAGACTTTTCCCCTGGCAGGCAGGGCCAGCCCACCAGCTGCCTGCACAGTATATAGAGCATCCCACGTGGCCCTTACAGGCTTTGAGACTTTCCATCAAATTTGAGCACCAATAATATCAGCTTATTTGTGTTCTGAACGTTCTTACTTCTTCAGTTTAATTCAGTTAATTATTTCCATAAAGCTTTGATAAAGCATGTAAAAGGAGATTTAGAAAACAAAACTGTGTTGGATGCAATGCTGTCATTTAAATGCCTGGTTAGTTTAAGGAAGTTGATGTTTGTTTAAGGCCTTGGTAACATAAACATCTGCCACACTTCCAGGCATTTTACACGCAGATTTAGGATTGCTGATGGCATCCATTAAGAAAAATACATATTTATCTTCCTGCAACTGGAGTTATTCCTATAAACCTCTTTAAGATGAATTTTCACTGATACTGACCCACCTCAACCACTGCTTCCCTTCTCATCACCTTTCCACACCAAATTTCATTACCTTTTAGACACAGCAAATATTCAGATCAGTATAACGTAATACAAATTAAAGCACATGTTCACTTTGGATCACTTAGAGATAATTTCAAACTTAACAGCTCCCCAAGACTGTGCTTCCTCCTGTGCAGCTGCAGAGAGAACAGGTTTGGGTGGGTTTGTTTTATTTTGTTTTTATTTCTGGCTGATAGAAGATTTCAGTGGTGCAGCAAATCAAACATATTGTATGTGTCTGTTTCAGGTCCAGAGACTGGTCAGCAGCAGAAAGTAATCAGAGACAGGAATTAAGAGAATGATTTTGTGTCCCAGATCTGGGGAATGCCACAGGATTGCTAAGCAGTGTTTAGACAAGAGGCTGCTGGAAAGAAGCTTCTAGAAAAAAAACAAAACAAAAACCACAAAAAAATCAAAACACAACAACAACAAAACACAAACCTCCCATTTGCTATTTCTGGTTCATAACAGGTATTTTGGGATTAGTTTATGATGCAGAGAGGTGAATGCATTCTAGAACAGAAAGAATTAGAATTACAAAAGCAATTAGGCTGTTTGTGTAGTGGAAATAAAAGAAGGGAAAGGGATTAAGAAAGAAAGGAGAATTAACCAAACACAAGGATTTTCTAAGAGAGGAAATTTTACTTCAGAAATTATTTTGAATCTGATACACGGCGGTGACATTCTCAGTGCTGTTCTGCCCACCCAAAACCCTCTGCCTGCCCTGCAGCTGAGGCTGAGAGAGGGAGGAGGCACATCCCTTTTCCAGCTCCTGGACAGTAAAGAAACATGGAGTTAGTCTTTTACACCTCTTCCTTAAAGTATTAGAAACTGAAATGATCTTGTAGACTGAATTTTTAATTATTATGCATTTTGTTTCAGTAATAATACATAGAAGTCAGAGATGAAGCAATCTTCATCAGGTTGCATTGTCTCCCATGTACTGGGCAAATGTTTTTGGCAACATCGAAAAACAGAAGTTTACACAGTTTTGTGGTGTCTGACAACAGTGAGCCCTGAGTTACAGATACGAAACCAGTATTCAGTTGTACATCATTATCTGATTATTGGAATGCCAAATGCCACTTTGGTACATCTCAAAACATTAAGATCTCAGCCATATCACCTTAAAGGAATAACTATAAATCAGATGAGTTTTTCAGAATTCGATTATTCAGTTTACTTCTGTTTTAAATTACATCTGCCTATTTCTATAGCCACTTTTTTTCCAACCAACCTAACTTAAAAGCTCACCTTCAACTCTGGATTAATTCTTTCCCTGTGTCTTTTCTCTGCTTCCATCTTCTGTCACTCCCTTATGTATTGCATCATTCTCTTCTCCCTCTGTTTCGCTGCTCTCACCGTATTTTGACTTTGTTTTCCTAATTAATACAATTTTTCTTCCAACAATCTTATAATCCATTCCACTTCAATTTATTCTGTTGTTTTCCTATTACCTGCAAAGAAACCCCTGCTCCCAATCCTACTTTCTTAAAACACCCAGGAAATCAATATTTAATCAAACAGCTGCAGGACTTTTGTTTTAAATATCTGAAACCTCACCTGAGATGTGTCAGGGAATACGGTTTCCTTAAAATAAATTCTTAATCCTTTTTTCATTATGAAATTCAGTAGAGCTAAAAAAAGATTCATTACTTGCAAAATTATTTCTGTATTAAACCTATTAGAACAGCCCTGACAGAAAAGAATTTGCAATGGAGAACATAAATCATTCAGGTACTTGGAAAAGTCAGGTCGTTTGGAAGGTGCTAGATATCCAGTATTTTTGGTTTAAGGCCGTTTTACAGGACATTTTGTGACAGATACCTTTCGATGGAGGGTTCAAAGCCCCCCTCTCTCCTTAGTTACGTATTTCTCATCTCCTGACACGCTTGCACATCAGTTTGGGTGAAATACAACGCACAAGGAGCACAGGGAGACCCAGGTATCAGTTTGCCACTGCCAAGGCTGGTACGTGAAACAGGTCCTGTCATGGCTGCAAAACTGCCAGGTTTAATTAATTCTTTAAACCGGGGCAGAAAGGTATTCTAGCTGGTAAACTATGCAATTTCAGTTTTTTCCCTTCTTTGCATGGTGGGCTTACTTAAAGGAAGCAGAATGCTGCAATTCTGTTCCTAAACAAAAAAAAAATATATAATTGCTAGGTTTATTGATCCATCAAGGAAAATTCCCATAGAGAACAGAAAAATCAACTTTTTATTACATTTGCCATTTTTACAATTTACTCATATCACTGTGAGAGGAAATTCAAGCACAGTCACTTTTAAGTAATTGTTTCAACTCAGAACTTACTCCCTTACACACCCTATCCAACTGGCTGGCAAAGGGAGCACAAAGGAAGGGTTTGATTGCAGCTCTTCAGCCTTCTCATTCAGCAAACCGCGTTGGATGAGCACAGACCAAGCAAGACACTCCTGACGCCGCTCTGCGGATGAGAGGAGTCTCCTGCCCACCTGACCCAGTGTGCCTCACAGTGATTGTTTCTTCGTAAGGAGATTTAGGCAGTTTGCGTCAATCAAGGATTTAGCACAAGACATAAATGCCATCCCTTCTTAACATAAACAAACAGCTGCCAGCACCTCCCTTGATGAGCTAAGGGTGCATGGGCGGCTGGCAAAAATTATAAAAGTTAGTCATTTCTAGTGTATTCTCCCCTTTTAAAAATACTACCTAATCTTATTGTTTAATCATAGGACTTATTTTAAAGGTCCCCATTTTTCTGCAGTAGCAAAAAAATACTTAAAAATACTACAGAGGCAGATATAAATAAAGTGGGAATTCTTATAAATAATAATATTAAATGCCTAGAATCAGATAGAGAGTACAAAAATCATTAACAGAGTAAGCCTACGTAATCATTAAATATTTTTCCATTTCCAGGTGTCTAAATTAGCAAACAGAACTCAAATGATGAATTATTGTATAAGGCTTGATCCTTGCTCCATGGAATATATCTAGATCAGAACTACAGCAGAAATTAGCACTCACAAGTCACAAGCCTTCAAGCCTTGTCAGATCTTCTTTTTACTGTAAATTGAGTAATAATAAGTAAAAAATAAATCTTGAAATTAATTGTTTCAAATTGCAGTATCAACACAAAACATGCTTGAGTTTGCAAGCAACAGCTTCTGCTTTTTAAACCTGGCCACGTTCAATACATGCTTACAAATCAAAGGATTACCTAACGGAATTATGAATTACTTAAAAACTGGCCCAATCATTCCCACAATTAACTTTGTGAAATTACCATTAAATTAGTAGTTTGCCAGATACCCAGTAGAAGGCAAATGAGGAAACATCCCTGCCATGCAAATAATCTGTCACATTCGGTAGCAGGGCTGGAGGCCTTTCTCCTCCTCACTCCCACACTCTTCACCACCAGCACACGTGTGCAGTTTTTTTCCAGGTGAAAATGAAGTGGCCTAAATACACCTCACATACCATCTGATTTCCTCATAAAATAATTTAAGTAAGAGTACCTCTTCTTTGCCCTAGATTCTCCTTTCAATAAGCTGTTTGATAGCACCCCCCCCCCCCGCCCCCCCCCACCCCACCCCACCGGTGCCCAGTTAAATCAGTTGCAGTCACCCTTTTAGCGACAGTGCCAAAAGTTCCCTTCATGATGTCAGAAGCTTATTACAATTATAGCACCTCTTAGCACTTGAACTTTTGATCTGATTTTTTAAAAATAGCAAAGACTCCCAGATCAAAAGATCATTATTGAAAATAACAGTATTAATGCTATTTAATCAGCTCCAATTTCTTTTAACCTCTTGAACCAGAAGGCAGCATACCACATATTCTATTCTACATTTGGACCAACTCAGAATTCAAAGCTGTGCCTTTGAATATTTCATTCTGACACTGTTAAAATAGCAATTGGGGAAGCACACAAAGCCCCATACTAACATTTTGGGGTAAAGCTTGTCCATTCTAACTTCCTATGTTCTTCTGCTGAAAGGTTTTGGGAGTCAAATCTGACAGTTTCACCATGAGTTTCTTTCTGTGCCCCTGCAGAAGCAGGGATGGTAGGACGAGGCAAACTGCCTCACAGGCTCAGCACCTATTCTTCACTCTGTGGCTTCCTTAAAGACCTTGCTTTTCTGGAAAACCACTGTCAACAGTATTTAATTATAGTCTAAGGATGTCTTCAGAAACTTTCAAAACTCTAGGTCCTGCTCACAGGGTAATATTGCAGGGTTTTTTGGACAAGATTAAAATCAAATGTATTTCTTTTGAAAGCAGGGTCCTTTTGAAAGCATGTACGAAGTTTCTGAAAACAAAACAGATGCTGTGACTTTGTAGAACAATTTTGTCAACACATCATCTGATTATCTTTTCATTTTTTTTCCCCTCAAAGTGAAAGGGGTATAAGCCCACTTCTACCCAGGAAAACATAATGTCATAAACATACCACAGAGATTTAAAAATGAAATGGCAATCGCTGGAGCAGTTCTTGTCCTCACCTATGCTTGCACAATCCTAATTAACAGTGGGCAGAATCTGGCCTGCTGTGCAAACCCCATCTAATCCCCACACTGTAGTCTGCCATGCCAGAAGGTTATTCCTTGAAACACTCTCCAGTAAGCCGGATAATTCTAGAAATGACATTTCAATGCCACTGAATCAGTTTGCCTAGTGCTACGATTTAATTTCTAAGCCTCTTCCACTTCACTGTACTTTTATTACAACATAGAAATGGTGACAGTGATACTGCTTTTGAGAAAGAAATGAAAACCAACAATGGCTATTTTGGCCTGCAGTTTGGGACACTCATTTGGAAGTAAATCAAGTGTTTACAAAGATAGCATCGTCCCTCATTTGTTGCATACCTACAAGGTATATCACAGATTATAAATTGAAGCAGAACATTTAGAAAGAGACTCTCGGAGAGCCAGAGTACCATCTAATGTGTAAGACAAAAAGATCAAACCGATTTGTTTAGTGTCTTAGGACTGCATTAAAAATGAGACGCTGGAGCAGTGAGAGCACAGCAGCTGGTTTTAGAATATTATCTCCTGGCTCCCAGAAAAAGGGCCTATGACAGCAGGAGTGCACAAGGAGCAGCGATGGACTGAGCATCCCAGAGGCCTACGGAGCAGAGCTGGGGAAAGTTTATATTAGGTCACGTCATTGTCCCAAGGCTGATGGCTCAAGGCCATTATGCACCTCCTCGCCTGAGCTGCACTTACAGCTCATTATCTGTAACCCTGGTTTTAAGGCTGGGGGTTTAGCATAGGAAACTAAGCTTTATGATATAAATAAAACCAGATCCTGCAAACAAATAGGTCTCTACTAAATGGAAATCAGTTTTATAAATATTTCCAAGTTCAACCCCTTGCTATGCTGATGCTATAATCTATGTGGAATAAGGGGCAATCTGCAACAGTGCTCTCTGGGGACAAGTACTCCAAATTCAGTCTCCAATTTCTCATTTATGCCATGTAGGAATTAAAACAGGGCAAGCTTCTGCACCAGGTCTATGATTTCGTGCTCTTCGGCAGATTGCCTTTATCAGCTCCATGTTCACATCCAGCTGCCTACGCAGGCAAGGAAGAGCTCGCCCAGCTGTGCTTGCTATTTCTTCACAGCTCTGGAAAATGGGCAGCTCACAGCAGGGATGAAAGGAGACGCTGCTCTGCCTGATGTCAAAGCTAGGAACACTGTATTATGCAGATAAATACACCTATACTTTTCAGGACATTCCTGCCCTCATGACATAAGGGACATGAGTGACATGACATATCTCTTTATTTGCAGATACCTCTCCTCAGAACAACTGAGTACCATTTAAAGACCACTCACTTTTTTACAGCTCATTTTCCAGTTTCACGCAATTTCTTCACCTGTTGTCTCTTGCCTTGTGTATCTTTGGTAAAACTAATTTTTAACTCTGCCGGTTATGAGACTACTGATTTGTTTATTTTTTTAATTAGCAAAGCAGTAACACAAAAATCTTGAAAAAACACAGTATAGCAGCATAAGGAAATTTGTATCTGCTCCATAGCACTCTATACTCCTTTACACTTCCTTGAAGCCAAATTTAGTAAGAAAAATTAGAAGACTATTGAGTCAACTAAAGATTTAAGTATGTGGTTTTCTTCAAGTCAAACAGATATCTGAACAAATACTTAGGCATATGTGCAACAAAACAGATTCTGATAAGTATCTAATTGTTTAATCTTCACCACAATTCTTTTTTTAAAAGTGGTCTCAGTAAATAAATTCCAGTTCACTGCAACAGAATTTCCTAAGTTTGGCTATAATAACACCAATGCAGTTTTATACACCAAGAACCACAAAAGAACACCAAACCTCAAGTGTAACACTGACACAGAAACACTAAAAGACTCAGCGTGCACCTCACCACATGGTATAGCCGACCATCTGTCTGTAAAAGACCTGGGGACATAGGGTGGGGAAGGGGGGGGTGTTTCCTGTACCATCAACTGGCAACTGATAATGTTACATCATAAAACACTTCAGCCAACTATAAATATCTCTGAAGGTCACCAAAATCTATAGAAAGGGGTCAGGTCAGTGAAGGCTGTGTACAATAGAATAAGAAAATACTTCAGAGCAGAGAAAGAAACGGGCTTCAAGAAGGTCATTGTGGTGGAGGAGGCAAAGCTGCTTTATATAGAGGAACTCAAGGATGATGTTTCATCCTTGGGATTTTAATACAACTACTTTAATATTTTTTTATTAGACGTACAATTCAAACTATGCACATTTACTAAAGAAAATTTAAAACACATGGTCTTCCTATAATCAAATTAGAATTCATCTTGAAACTGGGACAATACAAAATATGGAAGGATCAAAACATCAAGTGCTGCCAGCCGCATAAACTCACTTTATGGCAGGACTTTGTAGAAGGTAGGAGAAAAGAACAGATTAAGGATTTGATCCTGCACCTCCCAGCACAGGCCAGGAAGAGGCCCCAGAGGCTCCCTGCCCACAGCCACAGCCAGCCCGGGCACTGTCAATGCCATCAGGGAAGCACTGTTTAGATTCCTCAAGCATACAGAAAACTGCAATTAAGACATCTCTCTTGGAAAACTTAGGACCTGAAAAATACGACTTTAGACTTTCCAAACCAGTTTTCATCAGCTCAGTGCTGCTCAGCCCATGCCATATCAACACGGACACTTCATTTCAGCATGCCTTTTTGCTCTGAAATGCATTTGACAGGTTCATCTTCTCTCATGTCAAAATACATGTAAAAGAGAAAATTGGAAGCCTAACACAAAATAGGCATTAAATGACATCCCAAACTATAGTTTTTAAAAGGGCTGAAATCTTCCTGGCACAGTATAAAAGACACTATGGAATGTTTAAAGCCTAGCATAATCCTAATATTTATTATACAGCAATTTTAGATTGAATTATCCCAACCTTGAAAAAAGCGTAACTCAGAGACAGTGCTAGAGAACTGACCTGCACAATCTCCCACCACAACAGGCAGTGCCAACTGCATTTGGGCACAGCTACACTGAGCTGCACACATTCAGCGTAAGGCACAAGGGGAGTACCACTGCACTGCACTTGGCTGAATTCCATGCTGCCCCCCTTGACTAACTTCTGGAGTTACTGGCATTCCAGGCCATTTAAACTGGATCCACATCCAGCTGTGCCAGGCAGGTGAGGCCTGTGCCAAGGTACCGCATGCTCATGAAGGGCAGGAAGCACCAGATCCAGGAAAGGATCTGGCAAGGGTAGAGTCCAAAGCCAGAGATTCAATCCTGAAAGCTCTTTCCTGCAAGGCTCTAAAATTTCTTATGGGAAAAGCATCTTACTCTTGAAACAAACAAAAGCTCAGCTCCCAGCGTTGAGATCCCAGAATATCTCCACTCGTTTCCCTGCCAGACTTCATCTGGCAGCTTCAGACCATGCACAAACAGGAGCAAGCTGCTGCAACAAAACACGTGAAAGACTGAGACCCAAATAAGTAAGAAGTTCAAAGAATAAAAATAATGAACATGTAGCTCTATGAAAAGTAGGGAAGATCAGCAGATTTCAAGCACCTGGTCTCCCAGACCGAAAAGCCAGAAAGCACGGGTGAAGATCATGTTATATCACTCCCAGTTAGAGCTTCTCAAATAATTATTTTTTGGGAACGGGCCAAATCAGTATCTTATAACATTATGCAATGGCTTGTACAAACCTAGGAATACACCAAAATTACTTTTTTCAGTTTACTTTTACTGAAATGCAAGTACAAAATTAATCTTTTGGGGTTAAAAAAATCAGTATTTTAAAAATTGATGTCTAATCCAGGACTTGGTTTTAAGAAACGTCTGAAGTAAGAGTGTTATGTTACATGTACAATCCCTCATCAGAAACTTAAGAGTTATTTGGGCCCAGGTAATGAACTGTGTCATGAATTCATTGATAATTTATTTCCCCTCAGTAACAGTTAAACGTATCTGTCATCGGCCAGACTGCTGAGATTTCAGTTTCAGCTTCCATACTACATACTCATTACCACAGTTAATATTAATTGGTAATCAAAGAGAAAAGCACCTGAAGCAAAGGAACAAGACAGAAATAACCTCTTTATTCCCACAAGGCAAGAACTGAGACATGATAATAGGGCGGTATGTTTACAATTTATTTTTACCCTGTACATAATAAAAGACTTCACCCACCAGAGTGAACAGACATTTTTCATCAGCACTTTTGTTTTTCAAATTGAAGTTTTTTATTATAAGCAAAATTGCATTAAGCATGCAAAATGACTTATTCAGTGATTTGCATAAACATCTTCCATGGCGTGCACAAAACTTGACAGCTGTGATTTGCTCTACCCATGCATAAATAACAACAAAATTGGCCCAAAGACTTTTACTTCCCATTTTAAATGTGAAGTCTAACAAGGTAAATATAAAGGTTATAACTTCCAGGAATACAGAAAAACACTTAGCCCAGACATAGTAAGAAAACACTAGAAAAGAAAATAGGGCAAAAAATGTTAATAAAGTTATTGAATTCCTGATTCTCAGGAGATTTATATTCTATTGACCACAATGCTGAATGGGACATAAATATAGTTAAAAGAGCTAAATTAATAAAAATATTCTTTACCATTTAAAAGAAATATCTAAGTGCTTTGAGAACTCGGTATTTCAAATATCCAATATTTGGCTATTCAGAGAATACCCAAATATTTCAAATCTTTAAAATAAATTAAAAATTAAAAGAATGTAGAAGTTTCTAGAACTTTGGTTAATCTATTCTACATTTAAACTTTAAGATATTTTAGAAGTCTACAAAGAGTAGCCACTAGCCAGAATTTGCTGAATTTTTATTATTTGTTTCTTTCTATAACCATTTTAAGCTATCAACATGTGTGTAAAATAATTTATTTAGTCTAGGTGACTACTCTGTGCCAATGGAAAGGCAGATCCGTTGTCTAAGGGGATTATTTTCTTCATATTTAACCAAGATTTAGAAGGTGAGAGGGCACGGAAGAGAAGGACTTGCATGACCTTTGCCTTCTTGCACTATCCTGTCTAGACCATTTAAATGCTTGAGTCAAAGTATCCTCTTTAAACAGTACAGGCTTTATTTAGACAATAAGCTGCTCAAGCTAGACAGGTTTATTATTTGCCTTCAGCATGATATGCACACTGGTTACAGCTGAAAATCAAAAGTACTTTTGAAGTAAGATCTATCAAAACAATACTGTAACATAAATATAAAAGTCAAAATTGAACCATAAAGTGAAAATCATTCAGTACTAAATCTTAAATATTTAGAAGGAAATAAGTAAAGATAATTAAAAAAAAATAATCTTAACAGATATCTAACCAGCAAAATATATATTTGCTTCCTATCCCATGGAAATAACTAAAAATTCTGCAAATTTATCAGATTTAAAGGTTAACCATCCTCATTCTGATTTTTCCTTCATTTTTATTTACAGCTTTTACAAAATGACTTAGCTATTTTAATTACTTCTTTTAACTTGTGAAAGTATAAATCAGGACAGCTTTTGGACAGCAGTCTCTCAAACTTTTAAATATTTACTTAGCTAGTTGCTTAATCGGAAGGAAGCAGAAATTATGTTACCAACTTTACGCCAAAAAAAGTTTAACATAATTTGGAGTTAAGCACAATACGGCCCTGACACTAGTTTGCTGCCTTGTACCGGAAGGCATATAGCGTAGCAGAGGAAAAGAGCCTTGAGGCATTAGTGTAATCCACCAAGGTTAAAGTGGGAAAGCTAGAATGATTTAATACATTTTAAGCATTTTAAGCCCATAGTACAGTAAATGGTCCGTTGCTAGGAAGCAATCCTGACTAAAAATACAGCTCTTCTTAATATGCTGGCTTGGTGTCTAAAACATGCCAGAAACGGGTCTCTGAACTCACTGAAGGTGAGACCTCCTGTCCTTGAATAGAGACCCCAATTCACATTCACGAACGTCAGAACCTGAAGTGCTTCTAAACCTGGAGGTTATGTCTGACCAGGAAAAAGCAAGCTGAAATGATGGATGATCTTTACTAACAACTTGTCAGGAGTGTCCACACTGGGGGAACCATGGCAATAACTAACATCGCTTCAAAATTAGCAGATTTAAAGTTCTGATCCCCCACTCCAACCATGGATTGGCCACCCATGAAGGAAGAACTTCCCACCAGACACCTGAGACCCCCGGGACTGGCTGACTGCCTGGGGGCTTCCCTGAGGGGAACTGAGGGATGCGCTAAGCAGTCCCAAACCCCACCCTACATGCTATGATAAATTCCCATAAATAACCAGCATTTGCCCTGCTCCATGAAAACAAAAGCATTTGACTACCCTAATTTACAGCTGTAAACAGATGAAGCAATGCTTACTCATGCAAATTAAAAATTAAAACCCTCAGAAACAGAAAGCAGAATTTGGCAGTAAAAATGATGAGGAGTTCCAACCATTTAGCTAAAGAACTGACCAGTTCTCAAGTAATACTGGACCAGTAAGTTCAGTACCATTAGGGAACACAGTATGCCAGAACATGGCCTGCGAGGGATGAAAGTGCCGTGAATAACTTGGAAAATGGGAACTGAGCCCTTAGAGGAGGCTCTGGGTGAAGTTGCAGTTGTTACACTTTGTGCAAAAGATCCACTTACTCTCATTTTAGATAATTAAAAATATATTATTGGAAGAATAAAATAAATAACCCTAAGCATAGAATTGCAAAGGCATCACGAATTACTGTAAACAACTTGCAGACTTTGATCACAAAGTATTACACCTGTCTAATTTACAGTAAATCTTTACTGAATGCATTATTTAAGTAAATTGTTTCCAGTAGCTACATATTTTCTACATTGAGACAAGTAGAAATTGGTAACGGCCTTGAAAGAGCCAGTAAATAGTGTAGAGTAATTTTTTTTAATTACTAGATACATTTCCTATTAATAATTACTTTGTAATTCAACTTTATTTTTTGTCTTTTCACTCTACAGTCCTTTCTCCTTTCTAGGTGGTTTCCTGCTAGAAAGACCGATAGATAGGTTGGTTTTCACTCCAAAAAAAGGACTTCATTTACTTTACTACTGTAACCCAAGCAGCTGCAGCTCAATAGGCAGTTAAGGTGGAAAAGTTCAGACCTTTGGAATACTTTTTTTTTTTTTTTTTTTTTTTCCCCACCTTAAATTAATTTATAATGGGAATCATTCACTGTCTCAAAGAGTGTGGGATCAGATCAAGGTCTTGTTGTCTTTCTGAGTCTTAAAAGTTAAGCCCTGACTCTAAACACTTTCTATTCTCCTTGAATTCTTTTCTGACTATGCTGGATGATGCAGAAGAGAGCTGGAATGCATCTGATGGCTTTGTAAGGCCCCAGCTCACAAACGGGCCTACTCCTTGTATGAGAAATGGCCCACCACAGATGCTAGCGGTTAGCTCAAGCCAGTTCAAAATAAAATTGCATTCCTGAATGTCCTTTACCCTTTATGTCTTTGCTTTCATGGGCAGTCTCATTTTTCAGATTTTCAACAGGTTTATTATTTTTGCCTTAAACTCTTTTCCTTCTGCCTCAAATAGAGAAGAGCCTGACCACTCTCCTGAATGGGAACCAAGTTTGTCCCCATCCAAAGAGTAGATGAAAGTCTCTGTTATGTCCATAAACATTACATTTGGAGTCACACGCTTACCTGTTAGTAAACAGACCTTTGCGTCAGTGAGGTATAAAACTCTCCCTTTCCTCTACAATGCACACTTGGCATCTTTAGGGAGGAATCTTTTCTCTTTGGACTTTACATTCTCGGTCATTCTGCACATTATAGCCACACAAGATGTGAACATATATAACTAGGCTAATTTTTGTGTTAGCTTGATACAAATTCACAGCCGATATCCGAAATAATAGAAATCACTCATTTTGAAAGCACAATGGTTTTGAATGGTTTTTCCTCAACCTCCTCCTTTCAGTCAGGCACACTCATACAAGAAAAATCCTCTGAGAATGCATGCATTAAGTAGTTAATTATGGGCACATGCCCATAAGTCTGGTTTTAAAAGACCCTGATTTCAGTGAGAAACACTAAAGCAGTTTTAGCTGTCTAGACATGAGGACTTATCTACAGATTTTTACTAAATACACAGTTTGGCAAGTCTCAACACTTTCAACCTAAACTACAATTTTAACAGTGCCATTAGGTCTCTTATTAATGATTGATGGGCACCAAAACATAACATACTTCAGAGGTATTTTACCCTTTGTTTCCAAATATGTTTCACATTATTACCATTGTTAAAATTTATCTCCTCCTATGTAAATTACACCTGAAATAACTGCAGAAAGTTAACTTCCCTCTTTTTCACTCTATAATAAGATTTGGCCTTGAACCTTCAGTAGTTCAATTTTCTATGCAGATTTAGAACTGTAATACCATTCAATTGTAGCAACAATACAATGGTTAACCTAACTATCCAACAGCTATAAAACCACACTTCTAAAACCCACCAGTAAGACACTAGCACATTACAATATATCAAGAATAAATCAGCTACGAGTACTTTAAGAAGAGCCTGAGATCAAAAATAATCATACAACATTATAATTAACTAATCTGGAATGCCTGAGTTATTGCTAAAGAGGTTTTTCATTCCTTTTCCTTAAAAATGCAATATTTACAACAGAGTTTACGCCGTCACTAGGAGAACACCAGATATCAGAGCCAATGCATTCATTACTCATGACGTAACTGGCAGCATGAGGAGTTCCTTGAAAACTGTATACTACAAAAATACAGTAGTTTCCATTAGTGTGGGAACATACCACATTTCTCATAGGATTCAAAGTATTTCCCTTAGCAACAATAAATCTACAGAAAAAGATACAAGACAGTAGTTAAAAGCATTGGCTGCAAGTGAAAAGAAGTCCTTAATTCACTATCATGAGGTAGTCTAGCAGTGTTTAACTTGTGAACATGCAAAAATTACTCTAGTTTAATAGTTTAGACCAACTGGGTTTTGGATTTCAACATAATTGATTTATTTAATATTTTTTAAAGGAGGACATGTGCACATTTTCAGAATTTATTTTAGTTACAAACATGATTTCAAAGGAAAGTACTTCGAAAACAATCCAGATACTTTGTCCTTTGGAAGAGGTCACCTACAAAATGTCTCTTAAAATAATCTCTCTCCAAGCCACCAGGACATTAAGGGAAATTTACAGGAAAGGCTGCAATTGCAAAGCCACTTCTTCAAGTGTTTGAATCACCCATAAAAATAGTTCAAATTAAAACCCACATGCTTACTTGGATCTGATCACTTAGCATGTTGTTTTCCCACTAGCAGTTCAGATTTAGAAAGGTACCAGTGCCTCATTTACCCATCAATATGTGAAACTTTCTCTGTGACCACTGAACTGGTCATGCATGTAAAACAGTGCGCAGATAGCCCCATCAGTGCGGTGGTGTAAGGCCATATTACCTGGGCAACACTGTCAGACATACCAAAGTTGGGAAGTATTGGAAAAAAAACAGTGATTAAGGGAGGGCTGTTTATTTGGGTCAGAATGAGGGTGGGAAAGGAGAAGACCTGGGGAGAAGAGAAGGGAAAATCAGGGCTGTCAGATTGATGCAGTGACTGATGGTCTTTGAGGGTGCTTATCAAGCAGCCCCAGACCTGTAGGTCAGGTCCTCCCACGGACAGCTTAGAACTCATGGTGCTGGGTAAAACAGCCATGCTGGTAAGCATGGGGACTGGATTTGCTTCAGACAGAGAAATATCCCCCCTCCTCACACCAACCTCCCTCCAGTCATGCACACCGGCTGAACAGTCCACTTGGGTTTCCTTCCATATCCTGCAGACCAGCACAGCCTGGCCACCCTACTTGGGTGACAGACACAGGGACTGCAGCCCAAGGGGTGCTACTAGATTGCTGGATTGCTGGAATTGCTGATATAAAATACATTTCCCATGGGTTCTGGAAAGGTGGGACTTTGGTTTTATTTATTTGAAAAGACTGCCAGTGCAACAGCATACAGTGGTGACTGACTGATCACGTGAGATCATCTGATGGAGAAAGACCCAGTAACACATGCATTCCTGTGCAGCCCACATTCCCAGCCATCCATAACACAGGTAAAAAGACTGAAATGCCAGCTCTGGTGACAGTGTAGAAAGATGTGTGACTGATTTTATCTTACTTATCAGAATTATAGCATAATTATACCTAGCATTGCCCTTGCACAGTTACACAGCACACAGAGGTTACATCAGGGTAGATTTACTGACTTCAATCAAACATTCAGAGATAATTTCTTACCCTTATATGATACCATTAAGCATGTGACAGAGCTGACAACACTTGAAATTATACTTGAAGAGTACAGTTTGTTCAGAAGAAAGTTGGAAAGTCACTTAAAAGATTTTGCTCTATTTTTGTGTCATTTTGCCAGGAACTAAAGAACACCGCTCCATTCTGCCCTGTCCCCTCTCCTGCCACGCTGTTGGCTGTAGCGCTGGGAACACTTTGAAATTTCTGGCTATCCAACACTTTTCAACTTATTCTTTATGTCAAAGCTCATAGAAGAACTCAATTAAGTTTATGAGCTTTTGTAAGTGACCTTGCAGAGCCCAGTTGTCAGCGTTGAAACAGCTAGCATACAGCTTGTTTAATTTCTGTTTACAATGGGAAAAATCTAACACAAGTCTCCATGATATATCAAGAAACATTTTACAATTAAATGACCCAAGAATTTGTCATAACCCTTAAAATGAAAACTACCTAAGTGAAACTAATTATATACATTAGTATTATATTAATACTACATTAATATCACATTAGTAATTTTTAACAGTTGAAAACATATTTTCATTTTTTACAAATTTTTTACATAATTTACAAAAATTATATGTTTTGTATTTTTCCCAAAAGAATACAATTTATCAGTTGCTGAATTGCAAAGCTGCTTTAACTGGCAAAGGGTGATTATATTTCTTCTTCCTCTACAAAAATCTGGTCCTGAAAATATGTTATTTTAAGAGGAAATGAATGAATGTTCTATAGTTATATTTTGCCTTGTTAGCTTTATTCTCTATTAATAATGCCTCCAAAGATTATCACTGTGTATTCATGCCTTCCAAGTATGGTATTCCATGCATTTACGCACACCAAGTACTACATAGTCCTGTTTTATCACTGTTCAGAAAGAGACTAGGTCATTAAATAAAACCTCAATTTCCTTACAATAAAATGTATAGTAAAAGTTAGAAAAAAGTGCACTCTTTCCTAAGAGAAAGAGATCAGAACCAAAAAGTTACTTGTCTGGTCTGTGAGAAATGTCATGGTATATGACCAACTACTGAGTCTGTAAAACAAGCTTTTCATGAGAAGAAGCGACAAGTTCTTGAACCTGGGGGTTGTATCGTGGTGCTTCTGCTGCATATTCATCTGTCTGCATTAAAGCAGAGTGCATCAACTGGCACTCTAATATCTGACAACTAACGAAGGCCAGAATTATGCCAAGGCATACCAGTAACGTTCCATTTTCACCAATAGGCAGGAACAGCTCTAGGACTGGAATGAGATGATGGTTTATAAAGATGAAGCAGTTTTTCTGACCTGCCTTCTAGTAAGAAATAAATTAAGAGGTAGGTATCAACAGCTGAGACAACGTTGCTTTGATTTCCCTGTTCCTTTTGTGCTTTTGGGATTTCGTTCTGGTTTTCCTGATGCCTTTAGACATTCTTGCATCTTTAGGGATGAACTTCAAGGACAACTGAATGTCCCTTAGTAGTGAATGGCCCTTGTTAGCCAAAGAAAGAGTAAGCTAAAACTTCTGACACTTACAGTTTAACAGCAGGAAACCACACTGAGAAGTGCAGCAATAAAACAAAAAGTCTGTAAAATAATATATTGCATATTAGTGCACTCAAAGGACCCAACACAGCTACACACCCTTTTTTTTAATAACAGCATCCTCTCTTAGTCTTGGAGAGATTGTGTTCCTTAAATGCATCTCTCTTAAATTGTTAACTAGTCTTATTTCAAGAAGTAACATTTAATATTATTTGAAAATATTCTTCTTATTCAGAATAAGAGTACCTAGTGTACTAAACAGTGCTTTATGTCTTTCATGACCTTCTCTTTTGATTATTGTCTCCTATGGTGCATATGAATTCTTTATTCAACACAGGGTACATATAGAGGGAAATCTGATAGTAAAACCTCAAAATGACTGGAAGACTCAAGGGAAACCTTATTAAAAAAATGCAATTCAGTCTTTGCCACAGGGCAGATTTCAAATAGGAAGCAAGTCTTCCAGTGGAAGAAAAAGCCCCAAACCTGCAAGTGTTTAACACAGATGAGCCCTGCAATAAAGTAATTCACACCTGAAGAATATGGTGCTGGTTTGGAATGTTGAATATGCAAACACTGAGGTGTTACTTGCAAAGCACCTCCTATTATTTTCTAAAAATTCTGAATATAACAAGGTATTATTATAGTAACGATCAAAGTTCCTGTTGAAGCCTACCAAATTCAATTTACTTAATAAATTTCTCCCAGAGTTGGTTATGAATATTTTGCATTCAAGAAACAGGTTCTACAATGTGGCAGAAGTCTCAGAGCGGAATGTGCCCTGAAGAGTGGCCAGGACACGCTGCAATGAGCAAACAGCATTTGTCCTGGAAACAGGGCACAAATTCAATATGCTGGATGTATCCAAGAGAACTGAATCTATCATAGTAGCCATATACTTATTTACTGATGCAAAAATGACGCAAAGGAAATTAAGAAGCAGAGACAGCAGGGAGTCAGACCTAAAGGCAATCCCTTAGGCCTCTGCTGAGAAGGCATCACTGACAGGCTCTAGGCACAGGTCTGGATTTTTCAGTTCTTGAAACCTAAAGCTTTTACAGCTGTATTTTCTTCTTTGCTGTTTTTTCAGGGCGAATTATTTTGAATCCCTAACGTCTTTTGAATTTCTTCTTTCATTACCATAATATTTTCACTTGTGATTAAAAGCATTTAGAAATCACATACAATGGAAGAGAGAAATGTTTATTGCCACTGCATTTCTTGGGAACATAATATGCTTCCACATATGTAACTTCTTCACATGTTATTTGTACATCTATTTTTTTCTGTTTGATATACCTTTGCATATCATTGTACAAATTTATCTAGTCTAGTAATCAAATGTTATATTCTGTGTTAACAAGTGATTGTGCTGTTTTCATTCTATAGAAGATGTCTTACACCTCAAGAAGCAACAAATAACACTTCCTAGTAACTAGGTAAGTATATTCTTGATGATCATTCAGAGAGAGTATGGTAACTGTTGCTTTTTTTTTTATTGTGGTAATTTTTAGCATAGTTCTATCTACGACAATAAATAATAAAAATGCATACTTAACTTAGTTTAGTTTTCTGCAGAGTACTACATTCAGGTTGACTCTAAATACCCAAAACTAATTTCCACATGGGAAATCCTGTTCTTGGCTTCCTTCAAGAACAGGCTACCTAATGCATATGGAACTTAGGAAGGCTTTCAGTGTAATCAGTAGCCCTTAAGAACTTGGTATAAAATACTTAATGGCTAGACACAAATATTTTCTTATGAATGAGTATAAACAGACCAGTTTGAGCATATAAATACTAAATTTCCATGAAATTCTGATCAACTGTATCCAAAGCTTATTGACTAAAATACGGACACATTTATTCAATATTTCTGATGACCCTTTCTTACTGTACGCATAATTTTTGTTCAGCATTACACATTACTTGAAGGACAGTACAACAATAGTATACAATAATTGCAGGACATTACAAAATCTATACACAAGCAGATCTCCAGCTGAAATTGAGTAACTGTGAGGAGCACAAGTATTTTTAAAAGGGAGCAAGATGAATCCGAACAGAAAATTATACAGCCTTAACCTACAGAGCTACTATGTTCAACACAACTTTTCTGTATCATCTAGAACATTAATCAAACACGAAAAGGTTAAAAATTCCCCATCATTCTTAGTTTTTACAGAGTCTTCCTATGTATGGTCTCAGTCCACCAGCTGATCTTTTTTCTCCCTTTCTATTTCCCTTGGCTACTGTATTTTTTTGAATAATTCTCCCAATAATGCACTGATGATTTGAGTAAAGAACTCATAAATGCTTATGCAGTTACATGTTTAAATTTGTCATGCATCACTGGAAAACTAAACCATTTACACTTTATACACTCTGGGCCCATTTATGCCTCTAGAAATGCAAGATATATCTGGCAATATGTCATAAATGGCAACCTCAGTCAGCTTTAATCTTTGCAATTCAAATACAGGAAAATCACATCACAGATTTATATCGCCAGCTTCTTCAATTTCAGTAGTGGCAAAAAAACTTAGAAAAGAAAAAGGGAAATAACAGCAGTAATAACTAACCCACCGAAATATACGACTGGTATTCCTGTATCCAGATGAAAATGTCAAAGGCCAGTACAAACATTACTGTGAAAAACAAGCATAATTTCCTTTCATTCCCAGATTCTTCTGTAATTTCACCTTCTACTTTACCTCAGACAACATTACCTTCAAAGTCAGGTTTGTATTTTTTCCTACACTCTCCTCTATCCCAGAATAAACTGAAGGTCTCTAAAAATTTCTCTTCGTCAAGACAGTTCAAGGCAGCTCAAATCGATTGTGACTGGGTCAGCTGGTAACTTCTGCCTTTTTATTAACTCTTGATAGTGGAAAAAAACCCTAAAGTTTACATCTTAAGAAGGGGAAACCTCATTCCTCTTACCTTCCCTGTTACATGTGCGTGGATACAAAAGCCTGTAGAGATTAGAAGTAGCAATTAGGCATCTGTGGTAAGGCTTATGTATGCTACTACACACTATTAAGAAAAAACACCATAGGAAAGTGAACTTCTCATTACAGTATGAAGTCAGTCAACAACTTTCTACCTTTAACATGAATTATCCTCCAGCTTCTTTAAAATTGCTGCCTGGTAGTTAATGAACTCAGCACACTGCACATAAAGATGAAGTGCTAAAATTAATTATAGGTTCCAATTTGGAATGTTTGTTCAAATATGACTGCTTAATGTTAAAGATCAAGTAATCTGCCTGAGTCAAGCAGTGTTATCAACAGGGGTTATCACCCAGATCCAGCCCAGCCTCCCAGTACCAGCAGACTGATACCTTGCATATGCAGGCTACTACTGCCTACAGAAACTGCCATCAGTGCAACTCTGTTTGCTGGTACAGCCCAGCTGCTTTAAGGATGTGAGCAGAATCCTGGTTCCCCTGGCTCAAGGGAAAACCTTCAGAAATTTCAAGGGAAGGAAGACCTCTAGCTTACAGCAGACTACTTTTAACTTCTGCATGCCCTGATGTCCTTTTTGCTGATTGGATTATGCATGTATCTCAAACCCAAATCAGTGGGAATTACACTGATAAATAAGGACAAGAAAAACCAGAGGAGAGGATAATATGTAATTAAACTTTTTGCCTTTTGTTTCCTGGTGCTTTGAATCCCCTGAACTTTCTGTAGCACACCACTTGAGTCCTGTGCAAGCAAAGGAAGACAATCTGGCAGCTGCAGGAGCTTTCCCACAGGTTTGCCTCTGAAGGATGGAGGCAACCCAGGCCTGCCTCTATTAACAGGAAAAAAACTGGGCTGCCAGTGGAGAGAGCCAAAGTCCTCATCAGAACTTCACTGAGGAAGCTTGCTCTATCACCAAAGAATGCTCAGAGCTCTCTGCAATAGAAACTGAGGACTTGATAACAACCAGAAAGAAAGCAAATGGCACTGTCATTTCAGTCCGTGATTACTGGACAGAAGGAGTACCACATTAACACATTACTTATGCCACGACAGAATCAAAACAGCATCCTGCTGATTTACTGAAAAGAAATATAACAAACATGAGATTTTTTTCTTTTTGTTTTGTTGGTTGGTTATGGGGATTTTTGCCAATAATGGTGTGTTTCAGCCAAAAATATCTACAGCTGTTTCAGCTATGTCGGTCTTTAAATGTCAAAAGCCATGATTTATCGAAGGATGAAGTCCTCCATGCAAACCAGGGTTGCGTAATCAATTGTTTCTTGTGCCATAGACTACTCCCATTACTGCATGGATGCATCTTTAAGCCCACAGGGATACTGCTGCAGTCAGCAGTTCTCAACTTACACCTTCCATCAGATCCTTGTCTACCCTCTTTCAATAACATCTTAAAAAAGCCCTATAAAATGCACAATATCTTTATTATTGTTCCACAGGTAGGTGACATTTCCATCTTTAGTATTTCCTGACTAAATCCACTTTCACAGTCTCTTCACAAGATCGATACTAATCCAAACCAGAGTAATAGCATGCCTGTAAATAGCAAGTGCTTCTATCTAAGCTTTCCTCTCATCCACGTACCCCGAGAACCTGAAACAAAAAGAACTCATCCGAGGGGACCTTTTGTCCCCTCTGTTAGAAACACAGCGAATTTCATTTGTATTATCATTATCGTCAATATTTCAGGGTAAACCCATGCTCAGATAATTTTCCAATTATTTTGAAGCTTTTTCCACTGTCTATTCTTCAAATTACTTGTTTAATTTCCTATTTTCAAGTTGACCCCAAATGCAGACACAAAAATAGAACTCAATGTAACCACACCATCCTCTTGGTGTTTCTGCATTTGTTTAATCCTTCCTTTCCAATACTATCACATCTCTTAAGATTCAAAGCTCTAGTTTGTCTTTCCCTTTATCTCCCTTTTCTCCCTTATAATTGTATCTTCTCTCCTTTTCTCTTTCACCATTTAATCCTCCATTTTTTTTCAAGTTACTCCATATTTCAAGAATTTCCAGATAAATACAACTGAACTATTCTTTACATTTTCCACAGATATCCCATCCTTTCTTGAAACATTCTGAGCTGGAACAAGCATATTTCACTATTTACATCCCATTTTTATTCTTTCATTCCTCACTTTCTGTACCACTATAACACTATGTGTGCCACCATGTAACTTCTTAAGTAATAAAGTGAGATATAAATATCAGACCTTTTTATTAGCTCAGGGAATTTACCAGGAATTGTAATTTAGTTAATTACATAAAAGTCAGTCTTCCTCCTCTGTAAATTCCACTCCTTGGAATTTGAGTGATACCAGGTGTGTGACAAAGAGCGTTAATAAGTAAGAGGACAGAGATAATGGATACTTTGCAGTCAAGAAGATTTCTTTCTTGAATACCAACAATGACGACTCAATTTAAATATTAATAAAGGCAGAAACACACTGTGTATGCACTCTTAAGCATCCTTACTTATGGTAATAGCAATGCAGCAAATTTCCTTCCCACCCAAACTTGTCTTTTCAGGGAAGAAGAGTTACTCTACCAAAGCGGCACAGAGACTTTGTTCTTTTTTTGTAGTGGGTACCACAATCTACAACTCCTGAGAACAGCAGAGCAGGAGGCTCCAAGCCTTTCAGCTAAAGAGCTAGAATTATTTTTGGGTAACTGTGGCTCAATGACCTTTCTATTCAGTAGGTTGCCTTGGCGTGGAGTCAAGGTTTGCAGCCCTCCAGCAGGGTTTGTACAGCTCCAAAGGGCAGTGGATGTCTGGACAGGAAAATATCTCGAACTCTGTAAGGTCATGCTGATTACATCAGGTACAAAATTAAATGTCTTTCACAGAATACTTAAAAAGTGTTCACTCCTGTAATATACGAGTATAACAGACTGGCTAAACAGTTTACAGGAAATATAGGGAAAAAAAACTTTCATTAATAGGCATAAAGCAGTATTTTGAAGATCCTATGGTACTTTCATATTTCAAATTTGGAAGTTCCTTTAAGCTCAAATCTCACCATAATTTGCTGCTTGGGTAAAAAACACAGTTTACAAACCCCCACCATGTCCCATAGCTGCATTTATTGTAATCTCCTGGCTTTTTCACAGGTGTAGGTCCTACTGCAGTTTTCCCAGAGCTCAAGGACAGGATTGCTTCTATCTACATAAAGTAACAAACAATAAATTTGCTTCCATAGGAAATAAGAATTCCATTCATGTACATAGGAGTCAATTTTTTTAAAAAAATATTCCATTAGGGATAATTAAATGGGTGCATTTTGCAAATCAAATATTAAAAAAAAGCAAGGCATTAGATGATAAACAGATTTTACATTCAACTTGTCTAGGTCGGCCTTAGTTCTTCCCAGTAACTTTCAGGAAGATTCACATGTGGCAGCACCAACAGCCTTTAGAGAGATAAGTGAAAATATTCTCTAAGTAATTTAAAACTAAAGTCACTGCAGCTCCCCCATGGCCATTTATTGAACTTAAAAAGCCACACATCTTGTGCCTAAGTGGCCAACACTCCTCAAGACTGCATGCAGAAAACCAAGGCTTTAATTCACATGTCTGGAAACCCCAGAGCCTGTATTAAAGCCATGCAGATCTATCAAAAAGAATCTACAGAGCTTTTAGGGAAGAAACAATCCACTAAGTTGTTGATTCCTCAGGTCTTTAAAGACATGAGAAATTAATTTCTCAGCCTTTCTATTTCTGAGGTGAGGATCTTTGCAGCAGCCAGGGGTCTGTCAGACACAGTGGTGCAAAATGTTGGCAAATGTCCCAGAAGCTGCCTAGGTTTTAAATACTGTAGCAGGGTTTTTTCACAGGGGAAGGCACCCAGGTACACCTTAAAGGGGAAATACAAAATATGCAGGTAGCAGTCTTTCGTACAAAGATACACCGGCATGGCGTGGTTTCTGTCCTTAGGAACTTGTATGCTAAAGACACAAGGATCAAATACCAACTTTAATTACAGAAAAACATAAAATTAGCAAACACACTGATTCAGCAAAGTGGTTGACCAGTCTTCAGTTTTAAGCACATGAGAAATTTCAGCAGATGTTGAGTGCTTTGCTATATTATAGCCAATTTTTTTTTTCTTTTTTGCACTCATCCTTGTGATTCGGACTTGGACCTCATATTTTCACTGAGTTTGCACAAAGGTCAAGATCAAATTACCAGACAGATAAAACTTCCAGAGTCAAATAGTAGATTTTCAGGGAGTTCAAGATAATCTCCACTTGTTGGGATTTAAACCAAGTGATACTTTGAGCAGGTATCTGATCCTGTAAGGTGCCTTTGTACTTCATTGCAGGTTATGTTGGGTTTTCAAAACATTAGAGCACACACACAAAAAAATAATCACTTTTGTGTTCTGAAAAATTCTCATTACTTGCTTTAAACATCCTCAGTGCAATAGCTATTCTGATATTATTATTTTTAAAGTTAAAATACTAGGCACAAAATTATCTTTGTATTTACTAAGGAAATCATACCTTCCATCACTTAGCAGTGAATAATGTTAATATTACATTGTCAAAGAGTGATTAAGTGATTAAACACCCCCTCCCCACCCTTCCAGAAACCCAAAGGGAAAGAGGTGAATGCAAGAATTACATAAACCTATCTCCATCTTTTTATAGAACTATGATTGTGTTCCTTTTGCTCTCTGTGTCTCAAACAGATATCTAGTCATAACCATCAACTACTAACAGAATATACTTAATTCAAAATTAAGTCAGAAATCCTTACAAATCTCTTTTGCAGGTTTATTTATTTATTTATTTTTGAAGGGGGGAAAGGTTACATAAAGTAGAAGTAATCCCAAAAGCTACAGTTGTTTGGATGCTGCATCTGTTTCTTTATATAGCATGCAATTGCAATCATGTAAATTGCCATTTTTGCACTTGAATTTTCAAATCAGGTTATAGTTTATACATTTCACATGTGCAACTATGGGTTTAGTGAAACAATTAAAGGTCATTAATGTCTGCAACACAGGGCTATGACATGATAGAAGAACTCTGTACCAATCATTCAATTGAAATTATTAACAAAATTTACTATTTTCATGACATAGTATATCTATTTCCTTTCATTTGCAAGCTGGTAGTGAAAGTATGGAGGAGGAGAGAGGTCTTTTTTTTTATTATTCTTGGTGATTACTCCACAATGCAAAACTATGGGTAAGAGTCAGTACCTTGGCGTTCTCCAACATAATCCCCAGAAACAGCTATTTTAAATGCCTAAACCTGTAGACAATCACAGCTGCAAACATACAAGATTTCTACCTCCAGGAAGACACACTGTGTATGTGAGCAGTTTATCCCCCAGTACCTAAGTTGGGGGATACAAACATTTATCAACTTCAACTATATACTAACACAACCTGCTTCATGGGCACACATAAATTTCTAAGTGACCTGAACCAACACTTGTTCATAGCTATTAATCACTGACCAGTCACAGGGAAGGGAAGGTATCTGTATCCTCACGTCCCTTATTCCCAAACAACCCCAGTACTGTAGAAAACGTAATGAAATTACAGGCAGCACTGTTGGGGCAAGATCTGGGGCTCAGGGAGGTCACTGAGGAAGCCCTAAAGCTATCTACTGAGCAGTCACCAGCATGCCCAAGTCTCTGCGTGGAACTGGGGTTTGAGGATATTTTGCTTGCTTGGTAAAGCAGGCTGTGCACTAGCAGTGTTATATAATCATACATGATGGGGGTCAGGAAAGGGCAATGTTACTTACTCTGGAATTATATTTCATGGCTTACCTTATTCCCCAACAGGGAATCCTAGTTTCTGACACAGAAATAATGTATAAGGACAACACAGCAATGTATTTTCTTAGTAAAAAAGAAAGAAGTCAACAGAAAAGACACTTAACGCAGACTCCCTCACCCCACTGCGTGTTAAAACTTATTACAAAGTACTGAAACAATTACTGGGACTTTTTCAATAAGGTTTGAAGGTGTGGATATACTACACACAAGAATACCTACAGTCACAAATCCTTGAAATATATAAATCCAGAAATTAAAACATAATCAAAAATTAAAATAATTAATCCTCTTTAGATCTTTAAACCTTATGCTTAAGGCCTTTATTCTGCACCCTGAAAGCTACACCAGTTTTGCAATCGATTTAAAAAGTATGGAGCACAAACCCTTTACCAGTATTGGTGAAAAGTATGTATCAAAACCAAGGTGGAAATCTATAATTTTAGTATTTCCAAATACAGTTCCTTCAAAATACAAGCGTACCAATGAACAGATTTTTTATTTTTCTTAATTCTTAGAAAAAAAAAAAATAATTATGGCATTTAAACACTTCCAATTTTTTCATCTACCTTACACCTCAGTCTATGTAAGTTTGTACTTCTACATATAGAAATAGAGAAGCATATTCACATGTATCTGAAAAAATGCATATTGATATAAACTTTGTTCATCCTTTTATACTTACCCAGGACACATTTTTAGCCTTGGGTGTTTTTAGCATGGCAACATGCAATGCTGAGACGACCAATAACAGCCCCACCAGCATGGAAAGTCAGATGGAGGGTTAGTCCAGGTGCCTCTATTACCCTAGGGTGTGCAGTCCCTTAGCCTGGCTGACACAGGCACACTGAGCATGTGGTCAGGTAACAATAAAAAAAGTCATTTTTCTTCCTGATGTACACTCCAGTCAAACAGAGACAAATCTTTGCAAAATATCTGTCTTCAGTAGCAGTTGCCTGTATTTCTGTATATCCATGAAATCCAGAGTTGGCTTTTCTCTTGGGCAAGTTAAAACCGAAAGTCAAAAGGACCCACTCTCACAGACACTTCACCCTTCCGCTGGGAAAATGCAGAGCCCAGTTACCCACGGAGCTTCCACCCAAGCACCAAGCTTGCAGGAGAACGAAGCCCAACACTGGAAGCCACTTGCCTTCAGAGGATGTCGGAGGCACCCGGCTGCTGGCTGCACCGTTTAACTGCTGCTGTGCCTGAATATTTCAGGACCCTAGGATCTTCTGAGCAATAAAGAGGCTTAGGATCTCAGTGTCAATAAATAATGCATGTCAACAGGTCACACAGGTACCTGTTGTGCCGAGCACACCTGTGGTGTGGCAGCTGCTGCTCCAGTCCCACAGAGAGCACCTGTTGTCCTAGCACCCTGCCGCAGCACTGAGCACACCTGCCAGCACAGACACGCGTCCCAGAAGGAGAAGCAAGAGCAGAAAAACACTGTCCCTGCTCATTTCTCTTTGTTCCTCTGCCCTTCTGTCCCTTTACTTTTACCTCCTGTCAATCTAGATTACCAGAGCAGATCCAGGCTAAATTTTGCAACTATCAGTAGTGATTAGAGAGAGTTGATTGAAATCGGATTATACAGGAAGACCTCTGCTTCCTCACTCAGCACGCGGGCCAGTACCATTTGCAAAATACTTATGCTTCACCGCACAGTATAACAGCATTTGGAACAGTCCGTTTTAAGAGAAACAGTACAGTGAAAACGAGCTAGACTGTGCTGTCTTTAAAGAGAGAAAGGGGAAAAGGATACTGGTTTTAATAGCTGCAGGAAGTTCCAGGGGAATGTTTCAAACCATTTCCTGATGGACGAGTTTGCTGGAGTCTCATGAATTCACCAGGAAGCATGGTGTATCAAAGAGGGGCACTATGTACCTGAAGTGCTCAGTATACCTGGTTGCTGCTCCTCAAATATGGATCCAGTACAAGTATCACTGTGTGGCATCTAAGCACTGAACTTGTGACAAGTACCACCCTTCCCCAGGGTAACACCTGCAAATCCTGCTGCTGGGATCTTTTCAAAACCGTATCATTAAATGTATGAGAAAATGACCTGCCTGAACTATATTCAGATATATATATATATTCATTTATTTAAACACAAACATGAGCTATCAAGTTAAAAAGTAGGACATATTATAAAATCACAGTGCCATCATAAAACTGTGGTATTGAATCTTGAAAAGAAGAAAACAGTGATTAAAATACAAAAGGAGACTGATGGAACAAAGGAAGTGAGGGGGCGAGATGATAAAAAACAATGAAAAATGTGCAACATTCAGTTAAGTCCAGCTGACAGACACTGTGAATGTTAACACAGAGATGCAGTCTGCATTACAACACACCATTTTTCTAGGACTTCCTAAATAATAACTTAATATTATCTACTTACGATACAGACCTAGATTATGCTCCAAGCATCATCTGTCACTTTACACTCATTATTTAATGTATTTGTGTAAATGCAATGAGGTCATGCTTTCACAAATTCAGCGTGTGGCTGGTCCATAATTTGTTTGCAGGTATTGAAGTAATATTAAGATCTTTTCCCAGATGACAGCATAAACTTTTTATTTTGTTAAAAGAAGCTCTAGAAACCATCTACCCTGATTGGGACAGACAGAAAAGCAAAATACATGTATTTTTCAGTGGAAATAACCATCCAATTTCAAAATAATTACAGTCTTCTGCAGATTTCTAGTCCACACTGAAGGTAACTGGAACAAGTCTGGTGCACTCTGCTTTGCATATGCTGGCATGAAGGCTTGTATGCACAGTTTTTCAATGGATTCCCCTATTTCTAAGCCCACCCAGTCTCATGGAGCTGAAACATTATCCGTTAGTGACATACTGGTAGCTTTAACTTGAAGAATCTGTAGACCTTGATTCATATCTAGGAAATCAGCAGCTAAAAAAACTCAAGAAGTGGATGAAGTAGAACCATCTATTTGAGACAGCATGAATTACTGGGTAGTTTAACTGTAAGATTTTCATTTAAGACAAACATCATTATTCTACTGTAGATTTAAATATAATCTAGTAGGCAGAAATCCTGCCAGAGTTAAGGAAAAGTAATTCACTTCTGGAAAAAAAAATAAATCAAAGAATGCAACTATTAAATTTTGTCCATATTTGAAAAAAAAAAAAAGTTTAGCCTTTTCAAAAATACTGACATTTAGAATACTTTGGATATTACAGAACAAAATTTTGCAACACTGTACTACTGTATGTTGGCAGCCTTACATCAGGACATAGGTTCTATAAATCACAGGTCAACACACATTCCGGGGAAGAGAATGTTAGAACACAGCAGGTGGAACTTGCTTACTTCAGTGAAGCTCAAAGTTGTACATGTATTTGTATCCCCAAATTACAGTAGTACTTTTCATGTCATCCTTTAAACAAGGAGACCATTTATGAAATACATATATTTTGAAAGTTTCAGTGAAAACTACAAGGATGAACATTAAAATACAAGGTCATGTACGTTCTTCTATGAATTGCATAATCCACCCATGTAGGAAAATGTCAAGATTCATATAGTTATATGCACACCTGTATCTATCTTCCTAAACTATGCAGCACTTTTGGGTTAAATAGACTCTCCAAAATCTTGTAACTGTTCTCTCATACAACATCCAAAATAACTTTACTCAGTCTCAGAACAGCTCTGGCATTGATTTTCACCAGTGAGGCAAACTGTTCTTGGATTAATCTTTACTTGAATTAAAAAAGACACCTATTATCCCCTTTGTTGTTCATGCTGACTACAGAATTGCTTGCCAACAAGCCATTAACCAGTCACTCATGATGTACCAGGTTAACAGATGCACAATGGCAAACAGAAGCTCAGCATTTATGCAGCTTCCCTAAGATGATTTTCCCATCTGGACAAGCTGCTGCATCACTGGGAAAAGGTTTATTCAAACATCTAATATGTCAACTTCTGACTGAAACAAGTCAGAGGAAATACCTACGGTTCAGTCCTAATCAGAGAAATACTTCATACTGACAATGGTTTATCTTTTCATAGAGAAAAGATTTTTTATATTTGCTGTATGAAAAGATAAATATTCCCTGTCCTGAGAAAGAAACTATAAATTTTAGAAACTGATACTGAAAGGCAGAAAGAGTAAAAATTCTCTGAGGTAGCAGTGTAATTAAAGATGGCCAAATAAAGGCCTCCCCCTTCAAAAAAACCCAACAAACAAACCTGAAAAATGCGTAAGTCACAGATGGCAATGCATAAGCAATAGTTTTAAAGGCATAAAATGCCATAGAACAAAGCCTGTGAGTTCAAATTGTCTGGAGACAATAAAATACAAGTCAATCTTGAACACTCTAGCACTGCTTACGGATTGGAACTGCCTTCCACTCATCACTGACACATAATCAGGAAAAGCTTCTTAGGTCATGCTTTTGTTCCTGTTAGAGGCATATACTTAAACACATGCAATCTGACTTCAATACCAATGAAGACTATGGGGGGTTTTATCCATTCATTTCTATTGAAACATTTCTAATCTAATATGTGCTCCTCACCAAAGACAAAAGTGTGTATGTTATGAATAACTGCGTGCTATAGATCTCTGTACCTTCTCTTAGTATCACTACAACAGACCTCCGATAAAATATAAATTACTTCTGTGAGATGAATAGGTTATCTTATATATGGTTTTGTTAAGAGTAGGAAACTGCCACTGACATTCTTTTTTCATAGCAACAAAATATTTCTTATATACGGTATTTATAGTACGCATGCATATTTATTGATATATATGTTACACAGGCAAATATTGTAACAGAATTCCCACATTGATATCAATTTATTATTTCCCTCTATCTGACTTGGACCATAAAATTATAAGATACATGCAAGTAATAAAGTAAAAAAAGGCCGCAAAGAACATTATTAGTTCAGGGAGGAACAAAACAGATGAATAGAACAGAAATAAATGCAAAGGAGATTTCAGTGCCGTTCTGCAACAAGTTAACACAGAAAAATAACCTCAGAAGCTAATTTGCTTTCCACTAACTGAGACTCAAGCAGATATATTAACTGTCAACACTTGTTTCATTATTATGTCATTATTCTCTGTCATTCCCCCAACTCCAATGGAGTGAAACTAATAAACTGATGTCAGCAAGAGACAGCTGAGGCACCCTAAACAGACTTGAACCTGTGGTGTTTGTGATCTTTGCTGAATCCACACTACGGACAATATACAATTGATAAAGGAACTGGGCTGAGAAAAGCCTGTCTAAAGCTGATTCCTGGCAATAGCGGGCCCTAAAGAGTACAAATTCCATTTTAATCCTGGGAAGGGGAAGAAATGGCACAAACCAGTATACATAATCCAAGAAAACACTAACTTAAATAAGTTATGTAACATAAATGAGACTACCACTAAGGCAATCCCAGTTCTACTTAACAAAATTACCTGCAAAAAAACTAAAAGGTTATGAATTTCTTGGCTCCTCAGAATGCTAAAGGTAAGCACCTGCATGTCACATGCTTGCACAGACAGAAATACCACAAACATACAATTGTACACTTACAATGGCATAAATTTCTACTTCCCACTTGAATTTTACAGTTTCTTTAGTTATAATGTATCACACATGTATCCCTGACAAAATAATCTGAGTTACTGAGCCCATTTAGATACCAGTTTACAAATGTGAAGCACCACCAGCACAGCAGAAAGCCAGCATGCCTTTTCCATAAGTCCAAGCACGATGTATGGATATATGCTGTCCGCACTTATGTATGGACAGGATGCTGTGTAGTAAATGGCCGTTGTGACACACACCATGTACCAGGCGGCCATCCATGTCCCACAGCATGAGGCCAATAGTGCTCTCTAGAAGAACTCCTTGGCAAAGCTACACTCAACTTTGAAATGACTGGGGCTTAAATAAAACTGTGGATGATTGCCTCTAATAAGTGCACTGAGGTTCAGATTTTCGTAATTGGATAGGTAAAATAAAAGAGTGTATGACTGGATAGACATCCCTACAGCAGTATGGCAACTTTCTGCAGTGAAACACTTAAAAAAGTACAAGATTCTCAGTGAGATGTTAAGCAGTTGTTAGAAACAGCTCTGTTTCAAATATATCGTGTCTAGACATATTAAAGAAAAGAAAATATTTCACAGAGTAATGAATGACTTTATTCCATTCTGAAAGTTAAAGGATGCAAGTATAGAATTTGTTACATTTTGCAGAGGTATATTAGACTACTGTCACTGGTGTAGAACTGATTAGATCAGATCTGACCCTATTCACTATGCTAATAAACATAAACTTGGTGCCATACAAACAAGCTGGAAAACAGCTGGCATTTTAGTCTTCTCCTTTTTAATATTAACTCAGTTCACAGAATTTTAGAGCAGCAGCTGCTGATGGCTTGCCAGATGTGCTCAAGTAAAATGAACTAAATTTATTCCTTTACACAGGGAAATAGAAATACTGAATTTTACTTAAAGCAGCTGCTTTAGTGCCAATGGGATGCATTAAAAACTCATACTGCAAAAAAATAACAAATTAAAATATAATAAAGTTTGAAAATTTAGATGCTAGCAAGACTAGAAAGTCCAGAATTTACCCCTGTCATATGTAGGACCTATGATGTAATCTTTAATTCCACAGGACACAAATCTCTTCGTAGAAAACAGAAGGCCCTCATCAGATGAACAATGCTGAACAATAAGCCTAAACCGACAGACATATTTTGCACATTTTCATCATGTATCATCTCATTTCTGAGGTTGCATTTCTTGTACTGTCACTGCAACATCCGATAGGTTTCCCATCTTTAATGAGCACAGAAGACGCTTGTGAGGGAAAATGCTACTGTTATTCTTATTTGATAGGTGGAGTATCAATTCCAGGTAAATCCATTAGTTAATGAGGACTCTAGTCTGAGAGGGTTCTGGTCTGATCCTTCCAAGAATGTAACATTCTGTCATAATTTCTGTATTTAAAGCACACTTGTGGACTTCCACCGTACTGCATACTCAGCAGCAAATAAATCTTGATTGCTTCAATTTTGAGATCACAGAGATGTTTTAAGCCAGGTATTCCCAAATGGTAGTACACATGACACTTCGAGAATGATCTGAATCTGTCATTTAAGCAAAATGCCCAGCCTTGCCAAAAGCCAAGCAAGCACCGAATCCATTTCCACCTTACTTATAAAACTATCCTCTCTCTTCCTGTCCTACATTCACTTACTGAGCTCCTACATCAGCAACAAAGTGATGCCTCACATCAAGAAAATTGATTTTTTTTTTTTTTTTTCTGACTATCAGCCATCCAGTGATGAATACAGCTGTGATCTTAGGAAAAAGGAGAATGTGGTTCTTGGTCTTTAAATACCACACTGCAGTGTATACACACAATTCTGGGGGTGTTTCAGCTTTTAAATAACTGACTTCCTAATCACAACAGTTTATAATGCAGAGATTTTTGGTTTTATTTTTTCATAGGTTTTAATAAAAGTCCCAGTACCAGCACCACCAGGGAAGTAACCATACGAATGTATGGAATGATTTTGATTGCAACAAGCTTCACGGTACTGCCCTGCAACTGACCTCTGTGCAGAGCTGTGACTAAAGCAGATGCACATTGCTAGAGTCATCTCAGTGTGGCTCCTCAAAATAAGCAGACACTGGAATTAACGTGTCTGCTCTCTAGATATAAAACAGAAATAACAACATAACCTTGCAAAGAAATGCTGTAAATTTGCTCAATAAAGTTCATGAAGCCATTAGATGAACGTAACAGAAGTCTGCAGTGCTTAATGAAGATCATTAGAGAGCCTTCATACATACAACACAGGAATCCATGATGTGGGCTGCCAAACAGTAATTGTTATTCTCTGCATAGCTGGGCCCTCAAAAAGGCTGAGGCACACTGTCTTCTGCTTACTGATACCAGAAAGATACTGCAGCTTAGACACCAGTCCCTCCTCCTGCTGCTTCTCCCAGTTCTACATCTTGGTGATCACCTGCTACCTGCCATCAAATCACTTGTGACTGCACAGCCCAGTTCCCAGCCTCCCCCTGCATCCTCCACTGACTCCCAGCCTCACTGTCCCACCTGCCAGTTCCAGCCACCACAGCTGCCACCACCCTGCTTGGATGGCTGAACGCAGGACAGCAACAGGCTGACTGACCCCTCGCTCTAGGCAGATCCCCACAGCCTATCCCATAATCACATATCCCATAATCACACTTGTAACTAGTGTTTCTCAAAGGATCAGCTTATTACTTCTAACCTTATTCTAAAAAAACTCTTCTAGAATAGAGATCGTGGTTGTTTAAAACCTCCAAGTTGCTCAATTTTAGAGCCAATGCGCACAGGATAAAAGGAGATAGGGAGCAAGGTGAGAAGGCTGCCACTGTGCCAGTACAGCCCAGCAGGCAGGGAAGAAAATGGGATGGCTTTACAAAGAGCCCCTAACTGCAAAGCTGTGAAACCAAAAAAAAAAAATAATACAGGTGACTCAAAGTTTGATTTAAAAATAATTACTCAGCAGTTGTCATAAGGCTATAATAATCATTCATATTTTCAAAATATATTATCTGAGATACTGCAGCTGACTCAGGGATTATGTTTCTCAGAACAGGAAGAAATGCTATGGCTATTAATAGCTATTAATAACATACAGTATTTGTTTCCAGTAGTTAGTTTCTAAGCTAGGTAGGACAACAAACGTATTTCCACATCTGTCCTATCCAGCAGTAAAAAGAACAAAGAACATAAAGGTTTCATAATATTGCAGAAAAGTGTAAAAAAAAGAGGTTCACTGAAAGAAATGGAAACCAGAAAATATCTATGATTTTTACAAGCTTCTGCCTGATGCTTTAGAGGTTACTGAAAAGTTCACATTGGATATTTATAAGTAGAAAATTAATTACATGCTCATGGCAAAGGAAAGCTCAAAGAGTATGTAAATGTCTTATTTCAGTGATATTTTGGTTCACTGCATATAAGTAATAATGCAAGTTCTAAAAATACTCAAAGAACTTAGATTTAATACACGGTAAGTGACACATACTAAATTGTATTCAAAATCACAAAGAAAAATAATCAAAAGAATCAATCAACAATCAATGGTAAGCCAAATCAAGCCTTTCTGTGAAAGAAAATGTACTATATGTTAAAAAAAGTACTGATTACTGAGGTAATATGTTATTTCTAAGAATATTTTGATAAAAAAAAAATCCTTAAGCCTTGCTGAGCAATAGGAATTCTGGTATCTATGACTTTTTCAAAGACTTACTTTTTTCTAGATGCCTGAAAAGTTTTGTGTAATTCTTATATAAGGCAATCAAAAGTACAGTGAGTAAATTATGAAACGTACTACCCCAACCCTTCTGTATGCACCTATCATCCAAATATATTTATGTTAAATATATATTTTTCATTGCATTTATTTATTTGAAAAGTTGGGCAATACCCTTTACTATGACTTACTGACATAATGACTTGAATTTTTTCTTTTTTTCGTTTTCTGTTGTCTTATAACTACTCTAACTGTTCCTTCAAAACACATATATGGGGAAAAAAAACCCACAAAGAACCTGACTCATTTGCAATCTTTTATATAAAAAACAACCAGAACATTGTACCACATAAGTAAAGCCATGAAAGAGCATAAAGGTGCTTGGGGAAACAAATTTATTTTAACTTTTTCTTTATTACTAATATTTATTAAACACACTACCAGATGAAACTATTTTCCTGTGGCTATCACTTCCATTGATTGAAAACTCACTTAACTGAAAAGCCAAATACCCTACGCTACAGCAATAACAAAAACTATAAAACCTTAAATTACACATTTAATGTTTGAAAAGGACAGGATGCTGAATTTATGCAGTGTTCAATTGTTTTGGTTTATTTTTTTGCTATCAGATACAATGTAGGTGAATTCAGCCTCCCTACCATTTGAAAGATTTTCTTCTCTGTTGTTAGACAACATCATCAAGCATCTCAAGTCCAAATTGCTAAAAATGAGCAATGAAGTTCAGAGCAGTGATATTCAAAACCACTACTACTACAACTGTGCAAGCCTTTCAGACAGACAGTTTCATTTTCAACTCACGCAATATATTTTAATCAATCAAATCATCAGTGAAAACCCAGTACAAATCAAAAGTCTGTTCTACCATGTCACAGTTTTTTCCTCAGGGACAAGCAACATACTTGAAGTAAGTTTTCTTACTTCAAGTATGAAAGTGAAGTAAGGATTTCAAAACAAAAAAATCTCTGGAACATGCTCTTAAAAACAAAGGTGACAATCTCTGCCATCTTGAAGACCATGGATCAAGATAAGATACTGGCTTGTACAGCCTTTTTTTGATCTCACCTTTCTTGTGCCTATTTACATTTTCTATAAACAAAATGATACGGGTTTGTATCTCTGCTTCTCATGTTTCAGCATCTACATGCAGGGGAGAGAGCAACTGTGGTGCGAGCAGCCAGTCCAGGGCAGATTAAGGGAGAACACCTGGCTCTGGCTTATAGTACATTAGTAGTTAAAGTCAATGAGAGGCTCTGAGGAGAAAAGGCAGAAAAGGGGGACAAAGAAAAGGTAATTAAAGTTCAGCTTGTTCAGGTAATATTTATGTATTACATACACAGATTATCCTCCTGGGATGCCCAGCACAATCCAATATACTCAAGAGTACTGTACTGGAAAAAGGCCACAAATTACATCATCTTTCATGCACCAAATTAAATGTTCCAGCAGCAGCGTGAGCTTGGGCACTGATGGATGAAAGCAATGCAAAGTAGCACGTGGCAGAATAACGTCTGGCTGTTTATGATGCCTGTTAATAGGACTGTTGGGTTGTGAGCAGTATCAAGAGTGGCCTCCTCAGTTGAGAGAACAGCCAGTGGGACAGCCCGCCCCTGCAAACGAAAAGGGTTTAGGTGAAGAACTAAAAACAGGACAGATTCTTATAAAGTCCATAGCCTAACACAAACACCTCTATCTCAACATGATTCACAATGCTTAACTCTGAGAGTGTAATATATCTTCACTTTAGGCCGGTAGAGAGGCGGCATCATTGCAGTCTCCTTCTCCTACACCGGGAAGGCCGCTTCCCACCTCGGCACCGCCAGGCCGCAGCCGGGCAGGCAGGAGGCAGGCAGCAACCCCAATGCAACAGCCTCTGGTGGGGTCTCTCCTCCATCCTCCACAGCAAAGCGCAGCCACTGGCAATGTCTCAAAACATCATTTTGACAAAATTTTGCGAACCCAAACATTCACATTGATACCCGAGACTTTTGAGCGACATGCATTTGGAGACCGGTGTACCTTGCACAGCGAGGGCCCACCAGTTCCTACGTACTCTGCTGGGTACCACCGCAGTCACCACCGCTGGGCTGGCACAGACGCCCTGCCCCTGCACGCTGAAACTCAACCAGGAGAACCAGGCTGGGTGGCTGAAAACAGTCTCCAGCTTCTGGAGTCTGGATCTACCTTTGGCAAGCAGTACTCCATTATGATTCCCTCAGATAGGCCTTACGTTCATCTAATTCACCTGCCTTTGCCAAGAGACTTTACCCTCCTGAGTTATGAATAACTGGCACATTTTACTTTCTCATCTTGTTACAAAATGTAAACAATTCTCCAGTCTAGAAAGAAGGAATTTCTTATAACCAGTTTTTCCTGGGTCCTAACATTCACCGTCGCTGGCCAGCCCTCCTGACTGGGCCAGCTGATCCATGGTGTTATGGTAATGCGCCACATTGCATCTATGCAGTTTGGGAAGTACACTGAGGAATCGCTGCAGTTCAAACTGAAAAAGCTCATCTATTGAAATCACAGTAAGAGTCTTGTATTTACTTCAATAATTTATATTAATTCTTATATTAAGAACTGTCTATCTAATTTGCTAGATCAAATCAAGGAACCAGATTGTAATAATTTATTAAAAAATAAAAAATAAAAATTACTTTTCCACCTTCTAGATCAGAAATCCAAATTTCATGTGATGACAAAGTGACAGAAGTTACTTTCAATTTGCAATTCACACAACTTTGTATTTGGAGAGCACCCTGGAAATTTGTCACATACACAAAAAAACCCCAACATCTAAAGAAATTACTGCAAATATGAGTTTTATTTTGTGGTCGAATATGGTCTAATGCTTTTTTAGCACACCTTCAATTTTGCAGCATCGTAGTACAGAAATTAAACACAACCCACAGGCACACAAACACGTGACCATCATTTAATCAGCAAATCACTGGGTCTCACTGACCTTGGCAGTTTGAAAAAAATTTATTTCCAGCTGGTTGAACCCTTCTTGAACTTTTTTTTTTTTTTACTGCAGTAGTCACAAACTGACTTTTCTCTACCATCTACCATTCATGTTCTCTGACTAAATGTATTTTTTCTAGAATATACATGACCTCTCTAATGCAAAACAGCTACGCTGTTCCTTTGGTACTTCTACAGTATCTAGGAAAAGAAAGATATTTTTCTGCATATAATCATGTCATTTCTTAAAGGGTACAGAAGCATTTCTGTTCATCATTCGTGCGACAGAGCCTCACAATAATAACTGTTACTGTAAGCAAGCTTTGCACATGAAGGCGGAGAGATTTCCTTTGAAGCCAGCCAGAGCTCAGCCACAAGTGACTGCAGAGAGCTCACAGAACAGAACACACCTCTGTGATCTCTACCTCTACCACAAGCAGTGGTATACCACTATTTCTGGAGTGTTTACCTTCTCTGTTCTGTCTCCTTCTATTTTCTCTCTTTGGAGACGAAGTTATTTCAATTCATGTCTGAGGTTTATTTCACTCTACAGAACCTTGGCATTTTGCTTTAAAATTCACAAGGATCACTTCATACAGCTTAGAAATGTAGCTATGACTGGGGTCAACTCCTTCACCATTAGTACCAGTACTAGCATAAAAACATTATGAGATGATGCTATATCTCTTTCAAACCAAAGCAATTTCAAATATTAGTATAAAATAAGGGGAGAATATTTGGCTTAAACACCACATTTGCAAATGCATACCTGGAGGAAGTGTACCTCCTGGGAAGTCCTGTGTCCACAGCTGGCAGGAGCCTGGCAATGGCAAGGCTGAGCCAGGTCACTGCCTTTGGGACCAGAAGAGATTTGCTGTTCAATCCTCCAGCTTTCCTAAGAAGACTTCTTTGATTTTTGGTGGGGTTTTTTTGGAGATATTTGGGGTGGTTTTTTTTAATCTTCTTAATTTTTTAAGAATCCTACTCCATAGATCACAAAAGGGAAAATAGTTTTAAAATGTTATTTGGCAAGCTCACTGGAGACCTGTTCAAACACTGCTGTCTCAGTTCCCACCAGTGACTGGGATGCACTGACTCACCTGACCTGGACACCCTTTTGTATGGAAGACCTAATTACCTTTGGACACCCTGCAGAATGCATTGGATGAACAGAATATTTCTTCAAATATGCAGTCAATACATTGGGAAGTTTGACTCATGATAGGCTTGGATGAGGCACGTTATTACCCAGGCACCTTCCGGTGTCTAACACAAGCCCAGTTAAGATTAAAAAAAAAAGAAGAAAAAAAAAAAAAGTTTCCTCACAACTTCAAAAGCAGTCAGCAGTGTTAAAATTGTTTATGAAGACAAAAGTGAAGCAGCTAAATTCTTCCCCAGAAAACTTTCCATGGATTTTCCTGAGTTTGTACACTGCAGCCCTCACTGAGCACCTGTTTTTGGTGAAGCACTTAACATTTTGTAACTAACCTGATCATTGAAACTCCCCTCAATGTTTGTCACTGAGACTTAATTTATTTCCTTCTGATTTGCAGAACTGCGTAGTCATTCTTCATGTCAAAATAAATACTGTTTTATTTCCTCCAATATGCAAATATTTCCTTCTTAGACCAGGTATCATCTCATGTACTCCCCCGGTTTAATGAACATTTCTTTGCCTCAATCAGGGTAATGTTTCTTTCCTTCTCCTGACCTTTGGTGACCTGTTGCACCCATTGTCTTCTCCCAAGGTTTTTATTGTAATCTATACATAACCTACACAAATATGTTAGCTAATGTATAGATAGACTATTACTAAAATGTGAATAGGCTTAATGGATCATGGCACATTGCTGATTCAATAGATCAAACATGACAACACTTTAACAACTACCACCACTGACTAGACAACACACAACAGTTTAATTAAAATTTGTAAAAATTCAGCTGTCCATATTACTTGAATTATAGTACTGTGTTTGCAGATACATAGATGCAAATGTATATCTTTTATGAAATGTGTGCACTAGATCATAACAACATTAGCCATTTCTACCATAAGGAAAGGTTCCAGATATGCAAACTCCTTCCCACCTAGTTCTTCTATACACATGGCATACCTCCTCTGGGTCTGCTGAATTCTTTTTGGCATCCTCTCTAAATTTCTTTTTACCTATTCTCTAATTCTTTCAGTTTGAATAGTTTGTTATTCCACACAAACACAACCGAGATTAAACTCACTTCTACCCTTTGAACTTTTGTGGATAAATTCTTCTAGTATAATGATAAAAGTGAACAATATGTTCTTTCACCAAAAGCTGGAAAAATCAAGATAAAGGAACTGCACTGACAACATAACTGCTGAACAGTATTTTTCTTTTCTAAAAATCTACAGCCTAGTAACTATGTTTCATCACTTGTTATTTTAATATTATTATGTGATAATAGAGATTCTACAAAATGGATAATAATCCATTGCCATATTTATTTCTGCTCACAGGACAGACAGGGTAGCATCAATCAATGGATACAGTCTCAAAGCAATCTTATGACTAAGCTTTTCCCTCCTTAGCTGCTGGGGACCAAGAACCAGCATCTTGTATATTTATTGGTGCTGGGTTTGTGTAGGATCACACTATTTCAGCACACTTTCAACATTCTGGGAGAAAAGATGACAAAAACCCATGAGATTGTCTGTACTACACCATTTTTTTCTTTCTTTTCTTTTGGACAATGTTTTACTATGTTTGATACTGACTAGGCAGATAGTTAATCAAACTAGTTTATCTTCTGAATTTTTTACATGGCCTGAAGCGGGCCAAGTCTTGCACAGAAATGCTGCTCTTAGAAATAGTAAAACATACAGTTTAAGTAAAATCTGTGGCTCCCAGATAAATTCCACACAACAACATAAAGAGCATATTATATGTTACATTTAGCTCACATTTACAACTGTGAAGATCAGAGATAAATGAACCCACTTATTTCCAAGTCATGTAAAAACAGAGAAAATTTGAAATAGTTCTACACAGAACTTACTGAAAAAAATCATATAATCAAAAAATATAGGAGAAGCATTAGTGAAAAAAAAGAAAGCTGTTCTAACTGGGATAGTTTCTGGAAAAACAAATGGAAATAGAGAAGCAGCAAATGAAGGAAGGTGTTTCTACTGAAAACACAAATATTGTAGATCAAGTTCTGTGCACAAACTCATAATCAGAAAAAATTATAAAATGTTGAGACGGTAAGCGTTATTGCTAACAGTCTGGTTATTATCTCTGAAAGACTTTACAGAGATGAGGGACAAGTTGAAGCATCTGACTGCATTTCATTCGATGTAGAATAAGTAAGTCACTATTCCCATAAAGATAATTTTCAGTACTATATAGCAGATCAAAGTTTGCAAACACTGCCTTCAAATTATTTATTTCCAGAAGCAACAAAAGCCCCAAAAGCATTCTTTCTTTTGCATCATGTCTCTAATGCCACACAGTATGCTCCTAGCCATGTGTGCACAACTGAACATAAATGCACGATTGCAAGTACACGTTGCAGTGGTTTCTTCAGCAGTGGTTTCTTCAGCTGTTAAACAAATAGTATTTCAGCCAAATGAAGCAGCAGAGTGGTTCCATCTAGAGGAAGAGTGTGTAAAAACTACTCATCCTTGATGACTAGCTATTTTTAAATAAAGAACAGGCATTAACCATTAATACGGCATGCTTAGTATAAAGGGCCTACTAACTGCTGCCATAGCTCCACAATATAATCTGTTTCTTAATAGCAGTGCATGCTTGGTCAAACTAGACAGAAAAGATAATGTAACCATCAGAGTTACTAACATCCTGGCAGTATGTGCACCCACAAATAATGGTAAAGTAAGTATGACTAGGAATGACATATAAAAGAGGTCTACAAGTGAACTTGTTCCCTGGAGTGTAAATTATATGTTCAAACCAATCCAAACCAAACCCCAAACCTCCTTGATTCTCAGCCCTGATTTCCTTTTGTCTTGCCTTGACTAAGCAAAACTTTTTAAGGACTCCACAAAAGACAAAAGCTTCTGTGTCTGCTACACAGAAAAGGCACATTAATCCATTACTTAAACAAAATGGGTTCTTTCAGCTCTTTTAGGAGGAAGCAAAGAAATGACCTTCTTTCAAGTAATCTTGTTGGCCTCTTCCAAACTGTCTTAACCCTCTGCTTCTTCTTTCGTTCACTAACCAACAACTCCCTTTTCCTTCAACATTCCTGCTGGAAGGGTATTCTTAATCACAATCAAAGAATTGTAAGACTTTTCCCAGAAGAGTTTCTGCTCATTGAAGCTATGTTCAGCACTTCACCAATCTATCTTTTCAATTCAAATCTAATTATTTTTTTTATTATTATCCTCTCATTACCCTTTTAGTAAGTTATTAATTTTGCTACTCTGGTTTAGTACAAAGATAGTAGGAAAGACACAAAACATAAAAATCTTCCTTAGAGAAGTCAGAAGACTCAATTAGTATTGTAAGACAGCCAGTTAATTCATCATGACTTCACACCCTCATAAAATTTTTATGGAATGCCAACTCATCAGAAAATGGATTAAAATTGGCAAGAATACTTATATTTTTCCTCCACCACTGAAGTCAGTAAGCCTTGTACCCAAAGACATTACACTCAAGAAGAGCAGAAAAAAAAGTAAATGTTGAAGGGAAAAAACCATAGTCAGGAGAGAACACAAAAAAAACCCCAACAGAAGACTAAGAAGAAAGGAGAAAAACATTTTTACCAAACAAGGACAGCAAAGCTGTATGAATTGCGGGAAAAGGCAGAGTGTAAAAAGACTGCGAGCTGAAAAGAAATTAAGGATGAAAGGGCGTTATATTTACTTATCTCTTGAGCTCAAGTGTTTATTTTTAACAAATACTATTTTTTCTCATGTTTTGCAGAAAAGGTTACACTTCTGTACACATACTTGTGGAGCGGGATTCTCCTTCCATCAAAGAATCACAGCTTTCTGGAAAGAAAACAACTCAAGCCTCTTTCCACATGATTTATCCACAGCCACAGGATGAATCACCAGTGGGTCTAGAGACAGAGGTTACAAGTCCTGACTCCCATATACTAACTCCCAAGAGATTAATAGTGTATGGCTTACTGCAAATTTGCAACTGATCTTCATGAATATACCACAGTTTTCAGATAAGACATAGCCTTTTCAAGAACAACTTGTTTAAAATACAGCTTCAGAAAACTCTAACATTAAAATAATATGCATGCATTCAAAGTCAAGGGTGCTACCAGTAAAGGAGAAGGAAGTTGTGAAACCAGTCTGCTTCCTTTATAAGTCTGAGCTTTTGTTGCTAGAAACAATGCAAATAATGTCACTACTTTGATACACCAAATTAGCAGAGGTTAACAAAATAACGCGCTGGTTTAGCAATTAGTCTTACCATTGGAAGTATGAATTCAGCCCTAACAGGCCAGGATACAGGAAAATAATTAAAATTGCATTCCCTGATCCTTTATTTCAGCATATTTAAAATTGTGATATTGCTGCTAACTTGAAATATTAAATATTTTAAATCTTTTTCAAACAGTTACATTACATACAAAATGAAAGAGAGCAGGCACTTATTGCATATATTGTCACAATCTCGTATCTGCAAGCCATATTGTTATATAATTTTACTTCAGAATGCACAATGACCTATAAATGTTACACTTCATTCCCCTAAATGTAAGAAAGTTTTTCAAAAGATGCCCCTTTTGCTAGTTAATTAAATTCAAAGGTTGTACCTAGGGAATGCAGCAAGAAGAATTTAAAGAAGAGGGACAAGAAAATAACTTCTTGCATTGTTTCTTTCAACAGAGGCTTTGCAGTTCAAGCTCTATGCTATTAAAATGGAACACAATCATTTAAATGCATCCACAGGAGTCAAAAATAAGAAAATTTGACCATCTAATATGCAAATGGGAAAAATCAAAACAATTGAAGCAAATGTGTCACGTTTCATTGGGAAGAACTGGAGCTGCAATGGAAACGGTTTAGCTTCAGTAACATTCCCCAACATAACAAATACAGGCTGTTAGACAACTGTAGCAGAGTTAAGTGCGGATAAAGAAGATTTATTGCCCTTTAATATGGGCAGTGCAAAGTTTGCCCTGGTTTGCTGGTAAACAATGACTGACAGAGCCTTGGTTCACGTCACTTTACCTATTGCCACACCAGTTTATTCCACTTTATTCACTTTCTGTTTTCTTCCCATACTTCTAAATCAAAATATTAGAAAAGTAGAGAAAGGTACAGAAAAAATGCAAAACTACTTTCAATAGATACTTAAAACACAGAAAATATCCCCCAAATCCAGAGATTATGAGTTGCTGTCTAACAGTTTTATGCCAGCCACACTCACCCAGTACCAAGGACAGTCCAGTCACTTTAAAAAGTTAAAAGACTTTTTTTTTGGTAGTCCAGTTCCTTTAAGGTGTAAATATACTGTGTTCCTGCTAAAACATGTCATTTAATTCTCATAGCCAGAAAGCCTTTACGTCTTTACACTTTCCTTCCTCCCTTCCAGCATGTTGTTCTTCTGCCTATAATACACAGAGAAGAATCATGGAGATAAATCCTGATAACAACATTTAATTAACAGCCACCTTAGCCTGCAACTTCTGCTTGTGAACAGCTAAAACTTCCACTACAACTGACAACAGCAACAATGGAGAAAAGAATAGGGACAGATGCAAAGCTAGGGCTGATGGTACAAGAGGTTTAAGGGTCACAGAAATAGCCCTGGCAGGTGCAGTCCTGGGAAAGGAAAATACAAGACTGAGATTAACGTCAACAGAAGAGAGAGAAGTTTGCAAATGTGAAGCAAGATTTCTGCATGTCAAAACCAGACAAGCATGGTGGACAAGAGGAAAAAAGTAGCTATATCTGGAAAAAATAACCCTATAAATCAGCGATGAAGAAGAGATTTGGAAGTAGTGAGCAAAAGCAACAAGGAAAAGGACAGCATCTGCTATGGTGAAGAATGGTCTCGTGTGAAACATGATTAAGTCATAGATGGAAAAGATTACAGTCTCAAGAGGGTCCGACAAAAAAACCTAGTCCAAATCTAACAACACCAAAAAGAGAACATTCCCTCAGGAGGTCTGAGGTATCCTCCAGACACAGGCACCAAAAGCCTACTGTCTGGATCCTGCTTGCCGTTGCAGGCAGAAAGCTCTCCAATTACAGCGTCCACCATTAGAAAAGAAGCATCTTGAAAGAAAACCATACCAACGTCCTTAATTACGTTAAAATAAAATACACAGTGCAAGCCATACCATAAATTTCCCTACTGAACTTTAAATAAAGTTTATATTGTTTTGGAATGCATTTTTGAAGTGTTGGATATATATTTTATATATCCAATTTTAATAGTCCTGTTAAGGATTAGAGTCAGAGTAATGAATATTTGCCTTCCAGACATCATCTCCATGCTTTATCAAATTAATTATATATCTGAGAAAAATCTTTAAAACACTGGCTCAGACTTATTCTGAATAGTCTTTTCAGCTAAGCAAAAATATAATTTGATGATTGTGAACAGAAAAAAAAAAGGGGGGGCAAATATTAAAACAGTCAACAAGTTTTCAAACCACTAAATAAATAAGTATTAAATAGTGTTGGGAAATCCAGACAACTAAAGATTTTAAGCTGTTATTAAAAATACAATTCCAGACTATGGCTTCCCTATCCAGATTATCATATGTTGGTCCCTCCTGGCTACATTCACCTACTCCTTGTGCAGCTCTAAGTGTGGCAATAACCACGTACTCTGCACCCCCACCTGCACCCTGAGAAGCCTGGAAGCTTTGTGGTGCGCTAACGTGCTCAATGTACTTGTATTTGCCCGTTTTGTATGCTCCAGCAGGTGACTTCCAGCTATGCATTAGGTCACTTCCAAGCGCACCATCTTGAAGAGTCTTTCAAGAGACTGTACAGACTCTCCTCCTGTAGCTGTCATTGTTTTCACTTGTCATGGTTAAGAAGTTCAGCCAACCCCTATTATGTTGCCATATAAGCAATTTTACCAGTTTGGAAGGTATGTTGCACCACTGCAAATGAGACCACTCACAGCAATAACAAGAGACAGTACAGTCAGGCAAAGTGGTTGAACAGCTAATTGCTCTGTTCAGAAACATGCAGAGTCTGGCAGTATCTTGGTCTCTGTTCAAACAGCCTTCATTTCCAGACACTTCCAGACAGAACAGCAGAGAGCTGAAGACAGTGCAAGATTTCTGAGTTACTTCCATCAGATGCACCTTCTCTGAAGGCTGGACCAGCAGGAGGACAGACCAGAATAAAGTTTGAAAGGTGAAATATACTGGTCAGTCTTTTAAAACTCCAGCACTTTTAGAAGTTCTGTGACATGCTGGCAGCAAGAGTTGTGAAAAGATTTTTGGGCAACATACAATTACCATTAATATTTTAGACTCCTTGTTCCAGAAAGAGATGAGATTGTCCACTGAAAGAACTTTACACAGCTGCTCCTCCATACTTACTACCTCAAATGGATCCCATTTGACAAATGGCACAACCCCATCTCACACACAACTAAAGGAACAACGTGAAGATGTTTTTGGAATTATCTCCAGCTTTTGCCATGAAATATATCCAGTTTTGTTTCTGGAATTGAGTATTAGTATGCAGTCATAACACCCATGTGACACACCCTACCATTAGCAGCTGCAGATTATGCCACACCATATTAAACATATGGCATTAAATGCCCCCCCCTTCCCCCATCACCTTGATTACCCACCCAAAGAGACAAACTCTCAAAAGAAGAGACAGAGTGGAAGCTCAGTGGATGTAGGCAGTACATGGAGCTATGCTGAAGGAAGAGTCAATGACCAGGAAAGCCTGGGGAGAACACCTGAGCCAAACTGAATCTGGTTAACATTGTGTGGTCTGCACATCACTCAACAGCAGCAAAAACTGGAGAGAAGGTAAAGATGGACACAATCCACCCAGGCCTTCAATTTTATCCCTGCACACAGATGCAGGACTGATCTCTGTGCACAAGAGTCTAACATGCAGGAGGATCATAGAAAGGAACAATGTGATAATATAACCACCTTCTCCACCAGTAATGCTGCTGCTCCAAAGGAACAATGCGAGCCCATGTAACTAATTGCAATGTCTATTCCTGACCCAAAAGACCATCAAAGGGACTGATTATGACTAAGATCTGCACAATTTTTAGGACCTGGGCCAGAAAGAGCTGTATTGGTTGTCAGATTTGGTCATAAGTTTTTGGATACATAAAGTACAACACCTTAAAGTCTCCCCCCAAAAAATAAAAAGCAAGTTCTAAGTTGGATTATGCACCACTGCAATTCATAAGCAACTTAAGAACTGTAAACTAATAACCCAGAATAAGTCTTAAGTTTTTCCCCAGTGAGTCAGATGTTAATAAAAAGGGTCATATCTTTGCTCACTTTAATTTCACTGCTTTCATCCCAAAAGAATCACACAGTACAACCTCAATTAGCCCAATGCCATGGGGAGCACCAAAAAAATTCAATAACAACAGGTTTGTATAATCAAGGATTCAAACAACAGACAGAATTTTCATTGTAATTAAGTTACTTGAGAACACGGTCATCTTTCACGTAATGGCGTTCAGACCAAAAAGATCAAGGGCAAACTCCATTTCACTTATCCTAAGCTATAGCAACCTTCTTTTTTGTAAAGAGTTACTGAGGTACTCAGAATACCGTGAGGCCCAGCAGCATTGCACAATACCCTTTACACAAGTATCCTAAAATAAGGTACATACCTCAGTGCTTTTTAAGACTATGCATCTTTCTCTCCATTACCCACAAACATCCACAAAATTATGGAGTTCATGGAGTTTAATCTGTTCAGTCTGAGATTAAACACGAGTAGATGTCATGGTGGTTCACAAACGAGTATTCTGACACTTCCAGGTTGTGAAACATATTTTGCAAACAGGCAAATATTTTATTCTGTCTAGATAATGTTATTCACAGTGGCTGGTGCTACTGTTAAGTAACAATAACAAGGAGAAATTAAAAGGTGGGTGGTGTATCTCAAAAATTCATTATTTTCATATGCCCTAAACTCCACTGGCAAGAGAGAGTTAAATAAGAAGTGTTTTCAATGGATTCAGATTTCAATTTCTCTTTAACAGTGGGCATAGCTATATATCAAATAAATACCTGCATAACAGATATCCAAGTTCTGATTTTATATTGAATTGATGGTTAAAATTAACTCTACACATTGGGTTTTGCATAATTTATGCAAAATACTAAGTTCTAACCTTGAACAAAGATCTCATCTGAATCTCCATGCTTCTGCCTGCCCTTACAGAACAGTATCAACTGTTGCACCATTGAGAACAAAATGCATCTGAAGTCAGATTAGCTGTGCAAAACAACTATGACCACACTTGCATTTCTAATTGTTTACATCTCTGCAATATGTTCTGGAGAGATTTGTGTTCTTTTTAACAATTTTATTCTCTCCATCCATCCCATACACAAACTTTGACTTGGATCACACCTATTTATGCCCTTGCTTGTTCTGTGATCATTTTTAAGCATTGTATAAGAGAGCTTTCTATGACACAGAGAAACACATCACGTTCCTGACAACAGAACTGTTTCTCCTGATGTATTTGCTCTTTTGTGGTGCAACAAGCTACAAGCTGCTTGTTGCAAATACTCAGCAATTTCAATTTGCAGCTTAGCCAGATCATTTCAACCTCCTGTTCCTTATCACATCTATCTGACAACTGAACAGCAGAATACAAAACAAATACTAAAACATAAAATTAATTACTTAAGAGATTATCATGTCAGCCAAGTATAGTTCAGACATATATCAGCTAATAGCCAATCTTTTTCATTACTAATAGTTAAGCTTTGGTGCTGGCCCTCCTTGCGGAATTTATTAGAGACAGCCATTTTGCAATACAGAGCAGGCTTATCACACCAGAGTATTGAAATACCCTGTTCTGGAAAGCAAACAAACCATGAGGCCACACTTCTGCCACTGTGCTACTGCTCTTTTTCAAAAAAACTACCCCACAAGATGATCATCTTACTCTGAGTCTTCCAAATAATTTTTGTGCCAGTACATAATTGCTTATAACTTTAGTTGATTTTCAGTTATCGTATATGGGTAAGTAGAGATGTTCTTTTTTAATAACCCCACTTATGCAGAGCTACTGGCAAGAAAAAATACACCATTTAAAAAAGGGTCAAACTTCCAGTCTTTTAACACTGCAGGTTATTCTGAAATAAGATATATTCTTGATATTAGCAAGTTCTGAAAAAATAGAAGACAAGAAACTCATACCTGTTAAAACAATCCTTGTGTCTCTGTGCTGCAAAAACTTATTTCACAGATACTTAGTGCTCTGGCTGATTACTCAGATATACATTAAAATACCTGCTTGAGGCATACACACCATACCATCTAATATATTAGGAGCTGAACATACAAGTTAGCATCATTCTAATACAAACAAAAACTTACATAGGAAACCCGTACTCGCCGTCGGTGCACCAGCCCACAGCACTGCATGAAGAGGACAGCAGACAACAATCAGCGTATGCTTTCACCAAGCTTCGGTCATTCCTGTCTCCTCTGAGACACTGCCCATCTCTCCTTCACTTTTCAGCCCCAGATGCAAGGGAACAGGCAGAAAAACAATCACCCTCCAGCTCCCAAGATGTCTTTTTAAATTATCTTGAAGATAGATGAAAGTTACTTTCTCTGAGTAAATCAATCTCTTCTGTTTCAGATGATTAAAAAAAAAAAAAAAAAAGGAGGGGGGGGGGGGGCAGGAAAAAAAACCCAACAACAAAACCCCAGAGGCACGTCTTTATTTCCTCAGCATCCAGTTATTACAAAACAAATTCCGTATTCATATACATCTTTTACTACACGTGGCGTAAGCTTTGTATCAACCATTCTGAACTTAGGAAAGACAAGAGACGTAACAGGATCTTTTATCTCAGACTACTGCAACACCCAGCTTTCCAAAGGTCTCTTGCTGCTGCCGCTACTCCGTTGTTATTGCTGCTGCTGCTGCTATTCCAGCTTTCTTCCCAATGCACAAACCAGCAAGAGGATCCTTGCTTCAGCGTTACCTCTGTTCTATCTTAGGCACATCTGATTTGTTATTTAACCCTTCCCAACAGCCTGAAAAAATGCCAGAGTCTAGACTTTCATTCACTCTGGATTCTCAAGACTACAGAACCACCCTCCAAACAGTCAGATGCTTTGTCTGGCGATACGTGTTTCACATGAATTGTAGGCAGGACTGCTGAGTGGCCTTACTACCTGAGTCGCATCAGAGGCACCGTCTCCTCTGCTGACACTGTTTACAGAAAGAACTTGAGAGACCATTAAAACTCACAATACACACTTAGACTTTGGGATTAACACCCTTTTTTTCTCCTGTTTTTTTTTTTTCTTTGGGTTTTTTTGGTTTGGTTTTTTTTTGTTGTGTGTTTTTTTGTGGTTTTTTTTTTTTACTTAAAACACTTATGGAGCTAATTAAATACCTCAATAATTGAGACTTACGGATTATGATTTTGAAAAGATAAATATTATGAAAAATTATTATCCTTAAAGCAATAAGGGGACACTTCTGGAATCAGGTCAGATTAGATTAACCTGTTTATGATCACAGTTCATCCCTCTTCTTCTGGGAAAGATTGAATATTCCAATACTGAAAAGGCTTAATAACTATATTATATCTTAAAATTAAATCCTTCAGTACTTTATGGTAGTGGGCTGAGAGTTTAAATGTCTCCAAAACTGTCCATCTCCAGTGTAGATGAATACATTAACTTACTTGTTTAACACTGAGGGAAACTTAACTCTTTCACCACCAGTATTTTGCTAAAAAATAGGATACACAGTATTCTTAAAACCGTAAAATAAGAGGACCAATATATTACTTGTAAAAGGTGAAGATAAAGGTATTTTTCTTTTTAATTTCATGATTGAGTTTATTATTAAATCTGCAATGTAAAACTTAAAGAGATTATACAAGATATTTCCACCCTGTCTTTATGTAGGCTGTGTGACAATGGCTAATGAAACAGTTAAATCTACTTAAAAGGTTAAAGAAAAAGGAGATGCTGCTCCTCAAAGATTAGTTTGGCTTCCCAGCTTGGAAGAGGGGACTCCAAAGGTAGCAAGTTACCTGTGTGTAGGCAAAATGGTATCAGATACTCAAACTGACAGAATGGCCAGGGGAGAGTTTTATTCCAGTGGAATAAAATCAATGGCTTTAAACTAAAATAGGGTAGATTTAGATTAGATATTAGGAAGACTTTTTTTTACTGTGAGGCTTGCAAGACAATGGAAGAGGATGGTTGCTCAGAGAAGCTATAGATGCTGCATTCCTGGAAGTGTTCAAGGCCAGGCTGGATGGGGCTTTGAAGCAGCCAGGTCTAGTGGAAGGTGCCCCTGCCCACGGCAGCGGGGTTGGAGCTGTATGATCTTTAAGGTCTCTTCCAATCCAAACCATTCTCTGATTGTAAGAAGATAAGGAAAATCTGCCCACTGAAGCAGGAAGCCCTCTGACTTGGTGCTGAAATCACATAACTAAGAGTACCATTTACAAGCTCAAAGTCAGGAAACTAAAAATCAGTTGAGACACTTAACTCCTGCCAAGTTCATATACATTGTTTTCTTGTGTTATTTCCTCCTTAAAAATAAATAAATAAATAGTGGTGTTAAGCAACTATGTGTCTTTGGGGACCACAATTAGTATTTAGCCAGTCAAGTATCACTAGCTTGATCAGTTTGGAGGGGTTTTTTCTTGGGGTTTTTTGTGGGGTTTTTTTCCCCAGACCATTTAACAACTAGCAGTTCCTATGGACACCAGTGAGTTGACTGGTCTTTTTAAGCCAAATGTAATTTTGGTGTAAAGCTGTAATTGTTAGTGAAGACGTATTGCTGATAACTCATATCAGCTGGACCTGCAGATGCTCTCAGCATCTTAAAAAAATATAATTAGTAACATAATTAAGAACAGGAAATTGTGGATGTAAGGACCTAATCCGTACACCTAAATCTAAGTTAGCTTTATTTTACCTCCTACTATAGAGTCAGATAAGTAATGATTTATCTTTAGCAGAAGGACAGAAGTTGGTACTTCACGACAACACATAAAGAAGTGTCCTTGTAACAATTTCACTGTCCAAAAGCAGTACACTGGACAAGAAAACAATGCAGAACATTCACCTCTTCAGATCAGAACTGTTCAAAGTTACTCTAACAAAACCACTAATAAATACAGTAATAATGCTAACTAGTGGGAAGAAAAATGCATTTGGAAGTCTGGACATACTGAACATTACTATAAAAAAGAATCACTTCACCAAAACAGCTAATCAAACAAAGGTAGGAAGAGTAATACAGCAGTTGCATACATATGTGCATACATACAAAATGATTAGTTATTCATATTCTTTCTTTACAATGACTACATTGTCATTGTCTGGGGAAGATCCATACATAAACTAACACCAGTACAAAAGCCATGCTTCAGTTATATGTCATACATTTCACTTTTTTTAAAGATATGTGAAATTTATTTAGAAATCACCAGTAGTACTGGTTTCATGTAAGTGCTTCTTGCACTGGTAAGGCAAATCATATGAAAAAAACAGCAATTAATTTAAGTTTCAATTGCTGCTTAAGAAGATAAATGCATCTATTTTTAACTCTTCCTAGAACTCATCAAGGCCCATAGCAACCATGAGCATCCCTTACAAAACCAGTATCACAACCGTTACTCTAATTAGTGCGCATCTACTCTCACTAACAAAGATTTCATAATTCAACCATAAAATCTCTCCTTTCAACACAGGCAGGAAAATTCTGGTTGTCTCTCTCCCCTTCTACTCCCAAATTACTAAAATACTTTGCCATACTTAATAACCAAAGCCATTTTTTTTTCCAATGTGATTCTAAGTTGCTTTTTATGGAGGGGTGGGGGAGGTATGACTATTCTGGGGATGGAAGGGACACAAGTATCTCCAAGTCAAACCCATCTGTAATTGAAATCCAGTAAAATTTTATGTTCAGCAAATATAACTTTATTTACAGTCCCCATAAGACAGTGCAGCAAATAAAGAATTAGACCATTTATACCTTCTGTTAAATCTTCTTTAGCACACACACGGGATTTTACTCTCTTTTGTCTTCATCATTCTTATTACCACATTTCTGATGTCTCGCACTGCTTATTGCATTTAAAGAAACAATAATGACTATTCTGGCAGCGAATTTTATCACTATCCTTCTGTACTTCCTGGGTGACCTTAGTCTTTATGCAAACTGCAACAATCAAATCTAATGATTCCTGGCAAATCTGCAACCAAAACACCCCTTACTTTGTCACTCTAATAAAAGAACTTCCATGCTACCTTAAATTGAAGGTGTAACAAGGCACCTAACCCAAGAATAACTAAAAATCAGAAAACCTCACTAAAAGACAGAACACTACCAAGCCAGTGAAAGACAATTTTTCCACGCTCTAACATTCACAAAAATAGCTCTATGAACACAGCAATTCTTCTAATTTTGTATTTCTTGTGATACATAGTTGAAATGAAATTTTAGTTATCCATTATCATTAACACAATACCAAGGTTAATGTTCTTTGAGAGTAATTTTAATTTTGCACACAAGGCAAAATTATAGCACCTTCAAAAAAGAGGCTTATCAGATACATATAAAACAATATTCAAAAGATTACTACAGACACTTGGGGAGCAGAAAGAAATCAACAGGTACAATAAATGAGAAACTTTAGAAGTGTTTTGAAGTAATCAGCAAGATTGATTTTGAAATATATAGAGGCAGCTTCTCCAATACTGCAACAGCATGGAAGAAAGGACAAAAGTTTGTATCTGAAATTAAATGAACAGGCTGGCATGAAAGGTTGAGTAGGAATGAACCCTTAGAGGGTAAATGAGTGATACAGCTATTTGTATTCTCCTCAAGTGCTTCATTTGACAGGTTATATAAAACTGAAAGGGGGGGGGGGGGGGGGGGGGAAGAGGCTGTCAGAAAATTGTTATCATTTACTTTGATTGGCTTCCTCAGCTAACCAGCACTATCTGAGTAAAGGCTCTGCCAGCTCACAGCGACCCAAAGCTTGTGGCCAGACCTTCCATAATCTGATCAAGTGACTGCCCAGAGCCGATGAGATGGACCTGAAGTGTTCAATGCCAGCAAGCTCAAGGCACAGCTGCACAACTACCTCAAATGACATTGCGTCCATTCTAAATGAGACAAATAACAGAACAAAACCATACTGAATCCTTTTTCTGGATTAAAAAAAAAAAACACAAGAACAACCCACCCTCAAAACAAGTCACAGAAAAATGCCTGTCCACCCTATGCTACCTCCGGGACCCTTTACAGATAAGTTCCATTAAATTATTTCAATTTATCCACAGAATCACAGAACGGTTGAAGTCGAAAAGCACCAGTGGAGACTGAGTCCAATCCCCTGCTCAGGGCCATGTCCAGGAGGGTTTCAAATTATCTCCAAAGATGGAGACTCCATAACCCCTCTGGGCAACATGTTAAAGTGCTTGACTGTCCCCATAGAAAAAATTTTCTTCTGATGTGTTTATTGGAATTACCTATATTTCAGTCCGTGCCCATTGCCTCTTGTCCTGCATGGGACACCACTGAGAAGAATCTAGCTCCATCTTCTTTACTCCTTCCATTCAGGTATGTATATATATGGAGAAGATCCCCCTGAGCCTTTCCTTCTCCAGCTGAACATCCCCAGCCCGCCCTCTCTGCCTACAGGCTCCAGTCCCTTTATCAAGTTTGTTGCCCTTGGCTAGACTCACTCTAGAATGTCCATATCTCTCTTGTCCTAAGGAGGCCAGAACCGGACCAAGCACTCCTGATGTGTCTCACTACAGCTGAGCAGATGGCAAGGAGCACCTCCCTTGACCAGCTGGCACCACTTGTCCTAACACAGCCCAGGAAGCTGTCGGCCTCTGCTGCAAGGACACAGTGCTGGCTCACGCTCACTTGGAGTCCAGTCACCAGGACTTCCAGCATCTTTACTACAAAGCTGCTTTCTAGCTGATCAGCCCCGTTTTATATTGGTGCATGGGGTTATTTTTTCCTAGCTGCACAACTTTGCACTTTCCTTCACTGAACTTCATGAGGTTCCTGTCAGACCATTTCTCCAGCCTGTTGAGGTCCATCTGGATGGCAGCACAACTCTCTGATGTATCACCCACTTCTCCCAGTTTTGGAGCACCTGCAAACTTGCTGAGGGTACACTCCACTCAATCATCCAGACCATTAATAAAGAGGTTAAGCTGTATTGTCTCCAGGACACCTGGAGGCACAAAAGTAGTGACTGGCCTCCCGCTGGGCCGGACTTTGTGCTGCTGAACACATTTCAGGCCTGGCAGTTCTGACAGATTTCAGACCACTTCACTATCCACTTATTTCATCTATGTCTGGACTTACCTAGTCCACCATTTTGTCTATGGTGTCCTGGGAAACAACTTGGAAAACCTTGCCAGAGGCAAGATAAACAGCATCCACTCTTCTCCCCTTGTCTTCTAAACTCATCAGCTCATTATAAAAGGCTGTTAAGCTGGTTCAAGCCTGATCTACCCTTTGTCAATCTATGCTGACTACTCCCAGTCACCTACTTGTCCTTCAAATTGTTTAATAATGGTTTCCAAGAAGATTTGCTGTATCACTTTCACAGGGACCAAGGTAAGGCTGACCAGCTTGTAGTTCCTCAGATCCTCATTCTCACCCTTCGTTAAAACTGTGGTTATATTTGCTTTCTTCCAGTCCTCAAAAACCTTCCACAATCACAATAACCCCTCAAAGATTATTAAGAGCTGTTTTTCTAGCATGTTGGCTTAGTGATGTGGATACTCGGTGTAAACTTCTGTCCCTTAGAAAGGCCTATCCTCCTAAAATCTATACACACAAATATTTAGGTCTGATTTTCTCAGTTGCATCATAACAACTTTAATTGAAGTACTTGAATGAATTCCTAAATCTACATAAAAATGCTTTAATTTGCTTTTAACTGTATTACTTCTAAAGCTTTTCAGCCTCACTTCATTGTAGTTTATCTGAGTCAGCATTTATGAAATAAAGTACTATTTTTAGCTAATAGTTTTTGGCATATTAGTCAGTTGTTAAACAGATTCATTTACTCAGTACCATTTAACACTCTTCCCTTGCAGCCCTTCAGGGAAACTCATTTGAGGTATTTCAAGCCACTCAGTTATCTACAAATAAAGCATTTTAAGCATCAACGCAAAACTGTATGAGGGGTCTACATTACACACACACACAGAGTATGAGAAATCTGGCTCTCAGAAAAGTGCTGGATATAACCTTAAGTACATGACTTCTCTCCAATGTTGTCGTCTTTCTCCATGTGACATTTTACTGACCTCAGTTCCTTCCAAGGCTTTTCCAGAACCTACTTTTGTTGATGTTCAACTCTTCCACTGCTTAAAAATGTTTTCTTCAGTCAACCGCTTTTTCAGTGATATTCCTAATGGATAACTCTACTGTATCATCCATATCTGATCTGTATTGTCCAGGAAATACCTAAGTAACTAATCAAATATAAAACCATGCAATACTATCTTAAGGCTTCTGCATGTAGTTAACACTCTTAAATAACAGTTTGCTGATTTAATCATTGACAATGAGCTTTTGCCAGCTATAGCTCCCACTTTCCTGTCTTGCACCAGAAATTAATGTTGTTGACTTTCTATTAATGTTAAAAATGCCCTCTTCTCTGCCAGTCTTTCTCTGGAAAAGAATATAAGCAATAAGGAGTCTTCATTTTCATTATGAGGGCTTCATGCTTGCTGGCTTTACTTTAGAGCTGTATTGCTCAATTTTAATTTATTTTTTCTTATAAAGCTGCTGAAGTTGCAGAAAACTATTTCTCAATGTAGACTGAAAAAGAGCAAAACCCTCTTAACCTGACATCTTTTGACTTAGTGATCTGTTACTATGCTGGTTTTGCTTATTTGTTTTAATACATTTGCTAAATGTATTAATTAATTAGCAATACTTACAGACTTCTTGCTTACATCATCTACGCATACCTAATTTTTGAACAAAAATAAGTTAAATAATTTAAAAATTACCTTTTAATAAAGCAGTCCCTGATTATTGTTATAGTTGATACTGAAGGAGGCAACATATGCAAACCTGATGGCGCCTGTTAGTCTTGAGAAGTAACATAAACTGCAATTTTTTCAAGCTTATTTTTCAACATGTTAAAAGCTCTCCAAAGACAGATGATAAACAATTTGACTCAAACGATCACTTAACCTTAGTTTGCATGAATCTGTCAAGCTATCATCCTAGCTAGCCATAGTTCTTCTCATACAGATCTACATCACAGAATTGCAATCAGCAAGACATAGTTTAAATGTTCTAGGAGATGAGTTTCAAACAAGTAGAACAAGTAAAATAGAATACTTCCTACAGCATCAGGCATGAAATTCTGGCATTTACTGCCACTGGGAGTACCAGAGATATTACTGGGGAAGAGGACTGGACAAAATCAAGGACAGCAGATACATAAAGTGATAAAAATGAAAATCGTCAGGGATATACCCTCTCACAAAACAAGAATAAGAGATCTCATAAAGCCAACAGGCTATCTCATACCCTCTCTAAACCAGCATTATTTTTAACTACAGCTAGAGACAGATCACTGTGCTAGATGGACCACTGCTCTGATGCAGGAAGAGATTTTATGTGATCTGCTATCCAAGCTATCTAGTCTTCTTTAAAGGGATTTCCACTCACAGACATACGTTCTCTTCACGCGTGTTGAGGTTCTTTATGCCCCATCATTCCCTTTGTCTGCAGTTCATTCTGTCTCTTGTTATCCAGAAACATCAACTATATTTCAACTTCTTTTCTCATGATCCTCTACTTGTATCTATCTTCCTATGTATTGGCAGCCGGCTTTTCAGTCCTGTCACACAGGTATTTGAACACACCACGTTTCTATGTGGTATTCGCTCCTCTTTCTTCCAATTTGCCTACAACCCCATTGTTTCCACCTGAGATTCCAATTCTCAGATATGTTCTGCCACCTGTTCAGGTCATATCACGCATATACAGATGTTATCAGAAATCTCATTAGCAATGCCTATTTGGCAGCTTCTACACCCAGTCATCTTTGTTTTCTCCTTCAATGGGAAGGTCATCTCTAATGCCATCTCAGCCACTATCAGCACCTCTCCCTAATTCCCAGCTCAAAAGTCAAGGACTTGTTTCTTTCTCATTTCAAAGCCTGCTCCACCTCCCCCTTTTTTTTCAGCTCCTGTGTTCACTCACTGCTGTACTTTAGGGATTTATTGAACATATTCCAACAGTTAAATAATTTGCTTGCATTGAATCTGATAATGTGAATGCTATGACAACACTAACAAGATGTCCGTGCTAGTTTAGTTTCTTATTATATGCAGAATGCTCTCTAGGCCATATTTTGACCAAGATGTATCATGGCCTTTCCCGTAGCTTTTTAGATGAGGATTCTAAGGGAACAAAGCTTTATGTAACTGTGTGATTCTTCCTTTCATCCAGCAGATCCTCCTCCCTTTCACCACCTCATCGGTTTCTGCACCTGTCAGTCAAATCAAATAGTGGAAGTTTCAGGGATATTTCATTTCTACAGGCTTGGTAAGTACTAGAAGATGGATAAAATAAGAGACACCCAAACTCCTAATAATTACAAAATCATACTAAATTACATAAAAGCATAACATGATCTGCCAGGCCAGCTATACTGTACTGTGCCTGTATGTGTGGCAAATCACCACACAGATAACTTTGAATCAATCACAGCTAATGCTGTCACTTGCCTAGAAAGAATTATTGTCACTGGAATATATAAAAGAAAAAAAGGACATATAACAAGAAGAAATGAAGCTTTTGTAGCTCTACTGCTCAGAGAACAGCTATTTTTTTTTCTTTTGGAACCTAAAAAAGATTGAAGGAGATAACCTGTGTCTAAAAAACAACTTGCTGCAATGGTGATCATAACATTTCCCAACATTACATATCACTGTTGATTTCAAATGCCCATGTTATGAACAGAGATGTTTTTTTTTCCTGTGCAAAGAATTATTTTTCCCCTCAGCACCTCCCTTTACATTTAGTAAAAATGTATTAAACAAGGTCAGCTTGAAGCATTTGAGGAAGGAAAAAAACAGTAATGCTTCTATATAATAAACAAGAACAAAAGAGAGGAAAAAAAAGATTACGTGTAAATTATAAATTGAGGAGCTGCCTCCCCTGTAGCTTGGTGTAGCCCATAGAGGAGACAGCAGCTGGACCACTGTTCACAGGTTTTAGGGTTCATCATTGCCCCACACATTTCTTGTCTACTGCAGTTTTTCATAGCATATATGCCATTGCAGGGTACAGGAGACCGAGCAAACAGCTGTTGCAGAGTTTCTCTTTTATTGCATTTCACAGAAATAACGGCACTACAACATACAAAATTACATTTTACATCTGTATGAATTTTTACTTCTGATGAAGAACCAGATAAAAAAGAACTAGGAGCAAGTGGGAGAAAACAATAATTATGCAGTCTTTATTACTTCTACTATGGAATCAGCAGCCTGCAAAGGTGCCTATAAAGCATACTAGAAGCAAAAGAACTGCAGATGCAGGTTTCTCCTTTCTCTACACTGTAAAGGTGATATCTGAAGAAGGATGATTTATTTTACATATGCTACGAGGGTATTAGAGAAAAAAAAACATCAGAAGCCTAAACTTACATCTTTTCATAAGAGATTTTAACAGGGCTTACAGTTTTTCATTTGATTCTATTATGAGAAGACTACTTTATTAAAAAAAAATATAATTCTCTAGTATTAAACTCTCCAATACTTGCAGACACTCATTTACTAAGCTTTTAAACATGAGAAGATAAAGTGCTTATTTTCATAAGCGTATTAAGAATGGTTTCAGTTGCATCTGAAAATTATGCTAAGAAAAATCTTAGAATATTCTATGCAAAGGAAAAAATACAGCAGTACTGTGCTACATTAATTCTTTAAAAAAAGAAAAAAAATCAAGAAAATGAACTGTTCTGTTTAATTATAGCCACTAGGTGGCAAAGTTGGCCAAAGAACAATTACCAGTAACTAATTAGAGACTTGACTTTGCATCTTTCTATTGGAATATAAAAGGGCTTATTAAAAAATGCCACAGAAAATAAAAAAGTGTAAAATAATAAAAAGTCAGTAATCAGAAACCTATTTTATGAAACTATCTGTAAATCTTATTAAACTGCTTCATATATCTATTACAATGCCTAAAATGCTGAAGGTGAAATATTTTTAGCAAATGTTCTTGAAATCACATGAAGAAATTACTGCACTGGCTAACAATAAAAATATTGAATATACATTTTAAGTTTAGAAAAGAATACCTATGAACACCTACACTATTTTCTGACTTGACACCAGGCACAGTGATGCTATCTTTTGACTACAGAGTCACTACTCCTTATGTTTCTTGCCATAAAAGCTGCTTTTCTTCCTTTCAAATCAGCACAGTCAAACCCTCCATATGGTTTAATTCTAGCAAATACTTCAAAAGACAGCCAGTCTTTTAACCCTTTTCTTGTAGTATTTTCTTCTCCTTAACGTTTTCTTGCTAGTTCTTATTTTTCCCTCATTATTTCAGCACATCTACTTGTTGAATCTGGCTTCTAGGTAAATTCCAAGCTGTCTACTATATATACACTTACACATCCAACGTACTGGGATTAGTGAGATCTGCAATGCAGGTAATAGTGACATGAAATACATTAGTTGACCCACAAGCTCTCTGTAAATATACTGCAAAGCAAACGCCATCTGATTCATAGGGGCATATGTTAAAGAAAGGAGTTTGGAAGGGCTTTCCTTTCCCACAGACCTACTAAGCCATCACTTAATAAAAGTCTACTCCCAATATTAGTATCTCCCTCTTCCAAAAAAGCGCATGGACCAGGAGCACAAGGTGCACTAAGAGTGCATGAAGACAGGAGGATCCTGGCTCGTTTTCTCATGTTTCACGGGTCAAATCTGGCTAGCGCCAATACAGAAGCATGGTGAACTCCACAATCAAGGACTTTTGACTTAACAACTTACTGTATTAAGTGGGTGTGCTAATGGTAAGCTCTTGTATCCAGCTCAAGCTCTTTAAAAGCCACTGAGGCTACAGCATTACATTGTCAAGGGAGGGAACCTGGAGAGAAGCAGGAGTGCAAGCATCAAAGGGGAGCCATCCACTGCAGATACTAAATGCTTGGTTTTGCTCATATTATTTACAGTAAAGGGGAAAGAGCTAATGCTGAGTATTGACATGATTTAGTTTGCATTTTCTTTTAAGTGAAAGTCAACAGAAAACGTCCCACTCAAAATGAGGAGGAAAGAAAACAGAACAAACCAGACCGAGAACAAGTCATTCCAAAGCAATGTGCACTGCCCATTTGGAAAGTTACCAGCTACACGCAGTAGATGTGGAATGTATTTTTGCCCAGTAGCATCCACTCCCATTCCTAGACATGTGTCATTTAACATGTCTGTAAACCACTGATCACAGTGATGCAGCTATAAAATCTATTAGCTTCTGTGCCAGAGGAGAGGTTAAAATAAACAGTCAGAACCACACTGAGTTTGACTCCTACCTCGACCCCAGCTCCAACTGTTAAGTTTTTAACCTAAAACTGCTTCAAGTCTTTGTCCAAAGGATACTGCAAGGGGGGAGGAGGGGATGGACATGGAGGAACAAAAGACAAGCCACCAGATAAGCATATTGGACCTGTTGAGTTTCTGGAGAACATGATAGAAGAGAGAAAGGTACTCTCACAGCTGGCTACCTTTGATTTTCAGCCTCCTAAAAAGCAGGAGTCTGCTGACAAGTCACTTGGAAGCAGCCTACAATGATGTCCACAGTGAGGGCTCAGGCTGGTTCCCCGGATCTCAGGAGGGCTCCAAACCAGTCACTCATGGCACCTCTAAGAGGGAGAGAGCTTGCACACAATTCCAACAGGGCATAATTTCACAAATCATCTTCCCCACAGAAAATCTTCTTCCCCAGAAAAACACAACCTCATCAAGACAGATATGGACATACTGGAGTGAGTCCAGCCAAGGGCCACGAAGGTCATGAAGGGTTTGGTGCATCTGGCATGAAAGGAGAGACAGAAAGCTGGTCATGTTCAGCCTGGAGAAGAGAAGGTTCAGGGAAATCTTATCCATATGTATACATACCCAAAAGGAAGTAAGTCATAAATAGCCAGACTACTCAGCGGTGCCCCCCTGACAGGACAAAAGGCAATGGGCACAACTGAAATACAGACAAATCCAATTAAAAATAAGAAAACTACTTTTTATACTGAGGGTGGTCAAGCACTGTAACAGGTTGCCCAGAGAGACCATGCAGTCTCCATCCTTGGATATATTCAAAACCAACCTGGACACAGCCCTGAGCAACCAGCTCTAGCTGAGCCTGCGCTGAGCAGGTTGTTGGACTCCGTGATCTCCAGTGGTGCCTTCCTACCTCAACCATTCTGTGATTCTACAAGCACTAAATATGTAAAATATCATGGAATTTTGCCCAAACTTAACTTGCAGCAGTCTTGTTACTTAAAGAAAGAATTTACAATCTCCATTTCTTATGCTTCTTAATGCTTGGCATTTAGAAAATGATAGGAAAGTAATTCTCTACTACTTAGGCATTTTAAATAATAAGTAAGGGCATAACCAGTTATTGAAAAGAAATATGGTTTTCTAAGTCTTTCCTTAGTACTAACTAAAGAAGAAATGCATTCAAAAGACAATTACATGGCGCTTTACAATTGTTTTGTCAAGCTTTTATAGCTATTAAAACACCGGAAAGTTTTAAGAATGTGCTGCTATGAAGGAGTAAACATAAGCTTTGGCAGTAAAAAAAAACCAAAAACCAAAAAACAACAAAGTAATTTCACTATCTTCCAAAGCCTTCTTCAAGTACAATTACCAAACTTGTTGGACTCTTGGAAAACAGCTGTCTAGTATATTTCTACTGAAGTGTGCTGTTACTGAAAAGAAAACCATAACGTAAGGAATGGAGATGTTCAAATGCAACATAGAATACATTTCTTAAGAGATTCAGACTACTCAGTAAAATTCCCTAATATTTCTTTCTTATTAAAAAAAAAACCACTTTTTTTTTTTTTTTTAAATATGTATCGCAGCTCATTTACCACAAACTTTTTTCTAGGAAAATAAACAGAATCCAGTACAGTAAATGCACTTGGTACATTATGAAGTGGATTTCCTGCAGATGATGGGCAATATTTCACTATTGCAAATGAAACAGAAGCAAGCAAGTAATACCCTTGTAGTCTGGTTTCCTAATAACATAAAACTTTCTTCTCCCTCTATGTACTGGGCTCATTTGCCAGTTTTGATAATATTTGACTAAAGGGGAGAATCTCACTAAACATTAATTTCTTACAGATTTGCTTAAGTAAGTAGCCAAGTAAAAAGAAACTAGATTCTGTAGGAAACACTGTGGGATAAAAATTGGCACCATAACACAGAAGTCACAAAGGGCCTCAATTTTGAGACAGAAAGCCTTAGAAACTACAGTGAAATAGATTTGAATATATTTTAAAATAGTAAAATAATTCCTGGTTTATTATTAAAATTTCATCATACTTCATTAAAGTCATTCAAAAACCTTTTCTCTAACCTGACCCAAGGTCCAAAAAGGGTGTCTGCATTATGCAATAGTAAATGATACAAACCATGTTACTACCAGTTTTGCAGCATCCTCTGGGCTTTGCCAATCACCATGGGGATGAGGGTTTCCTGACCCCTGGCTCCACGGACAGCTGCCATATCCCAGACCGTAAAGGCCCGGGAGCCCTACAAGGCTGGCGCTGTGGGGTAGGAGGCAAAGAGAGACACCAACCACAAGGTACACCTCTGCCACATGCCAAGCTGCGCCAAAGCAAAGACTTTTCCCAAGTTCTCATTTTGCAAACAAAACCCAATTGAACAGGGGACCCTAAACTTGCATCCCAGCAAGCATATGCAATGAAAACCAAGACAGCTACATGTATGCCATGAAAATGTCACAACTGTTGTGCCGAGTATGCTTGTCTGGGGTTGGCAATGTTCCTACAGTCCCCATGGATCCCACTGGAGCCTCTGGTAAATAAAGGTTCGAGGGATGGGAAAAAAGAGAGGGAGAGAGGATACCCTGCTGCCAGTGACCTGTAAGGAATTTTAAGGGACAACTGAGAGAAAAGCAGAAAAGAAAAGAGCCAGTGCTTGAAGGGTAGCAGTACACAGCAGCAAGGTTTGGACTAGCTTCACAGTGGAGCAGGGCAACCTGGGCAACTCAGATTAAAACGGGGGTTTCAATTATTTATTTATTTATAATAACTACTTTCAAATATTTCTCCCCATTTTATTTTGGGCACTTCCAAAGCAACTCAAATCAAGCACCTTGGAGCTCTTCAGTGTCCAAATAAGGTCGCAGCATGTGAATGAACAAGAATTTCCAGATGGCACATCTCGTGAACTTGAATAAGACATCCCTGGGGTATTAAGTAATGAAAATTCTACTTCCTCCAGCTGCTTGTTGCCTGGAAGAATTCAGATGGCACCAAAGCATTTCACTGGAAATGAAAACATTTTCAACCTCGCAGTCCTACTTTGTTTGAAACCTGTTGCGGTATCAGGAAGCCCTTGTCTTCAGAGACAGCCTGCATGCATAATAAAACTTCAGTCTGACTAATCTCGGCTTCTCTGTTTGGATGGTATATTGTTTTGATAACAGAGTGATCAGAAGTTCAAACAGACTGGAATGAAGGATGACTAGCAGAACAGGGACTTCAGGTTTCATAGCTGTGTAATGTATATGTGATAACAAATACAACACACTTGTGAAATTCAGCATGTCGCAGCTATACATTTTCTTTCTCCTAGAGGCATAATTAAGTCAAAAAGTGTTACCAGTTGCAAACAGAAGTTTGGTACAGAAAAGTTTGATATAAACTGTAGTGCTATGTTCTGTTAACATCTTTACATTCCCTTATAGATGCCACTTGGAATCCTGAAATGAGGATAACACTAGACATGAAGTGATGGCTAAAATAACAAAAATAGCAGCTCCATTCTGACAAGGAATAAGAGCAAATAACTAAGGAGATGACAGAAGTCAAAAGATACCCTGGAAGAAAATCGTATTTGGACTGTTACAGATTAAGAAAGCAAATAGGCTTCCAGTAAAAAGAAAAAATCAGATTGTTCACACAGACATGCGCAGTTCAGAAAATGTAATATTAACAACCCCAAATCTTTCATTTGATCTATACTGAAATGGTTAGGGTTTGTATTCTTAAACTACTTTTTTTTTTACTTTTTTTTTTTAAAGTCAGCCTTGCAAACAAAAATATTGTTTCAAAACCAGAACTTAAACTCCCTTTCACCAACTTTACTAATTTATAATGCAGCTTAATACCCTGCGGGGCCCTGCTGGCAGCCAGCCCAACACTTTCCCACTGCCCACCACCTCCTCCCCAGGGAAAGGCTGGGAATCGGCATCAGCATCACTCACAGATGAACAAACATAGGCCCCTTCCCTCACCCTCCAGCAGTCCGGCGTGGATGGGAGGCAGCCGCTGGGGTGACAGGAGAGCTGGGGATGGGAGACATCTCCTGCCGACCATGTGCTGCCCAGCACAGTCCCAGGCAGGCACTGCTGAAGTCTGCAGGAGAAGCTCCAGAACTGGGAGCTGCTCCTAGAGCAGATGTCCCGCTCTACTACACTTTAATTATGCCTGGAAGAAGGCTTGGAGTAGCCCAAGAATGTCAACCTATTCAACACCACCACCATTGAGTTTAGTCAAGAGGGGTTAAAAAATGGCCAGCATACCCTTTCACACTACTATGGCACAGGTAAATGCTGAGTAAACACTGAGAATGCAGAGCTGGTATTTTAATCTCAGCTTCATGAAAGTCAAAAGAGAACAAATCTTTATGCAAAAAGATGTTCTGCTATCCCCTCCAGTCTCTCACCTACTCTTCACAATGCATAAAAAATGCTGCTGCTAATTCAGGAGTGTCTATCCTTATTTGAGGACAATCTCTTCCATAAATGTATGCTAGAGCTCTTTTAAAAAGCGATATAGTACTTTTACTGCTTTCATCACAGATTTACCAGGTCACTACAAGCAGTTACATAAATCTTGCTTTCTCCCATCCCTTGACATTATTCATTGTTTTTAGGGCTTTTCCTCTTGCAAGAGAGATGATTGTCATAATCTTGCCAGAATTTCCTTCAAATACTGCAGAGGGCAAAAGTTAGGTATCACCTAACTGCATGCAATACTTAATACTTTTTGGAAACAGGATTAAATGCAAGATAAGACTAAAAGACAAAAATAACATTTCAAGTCCAATTTTATATCCTCATTGCTTTTCCACAGAGGATTCAGTTTACCTCGCTAATAAATGGTTGAATTAGACTATATCTACATATTGCTTTGGTTATGATAGAGAGAGTACATTATATTAACAGAGTGCACCTGGATTTAGATCAACTGTAGGTGTGTTCTTGCGTAGGTAGTATCTGGTATACCAAGTCTTGACACTTGGTAACAGGCTAAGCACCACTATCGTATACCAAACGCTTAGTCCTGGACAAGTACCAACTTGGTTTCATCCACAGAATGAAAATATTCCGAAGGATTTAGCCCAAATTCTCTTTGTCCAGAATCACAGACACTGCAAAGTTTGTACATCTTATGCTCAGCAAGGCTCTCCAGCTTGTCCATAATACAAGTGCCACCAGTACTCAGTAAGTTAGTAAGCTTATTTTTGATAAATCAGACACAAAACAAAACACTATTCGGAAGGAGAATTAATAAAACATTTTAAAACTTTATATTTTTATACCAGTGATTGAAACTGGTTCTGAATGTACAGCTTTTCTGAATGTGCCCTTTGAAGCACAGCTGTGGTTCCTAAAGGGACTAATGATAAGCAACATAAAAATTGTTATGTTTTACATACCTACTTGTCCTCATAATTATTTTTATAGGGAGCAAATGCCAAACAGAATAAAGGAAAACCAAGTTAGAGGCTAAACTCTACTTTTTAGTATACTCCCTGATCTTCAGGGAAGTAAGCTGGGTAAACAGGAGACAGGAAGAGTCCAACACATCTTTCACATTTTGAGCAGCTTGACACCTTTGCAGGGTAGGTGAAAGAGGATGTGCCTCTGACACACTAAGTTGTCTCTTCCCTCAGCAGAATTAAAGATAGAAGTGACAGTGTTAATGAAGTGGCAAACAGGTCCACACTGCAGAGAGAGATTGAGCTCATGAGAAAGACAGACATTTCTCAACACAGTCCTACATCTTAGAATAACCAAGAACATTCCTCGCCATCAATGACTCATGGAGATGGGTATCTGCTACACTGTTCACAGATGTCACATTGTTGGCATTGCATTCATTATAAGGATAGCAACCTTCTGGCACTGCAGCAACTTTCAAACTCACTGACAGGCTTATCTTTTCAGTACTCAACTACCTTCACAAAGAATAGAGAAAACAAAGCCACAATAACAATTCCATTCCTGAAGTACTTTTTTCCTTTTCTCCTTTCCCCTTCAGATGGCATGAGTGGTTTTTTTCCACCAAGGGAAATGATAGCTGCAGCAATTAACTATATTCATAGTATAGGAAATCGTTTTATACAGCTGCTGCCACACACACAATAGGCACAGAATGGTTTCAGCATCAAACAAAGGAGGCGGCAGTTTTCTCTTGAATGAAGAAATTATTTGTCAAACGTGTTTATGCACTTACTGTTTGAATTTGTATTGTGCTCCAGCAAATTGTGTAGATTTAATTGTTGCTAGGAATCTCAAAGTATACTCATCATTTTTGTTAAAATATAGCGAAGCAAGTTTTGCTTCCTGCAAGTTTGTTTTGTAATTCAGATCTGTGTGTTGTATCTTACACAAAAATTTTCAAAGCTGAGCAATGGTGGGATGGTGGGAACACTACAGTTAGTCCAGTGTCTCCTGAATTCTAGAAGAAAACAAGTAAGGATATTTTGCTTTTCTTTTTTTTTAATCTATACATATATTTTCCCATTTTCTTTCCTTAATAAACCTCCTTATTATCTTAGTTTAATCTTGTCTACTTCTCAGCATCTGGAATGTGAGTTTACGTATTATTTGCGATATCTGATAACTTTCATTGCTCCTGATTGTGTGAAGTACTTCAAAGAATTCAAACAGAGCAAAGCATACATTCCAAAAAGATTGCAATGTAATTTTTTTGAAGTATCACAAAGGCAGAGAAAAAAAAGTGCAAGGTCAAAAGAAAGGTATTAGTAAAATCAACCAGAACTCTATTGCTAATGATACATAAAACACATTAGTCGAAAAACAGATACAAAAGCTGTTTAGTTAATATTCACAGCATGCTGAGCCATTAAAGTCAATTCCACACTCAGGAAAAAATGATGGATTTAGGTCTACAACCATTTTCAGCAAAGAAGCAATAAACATTTAATTTCAGGAGCAGCTTTATTCCACTTTGACTCAAAGCTTCAACAGAGAAATTCTCCCTTCTAGAAATACAAGTATATGCAGTAATCATGCCATGTCTATTTTTCTGCTGAAATAAATATAAAAGAAAACGGCCTCCACGGCTAATCATAAAGCACTACTACATCAAAAATTAAATGTCTCTAAAAAAGAAAAAAAGATTCCTGCACCACTAGTGATATTTTGCCTACAGTAAAAACTGACCTAAAACCTAAAACCCACAAACCACAGAGGCCTGATTTTGTGGTTTTGCTCTGAAGGTGCTATTTTGAGCCCAACTTTTTTTTCAGGAGCCAAAAAAAAAAAAAAAAAAAAAAAAAAGGCTATTTCCATGCGAACTTGCAAGCAGACACTAGGTGTCTCTCCCTGAAATGGCACCAACAATCTCCTGGGCCTCTTCATACCCTATAGCGACATCCTGCAGTCCTACATCTTTACGGCAATGTTCTCAGGATTTTTAAAAGCAAGTACAGCTCATCACAACTAAAGAAGCCAGAGATGTCTCACTTTTGCTGAAGAGGGATTAAGAGAGTTAGAAAGACAGTTGGAAATGGCGCAGCCTTCTTTAGGCTATAAAGTAAATCTCTGTAGGAAGGAGTCTTGCACATAAACTGTAACAACTGTGCTTTTGGCAAAACTTTTAATGAATATTTCGTTATTGTGTAGGCCTTTCTACAAATCGCTTAAGAACCAAAACAGTACAAACAGGCTCAACCTATAAGAAATAAATGAAAAATACTTCATCTGTAATTGGAAATTGTCCAGTTGCTAAATAACTACAAAAACTAAAACTACACTCAAAATTATCAAGACATGCCTGAAATAATGTAGTCAAATGCATTCCTGTCAATAACTAAAATTTATTCATGCCATCATGGTGCAAGTAACATTTCCTGCTTGAGGACACATTACATGTGACTTGGTAAGGAACTATGACTTCTAATGGTTACTATGACTTTTCTGTTTTCCTTAGATACCTGACACTAAGAAGCAAGTCAATCTGGACTTGCAAATGAAGCCTTAAAGTTTTAGGAGCAATCTCTGGGTTACATTTTATATGATACGAGATAAGCATGACCTCATTTTAAACTTCCTTCCCTTCGCCCTCCTCCCCCCCTCAAAAAAAGAAAAAAAAAAAAAAAAAAGAAGAAGAAGAAAACCAAGTCTGCTGTGCTCTAAACCTTTATATCCAGCATTTTGTTGAGAGGACCTCAGAGGTGCATAGTCCAGCACATAAAAAAAAAAAAAAAAAAAAGGTTCTGTTCCTACGTGTTCATGCATCCATCTGCATACCTTCAATACCATTCACACGGGCAAAAATTTTAAGACAAAGAGTGATTTTGGAAACAGCCCAAACCGTAAACACAGCACAGTAGTCTTAACAGTTTCCTTTAAAATGCAACCACTTAAAATGAAAAAATTAATATACCCTGATGTTTCCAGATGTCAGATTCTCAATGCGTCTTGGCTGACTAGGCTCCATTATCTAGCTTAGTGATCTTCCATTTTCAGTAGTTCATGTACAATGGTAACAACGAAAAGAAGGAATGAGATAGAACAAAAACATACTTTACCCTCCACTTTAATTTTTACTATTACAGCAACAGCTTCAGACAGCTTTTCTCACCATTTTCAGTAGTTCATGTACAATGGTAACAACAAAAAGAAGGAATGAGATAGAACAAAAACATACTTTACCCTCCACTTTAATTTTTACTATTACAGCAACAGCTTCAGACAGCTTTTCTCAATGCTGTAGTGTCTTGGGTGATTTGATTTTTAATTAAGCAGACCATTTAAGCAAGAATGTAAGGTTTAGTATGAAGAATTACGCTGAAATGTGCATCTACTTTACTATTAGAGGGTCTGAAATACAGTATTGGCCCTTTAATGGCATTTATCCTCTTCTTTTTATGTATTAATAAAGTATTACAACTGTGAAAATCCATATTATTAGAGTATGACAGGGTCCAAACCCATAATCCACACAGAGTGTGACAGAAGGTTTCTGCTCTCACAGCAAAGCACGTATGTGAAATATAAACCCTGCGAGTACCATTTGTACACGTGTGTGTTGGTAAGGATTCAATTTAGAAGCCAGTTCCTATAATATGATAAACATCTCTCTCAAAGAATCAAGAATTGCGCTTTGCACTTATAGCTTTGTGTTCTGATATTTCTTCAAGGTGCAAAAACATTTCTTTTCTACACAAAGGCAGGAGACCTAAGCCAGAATTATTTCATTGTAAGCTCAGCCACAAGAACAAACAAAAAGAAAAGTGATTTTAAAAAAACAGTGGAAAGCGTAAGTGCCATAACTATCTCCTGGTTCAGCTGCTCAGATGGTAGGTAATATACATACATATGTGCTACTGAACTTCAGCACTGCAAATCAGATTAAGAAATAATTCAATTCACTGCATTTAACACAATATATTTATTATGCAAATGCTTTGAAAAAGAATTAGAACAAGATGAAGTGTGAGCTACGAGGCAATTAGCTAGGCTGCAGAAGAATTCTCATTTAACTTATACCAGGCTTAACTCTGAACACTTAATCACAATCAGTGGAGTTACACCAACATAGAAATAGTGCTTAACACATAAAATGGCAGAGGGGTCCAGATGTTTGCAAAGATTTATCTTGCTGCGGTTCCAAAGGGCACACATAATTTCCCCAGAACCCCTCATAACAGAACAAAGAATTTCTCATTATTCCTCTTTACTGGTGGTTAAATAATACTAAAGAACATTTCACATCTGAAAAGGGACTAACATTAAGTTTTCCTGTCTCAAAATGAGTTCTGCTTCATGACTCAAAAGTCTCTCCCGTGAAACAGCTCTATCAAAACTACGTACAGAGGCACCCTGGTGGGACCATTTTCCCATCTTAGAGACGGAACCGCAGAGTGGGTGGTTGACGGAGCTTCAGGGCATAACTAACATCATCTAAACGCTCCTTGCAATTTATCACGGAAACGGTGCAGGGAAAGTGGAACAAGGATTTTGGAGCCTCTCCAGGGTGGCAAAACTTGGGAACAAAACAAAATGCGCATGATACTCTGCTTGCACAGAAGGTGCAGCAGTGGAGCATGCTGGTGCTGCAGCCCGATGCACTGTGCCAGCCCACCGCAATGGCTGCAGACCAGTGCCTGACCCCCACATGGCACAGACCCCCTCAGGGGCTGGTTCACCCCAGAAGGGAGGCAAAGAGCCACCACATTCCTGCAGCACGGACTCCTCCTGAAGCCTCAGACACAGGGCAAGCTTTGTTATTTTTATGCTCCATGGGCACCTCCATTGTGGGGTGTAAGCAACATAAATCAAGTAAACGATACTACTAAACTAAGTCAAGTGGCAGGCAACTAATCACTGAACATTTCCCATGGGATGTAGATATCCTCACTAACCTGCTTCAGATGAGGCTTTCATTCTGGGTACAACTATTCTGCATGAAAAATAATCTGACCCTCATCTCAGAATAATCACAGGATCACCATCTTCACCAAGGACTTGTTCATGCCATCCTTAGAGTATTTCCTGAAAACTTCATTTTTGAAATCTGCTGTTTTGTTGGGGTTTTATTATTATTATTTTTCAGTGCCAAATCCATCAATGAAAACTGCAACATGGAAGTGTTACTAGTGTTACACACAACTCCACACTGGTTTTACTTCAGGCTGGAAGAAGGATGAAGGTTAGAGGCCAGGACAGCTGCGCTCCATCTTATTCACACTCAGTGGTCCAAACTGCTGGTGCCTTCACGAGCCACTAGAATTCTACAGCTGCAACCAGCAACTGCAGAATGCAAAACCAGCTGCCTCGGCTGGCGTAGTGGCTGTGCCAGGGCTCCCAGGACACCTGAGGTCTCTGCCTTCAGAGGTTCTGGGCACCTCGTCCTCAGTTAGGCAGAATTATTGTTCTTGCCACAACACACTCCCTAACGTGACAGTTATTTTCTTGTAATTTTAAGCATTTAAAGGAAGCTGTAGCTGCAGAACTCGTTAAACCAACTTTGCAACTAATCTCTGCCTAACTGTTATATCCAGTAGTTGACGGTAGAAAGCATTAATTAGCGTGTCACATTACTCTATCTGCCATTAGAGAATATTGATTGCAAGTTAACTATTACATCGAGTATCACAAAAAAGTTAAGTGACACTTTACATATAGCAGCACTCTGCACACCATAGCAACAGGGAGAGATTGAAGTAAAATGGTCTGGTTTCTATAGCAACTATCACACAGGCCATCTGTAATCAAAAGGAATCCTAGCAAGGGAAACAAAATGGGGGATTTTGCATACTGGAAGACTATTCATGTATTTAAAATATATTGCTCCTTAGTGTTCAACACTAGTGTTAAAATATTATTTAAGTGCAAGAAATTGTCATAAGCATCTGAAAAAACTTAAGAGAATACTAATTAAAGTTCACCAGCTCTATCTCCCTAACTATAAAAGGCACCCTTATAAAAAAAGCCAATGTTTTTCAGACACAAGACATATATGACCCTCAAGATCCATAATCCTTGTGCTCATCATGTATTTGGTTACTATTTTATCCTGAAACTCGAATACCATAAGACGGCTACTAGCATAAGTTCTTACAATCTACTATACAGAACTGCTTTTAGAAAGACATCCTTTCAGACAGAAGCGTTTAACCACTCTGTTTCTAAAATATAAAGGTTTATCCAGCTTTTGAAAAAAACAAAACAGGATATGAGAAAACCACAAAGGAAAAAAAACTAAACCCCTTTATAATCAGAAAGGCATTTGTATCACGCAGTTCTTGTGCTGAACAGACCAGTATTATGTTAAGGCACACCACACATGAATGGAAGGTAAATTCTACGTCAGCAATGCAAGGCACTCTTCTTTACCCTTCAGTATTTTAAATCCTGAGAAAATAAAAGTAACCTTTATATCTAGATGGGGAAATACTTTTGTACTACATGTAATTTTTGATGTAAATTAACTAGCTATAAATAGGCTTTTAATAAATCATAGAACAAGCAATTGGTGAACAAAAATTATTACCAACATCAGTCCATTTCTTTTGTTTGGGAAAATGCTGATTCACAGAACATCACTCACTCACACACTGAAGGCAGGCATCACAGCCTCCTGGGGCCATGCAGAGCAGAAAGACAATTGGAGTAATCACAAATCCACTTCTCTCCTCAGTATGGCAAAGGGGCACTACGGAACCACCCTGGTGATCCGATGCTGTCAGAACGTTATTCTTCACTACAGCTTGCATGGCAGTTGCTTACTCACTTCCTCCTTCCATCAACACAGATGCTGAGCCTACTACCTGGACAGCCTGTATGCCCCCCGCTCACTTCCCTGGGACAAGGCAGCAGGACAGCCGGATGGCAGCGCTGGTGACTGCTCCAGCACACACTACCTTCTCTGCTCTGCCAGAGGCACCGACACAAGAAGAAGCAGCGGACTCTGGATAAGATGGCAGCTGAAAGCAAATAATTATGGCCAAATATTCACCGAACCTGCAAACCTACTCCCTGACCGTATCCAAACAACACTGGAAAAAGCACACAGGGTAGATGAATCGCTGTGATGATGGCTGCACGTTCCCTGCCAACATCCTTTCCGCTCTTCAGACACGGAAGAGAACAGCCCACCTAGGGGGTTGTGCAGTTGGTCATTCAGGTGGCAAAAAAGCCACCACACAGAAGACTAGTGTCTGGTCTTCTCGCAGCATATGAAAAAGAAACATGGTCTAACCCAGACAGAAAGTGCAATGGGAATAAAACAACTAAACCATGAGATTTTAATCATTGAGATGCTTTTATTTCTACAGGAAACACAGGCTGCATTGGCACTCGGAGCCAGAAGTTACTTGACTGAGCATAGCTATAACTGAATTCAGAATGAATCCTGTAAGAAAAGTTTGGTCCAGTGCTAAAGGGTGTCTTTCATGTTACAGACCCTCAAAACCCCTTTTGTAAGGATGTCTGTGTTTGTTTAGATGTGACAGTAATCTCAGCACTCAAGCAATCTTAGCTTGGACCTATAATTATCCTGAAAAATAACCAACAGCTGTAGTCAGTCTATACTCTTCTTTCACAGATTTAGGCAAAAGTAAATAGATCTAAAGCATTGTTTTCGTAATTTTGTCCACAAACCCATTTGGTGAGCTTATCACATTACTGATGTCAGTGAACAGTGAAATAAATGTTAAAATGCTATACGTCCTTGCTGGTAATCCGTATGTGTAGGTAACAGCTTTCAAAACCAAATCCTCTGGCTTCACAAGTACCTTGCCCTACTAGTAATCCTTACTCTTTTTGTAGCCAAAAATCAAGGCAATACCGTATCTTCCAATAGGTTTGCACAGTATGCAAGGAACTAAAACCCCTCTATACTCTGATAGTAACAAGTTTTATGAAATGTACTAGCACTTATCCAAGGAAGAAGTGGGGAGGTTGTGGGATGCTAAGGACGCCTTGCAATGAGTTTCCTAAGAAAGTAATTAACACCCGTAGGAGACTGTATTCTTGGCTATGTCTCCACTAGCAATTACACAGCGCAACAGGAGTCATTCAGTAGATCGAAGAAACAATTTTCAAGGCCCCTACAGGCCTCTACCATATACAGAAAGGTTTTTATTTCAGGCAACATTTAGTCTGGTCCCCTGGAAAAAATGTTTCCAGCATACATATGGGTCAACCACTGCTTTGGACCCTACTAGAACCATAAAGGATTGGGGTACACTCAGGGCACACGCTGAGCTTCTGCTTTTCACAGCTTCCGCTTTAGTTTCCTACCTAAGGAATCTTGTTCATGCTCATGAAAACCATTCTATAATCAGGATAGTCAGGAGATTTGCTTCCATGCTAATTTTTAAAGTATTCTTAATATATAAAGATGGCCCTGAAATCTTGCAATAAATGAGAATTTGTGTTTCTTCAATAATATAATGCAAAATTTTCAGCACAAAGTCACGGAAATTTATGAGTTTAATTCAGTTTTGATCTTCAGATGTATTCAAACCTCACAGTGAAAGGGGAAACATGAGAGCAAATGGGCCATCTATGGAAATAATGGGAATCTGGGAAAAACCAACAACCCCCAAAAAACCTACACAACACACGCATGCACATGTATACCAACATTCTTAAAATTATATGGAAATATTTCATAAATGTTTAGTAACAACATATTGTTTGATCCAATTTGCTTTACGTTTTCAAAAAACATGTCTAACTAGGTTCACAAAGATTAATTGCAATTGTAACCTCAGACACTCAAAAGTACAGGAGAACAACTTCCCTGCAGTTGCATAACTAACATACAATTTATGATATCTGGAAATTCTGTGCTGCTTTATCCATTATGACTTAATTGCTTTGGTGCTGTATCTATGATAAAAATGTGTACTACAGAGAAATTAAAATCTATGAATTTTTTTAAAATAACATGCATGAATTTTAATAATCCTGGTGGAACAGAAATCTACTTCCAGCATAGGATGGTGAAGTGTAAAATGGAATCAGAACTACTCTTATTAGAAACTTTGTCTTCATCTCTGACATCTGTAAAACTACAGCATGAGGCATATTCCATTTTAAATGACACTGCAAAAGGTCAGAACAATTCCCCTAACCTTGTCAAGGCTGGCAAGATTGATACTTGTTTTAGGTAAACTTAGCATCCATGTCATGTATTTGACTAAATATAAAAATCAGAGAGCAGGGGGAACAAACATATATTTAGAAATTAAAAATAGAATTTCATTTTCCAGACCAACAAAAGAGCAACAGTTTTGTATCCAAGAATATAATTCTGTAAATATTAACCAGTTCGCTGTCATCTGATTGTTCTTACAGTTTTTCTGGAACTTACATGTAACTGCAAGCAAACTGAATGAAAACATGATTAATCTCCTTGATGGTCTATGCTTTTTAACTATGGTAAAATTTCTTAAGAGTAGCTTTTGTTTTTTCCTGTAACTCTTTGAATTCTTTGAATGTATACAAAAAATTAATTATTGTGCTTCATCTCCTCCCTAAATATGCTAAATAAAATTTAATGCTGGCTTCTACATATTAAACCTTTATTTAAATTCACTGAAATTTATTTTTTCAATGTTTTCAATATTCATTAACAGAATTTCTTGTCTGTAGCTTTTAACTGCAAAATTTAGAAAACACAGAACACATTTGCACTGTAGTCAAAACCAGTTTTCCTTTCATCAAAGCATCAATCAGCCAATACAACTGACATATAATTTTCTATATTCATCCTTTAAACAGTGATTTATTTCCCTATACATACCTGCTGCAGCCTAATTAAAATAGAACAGAGCAATGGCCATGCTTTTGTTTATTCATTATATTCTGAAACTTTATGAAATATTAAACAGTGAAGGACAAATTCAGAACTCTGGAAACACATTTTTATGTATTTGTGTCCTTAAGCTTAGTTATCCCTTAAGCTGGCAGCAACACTTTAAGCATGAAAAATATAAGATTTGGGGTCACTGAGAGAATATGTTCTGAATATTACAATTATATGCAGCCAAAGATTTATCCTCAGAGGATATATGAAAACACAAAAAGAGGAATCCATTATGCGCACACACATGCTGCTGGCCGGTACATGCAGAATATATATTAGGAAAAAAATACACGTGCACTGGCAGTGCACAGTAACTTCAGTTCTACCACATTTCTCTCTGGGCTACTCTAATGAAAAAATGACAAAAGATACTTATCCATATTCGAAGGGACCTAAGCCTGATTGCTGTGTGGGAAAAAAGGCAAACTTACTTCACAAAGAAACTATGCAACTTACAATCTTAAAATGTTTTGGGTTTATTTAATAACTGTGGGCACAGTACCTTCACCATTAAAATTTTTATATATTTATTTATTTATTTAATATATATATAAAATGCTTTTCTAACAACAGTTTGTATTTTAGAAACTACAGATGACATTTTCTGTTTCCCTGAGTACATGCTGATGAGATACAACAAAAACATATTACCCAAATCAGACATTACTGTTGTTGGGCAGAAAACTTCATTCTTAATTTATAATACATGGTAGGAAATTTTAATGCTAATTTTAATGCTGATTTACTCTTTAAAATAGCTTACAAAGCATGGGCAGTAACAATCATGAAGAGCTATCCCTCGTGTGATAAACACAGGGGGACACAGCTGTGTTTCAGCAGCAATGATGAAGAGAGAAAGAACTACAGAAACCAGCTCTAGCAGCCTCTCTAAAATATGTCCCTATGCACACTCACTTGTACTGTATTTTGCATCTACAGTATGGTTTGCCCAGTTATTACTGAAGCGGTGATGACTTCTTATCCCCCCTTGTCCGATTCATCAGGCAATATCTCTTATTAATGCAGTTAACCCAGTTGACCACATTTACAGTCACAAGACTAAAAATTCAAATTAACCAAAGTGAACAAAAATAGGTTTAAAACTTCCAAAAGTAATATTGATATTTGATAAGTTTCCTTTAAAAAAAAAAATCATAATTTATCCTTTGTATGATCTTTTTAATGTGCTGGTCATTATTAGGTCAGATTACCTAACTTTATATTCAACACATGAATCCATCATGCTCACTCATCTGGAATAACACTTCTCTGCAATGCCTTCCTGCCTTCTTACCAACGTTCAGTAACACTTTTAGACATCTTTTAGCACTTTTAGCAGGATTTCCAGAAGACGCCAATTGCAGCATGTAGCTCAGCTTCAAGGAGTTTACACTTGAACGCACAGTATTTGACAAGTTAAATGTGAAACCTGGTGAATTAATTTGCATTCACAGAATAGCGCGTCTTAAATTTCATTGCCCATTTTTATATGTGCCTTTTTGTAGTGTTTGCTTTACATACGAATAAAGATCTCCAGGAGCAGGCCAAGAGTAGGTCACTGGACACTGATCTTTCCAATCTGATTATTTGAACTGCAGAAGCAACTGTTGGCAGCCACTTTGTAGGCCACCAAAGTGGCCTGCTTGGCCAATAGGTGAGGCAATTTATTAATAAACACCCCAAAAAACACCCTAGAATCAGAAATTCATCTTGTTTCTTACAGTCTGTCTGATACCATCACACGCCACCTGTGAAAACTCCACTTGAAGGCCTGAGAACTTTTAATTCAATCTCCTTGCATGGTAGAGAGATAATCCTCTGAATCACAAGAAAAAGAAGGTCTTTCCATTAAAATCTTAGGGCAAAACAGATTCTGGTGGCTATATTTTCAAGAATAAGTATAGAAAACAACATTAAATTTGCTGTACTAATAAACCAGAAAAATATAAGCTGACTCTTCCACCAATTATTGCTAATACTAGGCGTACTAAAACTTGGTCTAAAATGTCATGCAAGACTTAAACATCAGAGTCTGATTTGTTAGACACTACATACACATAAATGATACAATGCTGGCCTTAAAAGACTTAAAACTATTCCTGGTATTTCCACAGAGAAGGCCATTGAATCTGCCCAGGACCTCACCAGCTACCAAGTAAAACAGAGTACAAATTAAAAGCATTTAGACATTAGTGGATCACAGAAGGTTGGGGGTGTGGGTATGACTGACTCAATTTCCATATCGTTAAGAGAGGCAGGCTTCAGAATAAATAAAACACTCCATTGACCTGCTTTTGTACCAATTTCCTTCATTTTCACAGTAAGTCAAACCTATCGTTAACACCGTCTTCCATAGTACAAAGTAATTTTATACACTCAAACTGAACATTTGAACTTCACAAATGCTCTATGGCCCAGTGTCTTAATTTTGTCAAGTCCCACCTTTATATAACCACAACAAATCTCCTGTTTTGTCAGACTTGAGAGACATTATTAGAAAGTTTATTTGAACAGTGCTTGGACACCAGCAAAATATTTATAACAGATAGCTTTGGTAGAGCAAATTTAATGGGCAAAACATTTAAAGAGGACATGAAATATGAGTTAACTTCTATATTTAAATCATAATGCATTATTATTTAGAAGCTATTATTCAAAAAAGCATCAAAGTAACAGAAAAGGTCAGAATAATCTAGCCTGCTAACTTTTTTAAAACTTCTACTGAAAAATGCAGTTGAAGACCATCTAATTTTTATCTGTTTCTTCTTCATATGCATGTCTACAAATATTTCTGCCAGAGAATTTTTAAGAAAGCAAATATTACTTTGATAAAAAACATCAAATACACAAACACAATTATTAAATGGTATTACTTGAAACTGAACCACTGCCATCCAAAAATTCAACAAAAAAATAGTATCTTCATATTGCCATTCCCCTTTTGCATTTTACAGCCTGGTAGCTTTCTATACAGCGCAGGATGGGGTCTGAAGTGCCCAGGAACAGCATCATGTCAGCCTGCTCATGTTTCCCCTTAGCAAGCAACAGCAACGAAGATTAGATACTACTGCTTTGGCCAGCCATATGTAACTATCAGTAGAAATCTATACCTCTCCCTAGTATCACATGAATAATGCATTAGCTGCCTAACCACATAGGATTTACCTTCAAAAATACAGGCTGGGTCTCAAACAGCACTAATCAGTTTTGTCATACAGTACCCAAATTAATAGAACACTAGGTTTCTTCTGGTGTTCTAAAATATTTGCTTAGCTTCTAGCTATGACCATCTCCTGTTAGAATTTTTTTCATTTGGAAAAACTAGCATAGTACAATAATTCTTTAACCTTTTTTTTTTTTTTTTCCAGATAGATTTGGCTGTTTAGTACTCTGAGAAATAAACAACATTCCACAAGAAAGAAAAGTGTGATTACATTTCAGTCTAAATATGTAGCCCAGCCTCATGACATATGTAATATGTTAACACACAAATGGCTAAATGGGACAAGCTGGTTCAGTGGAGCTAATGGCAGCCTAAAACCAGCAAGGCCTACATTTGCATGTCTCAAGTCCTTGTGCATTTCCCCATCATAGCCATCATATTAGTTCAGTGTCCCTCATTCCCTAAGCTGTCTCATGCGCCAAATGCCCATTCTCAGCGGCACTACAGTGCTCCCCATTTCCACCGATATCCTCTCCCACCTCTGCAAGGGCAAGCTGCAGAAGACAGTGGCTGTCCTGAAACTATAAATGTGCTTCTTGCCCCACTATGAGCTTCACATTTACTGACCATCAAACCATTGTCATACAGAGTGGACAAAGGCCAGATTTCACCCATCTGCCCACTGTGGAAACATCCATTTCTGTATGTTTCACAGCCCCCACTCTATTTTTCACAAAGTCAGCATAAAATTCACATCTTTGGGATCTCCACTGCTCTGCCAAACTTGATGAAATAAGGCAATGAGTCTGCAGAAAAAGGGTAATCAACAAAGCGGACACTTCACTGGTAGGTGGATCTGAAAACTCTAGGACACAATAAACAATGATGGAGATGATTCACATATGTGGAACTTGGCCTGATTAAGTTAATTTAAGCCAAACACACAGATCTATTTAAAAAGGGTGACACTGGTTAATAGTAGAGGACCCAGGAAAGCAGCAATCTAGAAAGATTCATGAACAATACTGGTTTCACAAAAATCTCTCTGCAGGTCTGTAGCTTAGAAGGTCAACCTGATCTTTGAATCTATGAAGAAATGTCAAGAGAGAGCAGGTAGGTGGTATTAGCAAGATTATCACTGGGCTATTATGTGCAGGACTGGTTCACACATCTTGTAGACTGCTGCTGAAAACTGCAAAATTTCACAGAAGTGCTAGAAAAATTACTTCAGGCATGTTAAAGCAGTTGAGTCTGTTTATTGCAATGAGAAAATTAAGAGGTGACTTGAACAAGGATTACATGTAGGCTAGAGCAGGAAGGGCTTCTAATAGAAAACCGGTCTTTAATCTAGAGAACACATCACAACAAAAGCACAGGATTAGAAACTGAAGCTAGATGTATGAGGCAAGAGTGACTGCATTTTGGACAATGTTTAAAAGTAGATGACACAGATTTTAAAAACCAGGAAAGACTATCTGAGGGGAGAGAGAAAAGTGGGTGAAGGGGTTTTTTTTTAGCATTAAAATGAACAGAAGAAACTTGTGATGATCAACATTAACCCCATAAATACTGAAATGTAGAAACACTTCTGATGTGCTTAAGTAACTCAGATAACGTAAGGCCCGAATTCGTGTCATTTGAGACACAATAATAAACCTGATTCAGAATGCTGTGATCTCTAAAAAAGCCTTTTCTAAACCAATTGCAACCTCACGCTTTCTCCTCCTCCTCCTAAAAACTTGGTATTGATTTATGAAGCCTTCTAATTTTCATCTAGAATCTGAAATCACACATATAATTAGAGTTCATGTTTTGGATCATTTGGCCTTCAGTGCTGTGTGCCATTTTGCACTCCTTGCTTTACTGAAGCCAGGTTGCTGGGCATTCAGCTACCTGCCCCTCTGAAACCAATCTGCTGTTCTCTGTTTTCACAGTTCATCGGGCCCCCTGAGTCACCACTTATATTTGCTTAAGTTATGGCTCCTCATTACAAGCAATGATTCATAATTCTCCAGCTGCTCACCCAGGTTTCACACAGGGCTTGGGCAGACTGTGATTTTGACGGGCTTTAGCACTGTAACATAAGCCATGCAGTGCACTTGCTTCACCTCTTCTAGCACCAGCTTACTGACCATGGGCCAGGGACAGCAAAACCCAGCTTGAAAGAAGCGAATGCAATTCCTGATAGAACATTCAGCTTCAAAACCAATGGCTTACTTCAGGTTCAGATAAGAGAAGTAATGTGCCAGTAAGCTACAGACCAGCTTGAACAAGCCAAACTCATTTCCAGTTACTGGCTTCAGATACTGCACATGACACATTTATAAAACAGACTCACCCAGGACAGGCCAATGATGTAGGGCAACACCCCACACCCAGGTTAACATTGTTACAGGCAGCTGAAGTATTAATGCAGACTAGAAGAAAAGCCAGAAGTCATGAGAACCATCTCAAATACTATTAAAAGAATTAATGGAAAATTCACAAAGCATTAGGTGGTCTGACAAAATTTATACATGAATCCCCTTAAGGGAAGCAAGCTATCACTATGGGCACTGCAAATTCTGACAAATAAGACGCTACTGAGAATATCAAACAGAAATCAGGCTGCTTCAGATGCAAGCTACCCCATCACTACAAATATATTTTTAATTCCTCCAAGGATATTATCAATCTAAACTGCTCTTGATCACAAACAGATACAAGAACTGCGCATTCTTTAGGGAAGAGTAGCATCCAGTCTTTCTACTGTACTCCGAACATATGTGAAGATGACACGTGACTGTGCTCCCTGAAGAAGCCATGATGTAACAGATGTTGGGAATGAGCCAATGCTGCAAACTCCAGTTCCTTTTTAGGGTTGCTTTCTGTTTGCATCCAAAGAAAAGACCAACAGAAGGAAGCAGTGGTATGAATGCGTATGTTATACCAAGGAGCCAGTCTGAGGCAAACTACTACCTTCTTTATGTGAGATCTATTAGACTAACTTGGAGCAACCAATGAAGTTATTCTCATTGAGAAAGAAAGCAGAGCAAACAGCGCAGAATGGGAAACCACAGTCAGGGCTGTGCAGAATAATACCTTGAGAGTAATGCTGAATCAGCAGCATCCCAACAGAGAGCAGTACCGTAGCTAATCCAGTCAGGGAAGTCTCGTATCCCTTTTGGGTCACCCAAAAACCCAAAGATTAGGCTGAGCATTTCACTTGTTCTTACATAAGCATATGCACACTTTAGAGGGACAAATGCAGCCGTTACAGGAAACAATCTTCTCCTATGCCCACTTAATTCTGGGCTCCCCGTAACAGTACATGCTTCTGCTGTTATCAGGGGCAGCCATTTGCCACTAAGCACTCTCCATTCGTAGGCTAAGACTGCTAAGAAATGGTGGCTTTCTCATCTGTATGATGGTGCTGGGCTAGCCACTGCCTATCCTGCATTGCTTCTAGAGGTAAGAAACCTGCATTTAAAATCCTAGTCCATTAGACTGGCATTTCTTGCAAGCACTACTTTCACTTTAAAGACAGAATAATAGTGGAATATATGAATCATTACAAAATGATGCCAGAAAAGAAGGGGGGGGGAAGAGGGAGGGGGAAGACAGAAAAAGAGACTCAAGATCCATAAATTTATTAGAAGACCCTGAACATAAAGGTTGGGGAATGAATGGCATTCATACTGATGTGTTAGAAAACAAACTGTATTTAGTCTAGGCATCTAATGAAACTGCAGGTTGTAACTTCTGTTTACTTTCTGTCACCAGGCAGAATCTGCTGTATCTCAAGTTGAAAAGTTCATAAACTAAACATAATTTTAAAAGTTCAAGAACTACACACACATCATTGTATAATGCAAGTACTTAGTTTCCAGAATACACTGAAAGTTGGCCTCCTGACAGTCCTAAAAAGGCAGAAATATTTTTTAAAGCATAGATTGAGCATTTTGTATCATTACTAACAATAGCATTCTTTAGTTCTTTATAAATGGTTTTATTTTATTTACCTAACACTGAAACACTAATGGAAATATCTTCTAAACTTCTTTATATCTAGTTCAAAGTATTAAGACTAAGAATTCCCTAAGACAGAAGGCATTTTCTAATGAATCCCTTCTATTTTAGCTAAATTAAACGTTCACTAGAGACTTCAAAGAAACATTGGGATGTACTTTGGATTAATTTTTAAAAGAGCTTCTGAATATAAGGAAAGAATTCTTGTGCATGTGCCAAATTTTTTTGCAACTTTATCGATGTGATTAACGGTTTCATTTTGAAAGGGTCCATGTACACATAAAACCACAGAACGTATAAGGTCCTGCAAACATAGTCAGCAACAGCAAAAAGAACTTGAGAAACATTACAGAACTAAACAGCAAGAACTGTTCCCAGCCATTACACAAAGGGAGGGCTATGCCAAAGTGAGTGCTTTCATGGAGCTGTACTACTGTGTTCTGAAACTGTATGTTCAGCAGCGTCAGAGCAAAGTAATAAAGTATGCCAAGATTAAATTGCGAGGTTTTGAAAATAGCCCTTGTCCTTTCCTGACTCGCGTACTTGAAGACACACATCGGGGCTGATTTCCTGTCAATTTGACTTTCCAAACCAGCCGGAAGAACATAGAACACATGTAATAGGATCATGACTGATCATTAATCAAGCACGCTTTTACATTCAGTAACACCGAATTTTATCTGGATAAAAAGGTATAAAAGATGCATTGTTAAAGTGAAACTTAAGGAACTCGCTCCCACTTTAACCTTACAGATGGACTAATATTCTCATTTAGTAATTGATCAAGATATTTGACAAATAGGAAAATCAAATATTAAAGGCTAAAATTATGAGTGAAATCTGCTCATACCAAGAAAAAAAATCTTAGAAGTAGAAAGTCCTGTTTCAGCAGCATTTATTCTTCAAAATGTGAGTACCTCAGTATTTGCTTGTCACATTAAGAGGATTACCACGCCACCATGACCCTTCCACTCTGCAAAGCTCAAACCATCAACAAGAAAAAAAAAACATCTCAACATCAGAAGATTTTTCTGACAGAGTCAAGGTACTCTGTAAAAAAAGTTTTCAGAGCCCTGAATTGTTATAATGTCAAGCACTTGTTAATTTTCTTGTTGTATTATTAAGCACTCTTTCATCCAGAAACAAGTCATCTTTTCATTCTGACAGGGAATTCTTCCTAACATTTCTTGATTAAGAGTTCTTCAAAAGAACGACACTGTAGATAAAAGCAGTCAATCTGTCAGTGCAGACTTCTTGCTACAACATGCTGTTGTTAACAAAAGTTTCTTTGGGACAGACTTCTCAGGTTCAGGATAGGATTGCTCAGGATAGGATTACTGGTGAAAATTTCAGTTCGGAATACCCTCAAACACTTATCACAAAACATGTATTCAAGGAACAGAAAGACACCCGTGCAGGATGTAGATAGCCAGGCTGAGATTCGACTTCTAGTGGATTTGGACTACTGACCCAGGGGAACAGATCCAGACCTGCCAGCCTGCTGGGTAGGACACTCACCTGGAGCGTAGGGGATGTTTCAGCTGCCTGCTGCAGTCAGGGCTGAACAGTTCACACAAACGGGAAAACTCTGTAGAGAAACAGTATGAGGAGAAAACCGGGCAAGAATAGAGTCCAGTGTTTAAGACATGTCTGCTTCCTGCAATGCAGGAGGAGCAAGGACTCATGCTACACCAAAGGATCAGATCACCAGGACTGTTCATCACAGCCTGTCTCTCATTCCTGACATCTTTCCTCTCCTGCCCCCGCCCCCCGTTATTAGGAACAACACTAAAAAAGATTTTGTTTGTTCCAATGTAGAAAGGTTATTTTACATTTGCTCTACTTGAAGGCCCCAATATAAACATATCTCCTTGAGCTTTGTGATGGCACTGTGGAGTGCATTTTTCTACAGAGAAACACAATACCACAAAGAAACCAAAGACTATTGCAGATAGAAACAATCATATTTCAGCCTGAGTCCGAACAGAGCGCAGTAACTTAAAACTGTGCACAAAGTCTACCTCACATTAGGATAGCTCCAATTTAATTTAACCACTATGGATAGTGCCCAGCGTTATACCTAGAAGATAGCTATGTATGTCAGCTTGCAACAGAGACTCTCATTCCACTCAATCCACCAGAAGACAACAGCAGCATACAGAAACTTCTCGGGCATAGCTATGGCAAAAATACAGCCCTGCACCACAGGCCATGCCGGGGCTTCGCAGGTCCTACCTCCACGGAAACCACAGGCTGAATCTGTGAAACCCAAGCAAGCCTTCTCAAGCATAACTGAGAAAAGTGTAAGTTTGTAATTGCTAACAACTACATTACTGTAATGACAGAAATGCCCTGAACCTTCAGCCTATAGTATCCCCTTGCCGTACCTGCCCAGTTGCAGGTTTAGTGTCCTGCGTTGCTTCAGCAGGAGCAGATTCCTGCAAGTCCTCAGGTTTACGGCCTTGAATTTCTTCCACAGGAATTGTTTCCAGCTCATCCGTGGGTCTAGGACTTGGAGTGTCCTCTGCAAAGTCTGAAATGTTTGATTCCTGCAGACTGTCAGGCGTTGGGTCCTGTGCCTTGCCTCCAGGAGCTGATGCCATCACTCGCCCTGGCGTGCAGAAAGGAAGAGTGTCCGTGCAGACACCACCTGGTAATGATAGCATCAGCACTGGCGGGAGAGATCACAGACACCTGAACCCTGCCACCAGCAAGTAAATAAAACAAGAAACACATCTGTTTTATAATAGTCGTATGTTAAAATACCCACTCTAAGCAATCTTCTACTCCACTCATGAGCTCTATCTATTAAAGATTAGATTTCATCTTTCTTGAAAGAATTATTTTAGAAGTGACTTACGAGTAAAAACCAGCACAGTGAGTCCTATGAGGAGACAGTGCTAGGCATTGCCGTGGCAAGACAGAGCCAAAACTGATGCAAATGATTCAGGATTACTGAGCTTCAGCTCACCGATACCTGTGTGTTCCAAGGAGTCTTTTAAAAGCTTCCAGTAACCAGCCCTGAAGTTCAAAGTACCCCCAAAAATGGGGCCAGGAACAGAACTGGGAACAGACTTCTTCCAATGTGTTCCAAGAGCACAGAACACAGAGAGAAGGAAACTGTATCTCAGACTAGATGTAAGGAAGAAATTTTTTTACGATGAGGGTAGTGAAACAGGTTTCCCAGAGAAGTAGTAAGTAGATGCCCCATCCCTGGAAGCATTCCAGATCAGGCTGGACGGGGGTCTGAGCAACCTGATCTTGTTGAAGATCTCCCTGCTCATTGCAGGGGGGGGGTTGGACTTTAAAAAGGTCCCTTCCAACCCAAACTATTCTATGATTCCATGAGACACTTTGTACCAAACTCTGTCCAGTGTGATGGGACCTGCAACAGCGTTGGAGCTCTCAAGCTCAAGCATGAGCACGAGGAAGTTACCCAGCTGGTGCTGAATTTAGCATTACATGATGCTATAGTAGGAATTTTACTATGAGATTTACCCAGTTTAAGTGTAAGACAATGCAAGCTTCTGCAAAGGGGATTACCTATTGAAAGTATGTGACCAAATATGTAGTATTAGAAAAGGAGGAGGAAAAGGGCAAACAGAAAAGGCAAAGGTTAAAACCTGGCTATTTTTTCAATCAATTGGATGTATTTAATTAGCTTTTTTCTGAACTATCTGAAACACAATAAAAACCTATCATTTGATTCTCTGGCAAAAAAAAATGTCCCTTTTTGCCACATCTCTTAAGCTAAAAGCTCATGTGTAAAAAACTTAAGTTACACAAATGAGCTGTCATTCTGAAAATATTATGACAACTTGAAAGTGTCACTACTATCAGTTATTAGTAATATTGCTAAGAGTGCTCAAATATGGTCCTGTAGAATTAATCAGAAATAGCAGTATCTGGTAGCTTATTAAACAATGCATAGACTAACAGACAGTAGAGCAAAATTTTTTTAACTGCTCAACATGCAAATGATGTAACAAGCTAACATGGGTTCAATTTTACTGAATCCATGATTATTTCTTCAGGACAACATGCACATGTCTCATTGCCTTTCACAAATTGTCCAGACATTTAAATATCTCAGAAGCTGCATCAAAAAAATGAAAAAAAAATGGGTAATTCTTTTCTTTTTTTATCTGCAAGGAGCAAGAAAAAATGCCAACTGGTCTCACAAATAGTAATGGCATCAAAACATACTCTTGGTGATTCCTCCCATATCTAGAAACATATACCTATTATGTTAACTTTTGACATTATCAAGAAAACTTATAACTCCTCATCCTTCTTTTTGATTTATTCCACTTCATATCAAATTTTGCTTACTTTTGGAAACAACCACATACAATTTAGAAAACAAAGCACAGATTTCTGCATAATATATTAGATAGAATAAATCTTGATCTCAGCAAAGAGAACATTTTATTTTCTTATAGTTTGGTTTCCTTTATCATTAAGTAAAAACAAATCTAAATTTAAAAGCATCATAACTAGAGCTAGCCTGTGTATCTAATACCCCTACAAAAGTAAGAAAAAAAGTGAAATATCTTTAACAATCACCTCTAAAAGTAGCAGTAGCCTTTAGTACTTTACCATGACAGCCAGCATCTTCAGATAGGAGCCAGATTATTCCACTGGTTGAATAAAACAAAAAAACTAGCACAAGCTTTGTGTAAGGAACAGAAAAAAAAGGCATTCCTCCAGAATTAAAGACATACTAAGTTTATTTATAGCGTAAAAACCACTCAATATCATTAATTTGACCAATATTCTATTAATAGCTGTATGTTGTCAACTAAAGAAACAGATGGGCAATGTGGTATGGCAGCAGCAAGGGGAAGACCTGGAGCACAGCAGTTCTGGGGCAACATGTAGAACTACTTCATGTAGAACTGCTGGAGAGCACTGCTAGATAAAACTGAAGTCATCCCAAAACTTTTTTTAAAAATACGTATTTATTCATTAAAAATAATAATTTTCAAGGCATAAATATTTATTATAATTCTTTTTCAGTGAATGACAGACACTTCTTACACTTCTCTTCTTAACACAGTAGCTATATTTTACGTCACAGGATAAAAATCAAATACCAATGGCCTAAAACATCATAAAACTAAATAGGCCTCAAAAAGAAAGATTAACAGTAGAATGCAATAGCTGGCAAACTGCTGCCTCTACACTCCCTCTGGTTTGCAGGACAGCTGCTCGCGGCCCATGCAGAACTGTGACACCAGTCACCGCATGCACCAGCTGCCTCTGCTTCAAGGAGGTAAGAGCCTTCCCCCCAAGATACAGCAACACACATTTGTAGCTATTAAGTCTGCATTTCATCAAGATCAGAGAAATTCACACCACAAATTCAAAAGCTCGCAGCCTTTGCTATACTCTCCTACAACTTCGCTACCAGGGCACTATTTCCGAATCTCTGATATAAATAATTTAAACATATGTGGAAAAAAAGATAAAAAGTCATTTGTGAGAGCAGTGAGTTGTGTCTTTGAGGCACCTTTTTCCTCCTTGAAATAATCCATTACTTACTACCCTGATGACAGCTCCAAGAGGGGAAAATGGCTGTAACAAATCGTGCCTCTGTAGCCCTTAAATTTCTGGGCAGATAAGGATATTAAACACTGAACACTCCTGTCAGCTGCTCAAGCACTTCATATTTTTCCCTCCTTCCATGCTCATTTAACGCAATTAGCAGGGTCACAGGCAGAAGAGGCCCCCTGCTCACACAGTCGATACCACAGCCTGACACACGTGCCTTCCACACATGCTGATAGAGGCTAAGAACAAATCCCTCCCATTCGCTTTTCCAACTGAAGAAAATAAAACATGACATACATTTACTTTGCTTGGACACCTATCCACAACCTGCTCTTTGCAGAGCTGGCCCCATACCTGTAGGACACCAAAGAAATGGTGTGAGTACTTCCCCCATGTTTGCGATTCCCACTCCGAAGTAACCTTCCCTTTGCCTGCTCCACGTCCTTGCTCAAGGACAAGGCTCTTGCCAGTCCCTGAGGAAACAATGGCCCAGGTGGGACACAAGGAGCCACTCAGGGCTCCCACTCCTGGCCGCACATTGTCTTCACTCCCTGCCTCTTCATGGCTGTTGCTTCCCAGCTTCTCACAGGCTGCTCCGGGGGTGCCCTCCTAGCTGTGGAAACTCACCCCACAGCCTGCACATCATGAAAGCCATCCCAGTGCCAAAACCCTTATCTCAGCATCTTCCCAAGTTTTAATCATGTTCTGACTCTCTCTCATTCCTCTTGCAATTCTCCTTGCTCCCAAATACATGGCAGGTGCCTACTGCCTCAATAAAAGCTGCTTCAGTATCAAAGCATATTTAATTCACAATTTAATCATCGACACACTTTTTTGTATTTTTTTTAAAGGACATGCAAGATATCTCGAACAAAAGCTCTTACATAAATCCAGCCTAAAAGGCTTTTCACATCTGAAGAAATACAAAGGGAAATTCCAATACCAGAAATACTTCTATATAATCATGCAGCTTGTAAGTAAAAAATAAGGGGGAATAAATGGTCCAAGATGATGTACTTTAAAAAAAAATTTGAAAACAACCTATTCTAATTCACATCAATATTTTAGAGAACAGTGAAAGCTTGTGTCCAACACATTCTAGGAAGATTATGTACTCTATTCTATGCCTGTAACATACAGAAGATGTTACTAATCACTATTAAAAAAGACATTTCTATGGAAATTTAAAAACAATGAAGCTTTGATAAAAACTGCTCTTTCAAACATATACTACAAACATACCTACAGTTATTTATTCTTATAAGGTTTATTTGGTAATAAAGCAAGGTTTAGGACAGTACATTTCTTTTTTGTCTTTTACTATAAAGCTGCTAAAATTTGGGACATAACCTCCTGATAAAATTTTCCTCTTTTACTCCAGATTTTATCCACAGACCAGCACTGTCTTAAGCTGTGAAAAAGAATAGAGGTTTGGACATAATAATAAAAAAAAGAGTAAAGGGGACTATTTTGGCATTTGTCTTAGCCTAGAGGTTAAGAACCCCTGACAGACAGTGGAGACAGGCTGCAGAGGAAATATCCAAGGTTGTCCATTGACTTCAGGTACCTAAAAATCCATTAATTACAGGTAATTACATCCATACAGTTTACCTGTTGCTCACTTGCTCATGTATACTTATCTTGAATCAAGACGTGATAAAGCACCATCTGTTAGATTGGACTGCATGTTGGTATACTCTCCAACCTAAAGTGGAGGTCAAAATCTGAAGTTATAGGAAGTTAAAAGAAATATTTCTTAAATTGGAGGTTCTGCACCTGGGCTTGTACTTGCAGTAAACAAAGAGTCCCAGAGCAGATGTCATTTACTCGAGCCAAAAAAAATAAAAAAAATCACTGCAACTCAGGGAACATTGCCCTCCAGAAACTGTGGGGCAAATTCACACATCAGGTGCCCACCAACCTACCCAGAACTTTCAGGACAAAAGCACTATTTTTATGTTCTCCAGAGAAAAAGAAAGGAAAATGTGTATAAGCACACAAACTATGGATAACTTAAAAAAAAGCAAAGCTCTTTACTTCAGCTTGCACAAGCACCTCTTAATGCCATCTTCTTACAGCAGAAAAAAAACCCTAAAACCCAGCCAGGGAGTTTGGCCTAAGTTGAGAACTGCCCAGACATTTCACCACAGTCTGAATCTTCATCCTTGGTATGCTAGCATAACCATTTGACTGCCTCAAAACTAGAAGATACACAAATGCTGCAAATTCTAACGCTCGCCATGAAGGAGCGTGACGGCAAACACCAGGGTTTTGCTCCAGATACGGAGATTTCAAATTCATGTGGAGGCAGGCTGCCCAGACCCAGGGAGACAGGCTGTTCCTAAGCCTGGCCTAATGCTGCTGTCTTTGAAGTGAAAGGTTTGAAGCTTGACTATGGTAAAATGTTTTCCAGTGGACTCTCCACTGGTTTTGCTTCCTAATTTTTGCTTGTTGTTTCTGCAATAGGCACATTCCATTACAATTAATATTGAGAATTATTGTTTGCCATGGCACACACTACCTTCAGTTTCTCCTCACCTTCAGAATTTTTATATTGCAAAAATAGACTGTATAGACCCTTCATTAGCTCTCTTTGGCCTAGGGTTTTCTGGAGGGGGAGGGAAGCAAGGGAGACATGAGACACTATATTCCAAGACAAAGTAGAAAGAAACAGTCAGTGAAACAAGATAATCAAACTGGTCCTCCAGATTTAAAAAGCAGCTCACTAACTATGCTCTGCATTAAAATTCTTGTCTAAACGAGAACCGTAAAACTACAGGGGAGCAAGGCCGTATAAGGTTTTCCATTTGCTTTATTATTCTGTATCCCTTTATGGACTACCATTGCATAAAATAAGAGCTTTAAAATACTTTTCAAACCAATCTCTTGCTGAATCACGTGGCTGTCATCAATTTCCAAGCTTTCTATTGAAAAAGAAAGAAAAATGTCACTGCTTAGAAAAGCATCAAGGTTTATATTAATGACAATGAACGGTATGACTAACAGAATTAAACTGCAGCCTTTTAAAACTCTTGATCCAACGCTCCCTGAGGTCTGATTTCCAAGACATCACTTTTTGGATTCTGTAAAGGAGTCCTTGTATTGTATTTTCATTTGCTAGAAAATTACACCTAGGATTGTTACATGCAGACCATGGTATTATCAATAAAGTAAAGCTCATCATGCACCATCTGAACAATAGGCTTTTTCACTGTAACGTTTCTTGGGAATTACAGTATTAGATTAATGAGATGTGCAAATGTTTTATCAACTCAATCTCCAGAGCAATGAGTCACTCCTAAATGCAGAACAGCAATAAAATTAAAAACAGCCTATGTGCTGCTGTATTCTACACCCCATAGGTAACAGATCATATGATTTCAATAGAGTAGAACAGATGCAAAGAGATTCCATAGAAATAAGAAAGCTGCATAGACACAGAAATCTGTAGCAATGTGTACTGAACCTGTGCTCAGTAACTGAAGAGGTGCTAATGATGCTAAACAGATGCAGAAACATCAGCTGAGAAGAGAGCCTGACCATCAGATACAGGTATGAGCAAAAGAGACTGTTCACAGCAACCAACCACAGGAAGCTAAATGAGAAAGCTGGCTCCCTGATGTTCCCCCTGTACTCAGTGGGACTACAATTACCCTCTTCTGGAGAGTAATTCAGAGCAGAAGACTAATTTAGGCAATACAAATCAACTTCTGGAAGAGCTGGTCTGTCTCCATAACCATCAAGCATGCAAAGGAATGCTGCTAGCTCGGGTGAGAGCTCAAATGGCCCTTTCTGCCTTGGCTGATGCCAACAGCACCCACTGGAGACATACAAAATGTGCTAAGTAACAGCGAGGGTTGACTTTGTACCAGGTTCTCCTTTTCTCCTAGAAAAGCAAGATAAAAGCAAGGGAAAAAAAAGTATTCTAAAATAGAATAGTACAAATTGTACCCTATCTTCTCATGAAAAAACAGACAAGTTTGCAAAGTGGATAGTAATTAATAGATACCCTCTTAGATGGTAAGGATGTACCATATAAGGAAGAAGCAACATTTATCCAAATGCCTCAGTCACCCTCATTTATGGTGCCTAGAGACCTAACAAACAACAGACTGCTAGCAATCAGATAAATCACTTCTGTTCAGAAATCCCTACTATACTCTATACAGCAAATGGGCTATATAAAATGTTTGTAGGCACAGTGGGAAAATTTCTCTTCATTCACCCTGGTATTCTGGTTTTTTTGCTTACAAAGACTGGGAATTATGCTCTGCACCGATCAGTTAACTTCATTTCCATTTCGGTCTGTTTCCAGACCTATCTCATACTGGGCACCTGCTTACCTCACGATTTCTAATACATATTTTGTCAAAATGCTTTCAAAACAGTATTTGATCTCTCCTTTTAGTAGCTGAGGACACCCATGCCAACAAGACTGGCGTGGGAGGAATGTCTTGCAGCCCCAGGGGAAGAATGGTCCAGCCACTGCCCAGACTCAGAACCTCTGGGAACACACAGCAGGTTGGGTATCCTTGCAAACTCATTTCCTTCCAGGGAAGCTACAATGTAGGGGTGAAGAGAAAGGCAACAGTGTCCACACACACACCTCTGCTTGCTACAGGGCAGGTAAGGTGTGCTGCAAACCCAGGGACTTCTCACAGTTTGGGCAAAACCAGATGGACTAAGGTGTCCAAGTTTGATGGTTTTTGGCATGATAGGGACTTCTCTTAGACACTCTTCAGCCCTGGGATGTATACAATATACATCCAAGTTACTACTCTGTGGCTGAGAAGCAGCCTGCCAGCAATGCACAGGCCACTGGGGGCCAGAGAGGAGCCCTGCCAGGACACAGCATCCAGACCCTTCCCCTTATAGCAGGCTGAGCAGCCTGCAGCCTCAGCGCCCCGACATGCCAGTGCGAGCATGGAGTCTGGCAGCTGCCAGCATTGGTAAATTAATCTCCAGCAGTTCGCCCACTAGTCTGAGGGGTATCTCCTTGCCCCAGTGGCCAGCAAATCCTCTCACCAGCCAAGTGCCAAATGATGAAAAGCACTTTCCCAAGCTGGCAGAGATGGGTTTATAGGCATTTCAGATTTTCGTAGTGTTCCTGTTTGGGGATAACTTAGGTAATAAAACCGATGATGTATTTTGAGACAGATCCTGTCTTACTGGAAACATAAGGGCTATTGCATTTCCAACTCTTGAGTGACCATTAAAATACCACTTTCGCAGAAAAATTTAATGATTTATAGACAGACTTGAAAGGAAGGTCCATTAGTACAAATAAGACCAAGTTAAAGTCTTGTTCCATAGCTGGCAGAACCACATTGTTGAGACCTTTCAAAAAGCCTTTTAAAGAGCTAGTAGAGAAAAATCCCTGAGTGACACTCTGAGTAAGCAGAGAGGTAAATGTTTGCCAGATTAACTGTAAATTGCAGCTGCTTGACTTCAAGTATGTGTTCTGAAAAACCATGAATAATACCAGTCTTATAAATACAAGGAGCTTTTCTAACATGAAAAATAAAATCTTGTGTGTGCTGCCAAGAAAGTCTGCCCAGAAACTTTCTGTTTAAGTTTTGTATAAGCTAGGAACAGGATTTCCCTCAAGTCCAATGTCTACCAAACAGTCAGGCAGTAAGAGGAAGGCATTCAATGTCTAAATTAAGAACTCTTCTTTTCTGATGTGTAAATTGATCCAGAATTTTAAGTTGACAGACCACGAATTTCCCAATGATGGAAAATTAAAATTACCTTGGAAACAGTAGAATTAATAATACTATCTGACCAAGGTCTGTCTCTTCTTGGCAACAGCCTGCAGAACAAACAGAACTGGCAAGCCTAAACAGGTTAGTGGTTTACAGCACAAAAATTGGAAAAACAGAGCACATCGATGCCACCTTTTGAACAACACGCTTCAGCCTTTAGTCAGGAGCACAGCACAAGATCCAGTTCAGAGCAGCCCCAAAGAAACCACCGCAGAGGACTGACTCCCTTCCCAGCTGGGGACGGGGGGGAGGAAGCTGTGCACTTTTGTGCTGCAGTGGTGATAAAACGACAAATGAAGTAAGTACCTGCTGAAATTACAATACCTTGGACACTACTTGTTCCCATGGATGAATATTCCCTCTTTTATTGAATGAAGCAAACACTGCAGCAGTGGGTTTCATTATCATTTCATCTATCCATTTCCCTTGGTGATTAGTAACTCTTGGCTAAAAGTAAGTCACCTACAAGTGCTTCCCCCCATCAACAATTAAACATCCATAGCTATAGTTATGAGCAGGAAATGAAGTACCAAATAAACAGATTTTTCAGTGGTTTGGGGCTCCATTAACCATTTCTGGAAGTAAGAACTAATAGGATGTTCTCCAAAGCATATACAGTTGGTGCACGCTGGAAATAAGCCCCAGATTTAGCTGACCCTGCTTTGCAAGAAAGTACAGGGTGTAGGATAATAAAAAGTGCATGACATCACGTATCAAAGGAACCAAAGGATTTTCTGAGTTATCATGTAAGGATTCAGCTCTGGACTAACGTGACGCATCTGGCTAAGGTAGAAAGCCAGTTACTGACAGAAAGAAGAGTATGAGATTAAATGCCAAATTCTTAAGCTGTATTAAACTGGATTTCACCATGTTGACTTTCAGGCATATAATGGGGACCACATTAAGTAAATTCCAAGATGCACTCCATATAGTAAAAATCTGCAGGAAGGATAAAGCATGATACTGCTGTATACTTCAGATTGCCAGAAGTTCGGTTACTACATATAAAAATAGATAAAGATATACAGATACATATAAATTATGTATAAATTATATATATTAATTTTATATATGCATCCATAACAAAAAAAATTGTACTTCAAATGTTCATGACCAAACTGGAAGTACTTAAGATTTCCAGAACTACCAACACTTGTAAGTACACAGTCCTTACAGATTCACAGGAAGTCTCCAGTTCTAGAGAGAATTTTAAGTACAAATGTAACCACAGAGTTTTATTTTGTCACAAAGTTTCAAATCTTTGGTCCCAGATGAAAGCTATTAATTTTTTAAATTATTTCGGAATGAGTAAGTGTTTACATTAAAACTCTTTCTCTTGTCATCATAAAACAATTATTTGTAACATCAGTCTGAGATATGGGTCCTTCAAAAAGCATGGAAGAAGATATGGAAACGGGCAGGGTGTATGTAAACTATCTCAGGTGATTATAATACATACTCATTGGTCTAAAAAGATCACAGTTTACATACACTTGAAGAAAGTTAACCGATTGCAAAAATAAGGGACAGGGATCCTCTGAAACAGTGATCTGAAAGCTAAATTGCAGACAACAAAGGAATTATTTCTATTTTCTAAAATCACTACTTCCTTCTAGAAAACTGCCAAGTTCCAAGAGAAGAAAAAGAAAGCAGGCTGGTAAGGATATATGAGATAACTACTGGGTAATACAGCACCATTCTTTTTAGAAATGGAGTTCAGACTTTGATGGAGTAAAGCATACCTCATCAATCGTTAGAGTGACCTGAAGGGTTTCCGAGTACTCTGCGTTCATTCACCTGCCCAGACGACACGTCCCTCACAGTGTCTGAATCTCTTGATTCACATTCATGAAGGACACAAAACTTACCACTAATCACAACCATGAGTCCACCAGTTACATACACATCAAGCAGACTTACAGAAACCTTAGATGCAAATTTAAAAAATATATTCTTTTCATCATTCAAGAGCAGTCAACAAACAAAACTATAATAAGTAACTGTAAATTAAGGAATAGCTCTCACCAGAGGCTCATAATAAATGTGACTGTGGGTTATAAACAGTTAATGAGTATTATCTGCATATAAAGGACACTGCATTTAGCAGATATGATACAGGCAATGACAGAATAGGCTTTGCTTCTCAATCCTTTGTTTCTTTTTTAAATTGTGGCTTAGATTATTCGTTTTCAGGTGTGCCACCAGAGATCCCGACTGTGAGCGGGAATAAAAGAATCCAGTCCCACTGGAAGAAAGATGAAATTTCTTGCCTCTTTTTCAAGACAGAGTAACTCACATAATCTATTCATAGGGTTTCTGCAGGATTTATGATAACGGTGTCTATTTTAAAAGCGGTTCGGGCAGACAGAAAGAGATGAAGAAAACAATTAAGAGTCTACTGGGCTGAGATGAGACTCGAGCAGGACTGGAAAAGGAAAGCCACTGCCCTGCTGGGTGAGGGGAAATAATCTTACTTTGGACTCCGCTAATTTCATCATCTTCACAGGTAACCTCCTAACAAGACCTGCCAGTTCATACAGAAGTTCAGGAATTTGTAGACCTGGACGCGAGGGGTAATGCTTTTCATTACAAGTCACAGTTTAGCGCACATGGGAATTGGATACCTCAAAGTGCAGAGCAGAACCTCCGCATCTCTCAGTGAAAATCTTGGGTGCAGGCCTGTATGAACCCCAAGCTTTGACATGGACCTGGCAATCATATGTAGAGTTTCCCCTGCACAGTTCCCATTCACCAGCACTGCTCCCTCACCTGCATCTGAGCCCAAGAGATTTAGAATTAGTCACTCCGTTTTAAGAGTAAGCGTTTTGTGGTCAACAGAAAATGTTAAATACAAAAGTTTTAATACAGCATTAATAAATCACCCAGCTAGTTTAACCAGGGATTTTAGGAAACTAATGCAAACAGAGAGAGGCATCAGAGCATCAAAAAAATAGGTATTAGCAGATTTGCCTCGGAATAGCAGAAGGAAGAACCACCTGCTCTGTTGCTGACTGGTTGGCACAACCCCTTCTCAGGCCCACTATCATAAGGACACTCCAGCAGCGTGAGTGGCTTTGACTGTCATAGCTGGCCAGGGCTGCGCTGCTAAGAGAAAGGCAAAGCATGCACTTTAACAATGAAATACAGACATAAAGGGTGGTTCAAATAAGATCCGCATACCGCTAATGTGTATAAGTGTTCTTGAAGTTCAAACTACCTACAGGAGGTAATCTCAAAATTTTCTGAAAGTCTGCTGACAGAGCATTGTAATCTTCAGGAAGTTTCTCTCTTCAAAACCTTCAGCAATATTTTACCTAACAATGCAAATTAAAGTTATCTTAAATTGCATGCAAACTTTCTAAAATAAATAAATATCACAGGTAGGCTTGAACACTGTGCGAAAAATTTAAGTACTGGTCTAAGTAGCTCTTGCTTATGAGTAATTAATGAAATATGATTAAAAAAATCTTAAACCTTCCCAAGTTGTTTCCATAAAAAAAGCACAGAGCACACTGCCAATTCTTCCAGACTATCTCCAATGAATCACTGCTTCTTAGGCCTCAAACTGATGCTGTCTCTTTTCCACTTGGCTCTGTCATCTCATTTGGAGGCTTTATCTCAACACCACACTTTATCACCACACTTCTTTGTCATGTAACGTGTTGACTCATTTCCTACATTCAGATTTCAAAGTATAGTAACAGCATAGTTGGTCAAATCTATTAATGTGCTTTTGTTTCTCTGTCAAGTCTGTAACAACATTTTAAATACTGTTCACTTTTCTCAGATAGTAACAGGAACATTAAGATTTTGCAAATTTTACCCTTTGATATCTCCAAACTGCTGACGGAGTTTGAGAAAACTATTTCTCCTAAGCATGGGAGATCTTATTTTAACATATTATTTAAGCATGTTATTTAACAATACAAGCAGCTTAGGAAGCATCTTATTTCCATTTCAGTACAAATGGCAATGATGGATAAATTGTAGCTAATGTCGAAAAGAGACGTGTAAAGCCAACCAACTTTTGATTATACTGTATTACTAACTCTGGCAATTTCCTTGGCAATTATTTCAAGGACAAGGCTAAAATAATCTTTAATCTTTTCTTATTATAAGCAAATATTTCCTTGACACATTATTGTTTTCAAAAGAATTCCTAAAAAATAAGGTCAAAGAAGGTAGAAAAAGCATGATTTATTTTTCAGAGCATTATGCATGCAATAACATGTTTTTAGAAAAGTAATAAGGGGAGATTACTGAATATATACTATAATTTTCATAGTTCATAGGAAAAATAAACCCAGCTAGCCATGCTTCACTGTTTCTACAGGAACAACGGCTCCTGTCTTCAGCTAAGTCGCTCCAAAAATGAGATATGATAAGCAGATCTTTGAGAACCCACTGATCAACCAGGGCTTAAAGCTGTATTTCTAACATAAAAGACACAGCATTTCAAGGTAATTTGGCATAAAAGCAGAAAAGTTTTCATCCTCTAACAGCCTTCCCAGACTTACGGACTGTTTTCCGGTTCAATCTGCAATACAACTGAAAACTGAAAAATACCACTGGAAACAATATGAGGAAAGATGTCAAAGGCATATATAGATGTTTCTCCCTTTTTCATTTCACCCATTCTTCCCTCCTTCAGCTCCTCACTCATTTGCAAGAACCAGTTCTCTTTCCTACCCAAGACTTGATTAACATATAACTAAACCATCTGATGACAACCATTTATCATATAGGAAACTACAGTTTTATGTGGAGTTTAGAGTTAATGCTATGCATCTCAACTGGATTACGAATTACCTCCTTTGGCAGAGATGGAAGAATTCAGTTATTCTACAGTATTAGATTTTAAGAAAGGGTAGCTTTCCAGTTTTTCATATACCTAGGTAGGACTGCTTCAGGTCCTACTATTTTTCAGACTAGTCATATTTGCGAACTAAAATATTATGTGACCATTAGTCAAAAAAAACCAAACCCACGCACTATTTGTGCTCACATAGATGCCGCTTTGCAATTCAGTAACCAGAAAAAAAGCTTTACTGTAAATTCCTTAGATCTACAATTCATTTTAGAAGTAGTGGAGCTCTAAGCTTTTCAATGCGCCTGATATTCCAGCAAAGAAAAAGTCTGAGTGAGAGCACACGAAAAAAGCAACTTTCAAATCTACAGGAATATATAGTCGGTGTTGGAAGCACTGTCTAAATACACACCCCAAGGGAAGACAGCTCTCTGCTGTGACTGCCCATAGAACTGGCAACTTCGTGACTAATTAGACAGAAATGGCACTTGTATATATTGCACCGTATCTACTGTGAGGTAGGAAACCAAACACTCCTGAGTTTGAGCAGAAATGTACTAGTGGGGTATCCTGAAAGACGAAAGATTCAGTAGATCCCTCTGGCTAACACAAGGTATCTGTCCTTACTCCTGGAGCGCTGCCAAGGACCAGGAGCAGCCCAGCTCCACGCTGGAGAGAAATCGCATCAGCTTGCTGCACATAACCAAACAGCACCTACTTTTTCCTGAAAGCACTTGCATTTTGAAGCAGAAGATGACTTTGCTTTACAGAGGACCAAACTGTTCCCTTGTGTTAGGCATTCATTCCCAAGCAAAAAGATTCAGCAAAAATGCAATATTTAAAATGCCAAAGTCACTTCAGATTTACTTTTCTGTAAAACGAACTAAAGTCAATTCAGCAGCAATGTTTATGGTGCATTTACATATATTCATAAACATGAATTTTGCAAGTGACTTAAAACATCTTATTTCTAAAAATACCCCCATGTTTTAAGACCTTTTTAAAAAAAAAAAACAAGCCAATGGACTACTCCATTCAAAAAATAATTAAAAAACCACCCTAAAACAATTCAACTCCAACTAAATAGGCCTGTAAGAAAAAGTTGTGAAAATACTGCATTTATCTTCAAAAACTATTTTTGACAGTTTTTGCATTAGCTATATTAAATACATGCATTGGAACCCTTGTGCCATTGCAGATACTTCGTACATCTGGGCTTACCATCACCAGAAGACATCTGTGATAGCACATAATAAACCTTGCATCTCACCACAATGTTCAAAATTATTATTCTAAGACAATGCTGCACACAAGAACCAGCAACCACAGAGAATTTTCTGGGAGAAGCAGAAGACAAAATAAAACAAAACACTTGATCCTCATTCAATCCTAACTGTTTACAACTGTGTCATTTTTTTCTTGGGATTCCTGCTATACCCCACCCAAAAGAGCAGCAAATACAGGCATGGAGGTTCTCGGCAAGCTCTAAGGCTTTGAGAGGTTCAGCTCATGCAAAGCACACCCTGATTAGCACAAAACTGCATGACAGAGATCACCAGAGAGCAATCACCAGTCATGAAGATACTTGGCCAAAAAGAAGACCTAAACACACAGTTAGGTTTAAGCCCTTCTGCACATTCCCAGTGCCATGCTCTATGACGGAGGAGTCTCCAACTGCGTATTTAGCAAACCCGCAAAGATTATATGCTTTACCTCCATCAGTTTGCCTAAGTGCTGAAAACACCCTCACACCTCCACCTGCCTGAGCAACCAAGCCCTTGCCTCCTCCTCCTCCCTCGCAGCGGCAGCGCGGAGGCAGCCCTGGCACCTGCAGAAATCCCACACGGCCAAGGGATGCACGAGTCCTGTCACACCCTTTGAATGCCCCACTATGAAGGGACACATCTAACACTGCCAAACTTGAGTGCAGGCTATGGTAGTCCCTGAGCAGCTGGAAAGCCCCATTTCTCCTCTCCCTGACAGACCCAGAGGAGAAGCACGCAGCCAGGAGGTACACACGAGACCGCAGCAATGAGAATGCCCAAGGAGATGGTCCAAGAGCTGTCACCAGCGGGGATGCCACCTCCCACCTCAAGGCTCGCATCTCCCCCGTCCTCTTGCAGGAGGCCACATACATCCTCTCAAACACCTCGCAACACCCACCCATCATCTTAAGCAAGCTCAAAAGCAGTGCTGGCAATCAGCTCAGCAGCCATCAGATATGAGCCTCATCTTCAAAATGTCCACTGCTGCTTGGAAAAGGATGCGTTGACTTCAGCCACGTGCAAAGTAACATCAAACATGTATGCCCATTCAAGGCTACAAAGAGGGCTCCTATCCTTCATTTTTTAATAAAGTTTTGTATTTAGTTGTTCCCCGTGTAATTTTCTCACACCCTGCTACAAGAAGAGCAAACAGACGTGTAAGAAGAGCTTTATGATGTTTTGCCTGTTTGTTGTGGTTAGAGGGTGTGTGGTTATTTTTAAACACATGGCAGCACTGTGATTTCTATTCTTAGAAACCATTTGAGGCAAAAAAAAGGCCCATCGAAGTCCGCAAATGAACTTCCCTTCCGCTGGGTTTTTCTCAGCCATCTCCTCTCCAGTCATGCGTGCCAAAATCTCATGCTTTATAGGGGCATCTGTTCTATTCTCTCCAGGCCAAAAAAGGAGACTTTTCAAACCCTTACTACAGCTGAGAAAATCTATAGCTCAATGAGCCTAATGCGATTCTCCCATGTTTACAGACCCTAAAGCACAGCTCCACAACTGCCACCAGAAGGGAAAGTCCCTTCCTCCTTCCTCCACCCTTTCTTCTTCCAGCCACACACCAGCAGTCCGGGCCCCCTGTCCTCCTCCCACTCCCCACCTAACTGCTTTTTACCGTGTGACTGAGGAACTGAGGTACCAACCATGAATGAAACTCTGCATCAACAGCTGAACTGACACATTCTTATGAATCCCAACCAAGTGCTTCACCCACTCTTCCGCTTTGAACTTGGTATATTTCATACGAGAAGAAAAACATTAACAAAAATATAGTTGCTTTCCCACACTAGTACTACTCCTAGGGACGTTCTCTGATTTTGTAACATAACAAATACAGCCTCACTGGATTTGACTAAAAACTGATTAACATTGCTTGTCTCATAAACAAACGGCATGTCTCAATCAGAGGCACACAAAGAACGTAAGAATATATTAATTTGCAAATGAGGGGTTTTTTTTGCAATTATTCATTTAGATTTTCTGGCTAGCCACAATCTCGTTCGCACGTAGTCTTCAAGAAGCAGGAGCAGTCCTAGCAAAGAAAGCATAAGCAGGTTTTCAGCATAAGATTGTCAGCACTGGGCATTAAGACCAAAGCTATTATCTGTGCCCACTCCACAGCAGTTCCTCTGCAGCTCAGCCTGTAAATGCGTTGCCTCACTGGCAGGCTGCGTGTAGGAGCTGAACACATAAGCTCTTCCCCTCACGAAAAGGAAAACAAGTCAAAGCTGAGCTCTGTATCGGGGTGTGGGGGGTGGCAATTAAAGAGGAGGAATACATTTCTGACACAGCTCAGTTCTCCCGTAAGCTCAAGTTTAAGAGGCATGCTTATGAGCAAAACTAAGTCAATATTTTCAAATAATTTTTTAGTGCAAATCTTAGTTCTACCATTCATAAAATTCAATAGGTAATTACACAGCTAGGCAAACGTCCTTAGAGGAAAGCAGAATAATGAATTCCCTACATAATTATTTATAGCTGGTTTCTTGAGTGAACACAGTGTAACAGGCATCAAGCCAATATTTAAAGTCAAAAAAACAGATTTGTAAAAATCTTAAATATTTCAGTAAGTCCATAGTCTACCAGTCTATTTCACAATCTAATCTGCCTTTAAAATACACAAAAATCCCAACAACTCCGTCTGCCTCTGATTAATCATTAGGATTTAAAATAAAATCTCAGCAAAGACAGGTCCAGAAGCACAACAACAAAATATGTAATGCTATCAGAACATGCAATTTGCTTAAAATAATGTTGCTGGGAAGTACCATAGTGTTGCCTGCAAAACATTTTGTCTGATCCGTATTTTGAAAAAACCCTTGGGAGCAAAATCATTACTATGCATCAGTCAAAATGGCAGCAAGTAGAGATCAGACCCAATTCAGTCTTTCATAGCTATCCCTAAGAACAAGCTGCTTATCACGCCAAAACTGAAAAAGGATGATGAAAACTATATAACACAATGTTCTTTAGCTCCCTGAAGACAACTGATTAAAGTCAGTTAGGAGCTGATTGGTGTGCAGTGATGCTTCTGCTCTCCAAATACACTGCTTAATTGCCAATACAACTTCACAACACAGCAGAGGGGGAAAAAAATTCTTCCCTATCCTGCTACTGAAAAGTCAAGCAGTTGCTGCTGGGAAGTGATAGGAAGGCCAAGATGTCGATTTTTTAAGCTCACCAATAATATTCTGGAGACAAAACTAAACACATTTTTTTGGTAACCAACAAATAGAACATGGTCCTAAACTCTCATAGGTTTTACAGTGTCACAAGTAAAAAGAAACAGAAATAAAAATCTGTATTAACAGATAAAATTCAGAGCACACAGGAGGTTTAACAGGATTGAAAAGAACATTTTTTAAATTTGTGTTTTATATATATGTATAAATGCTCTTGCTTTGGTTTAATGCTTCTTTCATATGCATTAGAAACAATACCAGATAGATTGTTCTGCTCTGTTGCAGCACTCTGAAAAACAGATTGAAATGGAAAAGATCATTGCACACAGGGCTGTGCAGAGTGCATTTCATTTTCTTCATACAACATCAGGAATTTTCAAGCATTTTTAATAAAATGTTTCTTTGTTCTCTCTCATTCAAATAAAACTAACTTGGCATTATTTTTACTACTGTAGCATTTGATACGCATTGCAAGAAACTTGCCAGGTACATACTGGAGCCAGAGGTGCACATGTCCTTAAGGAAACAGTAAAATGCAGACACAATAAAGCTTTGTCAATGTAAGCAGTAGATACTAACTCCCTCCCTCCTGCAGCAGCTTTAACTTGAATGGTCAGTGGCTCTGTGGATTAAAATGACTAAATCCTATATGCTTGCTCTTGCACAGTACCTTCCACAGGCATAACATTTCTTTAGGACTAGACACATTTGTCTTCTTTTATCCAGCACCAATATATATCTCTGTTAGGAAATGCCCACTTTCCATCAACACTTACGACAAGAACCTGCATGCCTCTCACAGCTCTCGCAGTTTAAGGACAGGCCAGCTAAATACGATGTAAAAGCACCTTCCAAATAGTCTTTCCTCTTTATGAAGAATGCAGGCAGACCTTAGCAATAATTGTTCGGGACAACCCCAGGATTCCTTCTTGAGTGCAGAAAGAGTAATCGTAGAGATGCATATAAAAGTTGCAGAACAAGTTAAGTAGTGAATGTGAAAGGAGACAAAAAGTGATGGGGAAAAGGGGAAGTGGGAGAAAAAAAAAGGTAACAGTAGGCATCATAAGCATGGCTAAAACAGAGAGTGAGTATCCCACATCTAGATCAAAACCACTACCAAAAAAAACCCACAAACCCCTCCTCAGGCAAAAAATTACTTCCTGGTTTTAAGATAGCACTACAATAAAATAACTAAAAAAAAAAAAGCCAGAAAATAAATATGTCACTGATTTTACTGAGTTTGGATTCATTTGTCCACTCTGCTTTTCTGCAGCTGTCACCTATCTGAGGAGAAACACTAAATTCTTGGGAGTCAGTTTTTCTCCTGCAAGTAAATGGTTATGGCAAAACAATTATGTTCATTTACACTGTGCAAAATATCCTCCAAGAAAGACAGTGACAAGCAATATGCAATACCCAGGTAGCTTCTGAGAAGGGCACGGCAGCTGAGCTGGCAGAAAGCAACTACACCCATTCAGTTTAATATCTGGGACACTGGGCACCCTGGTCATGCTGGTGGCAATTCTTAGTGCAGAAGAAAACCAAGCTTCCGGGGAGGAGAACCAGAGCAGGAAAGCCTGTTGAAGACACAGTCCAAGCTCCGAAATAAACCTCTTGGCAGCAACTGTGAAGAGACGCTTTTCTCATACATCTGCTGCAACTCGAACAGCTCTGCCTGTACGTTACTTACTAGGAATGTTTTGTGATGATTTCTTTTTTTAAATTTAGACAATGTTACATAACATATTTATCCATTAACATCCCTTCATTATCTTCAGTGACAATACCATTTCAAAACTGAGTTTTGCTTCGGCAGTCTCTCACATCTCTGGTTTTCCACAGAAGCCTATTTTACCTTTCAGTCATTTGCATTCTATCACTTGCTTAACTACTAAATTTGAAGTTATTTCAGGGAAATACATAAATCTTTTCTGTAAAATCTACACTTGAGGTAGTCACACTCTATGCTTCCTTTACAGCCCTGGGAAAGATATAGACACATTTAGAGTACAGTTCACCAACCCTGTTTTATGTTCTGTTTTGCAGATTTGATAAATCATGCCCCACAGTTTATAGAGCCAACCAGATCTACACTGACTGCAGAAATCCACCTCTAACATCTACATGTAGTTTGATGATCCACCTCCTTGTGCTACATCCTCTTGGCCTTGCTCGCCCTCATGACAGCAAGAAGAGGTATTTGAGACCAACATCAGACTCCATTTAGGTAAACAAGAAAGGCCAAGAACCATGTGCAGCCAGTGTAAAATAAACACTCATACTCTGCTAAAAATGTTCTAGGCTGAATTCAACATGCACGAGGAGCTAAGGAAAACAGCAACACAGATTTCCTTACAAAGATTCCATGGAACTGGGAGATCCTGTTGCTGCTCCCAAACACTACTTGGACTCCTTTTTCAGAGTATTTTTAAACAGGACAAAGAGTCTCAAATAAGTAATTTACTGATAAAGGGTTTTCACCTTCATATTGTTTAGTGCCACTGTAGAACTCCCTTGATCAATTAACATTTCAGGCCCATGTCCAACAGACACTGAAATGTAATAGGGGCCTGACGATCAAATGCACAGCCTATCACAAAATCTGCTGACATGATCACAGTAGGACAAAGTAGAAGAATTTTGCAAACAGAAGATGTGTACTGATACAACCAATGTAACAGCAGTGCAGCCATTAAATGTTTTGAGATGGAACAGCGTGCAAGACAAGCTGGTAGAGAAGGTCTGGTGTCTGCTTGTGGCAAAACCAAAACCTCTGCAATAAAACCTCCTGAATTCCAGAAGCCTTCCAACAAAGTCAACATTTGCAAAATCATGGCTTAAATCAGCAGGGCATGAAGAACTGTATTTCAGACTCCGCACAGGCAGAGACACTGTGATGCCCTGAGTACCCTTCATGCTCTACAAGTTGTTGTCAACCATAAGGCACATCAAAACGCACCCTCATGCCACAAAAGTACAGCTTCAGTAGCACCGTTTTGCAGCCAAAGAGCACACTGGGCTCTGGATACCCTTCCCTGCTTTTCCTGTCACTTCTCTTGGCCACATCGCGCTGCCCTCCAAGCATCACACAGGTCTGGGATCCCCACGAGGCTTCACTTGGGTCTCTCCCTTTGAAGGAGACACACACACAGGCACAGGTCATGGGAGCCTACAGCACCACTTCATCCTCTACAGGCCTTTCAGCATCAGTGCTAAGGGGACAAACACTGCCAGGGATTTCCCCTCCAACCCATGCCTTAAAATAACACTGGGATGTGGGAGGAAAGGATCTTGGTTAACACAGCCTCACGCAGCAGTATTTTAAGCAGGAAAACCCTGAGGACTGGTAGGGTTTTGATGCTTTTTCCCAAATGTTGCCACTTTAGGGACTCCCATCAGACACTGCCTCCTCCTCCAGCTTTAATCACCTGATGGCATTAGAGTAACAAAAATAATGAAAACTACTATACATGGAAATGAATGAGAAATGAAAAAGTATTTTCCTGCCAAGATCAAAACAATAGCAACTAAATATTTCTCACTGTGCCGGCAGAGACTTCTGCTATTTCTCAGGCTCCAGTATCACTCATTGATTTGACAATTTAGCGAAAAAAAACCCTCGAACATTAACATCAGCAATTCATCCAGTTTTTTAAAAGCTGAAAACAACACACCTGGCGTACAAAACTGTTAGAGGTAGTGTCAGAAGATGTACTCCCATCTGATCCTTTAAATCGGTTTTTTCTTCTTGCCCCTTTACCGTAAGACTGTAAGGAAAAAAAAAAAAAAGAAAAAAAAAGATTAGAGGAATAACATTAGTTTGTGTTGCACAGAAAGCTTTTAGTACAAGCATCACCAGTGTCTCCTAGGCCAACTGGGATTCAGATGATCAGTTTCATGCCAATTAATAAGCCATATATTCAATAAGCAACTGATGGGACAATATGAGCAAGCGCTCACCAACACACCCAGGCTTGGCCAACAGAGTAGGGAATGGTTTGGGTTTTTTGGGGTTTTTTTTCCACAATCAGTTTTGGAGAAGCATTTATAGACTTGTACAGCCATAGTAGTATTCATCCAAGTAAAAATTATTAAAAAGTACAGTTTGGTTTGCAGCTAGTTATAAAAAAGCTAGAAAAGGAGATAGTGGACCAGTCTCCACTGCATCACAGCTACGAGCCGTCAGCTGAGGGAACATGAAACAGCAAGGAGTGACCAACAAGTTGTTGGTTCAGATACAGCCTTACAACCAAGGAAGAAGAATTTATAATATTTATGTATTTTTTTAAAGCTCAAGTAAAAGCAGTATAACAATAAAAAAAAAAAAGGATAAACATGTAACTGAAAAAGGGATAACATACAACTAAAAAGCAAGGCTTCATTTTTATCTATTAGGAAATCAAAAGGACACCAAGAGAAAGCAGTGGCTGGCTGAAGCAAAAATTACCGAACTATGGTTTAGAAACACAGCAAATGGCTCAAACCCACTGCCCCAAAGCTACTTGTTTTGTGCCACAAATATGGACCGTCAATAAATATCATAAAACAAATTTCAAAAAACATGAAAGAGTTTAAAGAACACTATTAGCAACCAGTTATTTTTGTGGTGACTGTAAACCATGCCATGACATCTTCTCAGAACCTTCCCAGGGCATCCCTCCTGGGTACAGCAAAATCTCACAGATTTGTTCTGCGCACCTAAATTGAGACAGCCCTTTCTATCTAGTCACATCGTTTAAATTCATCTAAACTTACATCAAAATTATGACTTGACTACTTCAAACATTACTTTCCTCGAGGTTGATAAATGCAATATTTTTTTGCTCACTCATCATGCTGCTGTAAATGTCATTTTACTAATCCATCCCTCTGGATCCTGTCTCCTGTCTTTAGATACCTCCCAGAGTTCCCTGCAATAAACAGGGTCTTTGTCATCACTGTCAAGGCCTGCCTTGGCCTGTGCCCAATCTTAGCTCTCATCTTGCATTCAGCAATAAACTTTCAAGTTCCACAATAACTCAGGGAGGGGAAAAAAACCAACCTCACAAAACCAAACATCAGCCTCCATCACCTACATGCTAAATTTTCAGACAGTATTTTCATATCCTCCCCCATACTATCTCGCAATCCTTCTCCCACAAATAAAAATTCCTTTACAGAAACCTCATTTTTATTGTAAAATATACAACAACAAAAAGCCCCTTGATAACAAGGTACTAGTGCGCTGGTATCTCGAGATATCACACTAATAAATTACATTATTTATCCACTATTATTTCCTAGGATTCCAAGTCCATGTATCCGCATCGAGCTGTTGGCTTTGGCCATAAGCCACTACTGGCCCCAGGTCTAGGCACGATGAGAAATTCATGACCAGCTTGTTGGAGCACATGGCCGCGCACATGTTACAATGCAACACTCCTGACAGCCCAGTCCTGATGCAGCAAACCCTGGATAAAACTCTGCCTGGGTGCACAACGCGTGTCCTTCCCCGGTCTTGGGCAATCTTCAGAGCACCATGCTGAGCTCTGGGCCCCAGTCCCATCGGTTCTCATAGCAGGGAGCCTCACAGGCACACTGAAAACCTCATACTGGTACATTTTTAAGATGATGACTTCAGAATCCGAGCTCTAGCTCTTAGCAGTAACACATGAAGGTATGATGAAATATTTTGCAAGCTAAGAGTAACTGAGGAGGATGACAGCCACTACTAACTTCAGGTCATTTGTCAAGTGGACGATTCCAGGTAAGCTGCCACCATGAGATGCAAGAGAATGACCTCAGGCTGTATCTGGATGATAAGTGTTGATTCTGGGCAAGTTCAGAGCAGTGCCTGAAATCTAGTATTATACCAAGCTTTTAGAAAGAATGACTCAAGTTACAATAGATCTGTCAGCCTGCTGCTGATTCTCAGCAAAAATGATTTAGTATCTGTTATGTCACTGAACTAACAATGACTTAGGAGACAAGCAATGATTTTCCCCCAAAATACAGATTTATGGGAAATATATTTTGCCAAACTCATACAATTTTTATAAAACCATAAATAAACCATGCAAGAAGTTTCTGAAAGGCACATGAATCGATAGTACACACATTGGTTAAGGCAGAACTATATAAAAATCAGCATGCTACACATTATTGGGAAGAAAATAGGGCTTTCTGATAAGTCTAGAACTGTAACCCAGTAGATCACAACATGTAAAATTAAAATGGAATGAGGAATGACTTTACATGGTTGCATTTCTGTAAGAACTCTTTTATAATAGAAAGGTCTTTATAGATCTGTAATAATAAAAAGTAGCTTGTAACTACTGCTACCAGTAGTTATCCACCAACATTCTGACTCTGTTTTCCTCAATTTTTGTGGAAAAATATGGAAAGATACTTACAAAAAATAAGGAATTCTTAACAGTCACACCACTGCACAAGAATATAAAGCATCTATATAATGCAATTTCATAAGTAATGTAATAGTGTAATCCCCAAGGAGACACTAGAAAAAATGTTCACATGTTCTCTTTCACAGTCACATTTTTTGTATTTGTACCTGGTCTCGACAATATTTATTTTGTTTACAGAATCATAGCATTCAGTTTTATAACACAAAAATTTACTACAAAGGCTAAAGAGGGACTAGACTAAAGAGTGTCTAGAGTGATGAGGATAAAACAAGCGCAGAATAAAAACACATTACAAATACAGATAAAACGCACACTTCTCTACCTGCACAACAACAACTAAAAGCATTAACTTTGGGCAACACCACACAGCAGATGCGGCTCAGACTGAAACTCACCTCGATTTTTCAGTGTTGGGGTTTTTTTGTGCACAGCAGCATGCACATTTTTGTTCTAGTCTGATATGAATGGAAACTAATCAGGAGCACAAGCTAAATACTAACTTTAGACACATAAAAAACAGTTGACATGGTGACAGGCCACGGCTACGCAGCGTAGGGAGTCGGTTTTACACCTGCTGCTGTGTACAGTCCGACTGTGAATCAGAGGAAAGGGGAGCAGTTTCAGCACATGGGAAAAGTGGGATTTGATGACTCTTCTCATTATTGTAAAGGATGCTAATCTGGGATTACATTCATCTTCCAGCCCTTCCAAGCTTATTCCCACAGTCAGAAATGCCTGAAACTTTCTTCTAAAAACGAGGTAAGTCTTCCATAAACAAACCAGATTTTAACAAATTTTTAAAAATTATTAACTGTCTCTGTCATGTGGAGAATCATGAATACTCGTTCTGTCATACGCATTGTTTTGCTTTTTTGACTGTATTTTTTCCATAAGATCTTAATGTGAGAACAAGACCTTTGTACAAAAAAAAAATAAATTTAAAAATCTACCAGTTACTTTCAATTCTGCGAAAAACCAAAAAAAGATAATTCTTTTTAACAATGAACCCAATATGTTACTGTGATTTTCATATTAAAATTAGCTGCCTTATCTGTGTTCTGTGCAGCAGTTGGCTGCAATTAAGTAGCTAAAAATAAAGAGCTGAATCATGATGTGCGGACATTGGCCAGTAAAAGCACCAACACGGGGCAGTTGTTCTTGAACTACACAGTAGCTGTACCGAACAGAACCACCATAAGGGACTAAATGTCTCTGCACCTCAGTACACGGTGCCCAGTGGTAAAATCTCAAAACCCAACACAACCGACTGCCTATGGCACACCATCATTGCCCCAGCTGATTTTAATACAGCCAACTCCAGCCCTGTGAACAAGCCTGTTTATACAAACAGTTCGCTGACAGGAACATTCTCACTGGATTTCAGCAGAACATCTTACACAAAGTTATGTGTACATGTAAGTGTTTACAAGATCAAAACTGTAGCTTGGTTTATTAGTTAGATGTGTGAAGTTATTTTTAAAAATTGGCTGAGTTGCTAGAGATGAGAAACACAACACACGCATTTACGTTCTACAGTTTCTTAAAATACCTGGCAGACAATATGAAACTTTTTAAAAAAAAAAAAAAAAGACAAAACCAAACCAAACCTATCAAAGTAATCCTGTAAAAAACATTTCATCAACACATCAACAGTCTTAATAAAGCAAAGAAATACTGCTTCTCTGCTTCCCAACTCTGACGTCAAAGTACACTGTGCAACCTTTATCCAGCCCATGTAATCCAACATATGGAAAGCATATGAAGCATTACAGGCATGCTTAGCAGTTTCCTGATAATTAGGTTTCTTACACAATTACTTGTTATTGCAAAAGATGAGATCAATGTTGGTCAGTGAAACCCTTTAATTTTAATGAGGTTCTGCCTCAACACATGAAGAGCATGCATCCGTAACATTTAATCCTCTAACACACACAGCAAACAGAAGGCATGGTTTACCCCTGTAGGCAAAATACTATCACCTGGAAGAGGAAATACAAAACATTTAAAATTACCAACTAGCTACAGCTCATCTTCAGTGAGTCTTAAAATGCCCTTCACCAGTAACCACTCCAATAGTAATTTATATCAGCGCAGTGGTGAGGACTATACACATGGTGAGCCTGAACCTTCACTAATTATCATAGCACCAGTCATGGAGACTGATGGCAGGTGGCAAAAATAAACCCTTAAAAACTAGCTTGCTGGTCTCCTTCAAAGAACGAAGGAAAGACGCAGAAGACTTAGACAGCGGTCATTGATGTCAAGTCAGGTCTCGAAACAAAGATGCAAGAAAGGAACTGGAGAGAACAAAACCAGAAAATAAAAATTCAGAGCTGGAATGAAGCTTACACAATCTCTGATGAACAAATGACCAATTACAAGGATCAAAAGAATCAAAAGTAAAGAGTGACCCTCTGAAGGATTACAGAATCACTAGAAAAGTCAGAAATGAAAGAGTGTCCTGAGCATTTTTCCTTCCCATGCAAAAGCTTTGAAAGATATTTAAAAATGCCCATGTCCCAGAAGAAGAATAGCATGCAAGGACAGTGTAGAACATACGCATCCAGCTCCATCCACCTCTTAGAAGAACAAGCTATTGCCACTTTAATTAACTCCTTAGAACAAGCAACACAATGTTCCTGTAGGTCAGACCTCCTGAGCCCACTCCAGTCACCGGCTGGGCTTGCCAGCACTCAGAATCAATTCCCTTCAGCTACCCGGGGGTGTAGACTCCAACATCGGCTGTGTAACTGTAAACCCCCGTACCCAAACAACACAAACTGCATGTATGTGGATATAGAAGTTCAGCTACAGAAAGAGATGTGAGTATTTCTGATCTTTGCACCACAAACCACACTAATCTCATAAAGGAGGGGAGGTCAACCTTCTGACAGTACAGCCAAGGGCTGGAAGACGTACATAGACCTTGGTGAGGAGCTCCCTACCGCTCCCCAGCCCCATTCCATGATGAGAACAGGGGCAACAGGGCAATGTTGGACACAGCAATATATCCTGGCTTGCCTCCATCTCAGGGCTGGGGTTTCAGGTCACCCTACAAGGTCAACATCAGTGCAGTCCTGTGACAGGCACGCAGCCCTGTGACATACCTTCAGTGAAGACGCTGCCTGAGGAGCACACATTCATGTCCCCACAGCAGAGAAGAATCCCCAGGTTAGGTTATAAAACCTGGTTTTCTTCAAACTATTTCTTTGCTTTCAGGACACGATTCAGAAAAGACAAGGCTTCCCTTCAGGAATCCTACCAAATTGAGGATCTCCATATACAGTCATCAAGTTCAAGCAAGCTACATTGATGAGTCTGTTAAGTCCATTCCACAGTCCTTTTATGAAATCCTCCACCTACACCAAACAAACAAACAAAAAACCCCACAGAAAAAACCCTCTACAAATACTTTATTTATCCAGACTTGCATACATAATCCAAAAATAAGTATTTGACAGATGCTTCTTTTTCCCCCATAAAAAAAGAAAACCATTTCTGCTGAGAAACCTGTAACAGGGTTAAATCTTTGATGCTCTTTTCTGCTGGCCTGTGATAACACCTTGCCAATACTACAGCCAGAAGTAGCCTAATTCTCACCAGTTCCTTCACTTGTAAGCCATCTCCCAGTGCTCTCACCCTGGCCCCAGACCAGGTCACCTGGCAGTTTCCACCTGCCAGACAAGGCGTAGGGGACTTGGCCTGCTCTCCTCCCTCCCAGTGGCTTGGGAACCCACCTCGGTGCAAACCTGCTGCACATCTCCCCTTAACACCAGTGATGAAGACATCTGCTCCCAGCTCAGCAAAACAGGAGCACGCAAAAGCGGAAGGCATTGAAGCTCATGCCCAACCCTGCTGTGCCTCCTGCAGCCTTTGGAGACTGGCAGCCAAGTTGTAGGCCACGTGCCTGCTCCTCCCCACCTGCTCTCCGTGGATTTCTGTATTTGCCTTACACAAGCAAACAGAGATCTGATGCTGTGACAGAAAGGTATCTGCAGGGAGCAACAGCCAGCTACGGGGAAGCTTCCCCCTGATAAGGGTCTGCTGCCTTGCTGACAGAGGCTAAGGCAGGCCCTGCGAGGAGGGAGGGCAATTTTGGTTGCTCTGTGTTATTTTGAAATTCTTCTATCCTGGCACAGGAAAGAACCAAGTAAAAGAAGCAGAAGAGAAGTAACTGAGACTCCAGAGAAGCCAGCCTTGGAAGAGTACAGGAACTTTTCATCCATAACAGTTTGAAATTGTAAGCCTAGAGACAAAAGAAGACAAAACCAGCAATCACCTCCAGAAGATGGTTACCAGATATGCAAATAAGTTAGGACTGAAACTTCTGAATTGTTTCAGAGGGATTTTAGGCTCTAGGAAAATGTGAAAAACAATTATGATAGCCCATAGATGCTGATGATGTGTTAATACCCAGGTGGCAAATAAATGTCTCTGGAAGAGATAAGCGTGCAATATCACCTAGTACTGAAAGAGTTCAGGACAATGCAAAATAAATCCAAGTAGCAGAGGAGAATCATCAGAAAAGTAACAGCTGACACCTGAAGAGCTTTCCTCGGTGAGAGACTATTAAAATTTATTTTGGCCAGTAAGGAGTAAGGTTACCACATCAGGAGAGAAAACACTACCTCTTGCTGAGGACCATGAGAAAGTCCAATGAATGGAGTTGGATTTCACTCTTCATTTGTATATACTCTGCTGAGCTGCTGCCACACTGGATCTGGCTTATCTAGGGATGCTGCCAGAAGAGAGTAAAACCTTCCATGCATCTATAATGAACGGTTATTGTTATTATTTAAGTAAGGAAAGGGATATAAATTTCGTTTGTTTATGGCTTGCAAAGTATTTTTGCAAGTCAGTACTGGGAACGACGCTGCTGCAAAATGTTTCTTTGATGAATAGGTAAACACAGTATGAATTGCGGTAAATCAACTCGGCTGAAGAGAGCAGCAGAGGGCAGTGTGATTAACCTGCTGAGAATAAATCCCCAGCTATTCTTTCCATTCCCCATCACCAGAAAACAGGCAGTGAAGGGATGGTGCTGTGGAAATCCAGAAAGGACAACAGTCAGTGCTAAGGCCAAATAACTAAGCTGATATTCTGGAGTCACCACGTGCACGTTACTCTAAAATCCACATTAACATAATTGCAGTCAATCCAGAAGGAAAACTGAACAAGCCTGTCCCTAACCCCATGCCTGCAGTTTACCTCCAGCAACGCAATCTGGCCAGCTGGAGCCAAGCACTCCTGGGATGACGAAGCCTTTAGACTTGGAAGGGGGAAGCACATCCAACATTATCAGGGCACAGAGGAAATCTAAAGGCAAGTGAAAGAGCTGAAGAAAACAAACAAGAAGAGAACCGTTATAATTTAAAATGTGTCAGGTTTAGGACCTGCACTGAGAGATGACGCATAAGAAGGCAAGAAAAAGAACAGGAGGAAAATAATGAGGGATAGGGAAGAATTCATTCAGGGTAAGATACCTTCGTCCACGAGGTAGTCTGTCATTGCTTGATACAAGGTTTTGTTACATTTTCTTCAAAACATCTTGTATAATTCACTGATCTGATTTGCTACAACTGTTCCTATGACACAACACAGGCAGCCTTATGATGAGAAAATAGCAACAGATTCTGAATCTAATGGTTTCTGGGGACTGGGGGACTTGGAAGTAGAATCAGAAAAAAACTACATGGGAGCAAGGGAAAAGAGAAGAAAAGAGTTACCATGAAAGGCATTAATATGCTATGTTATAATACCAACAAAACAGCACAGCATCTGGGTTAATTCAAATTATTAACTTTATTATGCTACTAATTCAACTTCCTAGAATTAAGGGGTTCTTGAAATAAAGAATTAAAAAGAAGACTGGAGTTGATTTTTGATAAAACAGATACTGATCATCAAACACTGATGCATTTGAACAGAGTTTGCTTGTTTTACGATTTCAGAAGATCAGATGCTGATCTTAGTAAAAAAGGGCCACACCTAGTACTATCACTTTGCACTGACATATACCTGGACGTTTGAGTAACTCCACAGTGTAGCTGTTAGCATGTGCATTCATTTGGGTAAAACTGGACACCTGAAACTATACCGCAACCCCACCTGGACTGGGATCACAGTGAGTACCTAGAACTATGTTTTTAGAGTAATACGGACCTAAAAGCCACAGAATTTTAGGTAGTACAGAATAACACATTAATACCTTGTCCCCATTGCAAATAACTTCCCAGGGAGAGTAGAACTGTCATGATCAACACCTAGGGATTTTATTTTTGTTAGGAAAATGCATTGTGAAAATTGGAAATAGATTTTACACAGAGGCTACCTAGGAATGTTTCATATATTTTACTACCTTTTAAGAGTAACTACTTCTAGAGTGTTAACGACATTCACTCTGCCAAGTGATGACAAGTCTGGTCAGAATGGATGGACAGGCACAATCCCAAGGTATCGACCGTGATGTACAGCCAGGTTAAAAGAAATCCTCGGCTTTGCAAAAGTAAAATTCTTGGATGAGAGAAATTTTGAGGCTTGTTACAAAGCCTACAAAGGCTCTCCAATTATATTTCGCTAAATCATAATTCCCAGAAGTAGCACCTCAGAGAGAATACTTTTAGGAGTAATATCACACGTCGTTGGGTTTTTTTCCTGACACATTACTTGGCATGAAATGTTTCTAGGACTAATAACTCAAGTACCTTAGTGAAAAAGATAGCAGTGGGCATAACTGAAGTACCCGTAGGAAATCTACTTGATGATTCACATGTTCTCATTAAGCCTCTCCTCACTGTGAGCATGTTCTAAAGCAGCACGATCTTACAATATTGATTTTTTTGGAAGTCACATTAATGGAGCAAAAATTCAAATCAGAAAAAATGTCTCTCAATGCCGTGCATGCTAACGAATTAACTAGCATTAATTATTCAGCCAAAGGGCTCTTTTGATTCCACAGTGTTATCTCCTCTACACCAAAGGTTTATGTTTGGCTAGAATATGTACATATGGAGAAGATACGATTCTTGTTTTGCCTAATGGCTTTGGTTCCGAAAACTGAAAAACATTCCCTGAACTAAAAAGCTGCATTTTATCTGTCTTAAAAACTGGGTATTTTGGGCTGCAAAACCAGTTCTGTGGAACAGAATATAAGTACTTCAACTGAAACATAAATAACGTGGGTGTTAGCAAACTATCCTTCCTCTCTAAACAGAGGTTCTTTATGCCCAGTTAAAAGGAGGCGTGAAAATCAATTTTATGATCAGTATTTGACATTTGCCCACAGCAGAGAGGCACCATATGATTTGACAGTTTCCGATTCTGTGCTTAGGGCTGAAAAGATATAAAAAGGGGAGGATTTGTAGGTCAGAAATTAGTTCCCTTGCCACTGCTTCTGGAGAAGCTGGCAACGCATATGGCCCTACTGAAATGTCTGTTCTGCACTTGGAGGCTGCAATCAGATTCACATCCAAAGAGACACTTTTTTTTTTTTTTTAGCTTAACTTAGTCTCTGTTTCAGTGCCTGGATTTTGTTCTGCTGTCACTGGTTCCCAGTAAGTAAAGATCAATTAGCGAGTCTTTTGACAGACTGACAGCATTTTCCTCTGGCAATCAAGTGCTTCCGTGATGAAACTGGACCACCTCCTCAAAGAAAATAAAGCACTGGAGATTAGCTTTGGCAGCAGAAATAAAAACTGCTACTCCAAAAGGAAGAAAACTCTGTCCTAACAAGAACAAGTGTGTTTGTAATTTAAAACTCACGTAGATTTTACCACCCTTTTACTGGGTTCAAAAATAGCACCATAAGTCTTTGTAGCCAACTATTGCAAACTCGAAGATATTATGCAACATTCATACATTAAACAGGAATCACCTTTCAAAACATACAGTCTTTACCAAGTGTAAGAACATCTGTACCCTGCCTCCCTCTCTTCATCCATCCACCTGAACGCAGCGCACGCGGTCCGAGTCGTTAAAATTTCGGCGACGCCCGCACAACCGCCCGCTGCAGGCTGATCCAGCAGCTGGAACCTGCAGCGTGCTCCACACCTTCAGCTCCCCCAAAATTCCTGCTCAGCCAGCCAGCGGGAATCGCCGCAGCCCACGCACACCGGCTGCCCGCAGCCCGTGCAGCCGGGGGGGGGGGGGGGCTTCAAGCAGTGCGCGGTGAGCATCAGGTACAGGCACAACAGGTCACCGGAGCGGGGACAAGCGGCCGTGGCCTGCCAGGGCGCGTGATGCGTGCACGGGAGAGCGCCCCGAGGGCGCCGCGCCCCCGCCCCCACCCCGGGCCGCGGGGTCCCTCCCGCCGCAGGAGGTCCCGCCGCGCGCGGTAACTCAGCGGCATCTGGCGGGGGCGGGGGGCGCCGGGCGCCTCGGGGGAGCCGCAAACTTTTCCGGCGTTGGGGACCCGAAGTTGAAGGACGGGGCGTGCCGGCAGCCCCGCCGCCCCCTCCCGCCGCCCGCCGCCCGCCGCCCCGGGGCGAAGCCCGCCGCGCCCGGCCCGGCCCCGCCGCCCGCGCCGTACCTGCGCCGCCGCCGCCGCGGGCAGGGGATTGTCCAGCAGCTCCATCTGCACCTCCTGCGCCGGGCTGGGAGGCGATTTGGACATGTCGCTCTGGACCATTGGCGAGCAGCGCGGGCGGCTGGGCGCCGAGCCCCTCGGCGGGGCAGAGCCGAGCCGGGGCGGGGCGGGGCGGGGGGCGCCCCTCAGCGCCCGGCCATGCCGGGGGGGGCACGGGCGGTGGCGCGGCCCTGGCTGCTGCCGGCGGGGAGAGCGCGGCGCGGCGCCGGGGGACGGGGCACCGCCGCCGCCGGGCGCGGGGGGGAGGGCAGGGGGCGGCGCGTGGCGAAGAGGGAAAGTGACAACGAGCATCTCCCTCCCGGCGGCGGCCGGGCGGCGCCTCCCTCCCCGCCTCCCTCCCGCACCCGCCGGGCGCCGCGGGGCGGGGGCGGCGGGCGGCGCAGGGGCGGGCGAGAAAGTTGGGGCTGGGGGCGCGGGGGGGCGGCACGCTCTGCTTTCCCCGCCGGGCCGCGGGAGGGTGGGCCGGCCGGTGGGCGTGCGCCGGGCCGGGTCAGCTCCGGCGCGGCCGTGGCCGAGGGCGGGAGGGGCCCGCTCCCGCTGCCGCACCGGGGCAGTTCCCGCACCGGGGCAGTTCCCGCACCGGGGCAGTTCCCGCACCGGGGCAGTTCCCGGCGGCTCGGGGGCGGGGCGGGGGGGCGCCCGCCGGGCGCGGCCGGGAGAGCGGTGGGGGCAGGGGGACCCTCCCGCGGCCCTGCCCGTGCGGCATCGCATGTCTCGGCTCGTACCGGGGCCCGAGGCAAGGTCGCTTCAGGGAACAAACCTGCGCTTTCCAGGGGTAACGTGCCGTAGGTCCGTCCCGTTGGTACGGTTTCTGCATGTACTCCTCGGAGAGTCCCATGCGCGTACCGGCAAGGGATGAGTAGCGCCTGTCTGGCAGGCGAGGTGAAGCCCACTGGTTTTATACGCTCCTTAGCAGCACTGGGGTGTTACCAGGTGTCCCGCAGGCGGCTGCTTGAAAGACCTGTTCAAAACCTGGCCCAGGAAAATCACCCTCCAGCCCTGCAATGATCTGTCGTTCATTGCTTGGAAGCAAAATCCAACTTTACGGCTGTCCTGGCGGAGACTGAGCCTTCCGACCGCGTAACAGCACCACGGCCTGTGGCGGGGACGATGGCGCAGGAAGGCCTGCAGCCCCTCGCCATGGCCCACAGGTCGCAGCCATGTCCCCACACAGCACCAGAGGGGAGGCTTAGGGTTTCGGTAGCACTCTGTGATTGATGGTGAAACCTCTTACCGGTTGGTGGTGAGCAGTGAAAAATCGGTCTGCAAACTCTGGGTGGCCTAATGGTATAGACTTAAAATGGCAGCCGGTGCTAGGAGTACTGTAATAGTCACATACAGGCACAGAAGCCAGCGAACCGAAACCAGCACAAAGCCCGTTCCGTTTCAAGTACTTTCAAGCTTTCTCCCAGTTGTGTGGCCAATTCACCACATTTTTCATAACAGCCGATAAATTTCCTCTCTAATTAGCTTACGCCTATGGATTTTCTCAAGTGTATAGTGAAAATATCCTGCAGGAACGACCCATTTTTTGTGAAGGCACTGGCTTTCTCTGCAAGTGGAAGTGCTCCTATGTTTGAAGATGCTTGAGAACTTTCACTTCTCCAAAAAGTTTCTCATTTCATTTTGAAAAGTTGTCATGGTATTCTGCAAAAATAATTTCTAGAATTTTGTCAAAGTTGTTGTCTGTGGCAAAACAGAACCCTAATTTTAAGTGAAGAGAATCTCTCTTACGTTCTTACATTTCATTCAAGTAGTTCAACAGAGATGCTGAATAATCTTGAAACTATAAAGTTGCTAGAGCCTGGACTGCTTCCAGATACTCTCTTAGCAGCTGTAACCAAAAAGATACTTTCTCTTTACACTTTTGGTGGGAAGAATGCATACTTCACCTGCTAATATAGGTCTTGAAGTAGTTGTTTCTTTGTCATTTCCAAATTAGATTGTTTTAATGGAATTACTTTTTGTGACCATCACAATAATTAAGGAAGGATCATATCTAAGTAAAAATTTACTAAAGAATCTAAACACAGTATTCCTGTTAATGATTGCTAAGTGGGGGCAGGTGTTACTGAAAGATGTTGGCTTTGACTTCTAACACCTTTATAGCTTTGGAACCATTTACCTTTCTGTTTCGAATCATTCTCTACAAAAGGCACTTGATCTACCCTGATTCAGTACATTTACTTGGTAAATTTTCAGGCATCCATCTGAGATCACCTATTGTCTGTCATGGGGAGCAAGGAGTGGAAGTTATTTAATTGTGTAACAATGGTCCTTCATATTGCCCTCTGGATTTTTCAGTTTATCACTTTTTTTTTTTTTTTCTCCCCCCTGAAGTATACCATTCTGCTTTGAGAGTAGTAAAGATCATTTGGAAGCATTACAGATTCTAAGACCATAAATTGTGTATCTTGTGTTGAAAGGGTGTTTCTACTCCCTCATAAATTAGAGCTTGAATATATCCAATGAAGTTCATGTTTGCTGAGTCTTATATCTTTTATGATTACTTTGTCTTTTTTCCTTTATAAAAAAATGTAAAGATTTTGCTTGTTTATATACACACATAGAAGGGTCGTAAGCAAGCAGGGACTCAGGAAAGAAGATTTTAAAGCACAAATAAACAAAAGGGACTTTAAAAAAGTAGTCAAATTTTAGCTGTTGTGTTGTACGGTTTTCTTTAAAAAGAACCCACATACCCCAGTAGTCACCTCCAAATTCTAGTAAGTTTATTTCATTTTTCTTGCTGAGAAAAAAATATTCTAACTGTATTTCAGTAGCAAGTATCATTCATTGCCTTGATGTAATGAGTGGCTAGAAGATTAGCCTAGCAAAATAAGTATCTTAACCTGTTTTCACTCCTTTTGTTTAGCCATTGAACAGAGTTCTCTAACCTTGAAATGTGCAGTGAAAATCCTTCAGCTGAACACATACACATGCAGTCATCCCTCTGCATGCTGTTTTTGGCCACATCTGCTCCAGGATAAGGGTCAATGTGTAAAAAAAATATGCAGAGATTCCAAATTGCTCGTTCTTTCTCAAGGGGAAAACAACCTGCTATGCCTAACCACTTCTCGGCAGAAAACCACTCTGCTGCATTTTTTTGTACGGTTTTATCTGCAATGGAGAGGTGTTGTGCATGCTTATTTGATTTTTTTCTAAACATGTACATGTTAGAAGACCAGACAAAAAGATAAGTTGTTTTGTTTGGTTGGTTTTTTTTTCAAAAAAAATAACCCTGAAACCCTAGGCTGGCAAAGAAGATAACCTGATTTGGGTATCAAAAAAATAGCTTTTTTTGTTGTGTGAGAGATCAGATGTTCTTTTAGAGCAAGGAGCACTGTATTAGTTTGCATATTTAATTGTTCTTTACCACCTAGATAAGGATGTGGTGTCAGTACAGTGTCCTAACCTTCGCACACATGTACAGTGAGTACAGGGTTGATTTAGCCTATAACCACTACCTGAATGTGCAAAAATAAGCCTAGGATAGTTGGCTGATATTTGTGCAAATGCAGCTAAAAGCTAGTAACTTAGGCGCAAGGGAGATCATTAAAAACTTGAATAAATATAGGCCGGTGAGTTTACAATGACTTTTATGAAACTACTAAAATCCTTCTAATTGAGCATATGTTTAAAGCCCTGATACAGCAAATTTCTCTATGAATATCAGTTAAAAAATAAGTGTGACCCATGTATTACTCTGTGCCACCTCCTGCATAAAATGCATCGTAGCCAGAAATTCAATATTGTGAAAACAAGAATTCACTCGATTACCTGGATTTAATATCTCAGAAGAGACACGGTTCATCTTCTTCTCCAGTGATAAACTGGAAGCTGGCTGTCACAAATGCAAACAAGAGATTCCTCTTATTTTTGTACTTTTATCTTTCACACGACAAGTCTGAACAAAACCGCTCCAGACAAGCTCACTTATGAATCTATTATCAGTCTGTATCAGAGCACAACAGCGCCTGGCTGGATTTAATGAACAGATCCGTTCTTCCAGCTCCTGCTTATTATGCTTTGTTCTTTAGGATATAGGTGCCACGCAGCAAAGCCCTGATTGATATTGTTGTATTTTAGGGGGACAGGATAGGAAGGAGCAGGGTTTCTACATGATGGAAGATATAAGCAAGACAGAAACACTGGCAAAAACATTCCTAATGCACAGGAAGGCTCGCAATACTTGCAAAAGCCACAACACCTACTAAGCACATATTTTCAGCCCTTTGCAAAATGTGACCAAAAAAGGCACGCTCCCGCTCGCAAGCTGTTCACTTTGTGAGAGGCAGTTTTGTTGTCTATGGGTTGTATACAAAGTTTATGTTTGATAAAGCACTTCTGCCGAAGTTGCTGGTTTTAGCTGATACTTTCTTTCCTTTTTCTTTGCCCTCCTGTCATAACTGAGACCACATATCTCCTTTTGTATCCCCAGACCTTACCAACTATGGTGTTCCTATTTATAGCGTTATTGCTCTCATTATTAAATACTTGAATCACAAGAGCACAAAAAGGCTTTATAGCACTTACAGCCACAAATATGCCCAGCTCATGTGAGTTACTGACATGAGAGACAGCTTTTAATAGACCATGCGGCCTGTGTCCAAGGCAGCATCCGAGCAATTCTCAGCTTCTTGAGGTTGGCCTTTCCTCTACCCTTCATTAAGCCCTGTGCTCAGCTTGGGCTTCTCTGCTTTAGGGAAGACATAGATTTTTTTCCACCCAACAATTACTTATTTGTGGCACCAAAGCAAAACTTCATTCACAATAAATGGTGTAAGGAAAGACAATGACAACCCCTAATCTGTATGAGGATTGCAAAACCATCAGTGTGGTTGACAGTTAACTCATCATTACCAAGCTTATTGGCAGAGTTAATACGCCTAAGAGTTTACAGATTCTTTGCCAATTTATACATGCACAGATCTGAGGCGCAGATCGCTGATGGCACAGCTCCATGTTACCATCGAGTTGATTTTAACAGCGAGCATTTGCCAGAAGTCGTTTCCCTCCCTCCTCGCCTTGGCTGGGCTAACCTGATGCTCCATTGCTCACTACTTGTGCTTCTCCAAGCACGAGGGACTCCATTCAAGAATTAAAAGTAAAATGTAGCAGAACATTAATTACCTTTCCATAGGGTTAATTCTTTGCTGCTTTATCTCCATGGGCCATCTTACCACAAAGTTCATGAAGTGCAACTGCCAGGGTGAAAGGGGAAGGGGGAGACGGCAGGAATCCGCAGCTTCAGAGCAGGGTTGCAGGAATTCCTTCCTGGCAGCACACCAGCCCTTCAAGCAGCTTAGCTATAAACATCAAACTGCAACCAGGGTCAGTTTTGAAAACATTACTGCAGAATAACATCAGTTTGGCTTAAAGTAATTTTTGGTAAGTCCTTTGAGTTTGTGCAGCAAAAGGAGGGTGAGGAAAGACAAGTCTTCAAGCTTTTGTCTGTTCCTCCCTTTTCTCCCTTACTGCTAAGCCTCTTTTATTCAGCTGCCCCCCAGTCTTCACAAAAATTAAAGCTCTCATTTTATAAGCAAACAGATTGCAATAAAGCTTTAGCAGCCTTCAGGTTTCATAAGAAAAATGATTCTGAAAAATAAAACATTAGCAGTCACATTAATAATGTGATGTAAGTCCTGTATTAGCCAGTTGTTTAATTGCCATCAAAGGCATCTTACCTATTTCCAGAGTAAAATTTTGAAACATTTGTCCACCTGAAACAGTGCATAAGGCCTCGCCATCTTCCTTTCTGATTCTGTGCTGCCCTACATTTTATTAAAATAACTGTCCTTGAAGTGTCCTTCGAAAACCTAAGAACTGAGCTTGTGCTGAAGACAGTTTTTCATACTAATGTCGCAATGGCATCCCATACAACTTCTGTAGAAAAAAATGCCAGAAGCCGAGTAGCAACATTTTGTTCCTAGTCATGTGCAAAGAAGAAAAGTGTGGCACACATCAGTCATATTTGCTTTATATTTTGTAGCTAAATATTTACTTTAATATTATTTTGAAACCATGTATTTTAAAATGCAATCTCAAGTACTTTATATGACATTTTCTCAAATCTGGATGGCTTCTTTATATCATTAGATGCTAAGAAAACAAATTTCCCTTCAATTTTGCCCTTGCCTATTTTGTAGAAAAAATAGCTTGAAATAGACTTTTCTAAAATATATAGTATATATATATATAAATATAAAATTTCTAAAAAAAAATACTTTTGCATGATGGGATTACACTGACAAAATTAATACTAAAGGATCAACTTTTAAAATGACGTATCTGTTAAAAGCCAACAGCTAATGTATTGATATCCAAGCCTGTGACACTCAGGACATTAAAACTCAAACAATGCTGTTCCACCCCTGCTGGGTAGCGCAGGAGCTACTGCTCCTGCTAAAAGCCGTGGTGAAACATGTCCACATTCGCTCTTGGATTAGTTTCCTGAATGGATATTTCTGAAAAAGGCAGCAAACAACAATAATGACGAAGCATTGTTCCTTCAAGGAGGGAATGTCAGGCCGTCAATGATCTCACAAAGCATCCCATGAAAAAACGAACCTTTAACTTTACTTAGAACAATGCCTTAACAGGAAATGTGAGCAGGACTTGCTCTTCCTGACGGCCTTTATGAAATTCTGTGGTCGCTGAAGGCACACGTTCGTGACAGACTGAATCAACTTCAGTGTGCCATCTGAAGACCGCCCAGGTGAATTCAATAGGCAGAGGCAGCTCCATGGCAACAAATACTGAAGAAACAGCCTGTTAGCCACAGCCTTAATTCTAAAAGATTATGTGGAGCACATTCTAGCAAAACTGTAAGAAAAATACATTTCAGACAGTGATAATGAGCAAAGCATTAAACAATTTCCTCCTCAAGAATTAAAGCAGATCATGGTCTTTGGTAATTAGTCTTTTTTCTGTAAGTTAAATATTTTTTCCTGAGAATAAAACAAATTCAGGATGAGATTTTACAGCTTTGTTTGGGCAATATTCAAATAAAATTCACTCAATTGTTTTGTTTCCTTTCTTTTCTTTTTTTTTTTTTTAATATAGTCAGTGTGCATCTTTTTATTCATTCACAGCTCACGAAGTCCTGAACCAGAAGTTACTATAAAACCAAGAATATTGAAGCTATTTATTCCTAGACTAGTGCCTGTGGCCTGTTCCTGTATAAGGAGTCAATGAAGACAGAAAAAATATTTTTGAGTGTCATATTAACCAATGCCAATATTAAAAAATAATCTGAAAAATAAGACACGTGAATTTTTTTAAGCTGATACTCGGATTATCCACCACAAAAATACGTCTTCTAAATCCGTTGTTGCAGGTTTCACAGTAACATACATTAATCAATGTTTCCCCATGACTGACTCACTGTAGAGCTGACAATAGCAGAGGAACACCATCATCAGTCTCTTTATTTTTTTCTAACAACGTAGTTTTAGTGAGATGGACATATTTCAGACTCCCAAATAAAATTTTAAAGCATGGCTTGCTTAAGTGCTGCTTGACATTGATATTACGCTAAATTAACTTAATTTTAGAATTACATAGAGATACAGATGAAGGTTGCAGAAGTCATCTGGTATTTTCCAAATTAACCTTTAATGTGTTGGCTTCCGGGTTGGGCCATCTCTCAGAAGGATCACCTGTTCATTTGCTGACATCCAGATTTAGCTAGAGAAACTGAAGGACAATTTGGTCATGTTCTAGGAGTAGGAAAAGCATTTTTGGGTGCAGGCCTGAAGCCCAGCCCTTGCTACTAGTCCTGCCTAACTGCAGCAAAAATTTTCATTCCCACCTGAACGACAAAGACAGCAAAAAATAGAACAATTCATGTGCATCTATTATGTAAGCCCTAGTTTTCTTCGATTTCTGAATGAGCTGTATGTAAAAAACGGCAAAATGAGTCCTGCAAATGATTCATGTACCTAGCTCTGTTAGCTTCATAGAACCTTTCATGAGTTACAAAGTGCTCTGCACTAGTTTTTAACTGGATGCCAGAATCGCAAACAGTAAGTTTTCTTTTGGATACATTTCAGTATGGCTTACAAACACTAACACAATTCTTACTTCATACGAGTATTCCAAAGCACTTTATACAAGCTAATTCAATATTTACTTCAGTAAACATTTTTCTATCTTCTAAATGCTCATCTACTATTCAACACATAGCAAAAAACATGTTTTCATTTCTGCAGGCTGACAAAAACCATTTAGAATAGATCAAGCGAGCACACATGAAAAAAAGCCAACACCTGTGTATTAGAGTAAGTCTCCTAACAACAGAATAATACTTTGGTGAATGGCTACTTGCATAAGTAGTATGGCCAATGTCATAAGAATTACTTATCAGTGTGAATCTCATGATTAACTGCTCAGGGATTTGCGGTTTGGTTTACTAGGAGGTTGTTTTCTTTCAGAAAAATCTCTACTCCAGGCTTTTACCAAACCCAATGCTGTTTTATTCAGTTTTGCTATATATGTCACCCAGCATAAAGGGAACAATGACAGTAAACACACTGAGATAGCCTGGACCGAAATTTTAGCTGCAGCCAAACTATTGTTCATGAATCAGCTCCTGAACTCCTGCTGTTTCAAATCCAGTATGCTAATTTAAAACAAAATTAATTCTTGGTTCTTACTGGTATGTTGAGTGCAATAGTTCTCGAGCCAGTAAAATAGCCTTTTGGCCATCCTTTTTGCTGAGGCAGTGATGTCCTAAAGCAACAAAGTGGCCAGCTGAGAGTGGTCACCCATTCAGTGATTCTTCATTTAAGTTCCTTCTGGAAGAAGCATTAGTTTGACTGCAGTGTTTGTTCAGCCACTAATGTAAACTAGAAGGGCTTTTACCAGGAACTTTTGCCAGTGTAAGTATAACCAGATAATCTCTCTTCCTTTTTTTTTTTCCCCCTTAAATAAATAAGGTTAAAGCTGTAATCAGAGCTTTTACATGCCTTTCTTACCAATTAGCAATGCAAACAGAACGCACACCAAAGTATCAGGCAGAACACGTGCAGAAGAAAAAAACTTCTTACACCCTTCTTGCTCTAAGACTTTAGAAACAGATTAAGTGCTGCTCGTAAGTGCTCCTCATTCAGTGCTGCTGTCAAACGCGTGCTACTCCACGCTGCACCCTCAGTTCACTACATAGCTGTGTCTCTGCTCTGTTTTTCTTGGATTGCACATATGCTGTTGTGCAATAACAGGCTATAAACTCTATTTAATTAGCATTCATATTGCTGTTTGCAACTGCAATAAAAGTTTGTTTACCGCAATCTAGTATAGTGCTTATATATAATCTCTTCATTTGCATAACTACATTCTGTGCTGTAAGAAAAAAAGAGGTTGTTCAGCCTGAAGAAGAGAAGGCTCCAGGGAGACCTTAAAGCAGCTTTCCAGTACCTAAAGGGGGCCTACAGGACAGATGGAGAGGGACTTTTTAGAAGGCCATGTAGTGATAGGACAAGGGGGAATGGCTTTGAACTGAAAGAGGGTAGGTTTGGATTACATATTAGGAAGAAATTCTTCCCTGTGAGAGTGCTGAGGCACTGGCACAGGCTGCCCAGAGAAGCTGTGGATGCCCCATCCCTGGCAGTGTTCAAGGCCAGGCAGGATGGCGCTTTGAGACACCTGGTGTAGTGGAAGGTGTCCCTGCCCATGGCGGGGGGTTAGAACTAGGTCATTTTTAAGGACCCTTCCAACCTAAATTATTCCATGATTCTATGATTCTATGAAAATTCACCAGTCTCCTACATTTGCTACTGTGCTTGAAAGAGAAAAGAAAAACCAACTTCAAGATATGTGTCTTTCATGCACAAGTATGTGTCCCCGTACATTTAATGCTTTCATTATTCTTAATATCTGACAGAATTAGTAATTTTGCTAATTGTCTTGCACTGTATAAATTAAATGCAATCTCTTTTTTGAACATTTATATATATAATGTTGATTAGAAATAATAGTATAATAAAACAGTGAAATTATAACTTACAGATCAAGAAAAAGAAGTACAGAACAGTTAATTATTTCCAAAGTGAGACTATTCTGGCTTTTCAACAGAAAAGGCATTGGATAAATTAAAATGTCCTTTAAGAACAGGAATCAAATCTCAAGATATTCTAATATTCTTGGAATATTCAACCACTAGATTAAAAACTAATACACTTCTTCTCATTCCTAGTCTCAAGAAACTTTGTTTTCAGAATAGACTATTCATGATGGTTACAGGAGCCTCCTGGCAGATAAATAATGTGGATCTAAGCATTCTTATAGGTGCTTCTTAGGGAAAAAAGTTACCTAGCCTTTGCTCACAGGTGCAACTTGAAAAAGAAATATGTCTATTGTGTAGAGTGCCTCTGAGATCACCTGGCACCCCAGCAGGGCTTTTCAGGTTTGCTTTTTACTACTGTGGAACCTCAATTCAGATCACATTGTATGAGAGTAATCCTATTATTAGATCAGATCTCACATTTTAGAAGTAGATTTCAGAGATAATACACAGCATCTTCTAGAGGAAATCCAATCTGATTGTCCAATCAAACAAAACAATCCAACTCCAAACAGAAAAATATGACCAAAAGTATTGAAAATACAAGTGGTAAATAAAGCTGATATTACAGGCCTAAAAATGTCCTCTTATGGTTTTTTTGGGGTAATAAAACAGATGTCAGATTATAACCCAAAATATCCTTAAAAACAGAAGCCAGAACTCTTACAGCACAGTTACTGTTGGTCTAAGCACATACATATTTTTAATGATAAGCAACATAAATATGAAAAAGATAAATTGTAAATGTAACATACAAGTACAAAACCTATAAATGCAAAATATTTTTTAAATAATTATTTTTTCTAATCAGGTAAATATGATAAAATAGTCAGGTAAAAATGATGTATCCGAACCCATCAGTGCAAAGGAACATACAGCATTCACTAATATTTCCACATCTTCCTTACTAAATACATACTTCAGTACGTAAAGTACTTAAGAATAAACTTAGGTAACAAGTATAATATTATGAAAAGGTAGTTTGATTATATTTTCAGAGCGCAGAAGTAGCATTGTGTTACGTTCAAAGTTAATGATTGGGTTGGCAGCCATATGCTACAAGAGTATTGAATCAGTTTATTACAAAAACACGCCCCTCCCCCCCAGACCAAACCCAAGTCTTTCAAGGTTTAGTAACTTAAGATTGTTTGCTGCCTAACCACTGTTATCACCAAAGCAAGTGGAATCAAACATCTTTAGAATAATTCAATGCAATTTCTTTAACCGTGTTTATCATTTGTATAAAAATCGAGGACTAGATTTGACTGGCCAACTTGGTTGACCAAAAGCATGTAGTAAAACCCACTTGTGACCCATAGCCCAGGTTCATCTGTCTCTGATCCAAGACCAAGACTGGTGAAAAAGAAGGGAAAAAAAAGAAACTAAAAAAAATACTGGTAAAGTAAAAATAGCAGACCTGCAGGGCTTGGAAAGTGAAAGCACAGACAGAAGTGTTATTTGATGAAAAGCTATTGTTTGCCATAGAAAATAAAATCTTTTCCAAACGGTTTCAGTCTTTCTGTAGCCATCCAGGCTAGCAATAGGAAAATCACGTTGTCAACATGGCCAGGCTGCGGACTCTTAGGAGGTTGTCACATTTTGGTGGTACCAGAGCAGCACTATAAGCCCTCAGAAAGCTGAAGCCCTGAGGCTGCGCTGCTGCTGCAGAAATACAACCAGCACCCTTCGTTGTTTGTTAGGTGTTTCAAACAGGGACCACATGACCTTTGAATCTTCTTTGTATCTTTGGCAGTAAGAAATTGTGGTTCTCCACGGGATCTATGATTAACAAATATCAGCCTTGCTGGGAGGCATTTTCATAATCTCCGTATCAAGTTACATTGCTCTCTGTAAAATACCCCAAGATGTTGTTAATACTGTGAATAATTGCATCTGCAAATAGAGTGCATCTTTGCATTTCTAGCAAAAAAATGTATGAATTGTTAAATATTTGTCAGTCAGTGGCTTTACTGAGAGTGAATTGCTGCAAATTGGAAAACAAATTATTTCATCACCTTCTCCCCTGCTTTAAAATTATTGTGAAACACCACTGCTGATCTGCAAAGATGTATGAAGCCAGGGGTAAATGAAAGCCTGCTGTGAAACGACAACGCGTCTGTGACAACATGGTTTAGCAAAGTGTGTAGAGGTGTTCCACGGCGCATCCCCGGGCAGCCACAAGTCTGTGCTGCAAACAGCCAAAGTGAGCCAGCATGGGTAACAGGAAAGCAGCAGGGTTCAGCAAGGGCTGTAAATTCAGTCCGAGCAAGCTGCTAGTACTCGGGTTGCTGGCACGTGCTGTGCTCTGTCCTGCTGCAAGCATGCTTCTTTGTGCTGGCCAGCTATTGTAAAACTGGCTCTGATTTATGGCTGCAGCCTGTGTGATCCTTGGCTGTGGTGGGATACGTGCTGAAACTCACAGGTAAGCGAAGTGCAGAGCTCTCAGAGCATCTCTAACATGTCTGGTGTTTATTTTCCCAGTTGTTTTAGAGGGGAGATGGTTTAACTTAAGGTTGCTCCATGTGGCTATGACTACATATGTGGAAACTGAAGCCAAAATGCCCTGAGATAAACACAGCAGAATTCATGAATGGGCAGCGACTGGCTATTCTCTGCATGCTGTGAGCAAGTCTCACATGCAACTTCTGTTAGCACTAATCCCCATGCATTCAGACCAAAACCAGATTAGACTCCTGTGGTGGAACTTCCCAGATTGTACTATAACCAAGGAAAACCATACAGACTGCTCATATTTCCTGTAGCTTAAAAATGTGTGCAGCAACATTGGTTCACACAAAACAACATGTAACTGCAACCCTTGAAGCCCTCCAGGAAATAACATACAGTGCCAAAAAGGCAACTTCTACATACACCACAAAGCAAGGACATCAGGAGTGACTGGACTGATGATAAAGTTCCTGGAATATCTAGTAATTAATCTTAGCGTGGAAGGATTTTAAAATGCTGGCTTATATGACTAATTCCCTTTCACTCTAGTAAGTATATATATGCTGAGAGACCTTTGCTCCTACAGCTCCTCAGCTGCTTTTCATGAGGTTTAAAAGAAAAAAAACATGTTTAGAGCTGTAGATCCCATTTAGAAAAAGGTTAAAATGTCTAAAAGCTACACTGCGCTGAGAGGTACCGTGGAAAAAGTTTTAGCTACAAGGGAAGCAGAATCGAGAAACAAGGTTCATTGACACAGATTACATATGATTCTCCATTTCAGGCTTCAAAATTTATCTGATGGCTGCTTATACATATCTACCAGGTTGGCATATTGAGCACCTACCCATCAAATCCCTTTGGTTTTGAAACACTGTTTGATCCAATAGCCATTGAAGCTATCATAGAGAGTGAAAATATAATTTGTTGCCTAGTAAGTCTGATCACTTTCTTGAGACTAAAATTCCGTAGTCTGTTCTCTGGTGGCTCCTACCCTTTCATAAAAGCAGCAGTTGCTCTGTTGCTCCATGTTATTCCATGTTATTCTGTGTTGTTCCAGGCCCTTGTACTCTGATAGTTATTATATATATATATATTCTGATTAAAATTTGTGTTATCGATGCACTTCTACCTGGGGATTTTATTACTAGAGCCTTACAGAACTTGCATGCTGCTTATTTTAAGCATATATGGGTTGCAGAAGTCATGGAAGCTTCTCAAATTAACGACAATGCTGTGAACCCACTTCTAACAGCACTAGTCTCATGTGCTCAGAATGCCACTGGTGAAAACGCTACATAGGATAACATTTCCAAAAATAACATTTCACCAGTGTTACTTGTGAGCAACAAGACTCTCCTGAGAGACTTGAAAACATCATACCCATGTTACTAGTGGTGTGATGGGCAATCACATCATACTGTGCCAGGTCTAGGCATAACTTTTTGAAAAGTCAGTATTTTATTTCAGCTCCATAAATGTAAATCAAGTCTAATAAAAGATATCTTACCAAGCAGGCTACTATAAAAGTAAAAATAATAATAATAAAGATATCTGTGATATCAGCTGTCCTAGAATGACTACACCTTTACCAGTAGGCCAGCCAAATAACATCCAGTTGGGATGTCTTGTTAATTTGTTTGATAGGAGAGCTCTGAATTGAGGCAGAGACCATGCAAGCTCTAACTTTTTTAATAATAATTTAAAACAATCAATTATTCTTGACAAAACTCTGCTTATATATTTTATATGCATGAATTATTTTGGAATTATTATCATAAATTTTCGAGAGAAAAGGAAAGCATCTACAATATAAACATGGACTCGTATTTATAAACAGTCATCTCCTTTACAGGCCATAGGGAATGTTTCAAGCCACTGCAGAATGCATGCTTTAAATCCATGCTAGCATCGTAATTGTCTTTAAAGCGATGAGTCATTTGGACTCCAGCTAAGACAGCCTAGTTTGTAGAGCTGCCTGCGGGGGTAATGAGATAGGATACAGACACGAGCCACCCTTTGCCCCTGAGATTTTATCAGGAATAGTTCTTAAGTGTCCTTGTCACATTTCATATTTGCATGAATGCAAGAAGGGCTGCTGAAATTAGGTCAGGTTCTCCAAGCATTGCCAGATAAGTCACTTCAGAGGGGAGATCAGATTCTCCTAGTTTGACTGTTCCAGCGCTTGGGGCTTCTATCAAGCATTAAAACTGCCGCAAGATGAAGCTGGTTTATTGCAGTTCTCTAAATCTGCTAGAACTATTGCTCTTCAGAGAATTTATAACACTGACAGCTATTAGATAGCCCTTTTTGCAGAGTAGCCTGAAAACCAAGTTGGAATATCGAGTGTACATCTCTTCCCTATATGGATGCAATAATCTAATACTAAAGAGTCAAAATCTGGCTCATAATTTACAAGCCTGAGTGACACATTTATCTTGCTCCCATCCTGACACAACTTCCCTGTAAAGTCACAGCTAGTGGAGATTTGAATCCTGGGGAAGTTAAGTAGCAGTACCCTACCCAGCCCGGAGCCGGGCACTCCAGGCAAACCCACTGCTCTTGCCCTGATACTCTCTCACCCTACAGGCTGATGGAAAAAGCAGGAAACCCCACAGCAGCATTTACTGCCATCTTTTCCATCTCTCAGTAGTAACTTCACATGAACACAACTGCGCTTACTTTGGTTGTTATCCTCTTTAATAAATAAATAAATAAATAAATCCAAATCTCACTTCAAGCTTTTGTACCAGCAACTGTTTAAAATACCCAAACCCCTAAAATGAGATCTGTCCAGGTAGATATTATTTCCTTACAAAAATATCTTTGCTGAAGAGACCTGAGACACCTCAGCTTCTGAACCTCTATAAAATCTTGGGTAGAAAACAATTTCACAGGATAATAACCTGTTTTCCATGACAGCTTCCAAAATTTCTCTTGCATTATGTTAAAAGCGTCAGACAATTTGATCTTACTAGGAATTCTCAAATGAGAATTCAGTTAAAAGACAATACAAAAAAATCCAAATACAGTTAAAAGAATGGAATGCTTTTGAATGAGAAAAGCTAAATATTACTTCAACATTTTTGAAGGTTTAAAGCCTTTTTCTCATTTGGTCTTGGCACAGCACTTTATATAAAACAATGAATGTAAATATTTATTGCAAAACCTGGTTTTGTATATCCAAAAATTTTAAGGATGACAGCCAAATGTCTTGTCAATTCACTGGGAGAGCCCAAATAGAAACAGCCCTTCTTTGTTGTGATATCCAGTGCATAATAATGGAGTAAACTCTCCTGCCAGAAAATAGCTATATAATTTTATATTCTGCTATCTTGGATCTGGACCACATCATAAATAAGTGGTGAGTATGAAGTATACAGTATTCCTAAGAATGCATTTACTACTACTTTCATTATCTCCAGTTTTTCTTCAGACCATAAATGTGTTCTGAGGGCACACATGCAATATACAGGTAGGGGTTACTTCACTACAAGTGTTAGTATTTTCATATGATTTATGATATAAACTGTTATTTGCTATGATTTTATGAGCAATATGTATCTGACCCAGAAAGAATTACAGCATTTAGAAAACAGAGACTAGTTTCTCTAGAGAAGCTATATCATCAACTTCTGGTTTATATTGTTTACGAATAAAAGATGTCAAGAAACAATATCTAAAAAATTCCATGGTGAAATCAGACAGGATTACAAACCAATGAGTTTATAATGAATTTTATGCTAAACCCACTAACCTGTGTCATTAAAAAACAGGAATTATGTTTCTTAAGGAAATAGCATTTTAAAGATTTCACATTAAATAAAGCCCTTGGTATATATACTTGGGATTAAATACTATTGAAACATAGCATTCCTTAATTGGAGTTTGCAATTCCATGGCTGTTTACAGCACAGGAAAGAGATTGTCTTTAATTTTACTACAGTAAAGTATGAGTCTTAAGGTGAATGAGTGAACTTTTCCTAGAGAAACTGAATGATGAACATTTGGGGAAAAAAGTCCATAGGAGCAAATATTGCCTCAATAAACCCACTGAACATCCTTCACTTTTTCTGGTAGCACCTTTGTGAAGTGCTAGCTAGTTGTAGTCATCTGATAAACTTTTGAGAAAGCATGTGACCGAAGTACTAAAAGTGCTTGAAACAGCACTGAAGGGTATGTTTGTGGACTTCCAAAGAATTCATTTCACTGTTAAAGAAATAATTTAGTTTTGGTTTTCTACAGAGGAAATAATGGATAGGAAAATATATTTACAACTATAAATACTGACAAATTTTGATAGCAAGAAATAAGCAATTCCATTTTTTTAATGGAAGGATAAATACATGAACTGGCTGCTACACATAGAAAGAGGCAACGTTTACTCTTCATCTTTTAAAATTATTTTACTATTTCATTAGTCTCATGATTTTCTAGACCAAAGCAAAACATCTTTTTCTTTTCTTGCCGTATAATTATGAGGTTAGTTACAGACACACAGCTCAGCTGAGAAGATGAGAGACTACAGCACTTCATAAAGCAAAAGCAGTCTAAACTTACTTAGTGTTTGCTCCTCAGTCTACAAAGTACAAACACTTACAGCATCAATGCAGCACAAATCTTCACCAGAGATTCAGCAAAAACTTGATCTTGCTACTGTATTTTAGACAGCATTTTCCCTTCAGGCTTTAGCCACCCTAGATGGGCCCAAAATTATTTTTTCTTTTTTTAAATTGAATTTTGAATTTGAATTTTGAGAATTGGATTGTTGGCTTGTATAAGGGCCCTTTCTGAGAAAAGGCTTCCTTCATTGTCTGGGTGCCAGGTTGCAGAATGATTATGCCTTAAAATGTGGTGCTCTGAGCTCGCCTGCAAATCAGTTCTGTGCACACCTGCCTGCCATGAGGGGCAAGCCCAAAGCCTCCCGCACCTTAAGTATCAGGGTAGAAGAGAGCTCCTCAGGTGAGTATGGAAGAAGTAAGATGCTTGGTGGAGTGTGAACTGGCTGCAAAAGTGTTTTGCTGCACGTAGGCATGTTTCAGGGCAGAATTTGGGTGGATAAGTGATTGTATATAACCAGCACTTACGTATGCAATGGGGGGAGGGTCTCACTTGGAGTCTGTGCCTTCACGTGACACAGGTTTGGATATTGCCATGTGTGAATAGCATTGTAGAAGTTTGACTTGCCCTTAAACAAACTTTCTGGAGTAGGAAGATAGTAGCTTGGAGATGCTTGTTGAAACCCAAACTGCTGTTAAAGCCTTGAAGGTCAGGGTGAACTACAGCCTACAGTGATTCTTTTAGCTTACTTTTCAGTGGATATAAAAGCTCTGTGATCAAATTGCTATGAATCAGCCTGTCCCCTGCTTCCTCTCTCAACTAAATTTGCCAGTTAGGGATAACTAAGTTGTAGCACCCCTTACGAAAAGACTAAACTAGGTAGAGGAGCACTGACTGGCTTCACAAAGACCAGCACACCAAACTCAGCTGGTACAACATGGGCTGAAAGAGCCAGTGTGCCAAAACCTGATGGCACTTGTCTCTCTCTGCTTGTGGAGGTGGGAGAGTCATCGTGTACTGAGGGGACAAAGCAGCTGTTGCTTGTGGGACAACCCTTTTCTTATGTACAGTCTGTCTTGTTGAACGCCTTCTAGTATTCTTGTGTCCCATATTTTACCTAATTACTGTTTACCTTCTGACAAGATATTACATAAGGCAAAAATCCTGCTTTCATTCTACCACAAATGTCTGTGCACAGTTCTGCATATTATCTATTTGTATTGCTCCAATTCTCTTAGATGGGTACAGATTTTTCTTCTTATACTTGGACCCTCAAGAACACTAGAGGAGCCCTGAAGCTGGCAGCTGGTATTTCTTTTAAAATTACCCCTTTGAGTCCCTGTGGGGATGGAAAACTGTTCCGTGTAGATGAACTTCAATGACTTCAAGCAGGAATCAGGCCTGAAACTGCTACAGAAATGAAGCAGGGGCTCTGAAAACTATTCTAATCAAAGGGTATGTGATTTATAAAATTTGTATTAAATTATGCAAATAAAATGCATTGAGATCATCTTTGAGATTATCTCATTCAGTTCATTGTTGCAGCTCACTCATGTTTATCTTTAATTTCTTCCTGGTTTCTTTCAAGGCAATCTCTGAAATGTAAGGGACTACTCTTTTAACTGAGGACACCCTCACTCAGATAAAGACATATCTCGGTAACTTGGCACTTTAAAGCTTATGTTCCAGAGTTATGAACAGCTTTGGAAAGACAAGAAGTGCTATCCAAATGATAGGCACATTTGAGGATTAACAAAAGCATGGAAAACTCGTAATACAGTCAGAACTGTGTAGTGCAGGAAAGTGAAGAATTTTATTGATAGCAGTTAAACTGTTAACTTATGAAAAGAAGACGTTGTCGTTTTGGACTAGCTTTTGAATATTCTGATTTGCCATGCTGTTTTATACAACTTGGCAGAACAGCTTCCTTCAGACAATCTCTAAAAGAGTAGTGACCAGGTTCAGATCTTTGAAAAAGATTGTGTGTGTCCTCAGGAGAGAATTGGATCTAGTTCGCTAGATCCAGACTGATTAAAGGATTATTCCTGCAGTCTCAAAGGCCTCTCAACTGTAGAGAGAAAGGTGGGATTAAGATATTTTGCTACCCTTTGCATTAGCCATTCCTAGAAATGGCTGGTTTCCTTACAGGATATTTGGGGCTTTTCACTGACAGTTCTATTCTGGTTTACGGTTCTCATGCTCTCTTCCAAAGTCTAGTACCGAGATAAGACCCTGCACCTAAGGAAGTGTCTTTTGTTGTATCTAACTATTGATAGACAATGTGACAAAGTTACCAAGACCTAGGGGTTACCTGAAGCACCCACAAATGCTACTTAAAACTGTTAGGAAATCCCTGGGGTTTGAATTTTCCATTGAACTCTTGTAGAAGTCTTTCCATTTTCTTACCTTTCTCCAGAGCTCACCTGATGGGATGTGATAGACAAGGCATGGAAAAATTTCATTTGGGAAGGAACTCTTTTCCTCATTCGATTTTCCGTGGGACATCTTGACCAATTATTTTCTCATTTAAGTAGGTAATATAAACCACTGTATAATTAGAGTGAAAACAGTGTAGCCAACAGGCAGCATTACAGAGAAGCAACCTAGTGCCAAAACTGTTACCTGTCATTGACGATTATGGTTTAGCTGTCAGAGAGATGGCAAACACTGCTCCTTCCCTGTCACTGCATGGGGTTTTGTTCTGTCTCATTTGTTGTATCTTCACAGAGCTAAAAATTGCAAGGACCCATTCATACGGTAAGGTGCAGTACCATAGCTCATTTAGCAGTTTACTTTCAACTCTTTTTTTTTTTTTTTTTTTTAACTTCTCTCCCCTTGGAGCAGATTAATTACGATAGAAGTATTTGCAGCAGCCTATACGTCATCAGAAAACAACATAAGGCAGCCAGAACTGCAGTGGCAGACTTACTGGAAGGAGGTATTACATGATCAGGTTAAACTTAACAAATTGAATTTTCTTCTATTTTGTTAAAAAACAGTTCCACGATGGATTAGCTAATGAAATGTCATTGCAGTGACTGAAAGATGTAAACCAGATATAGGTTTGTTGAGTATGTCTGTAGAATAGATGTTTATATCTCACATTTTAAATAGACATAGGGGATAAATGAACACGCAATGTGTTTTTCATCAAACATACTGCCTAGGAACTTTCAGTACTTGAGAAACAGTACTGCTTGCCAGCTGTATTTCAGATTATCTCCTTATCATGTAGATCTCAGCAACAGAGGCACTGTGCAGACTTGGGGTTTTTGTTACAAAGAATGCAAAAGCACGTGTTTTCTTTTATTTAAAACAGGATAAAGCAGCAATTATTGCTTTTAGTAAAGTTTTGTGGGTATAAAATTAACCTGAGGATTCAGAAGTGGTTTATGCATTTACCTGCTACGAAGTAAGTCTGGCTCACTGTAAGAGCATGAGAGACCAAAGTCTGAATCTGACATCTGATGCTATTTTGTAACCATGAATAGAGTGAACATGAATGTCTCTTCTGCTAAGACTCCCTGTTTCCTACCACATGAACCACAGCTTTGCTGGGGAACAAGTTTGACAATTCCTTGTCAAAGGTGGCCATTTCTGAAATAAGTAGGACAGAAATGCAGAAGAAAGGGTCTTTTTACTGTTCAAATAGCCCCTTTGAACATACAAAAATGTAATTCTTGAGAAAGCTAGGGGCTTGAAGGTTTGTTCCTACTGCCTTGAATTTTGTTGTGAATTCTGGAGGAAGTGGGAAATGTATGAAATATCTCTCACATGACATAGATACAAGAGATTCAAAAGCAACTCTTGTTAATGCTATAGTTTACATTCATACCAGAACTGTAAACTGCAAGAGCATATTGCAAGTTCATTAGTATCTACCTCATCAGGAATTTCCAGTTTATATTGCCTAAAACAAATAACTATCAATTATTACAAACTGGTTTTATATGTCTTTGTCTTTAATACTAGTAGGCTGTAAAAGTGAAAGTGGTTAGCATTTGTTTTACTGAGAATGTGCAAAAGATAAGGCACATGCCCAATGTCAGCTAATATGTCTCAGCTGGGAAGCACTAACTTTAAAAAGAATGGTTGAGGAAGTGCAGAAGAGCTGATCACTTGCAGTCTGCTGTAAACTGACTGGTGAATACCAGTGCTGGTATTTGTACCGTGCCATTTAAATCTTTTGCTGGTTTGGGGGTTTTGGTGGTGGTGGTGGTGTTTGGGTTTTGGGGTTTTTTTTTTCCTTTAAAGCTGGAGTATGCTTTCTGATACCAAGAAAAAGTCGGTAAGAACTGCTCTTGTTTAAGTTATGCTTCCTCAGAATTCAGACCATGCTTTCTGAGGTCCCTTTCACCTATGATCCAACATACACTATAATTATAAAATGTCTGGAAAAATCTTCTGACAAATGAGTTTTTATCCACCAATACTGAAACTTAACACTTAGCAGAAATTATACTGGGGGGAGAAATGAAATGAGAAAAAGGGAAGGAAAAAAAAAAACCCACTACACTCAAGTGAAGTACATTATAATTACTTCTAAAATACACAGTTCCGTGAAGGAAATCAAGGTTGAGAATGGAGGGTTCATTAAGTGCAATCCGACCGAGGAATTTTGATGGCATATTAAAATATTACATGCTAGAAAAGAATTTACAACAAATAGTCATGTGCTTTCTTAGTCCACCCTAATAATGCCAGAAAAGCTATGCCAGACAGTCAGCTACTCTGTTGTCTAGACAAATGGCACATTCTTGCTAATTGCAAGTACAAAAAGCCACATTAGAAAGTAGATTTTATGGTAGTAGGAAATGATAGAAAATGGACTATGGTCTCATAGGCTTTTTTTCTTCTCATTACTTCAGATGGAATTGAAATCCTGCACATGAAATGATACTGATTTCATCAACTATGAATATGTATTTTCCAATATATATGGCTATGAACATATGGATCATATTTCCAATGCATGTCTCAAGTTTAAGAGTTATTAAAAGTCATCTGTTTTGTAATATTTAAACTATTTCGAGTGTTAAAACTCAACTTCTTAGACACGACATTTTCCAGCAACATTTGCAGAGCATTGTGTGGGTTTTGTGTTTTCCAATGAGAATGAAGTACAATGAGGAGGGGGTAATATTCTTTACGTATTGGTTGTTTGTTTTGGCATTTACACAGTCATCTACAAGAACTTTCTCCTGGACACTTCCTTGTTCTGGCTTTCCTGTTATGTATCTGTGGGAGATGCTTTGCATTTGTGCAGGATAACGATTCACTATGCGACTTAGCATTGCCACTTGTATTCATTTCTTTACCAAATGACAGAAGAGATCTTCCCCTCCACTGCATCTTTTCCTCTGAAGCCTTGTGCAAAGTGCACAAAAAAATTATCTTCAGTGAAGTCCTGGAATATGACAGAATGATTCTAATATTTATGGGACTCCTCATGTGGATAGTACCTGGGAAAAGAATTGCATTCATGGCTATATCTCAGTTGTGGATGTCATGTTTTCTGAATGCTGCCATGCTGTCGTGGGCATACCAAACCACCAGATATATACTGTCCACTTACACCTTTCTAAGCTTGCTGGTAATTACAGCTACTTGCTACTGAGCTGCCGTACTATGTACATAGTTGACTTTTGCTTGTGTACTTCAGAAGTGCAATACCCACTCCTGGATTGGAATGTCAGCCATAAAGCAGGTGTACTCTTGCTCTGGAGCTCATTCTAAGCTTGCACAGGGATATGAAGGTGGCCTTGGAAGTCCTGAAATTAGGCCACACTACCGGTTGCTAGCGATAGAACCAAGACCACTGAGACAACAGCAAAACTCTTCAGCATGGAATACGGAGGAATGACTGACTTGTATTTGTGTTCAGTACTCGTAGCAGTATCTTTCAAATAAGAAGAGTCAAATTGCTGGTACCGCAGTGCAGATGATAGTATCTCCCTCTGTGTGGTTCTCAGTGAAATTTCCAATGCTCTGTTGCCTTTTCTGAACATCAGAAGTCACAAACAGTTGCAACACATTGCTGCAAAGAGGAGAACAGGTAAGAGCCCATATCATATGGGTTATGACATTTGCATAGTGCAGACAAGCACGCGGCAGGAGAAATGCCAGGCAGTTCTTGCCAGAAAAGCCAAAAAGAGTTTTTCTATGAGTTGGTGTGCTGGTGGACGCCGTATCTGTTATGCAATGACAGGGACACCCGGGATACTCTGAAACAATTATCAGGCCTGAGCTACGTCTGCTGCTCACCCACCACATACCCTGGCGAGGGCAGCCTGGGCAGCTGCCCAACGGGCCAGTGCAGATGTTGTCCCGGTGCCCTCCCTGCAGTATGAGAGTCCATGGAGAGACAGCAGAATTGGGCAAGGGCTTACATTAAGACTGGAATGTGTCATAATAATTGACCAGTCTATTCCGCTATGCATAGCTCTCGTCATCTCTCTGGGGTAGGTCAGCTCAGTTTCTGCTGGCCCCTGGGAAAAGGACGAGGGAGGGTTCCCCAGCTAGCTGCAGTGGGACAAAATGATGTCACCTATAGAATGTCCATAGCATTGGATTAGCGGCTGGTCAGCATTATCTTGGGCCAGTATGTAAATGGTTGCTGGGCAGATTTAGGACCCTGCGGCTGCAGTGTGGAGGTGGGCCACCCTGGTGACGGCTGCAGGCCTTGTCCTTTATTTATGAAAAGTATTGTGGGAGGTTCCTCTGCAGAGAAGGGGCACTCCCTCGGGTCACCCTGGCTGTTGGGGTCCTGCGCATTATGGCGCTGCAGGAGCCCACGCTCACAGGGCTATCAGCCAGATTGCTTTCGTGTTATCCTTCATGTCCAAAGCCAAGACGACGTGAACCGTCTGAGAATTTGCCCTGAAGTGAGCCGCGGCAGGATGATACAGAGACAGCTGTAGAACCTTTGATCCTTCTGCTACAACTGTTGAAGTGCTGCACAAAGTATGCCCCTCCAGAGTGCCCCCGCCTGCTCTGCCTCCTGTTGCCTCTGCAATGGGAAGCGGCACCAGCCCCCTGCGATTCCTGCACCCCCTGCACCAGGATGCTGCCCGGCGCCGCTGCCCATGGGAGCTTGGCAGTGACTTCAATGCCAGCAGACTCTACACAGCGTCTCCCATTGTGCTTGGTTCTGTTATCAGAGACATAAAAGGAAGAAGGCGCTTCTTACATTCCCCTACGGGACCCAGAGCAACAGCTCCGCGTGTGAATTTTTTGTTCTTTTGGGGAGAAGGGAATGAAGGTGGGTCTCATAAAATCAATTGCAGTTTTTGTTTTGGTTAAAGCCATTGTGTAACTGCTGCTTGTATTTTCTGTAGTCACATTCCTGCAGCTACGCTCACAATAGAAGGCAGCTGATTATTGAGATGAGAGGAAGACTTGCCAAAAGGTTACAGTAAAGCAAGAAAAGCTAATAACATTGATAAAGTATGCCCTTATTATAAAATTATCAGCCTTAATCCTTACTTGGCTATAAACCTGTTTTGGGTTTCTAGCTGCAGGCTAAAAATTGTCACAATAATATGGTTTTTCAAAAGCAATAGCAAGGTGAAATAAAAAAAATCCAAACATACATATCAAAACTAACCAAGTTTTCTTATATAAAAAAGGTATTTTTTGTCCCTGGAAGAACGCCACATTCATGCCTAAAGCATAAAATACAGTGAAGGAATAGATGGCAGTATTTAAAACATGCAGATGAGCTCCAGAAACTTCCAAGGGCATTAGCATAGCTGGCTGCAAAGAAGGTACTATTTATCTTAGGAGTCACTTGGTAATGTCTAACATATACAGAAAAGAGAAGTACAAGGTCAGCTCTCATATGCTTAGGAGCCCTGGTAGTTTGGAATTGGAAGTATTTTTTATGAGGCACTCTGCCATGTAACTTTCAGGAAAAAATACTGTAGCAAACAAATTCTTTTAACCTTTTCTTTTCTCTCATTTTCTGTGTAGGAAAGAAAGATATTTTCTTTTCTTTTCTTTTTTTTTTTTCTTTTTTTTTTTTTCATCTTGAGAGTGTTTGAAAACTAAAAATAGATGAAGGAGAGAAATACTAACCAGCCTCTTCCAGAAAAAATCCTATATCTATAGATTCATATATTTTAGGGTTTCAAAGGAACATTATGATTACCTAGTCAGAACTGCCTGACAGGCTGTAAAACCTCACCAAGTAATCTCTCCATCAGGCACATAACATCTGTTTGAGTAATTGCATACCTCTTAGAGAGATACCTAGTCCTGATTTAAGGGCTGCAAGTGATGAAGTTCTGCAGTCCTTACTCAGGATTTGACTCAACGAAAACATTGGCATATTATGCTCTCTCTCTGTTAGGTTTGGAGGAATAGAAAGAAATACCTGGCTTTAAATAGAATCTTGTTTGAAATCTGTATGAACAAATGCTACAGAATTTAAACCAAACAGAGAACGCATCTAAGAACACTTGTGCCACACCTTCTCTTTTGTAAGGACACAAACCCATATTCTTCTGTCCTTTTTCCTGTGATTTTCAGAGAACATTGACAAAAAAAATTAATCCTGTAGGTGAGTCTCTTTGGGTTTAAACTGATTCCCTTTTCTAACTCAGTGACTTACAGGAACAGTGTCAAGCCCTCTGTATGATGCATTGTTCCTAATATACAGTCTAGTCTTACGTGTTGTAATACTTTGCCTTCAGTATCTTTTTAAAGACACCAATGTCAAAAGAATTGCAGCAGAGGCACCAACTTTAAGCAGTGAGATAAGTTTTCTCACAAGTGCCATAGGAATTCAAACTTCCATATGCTAAGGAGACTTAAGGTGCTCAGACTTGACACCGGGGCAAAATGGTGACTGAATCGCTCACTTACGAACAAACACAAAAGCATACAAGCTCTGTGGCAGAAACAAGGGCTAACTGGCATTCTGATCAACATATTTGTGCCTATGGTGGAAGCTGTATAAACATACATGGTTGCTAAATGCAATCAAGAAACCTGATAAACATATATAGCCAAAAGACAGCATTTTCTGAACACATGCAGCTACAATATGTTTGCAGATCATGTCAGGATGTGAACCTATGCTCGCATGCTACCTCTAAAGTACACACTGCCAGAAACTACTTGCCCTCTTTCAGACACATTAATAAATAGTAGAAAAGCATTTCAGAATACAATAACATTGCCAAAACATGATTGTATTTGGTAATCTTGTTTTCTGTGGTAGTAAACACTATCCATACATGAATATTCAAACTGTGGTAGCTCTTCTCTTTGAAATAACAAATGTTTCCGATATTCATTTGCACCATCTGATACAAGAATAGATTTTGCTTACGTCCAGTGGTGTCCTGCTATTGCTTGAATTGACTGTCGCAGCTGAAGGTCATGGAGTGACTCGGTGCCAATACAAACAGATGAAATACTGGGAAACGGCTTTTAAAAAATCTTACCTTACTAAAAGCAAGCACAAACTCCTGGAAAATGTAAACTTTGAAAAGAGAAGCATCAGTCATGACTTCTTAGCTCAACTTTCAGAGTTAAATCAAGAGAATAAGCAGTTATAATATTTGCACACCTGAATGAAACAAGCTAGGATTTTACTTTGGGGCTTAAAACAGCTCAATTCATTTCCCTAGTCAGAGACTTTCTGTGTGACCCTGGATAAATTGTTTGGGACAAGGTTTATGCACATATCTAAATGCCTAGATGTACATTTAGATGTGCATTGGAGTATTTGCTACAGATTCTCATAACTAACAGGCACTGAAGATAAGTGCATATCTACCTTTATAGTGATCTTTAAGTCTTTTTCCTGAGGGTATATCTATGGATGACTAGGGGTCACAAGCCCATGAATCTGGGCTGTTATAAACAATGAAATTCAGAACTATTTTCACTTTACATTTTGTTGATAAGGTAGTAAGGTGCCCATGAAGCCTTTGAGAACTGACAGTTCCAACAGTCTGCCCTAGGAGAGTGCTGTCCCCTCTGTAATATGAGAATAATTGTACCTTCACTAGGAGCTGTCAAACACAGGACACATTGTGAGACAGGAATATCATGTCATAACGCAGCCATATTTCAAGCTTGAGTTAAGACAAGGAAGAAAAAATACCGGCCTGCTGCATCAAGATGCATATTTTTGTTCAGTAACTTGCTCTCCCGATTTCCACAGTTCATTGGGGGTGGGTGGGGGTGGGGAGGAGAATGCATCTCAATTCTCATACAAAAATGTAAATTAGGAAGGAGGGAGTCCTTACACCAAAAAATGATAGCATGTAAGTAGCAGAAATCACACAGCTGTGTTGCTCAGTACCTCCTGGAAGTTGCTCAGTACCTCCTGGAAGTTTCTCAGCACCTCAGAACGATGGCAGAATTTGTACGTTTGTTTCAGGCTTGGTTCTGCAATACCAAATTAAATGAGTCATCTCAACTTATGCAGAACTCCCTTGAAATCAAGAGGACTAATTATATGAAAATCACTCGGGGTAGAAGGAGTCGCAGTGAGGCTCTAAGAGAGCACAGCTACATGCACTTTAGACAACTGAAAAAGCTCTTTCCACAATGCACATTGCATATGTATGAATAAGGTAATTGCTGAGGGGAAGGCACTATCGGTGTTTGTTAAACACGGTGACTCAGAAGCAACATCTGGCTCAAGGAATCCCTTGATTTGAGGAGCCTGGAAGGGATATCAGGGGAAAACAGTTACTATAGTCCAATGCTTGACTATCACAGATTCCAACACACGTATGAGAAACTATATCAAAGTCAGAAAAGGGCATTCTCAGATTTCTAGATGATAAATTTCAACATTTACACTTGTCATTTTTTACCTGCCACAGAGGACCAGTAAGCTATGACTACTGACGATCTTCATGTTGACAAAGTAGATAGTGCAGATATTATGAGATTGCTGTATGCCATTTAACAGTTCAGTTTTGCTGTACTTTGTAGTTTTATAGAAATACATTTATTCTTTGTACTAAGAGGCAAAAAACATTTCTGCTTTGAATTATTCAACTATGGTTAGTCCCCTTTAATTACTGCATATAAAAGTGTTTTATTCTTTCAATCAGACTGGCAGAGATCACTTAGAGCATTCAACTAGAACAGTCTCAATAAAAACTAATCAAAAGCTCCTGTGAGTTTGAGCATGGGATCTGGTAAACTCAGTAACAAATAGAACATAATTCTAAACATTCATGTTTACAAAAAAAATTACAAAATCTGAACAATAAGTTAATAAAGTGAAATAGTTATCTACTGTTCAGATATAAAATCCCAGCAACTTAATTTATATATCACTATAGCAGACATGACAAAATTGTGAATAATGCTACCCACTGTCACAAGTGGTACTTCAAGATTTCCAACAGAAAACTTATATTTTAATTTTCTGTTCATATATAGCCAAAAGTAAGAGGCAAAGCCAGCCTAATAGTAATCCAAGGTTCTGTAGGAGAAACATCAACCAGGGTCGCCGTGTCTGAATATGAGTCATTTCAGGAAGCTAAAAAAAGAATAAGACACCAGAATGAGAGCCAGATATATTCATCTCTGGGAAAAAAGTCTTATGGGAAAACAAGGCAAACCATTCAAAAAAAACTTTCAAAATGCTGAGTTTCTGAATATAGCTATTAATCTGTAGCATGTTCTGTACATTATAACAACACTGATCTTGACAGTGAAATATTTAAATAAATCAAACTCTGCCCATTTTGGTTCTTTTACTAGCACCAACAAGAATTATAAATGAGAGTCCAAAATTTGTTAAGTTCTCAATAGTTTTTAGTAATTTTATACAGCTGTCTGTAAGGAAATGACTATTTAGTAAAATTAGTGATGCCCTTTTGTGGGAATAAACTGGTTTGAGTTTTTTTGTTTCAGTGCTATATATAGGGTCAATCCTGCTCTTACTGAAATAACTGGCAACATTCCTATTTACTTGGGTTTTAGTAAACATACAAGTAGAAAACAGGAATTTCAAAATATGCTTGAAAAAATTACGTTTTGTGTTTTTCTCGGTGAGTCTTAAATCAGGCAAAGGAGCATCAGCTGTTTATAATCATATTAAAAGCTACTTAGATTGACCTGCCACCCTACATTGTCTCTGTGATCAAAGTTTTAAACAAAATGTATGTCTCAAACAGAACCTGTGAAAATGATGCCTCAGGCTCAGACTCTCTCAGTATTCGTGCTTTATGTACTTATATACCAGGGGAGACACCAATGACTGTCAATGATTTCACATCAACCTAGGAAATACAGGGTAACGGCCCAGTACTGACCTTTGGTTTTGGTTGTTTGGGGTTTGGTTTGTTGGGGTATTTTTTGTCTATCTGTTGTGAACCTCAAAACAGAAGTGAATGGTCCTGGCACTCCCCCATCATCCCTTCCTGCTCCTCTCACAGCCTGCGCTTGAATGAAGCTACTTATTTCCTCTGCTCTTCAGAGCCTCCTCGCAGGAGCTGTAACAGCATCAGCCACTGGGAGACAGTGGAGTGGTGCTGACCAAGGAGGTTGTCGGGGTACGTTTACATCTGTTTGCTATGCTCATCCTTCCCTCTGTCAGAGGGGGGTCTCTGGGGCTGCCTTTCCTGCACTCTTCTATCTCTGGAAGTTGGCATGAGCCCAAAAGAAAACTGCAGTGAAAAATCTGCCTCCGCTTTAAAATTCTGCATAAAAATAACAGGCACGCCCAAATGCCCTGAATCTTTGTAACAACTAGGCAGTCGTTTAAATTACGGTACAAATTCACATCTTAGAAACTCATGTAGTTATATTTAATATGTATTTAAGGACCATTAGAAACATCTAATCTAAAGCAAATATGAACACCTCAAATTTCTGATGTAAATAAAAATCTGAACTGACAGCTTGTAAGTGTTTGGAGCATGTGGGTTTGGTTGTGTATATAAGTAAAAACTTAACTAAGACATAGGCCTGAATCCAGGGTTTCAGTCTAGACCTTTGGTGTTTCTTATTTATCCTTATAATCAGTTTATTTTGTCCTCTTCCCCAGCGCCTGAGTGAACAAGTGCTCTAAATAGGAAACTTTCTCTCTTCCCACTGCAAAAGCTGTTTTCTCTTTTTTGTTGTCAGTGCTAATTTCTGAGTTAACACACGTGTAGTAAGTTCCTAAGAAACTTTTAAAAAGAAAGTCTCAGCAAGTACTACCCTTCCTATGTCCAGTGGAGATATCTGCTCCCTACACCTAACCTATGTGCATATTATCAAACACACAGATCATTTATATAGCCTTACCTAGTGTGACATCCCTGCTTATCTCTGAAAATAAAAGCTGACTGCTGACGCACTATCAGCTATGGTACCCCAGCTCCCTCAGAACACAAATGTTTGTAGTACAGCAGAGAAAATCTTGCTGTTTGGGAAGTGTAAGCCTATTCAACGGGCAGATGCAAAACACTTTGCAAATTAAGGGAAGATAGAGCTACATCCAAGCTGTTGGATGCCATCGCAGTTGCTAATGCTTGAGGTCTGTTGGAGGCAAAAAAGTTACTGTTAATGGAGGGACTATGTGATTTTGAATTCCCACTCCAGCTCATGTTATCATGGGCACACAAAAGATATGAAGAATTAGGAAGCAGCATGCTGAAAGAAGGCATGCTGAGTAAACAGGAGTTCTACCAAGCTGGGGCATATATGACATGACCACTACACTACAACGGCCTAACAAGTCACTTTAAAAATATTCTTTTATATCCAAAATCAAAAAGATTTTTAAGGTTAATCAGAGAAAACTTCAGTTAGTTGCCTCTGGGAGTGTTTGGCTAGCTCCTATTGATACCCTTACTGTCTTTCTTGCTTCAGTCTCCATCTTTTCAAATTAGATAGTCTTTCTAATCAGGAACCATATAAACCACCACAATCTGTATAATCATGTAGAAATGTTGTCCCAGTCCTTGGGGTTTAATACAATGCATGTGATTTCATAAATATTTATCCATGATAATCACTTCATAGATACTCATTTAAGAGGCTGATACAGGATTTTCAAGTTTGTTTCCCAAAAGGAAAAGGGGAAATGTTTTGTCAAAGAAACAATTCATCAGGAGTGAGTTGGTCTGTTCCATTCTATATATTGGTGTACCAGGTTTCAATTCAAATTAAAGGTATGTTTTTCATTAAAAGGTCTTTGGAAATAGTGCAAAGTTACAATTATAGCTATGACCTCTAAACAGATATAAAGTACAAAAAAATTCACTATGCTGCTCATAAAAAGCTGTTTTTTAGGGGATTTCATTTCAGTTAACAGCAACTAAACCCACAATATTACAGGTGTTTACTCACATGCATATCTTGAAGCAACAAACAATTTCTGTTGCAATATTACACCTGTGCATACACATTTGCAAGACAAAATACTCCTCCCTTCCACCTTCCCCAATTACTGGGAAGATGAAGTTTTGCATAATCCCTTGATGAAAAATGATGAAGGAAATAGATAATTTTATCTTTTGTCCTTTTCCTTAGATTTCTAAAATGATTAGTCTACCCTGCTTGTTAATGGAGATAGAATGCCATTTGTAGAAATGAAAATCCTTTAATTAACCACAGAAGTAGCTGTGTGCAACTTTGACTGTGGCAGTAGGCTTACAGTGCTGTCCTGCCAATGAACCTCTGCCTCAGTGCAGAAACCAGTAAGGCTGTTCAGTTTAAACTGTGCTCTCTTATTTTACTGCTGCTCTGACAACCACATGGATATGTGAAAGCCCATAAAACAAATACTGAAAATTATAATTAAGTTTTGTACACCGTTAAGTATTTGTACACCATTGGCAGCAACACTGATGATTGCTGTTTGTAGATGAGAATGCAGCACAGAAGTTATTTATGTGAAGGAAGTTGAAAAATACATAAAGAATGGCTGATTTTCTTTTGAGATGTACTATACAAGCATGCAAAACTTTTCTGATTGATAGATTCCTGCAGTGCTACAGGAATATTTTTTAAACTAAAATAATCTCTGGGATATTCAACACTTTCTGACAAACGGAGGTGAGCAACACAATGGCAGCTCTTTTGACAAAATGCAGAGAAAGACTGATTGGAATCCTATTAACACAAGGGAGGTGAGAGAAATAAGATCCTCCTTTCTCTCTCTCTCCCTTCTTTCTCATTTTCACATCGAGAACAAGATTATGGACAAGCTGAGAATAAGGGAGAACATATCCCTGTCTCTGCCTGGAACTGTGTCATCTCTTGGGATTTACAGCTGGCATATTGCTTTGAAGACTTGGGGGGAAACATGGTATTGTTCTAGGAGCTTGTGGATCCCTGATGGATGCTGATCCTCCACTGATGGAAAAAATATGCTTAAATCATCCTTAACCACATTAGTAAAACCATGCTTACTGACTAGGTAGGTAACCTCACTTGCAAATTTCTTTGCATCAGAACAAGATGCAACTTGGTACACAGTGGTCTTGTCTGTTATGTACCACCTCAGTCAGAACTGTTGACAACATCCACAGTCCTTAGGTAGTTTCCTCATAAGCTCTTAGGAGCACTTTATATTCACTTCTGTTACAGTAACAAAAATAGATTAAAATACACCCAAGGTCTAAGGTAAATTATTACAAGTAGATTTTTAAGTAGGTTATAATACTGGCTTGGCATATCAAGTTTAAAGTATTATCCTTGAACCTGGTAAATGATATCTCAGGCATGAGGTGGGGGGTGGTAGTGAACACAACAGAGAGACAGCCAGGCTTGGGAAAAACACGGTAATAATTTATGAAGAGACAGACCTCTTTTCCCCTCCCCCCTCTTGATCTAATCACTTAAAATATTCTGTCTTTGTTCAGAAGCTTGCAATTATCATACATTGGTGACAAAGCTGGCAAGGTAATTAAGTTCTGCATTGTTACAAGTGTAACAGTTAGCCATCTCTTCAATAAATGACATGGCCTGAGGCATCTGCATGAGTTATGACTCCACCACACTCTTCCATAGTCCTTAGACCTTCCTCTTACTGCATATCTTCACCCTCCTACTGTGTATCTTCACAGTTTGTCTTTCCATAGTCATATTATTGCAATTGAATTGGGAGTATGAAAAACGTTGGGCAAATATGAAAAAGTTGAGGCAATCTGATAGGTTTTTAATTGCTTAGGAGCTCATCCAAGCCTGTCTGAGATGGAAAGGCTGGCAGGAAGAGCACAGGATAAGCATCTTGCATTTTAGTTCAGAAACAGCAATTTTTTCTTGAAATAATGGTTGAAAAATATATGAAGAAAAGGGCAGTAAAAAGAAAAAAAATAACTAACTTCTTCAAGATTTTAACCCCCCCTGTATGTTCAAATATTTCTTTATGTTGTAGGAACTACCCCTTTCAGGCATAAAAAAATACACTGTTTACCTTTCCCCCTTTAAAAAGCCTTTATGTCTTTCTCATATATTACCCTTTTAATGTCTTTTATTTCACCTTTTTATTACTAATTACACCTGGCATGGCAGTGACACAGAACAAAACCAGACCATTGTTCTAAGCACTGTACACACACAGGGCAGACAACATGCTCTTCCCAACAAGCCTATGAACTATTTCTCTCCAAATCCATCCACCTGCATTTGTCAGACACTCATCTGTGATGTGGCTATGTTAGAAGGAAAATATAACAATAGACTGAAGTTCTCACCATTTCTGCTAAAGATAAATACAAGAACATTCCAGCTGTAACAGTAAAAATCCAGTTTTGAATGCATGGGTCAGTTGATACAGAAAGCCCGATATAAAGTCCTAAGAATGCTGTTAGCGCACTTATAAAATTCATCAAAACTGCAATCTTCGTGGGAAGCCCTGTACTTAGCAGCACAGCAAAATCTCCTGCATAGAGAAAAAGACAGAAAAATTATTGTTTAGCTGATAAATATATTTGTAAGACTCTTGGCAACAAACAATGAAGGCAAATAATTCAGATATGCACAAAGATATTGAATGATGAGGACTGTCCTGAGATTTCTGTAGAATTAGTTATAAACTCATCCTATGTGAAAAAAAACCCCAAAAACCCAACACCAAACCCCCAAAAAAGCACATCAACTTGTATTTGTTTAGCTGTTCCTAAAGATAGTATGCAGGAGCGGCCCCGATGTTCTGTGACATTTCCAACTTGGATACACACAAAAGTGAAGTCACATGCTTTCCCAGAGCTTCTAAATCTTTCTTGGCTGGGAAGTTGCCAGTGAGTATATTTGCAGCATGGTCTTTGAGTGTTTTACAGGTGCTGCAAGTCAGAAAAACCTATGCCAGTCTGATTCCAGTTTGAGTTTAATTCCACTGATTTCAGACCTAATTAACTTTGGTAAATTGTTTCAGAATCCCATCACAGACATTTATTCTAAAATAAACAATTTCATAACAAGTCCACAGTAAAATATTTTTTAAATTCTTCTCTGTGAGTGTAGAAATACCACTTTGTCACTGGGGCACTACTGCCCCAGAATTAAGAAGGTCTGTCTTTGGAGTTAAGTGTTCAGTATTTTGGTAATGTCTTTGCTATGCAAACAAGGGTTACAAGTTTTACAGCAATTCCCCATCCCAACCTTGCGTTTGGGGAAGTTTTCTACATAGACAGCGCATGAAGTCTTTAGTTATTAAAGAATGGAAATGAGAATCTGCACTTCTCATCCCAGACTTGCCAGCTTATATATGTTGATCAACACAATGTCAGGAACAACTTCAGCCATACTGGAAGATTTACTACAAGGAGATAACTGAGAGCAGTGTTTTGTGGAATGATCTTTCTGTCCTGTTTGCTAGTAAAAGGGATCATATATCTTCTTTTATTATCTTGTTATTCTTGGTTAGCAGCAGGAATGAGGGTAGCGTGAAGAATACATTGTTAAATGGCTCTGCTGCGTATTAAAAAGACAGCCCATTGTGTCAGGTGTGCCTGTTGTGCACACATGGCTCTTGCTCACAGTGTACTATTTTTTTCTGTCTGTACACATTAAAATAACAGGTCATTCCTGACCCGATCGCATTTACATTTGGAGAAGGTGAGATGCAACAGCATCCAGTAATGAGAACAGCATCCAATAATGAGGGAAAAGAGAAAACAGTGTCTTTGTATATCCATCTCACACATTAATATTCTAGTTCATGATGCTATTAAGCAAGAAGAATTCCCACTAATGTCATTCAGGTAAGAATTCTTTGGGAAACCTGTAACTACAAAGACAATCAGGAGAAATACACACATATATATTTCTTACCCATTTCATGAGGAATTTCATGGCATAAAATAGCAATAGTCGTTGTCACACCTGTTTCTGTTGAGGACGAGAATGCTGCTCCTATTACCAAACCATCAGCAAAATTGTGAAGACTGTCACCCACCAGAACCATTATTGCTAACAAGCTAATTTTCTTACCTAAGAAAAGGCAAACAAACAAACAACAAAAAAAGTCCAGAAGTTTTAACACAGAGATTGTAATTTTTGCTATGTTACAAATTATTGGGTTTTTTGGTGACTTCTCATATAATTTTATGAAACATATTTGAAACAAAAAAGTAATTGTAGAATAATTCAGAAATGCAAATACCAGGAATTAGCTTCCCTATTTTTACTAGGTCAACTATTACACAAAAATTTAAAATTAGGTTTCAGTCCAGTCTCCCAATATATCCTAAGGGTTTCCATTAATCTTTCTTTGGTTGCTGAAATTCACACAACTTTTCCTAGATGTTATTTTATTATTTTTTTTTAAGACAGGAATTTTTCCGTCATTGCTCACAGAATTGCACAGCGACAATGAAGATGAATATTTGATCTCATGCAGTTGATCCTTTTAATACTGTAAAGCACACCACTACAGAGTAGTATTTTCAGGGTCTGTTTTTCATGAGATTGTATTACAGTGAAAGACAGAGACGAAAGGCAACAAGCCTCAGAATATCGCTGTTAGTACAGCGTTACAGCGTACTCATTTCCAACTTTTGTTCCTATCAATTAATGGCTGTTATGCTCATGCTGCTCCTATCTGCAGCATCGCTCATGGATGCAGACAGCTGTTTTTCTTTCCCATACTGTTCTGTGGCCTTGCTTTTGTGTGGAGCAGTACATTGGATGTTCATGATCAGGCATCTGAGTGGAAAGGTGCTGGTGATTCAAGTACTGAAATCAAGCTAAGTAATTAGGGACAGTGTCTCTGTCCAGCCTGTAACCCAGGCAGCTGGGTAGCATGCTGAATACAGTCATGGGGAGAGATTTTATTTCTTCAAGTAGCAATGAGGCTCCATATATCGGCTCAATGTCTAGGCTTAGCAACACATCATTGACTCCCCTATCCTGTACTTCGTTCTATCCATTTTATCCACAATCTTACAAGCAGGACCTCCTAATGCCTCTCGGGAAGCTCATCCAGCTTCCCATACACAGTATGGACAGAACATTGTGCAAAACGGTTGCTTCTATACCTGAAGAAGCAGGGTCATGATTTGGGCCCTAAGCATGTATTTTCCTGGCTTTTGATGGCTCCACAAAGACATAGTATGACAGTCTGAGGAGCTAACATGGAGCTGCACAGAACTATTTGCATATAGTTATGACAGGGTTTCACTTCAGTAATGTTTTTCCAGAGATGACCATTTTACAGTGATAGGGGAAATGTTTTTCTTGCAGAAACTGGCTAGAACTGAAGTCTTCAGACTATTATAAAAAAAACCAAAAACACACAGCACATAAAAGTCTAACAACTGTATTCGGAAAAATCCTCCCTAGTTGCCTGGGAGCTCTGCGGGTTCAGAAAAACTGGCAGGCTTGTTAGGTTTTCCTGCCAGCTTACAGAGCCAGACATGGATGTCCTCAGTTTGCACAGCTCTTTCTAAACACTATGGGCAGTTTATAATCGATAGTGCAGAGTGTGAATTACACAGAAATAATAGATTGCTGCATTACGTTGAGTTTTTGATTTGTAACAAGCACTGGCAAGGATGAAATCATGGCTTGTGCCGAGATAATATTAGTCTGTTTTACTCAAATATCGGATTGTTGAAGAAGACATACCAAGGTTACTGGAACTCATATTATGTCTATAATAAACATAGGGATCAGGTTAACATTATGGAGCAATTGCAAATGTAAGCTTTGTGAACTTACTTGACTGAAAGTTAAGAGGATGCATATATAAACAAATCTGAATGTTTATCTTAATGTTTATCTTATCTTTCAGCCTATTTTAAAGCAACCTCATTACTAACAATTACCTTACTGCATTATATTGCTGCAACAGTAACTATTAACTATTAATTTATACCCCTAAGTATTTCTACAAAGCCTCTTCTTCTTAAACCACCTTACTTTTTTTTTTTTTTTTGATAATTTTCTCTGCTTAAATAGGGGATCAGAGCTCATAGCAAATTATATTCCATGATTTTTTTCTTCACTGTGAGGGTGGTGAGGCACTGGCACAGCTTGCCCAGAGAAGCTGTGGATGCCCCATCCCTGGAAGTGTTCAAGGCCAGGCTGGATGGGGCTTTGAGCAACCTGGTGTAGTGGAAGGTGTCCCTGCCACAGCAGGGGGGTTGGAACTAGATGATCTTTAAGGTCGCTTCCAACTCAAACCATTCAATGATTCTATGATTTTAATTAAGCTTTTTAAGCTTTGCGTAAGGGTATAAAACAAACACTTGTCCATAAATAGATCTTTTTCCCCAATGTTTTCATTACTCATACAGCAAAAATATTTCTACTTAATATAAGGTCTCACTGAACATACAAAATATAAATGCTACTGTTTGATCTTTTCAGATATGGATAGAACAAGTGTGGATAAATGAGGAGAGGGCCAGTGACATATCTTTTTCTTCCAGTAGCTTCTAGCTTTCTGAGTTACTGGCTATCTAAGGTCACTGACTCTTCTTGCAGTCCTACTTGATATGTGTTTACAGTGAAGTCTGACATATCTGGAGATGTCAGGCCTCTGTCTTAGAGCTGCAGATTCCATTCCATTTTGGGAAAAAACAACACTTAAAAGTTTAGCTCATTATCAAGATACCCAGGTATGTCTATGCATTTAGCTACTTATACGAACTGTAAAAATACAAACTTCTGAAAACATGTGTTCTCAACCCCCCCCCCCCGAAACAATACAACCTACTTTCCCTACTATGGTTTTACTTAGTGATTTGTAATATAGAGGTAAAACTGAGGTATGAAGAAAAAATGGAACCAAACAAAGAACATCACTGAGAAACTATCCCAAATTTACTTATACACAAAATTTAGTTATTTGGAACAAATAACATTGAGATCACTAGAAATTTGTTTGTGCTTAGAAGGTAGTGATGATTGAACAGAACATCTAGAGATGGACTAGATAGTCATGCTGAAACTGGCACTGGATTGTGTACTGCTGGATAGATGAGATTGGAGAAACGGAAATTCAGATTTCAAATGCCTCAGAAATGGAAGTGATGTCCACAAGAGCAGAGGAGAATATTAAAAACCTAGAAGAAGCTAATTACATTGTTAAATAAATCAAACTGATGACCTGAGATCTGAGATCACAAAATAAAGGGGAGTTGTTTATAGTAAATAAACTGATGCAAATTAAAGTGTTATTTGCTCAGTTGAATGACTGCAACTCTACTAAATTCACCAAGGTCACACTAGTTCAGTCAAAGGCAGGGTTTGGTTTATGCTCTATTTTCCTATTTTTTGGATTAAGCAGCAACAAAACAGAGAAGACAGGAACTACTTTGAAGCTCTCTGAAGAAAATGGATTATCCTAAAACTAAGAGCCATCATGAGCCTGTAATTCCATACATGTAATAAATCATTACTGGTTTAAAAAGGCTATTGCTTTACAGTGTAAGAGAAGAAGGAAGCAGAATTCTATTAGTATAGTGAGCCAACAAAACAATTGTTTCACTACCTTCAGAAATAAAAGCCCAAACAAAGTTTACAGTTACAAAAAACTGTTTTGTATTAAATTTTGAATATTTTGCTTTAAGCAAAGGCTTTAGAAAAATAGTTTGCAACAGTGAGTAAACAAAAACTAAAGCATAGACAGCAGAAGATTAATGAACTTCACAATTACAGGGTTGGCAGCTGAAAACGTCTTTAAGCAGAGGTTAAATTATATAGCCAAGCACCATCAGATACAGTGATGTAGCACATGGCAAACACAGAGCTAAACCAGCTTCATACTTTCATTCCCATCTTAGGTCTGAAGGCTTTTCCTATTACTTGTCTAGTCTTTTTATTGATACTAACTTCTTTTGCTGATCACCTTACTCTCCGGAGGAACTTCAGCGGGCTCAGAATCTTCTGGACTTCTCTAGTTAAAAGCAAAGATAATGGATCAGTGTTAAGGGCTTCTTCCTCTGCTATAAATACAGGAAAATACCAAATAAGTTTAAGCTTTTTGAATTAGTCACTATTATTTGCATATATATCATTAGAATCATTTATTGAGGACTGGAAGTGTGATTCTTACTTTAGAAACACATAAAATAGAGATCTCCCTTGTCCAGAAAAGGTTACAATCTAATTTAGATAGCAAGACACACATTCATAAGCAATGTTGTAAGCCAAGAAAATCAAGTTTCTGCTTGAATACAAAAAAATCTGAGCCAAATGCAGAACTAAATAAGACATTGTAATTCAAATTGTATCTTTTGATTTTGTTGTGACTGGATGATTGCATTTTCCTGCTGGATGGGATGTCTATAGGTTTTCCAGGAAAAAAAATGGATAGACACCATTTGCAGTTCATGTTCTTCACAGTTATTCTGCAAAAACAGGAGACTAAAAAAGATTATCATAGGTAGGTTTCACACCCTTTGATGGCATAGGGGCTTATTTCTTCAGGGTGGTACAGTCTCCAGTGCCTTGCCTCTTGGCCTTTAGTTAGGGCTTGGTCTTGCCATCAGGCATCACTGGCTGGGCGTAGCAACACATGAGGAGACTCCACTGCAATGAGTGAAATTCACCCTTATTTCAAGTGAAGAAAAAGATAGTATCTTTGTCCTTACCCTAGAGAGTTAATTTGATGCATCAGCCCTAATGGTTAATTAACAGAAACTGCAGCTGTGGGGAGAGAAGGGTGAACACGAGGAATGTTTCTCTTGCCCTATCTCCCTAGGGCTTTTCTTTCTGACTAGAGAAACTATTAGAAATTTGTGCAAGGGTGAGATAAGCCAAAAAAATTGTTTGCCTGAAATTAGAAAAAAACCTGAGATTATAACCACTATATTTTTTCTTCTTTTTTTTTTTCCTCCGAAAAAAGATATATCAAAATTATTATGGCATCCAGTAGACAGTCAATAGCAGCAAGAAAGAGTGCTTTCTTAAGGACAGAAGCCACCGCACCAAAAACTGTAGCAGAGATGTGTACTGGCTGCAAAACAGGATATGATTCTTGGCTCATATGAGCTTGGTTGTGATGTGGGCTATGTGCTGTAGAAGCATGAGGAGGGAAGGGAAAAGATTTGGGTTTTAAATTCTACATTTTAAAGGAAAAATAAAAATCTTTAATTCCCATGATTGCAGCCAGTCATATGAATTCCAGTAATTGTTCCACTTCTTTTACAATATTTATTCACATGCCACCGCTTTGAACTCTGAATCGAAACTGTAAGGCTAATCACTGACCTGCAGGATTTACGAGCTTTTCTTAGTCAACCACTGTTTGTCTTACTATTACTCATATGATTCTGAAAAACTGGCCACTTTTGTAGAAGCTAGCTAAACCAGACTAGTTCATGTGATCTACACAGAACTTTAGGATGATCTTGCCGCTGAGAGGAATGACAAGGTCATTTATTGCCATAAACAGGAAGCTATGACGTGGCTTACAAATTGGTAAACATTCACTTGCCTGTCTGCTCTGCATTCAATTGAGAGTTTCCCAACTGTGTCTGGGAGATTAGCAGTGGCTCTTACCCATCACAACTGCTTTAGTAAAATGGAGTTCACATTATGGAAGATCTCGGGAGATTCTTTTTTAAATAACCAGGAATCTATGTATCTAGATACTACGTATAAACAGAAATATTTGTTGGAAAAAAAGAGAAAATAGGTTAAAAGGTATAAGTCAATTTAGTTTTCAAAGTTTATATCTGTCTGGATACTCTCCACAGATCAACAGAAAATTCTGTATCTTCGAGGTGAGCACCATTCCCAGGTATCTAGCTTGTTCATGTTACTCTTCAAATCTGTGCAAAAATGTCCAAGACTTCATCCATTCACTAATTATGTACTTAAATCTCACTGCAGAAAATCCTGAAGTTTTTCCCATGGGAGAGTCTGCCCTTACATATGGTAATTTTTTTAGAAGAAGAGAGAAGGGAAATCTTCAAGAATTTTATCAACAAAAGTAGTACAGGAAGTGTATTGTTATATCAATCTGATACACACTTAAGAAAAGTATGTTTGAAATCTCTGTTGAAAAACCTATGTTTGAAATCTCTGTAAAAGCTCTCTATATAAACTTGAAAATCTAGAGATTCCTGACAATCATGTCATGTAATAAAGGACAAATCAATAAAGACTGGAAAATAATATTGATTTATCACAGTAATTTGGTTCATTTTTTTGAGGAACAGAGAAAGAAGGATATGAAATCAGGGAAGTAATGCCATATTGGTAACATACCAACTGTATGGTTGAAGTAGATTTGCCTCTGCCTGAATGTTCATTTAATTCAGATTCCACTGGAAGATCATGGGAATGTCCCCAGTGCCCATTAACTAAGGAAAGGCCCTGCTGAATGAAGATGCTTTGCAATTAGTTCTGAAACCCAATGAACATAGGCGCAGTCTTTCTCAGCCTTTTGTGAAAATCTGGCATTTATAAGAATTATTTTTTTCCAAAGAAAAAATGTTTGAAAAAGATTGTTGGCTAGCATCAACATTGCCTAATGCTTATTTTGTTAAAAAAAAAACATGAAAAATGAACGAGATATATCAGTGACAACCACAATGGCTTGATAAAACTTATTTTGTTTTAAAACTGGAGATTAAAACTTGAAACTGAGATGGATATAAAAATTAACTTTGAGAATTCATCCAGTTCACACAAGTTTAAAATTGTGCGATGATGATAAAGCACATCCCTCCAAATAAGTAATAAAAAGGACTGCTTTTTACCAAATCAAATATCACCATCATCAAAATACTCTCATTCTATTAATCTCACATAATATTCTTTGGCGAACTCAAGGAAAGTGGGAATAGGGAGTTATTGCTACATATCTAAACCAGGCCAGTCATTAAACACTCCCTGTAAAACAGAACAAGCAAAGGTTTAGACTTCTTAGGTGACATTAAGATAGCCTCCCATGCTGAGAAACTTAATGAGCCATCACACTTCGTGGTACATTATATCCTTGTGCATAATCATGTTTTCAGGCACCAGCCACACAGAAATAAAGTAATAGAATTACTATAAGCATGGCTTTGAGCAAGGAGATATTATTAATACAAGATTGGGTTCTACTGACTGCAACACACATATTAGATTCTCAAATGTATTGGGATAGGGGTCAAAAAAGTAGGAAATTTTAAGATATCATTCTTGAAAATATCTTGTGCTTACATCTACACCTTCCTGCTCTTCAAACAGAGCCTACAGTAGATAACTGTCACTGCTATTTAACATGGATATACTCTTCACCTGCTCCAGTGCTAGTCATGAAAGTATGCTTATGGAACACATTCTATTAACTGTTCCCTTCTTGACTTATAAATATATGGAACACATTCATGAAGCATATAAAATCCACAGAGCAAGACAAAACAGAAATTGAAGGTCAATTTGGAAGGAGCACTTTGAAAGGCAATTTTTAGTTCTTCATTTAATGCATACGAATTATAATTATTTTCCACAATCAATTTAACATTTTGTGCACTGTAAAAGAGGTCTCTAAAAGGATAAGTTGTACAAAGTTTTACCTGATCACATGGTGTTACCAAAAGAAAGAAACACTTCTCTATCAAAAAAAATCCATGAATTCCTCCAATTATTCCCAAAAGTTTCCAGATATGTTCTTTCCCCTCATAGAAGTGTTCTACTTCTTGTGTTTCATGTTTATGTAAACCAAGAGTCTAAAAAAATAAAAGAGATAAAGTAAAAAAAAATTAAAATGGCAATGTTTTAACTTCTGCTAGAGTAATCTATAATGTGTTAATTCAATTTATTTTTTTCTTTCGCCATCTCTTTCAAATTTAAATTGCGTTTTGAGCTAGAAGGCTGAATAGTAGATGGATGAAATGAACTATTAGGAGCCTCATCATCTCTCAATGGTGAAAGTAACATTATTTTTAGAGAAAGCTTTATTAAATTGCCCTTTTTCATACGTATTATACAAATATGTATAGAGAGAGCATATTTTGTTTGGAGTACATTGATCTTTAAAGTCTAAAAAGTTACTTGCATCATCTTCATGTTGAAATTAATCCATAAGCTTTCTGCTGGTGGGCATGCTTCCATTTTTTTCCCCAGTGGCATAACATGGTAGCTAGCCCTACTTTGCTCTGAAAAGTGGGCAGTTCAAATGCTACTGGATACATCACATAAAAATGGTTAAGGAGATTACTTCCACACTCAAACAATGTTTCTTAAAGAAATGCATTTGTCTGACATTCACTGAGAACTGCCTTCCTTAAACCACTCTCCCAGTTCTGCTTCCACAGATGATGTATTGAGTACAAAGAACATTTTGACCAGAATCTCAAGCAAGGGTGTGAAGCTCTCTTTCAGCAACTAACTGAAGTCTAGTCATAACAGTTATGCCATATCAGCGGAGACTGAGCCAAAAATAAATGAATAGACAATGGAAAATTTGGTTCTGTTTTACACACTATGCTGTTCTTAAAATTCATGTTATTAATTTACAAAAAAAATCATAGCAACCATTTTATTACAGTTCTAGGCAGCAGGATTAATCAGGTTGATAGCCCCTGGTTCTCTGGAACAATGTGTGGACTGTGGACGCCTCGTACAACCTTTGAAGAATTTATCCTAGAATACTTTACAGAATCTACCTCATCAAAGAGTTTAATACACATCTAGAAACCCAGCTTGCACAGGACACATGGGTTTTCTGTAAAGTGTGAAAACAGGAACATTATTTTCTCTGAATTCGTCATTCATTGATTTCTGCTTCTTACTGCTTGGAATCTGAACTACAAAGTGCAAATGTAATTGGAATGCTGGATAGTTCATTCACAGATTTCATGCAAAGCTTTATTTTTGAACAGAAGACCATCAGTCAGATTTAAATGAAATTTTTCTTCGTGTGCGCGTGTATGTGTCAACATTTTGAAAACACAAAAGTGTGTATTACATACCTGAGGAATAAGGTGTAGCAGTGCATCTCCAGAAAGGGTCCCAACAGCCAAACCAACAAACAGCTGTAAGATGAGTGTATAGATTTCTTGACAGGAGTTAAATAAAATGAGGGTTGTACCAAACATAGATCCAATAGTAATAAGTAAAACAGCAACAGTGCTGTAACCGTATTCTGTAGGGAAAAACAAATGAAACAAAACAAGCGCACATTTAATCATTCAGTATTTGTGTTTGAGTATTTGTTTCATATTTGTGTTTGGTTTTGAGGCTGTTTTGCCACCTCTGTGTACAAGCATACAGAGGAGAAGTGATTCATTGTGCCACATAGATTTTTCTAGTCAAGTATGATACATATGACTGAAATGGAAGCCTAAAAACCACTCATTTTTTCAGGCTTTACAGGTAATACAGTCTAACGCTTCCAAATTTCAGGCCTTAAAGAGCTAAACAGACTGCCACTATGCAGATTTAGAGACACTTGGAGCAGGACAGTGAATGCTGGTCTGAATTTCTTTCCTCTCTTAACAGATTTATGCTTGTTATTCTATGTCCTCACATGCCACACTTGTGTATCTTTACAGTCAACACCACATTGTTATCCAAATCATGTTCAGTAAACAAACCAAGGTCTAAAACCTGAGATGAATGTAGTCATCTAAATTAGGCTCTAAGCATAAACTTTTCAGTCCAAATAATGTTTATAAATGTGCTGTGGACATACACTCCTTTAGTTACTACATCAGGACCGCCAACCTATTTTTCCCAGGTTACTGGGATTTTTGGAAGTTTACTCGTAATTTTTCAGTTACACACTGCTCACAATTCCAACCTTTTGCACAACATAAATCCTGATTAATCTGTATGAAAGTCTTACGATACATATAAAACACTGTCGAGAAACAGACATAAAGGAATTAATGCCAAAAAGATTCAAAAGCATCACAATGTTTCACACTTCAATAGCACTGCAAGTGCTCAGCACCTCATAAAATTAGACAGTAAATTTCACAGACCACATCCAAATACAAGGGTATAGCAGATATTTATGGAAGGTCAGGACTTGGTGACTTAGCCAAAACAGCACAGACTGACAGTAAAATAGAACTGAGAATAAAATTAATGAGCCTATGCTCGGGTCAGTAGACCACATAGAGGCCAAACATGAAGTCTTTTGTCTGTCTCAAGATAGCAGAAGTGTTCCTGTGGTCATGGAAACCTTCCTTTTTCCAAAAAGCACAGGGAAAGGGCTGCAGAAAAGGCTCTTATTAATTCCATTCTGTGTTTGAATAGTTCAGCTTTTCTCATCTACACAAATCTCTCAGCTTTATGAGATCACCAAAATGTCATTGATAGGACTCCTGGCCTTAGACTTGGTAGAATCTCACTCAACTGTGAATTTGTCATGAACCTTGTCTATGACCCGGATAAGTTCCTTTCCTTCTTTGTCCCTTGATTCCTCATCTGAAAAATGGGCATATCCATGTAGCATAGAAAAGATAAAAGCAGTAAATACTACAAGGTGTTCAGGTAGAGACAACATAAGAAAGGACTGCTGCCTCATGGGGAGATATAATGTTTCTTCCTATTCTGTGTATTTCTTTCTCCTATAACTATTCTTGGGATATCCACAAGTGTGGATCCTCCATGACCTTGTCTAACAGGGTTTTTTTTATTCACACTCATAGTTCAATTAATCTGTACACCAGGGAATGATAGCTCAGGTCATTTCCACAAGCTACTTAATGCATGTAGCTCTAAGTACAGATAGAATTCAGAGATGGAAAATGCTGTTCCATAAAGATTGCTGGCCAGCAAGATGTGGGGAATGCTTACTAGCTCCTAAAAGACCTAGTTATCTAAAGATGGTCATGTAGACCATTGATTTCCCTCACATGTCAATATAGTACTATTATAATTTCATAGCATACACATCATATAGAGTGCATAAATTACAGAGCGTATAAATCTCATCATGTTTTGGTTGAAGTTTATCAGTGAATGAAATGTCTCCAGAAGGTAAGCCCCTGCTCCCTTTTATCTGAATTTTCACAATATTTTCCTGATAGGAACATAACTCACTTTCCAAAGCTGTTGGTGGAAGCTTCGTCTTCTTGGAGTCAGAAAGTTGACATGAACAGCTTAATAGCTGCTGAATAATAGCTGGACTGATTTGCTTGAAATGGTCCTTAGAAATGGAGGAAGAGCTGTTTTTAAAAAATATCTTCACAAGTTCATTGGCAGAGAAACAAACCTATGTAGAAAAGTATACACAGTTACTGATTAAGTTGCATATACCTGCATTTAATGCTGAGGTTAAATATGGAATCTTAGAAGAACACAGGGTTATACAGCCTAGAAAAAAACCCTTGTTTTCCATGTACTTTTTTCTGGTTAAATTACTTCAATTCCTTCTGATTCTTTTTTGTTTTTTCTAGTTACAGCTTGATGCTACTATATATATTTTAGAAAGGACAGCATCTTTGGGATGATGTAGCACAATTTCTATTGAAGCTTGTTAACATTATGAGGATCTGACACAATAATATCTCTAAATATTTTATTGTCATACGTGCTAATAAAATATTTTAATGCTAACACAAATCATATTCTTAGCTATTAATGAAAGACCACATTAATAGCAATAATATTGCTATTTATGTAAGATACTGCCTGTATCAAGACAGTACTGGAATTTGTCCTTGTGCTGCATCTTTAGAAAGATATGGAACTACGTTGGTTTTTAAAATCCTATTAACAATGACATGGCACTTTAAGGTCAGCAAACTAGATGTTAGATAGTCTAAATCTGGTTTAAAGATTAATTAATAATTGTATTATTAGAGGTACTTAAGAATTTCAACTACCTTATGTTGTTAGAAACATCTCTTTGTCAAAAAGAGGAACTTCTTGGGATCGTTTATATTTTGAAAAATTTTCATGAATAATTGGTTTTTCATCTCCAGGATGAAACTTCTTGTGAAAACGTGAGCAGTTAGCATTAGAACAGTTCTAGTGGCAATTTCTGTAAGAACTTTTAAAAAGAATTCCAGATCAAATATACTGTCTTACTTAAAGGAATAAACTTAATTTCCTAATTTCATCTGATTAGCAGGGATTCAATTAGAAAATAAATACTTGTTTCTTTTAAATTAGTATGCACCTGAGAATCAAGGGATTCCTAAATGTTCTTTTTCTAATCACTGAAGCTTAGGTTTCCTTTGAAAGAAATCTACTATTTAAATAAAAAAGTTGTAATTATTAAAAAATTTAAATAACCCAATTAAAAACCAACACCCTCCTGCCTAAGCAAAGTAAAATAGGCCGTGTAGCTCACTACAAAACTGGATGAATTGTGCACTGATACTTTTATTCTGAATACCACATTCAAGTATTCAGGGTAACAGGTGATCTTGCCACCTGGATCTAGTCTGTTCTGCCTCCAAGCAGAAGGGGAGCATGAAGACAATTCAGGAGCTACCGTATTGGAAAAGGCCTTCAGTTTGCCTGTTCTAGGCACCATTTTTCATTCTAGAAGTAGGGAACACCAGGTGGTATCAAGTTGGAAGTCTAGCTTGTGGCTGGCTACGAGTAGCATTCCTCACTGGTCAGTATGGGGACTGGTATTATTTAATGCCTTTACCAATGACCTGAGTGATGGTACAGAGTGCACCACATCACATTAATAGACAAAATCCAGCTGGGACAAGTAGTCAATATGCTGACAGGCATGGCTGCTACTTACAGGGATCTTGACAAGCCAAAGATATGGGCTGACAAGACTTTCATGGAGATGAGCAAAGACAAATTTATTGTGCTTGAAACAGAATAACCTGATGTGTCAATCAATAAAGGCTGGGAAAAACTGACTGGAAGGGAGCTTTACAGAAAAAACCCTCGGAGTCCTGACAGATGACTTAAACATGAATCACCAGTGTGCCCTTGTGGCAATGACAGTTATCTGCATACTGTGCTGCGTTAGCAAGAGCATAGCCAACAGGTACTGGAAAGATTATTGCCCTCCACTCAAGACATAGGAGTCCACATCTGAACTATGTCCAATTTTATAACCAGCAGTACAAGACAGACACTGGCAAACTGAGGGAAGTCCAATGGAGGGCCACCAAGATGGGTAAGGAACTACAGCACATGATGTGCAGCGAGTGGCTGAGGGATCTGGGTTTGTTCAGTTTGAAGAAAATTTTGAGGGGTATCTTAAGTCTTCAACTATCTGATGAGCATTATAGAGAAAACAGAGCCAGAGTCCCCTCAGAGGTCTACACAAAAGGATAAGAGAAAATAGGTATTATATGCAGCAGGCAATATTCCAATTTGCTATAATAAAAATCCCATCAAAATGAGGGCAATAAGTCACAGGTACAGGTTTCCCAGAAAGACTGTGGAATCTCTGTCTTTGGAGACATTCAGAATTCAGCTGGACACAGCCTTGTGAAGCTTGATCTGACTTTGATGCTGGCCTTGTTTTGAGAAGTAGGATAGACAAGGTGAGGTACAGGACTACTGTGAACTTACTTTGTGATTTTTTTTATCAGGAATTTTAAATGAAAAAGCAAGATCTCATCTGGAAATTAAACTGTCTGCCCACACATAAAAAACTTAATTCTTAATGCTTGTTTAGTAAAACATTCTTGTAAGACTTGAGACATGAGGACCTGCATCTTTTCCATTTTTTCCAGTTGCAAGCCCTAGCCTTTTAAGCTTTTTAACATAGGGAGACAGAGTGCTAAGTCTCCATTAGTAAAACAATTACGTGTGTACCCCTGGAGGATGATATGAAGAAACAAGTAAATCTAATTTGCATACTCTTATATGAAAAACCAAATAGATGGATGGATAGGTGATTCTGGTTTCCAAAATCTATGTTTCTTCAATGAGGAATAACAAATTAATACATAGCTATTGTGACATAGTTTAACGGAATTTAATTTTATTGCCTTTATTAGATCATCTGCTACTTGTTTTATATGCATTTTTTTAAATCAGTAGAGACAATGATGACTTAAAAAGAAAGCAGTGACCTTTCTTCTGTGATAATGTTTCAAAATATAATTCCTACCTAAAAACCAAATTACAGATCTTAACGTAGTTAGCAAACAAGCCATAAACGAGTCAATGCCTCATATGTAGTAGCATCTGTTACTAATGGAGAACAATAGCTATCACATATGTGCAGAAAGCAGGAGACAAAATTAGCAACACAACACCAAAACACAAAGCCTTCTAATGGTATGATATGTCAAAGAAAATCAACATAACTCAAAAGAGGAATGGAATAAAACCAAGAAAATAGGAATTACACAGAAGATAAGTTCTTTACTATCCTGATGTTTCTCTGTGATTTTTTTTTCATCTATACAGATTATTTGGCTCTCAGTTTGACTCCCAAGCCTCAGATAACTCCCCTGCACACTTACTTTTTGAGTTACAGTCAGTTTCAGAAGTTCAAGAAATCAAAACCCGTGTTTTATAAATTATTCTACTGCTAGAGAACAACTTTACTTCTTGCACAGATAATACCGCTACTGATTTCTGTCTTTCATAATTTAATATTAACGTGAAACACATTTAAAATGACCTTCATTTAAATTTATTTTGAGATCCCATTAAATGCTGATTAGCATTGTTCTCTTTTGTGGTCAGCTGGAAAGAAATAAATGTATTGGTAGAGTATGTAGTCCAAATGCAATAAAATTACACAGTTAAATATATATCAGAATGGCATTTAACCAGAAGCCATTTGTCTCCACATCACAAAGTGATCACACAGCAAAAGTCAATTATGCATTGCTTATTCTCCTAAATGGAGAAGTAACATTGTCTTTAGATTAACTTAAATTTTAAAGTACTGAAAATTACAGAAACTTATTCTTTGAAGTACATATTTCAAATGTAGATATTATATACAAGGTATATACTTTGAAGTCTCCTTTTTTGTCTAGGGAATGCCTTCCAGGCTCAAGGATGGAAGTCAGTTATCGTCTTAATCACTGTTATAAACAAAATTAATTTATTTTCATATATTTAGGATAACGATAAAATCACCTGCAATGACCTGCTGCCCTTCAAAGCCCTCAAAGACAATACCAGGTAGTAGCTAAAGTTCTGTCTTACAGACTCTGTACTTTATAAAGGAGGCTTCTGGACCCCATAGATGGCTACTAAAAGTGTTTGGAAATGCCTAATTTTCAGTTTACAAAGCCTGTTGAACACAACTTACACAGAAATCTTAATTTACTTTTTTTTTTTCCTTAGTATAGAACCACCTTTCTTTCTACAAGGTCACATAAGGAGCCCTAGAAGTTCTGTAACATAAAAGCACAAGAAATCTCCAATAAATGTGTGAAAACATTGAAGTTATGGTACTACAGTCCTCTGTGTCTTGAAGAAACACCTGATTTCACATAACACCATTCTGTTAGCCCCTCCCGTCTACTTTAACCACACATTCAACACCCATAAAGTTCTTCCCCCAATTAATATTTAAACAAATATAACTATAAAAAGATATTTTTAATGAGTACCTGCATGACTTCTTGAAACCAATAGATTTTATCTCAGAAATAATGTAGTGTTTGCAAACCAATTTCAACATTTATCACTAAAATTCTATGAGCAATACTATAATACCAAAAAATTAATTAACCTGTTCCCAATCTGTGTTACTTTCATAATCTTCAAAATATCCTTTCAGATTGTTTCCTTTCGTATGGTTTCCTTTGACTGGAATATTTCTGGTCCCAATACCTCTGATTGCCATGCTATAACGTCTTCTTTTGTGACTGTGGAATTGCCCATTTACAGTGCAGGTCTTTCTGGCTGTAAGCACATTTAGTAGTTGTTCTAGTTCTAGTAATTCATTAGAAAACAGATACGTTACCATGGGAAAATACACATTTGAAAAGACAAAATTTTAACAATTACTTTTGGGTTTATTAGTTTTAACATTAACTCAACTCCTCATTTTAATACTTTTTTCGCTATTTAGTCTCATATTGTAGGTAATTTCTGCTTACCACTTCTAGAAGTTCAAGACACCTATATAGTCAGCCTTTCCTTCTTTACAGTACCACACTCACATGTTTTGCCTATGACTCTCTCAGAGGAAAACGGATGTGTTGTGACTGAAAGGCAATGCATCTTCCATTTAATCATCAGTCTCTGCCAGTTATCTACAAATTACTGCTAAATAGCTTCACCATTCTTCAATTTTTCCCATGTAAATGGAATATCATGCTAAGGCGCCATGGCCAGGTATTCGGATAGTCCAGAAAGACCAGGAAAACAAGTCCTCTATAGGGTGCCTTGAAAGCAATGTTCAAGATGCTATGCTGCCTTTTGCACTTCAGAAGCTAAACACAGGGCCGTGGATTTTCTTTCTCCTTTGGTAAATCTGGAAGCATGCCTGTTTACAGTAGGAAGTAGGAAGCAGAATGCCAGGATCCCTAATCCAAATCTCAGACATTACAGGGATGTATCCCATGACATAGCTTGAAGGCAATGCGTGTGCCTGTTGATGAAATGCCTGGTTACATGAGGAGGCATGCTCTGTCCTACCTTACCAAGCACCTTCCCTCACCCCTGCATTTTCAAGAGGAAGCCATAGTGGTAATTTTCTGTAAACCTGAGTTTGTCCATTGGAAACAAAAGCAGTCCAGAAATTAATTTCAAAGGAATTCAGATCAATGAGGTTAAGAAAGTTTCAATGTGATAATCCTTTAATGTTGTTATTCAGAAAAATAAAATGGTATAATCTTAATAGTAAATCTTACAAAAAGGCTTGTGATTGTCTGCTTTCTTGTGCAAACAGACCTGAACAGAGTTGAAGCCATATTTGTTTTGTAAATGTAGTCAACTCTAATCATCTTTTCTTCCACACTGCCAGTTCCTTTCTCTTTCCTGCAGTAACTATTAAGAATTTAAATAAATTTATAGGGACATTGAATTAGCTTAGGCTTAAAATACACTTACACTGTAACAAACTGGTTAAGATTTTTTTTTTTTTTTTTTATTCTCTGAATGACACCCTAACTCCACCAACCCTTGGAACTGTTTCACTGGGGGCTTTGATTTCACCATATGTAGCTATTTAGTAGCACTGTGCCCAGATGGCTCCATCCATTCTTGCCAGTCAATTATTTTAGAAGATCTGGCTCAGCAATTTTAAAGGAAGGGTTTTGCTGCAAAACCAGTTATGCAAGTACAATCTGTGCAAGTTCAGGGGTGAGGATGTTGTTCTTTTTAAAATTATTTCTTTCTGTGGTTCAGTGTACCTCTGTGTAACCTAAGAGTGGTAAAAATGTTTTAACCTGTGCTTAATTCAACTTCTTTCTAACCCATACTTAATGTAACTTTTTAAAGGTGCTTTGAAAAGATTGCAAAGTGTTGCTATTAGCGGCTACCGCAAACATGGGAAAGTAGATGTCTTATAATATCCTTCTAAATCCATAGTGGGCCCCTCAGTCGATGGTTTAGCTTCTTAAGTTGCTAAGCATGCAGAATCTTTTACAGAACCCAACAGCAGCTTCTGAGAGCTCAACACACGTGTCTTCTTTTCTTTATATATATTTTTTTTGGACCACTCTGAACTCTCCTGTACTTCTATTTATTTATGGTTAAGTAACATTTCTGATATGTCTAGTAACAAAGCTCTTGATGAAAATAAACTTTACATATTCCAGGCTTGCTTACTGGGTACTAAAATCAGAAGGTGGGTAGGGAAGCACAAACCATAAAAGTGTTTTTAGGTACAGCAGGCAGATACCAGAGAACATTTGGCCAAAACAGAGTGGCCTGTATCTATTTCATCTCTTCTGGGGGTATGTCTACACTGAGGTGTGAGTGACTGAAGTGTCTAATTTGGCTTCCATACATGAATTATCCCATCTACCCCTAAATGAGTCTTGCAATGTATAAAATTCTGCATAAAGAAGCAATGTAAACGAGGCCCCAGTGAACTCTGCCCTCACACCTAGATTGACACTCTCAGACCTCTCTTGGGTAGTTCAGACCACGCTGAGTGATTAAGTAATAAATTAATGTGACTGTACACATTCAAAAATCTCAGTAACAATTTGTTTTATACCTCTCAGAGAATTATCAAAATAAGGAGTTTATTTTCCAACCTCATTTTTAAATTTAGAAGAGACTACTTAACAACGTTAAAATGAAATGGCATTTAAATAGAAAATTAAGTTTAAAAAGTCTTTTAGACATTATTAGGCATAAATAATTAGGCATAGTTTACATCAATTGTGTGCTGCAAAAGGCAACTAGAGATGAATAAAGAGCTTACCTGTCACTTGGAGCTCAGTGGTACTGTTTAGAGAACTGAAAATATATTTTATAAAGAATTCTGGAGAGGGCAAACTTGCTTTCCCCATACAGACTCCTTGGAGAGCAAGAGTAATGATTAAAGCAGCCAGGCGTGGAAGAGTGTTTTCATCAGCACCATCTCTGTTCATTATATCAGCATTTTTCTCCAGAGTACTCAAATCAACACACTGAAATCAGGAGAAAACAGCATGAAGACAGCCCTGGTCACCTCCATTTAAATAATCAGACTGACAGGAGGACAAACTGGAGAGCACACTTTCACAGACAGCCAGAATAGGAAAAAATACTAAGATTAAAGTTGCAATTGACAGCAGGACAGCAAATGCAAACCAGAGAACATTTTCAGGAGAACAGGCATAGAATAAAAAAGCCTGAAATTTTATGAATGTCCAACAGGGAAGAATTAGAGTTCTTCATTCAGGTTATTTTTGCATAGTGTTATTTTCATGCTGTTTCTATTATTCCTGTGTCCTTTCCAATTGCATCTACATGTACTTCCAGAAAATGGCAGAAAAGGGAGGAATTTTTGTTAAGGCACAAGAAATGAACTCAGATAATACAGACTAGCCTCTGTACCTCAGGCTTCAGAAAGAATTGCCTTATTGTTTTCAGTTCCCAATCTATTAAATGGAATAAATAATCTGTTATGGGGCAGTTATCTGGGGACAACATGGAAAGATATAATTGCAGATAAAGGGTTATTTCCCTGCTGGGTGACCAGTCATGAGCTAGGCAGTCATGTACACCCATGCGTGTGGATGTGTGCAGGTCTGAAGTGAGGAAGGAGGGTACAGCTCTCCCAGTTACATGGAAACTTATCCCTATCTTCTTCTATTTCTTTCCTGTGTATCTTCACAACAAACAGTTGCAGTTTGAGAGAGAAAAAAAAAAAGGCAAAAATTATCTGTGTTCATTTGTCTCTTACCCATATTGCCTAAATTTAAAAGTCAACTAGATAAGCCAGTATAGTAAGAATTTATTTTACGTGTATTCATCTCTCTCTCTCTATATATATATATGCCTTAACACTGCAGAGAGGAGGCTGGCATTTATTTTCCTGTCCATTCATTACACATTTAAATTTCCACAACACAAAATTTCATCACTCATTTCAAATAATATATTAGGTGCTATGACTGAGGTTTTAATAAAAAGCCCCCTCTTTTCCCTCATGTCAATGAGTGGTGAAGTCTGTTACTGAACAGGCTTGACAAGTGATTATACTGCTAACAGAAACAAACAGACCACACAGTAAAGCACTTTATGGATTGCTATTCTATCTTGACACGCTAAATACCCACCAATGCCTCTTTACAGTTGCCCAGATACCACTGGAGTTCTTGGAAATCAGCACGTTCACCAAGACTCAGAACCAAAAGTACTGGTCAATGAATAATTTATGATGGGAAACTGTTACACAAAGAACACAGAAGGAGGAACTAGAGGCCCTCAACATTGTGCTGCACAGCCAGGACTCCAAGCCATCTTCTGTTTTTGTAGGAAATGCTCCTATAGTATAGTGTAAATTAAAATCAATGAAATTACTTTTCTTTTGAAAAAGCCAAATTCAAACTTTGCAATAAACCAAATTTAACTGTGTGTTATGAATAGATCTAAGGGGCTTCTCACAGGATGTCAACCTGTACTTTAGGAGTTATCGAATCTGGCAAAATTTCTTTCATCGCCCATTACAAGTAAAACAGTTCTTTAGATTGTGAACTCTAGAACATTGTTTTATTATTTTATAGACCCTACTTGAGATAAGGAATAACAAACAGTGATGAGAAAACTCACTGCATGTTTCCTGACTTAAAAAGGATATTTTTAGCTGAATATACTCAATATGCTGCTTTTTTTCTTTCTTTTCTTTTTTTTTTAACTTTAAATTTAAGCTTATCTGTATCAGTCTTCTTACAAGGCACATTAATACTGGTAGATAATTAGTCACAAATGTATGTGTCCCATCTGAAGGAAACCATCATATCTTTGGACAGATTCCTTACTCCATACTGCTTTGGATGGACATGGAAGTGCAGGGCCTGGCAAGCATTTAATTGTGATTAAATGATTCATCATTTCTGTTATACAGCCAGATCAGTTTTGGAGCTGTTCTGCTTTATATCATTTAAATACAATCACTGCTAATAAATACAAAACATGAGAAAGTATTTTCTGTCCTTGAAACCACATGCGAGATCTTGCAGCTACATTGCTATGTTCTTTTCCATCTCCCCTAAGCAGGGCAACTTCATCTAAATCATGTTTCGGGAATGGTCCCCGATATGCACTCTCTCCCTAGCCACATCTTAGCAGATTTTGGAAACGCTAGGTAACACATGCCAAAAGCAGGTCGAGAAGGCTAGTATTAAATAGCATGTACGACAAAAGACCAATGTTCAGCCTGTGCTCTCACACTGTTATTTACCAGTTTTCTGGAAGGCCATGATACTGACACAATTTCTGAACTAGCTTAAAGGCATTATATCAGTAATAAATATGAAGTTATTTTTACTCATTATTTTTACCTCAGTTTCAGAAGTTTTAAAATGTTGCCTTACTGCAGCCAAAATATCTTCAGTTTCATTTCGTGAAAAATAGTAACAATCTTCATCATGTCTTAAACTAAGCATACTCTGCAGATAAAATTTATAGTCCTTATTATTCAAGCTGAATTTTGAAGAACACATATCTCTACGATGAAGAACATAGTAGAGAAGAATAAGAGAAATTCTTTCAAAAACTTCTTCGCTGAGATGGTCTTCTAAACCTCCACCAGCTATTAGTAACAAAGCATCTGCTTCAAGGCACTGTGAAAAAAACAAAAATAAATGGAAATAGAACTGAAGTAACACATTCCCAGTCACGTGCAAATATAATTGGAGAGAACAGAAGAATTCAACTCTATCATTTAAGGGATCAAACCTAAGCCTAGAAAGATGCAGGCTGATGGAATGGCAGGAGGAGGGCGCAGGTAATCCATTGCAGTTCTATTGCTGCAAGATCACCCACTGTGTTTTCCAGAGCCCCTTCTTTTTTGTAACAGATGTCAAGTATCCAAGGGATTTAAGATTTCCTACAAAACAGGACTATCTCTGATCAGTCATTGTAGTGGAAGACTTTCAGTTCTCTATCGTCAACAGATTATATTTCTGGTTATAGATATATTAGATAAAGGCTAGGGCTTTTCATATTGCCACCTGTGCATTCTATATGTGTTTATAATAAGATAAACACAGTATCTGGAATGTAATTAATTCAAGGTACGTAAACAGAAGTTACATTCTGCTCAATGCACTGTTAAGAAACTTATTTGACCCTGAAATTATACACCTATTTTTATTTTTTTCTCAATGAATTCTGTTAACTGGAATAGTTTGGTCCAGCGCAGAGAGCCTGCACAAGGTCTCAACACCATTTAGTTCTCTGTTGCAGTTACAATCAAAACTAGTAGGCCGCAACAAGGCTTTACCATCAGCCATATTCTACTGTCCATGCTCTTTCTCCTTCCTCCAGAGGCCAGACCAAACTACTCCTCCATCCAGCCACCTCTCCCACACTCCTCAGTGGTATTTAACTACTTAGCAGGACGAGCTACAGCTGCACATCATCCATGTCAACCAACCCACTGCCTTCGAGGCAAGGCCACAGCTGCATGTTATCAATGCTAATCAATCCACTGCCTTCATTCCTCTACAGTTCTCCAAATGCATTTCAGAAGGACTGAAATGATATTCTAACCCTGGGCAGGATTTCTATCTGAGCAAGGATTTTTAATACATATCTGCGTGTGTATATATATATAATTCCCTCCATTTTTCTTGATACAAACACACTTTCCAGAAACTTTTGCCAGCTGAAGCAAAACTTAGTTTTAAAATTAGACCAGAAGACTAATAGACTTCTATATCAGGCTACAGGAAATAAGGTACTGAATTCCAGAACAAAGTTAGAAGTTAGTTTTCTGACCACTGCAAGAAATATATGACTTTTTGTGTGCTTAGGTGATAAAGAAGTGTCAGATGCCATTCAATAGCTGCCAGCCCATTCTCAAAGAGTCTTTGGGCCAGTATGTAACAACAAACCCAAAAAGGGTCTATAAAAGTGTTAAACTTCACTGCTTTTAAATACCCATTGGAGTTACGATTAAAAATAATTTTTAAAAAATTTAAAACCAAAGTCATGTGGTATGACTGGAATCTTGGATTTGGAAAGTAAAATGGAGTTTGAAATGAATTAGTTATTCCTAACAAGTACAGGAAAGAAAATGCCAGTCTAAGGCAGGGCTTTCTGTTTCAAGTTTTGACGGTCTTGAAGGATAGCGCTTCTTGCACAGTTTTTGCTACCTTGTCTAACCAAATCTTGTTAAACCACCTTGGAAGATTTCAGCACAGTGCCGTGTGGGCTGCATGTGACTGCAGATGCTGTCTGTCTCTCGTGGATTTTCTACAGAGCGGCACTGGCAGTGCAGGATGTGTGCAGTGTTACTGACACAGCCAGCACTGAGCAGTACTGGAAATGGTGAAAGTTCTGACATTCTTCCCACAGGACATTTCCAAGATGAAGCCTAAACAGAGTGGAAGTCCTGACCAAAGTGAGCCCCAGCTAAGCTTCACTTAGATTTCTTCCATTCAATGACATGGTGGGCATGCTCTCCATGAATACATCACAAATAAAAGAAAAAAATATAGCAATCTAGAGCTGCAAAACAAAGAGGGAGAACAAGAAGGCCTAGACGCCTACTTTGTGAAGTTTAGGACTCTATACCCATTACTGTTTAAAACATTCTCTGCTTTTGATCTGGTACATACCCATTGCCCATACATGCAAAGAGAAAAACTGTACAATCTCCCTCATAAAAATTACCCATTTAGGGACTAACAGGCACCTACATTATTTATATACGAAAATTTCACATTGGGGCTCATATGAAAAATGTGAGCACTTGCAGAAAGGGCCAGTTAAGTGAGTAGCTGTCTACTGCACCAGAGAAAAAGGCTTGGCAGATTGCGAAGAGTAGTACATCATGAAAGCACTTGCCTTTATGACCATCCTCATAATTCTGATAAAAAAGCAACACTCTGCTGTATGTAGGTCACTGAACAATGCCAGGGCTAGAGTAATGTTAATCAAAGCCAAGAATGACCAAGCCCTTTGTAGTTCCTTCCAGCTAAATTGCTCACTTACCACTGTCTCCCTCCTCCCAGGACCTACAGTCTTTACACTTGCTCCTTTCTTTGTCAAATCAGGAATCAGTTCTGAAAATATTCTCAACTCGGCTAGACACCTAAACCTTCTGTGAAGTTTTAACATGGACTATTCCCAGTTTCGATTTAGATTTGTAGATTCATCGTTCTGCCTTTGATTTTCCTTGACCTGAACCACTTATCAAAATCCTCTCTTAAATCTTGAATATTTCAGTGAAGTGGCACAGATATCTGAGACAATCTTTTCTGGGTTTTATTTTTATATACTAAAATCCAGAACAAAAAAAACCACAAAGTGGCAGAACTGGTCCCCAATTTTTACCTAAATCTTTCCACAGTGGAAATCTTCTGTGACCCAAATTCAAGCCCATGCTTTTATAGTTAGATCAGGGTAAAGTAGAAGAATCTTTGTTGAAAACTAAAGACTTGACAACTTTTAAAGGAAAATTATTAGCGTTATGCAACTGAAGCATGGTGCTTTTAAGGAATGCCTGTCATGTTTGGAATGTCTCTTCATGAGCTCAAACAATAAATATTAATAATTCAGAATGAAATTATTAAAGCAGGGATAATTTTTTGCTCAACAACAAACCCTTTACATGTTTAGGTTCCTTATTCAGGAGAGTATCACTCTAATAAATAATTTTAGAACTCACTGACGATCCTGTAAAGATATTCTTCATTAATTGAAGCACTAACCAGATTACAGTCCTCTTGCATGCCATAAATCCGCTGTGGGCACTCAGTTCTCTCCAGTAACATTTTGACCAGTTCTCGTGAGTGGTTCATGTGGAGCTCAGTGTTGTCAGCTGAAAGAATGCGTAAAACTTCCATCAGATAGCCTTGGCTGGGAGCATAGCTGCCATCCTGCCCATGCTCTTCCCCAGGCTGTCCTTCAGCAATGAGCACGCTGAATATGAAAGCGGAACATACCACCCCAAGAGCTGGATGCTTGGTCAGAAAACACATCTCCTCTTCCTGCAGTGCGTGATCTGCACTGAATGTTGGATTGTTGTTTGCACTTCACAGCTTAAACTTGAAACCTGAGGAATCTAAATGGTAAAGGGGAAAAAAACCCACCCAACCCTTTAATTAGTGTGAATGCAATATGTTTGAAAGGATTTATTAATTGGTCAGCTAAGCTGATTTGCAGTGACAAGCTGTTTTTGAACAACAGGGAGCCTGTAAGGGCTTTGCAGCCCAGAACAGCAGGAAACTAAGACAAGCATGGCCTTAAAACTTCTGTAGAATTACCAAGAACAAGTTGACTCAAAGTGCCCTTCCCTCCTCATAAAAGTGTATAGCTTTCATTTAACATGTTATTGCATTCACTAATCATCCTTTTCAGTAAGAACAGGAAAATACCATAGCTTTCACTTTCTTTCCATTATGAAACAGGTTTTTAGTAGCAAAAATAGCGGTAAATAAAGATTACTAGTCTGATTCTGATATGAATGTGCAATAATTATATTATACAGCAATGATACAGAGCAGGTTTTATTTTCAAAACATTTTACCAATGTCACCAAACTCCAGCTATACAACACAAGAATGCAAAAAATGTACTTAAAAATGAGTGATATTTTATGATCAGACAAGACTGAAGAGTTACAAAACAGGTCATAATTTCATTCACAGAACTCAGTGAGTATGCAAGACAAACATACCAGAAGCAACAAGTTTAACTCATTACCTCTCAATGCAAGACATTTTGTACTGTAAATCTGTTTTGTCAATATCCTCCCTAACATACCATCGCCTCTGCTTTAGCAATAATCTGTCTCAATATCAAAGCACAAGAAACTTATATAAGAGTTTCACTTCTGTTTTCCACAAAGAGGTTTTAATTTTATTGATGGGCAGATGCTAGCAGGAACATACATTTTCAGATGATAATGCATATGTTAAAACAGCCACACATAAGTTCAGATTCTTTTAATTGCAGTACAATTTTAATTGCAATAATTGCATGTGTGTCTTACTCTAAGCAAAACTCTGCTAATAAAGTATTTAAAATAAAAAAGAACTGCTGAATTCAAATAGGCATTCACTCAGATGAAGGTTAGTATGTTTTTAGGTGTTAGAAAATCTTTGGTGTTTAGATATATTTTACTGTTAGCAGTTAGGAATATGTACCATTGTTATGAGGATGTACTTATTTCTAAACATTATTTTCTTACCTTCTGAAGGGAAAAAAGAATGCTTGTGTATCTAGCTTTGTGGCCTTCTGAATCCTCGGAAGTATTTAGCTGCTGGAAGTCCAATGTTTTTAAAATTCCTTGATGGTGCTCTGGAAGCTGGAGAGGATTAGTTTATTGCTGCCTTGAAAAGTTTTCAGTTGCTATGGAGAGAGCTGCTCTTAAGGTAACAATGGAGGTGGATAGGAATTAGTACATGTTCTTCTTGGCAAGTTCTAAGCATCACGTTATTGAATGTATTTCACATATTTTAGCAGTTATTTTATGTAAACAGTCTCTACTGTATTTTAGCAGTGCAAGATGTATAAATTCTATTGAAGAATGTATTTTATTATGATGGATAATACATATAGGCACTCTGTTTTCTACATTACTACATTATCTGATCAATTCTATAGCAAACCTGAACTTTTTTCATCAAAACATTACTTCTTTTTGCAGATATGAGAACAGAATAGAAACAGAAATCCTTTAAAGCACCTCCATAGAAAAATGGCATTTTTCTTTGTGAAACAGTCCATAGAGAACAGGCTCTTTCATCCCCACTTATTCTGTGCCACATTTGAACCAATTAAAAAAGCTGGGATAGCTCAGACTGCGGTGAAAAAAGTTTTCTTCCACCCACTCAGATTTTCCAGAGTGATGCTGTTACAAAGTCGACATTTACATTACCACGGCAATACAATATTATTGCACTAGAAATCAGTGAAAACTGTCACGACTGACAGATTTCCACAGTGACATGTACACCAGTCATATATATCATTCTCCCACTTTCCAAACCTTCAGTGTGGTAATGAAGAATGTTCAATACAGCTCAACAAATCCTGTGAAGCCGTAAGCCTGTAGTAATAGAAACGTCATAATTCTCTTTAAAGCTAGATTTAGAAAATGTCCTGGGTTCTAAAATGCCAGTAATGTTTCTTATAAGGTGATGAAGTCAAAGAGAACAGCCTTGTTTTAGTAAGGCTGAGAACTGGCAACTGATACTGACAATAATAAAAAGAAATATTAAACTGACAACAGCAGCTTAAGGGAAGTGCAAAATGTAAACGAGGGTTCTCAAAAATACAAAGTACAAGTAAAAGGAAGTGTAACAAACTCTTCTGTGGTCAAGGTTGAGCATTTTAAAAATCAGTACTACTATTAGATAGAGTACAAAAAAACCACTCAAATCTATATCAAATTATCTTTTCTTTTACTTTATAAAATACAAAATATATTTATCAAACATTGCCAAATACTCAACTTAATGCAAACAAGAATTACAGAAATTTTCATCTCAAATTTATTTTTATATGAGTGACTGAAAAGCAGAAACACATGATAATGCACATGTCCTCTAGCTTTTATATAATTTGCTTTGTGAAACAGAGCTAACTATGTCCAGATCTGTTCCACTAATAAAAATAATTCCTCAGATAAAAGAGAGAATAGCTTCCAGCATTTAATCCCAGGGATTGTTCAATCTCCAAATAAACGTAGAATAGGTTTATCTGTATATTATTTGGGTTTTTGTATGTAACTACAAATTGAAACTAAGAATTCACTCTATCCAATTGTGCAAACGTGTTTTTTTGTTTCATTAATTGTTTTGATTTATTGAGAGAAGCTAACATTTAAAAACACCTTTGATGATTTATAACTGTTAAAAGCTGCTGAGAGAAGACCTACATAATAATACTGGCTATAACTTACATGAACATTTATATTACAGAGTAACGGTAAAACAAGGAAATGTACAGTGTATCAAAAAACCAACAAATAATAATTAGTACAGAGTACTATGGCTGGAGAATTCACTTCCCTTTTTAAGACTCAGTGTTGCAGACCTCCTCTGGCTTGAAATGAGTTTCTCAGTGGTGCAAAATCACTGATGGTGACTCAAACCTCAACCTCTGCTTTTACCCTTGACACTGGAGCACTATGTATGCTTTCAGTCATGCCACTGTCATCAAACAATTCTTCTGTCTACACAGCACTTGGATTACTGCTTTTGAAGTAATTGCTAGCATCAACTGCTAAGTTCTTTTTTCAAACCCTTCTGTACAGCATTATTCCTCTGTTACCCACACATCCTGATGCTGTGCCAACTGATAAAATGGGAGAGTGATAGTAACAGAGCTGTGTAGTTAGATGCTTAATAGAAGTTTGCTGATAAGCACAGACAGAAAGAAATCACTGGTACAGTTTAAAGTCTTAAAACCTCCTGAAGCACCTATCACTATTGTTCTCATGTGTTTTAAGTCTCTGTCATTTTGGCTCAAATTCAATTGCATGTCTTTTGGTGATTTTTAATAAAGGAGGAAAAATACCATGCACAATGCTCATAAGCCAGTGACTATTTGCTGTAGAATGATAATATGCATGGAAGAAAGAGTTCTCAGAGCAACTGGAGAACTGGGGTAACTCAAATTGAAGTAGCTTACCATTCTAACATGATGACAGACTGCATATAGCAAAACCAGAGCCATGATTAACTTTCTGATTAAATAAGCAAATGAAACTTTTTTTAAAAAAAATTACATTCTACACTTAAGGACCTTGGCATGACCAAGCAAGGATCTGAGCTCAAGAATTTGCAGAGATAATAAATAATTTTTAATCAGTTTGAATGGTTGCCATGGAGGGATACCTGCAAGAGAGTAACTGATTGCTGGCAGACATAGGTACTTGTCCCAGGAAACCAACAGAAGAAATAAGAAAGAAAGAAGAGTGATAAAAATGGGAACTTCACAAAAGTTATTTTCATTTCATGACTGGATTCATGATCTCAGACAACTGCATATCAAATTTTCTCCACCAAACGCAATATTTTATGACTTAGAGAAAGTAATATTGTAACTTCCATTCTCACTGAATAGGAGTGAAGGCAATTTCCAAATGGCGTAACCAGACATTGAATATAAGGACATGCAGTAAGCCCTCTCTGGTTACAGCATTTTTATTTATTTATTTGGTTTTAACTTTAAGTGAACCAGTAAGACTTACTGCAGCTTCTCTTGTTGTTTGTCCCACCTACGCATCTGCTGCAAGAACAAAACCAAGTTGCTCACTCACAAATGCTATGAATAAGTGCTCTCTGCAATTTACTGGTTTTCAAGGATCAATGAATAAATTACATAGGAATAGGAAAAATCTTTAGAGAACTCACTTTGAGATGACAAGGACATTCCTATGAGCTCTACCAACCTGACAAATGGCTCAATTTTGTTTGTACAGCAGAACGGGAGAGTATGTAGGCATCATTTTAGCAAGACACCCGTTGAACTTCACATCTTTCTGAGAAATGCAGCTATATAACTCTTATTCCTTAAATACTGTATAACTTGTTTTGATGGACTAAGCAAATGCATTTTTTTTGCTCTTTTACTAATCGCAGCAATTATGGCAAATAGAAGAGAATCCTGCAGTATCACAGATTTACTCCATGTTATTAATGTGATGTGTGCACATTGCTATAATTACAGCCATAGATAGGCATATGAAAGGACTACATTTTGCATGTAATTTGTGTAGAATTTCAATATATTTAAAGCATCTTCACCAATGACTTAATGTCAGAGTGCTGTAATAAAACATGTCACTGCTTTAAAATTACCACAGTCTATTCAGCTTCAGTGGTTTCACATGTCAATCCTAACAATATCACATACATTAAGATTACCAATGAATTAAAATAAATGAATGCTATTGAAATTGTCTGAGTTACTTATCTTAACATAGATTTACATATGTCTCTGGAACAAGTCTTATATCAGTTCAGGATTGCAAAATTCACCTGTTAGCTGAAATTTTCCTAAGACCACCTGAAAATCCAGTTACATTAAAATAGAATAGAAAGAACTCATGGATTATTTCCACTGTAAGCCAGTAAAGCCTCTTATGTTTTGCAAATGTAACTTCAGAAGGGCCTTCTCACATATTACGGAATTAATCTGTGACATTTATTGTCCTAAGATATACCTGGCATGAAAGTTTATATGGGTTAACAAAAAGAAGCGTTCATTTGTATGGGAAGTGTGGTCTAAAAGCTCATTAATTGCCCCCATCTTACTATAGACTTCTCCTTCACACAACCTCTCAAGTGCTGACTATCTGGTTGTGTTTCCAAAACAAAAATTGGAATGTGGGAGTAACCATCAAGACTGTTCAACAACATTAATTATTATCATGAACTTAGTCACAGTAGCAGACATGAGCATCTCAGACAAGAAAAAGAGAGGAGGGCTTCAGAAGGATGTATATGATGTTGCTAATCTCTGTCAAAAAACATGGGGAAGACACATTGTTGTGCTCATCCTTAGGAACTTTAGCAGCCTAAGATTACTGGAAGTATCTAAACACTAATGTATAGTTACTAGGCCATCAAATCAGCTTCAGCTATCTTACCTCCTTTTGCACTCAACAGATGCAGAAATCTGTTACTAAGCCTTCCCCTGCCTATTCTTTAATTATGTCCTGGAGTATTGCCAGACTATTATGTATAATGTTTGTTTCTGCTCCTTTAGGTTTCCAAAGACACTGGGCTCAGAAGGCATGAGCTGTTTTTACTAGCAACGTGTCATCCAATCCAAAGCATTTACAGTCCAATTACACATGTTAAACTCTAAATTTAAATACCCCAAATGAAATATTATATAGTATTACAGAACAGAACACCGAATAGCATTTTAAGGGGGGGGGGGGGGGGGCGGGGGGAGGGAGACATTTTTAAATTGAAAAATAACCTTTTGACAGTTATGCTATTCATCTTGTAGGAAACTGACATGTATCATATGTTGCTTCTTACACCATTGACTTTGACATTGACAACCAACAGACTGGAATGTTCCTGTTGCATAGTCATCATCTTAGGCTTGAAACCCGCTCAGAATTCCCTTTATGTAATTTGACTTACTTCACAAAATATTTATAAACCTTTTTTACTATTACATAAATTAGGATAACAAGCGTTCGCTCACATTACTTTTTGTTTTTCAAACTATGGCTCAGTGTTCAGTTGTTCTAAAGAAATTCTCACAATAGCAAAGAATCACTGCAAGCAAACACGATGATAATTGGTGCCTGAGAGAAGACTGTTTCTCAAGGCCTGATAGTCTACCTAAAACCAAAGGAAAAATAAAAGTTTCTGTGTCACGAATATAAGCCAGAGTGAGGGGAGGGAAGACAGGTTCTTTCCCTCTCTTTGTCTTAAATTCAGGAAGTTTCTAGGTGACACCAACACTAACAATAGCTTACAGAATAGTTGAGTGATTAGATGGGCTTCAAGTAATAGATGCTGAAACAATAAAGGTAAAAAGAAAAAAGGAAAATCCTAGAATGGAAGGATAACGAAAGAACCAGTATTGCTAGAATACAATTTAATTTAATCAAATACAAACTTCATTGTATTACAGTAAACTTAGTGTCCACCTTTATTAAAAATACTGACCAATTAGTATCTCCCCCATGTAACACAGTATTACATCCACTGTTCAAAGATTTGGTAACAAAAGCAGTGACAGGAGTTTTTTATGATAACAAATGCTCGTACTTTATGAAAGAAAGTTTTTTAGTGTTAAAAAAGTTGTTTATCTATGTATGACCATAGATCCCTAAATACAAGTATTCACCATGAATGCACATATGTAACCCTTAGATTATAAAATAAATGCTTGCCTTTTCCTAGCCTATGAGAATACACACAGAAAATACAAAATCAACTATTATTTTAACTATTCAAATACAGTTTGAGTTAACATACCATATATTCTTGTAGCATTGTTGTATCCAATTTAGGAACAATTTTTATTTTATCATCAAGAAGATACATTGTTCATTCTACTCAGTGTTGGCCACTGAATTCTTTCCATCCCTAGTTTCTGGAACAGAATTGCTGTATTTCAATAATACTTCAGTGAATTTAGTATCTGTTTCCCATTGGTTGTGTGGTTTGTGTTGTGTAGTCATGGAAGAAAAAAATTGTGGATTCACTGTGTATTATACTAAGAAGCACCAGAATAACTCACTGTAGTAAGGTGAGATATTGGTATCTTCATGGGTTTCCTCTCCTCTAAATGAATATTTAAAGCAGTTTATGAAGGAGATGTTCTCATGATGGGCAGTAATAGCGCTCATCTATGTAAGCAATTTATTATGTCTGCATGTTCTCTGTACACAAACATATACAGAAGGAGTATGAAACAACAATAAAAAAACCCCTAGGTCTAATTCAATGATTATTCGGCTTATGTCAATGCAGCAGGTTTTTCTCCACTTACTGAATTCACCTGATGAGGATGTGTAATTATAACCATAATCATTATTCCCAAAGAAGTATCTTTACAAAAATATTAGAATTTTCATGTAATTCCTCAAAATATTTGGCTATGTGCATGCAAAGATTACATATGCCTCTTTTATGATTGTACAGTCTATATGTCTCACAACTCCTGTGGATGAATGATGCATGCAGGTCTTAACCCTCCATTAATTCCCATCCTAAAAATTCTTGTCATCACCATGTAATATGTGCTTATTATGTGCTATTATATCCCACGTCATGTCTAAAATTGCAAGTCTCTCATTCTTTCTGTATGAAAACCTGAATATCCACTGTAACCTCCTGACCCAATGTAATCAGAAAAATTTATGCCAAAAAAATTTAAGAAAGTATAAGAAAAATCTAAAGACTTAAATCTTGGAAGATCCCACTAGCAACATGCAGTCAGGTCAAACCCTTTTCAAAGCAACCTACAACCTTCCAGATTTTTACCCACCCTCAATTTTTTCATTTCCCAATATCACTCCAAATAGTTATTCATAATTGTTACAGTGGAGTCCTGGTATAGCTATCTGTTTTATCCAGATCAGTCATTTAAAAACAAACAAAAATTTTGCCTTCCTAGCAGTTTATTAATGAGTTCCTATTTACCAACTTTGAATGGAAACAACGGCTTATTTTTAGCTATAAACATTTGTTTTTCATTAAAGTAGAAATCAACAACATACAGAATTAGTCCTTTCTAGTTGTGTAAATGCATTGAATAAAGTACAATATTGAAAATATAAAAATACTGAGTGTCAAAAATATTGAACATATTTAAAATAAAATATAGATGTAGCTTATAGGAAGAGCTTTAATTTAATATGTAATGATACTGCATAAAAACATTTGACAGCAGAAATACTTTCTCAGGTTTTTTCCCCCCCTCTTTTACTGTACTCAGACCATTTCTAGGTGAGTAAATATTTGTATTTGTTCTGGCAAATTCAGCTAGAAGTTACTAAAATTATGAACATAATTAGCCAAGTCTGAAACTGAAGTTTGCTCCAATCCAAAACAAAGGCAGAGAGTAGACAGGCTAATTATAAAGACAGTTTTACTTTTCATTCCTGCTAGACTGCTGTTCCTTAAGAACTAAAAAGCTGTTAATTTAATGTCATTCAACTTTTGCAGTTAACAGCACTGGCATAACCAGGGCTCCATCACATTCTCACATCTTTTCTGGTTTCTACTTGTTTTATCTAAGTTATATACAACACTCATTGACCACACTTATAAATTATGTAGATGGCATCAGCTAATATCAATGTGAACACCATGGAGGACTGTGAGTTGGAAAACAGATTTCAAGCACAGACCTTGGGCTCCTCCTCTGCTAACCATATCAAAAAACTCAGCTCACTGCCTGAACACTTTCTGCCATCTCCAGAAAATGAATGAAGCTACAGTACAGTTTTTTGCATTACAGCTATTCTTGTATTACAAACAAAAACAGAGAGCTCACTTACCAGTGAGGACACACGTAGGGATCCTAGCCATAATGACAAGTAGGAATAAATAAAGAAGCAGTGATAATGCAGATACGTTTTGGAACTAACACAGAATGGTGAGTTTTGGAGCTAAAGTCTGTCTCTGTCAGGTACCAAAAGAGAACTTTCTTTAAAACAGCTGATAGTGGGATAGTTATCACACCAGTGGGCCCTGAATTTCATCAAGCCTGGAAAGCCTTATAATACTCAGCTGCAAATGATCAAGCACAAGTCTTTGTAACAACATCACTCATTGTGATGTTGGCTGGTATTTTAAGCTTTAATTACTGATTTTGAACTGTTACCACCCAGACAATTTACGACTAATCAGTACCTCTAATCTCCCACACACTGTTCCAAGAACTGCTTTCCTGAATTTTCGATTTAGTTCTAATTATAAACTCCTATTTAGGAAACAGTAACAGTCTGTATTAAAGTTGTCTTTTCATCAAGACAGCAACTGAAGATTTAAAGTAAATAACACTTCAGATTTTTGAACATTTGTGCCCATAAACTACTAGTTTATCTTGAAGATGCTCCGTATTGTATTACTTCCACTCTCCACTTACTGAAAATTCTCTTTGAAAACATGTTTTACTGAAAATAATGTCTTTCAGAAAACTCAAGAAGCTAGAAGTTTTCTTCATATAGCTCCAAGAAGAAAAAAACTTTCTTCTTAGCTTTGCATATATAACTTCTATTCAGTTGCATGGCAGGGTTTCAAACTATGTCTTCCAGTTCACAGTTTTTAAGTACAGAAGGGATTGTTACATATTTTTGCATAAAAGCAGGACAAAAAAACTCTACCCAGGAATTTCTGAAATAAACCCTTAGTGTGTTTGCATTCTGAGATGTATTTATGTACAAAATTCAGGCCTTACGAAAACCTTCATTTGATGATCTGACTAATTACCAGGAAAGTTGTTTCAGAGCTTTTTTATCCTCACATTTAACATGTATATGTTTTCATTTCAGTGTGGATTTGTTTAGTTTTAGATACTATGGTTTTTTCACTTTAAATTCAGCATGACTAAACATCCAATACAGTACAAAAACTGGTATAAACTTAAGCATATGCTGACCATTATCATTTTATGTCAACCTTTTCTTGGAAAAAGTAAGAAGATTAATTTTAAATCGCATAATAAGACATATTTTCAAGGTGTTAACTGACTCATGGCTTTTTTTCTAAATATTATCACAAGTTTTCCACATGTCTTATCGGAGCTTAGAATTTTTACACATTATTCCGATGATGGTTTACACTGAGATCATATATAAAGAAAACAGAATTTCCTACTTAGTACATCTCAGCCTTTGTATCTAAAACTGTATTCATTCTTACATCTCACCCACAGTACTACATTGGGCACTCATTTTCAGCCAATTACTCACCGTGTTATCAGGTCAGTGTTCCAGGGCACAATTCCTCATCTTGTCAGTGTAACTCCATCTATTTTTTTTTTAGTTCAGGGGTCTTATTTAGATTGCTAAAATTCTCACTGTTCAATGTATGCCTCTTACGAGGTACAATGTTTCCACCATTTTTGCTGATGGAATTTCTACTTCTCTATAAATTTTGGCCTTAGTAGTTTCTTGTTTGTTTAATTGCTGAGAGAAATGTTGAACGGCATTTCATCAAAAACACCCTCCTGAAAGCCTGTTCTCCTAGTTTAAGGTGAAAACTCATTTTGAAGTCCTTTTGTATTTATTAACTTGCCATTCACAATTTGTTTAATTAAGTCAATAGTGCTTTATGGGATCCCACAAAATATTTTTTTTTAAATTGCAGACTCATTCAGGAATATAGATGAAAGCTTCACGGAAGCCTAGGCTTCTACACTGTTACCTCTGTCAGATAACTTCATAGTCTTATGAAAACCCTATCATAGCTGGTTTGTCCAGATCTGTTTCCCACATTATCATGTTGATTAGTGTTAACTATGCTACTGTCTTGTAACTGTTCACTGGCTCCATTCTACAGTGCCTTTCCCTGCTGTTGGCTGGGATTAATGTCTGGTGAAATGGCCTAGAGATACCTAGTTATCCTGTTCACCCTTTTTAAAATATTGGAGCAATGTAAGCTTTTCTTCCATTCTGTGAAATTTCACCATGCTCCAAGATGTGTTTTTTTTTAAAAAAAACTAACAGTAACAGTTCACAATATTCTGTGACCAATGCTTCTGGCTAAGTTTATGCTATCCTGTGTGGCAGACGCAAAACCATTCAATAGAAATAATTATTTGGTTCTGACAGAGTAGAAAGTATCTCTACATCAGAATAAGGCACTAAACACACTATTTCTTTCCAAAGCTAGCATATTAATATATTTATATGAGCTTACACATACATATGCTTTTGAACAATCTTATCTAGACCTTGCACAAGAGCTAGAATTTACTTTGGGTTTGATTTATCTTTTAGATAGTTATTACCATGTACTTTGGTTTCATACTGATTACTTTGGTTTTGATATACCATGAAATCTTTTTTTTACCTTAAACTTAGTATGTAATAGCCTCTTTTCTTAATATTTGTGCTTTTATTTATTTAATATTTCATAAATTTTAACTCCATTTACATACTTACTCTCATTGCCATCAGCGGGTTTTTTCGGTGTTATTTTATAGATTATTTGAGGGCATATTTATATTGCTCTACACAGAATTACAGTTGGAAGAAAAAGATGCATAGTACAATTTTAAAAAAATTGTTCTGAAAATTGATAAAGCAAAATACAGGATCTTGAAAAAAAAATTATTGTGTTTTCCCTTAAAAATTACTTATTAATACAAATATGTCTTCTTTTATAAATGCAGAAATTCTGCTATTTCTGTTTAACAGCACATTCTTAGTTAACAATAATCATTCTCATTTTAGTTTTAAAAACCTCCACTCATCCAGGTTTGCTTATCATTATTTTCAGCGTTAAGGTACGAGCCTTTTTAAAGTATCAGCCATGTATATTTTATTTAGACTATTCATATATACATACACCTATATGAAATCAGAAAAGAACAGATGCTTGTAGGCATCCACTCTTAGTTCAGTGACCAATCCACCTCTATTAGTCACAGTGGCCTTTAATTTAGAATTAGGCTATATAGATTTTGGTGAATCTGTGGTAATTACAATTTTAGAAAATTCTGAGATGCTAACTACAAAGACTATGCTGCAGATAGTTATGTTTTACTATTTAAGGCATAACTTACACTTACTTGGGTGGATTTCCAACTCTTGCTCTTTTTACATCCTATTAGTCTTTCGTTAGCTTTAAGCTGAACATATTATCTACGAACCTGTGGTTCCTCTGTAAAGATTTTTCAAGCCTTTCCCTTTGCTGGACAAATTCCATCAACAGTACAGAAAGAACTAAAGGTTTTTAGCTTTTCCTTTCCTCCTCATGGCTCATCTGTACAGCAGAGGACAAAAGAAACATCTGTAAAAAAATATTAAAAATTATGAGGTTGAAATTATATTTATGAAGCAAATTCTTATTAGCTCCAATACCAGTAACTATTCAGGTAGTCTTGAATTGCAGTCCATGCTAACTCCCTGCTGAGCGAGTGCTTGTACCTTGATTTAGCAGCTGTGAGCTCTCATGTGTGCTGAGGATTTATACTGCAGTGCTCAGTGTGAGTACCTTGCGAACACCAGAGGCAGAAACTTTCCTGGAACTGAGGGTCTGCTACAAGCAAATTGTCTGCTTAGTATGATACTAACCAAGCCTACTGCAGCTCTGCTCTTGCTGCAGTTCTTGCTCCCATGCTGCCTTCTACACACTTGGAAATGGATTTTGAGATACGCAAGAAGAACATTTATCCTAATCCCACTTTTCCCAATGCCCTTTTTAAACACACACACACAGGAGTTTGGAAAATGATAAATGTAAAGTGTAATCCTAGTTTTCCCAGTTTAGATGAACTTAAAGTGAGTATTTATTAACAATTAGATACACTTGCTCAAGCTTAACAACAGACGATCTGCAGACGAGCGTAAGGTTCAAAGTAGCCAAGAAGAACAAGTCAATGGCTGGCACTCAAGCTTGAAGAAGAAAGCCTAAGGGGATTAGTATGCAGAGCATTAGTGCACTGAGGTAATTTTTAACTCTTTACAAGGAGGTCTATGAGGTTTTTAACCAGAATTGTATTTCATTTTTTTTTTTTTTTTGCAAAAATCCTGAAAAGAACTAAAGAGAAAGCTGAGGCAATTTTATTTAAGAGGAAGAAAACTAAGATTCTACATAAACTGGTGGCAAAGTAAAAAAAAACAGAAGTGTGAGTCTATGTACCTTCAGATGAAGGTCTGGAGAATGGATACATCCAATGTACTGGATTCCCTCCCTATCTTCTGAGTGATGACTCTCACTGCACTAGTTCTATGCCTCCTTTTCAGTGACACAGAACTCTTACACAAGCCAATCTTGTCAATTAGAGGCAATAAATGACACAGCGATCTTGACTGCACACTGTGCTAACTGGATATGTATTAACTCCAGTTTGCTCTCCTACTACAGAAAAAAAATCTGATTTACACCTGCCAAACGCGATTTTTCCTGTCATTTTGAAAGAGGGAAGTATATGCACAGGACAGAAGGAAAAATAAACCCTGTTCTCTTTTGGCATATGTCTTTATATTATCTCTTCTTTAACATATCTATAATTCTGAATTAAATCTTTCAGAATCTATAGCTGTATGTTGATTAACCGATTATTTAAAAAAACCTGAAACTTTACAGTAAAGCTGACACCTTTCAGCTGCCCACAACTCATAGAATGATAGAATCATTTGGATGGGAAAAGACCTTTGAGATCATGAAGTCCAAGTATTAACCCAGGACTGCCACGTCCATCACTAAACCATGTCCCTAAGCACTGCATCTATGTGTTTTTTAAGTGCCTCCAGGGATGGTGATTCCACCACCTCCTTGGACAGCCTGTTCCAATGCTTGAGCACCCTTTCAGCGAAGAACTTTTTACCTAATACATCTGAAACTCTCCTGGTGCAACTTGAGGCCATCTCCTCTTGTCTTGCCACTAGTTATCTGGGAGAAGAGACCAACCCCCACCTGCCTACATCCTTCTCCCCTGAGTCTCCTCTTCTCCAGGCTAAACAACCCCAGATCCCTCAGCTGCTCCTCATAAGACCTGTGCTCCAGACCCTACACCAGCTTCGTTGCCCTTCTCTGGACACGCTCCAGCACCTCAGTGTCCCTCTTGGTGTGAGGGGCCCAAAGCTGAACACAGTATTTAAGATATGGCCTCACCAGTGCTGAGTACAGGGGGACAATCACTACCATGGCCCTGCTGGCCACGCTGTTTCTGATACAAGCCAAGATCCTACAGGCCTTCTTGGCCACCTGGGCACACTGCTGGCTCATGTTCAGCTGGCACATGTCAACCAGCCCCCCCAGGTCCTTTTCCACCAAGCAGCTTTCCAGCCACCCTTCCCTAGCTTGTAGCACTGTGTGGCATTGTTGTGACCCAAGAGCAGCACCCAGCACTTCTCCTTGTTGAACCACCTACAATTGGCCAGATCCCTCTGCAGAGCCTTCCTGCCCTGAAGCAGATCAATACTCTTCCCCAACATGGTGCTGACTGCAAACTGGCTGAGGGGGCACTCGATCCCCTCGTCCAGATTGTCAATAAAGATATTAAACAGAACTGGCCCCAATACTGAACCCTGTGGGATGCCACTTGTGACCAGCCACCAGCTGGATATAACACCATTCACCACCACCCTTTGGGCTCAGCTGTCCAGCCAGGTTTTAACCCAGCGCAGAGCACACCCATCCAAGCCATGAGCAGCCAGTTTCTCCAGGAGAATGCTGTGGGAGATGGTGTCAAAGGCTTTACTAAGGTCCGGGCAGACAACATCCATAGCCTTCCCCTCACCCACTAGGTGGGTCATCTCGTCATGGAAGGAGATCAGGTTTATCAAGCAGGATCTGCCTTTCATAACCCCGTGCTGGCTGGGCCTGATCCCCCCGTTGTCCTGCATGTGCCATATGATGGTGCTCAGGCTGATCTGCTCCATAACCTTCCCCAGCACTGAGGTCAGGCTGCCAGGCCTCTTTCCCAGATCTTCCTTCCTGCCCTTCTTGTAGACAGGCATCACATTGGCCTCCAGTCTTCTGGGACCTCTCTAATTTGCCAAGACTGTGGATAAATGGTGGAGAGTGGCTTGGCGAGCTCCTCTGCCAGCTCCCTCAGTACCCTTGGGTGGATCCCATACAGCCCCATAGACTTGTGCACATCTAAGTGGAGCAGCAGGTCACTAACCCTTTCCTCCTGGCTTGTGGGGACTTCATTCTGCTTCTCCTTGTCCCTGTCTTCCACCTCAGGGGGCTGAGTACCCAGAGGGAAGCTGGTCTTAGTATTAAAGACTGAGGCAAAGAAAGCATTAAGCACCTCTGCCTTTTCCTTATCCTGAGTGGCAACGTTCCCCGTCACATCCAATATAGGATTAAGATTATTCTTGGCCCTTCTTTTGTTTCTCATATATTGGGAGAAACATTTTTTGTTATCTTTTGTGGCAGTGGCCAGCCTGAGTTCTAGCTAGCCTTTTCCCTCTCTAATCTTTGCCCTGCATAACCTCGTGACATCCCTATAGTCCTCCAGAGTTGCCCACTCCCTCTTCCAAAACTGGTAAACTCTCCTTTTACCCCTGAGTTCCAGCCAAAGCTCTGTCCAGCCAGGATCATCTTCACTACCGGCTGGTCTTTTGGCCCCTGGGGACAGGCTGCTCTTGTGCTTTTAAGGCTTCCTTCCTAAATAATGTCCAGCCTCCCTGGACCTCTTAGCCCTTCAGGACTGTCTCCCAAGGGACTGTGTCAACCAGGCTCTGAAACAGGCCAAAGTGAGCTCTCCAGAAGTTGAAGGTAGCAGTTCTGCTGACGCCTGCCTTACTTCTCTGAGAATCAAAAGCTCTATCATCTCATGATCACTATGCCCAAGATGTTTTCTGACTATCACATCACCTACGAGTCCTTCCCTGTTTGTAAACACCAGGTCCAGTGGGGCATCTCCCCTGACCAGCTTACTGACCAGCTGTGTCAGTGTCAGGAAAACTCTTTGGTCTTTGATGTGAACATTTTCCATAAAAGCTAATATACAGTTCCACAGAAGATTTTTAAATATGCATGAAGCCCACTCATTCTTTCACTTATTTTTTTTTTTTAAACACTTCCCTACCTTTACAATACTTACATTTTCTCTATTTTATTTTCATTTTTCTCTCACTTAAGGAGGGTTGTTTTGCCTTTTTTTTTTTTTTTTAGTGTGATCTCCTAGAAGCAAGGCTTAAGTAGTCAAGATCTGTGTGTGTAGTCAGGACTAATCTTATTTAAATTTGGTGTACATGGAAGTCTGTATCTCGGTAAGCCACCCTAGGCTCCCTGTTTAGTCACTGGAGACAAAGGTTTTTTGGAGGCAGCTTGTCTGGCCTACTGCAGGATAAACTTCTGGATGAGAGGAACTGCTCTGTAGCCTCTGTGATTACATTTATTGTAACTTCCTCAACAGTTAAGTGAACCTGGAGAGACTGTATTTGTTGTAGACATTTGTACTATCAACTACATTTTGCCAGTTAAATCCCTCCCTGTCTCTGAATTGCCCCACTCCTTCCAGCCCAGTAAGCGTTTAACAATTTTGCCACTTCTGAATATATTTGACAGAGGAGAAAAATTCTCAAAGATATCAAAATCATGCAAATTCTGCACAAAACAAGGTCTAGAAGGAGCATTCTGCTAGTATCTACATGCAGGAAAGCTGCAGACATAAGACTCAGCTATAAACATGAAAGAAACTGTAAGAAAAACTTTATGAATGCTATAAACCATCTTACTCAAAACAAAGAATCCAAAGAAAAGATGCAAAGCTGTTGGACACAATCAGTCTTCATTACATCTGCTACTTGTTTAATTTATAAAGACTTTCCAATAACTTTTATAGTCATGAAAAAGAATTCACTGATTGAGAAGCAGTATAACAGGACATTGACCACTAGAATGTAATGAAGCAATCCCTAATAAAATGCATCTGGAACAAGCAATTTATGATCTCAGGAAAAAATATGTCCATTTGCTAATTCAGAACCAGATTTTATTTCATTTCTTCAAAGAAAAAACCCAAAGTTAACAGGGTAGGAAGTTCAGTGACCTTTCTATGAAATGAAAACCACAGTAATTCTAGCTCTGAATTTGGAAACTACATATGAGAATAATTTTCTCTTATTAATGAAAATAAATGCTGACATGAACACCATAAAGAAGACTGAAATAAAAGATTTAACCCTGGGTTTATGTAATAGTTCTTATTTTCACTGTTTGAACTACGTTTATTAAAAACAATAAAAGTAGACATACTGTAATCATCTACTTGATATGCCATTTTACCACTGCTGCCCCCTGCTGTATGGAACATTTTCCAAGTGTTTGCATTTTGTACTAAGCCAGTGAACAAGTAGTTAGAGACAGATTTTCAAATGCATATGCCAGATTGCTTTTGTTTATTCCTTTAACTTTCGGTAAAGTTTATTTGGCAACAGAGGAATGTGAATTTTTCAGTATGACTTAAAATTGTCAAAGTAAATAAATTATTATCAAAGATTATATATGATATATAGAAGAACTGTATTCTAAAATTTGTTTTGTAAAGTAGAATGACTTACTTCAAGAGATATTTTTACTTAGTTAAACATGCTGCAATACCCATGGCATTGTTGTTAATGTCTTTTTAAATGTCATCTCTCAATGAACATTATGAATGAGGAAGCAGTAAGAACAGAAGAAAATCCAACACGAACAGTCTATGAATTCATATCCTCCTCTCAGTACAGTTTGTCTGCAGTATTTCTCTCTTTATTTTTTTTTAATCCATCCATCCATCTGTCCATCTCAGGAGTGTTCTTACATGCCACACTCCCAACAATAATAAACCTATTATCTGAGATGTAATTTGCACTGCATGGTAGCCCAATTACATTCTTGTGAGGTAATATACCTTTGCAAGCACACCCACAAATGGGTGTACCATCAAAGTACCCATGCATTTAGCTAAAGAAAGGCATGGACAACTATGTGATGCTTGTCACAGCATCATAACAGTACTCCAGAAAATGAAACACGTTTTGATTTTCTAGAACAAACCTTAGCTTAGGCTCTTCAGTAATTTAGCCATAATTCACAAATATAAGGCAGGGTATTTCTCCTCCCATGAATTCTCTGAGGGATTCATGGTTTTGTTGAAAACCCTGCAAAGGTCCATGGCTTTTGTTAATTTTAATCTGTTTAATAAAGCTCAGTAATTGTCATTACTTTTTGACTGGAATAAGCATTAAACTGCAAGGCAAACCTTATGAAAAAAAGGATGGGAAGTGAAATGAAAAAAATAAACCAAAAGACATCCTGAGCAGAGGACCGTAAGTGCTAAGAAATGCTTCACTAGCTCTAAGCTATATTTTACCTAGCTTAGTGTTCTATTACAACAACAGAAAATGCTATTTAGACAGCGCATGAAGCCTGACACTGTGGTCTCTTCCCCTTACATCCCCAGTACATATAGCCATTAGAATTAGCTGTTAGTGTACACCCTTGACTGTTGCCTTTAGTTGTATTTGGCTTGTGTGGCAAGGTTTTGGTAGGAGGGGGGCTACAGGGGTGGCTTCTGTGAGAAGTTGCTAGAAGCGTTCCCCTATGTCCGACAGAACCTATGCCAGCCAGCTCCAAGATGGACCCGCCACTGGCCAAGGCCGAGGCCATCAGCGACAGTGATAGTGCCTCTGGGACAACATATTTAAGGGGGCCGGGGGCGGGGGCTGGGGGCGGGAGGTCGAACTGCACAACAAATTGCTGCAGAAGAGAGGAGCGAGACTACGTGAGAGCAATCACTCTGCAGACACCAGGCCTCACCAGTGCTGAGTACAGGGGACGATTACATCCCTTGTCCTTCTGGCCACACTATTCTGGATACAATCCAGGATCTTGCTGGCCTTTTTGGCCACCTGTGGACCCATGGACAGAGAAGCTCATGCTGCAGCAGGTTTCCTGGCAGAACTTGTGACCCCATGGGGGATCCACTATGAAACAGCCTGTTCCTGAAGGACTGTACCCCATGGAAATGACCCACACTGGAGCAGTCATGAAGAACAGCAGCCTGTGGAAAGGACTCATGATGGAGAAGTTAATGGAGGACTTTCTCCCGTGGGAGGGTGTCCTGGTGGGATGGACTTAATTTTCTTCTTGGTAGCTGGTGCAGTGCTGTGTTTTGGATTTGGTGTGAGAACAATGTTGATAGGACACTGATGTTTTAAGTTGTTGCTGGGTGATGTTTATACTAAGTCAAGGACTTTTCAGTTTCTCAGGCCCTGCCAGCAAGAGGGCTGGAGGGACACAGGGAATTGGGAGGGGACACAGCCAGGGCAGGTGATCCAAACTAGCCAAAGAGGTATTCCATACCATATGGTGTCATGCTAAGTATATAAACTGGGGGAAGAAGAAGGAAGCGGGGGGGAACATCCGGCATTATAGCGTTTGTCTTCCTGAGTAACTGTTACGCGTGATGGAGCTTTAGTGGGCACCTGGCACCCACCAAGGTTAACCCATCACATAGGTATATATTTATAAAACTCTTGTCCACTTTACTAAATCACATAGGTATATATTTATAACCCATCACATAGGTATATATTTATAAAACTCTTGTCCACTTTACCTAATCCCTCTTTCCACTGTCTGCCTTCGTAAGAGCCAGTAATAAAAAAATTCAGTAATCCACTACCCATTGTGTAAGAGTACTTTTTTCATCTCTTTTAAATCAATCTCCTACTAGTTTCAATTACTGTACTGTAAAATTTGATCAAGAACAGTTCTGTACACATTTTATCCATAACTTCAATGATTTTGTAACCATCACCAATATCTCTCATCAGCTTTCTTCAGTCCAGATTTAAGTATTTTGCTTCTTAGTTTCTCTCTCATAAGACAGTTGCTCTACCCCTAAATAGTTTTACTTGCCTTTGTCCCCATTCAAACACCATGTCCTTCCCCAATTAAAACAATACTCAAGATGTGGGTTGAACACCACACTCTTGCATAGCTGAAACTGAATGTAACTAAGTTGTTTTTTTTAGCAGAACTAGCAGAACCCTTTCTTTTCCTCATGTATTTCTGAGCAAGTACTGGTAGCAGGCATTTGATTTAGTTACCTACCTTAATGTAACACTGCTCCTGGAATCATTATATTGTTTTGTAGGTCATCTTAACTTTGGTTTTGATGTATAAAGGCAGGAATCTGAACAGTTTTTGCCGTTCTCCCACATGTTCTGTAAGGTGCTTGCCTCTGAAAATCAACACAAGAAAAATGCATGCTGAGACAGTGGGGTGATAAGTAAATACAGCATAACGTACACTAAAGCTTATGACTAGCGAAGCTTAGGGCAGGAAAAACATACAGTTCTTTCCAAAAGTCCTGTCCCACAGCATGTTCATTGCAATCAGAAATTAAAAGGAGATGCCCTTTGTTGCTGACATAAATATGCTCTAAATATGGATTCACCTGGTGACTAGTTAAGCATTTTAAAGGAATTTGTTCAAACTACAAATAAATGTTGCTTGGACTTACCACAGTTGCAGATAAACAATGCATCCTGCATTCCTGAAGAAAATCTTGTTTCTAACCATTTTCTTGGTGTCTTAGGGAACATTTTCTGTGAACCATTATTAATTTCATGCAGCACTCAGCTAGTTTGGAAAACTCAAGAGTCGGTATTGCTTCCTGTTATGCATACCTTAGGAAAATTACCAGAACACTTTTGTAAAAATAATTATTTATAATCCATGTATTTTTTACAGAACTTCATGAATTATAACAAATTGAAATATGACCTTATACTGAGTGTGAACAGATTCAGTTCTAAAGCGTAACATTGAGAGTTGATGACTGACGAGTTTTACTTGACTCTTTCCAGTTTTCCTGAGGAACAGATGCTTGTTTAAATGACTTAAAATGACCTGCATATGGATAAGGCCAGATTACTCTTTGAGCTGCTGGGATTGTGTGCTGTTACACACACCCTTTATCCTCCCCCCCTTTCTGAAGTTCCTATTTTTCCAAATGTTCCTTGTTAATATGTACCTAACCTGCTAAATGCAATCCTTGGTGCACTTAAGAAAATATTATGTCCCCAAATTGGAACTGTTAAATTAAATTGCTTACTTTCAAGCTGTTTACAAAGTAATTTTCCTTTTATGTTGCTGTCTTTCAGGTTTCAGCTAGCTTCATATAAACACTGGATACAGTCTGCTTTTGTTTTCTTCTGGCTTTTTTAGCAATACAGCACATTTTCAACATACAAGTCACTTGGAAACACCATTAGTCTAAAAGCAAAAGAAATTAAAACAGTCTATGTAGTGACTCATGGGAAACATGAGTATATTGTCATTATTTTTTGTAGTGACTGCTTCCAGCTGTTGTTAATGCACAACAATACAGGAATAATATAGTGAGAGTGTTTGTATGTAAGACAGTGACACAGCACATCATACTGACAAAGGGCTGATAAACGCTCCACAAATAAGGGAGTCACTGTCCAATGGAGTTTAGAGCTGTTACTCATTGCCTCAAGAATACATTAAAGCCGCTAGGTATGACTAGTCTAATATTCTCCAAGACCTTGGACTTTGTACCTAAACAAGAACTGCCTAAATTAGGAAATACTGGACATATGTATAGGCATGTCCTACCTTGTCAGTCCTGGCTGGTTCTGCTGGCTAGGGCTGCTAGGGTAATGTATCCAGTATATTACTTCCACTATTAACATAGTTCAGGAAAGAGCTGTTCTGCAGTGAGCCGATGCAAGAGAAGGCTAGCTAAATATACTGACTTCATTTTTAGACTTAAGTTATATTTTCTTATTTGACAGCATGAATTCAGCTGCTGTTTACTAGATATGGGATAGCTGAATTGACATGACATTCACAGCCACAGCGAGTGCTGTGAGCATCTGAAGAAGTGCCACCCATGAGAGCTGACATGTCTTGCCGTGGGGATTTGCATAAGCGTGACAGTTAGTGCAGCACTACACACTAGAGGACATGCTAGCAGCACTGGGTACCACCTGGCTGCCTGAGGGTGGTAAATTTGAGCGTATACATCAATGTAGTCAGCCTTTGTTCTGTTAGCCTGCCTAAAACATAGTCTTTGCCTGTCCAAAGACATTGGCTAACAGTTCCCTTTGCAGTACCTATGTTACCAATCATCTGCAAGATAAAATACTCTGTTGTTTGACAGGGATGCACTGGGGTCATCACTGATCTAATTTTTAAGGTTCATTTAATCAAGAAAATGGCCGTTCATGCTTTTAATTCCTATGGTCCTCTTATGGTGGCTATACCCTAGAGTGCAATGTAACAGCACACAATCCCAGCAGCTCAAAGAGGAATCTGGCCTTATCCATACGCAGGAAACTGGAGACAACAGTGGTACACCTGGACATTTGTCCCATGACATTTTCTTTAAACGTTCATATGAAGTAAACATTTTTGAAATCCAAATTCTAGCCTTGGCAATAATTCAAATTGGGAACTCACCCAGGAAATTACCCAAGAATAAAAATCTTAAACTAATAGGTAAAACACCTTCATAAGTAATTAGTTTAATGAAGAATCCATTTCACTTGTTAAGAATGGAACTCTTAAATCATGTTTCACAGAGAACCATACACGAAACATTAAAGGTGATAACAGGATAATAAAAAAATATCATCAAGACAAAGAATTCATTTAGAGTTTGATTACATACTATTGTACAAATATGGAAGACAGCTGCAACAGTATCACTAAAACCTACCAAGCTTTCATTTTTACTTTGCTAATGGAGCCAATGAATATTCATGATCTCAAACTTGTAGCAATTCCACAGTTCATTTGCTTGCTATGTGATTTGCAACATTACCATAAAAATCCAGACTAGTAGAAAATGTCAAAGAAAACTAGCAGACTGTAAAAATTTCCCTTCTTCACACATTGCTTCTTACTCCCTGTGCAATAATAGAACACAACACTGAGGACCCTGCTCAGACTTAAATTCAATTAAACTCTTGAACAGGGAAAGAACCGGCTACAAAAGATCTTTAAAGCTCTATGTTAATTGTACCTTTCCCTGGTACACCACAGTCGAGAGAACTGGCTTTATACTTTTGCTTAAAAAGATGGCACTTGCAATTGCCCACTATTTTCCTGCTACAAATATAAACCCAAGATAAAACAGTAAAATTACTGAACATACCAAGTACTGCAATGATAGCTTTGCATAATGATTGCTTAAGGTGTGCAATAATTTTAGATTACTCGCTTAATGGCTTAATATGAAACACGGAATTAATGTTTAATATAAAAATATAATAAAAAATGTGAATAAATAATGTGTGCTTTAAACAGTGTAATTTGAAAACATTTCTTAGTTCATAAATTATTCATCTGTCAAATAAAACATTATAGTTATTTGTTACCACACCTTTTTTAACCATGTTTGTTTTGTTTAATAATGCATTGTGGGACATCCTCAAAAGATAGGATTACTGAAAAGTCTGCTGAATTTGTAAGACTATGATTAATTTCACTGACAAAAGTAATTGTGTAAGTGCAATTTATGCCATTCCAAAACCAATCTGAATATAGAAAATAACTCACTGGTTGGGACTGACATTTGCTGTGCAAAATCCATTGTAACAGATGTCTCCATTCCCCGAGACATTTTCTTAAGGAAAGAGAGATAAAGTACACCAACTAGATGCTCACAAATTATTGGACTTGAATTCATCAATAAACCTCATCTATCATATTTATATAAGGCTCCAGTCCTGCCAATCACTGCATGGTGTGCAGTATAGAGCACTTGACTAGAATGAGCAGAGATGCGCAAATGCGATGACAGATGCACAAATAAATCCAGCTTATGTTAGGCAAGCCTTGGTTTTTAGCAGCAGTGAATTTCAAATAAATTTCTCAGGGAGCAGATGTACATGGTTACAGGCTTGTTTACGTGTAGGTTTCCTATTGCAGTTTTAAATGTGATATTTAAACTGGTTTTGCTAAACTTGAATAAAAAAGTTTAGAGTATCATTTATGGTGATATAAAGAAACTTCACATTTTTCATTTTAAACTGACTAAAAATCAAGTCACATTTCAATGAATACGACGGCATCTATGCAGCAGACTGAATCAAAGTAATGATTGATTTAATTTTATGTACAAATAAAGATAAAACCTGAAACAAATTATGACTGGAAAGAGTCAGTGTTCCTTGTCTTTTTTAGTTTCCAGGCAGGAAAAACACAGCAACCGAAGAGAAAGAGATGATATCACTACAGGGACTTTTGCTTGGCCCAAAGACATTCTTCCTTTTGCATTTAAAGACACACACAAAAAACCCTAAACAAAACACCCACCCACCCTAAAAAAAACAACCAAACCCAAACCAACCAAACAAAAACAAAAGCCCAAACCAAAAAATTGTCGATGGCTAGAAAGCTCTTAACAATCTAAGAAAATATCATGATCATTTCAGAAGACCATCAATCTTGGACAAGATTCAGCAAGAGATGAAATTTACAGTAGATTTATGGTTTCTCTGAAATAAAAGGATTAGAAGACCTTTGAAAAGGGGAAAATCTTGGAAGATTTATACCCATTTTTGTTCAAATGGTCACTGTGGGGGAATTGTCTCAAGACCTATTGCATAGTATTGGGAGACCTGGACTTACATCAGGGGGTCCTACATTCTTAAGACACAAGCAACACTGGAAATCATTCTTCTCTACTTTTTTGAATTTGAAATAATTTTCCCTGTGTAAACTTCCTATCTCGTATTTTCCTCTTCTAACACAAACAGAGGAAATTTTATTACACAAATGGATGAAATTAAGCAGCTGTCTACTTTATCTGGCTTTTCAGAAGACCCATCCTTCTGTAGTGGGGTTACTGAAAGTCAAAGAAGAACAGGTGCCGATTGCTACCACAACGGTGCACTGGGAGCAATACCACACCAAGCGAGACTCCCTGATTCCTATCCGTAAGCTGATTCACTGACTAGCGCACCAAGGAGTGATCAGCATGACCTGTTCAGCCTTTAGTAGTCCCGTATGGCCCGTGCAAAAGTCTAACGGACAATGGAGACTACCCGTGGCCTGAATGAAGTCATGCCACCGTTGAGTGCTGCTGTATCAGTCATACTAGAACTTCAATACAAACTGGAATCAAAGATAGCTAAATGATATGCCACTGATACCACAAATGCATTTTCCTCAATTCCTTTGGCTGCAGAGTGCAAGCCACCGTTTGCCTTCCCCTGGAGGGGCGTCCAATACACCTGGAACTGACCGCCCCGGGGGTGGAAATACAGCCCTATCATCTACCATGGGATGTCATGCTCAGAATATAAACTGGGGGGGTGGGGGTGGGGCAGAGTCTGCTGATCATTACTCGGGGAATGGCTGGGCATCAGCCAGCAAGTGGTGAGCAATTGTACTGTGCATCACTTCGGCTTTTTTCTCCCTTCCCTTTAGATTTCATCCCTCTCCCCTGCTCCCTCCTTTTCATTATAACTGTTATTGTTATTGTTATTATTATTATTACTTTGTTGGGTTTATTTTATTTCAATTATTACATTATTCTTATCTCAACCCTTGAGTTTTACATTCCTTCCAGATCCTCCTCCCCACCCCTCAGGGTTAGGGGAGGGAGAGTGAGTGAGCGGCTGCATGGTACTTAGTTACCAGCTGGGGCTAAACCCCGACAGTCCCTTTTTCAACACGAAAGAGAATAAATTCTTTAGAAAATTCAAAATATCATGAAATTATGCAGAATTTGCCACAGATGTACAGGAAAGCTTGATTCTGATTCTAAAAAAAGGAATTTAGCTGTAGTTTAAGATTGAAAATTCTCCCTGAAAGCAAGTGTGTTAGACTTCCTATTATGCAATTTAATTTTTTTTTATTTCTTTACATAATCTTCTGATTACTCAACATGAAACCCACATGATATGATCCTTCTTTGTAGTTTGGAAAATTATAACATGAAACTAGGAGTGTAAACAACTATATTATTTCAAAAATTCCTATTATTATAACAAAAGTATTTTGATTTAGTAAGAATTTTAGTGTTTCTCACTCATTCCGAATTATTTGAATTGAATAACAAATACCTGGTACCTAAAGTAAAAAGTAGCATCTAAAGTACTAATGAGATTAACGAGAGGAAAATAAAGTCTACCTCCACGAGATGATTTGCCTCAAAATTCTTATTTTTGTCTTGACTTCTTTGTCTGTGATAAAGTTAGTTTTGTTAATATTTATTTGAACTTGTTCAGTAAGCAACTCCAGTCAAATGAAGGGATAGCACTTTAAGCAGAATTTGTTTAAACAGCCTTGGTTGTTCACGAAAAACAATCATTTCAGTATGACTCAGGAATGCTCGCTAATTTCTTCAATATCATTACTTCATCTACTTTCAGCAGTCTTTCTGCATTCATTTTCATTTCATTTTCTCCTACAGCATACACATGTTGAAGCATGCAAGAGCCTTTTCAGAGGATTTGAACTATACAGTGGTTTTACTTGCCTATCAGTTCTGACACGTCAACAACTTTGTCAGGCTTGCATGTTCTAAAGATCTCCAAGAGATCAGAACAAGCTTCATCTGGAAGAAGATTTATAAACGATAGAAATCCAGGGTATTTAATTCTTCTGTTTTCTTTACTACAGCATGCCGGAGTTGTAAAGTATTGGTTGGAGAGGCAAAGTTGGACTCATAAAAATACTTCTCAGCTGTTTGAATTTACAGTATATGCATGTATGCACATGCGCTTCCACAGAAGCTGTAGTATTCTGTGAATCCTCTCTAGATATATTCCTCAGCATTCAGTTTGGCTTGGAATAATTTCCAGTCACATGTTCTTCATTCCTATATTGGTACAATTCCATATCTGAGATTTTTTTTAATATAAAGGTGTGATCATATAGATAAAGTTTTAGTAGGTGAGCATTTTTTTGGACTAGCATTTTTCAAACCAAGGCTTTCTTAGGATAGTTACAATCACATTGAACTCCAGGAACCTTTTTCAGTAGTGGTCACTGGCAAGCTGGCTCCAAATTTGGAAATCCTTTCTGATAGTCCATTATGTACCCAGTAAGATAACTGTATAATCATGTCAGTAACTATGAAATACTTTCCTAATACATGCTTTAGAGGATAAAACCCGCAAACGTTTTTGGGAGGAGTGAGAAGAAAAAATACTTCTTTTTTTGGGAGGGGTGAGATAATGGTTTTGTTCCAATTCCACTAGAACCTTTAGATGCAATGTTATACTTTTTACTTTATATTATTCAGTAAGAGTAAGAAATTATTTCTTCAGCTGCTCGCTGCCCTGTAACTGCAGTTATGGGGAAAAAACAGAAATGCTGACACAGCCATCAATGTTTCTGATGATACAGACAGCTTTTAGGTATCTCTCATTTCCACAACAGTTGAAGGACAGCATTTGTAGTCACATAGTCAGATACAGAGTACATTGTTTATTTCCGGAAGCTGCAAGTTTTTCAGTTGAAAGAAAGCTGAGGTTGATCTCCTTCTGAAAGGACTGTTAATTTAGTAGGACAGCTGGCTTCTTCCTGCAAAGCCTGAGAAATTACAGAGATGACAGAACAGCAGAAAACTGGGGAAGAAAAAAAAAAAAAATCAGCACATGACCTAATCAGAAGACACTCATCTCTGAATAAGTGATAAGGTGGTTGAATGGATGGTGGTTGGAAGGCTGATAGGTTGAAAGGCATTATTAGTTGCCCTATCTTAGGTCTTCATAGGTTAAGCACTCAGCATTCTAAGTATCCTTAGATTTGAAGGACAAATTAGCCTGTTCTGTATCTCAAGCATGGCGAGAAGGTAAAGACAGTGCTGAAGGTTCATTACTTAGTCCCAAAGGCAAAGATTAAAGAATGTTTTTAAGGTAAGTGAGAAGCAATAAAAGGCCCAGAAAGGAAATCTTGCAGGAAATATGACAGCCTATTTCTGAAACAAAGCTGATGCTACAAGAATAAAGAAAACTGTTTAATGTTTGTTTCTGTTGTTGATAGTAGGGGGGAAATATGTAATCTCTTTATAAAATAATCAAAAGATATGGTAGAAGAATAGCTTGACAAGAATTGATTCAGATAAGTCTTACACTCTCTGGTCTCTGATTAAAGCAGGTAATTACCCTGATGTTTTCTGGCCTTTGTAATCTATGAATCACTTGCACTATATAAATATTTATACTAATACAAGCAATTTGGCATAGCCCTACATACTTACTAAGCACCTGAATCAATGGAAAAGTAGTATCTTAAAGTATAATGAAGTCAAACACAACATTTTTCAGAACACCGAACATATGGATTTCTACTTACGTTCTGAGCTCCTATTAAAGCACTAGTATGGAAGTCTTCAAAATAGTCTCTCAGTAAACAGAGCTACAAGCCACTCCTGATTAAGTATAATTGTGGCTTTTAGTGTTACAGAAGTGTCTTCTGGTTAGTCAGTAAAATCCGTCTCCATGAATTATTCCATATAAATAAACAGAACATTTTTTCAGGTTTGTGCTTCAAATGCTGGAAACCCATTAAGTAAGCAGGGAATTTGAGTGCACATTTTTTTCAGTAGAATACACATGGAATGTCTTATGAAAAACTTTCTTTTCTTTTCCAAGACAAAATTAAACATTTCTGTAAATTGTCAGAATTTCTGAGTGGCAGACAAAGGAAAATTAGCCAAGTGTTTTAGACAGTAAAAGAAACACTTTGAAGGCATCACACCAGTGAATACATGCAACAGAGAGAAGTACATTTTATACTCCTCTGAGATACTCAATATTTAATCTCTTCATGTCTCTGAAAGGACACTACACCTGCTTTTGTGAACACAATGATGAAGACAACAGTCCATTGCTCAGACGTCACCATTTCCAAAAACAACAGGGTACATATGCAATAGCTGAAAGTCATGTACCTTTTAGAAATATTTCAGGCATCTGACACGGTCATTTAAAAGGTTATCCTCAAGATACTCAGGAACTTGAAGCTTATTCTTTAGCTGAGTGAAGCTCACTTCTTTTCAACTTTGTCACTAATAACAACAAAAATTCGAACAAGTAGCACTACAGTGGCTCAGATCAGAATTCCATCTCATAAATTGTCTTCTCTCTTACAGGGTCTAATAATGGGCACTTACAGGACTGTACAAAGAAGCATATAATGAATAATTCTTTGCTACATCATCCTGTTTTCCTTGAATTAAAGGTTTAAGAACCTCCACATTTGAATGACTGTATTCAACAGCCCCTGCAGACCTAGCCTCCAGAAACATGGCAAACCCATTTTTGACAGTATGCCATCTCATGGCAATTAAAAAGCTCAGGATTTTATAGGCTTCCATAGTGTTTGCCCTTAATCACCTTGTCTTATAAGTGAAAGCCCCAAGTGCATTTAAACTCATTGTGTCCAGTAATGCCGTAACATTGATAATTTTGTTAACTCTCTGTCACTGCGCATGTATTTTTAGGGTTAATTTTCCCAAATACATTACTTTGACTTTCATAACACTAAATTTGGGTTCTCTTTTCTTATCTCATAACTCAGCAGTGGACAAATCTTCTGCAGGTGTCCACAGTCAAGCTTTAATTTTGACAAACATGCATAATTATGAGTAATCAGTAAACATTGTCATTAGCTCCCTCTTTCAGGTGACCCAGGTGTTCTTCAATAGCACATGACCTATATTCTCTACATGTTTATTGGGCCCTTCTAGTAGAGTTGTTAGGCTTGATTTTCCAATACAAAACCCACATTTACTCTTCTATAAACTATGACAGGTATTTCCTAATCCTTTCCTTCTTACTGTTTTTACTGGTCTACTTTGGAGAAAATTAGATTAGCTGTCTTACAGCGCTCAGGAAACACAGAGGTTGTTGTACAGACAGATGTGGTATTGCTATTCCATTGGCACTGGAGCTGTTTTCAAGAACAGGTTATATACTAGAAAAAACGGCAATTTAGAGTTCTTTTAGAACAACTTTGAGGATCCTTTTTCCATTTTTTTTCTTAAATTATGTCAAATTTGAGGTGAATGTGATCAGTATTACAGTGACCTTCACCCACCATATCATGAACAAGGCCTTGCGTTCCTGGTTAACCTTCTGTTGTAAGTTTTTGCCCCCAAAAAGTGGTGATATATGTGTACCTGTGCTATCTGCACAACAGCCCATATGATACATACAAGTCTACGTGCAGGTAACTGAAGTCTTCCATTATTTTTGCTTTCTTTATTTGAAGTCTCTCAATCCGTTGTAGTCAATAGTATCCTAGTGAACAGTTAAAAAGACAACAAAAACAGGAAAGAAGTACTGTTAGTAATTACTGATGCTCTCTAATGTGTCAAAGTCCTATTGCTTGTAAGTGCAATTCCATTTCAATCCTTGAAAAATCTGTAAAGAAATACATTTAAAGTCTCAAAAACCATAAAACCAACAAAATGGACTTTAATGAAAGAGAGTAAATGGACATTTACAGAAAGACTAGTCATGCAGTAAGATATCTTTATCCTAACAGTAAGACAAAAAAGTGGGAAAGAAAAGTGGCCATATTTATATCCCCAAGTGGGGCAAGTCTGGTGTGTAAACAAGTTTCCGTAATTGACCCAGAAGAATTCCTGCCAGTTCTGACACTAATAATGATAAGCTAATGTTCTTTGCATTTTTGTAAATTTTCAGTTTTAAAATTTAAAAGCAATTAACTGATCTTGAGAATGCTTCTGGGAGATAAACACACATTATTATCTCTCTATTATCTAGGGAGAGAGAGACACACACAGTTTTTGATTTGTCACATAATGACCTGAATACCAGAAGCAACAGTGAATCACCCATATGTCCTCTGTTGCCAATATTGCACAAACTGAACCCTAAGAGCCTATGTGATGACAAATGCCTACCTGGAACATTAAAGTGAAGATCCTGCAACACTGGGGGGGGGGGGGGGGGGGGACGACGACACACACAACAAAAGAGAAACTGAAGAAAAATATAATTTCACTACTTCTGCTTCACTTACAAGTGAAACAGAAACAATAAGAAAAAAATGAAAAATTGTACAGACACATTAGACTAAATCTCTAGCTAGAGAGAGAAGACCAGGACATTATATCATTCATCACCTAAAAAATTAATGACGACATTTGAGTCACTTCCCTCTCATCTCCACCGTAGTTCATTTGTTTGCCTCCAGGTTGTGCCCCCGAGTGCCTTGCCTATTTTGTTTCAAGCAAACCCCGCGCCCGGCTGGTTGGCGGTCCCTCAAAGGGCGCAGGCTGCCTTTCTCTGAGGCACGTCCTGGGCGACTCCAGCTGAGGTAATTCGCGTGACGCCTCCTTGCCCTGCAGAGAATAAAAGGCTCCTTCCGCGCCACAGACTCTGGCTCCGCAGCCCTCACCAGCGTTTACTCCACTTCAAACAAACCCAACGCAAAGCAGAACCGGCCCTGACCTCGCTGCCCGGCCGCCGCCTGCCGCTCGCTCGCTAGATGGCGCCGCCGCCTGCCGCGGATTCGGCGCTCATCCCCCGTAGCCGCCATTTCGGGGGCGAAGTCGCCGGCGCCTCGCCGCTCCGCTCGGCCGGCCCTACCGCTGCCCGGCTCTTATCGCCGTCATCTGCGCCCGCCCACCCCCACCCCGATCCGTGAAAGAAGAGAGACCCCCACTCGCAGGGCCTGACCGGCTCCGGCAGCTGCCATGGCGGTGGCAGGGGAGGCTTCCCCATGCCCTGTCAGAGCGTGGAGGGCGGCGCCGCCGCGGGGCCTGCGCTGCCGCGGGGTGACGTGAGAGCGAGGGGTGCGTGGGGAGCGGTGCGGCCGTGCAGCCCCCAGCCGGAAATGGCGGGCGGTCCCCAGCCTTGGGAGTGGCTGTGGCGCTTCGAGCCAGGGCTGCACGTGGCAAAGGTGCAGGGCAACAGGCGGCTGTGCACCATGGAGCGCAGGGCAGAGGAGCGATATACCAGTCTTCTATTCTAGCTTAGCATTAAAATCATGAAAATAGGAGGCAGATGGGAGAAATATAAACAGAATGTTGCCAGAGTGGGTGCAGTGGTTTTAGGGCATCTACACCGAAGAAGAGAGGGAACTTTCAGCAGCAGCACTTGGTATGAGACCGAACAGGACTTTTAATTTCAGTGTTTCTTTTGTAGCTGTATGCATCAGTGATGGAGATAGAAGCAGCAGAGCCCTCGTTTCTGATGCGCGACATAGCTTAACCTTCTCAAGGGTTCGCTGGTGTACTGTACAGGTCAGCTGTACAGTACAGTACAGAAAGAACTGGGTGGAATTGAAATACAGAGAATTCACCGATTTCTCACCCATCCTGGCACTGGGTTGGGAAGTGTTTGTGAGAGTACAAGGGCAGATGGTCGCCTTGAGAGTTTGCTTCAGATATAGTTCCTTTGTAGTCAATGATTTGTGCTTTCAAAGGAACTTACGTCAATGTTCTTAACATTTTCTTAAGAAATACTACCTGCTCAGGTTCCATTCTGAATGGAAATTTTTGAATTTTACAGAAGGGTTTTTTTACAGAAGTGATTGTTTTCAAGAAGAGGGGAAAAAAATGGGGCTGATTTTGGTAGCTGTTTTCTGAAGTATCCTGGATCTATTGACCACAAATGTGATCAACAAAAAATGATTAGTGTGTGCTGTGCCCGGTTGCATAAGATACAAATTAAGAATTGGATTCTGCAGAACGCAGTTACGGGGAGATAATTGGTTTAGGCTTTCTCTGTGTCAGTGAAAGTCTAGAGTGTCTCATCAGTAATTGCATCCTAATGTATCCATTTCTCTGTACTGACCACAGTGAGGACCTTGGCTAAGTGGTTTAGCTAGATAAGTCTACCTAAGATGTCTTAGGTAGCTGAACCTATGTATGAAAGAGATTATATTTTCATTGCAAATTAGTATGATGAAAAATAAGAAAAATATTATGTGAAAATATAATGTGCCCAGAATTTTTTTTTCTGTGACTGTTGAAACTAGCCTGGCACCAGTTCCAGAAAACTTGTCATCTTCTGAAGACATATTAGGGTTATTTGTAGAAATGTGAAGATTACAAGTTTATTCTAATAAGCAGTTTAACACCTGGATTCAGTATTTATGCTTTGTCCATGTGAAGCTTTAAAATGTGTAAATAATGAAAAAAACCCTTAAAATGTAACAGGGAACGCTGTACTTGTGCTTTGCTAAACACTTGAAGTGCTTCAAATACTCAAAAGGCTGAAAATTATTTTTATACTTGTAATAAATGAATTTGAATGTTACAAGTTTCATATAATTCATAAAGGGAATGTGTAAGCCACATGGCCCAGATCGGGTCCAGCCTGTTACATACAGCAGTTTATAAAGTTGATCAAAGAGAAAAGTAGGCCCACTGATACCTTCTGAAGGCTATAATAAAGAGGGAGCAGAATATTGATTAATTAATCAAAATTATTGCATATGTAGTTGATGAACAGTAGCAAGAAGATGAATTGTTTCAAGACTCCTTTTAGGATCCGTTGTTTGACAAATACCAGAAGGCCTGAGAGAGTTTTATCTTCCTGGGTACTGTATTTACTGTCTGCAAGAGCTCATGATTCACCGCGATGCTTTTTCTTGCAATGTAACTGGAACCAGGAAATTGACAGCTAACACCAACCACGGCCAGCAGCCCCAGTCCTGTTATCTGTACTAAAATTGTCCATTCTATCAGTAGTTTAGTCCATTGTGCAGCAGTAGTATCGGATACAAAATGTTCTAACAGATGCAAAAGCAAACTACCACAGAAAGCTGAAAAGATTAATTCTTGGAGCGCTGACTTTGTAATTCTGAGACAACAAATTGGTTGTAATTCCATACATCCCCGTACATACTCTGGTATTTCAAACGTGGTATCATACCAACTCTTCTGTGGCCAGAGTTGAAAAATAAAGCTTTTCGGTTGGCTGCAAGAAGAGTGAGGATTCTGTATTTCCATTACTGAATCACCTTTTCCTGTCACAAAATTGTCAGTCTATTACAGAGGAGGTGGAGTGTCGTCAGAAACTGGTGAGGAAAATCAGGCAGTATTTATGAAAATGAGAGGAAAAATTCTGCAACAGTATACATCAGTATAAACACATTTGACAACAGTGCTGGGGTGTCTTCTCTACTCTGAAGTTAATCTAAACAGAGGTATTCATAATAAGCAGTGTTTTTCTTACCCCAAGCACTGAATTGACAGCGGTTTTAACTATACAGGACTTTTTGAAGAGAAAAAAGAAATGCGCAAGCAACTGATTTGTGTGGAAACACTGGGGTTTGGGATTAAGCACTGAATGGGGTAAGGGTCTCTCCTCTGCCCTGTGCAGTTGCAAATGTGCAAATGCAACCCAGCCCTCTTCTGTGTCAGAGAAATGTGAGGTGTGTGGCCCGTGTCTTAGTGATATCCAATATCAAGTCCGAAAGACAAATACAGAGGAGTCAAAGTGTTCAGATGCATTGGTCTCTGTGCCAGTAATTGTTCAGCTGTTTGAGACTCACTAGGTTGAATGACCCATCATTGCTATGGCAGTGCTGTCCCGTGCTGTGAGCAGTGGGTAGCAGTGACAGTGCCTGCCTGGTGCGAGTAGGTCTGGCCAGGGCTGTGGCCCTCCTCTCAGCCCTTTCCCCAGGTACATGCACAGCTGCGCCGGCTCACTCTGCCCTCACGTATTTTCACTGCTCTCACCACAGTGCCATCTTTCCTGTTTCTGTAAGAGGCACTTTGGATCAGCCTTTGTGGTGTCTCAGTATCTTGCAGGAGGGACATCAGTATACCTTATGCCTAGCCTGTGACCCTGGCCTTTTCTTGTTCAGGCATGATATTCAGTTTAACTACAAAATAGCTGCACATAACAATGTATATATATCAAGAGATTTTCATATGGTAACACGGCTAGCTGGCATGCAGAGCAGCCAGACTGTTGAGCTCTCTGTGCTTCCTGCACAGTGGTGATAGCAGCCAGGCTCCTCCTTTGGAGATCCTAGGCTGGGCTGAATTTGGTCACTGGAATACCTCTGTTACGAGCTCCCGATTTTTACTGTTAACTTACAAATAACTTCAAAAAATGTAGTCTCTTCTGTTGTGTGTTGTTTCATTTTTTCTTTAAGGAAAGGTAATTTTAATTTATCAGATTCACTAAGCTGGGCATATATATAGTAGTATCCAACAAGCTGTACTTTTTTAGGTATAGAACAGGAAAAAAACTTTCACTATTTACTCATCCAAAGGGCAACCATAACTATGTATTCACAGATTTCTGTAGCACACAAGAAACAATTTTATCTCTAGTCATCTCCAGGGGAGGCAGGTGGTGTTTTCCTCATTTGCACACTTTTGTACAAAGATGTCTTAGTTATTTCCTATTTCCTCCTGAAAATAGCAGTGACTCTTTCTTTATTGCAGGAGTTGGTATTACAGGACTTAGTAATTTAAGGAATTTCTTTTTATCTAAGGGCTTTTATCTCTGGACTTTGCAAAGTGTTCAAAGGACATTAATTTACTTTTGATTTACTTAACTTTTAACTGTATTTTAAATAATGGGATGGATACACACACACACGCACACACATTGGCAGTTTTGATTTTTTTACCAGGTCTCTTGGTTATGTCATACAGACATACCAGAAAGGGAAAAGCTGGACAATCTTCAGACATCTTTCTATATCTGTGATTGGTGAAACTTCTTTAAAACTTAGCCAAAGCTGTACAATATTGTGTGTCCATCCAGCAAAGGAGTACAGAGGGAAAAAAATTGAAAGCTCTGAAGGAAACATTAGCAGAGATGCCCTGTGTTTTAGGACAGCCCTTGATAAAACAACTGAAGTAAAGGAAGGGGGTACTTCCATTCTAAGTAGCTATCAATACCATTTTTGCTTAGGAGACTTTATTGTTTACTGGATAGCTAGAAAAAAGGTAAGTAATAGATGTAATACAACTTTGTTCGCAAGCTGCTCAGGCATAGGCACACATGTGTAGAAACCTGTTCCACTTATTCCAGATATACTCTTTTAAAAAGAATTCTTTAGCATGGCATCAACTTTTTGTCAGTCAAGAGACCTTAAGCGTAGGGAGAAGGTAAGTAATTCTGACTACAGTGCTCACAGGAGGACCAAAGAGAACCTGTTTCCCATTACAGATATTTGGTAGAAGCTCCTCTGCTCTAGCCCTGCTCCTCTGTATGCTTCTTCACTGAGGCCTGTTAGTGCCAGGTGCCATGGCTTGGGGAACGGCGTCTTCATAACTCAGGAGGGATGATGCGTGTCTGAAAATACGCAGAATGATAAACTCCCCCGAGGCAAACACTGCTTTTCTATACACTTGAAGAAAAGCTGAAAGGGGATCTAGGCAGTACATTATCAAATGGAATTACAACAAATAAAGGAAGAGTTTATTTTCAAATAGTACATCAGTGATTTTATTTCTCTAAACTGGAGAGGTATATGATATAGTATAAGATAGCCATTTCATATACATGCTTGGATTTAAAAAGAGGCATCACTGCATACTGAAAGCATCGTTACTGAAATAAAACCCAGTGGAAGGATCATCTACTCTTTTATTTTTATTTGAACCTGTCAGAAAAATGTTGATATTTACAGAATAATAGAAAAGCGCAAGGCTGTGGGAAATGATATGATTACGTCCAAAATTTGGACTAGAGGTAGGAATAATGAAGTCTCTTCAATTTTTTTCCATCTTTCCGTCTATTTTTTGGTAAGGAAAAAGTATTTAATTGGTTTCATTAAATTGAGATGCAGGTATTGTAACATGGTTTACATGAATGAAAAGATAGTGTCATAAACTATGAAGCTGAAAATCTGAAATGAGCAGTGTTTCCCATCGTAGTCTGGATAACGCTGAAGTAATACAGCAGGGTAAAAATAATGTAAAGACATGAGTAATGATTTCCTCTGGGTGCAAAAAGGAGAATTTCTACATTGAGTTAAGTAATTTCCCATAGTAAATATCTGTCAGAATTTTCCTTGAACACCTCTGGAACTAGCTTTCAGCCGTGCTCATTTATGTGAAAAATATATGTCTACTCCCTGAACTAAACAAAAGAAACTGTAACAATTTGGAGGGAATTTTGGGGCGAGTATATATGTGTGTGTATTTATATAAATCCATAAACCTTATGTTTGTGAAGAGAGGAGACTATTATATGGGTAGAAAAATGCAAAGCTGGCATAAAATTTCACCATTTCAGAGTCTGGGTTTTATTAGATGGAATATATGGGCATTTTGTCAAACTACATGTCGGTATGTGCATCTTTTTCTTGGACATCCACAGTTGCTTCTGGTCCACTCATTCTGGTTGAAATCTGTAGCAGGTTTTGTCTCTTCCTCTTCCAGCAGAAATAAGCTATACTTCCAGCTCCAACTATAGAAAGGCCTAGAAGAACCAACAGCCAAATGATGCCAGCAGAGAGTACTTTCTCCATTTTCCCTTCTGTAAGTGGATAAAATGGAATCAACACCTTTGATATCAAGAGATTTCAGAATCTAGCAGTAAATGATCGTTCTTTAACTAGAAATCAGACAAACGCAATATGCATGTAGATTTTCAGTTCAACAAGTGGGTTTGTTGGTTTGGTTTTTTTTTAACTAACAAACCCAAACAAAATATGATTAAACAAACCCCAGTTGACTTCAGAATAACCTCCGTTTCCTGTATCTAGATACAGATTAAGTTTATGGACTTTTTATTTTTAAATACTCTCAAAATTAAGACCTAGAAACTATGTAAATATATTTTTGTTGTATTTGAGCATCTCCTTATAATTCTACTTAAAAGGAAGTATGCTTACCTGTATTTTCTGTTGACATTTCTGTGTTTTCAGGAGCTTTTGGAAGGAAAGGAAAATGTTTATTCTGAATGCTTAAAAAACAAAAAGAGGCATTTTTAACTTCTGAAGTCCAGACGTTCCTGAGAATTCTCCCTACATCCACTTGCTGGTGACAGTTGTTCTCCCAGATCATTGTCTAGTAGGATGACTGTCACTTTCATTCCAAAAGCGTCTGACCTCTTCATTTGAGATACTCAACCAGACATGAAATTAAGAGTCAGATTTCTATTATTTCTAAAAGTGTTTTGAAATATGTTCATTTCTGAGAAACTGCTCACAGGATCCTTAATCATTTTAAGGTGTTTTCTGAAACAGGAAAAATTTCCTAAATGCAGGTTTCAAGTGTTAGAGATGTATCATGAGCATTTTACTTGAGCTGAAAAGGATCTTCTGTGAGTTTAGCTCCTTCTGTCATAGACAACCATTCCATGTGGGTGTGGTTCCTGTGGTAATTACGCTTCCTGAACTTAGTAGGTAAGGGAAAGGAGAACAAAAATATGAAGCTTAACCAAATAAAATTTCATGTTCTGGACCACTTTCTTTTAATCTGAGTTGGTAATTGAACTCATGCATTTTCTTGCAGATGATAATTTTGCTATCAGGATAGTACCAGCATTTTATTAAACACAATTGTATCATACTGTAGATGAAGAGTGCCACAAGAATGTATGTTATAGTATTCCTTTAATCCACTGGTTTAGGGGACAGTAATGAAAGGAATCACCAATTCCAGCATTTCTACAAGACAGAGTTTTCATTACACTCATTGGAACAAGGTTACATCTTTTGAGAATATATTCAGGCGAAATTAAAACAAAATGCTGCTTTTGAGCTTAGATTGTGTGATATTTGAGGGAAATTCTAATGAAATTAGACTGGCTTGTCATTAAAAATGAGTGGTCTGTGACCATTCTTTTGCCTAAACATAGGGGTCTGAAGTATTCATGATGGCTGCATGGGGCTGATGGCGATTTTACAGTACTTATGGGATATGCAGCCGTATGAGGAGGTAGTCAGAAACCATTTGAGGCTTGTCAGTATTTAGGCAGCTGAATCCCACTATTGGGGTCTATTGGTTTTGCACACAAATCTATGATGTTTTATATTTTATGTTACACAATGAAGATACATTATAAGGCATTATTAACCGTAACATATTAGAAATGTTGCTTACTTTTTGGTTTTTTACAGATATATCCTTTCTTGAAAGAACAGACGTTGGTGTTCCAGAGGCCAGACAATGCACATACTTCTCCACAATCTTTATGTCTTTTGTTTGAAGGTTCTCCTGTTTGCCAGTTGACAAAATCCATTGCAGATTTGTCTGCCCATACCCACTGTCCTAATATTTAAAATTAGAATATATGTATAAAATACAGGGGGTTAAACGTTGTGATGGGGAAAACAAAAATTTGTAACACAAAATAGGTGGTCAAATGTTTCAGTTACATTTCTAAGCATATGTAAAGCATGCTTTGAGATAAACTGTATAATTTGTATATATGTGTATTTTCAAGTATACAAAGTGGTTTTCTTTCTAATATAGCGTATCATAATTTTGTACGATATGATAATGTATGATTAAAGATTGAAGATATTACCTCTGTCATTTTTCTTTAGCCCTATCCAAAAGTTTGGTGATTTTCCATGGAGTATCTCGATGGTGTCTGCCAGAAAGTTTGCTTCAGTATAGTCTCCTATTGATACCAAATTAGCAGCTGAAAAAATATTAACGAACACATCACAATGTCTCGTTGCCTTACAGTTTAAGTCAATAAACACGTAAAAGATACGCAAAAAGATATAGAAGACACCGATTCTTGCAGGTAATATTCACTAGTCTCATTATGCTTATTATATTACAATATCATATTTTGAGCATGACTATGAGCTGTATGGATGCAAATCAGCATGAAGACACGGATTTTTGTTTAGCCTTGGGTATTCTAGAGAAGAAAAATTGCTGTCCTACGTTACTCTTTGGACAGGTCCCACCCCAACCCAGATTGTGATGCAAGCAAGCTGAAAGTGGTATAGATGATGTAGTCAGCACCACGCATGTTGCCACTACAGCTCCATCACCCACCAGTGGCTGGGCAGTCCTTGATGCTATTACTGCAAGGGTAGATAGGATTTATAAGCAGCTAGAGGTTGAGGTACAGAAATTGATTTATAATTGCCATGGGCCCTGGCATTACAATTACAAAAAGCTGTGCTGGTGTCATCAGGAAATGATCACCTTCTTGGCCTGGCCAGTGGGTAACACGTAGGCAAAAGTGTAGGAATTTAGAACATGGACCAGTCTCCAAATGCGACCTTTCATTCTGGTTATTAGTGTGAAGTTTACTTTTTGTAGTAATAATGTGATTTATCTTTCTACAGAACCACTTCAGGAATTCTGTTGTCACATAACTGTAAAGTAAAATGCCTTTGCAAAGCTACTTTTTCGGTTTGCTCAGTCACAGGTCAATGCTTTCATACATACAAGGAGGTGCTGCTAGAAATCCTTGTATTCTCTCTAACACTCAGACATATAGTGCTAATGTATAGGATCTTTCCTATTTTTACTCACTGCTGCGTCACAGCAATTCTCAGTGAACAGCCAGGAGAAATGAGAAATGTAGAGTAAAGTGTGTTTTCCTCACCCCTGATCAACGCACAGCTCTTCTCCACAGATCATAGACAGCAGCGGGGGCTGCTTCAGAGCAGGAGCTGCACAGTTGGGTGTGTTTTACTGATTCATGAAAGCTAAACGACTCCTCCGATTCATTTGTTGTCCAGCCAGTAAGATCCAATTAACAAACTGTGCCCTGGAACTAACAAAGGCAACTTTCCTATGAATCTGTCTCCTAGTTTATGCTGTGTGTGGTTTCCCTCTTGTTTGGGGAAGGGAGAGCTAACCCTGCAGTCTGTGCCTTTATGGGACTATAAAAGTATTTCTCTCCCTAACCACTTACTGATTTCCATAAAACTAGTAGGAATTTAATATTTTTGAGATATTTGTATTTCAGCTGGTATTTGAGATATGAGATGTTTCTGTCTCTGGCAAAGTTTAGTTCTGTTGTGAAAAAGTATGCTCAGAAAAGCAAGCTAAAAAGCATTAAGTTTGAAGTTTTAAAGTAATTTAAGATTTGCTTAGCAATGTCATTCATTATTTTATGTAATTAATTACATCTTCATTCTTTCTAAAACAAAACACTCACCTAGTCGGGCGCATTCCTGATGAGCTTGAGACCAGCTCCTTTTCTTGGAGGCCTCAAAGTAATAGCAGTGACCATGGAAAGGTACCCAAGATTTGTGTCCTCTTGATTCAGGGCATTTTCCAGGAAGTTGTGGGAGCTCAGTAGGGGCCATTACTGATAAGAGATCAGGTAGTTGGAAACAAGTTATTTTATAAAATTTGTTTTTCCCTTTATACTACTAAGACAAAACTAAACAGACTGTATTAGGTTTTTCATCATAAAGGAAATGAAGCCTGTTCTGAACAGAGCTTGAATATGGCTTTGAGTGTGTGTTTGAGAGCATATTTTGCTTCACATTTATTTGTCAAGGTGATTAAGAAGATGCAATACTGTGTAAGAAGTATAGATTCTGTCTAATGAAGATTTTTGTAATTAGTCTAGTTAATAAAATATCCAGCTGGTTTTCTGGCATAAGTATCTGCCTAATTAGTTAAAACTGCTATTTTTAAAATGTCTTCTGACACTTCATTCTCATTGTTTGACAGGATCAAAACCTTATAGCAGAAACTGTGATTGTGAATGGAAGTGTGGTTATAACTAAACATAGCTTGCAGGACTTTTTGTTAAACTGCATCCTGAATATATTCCATAGTCATTGATATAATAGGAAAATTTTGATTGAGAAGATAAATGCAGATGGAACGAAAATTAAATGTTCTGCCAATTACATTTTCTTTGTGTGAGTCTTCTACAGTCTGTTTCTTCCCCTATTAAAGAACATTCAGCACTCAAATTAGATTTCCAGAATATTGAAGTAGAAGACATTATATATCAAAACCTGAGGATTTTTGTTAAATTACAGCATCTTAGAATGTAAATTGGCATGCAGTTTTAAGCTTTCTAATGATTCAAGATCTTCCTTAACGTTGACAAGAATAACATAGCTAAATTGTGAAATCATATTTATACTTATTTCCTTATAAATTATAGAAGTTGGTGCTTGGAAGGCTCCTCAGGTGGTTATGTAATTCATCCTTGTGCTCACAGATGACATGAAGTTGATATATAATTATGTAATTTCTAACAGATGTTTGTCCTGTCTGTTCTTAGTAAGCTGTAGTGATGGAGATTCCCTGACCTGTCCAAAGTATTTATTAAAGGCTTCTATACTGATAAAATTAGAAGTTTTTCCTTGCTGCATTTAAGTCTTCTACTCCTTTTTAACTCATATGAGACATAGGGAAAAATTTAATTCCATTCCTTAGGGCTCATTTTTAATATTTAAAATTTATAATCTTTTTCTTAGTCCTTTGTCCCACTCTAATTATAATATTTCCTTTTAATTCTTGTTTCCTGGTCATCTGAAAATCGTTGACTGAGAGCCTTTTCAATCTTCGGTGCCTCAAACTGGAGACAGAATTTCATCTGATGCCTAATCAAAATAGATTTTATAGCAAGTGAATGACTTTAAAAGTTAAGAAATCAATGAGTATTCAATCCTTTATTTCTTAAGCTTCTGGTAATTTTGATTATGAATTTATTTACTGGGAAAAATTTAGAACTAGTTAGCTACTCATGTCTTCCTGTATACTAGTGTATAAACAAGTATTTTCAGTGGCTTATTTTATTTAGCACAGTTGATAGATCTACACACCTTCTAGTTAAAAGACTTATAGGTAATTGCTTACCATCCGATTTTTTACAGACAGAAAAGAATTTTTCCTTGCAAGAAGCTGTCTTCCAGGTGCCATCAGTGTCTAGGTAGACACATGCTAATGTCTGTTTTGGTTCCCCGCTGGACCACTTGCTGTAAACAAATCTCCATCTGTCAATCCATTGATACTTGCCATTGGTCTGGAAGCAAAATCCATACAGTAATTTCAAGATTGCTGTGAAAGTTGTAGCTACTACACAGGATCCATAATAGGACTCTCATGTAACCAGTATGGAATCATATGCTTACTAATGCCCCTTTTTGTGCTTGTAAATGCTAACTGCAACAAAATGTACAGTGTCTGTTATTCACAAATGCGAATGTAGAATGGGTTTTTTTCTGCCCTCCAAAAAGTATCTAACATCAATTCAGAGAATTTTTCCAAGTGTTGGGAAGTGGAAGGGAAAAAAGAAAGGGGGCATGAGGGAAGGCATAAAACTGGGAATCAGGTAAGACATGATGTTGGTACAACCACCCAAAAGTCGGTATGCAAAATGGGAGTGTGGGTGGGAGTGTTCTTAATAAGCAGTGCTGATCGCCATCGCTTTTGTTGTAGTTAATTGTGACTGTGATTCATGGGGAAGAGTGTAGCATATCAAAACACACTACCATCCAAATGTTCACCCTCTCCTGTCATACAACTGATGTAGACATCTCACAAACAGAAAGGATTTTTCTTTCCAATAATATCCTAACTTCTTAATGGAAGCAATTACACCAATTGCGTTTTCAAATGAAAAAAATTGTATCTATTGTTCAATATGTACTATATCATATAGCCTCCAGATTTTGTTGCCTAATTTTTGCTCCTGTTTCTGTCCACAACTGTATTTTGCTACTACTACCATAAATACAAGACTACTGTAGTAGAAAGTGTGAGAATAAATGCACACGTAAAATCCGTTCCTTTGCAGGTCACAGATGTGCAACGTAAGATACCATGTCAGTGATCACTGAGGTACATAAACACATGGCAGGAGGGCAGGAAGCATGTTGTTCCTGAAACATCTTTTAGATTAAAATAAACTCAAAATGTGGAAGATTTTACAATTTATATTCAAGATCCTTTAACTGACTCCAGAAAACAAACAGCATTGTTATATCCTGGTTTGCAGCAGCATTTGCTAGCATGTGAAAGTTCTTAGTTCATTAAAATCTCCACTGTATGAGTCTTACTTGAAGAGCTGCAGTGTAAATGGGTAGTGTACTGTTTTCAGCACTACACTGGCAGAAATTCCTACAGGTTACAAGATGAGAACATAAAGAGATCAGGTCCAGTGTCAGCTTGACTACATGCATGTAATGTATGTGTTCTTACCGCGTTGCTGTTAAGACCAATCCACAGAGGCTCTCCATATTCCTGTGCAAGTAAGAATAACAGTGCCTGGGTATATGGGTCTAAAATGCTGGCAAGTTCTGAGGCATTGTTATTGCAGTTTTTCTGTGCTTCCTCCCAATTCATTTTGGAACGGGTGACAGAATAGCTAATGCCACTAGAATGGCCAGAAGCAAGGTCCAGCACTGTTGCAGATGACTTAAAGAGTTCAGGATCTGTAGGAATACGGAAAAAACCTCACCTCAAGATCTGGAAGCCACATATTTGACTTGGGTGACTGAATAACATCTTCAGTATTTACAGACCTAGTAGAAAATTGCTAATGGAATGGAACACCTTCTTACTAGTTTTTTATAAGTAACAGATAACTTCAAAACAACAGTGAACTTTCTGGGTGAAAGAAATACATTTTCAGCCTTGGAGAATTTTGAATCAGTAAAGTCACAGTTTCTTATATTGCAGATGTAAATTCACCCCATCAGTCAAAAATAACACACCTACCCTGCATGTTTTCAAAATACTCTGTGGCTTAGAAGCATTGTGACTCTCAGGTTTGTTTGGATAAATGTAAAACTTATCGGTTATGATAATGTATAATCATTATAAACTTACGTAATTAAACTGTTCATGGTTATTAGCTATTTATTTACACTTTTAAAAGTAAAATCATTTTCCTTTCCTAAATTCTGGTATTTTATTTATCATCCTCTTCTCCAAAGTAATGCTAAGTAATGCTGGCTGCAAGATGGGCCCTTAAGTTTTACTGATCCTTTACTTTAAAAAAAAAAGAAAAATATAACTAATCTAAAGCACATTAAACAAGAAAAGTGATTTTAGTCCTTATGTTAGAATTTTCAAGATTAGTGATACAGAACTCACTGCTATTCTTCTGGCATATATACCCTCTGGATGTATAACACTCCTCATTGTTCCACTTCCCTGTGTCATCAGCATGACCTCTCTTCAAAGAAACACAATCAAACTGTTGGAGTAAGGGGAAGAGTATGAATACATTGATATTAGATGTTATAAAACAAAGCACTGTAACCCTCTGGATAGTCTCACTGCTTTTTTCTTTGAATCCTGTTATTATATGGTTTGTATTGCAGCTCTAGAAGCACCTTCCTTTTATCCTTTCCTGTCCTTTCTGGCCTCCCTTGTGGTTGCTACTATCTTATAAATCTTTGCAACCTTCAGCTCAGCTTACTTGTTCATGTGGTTTTTTTCGAGGAAATGTACTTGAAAGTCACTGTTATTTTCAAGAACTTTCTGTCACATACTGTGTCTCAACTAATAAGTGACTATGAGTACGTTTTTTGAAAAAGAATGAAATATAAATAACTTTAGGTAATGTTTTGTATTTGGCTTGCCAAGCCAACTTTAAATAGCGGTTATTCTTGACAGAATCATCTAAATTATGGTCCTTGACAGAGTTATCATCAGCTCTAATTCTTAGAATTTCTCTTTCAGCTACACCAGGTAGCTGAGTGCTTAAGAAGTTGGAACTTCAAGTTTATTACAGCCTGCCACAGCCTACTAGGCTGCCATGTGGAAACTTTAGGAACACCTGCTTTAAGTGGATTTTTATTCTAGTTTCTTAGCTTGAGAAACTTTTTGAAGTTATTTCACTCCTTTGAAAAAGAAGCCTCTGAAAGAGATAGCTGTTGCTGTTAGTCTCTTGAAGGTGAAGGAGGAAAGTAGAATGTACCTTTTTACATTACTTTTTCCCCACAATATTTCCCAGGAGCGTTATTAGAGCTGCAGTAGAGCTGTGTATTGTGCTGCATTGTATATGTCTTCCTACATGCCTTAGCTAATAACTACATGGACAAGAGCAAAATGAATTGGCTCAGGTGCAGATGAAGCTGGTTGGCTAGAGGTATGATTTCTGGGTTCTCTAGAGGTGTGGATACCAAAAAGAAGGAAGAATGGACAGTGTGTGAAATGACAGTGTGAAGGACAAGTTCTGAAAGCAAGACAGGGAAATAAATGGAAGAAAGGTGATGTGGCTGTGCAAATCAGTGTATAACACTATTTTATTTACAGCATTCTGAGATACAATTTCACTGCTAGCAGTGGAGAGGGTGTGATTGGTTTAGAAAGTAGCTGACATCTATTAGCAATTCAATTAAAAATTGAAATAGGGGAGAAGTAGAAAAAAGTTGAACTCTTTCCTCTTGCATCCTCTCTTCCTTCCTTTTCAAACATCAATTCACTTGCCAAATGTGAAAATATTTCCAGCATGTGTTAACTTCTAAAATTCTAATGTTGCATTTATATTCTCTGCAAAATGAACAGCAAGTTACTATGAAAAAGAAAATTTTATTCAACCAATCTTTATTCAATCTGTCTATTGCTGCAGTTTCATGAAATTTGTTGGCAAAATTGCAGCAATGCCATTTTGTGCTCTGGGATGACTAGAATACTCAAACATTGAAATTTTTTATCCCTAATCCCAATGTAAAAGTAGATGAACAACTTGGGGAGAAGGCTGAGGCAATGTCTGCAGCAGTGAGCAGTTTAAGTGATATTGCTCCTCAATTTAACTTGATGGTAAATGCTAAGCAGTATTTACCGTCAGTATTACCTGTTACTCAGTAGTATTACCTGTTGCAGATTGTGGCCATCTTCTGGATGCAGGCTGGGATACAAAACGGGTTCTACAAGTTTTGGGGAATCTGGAGCCCAGTTTGTGTAGGAGACAGCACTTCCATCAGCCCAGACAAAGTTGAGTTCACTTAGTAGATCATTCAAGCCAATCCAAGGATCATTTGAAACATCCTTCAAATGGTAAGTGAGAAAAGCTGGGGAAAAAAGCCAATAGGAAGAAGATGAGCATGTCACATCATCAGTTGGACATCAGCTCATAAACAAATACTTAACTATTTTGTTCATTAAAGTCTTGTAACTTGTTTAGTTAGTGTTTGATCAAAAATTTACTCAAGTTCCATAACCTTTTTCAAGGTTATGCCAAGCCTTTGCCTTTGAAAAATCTCAGAAAGTGAAAATATTTGTAACTATGAAGCAAGATTGGAAAGAGTAAAGAGATAAAAATCCTGCCTGACCACCATGTAATGAGTTCACTTATTTCAACACTCAGGATGAGCTGATTTCCTGATGGAAACGTGTAGCTGTATACAGCTGCAAATGGCAGCCCAGGAACGTAGGCAAGGTGAAAACATGCCCTCCTTTGACATCCTACTGCTGAATTAAGTTGCAGACTTTAGGCAGCCATTTTGGAGAGTTATATATCACTTTGTATTTCTGGTAGCAACAAACCATGGATTCCTTTTATTTCTCTGTGTCTAAAACTGCAAATGCCAGGTCTGGATTTCTTATTTTATGCTAATTCATACCCTATAAATAATGTAAAGCAGTTTGCATGGAACAGGAGTAAGGAACCCTTAGCATCACTAGCATGCCCTAAACAAAGGGTTCTAGTTCTTCTAAAAACGTTTCATGCCATGGCCATATAACCCATGTTGAATATACATTATAAAATACAAACAGTTATATACTGTCTTTTTTTGCCATGTTCTGTGCAGGAAATGACCACTGTATAAATGCTGTCTATATAAGACTGGATAAATGCTGTCTATTACCTAAAGGGCTGTTGTACTATACCTTGTACTTTTTCATTATGTATGCTTGCTAAGTTTCCTCCAAGGCTTACACAAGTACTTCTTGCAGTATGCCAGTATTCGTAGGAAGAGCCAAAAATTTTGTAACACTAGAGAAAAATGAGTATAGGCTGTTAGTGAGTGACAGCAAAAGGAATTTAGGTTTGAATTACACTAGTTCAAGTAAAAATTAGCCTAACTTGTTCCCACAAAATAATTTTCCAAAGTTGGCAGGGACTCAGCTCTGGAACCAAGTCAAAACCATTACAAAAAATTAAATTTACTCTGTGTCTTTCTGTGAGGGACTGAGAAAATCACAACAAAAACAACCATTTATAAATCACAGTAGGAGTCTGTCTGATGAGAATCTAATGGGTTAACTAAATCAGAAATTTTAAGAAGCCATACATCATCATTAGTAAAAGAAAGTTCTGATTCTATAAGAAAAGCCTAGCACAGGTTTTTATGTGGAATCATCTGAACATTCTGAAAAACATTTTGGACCTAGAGCCAATGATCAGTGTGGTCTCATGTGTGTATTCAGCCTTTTTCATTTTACAGCTCTTTTATTAATGAAATAATATGATTCATGATTTCTTAAAAATTGCATAGTCATCACATTACCAGTACACATTCACCCTGACATGGTTTTGGTAATTAGGAGTGTGCCTGGTGTGCCCTCTCCATGTTTACAGCTCATGCGCTGCTCTGTACATGCCAGTAGCACTGTCAGAGAATTATCTCACAGAGTTTGTGGAAAATAGCAACTCTGATGACTGTAACAAAAAGAAAAAAAAAAAAGAAAAAAAAGTATACCAGCATAAACTCCACTGGTGTGATTATCCATGGATGCTTTCATAACAATGTTGTATAGATTGGAAAACAGAACCCTTGCTTAATAAGCACATCACATTTGCGCCTTTTGGGAAGAGGCAAGCATTATATTGAAGCCTGTTTGGAAAAATCTGTCCTTATTTGTGATTTCTTCCAGCTCAAATGACTCATTTTATGCTATATTTGGTGCTTTCGGTTGAATTTAGGTCAATTTTTTCGAAAGTAGATACATTGGAAAAGCTATTACATTGTATCTCAGATGACCACATCTCAGGAAGACAACTAAAAACCTAAAATCACCATCTTGCAGGAATTAGGCAACTGGTTCAATTTTAAATGCAACTTTGGATAATCACTGCCAAAAGTTATCTTGAGAGACTAAAGGCCTCTTGTATATCTTTATGTACCTTCCCAAGATCTAGTATCATTGTGCTTAGATGAATGTTATCATACCTGATTTTTAAATAAAAGCCAATCTTCAGGACATCCTCCAGGAGTTGAAGGTACTGTTGAAGGAACTGATGTGTTTCTAAAACTTCTGTGCCTCTCACAGATATAGCCATTTGAAAAACCACAGCTGACATCATTCCACAAGCCTGAAATCCATTTAAGTACAGATAATAAGACACTGAGTAAGGTTGAAATCTGTGGGAAAATGAACTGGCTTCCATGCTTCTGAGTTCAAAAGCAATCTGCCTGGGAAGGTGAGATACTTCAGTTCAACTCTACCTCCCATCACCATTGCCTACAAGAGGACTTTGGTCCTACTCTGACTGTGATCTCACTGCAATTACAGAGACATGGTGGCATAGCTCATGACTGGATTGCTACATACTTTTTAGGAAAAACTGGCCAGCAAGGAGAGGGGATGGAGTTGCTCTTTATGTGAAGAAGCAACTGGGTGTTTCGAGCTTTCCTTGGGGGTGGATCCACAATGAGTCAAGACCTTATGGCTAAAGATTAAGGGGCCGGCAGACATGGGGGACACTGTTGTGGGTGTTTGCTGCAGGCCACCTGATCAGGAAGAGCAAGTTGATGAGACCTACAGACAACTGGAGGTAGGTAGCCCCACTATCACAGGCCCTTGTTCTCATGGGGGACCTTAACCTCCCTGATACCTGCTCAGAAAGACAACACTGCTAGGTTCATGTAGTCCAGGAGGTTTCTGCAGAGCACTGCTGGTAATGTTTTGACACAGGTGGTGGGGGAACGAAAGAGGTGAGGTGTGCTCTTAGACCTCATGTTCACAAAGAGGGACTGGTTGCGGATGTGGCCATATGAGATGGCTGATATGGCAATTCTGTGACCTCTGAGTAGAAGCCACCTGAACAGCTTTGTTGCACTGAAACATGCAAGTATAAAGTAACACTTCTGTCAGCGAAAACACTAAAAGAAGTGAAACTCCATATATGTTCTATTCCTTTTCTAACTATTCTCTAATTATTTTTTGAAAGACCAATTTGCTGTTGATTTGACTAGAACATATTGTTTGTGCAGCTGAAAAATCAGTGATCAAATTGTTCCTGCATTCCCCACTAAAATCGATTTCTTACATTCAATTTTATAGCTAGTATTGCCCCTGAAGAAACCTCAGATATAATTACGATACTTTATTATGCATATATTCCAAAATTTCTGGGAAAGAATGGATTAAAGCTGGAAAGATATTTTTAACAAACAGGGGAAGAGCAGTACCCATCAAAATACTTTTTAAAAGGTTATGTGACTCACCATCCCTTTTATTTAAGACCACACAATTTTCTTGACCAGCTGCAAAGTTGGGCTCACCCGGTGCCCAGGCTGCATAGTGCACTGGGCTTCCATCCATCCAACTGAAAAAAAAACCCAACAAAACAGTAGCGGTTGCTCAGACAATGTTCATGGAACAGTTTGGAAAAATCTACCTTAACATGCTAAAAATATGTTTTAAAAACATTACAACTAAGTCTGTCTGTAAATTGAGTTTCCATTAGGATTAAAAGACCTTAGATAATGAAAACCTGCATCTCAAGTCAAAGAACAAAAACACATTTATTTTTAACACACATTATCTATGTACTCATAGCATGTACAGCATCATCAGCATCCCTATAAAATGCTGTTAAAACCAGTGTTTTTACAATGTAGTTAAACCAAGGGAGAGCACACATTTCAACGTGTAATATAACTCTCTGAATCTGTGTTGAACGCCCTAGCAGTGGTCTCTCCCTCCAGAAGGAACTCTGGCAGTACAAAACTTCTACAACCACGTTTTAGGATCTGGGTGTAGCTTCTTTACCTACCTAAACTGTCGATCAGCATTCTGAAATAATCCTATGAGATATGACTCCAATTTGCCATTTTTTAAGATCTAAACACAAAAAATGTATTTTTAGTTATTGCTTTCTAATATTTAGTAGTTATCGAATATGAAGAAGCATAATTTTTGTGCTATGGAAGCAAATAGAGGAATACACATTGTACCACGTGTAGTCACCAGAGGGGTCTCCTGTTGACGTAAATACCATTCAGCACATACTTTTGCTTTATTATCTTTATTGCTGCTTTCTCAGTTTTGGCTTCATTACTGGTATGATCAAAACTTTCAAAGCTGTACTCTCAATTTAAAAAGAAAAAAGGAAGACTTGAGAATAAAATTAGTATAATTTTTTTTGGTACTTTCCTGTTCTTATGCAGCTGTGTAATTCCTGCGTGTCAAGCTGTCTGTCCTCTCTTTCTTTCATATCCTTTCCCACATAATAAAAGAAAGCATCTAATAGCGTGAAACAGAAAGGAGGTTGTGTGGCTACTTTGGTATTAGTAAACCAAACAGGATTATGGCGAAGGTTTGAGGCAACATCCATGCTATTAAATTGTTTGCATGCCTCTGCCACAGCTTTGGCATGTGCCCATCAGAACCATCTTGCAACAGATAGACATTGCCCTTGAAATACATTAACAGTTTTGATATGGGTTACAGGAAAACTAATTCATGAAGATCCTAGTTCATCAATCCCTGACCTGGACCAGGTTAAACATCTCTTTGAAAAGTTGTTTTGTTCAGCAACATGATGTGGTGTGTGACCATCAGAGCTACACTGGCAGTAGCCTCACATCTACATGTTACACTGAATTCTAGAATATGATATTCAGATGAGGGGTAACCACCCTGTCAAAAGGATAGTTTTCTCAGTATACACCTGATTTCCCTGCTCATTGCTCCTTATATATATTTGGTCATGGGTAGAACTCTATTTAGATTTAAATGTGCAAGAATATACCCAGCCTAGTAAATGGTAATTATTTTTTTTTTTGTATTAATTTTCCTGAAGAAAAGCTCTGTTCTGTAGAATGAATTTTTTTTCACTGAATATTTTAAACTACTTCTAATAAAATGTGGTATTATGCAACAAGCACATTCTCTTGTACTTCACAAGCATAGGCAGCAGGGTATATCAGCCATATATTGCACAACATAGCCAAATTTCCTCTTACGCATTTCCACAAAAATTTTCTTTCACTATTATCTTCAATAGTAGCAAGATCTCCATGATTGCTTTTGCAGAATGTTCTGGCTTTCTCCATAGGGATCTTTTCTGTGCTGAAAAAATACTGTTTGTCTCCTTTTGTAATCCAGCCATCTTCCGTGACTTCATACACTGCAACACAGAAGAGGAATCTCTATATTCTTCACAGTTCTTACACAAAGCTGGTGTTATTAGGTGATACCACCCTTTAGATAGAGAAAATAAGCAGAAGCTTACTGGCAGAAGGGCTCAGAGGTTCTGCTTTCAAGGGTGTCCCTGGAATGAAAAGGGAAAAAAAATAATATGTAAAATGTTTCCCAAATATTGAGCCACCATAAATGTTCAATCAGTGGAAATTATCTTAATGTCTATCAATTTTTCATATTTTACAATTCAATGCACACTATTTATATAGTATCTTTGGTGCAGGGAAGAAATTGATGTTCAGGGAATTACAGCTGCATTACAGGCCTACATCTGTGTCTTGGTAGATTTTTGGTAATTGCATCTTGTACACCCTGAATGTTGCCTAAATTAGATGGCTGAAGTTAGTCTGAATGAGAACTTTTTTCTGAAAGAAAATTGAAGAGTGAAAATACTTTACTTCAGTGTTGGTATACTTTGAACAATAATAGGAGACTCTTTGTGGTCGCTGTCTTGAATCTGAACAAGAAATTCAAATACTAAACAAATTTTAGCTTCAAAGTATTTAAAATTTTATTATTATTAATTTCTTTGTGAAACATTTTTTTATGTGAAATTACTTTGTGACAAATCACATTTGACTGAAAATCCACCAGCTTTTCAGATATAATTTAAATGAAAAATTTCCACATCACACAGAGTGGGATATTGGAGCAAAGTTTCTCTAAACATGCAAGGTCAAGAGATACAAAAACTTAAAACAAACATCACCTTTATAACTTTTTTCCACAGGAATTCATGATAATGTTTGTGTTCTGTATGTGTAATTACATTAAATTAAGTGTATGATGCACATGCTAGGGTTAAAAAAAAAGTAACTTTTTAAAATTAATCTCTTGTGTGATTGGTTAAAAGATTTAAAAGAAAAAAGTATAGATCTGTTATGAAAGTACAAAGTATTAGGACTCTTTCGGCATCTTTCGGTGTGACATTATGCACCGATGACCAATGATACTAATTTCTTCAGGCTATAATTTCTGCCATTCATACACTAATAATAATTAAGAGTATACAACTACTATTGTCACATTTGCTGATGTTTTTCAGTTGCGCTGATCATGCAAGTGAAGACTTAACAAAGAAAGTTACCAAAAAAGGTATCTTCACAACATCTCTTTGAGATAGATGTCTATGACTATTACTTTTTAAGTATGAGAAGGTGAGACAACGTGCCTTGGTTAGAATCAGATTATTTTGAGTAATTCACCAGCACAGAAATAATCTCATTTAGAAAAGTATCACTTTAAACATTAACCCTTAGTGCTTGTGTGAAGAATCCCAGGGAGCCACCAAAGCAACACTTCTGTTAGTCTTGAAAGTAAAATATGTAAAATATGTAAATCGATACAAAACTATAAATGATTCCTCTCTTATTTCACTGCGTAGCTTTCTCAACAGTGTTACATTGGGGGTGGGGGGGTGAGGCGGGGGAAACCCGCAAGAGGTATAAATGGTGATTTTGCTACTAGTATGACAGGAAGATGTGAGCCTGCCTGTTGTCTTAAAGAATATAAATTTTGAAGCTTAGATTACCATCTTTTCATTACAGAAAGCCTGTTGTTACAGGAGTTTCTTTACATGTCATTTTACAAAGAGAATAATTCCAGTATGCTGGTAGTCTTGTTTAAATTATAGTAGGTGACTAATCATAGAATCATTTGGGTTGGTGTGTCCTTGTGTAGCATTCTAGCTATACCTGAGCGGAGAAGTGAAGTTTCATTTCACAAAGGATATGGAAATTTAAAGTAATGTGTTTTTTTTTTTTTTTTTCCTCCCTCTCTTCCCCCTTAGCCCCCAAACTGGTAATTCCCTACAAGTAAAAGTTCCAAGAAGCACACACTTTCATGTCAGTCATAGCTTCTGTTTGACAAAAATTTGTGCAGAGCAGTGGATTTTACCAGGCAAGCCTGAGGTTGCTTTCACCCCATTTTCTGATTCTATAATTACATAAATAAGTATATTTTCAGTAATGCTTATAATATAATATATTTTTAATGAAACAAAAAGAACATTTATCATTATCAGTTGAAACATATTCTGAAAGTATTTTAAATGTCTTGATCTATGTTTCCTTATGCAAAATTCCTGTGAAATCAGCCAAAGTTTCTAGCAACATGTAACTTGCAGAAGTTTCTATTTTGATAGAATGGGATTCAGCTTAAATGTCTTCCTAATGTGACTTCAGAGGAAGAAGTAACCTACCTTTCTTTATTTGACAAATCCAGTTATGACTGTATTCACAGTGCACCGTAACCCATGACATGGAAGGCTCGTCACTGATTGCTCCACAATATTCAAACTCCGTATTCTGAAAATAATGATTTTTCTTATAATTCACCTACAGAAGAAACAGAGCTTTAGTTTTTATTCTTATCATACAGGAAAAAAAAAGTTATACTCTGAAAGGAAAGAGAAGTACAAAGAAGTTTCAAACCACTCCTTACTTTTCTTCTACTATGTGGCTGTGGAAACAACTCCAGCAGCAAAAAAGTCAGATCAGAAGAAAACTGGCAAGGTCAAATACTCACTGGTGATCCATCACTCCAGGAAAACCCACCATCAGGATCCAAACACTGCAAACCTATCCAGAAAGGCTGAGATGATGGGGATTTTTTTCTACAGTGAAAAAATGTATCATGGAAGAAAAGGATGTTATGTGGTTAGCTCTGCTAAATTTTGCAAGTTACATAGGGCAATAACTCTCACACTTCATTTAAAGACTTCAAGTAGAGCAGAAATTTCAAAAACAACAAAATACTCTTGGTCAGCAAGCTCCCATTAGCAAGGGAGTGAAGTTCACACCTTAAAATTTTCTACTTTGCAAATTATTGTATTGAAAACACAGTAGGTTTTTTCTTCATTGATGTTGTGGTTATAGTGTTCTTTGAGAACAGAAAATGTTCAGGTTTGTTGGAAGTCACAATTTAGTTTTAAAATGGTTCAGTGAACAAACTTAGAAATTGGTCTGAAGGAGAAGTATTCAACCAGTTTGGTTGTTGGGTTGGGTTTTTTTAATTTAAACTATTTGCAGATGATGACAAATTTTAGGAACTCCAGAAATGTCTTTGAAAATAGTACGTGTATTAAATATTTTCTCACTTCTTTTTCTTAGGACTATGATGATAAAGAGATATAGATTTTCCACCAATTATCACAGGAGCAACTCAAGAATATTATAATTTATTCCTACGTAATTTCATATCTATAAGAGAAAAAAATATCAGTTATTAGATATTTTGTTACTTACACTACTATGTTTTCTATCACTGTTTGCTCTTTTCCACTTCTAATTGCAGCCAAGTCTCCTCCTATTTCTCTGCAGAAATCTCGGGCTTCAAACCATGTTTTCTTTTGGTTTTCTCTCACAAAAACCTATAGATACAGGTAGAACAATATGTTTACAGCATGTTAAAAGTAAATCTGCTGACTACCCTGTATAAGCAAAATAGGAAAACATTCCATTACAATTGTAATACATAATATGGATTAGAGTATGCTAATTAGATAAATTTACCTATCACTGATAGTGATAACTGCAGTGGTTTCTATGAATAGTTGTGTACAAGCTTACTACATTTGTGCAATAACGTGCCATTCTCTGAGGTTTTGATGCCCTGTTTGGTTATCTTCTGTCTCATGAGTAGGATTATTGGGGAAAATAGTACTTACTCTGAAGCATGAATTCGTACTATTGCTTGTATCCCAACCCCAGGGACATTTAGACTCAGAAACAGTTTCGGGAGCAAGAGGAAGAATGGTTTTTTCAGCTAGTTTTTTGCAGATAAATTTTGCCTTTACTTCACATTTCTGAACATCCCAGAGTCCAGCTGCATTTCCAGTCCTTAGGGCAACACAACCAGCTTCATTCCCTTTGTGAGATATAAAAGAAAATTGAAATATTTTGTAAAGTGGTTCCCTTGACATTTTTACAGCTCATGTGATTAATTTACAAAAGACTGAAATACTAAGTGTAGGGTCTGCTCAAAGGAGGAGCTTTGTAAAAAGAGGAAATGAGCAAGTGGAGTCCTTCATCATCTTCCCTCCCCTTTGAAAAGCTTTACAGGTACATACACAACACCTTGCCTGCCTCTTTCCTATGCTACTCGCTGCAAGGATCTGGCAGCCTATCACCCAAGCTGAAGGGTATTTCACCCTTTCTGCTGAGCTTGATTTTGCACTTGTAAGCAGATGAGGAGCCAGAAAAGAAATATTTTTCATAGCGTCATAGAAAATCATGGAATTATACAATCATTAGGTTGGAAAAGATGTTTAAGATCAAGTCCAACTGTTAACCTAATACTGCCAAATCCACCACTAAACCATGTCCCCTAAGTGCCACATCTACACATATTTTAAATACCTTCAGGGACAGTGACACAATCACTTCCCCAGGCAGCCTGTTGCAATGCTTGATAACCCTTCAGTGAAGAAATTTTTCCTAATATCCAATCCAAGCCTCCCCTCATGCAACTTGATGCTGTTTCCTCTTGTCCTGTCACTTGTTACTTGGGAGAAGAGACAGACCCCCACCTCACTACATCCTCCTCTCAGGCAGCTGTAGAGAGCAGTAAGATGCCCCTTGAGCCTCCTCCAGGCTAAACAACCCCAGATCCCTCAGCCACTTTAAGATTTGTTCTCCAGACCTTCACCAGCTTTGTTGCCCTTCTCTGGACACGCTCCAGCACCTCAGTGTCTGCCTTGTTGTGAGAGACCCAAAACTGAACACAGTATTTGAGGTGTGGCCTCATCAGTGTATCAAAGACACCACTGTTTCAAAGGCAGGATGCTCATATGTGCCATCATGGATGTGTTTTAACAAAGTTGGCAAACATTTTAGAATTATAACACATAAAGTTCCTTATTAGCGTAAATTTACTCCAGTGGCAGAGTACCAGGCATTGCCGCGTTCCAGTTTGTGTACAGAACACCTTCACCAGTCACCCACTTGAACATTCCTTGCTCTTCTGTGCCTGAAAGACCAATCCAAAAATACTTCTCAGAGCTCAGACCAACAAGGCTGGTCAGGTAGGCTTGCTCGTATCTGAAATGACAGGAGTCAGATGGGTATTAAGCCTAGCTTTCCCTTAGTCTGCTGTTTCTCACCATCCTAAATTGCACAAGACTAGAATGAATGGAGTCTCCATTAGGTTTCCTTTCACATGGACATATACTGCTTAACTCCATACCAGATGGACTAGATTCAATAGCAGGTGAAGCTGTGCTATACTGAAAAACTGCTTCTTACAGAACAGGTCTGTTCCTTCAGAGTAAAGTACTGGAAAACATGAATGTGTAAAATATATTTAGTTAGAAAAGACATACTGTATTTATTAATTACGTTTTTTCCTCCAGAAAAAGCATTTTTTTTTCTGATTTCACATTTTTTTCCAAAAAGTTCTCAACTTTTCTATAAAATTCCAATATTATTGTATTAGTTATACAGTTTTAAAACTCTTTTCATACCTGTCTCTTATACTTGTTAAATAACCACCGCTCCTTTCACAGATTTTCTTTGCTTCTGAAAATGTTACGGAAGTATGTCCTACCAGGTAGCAGTAAAAACTGTGTCTTTCCCAGCCCTGTCAAGAACATGTGAAAAATACTTGCAGTAAAAAGAGCATATGGTATAGTGCTTGAACTTCAATGTATATTCCTAAATCAACATATTTTTAATATAATCAAATGCAATAATGTGTATTCGTTTGAATTCCAGTGGACTAATGGAAATTAAGATTAGTAAACATTTAGAAAGAGATTTAATGCATATGAGTCCCCCTTTTTTGAAAATTAGTAACTGATAAATGTTAACTGATAAAAATTCAGAGGCATACAGAATGGAGAGTGTATTCAGAAGCAGGCGAATACAGTACTTCCTTGCTCAGAACTGAAGAGAGTAGTCTGTGTTATAGTGAGATGACGATTCAAGTTTCCTGATGTTTCTAGGCTAAAAGAACAGTAACTAGACTAATTGATTGAACTCATGAGCTCACCTAAAAAAGTCTGATTGAAGAGTTAGCATAGAACTATTAGAAAGCAAAATCCTCAAAATTACAGCTCAATTCCAAATCACTTTTCCCTTCTGTAGCAGCTCAAGATTGATTTGCTTGCTGAACCCAAGAAAGGTAAATAAAATCTGTGTTCAGTATTTGGCTGCTGACTAGATCCATCTAGCACAATGAGTCTCTGCTCTGTTCCCCATATGAGGTTGTCGGAAATGTTACTAAGTGTAGAGCAGTAGTAATTAAGAAAGTAAAAGAAGAGGCAAGGAGAAGAAAAAAAGCAGTAGGATACAACGACTTGTTCAAAACAAGTTCACACATAAAAGCAATTTGATTGTTTTGATTTGGCTTCAATAGTGAAATATATCATCATCTGGCATCATGTCACATAGTCCAGAAATGGTTCCCCATCTTTACTGTGTCTTAGATAACCGCAGATGATTGTAGAGCAATATAACAAATATGCAGAAAACTGCAGTAATAGCTTTAACCTCTTTCACAGACGATTCTGAGAGATAATGGGCCTGACTCATATTGACTAAAAAGATTTCAAAATAACTTTATTTTAAATAAGGGAATGTAGTGAAAATGATCACCCTGAATTTGATGTACAATCACATTTCTTAGTGGCTGGGGTGGTGGGAAGGTAGTTGCAATGTCAAGTGGAGCTTGTGAAAGCAATAGATTTTTGCTAACCAGGTTCTTTGTTACACTTTTTTCTTACCTTCAGGCAGGCAGGATCAGTCTTTGCCATCCCAGAAACCCCTTGTAGTGGGTCTCTTCTGCAGATGTAACCTAATTTTCTGTCACAGACACTGTCTGCCCAATATCCATCCTAGATGCAGTTTGGGAAGAGGTGGAAAATAGTGAGGCAGAACCTGTTCCCTTTAGGAATGTTACTGTTTTTTTAAAAAAATATTGTTTCAATGGGAGAATAAAGATCTGTACTTTTTAATGAATTCCACGTATTTGTGCTTAATTGTGAAGTTATGCTAAGCTAATTATGTAACACAGGCAGACTAGTAAGATTTCTTGGCATATAATGCAACTCACAATCAGACATGAACATTTACCTAGTTATCTCTAATTTAATTTTAAATTTAATTTAGAACAACCATCTTTTTGAGTGGATAAAGATACCATTCCCTGGTTTGTTTCTAAATTGTATTCAATAAGACCCTAGAAATAGAACCAAAAATCAAATAGTATAGTGCTACACAAACATAGAATGATTCTACCTCTCCTGCCATAATGACGCAGTCCTCTTGCCCATTGATTGCATGAGTTGGTTCTCCAGGCAACCATTTGGTATATGTCACAGGAGTCCCATCACTCCACTCAAAGTACATTTGAATGTTGAGGTCATTCAGACCAATCCACAGCTCATCCACAGCTTCTAAGAACAGAAATTTACCTGTGTTAGTACCCAAGTTGAAACACTCCATAGGGGCAAGATATAACTTATGAGAATGAGCTGAAATTGTCATGTTACAATAAAAACTCCTCTAGATTAAATGACAGTGGAGTTTATTTTAAGGTCTAATTCACATTCTTTTTTCAAGAAGTCAAAAAATGAGATACCAGCAGGAAATGAGATTCCTCAGCTTTATCAGTAAAAGTCCATTACTGTATCTATAGCTACAAGGTGTCTGAGGCAGGTAATCAGCCCAAATACTGCAAAACCCAGAGCTGTTATTTCCTTTATGCAGTGAAAAACAAATGAAAAGCAAAATGAGAAGAAAGAAAAAGAAAACTAAGAAAGCGCTGATAATTCTTTTTGTGGTTTTTCTGGTGGTTGTTTTTTTTAATCTATATATCTGTGGGCTTCCCTATAAATATTCATTTCAAACAAGATTATTATTTTTTAAACCCTCCTAAGATTTCTAATGATATAATTCTCTGTTTGTACCAAATACTGCCCTGTAGAAATACTCACTGTAGCCAAGCTGAGACAGTATGAAGCCGTGCTCCTCAGGGTTGTGGATACTAGCTAGATTGCCACTGCTCTCATTGCAGGAAGTTAGGGCTTCTCCCCATACTCTGGGGTCTCTATGAATCATGAAACAGTGCTCTCCATAGGGCAACCATCCTTCTGGGCATTTAACAGGTTCTGCATCCCCTAAAAATCAATAATGTTTCACATTTTTAAACTTGAATAACTGCAATTACATTTGAAATCAGTTAATTAACTGATTAGAATGAAAATGGAGTGATCATAAACAAGCAGTACTTCTATTAATTCCTCATACATACAAAATACTTTAGTCTGTTTGCTGTTGCACACTGTACTTCTACAGAAAACTTACTGCGTTTACACAAAACAGGAAAATAATGGAGACAGTAGTTATTGGGCTCCAGTAGTGTGAAATGCTCACTTTTGGACAGAGGAATATTTTGGAATTCCATGATCAGTGTTTTCATACAATATACCCCATCCAATTATGTTTGTGTATATTTCATAAAGGCATTCTTACTGTAGCACAAGTAATTCATTGCACATGTGGCCTTCCATACTAAGTGTCATTAAATAAATCAGAAAGTGTAGTAGAAAAGTAGTCTGAAGGAACTTGCTCTTTTTTTGCCATCTTTCTATGCTACAGGCAATCCCACTGAGAAGGTGGTTTACGCCTATTGGTGCCGTCTTTCTGAGCCTTCTGTGATAAGCCTCGGTGTTTTCATTAGAATGCCCTGCAGGAAGGGTGAGTCATCTCTAACTTTATTTTCACATCCATGCAGTCCATGATAGTTTTGTGATAGTGTATGGCTTAGACCAGTGCCTCTGGAATTGTGAATAATAACACGAAATAAAAACTGCGTGTGTGGTTACTGGGTTCCAGGAACATTTCCAGTATGTACCTGTATTTGCTTAAAGAAAAGACAGTATGCTTTGTTCTGTGCCACTCATTAAAGCAGAAGAACGAATGATAATGCTTTTTCTTTTATTTTAAATAGCCATGAAGTTTCATTTTAGTGACACAAATCCTGTCTTTATCAAAGGGTTTTTATTTGCTTGGCATACCTGATGGAAGAATGAAAGGATCCAATGTGGAGTTTTCCTTTTTACAGATATAGCCAAATTTCAGCTCACATGGCTGGTTTTCCCATTTAGAATCTCTTCTGGGATTTAGTACTGCACAAAGTTTCCCAGGCTCAGGCTCAGGGCTTCCTTCATAGAATAAAAAACCGAATTATGTATAACATGTTTTATGTCAGCAGCTAAAAGAACAATTTACTTCCAGCCTTTTCATGTGTCAGTTATGGACTCATGACTTCATTGCTACATTTATTTTTATACCAGAGATAAGGAAATGTAATTTAGAAGTACCCATCAAAACATTTCTTTAGATGCTTGTTGCATAATTCACACTTTCCCCCATATTTGATTGCAGGATAGCAGTGTCAGAAATAAGCCATTCCTGTAAGTTTTGTGAAAATCATTGGCTTGCACAGAAGACACTAAACTCTGAGCCTGCACTGATGCAAAGGCTGCAGCACCTTTCCTTGCCCCTCCACCTGTTTAATCAGCCTGTGCATAGGGGTCACCTATATATTCATTAAAGAATATGCAGCTCACAACCAGCTGCAGAATGTTGCCCTGTGAGTAGATGCTGGACTGGAAAGTTCAAACATTGAAGGGGTGCCTGGTGCTGCTACAGTTGCAACGCCATATACAGACTGTAGGAAATCAGAGTTTGTAGTTTCACAGCTCATGAAACATCTAGTTTTAGACACAATTTGTTGTCAGGACCAAGTTATGTTAGTAGGGCTAAGTAATGAGCTTAAAACAATCAGTTACATTCATAAAATCAGAGGACACGGTTTGGGAGGTAAGGTTTCTGGACAGGAACACAGTCAGGTAGCATCTTAACATAGTTTATATTCAGACAAGGAATTCTACAGATGTGAAGAATGAAGAGTGTTCTTCAGAGTAAGAACTATCAGCTGCTAACAATAAAAAGAAAACTGAAAACTGGAGCTCTAGCTCTTCATTGTAGGGCTAAATCAACATCAGTGTATGGATATTATTTGTTAAAAATACGAAACAAAAGCAAAAGCCACCAATCTGTGGGACACATAGTTGAGCAGAGAGTGGTGGGAACCTAGACTGGGCAAAGCCTGAAAGGGTAGGCTTCCTATTACGGGAGCATGTTAAATGGCTTCTAGTTTCTAAAGCTGTGTTTAGCAAAGCACAAAAATAATAATATGGAATTCCTAAAATAAAAGGCATATCTTCTGGATGCGGCATATCAAATCACACGTGGAAACAAATTTCCTCATTTCTACAGTGCCCTTGCAGGTGAGTCTTTCTATGTCAGGTTCTGGTCCAGCAGCTTTCAGCGCTGTGCTGGAATAAAAAAAGTTCCACTCAGGCCCTTTGTTAAGGTCCTTTCTGCATGTCCATTCAGCAGCTTGGCTGCAGATTTGCTCCTTGCTGCAAGTGGAGCCTCCGCACATGCCCTCACACTTGCTCTGTGTCTCTCCTCTGCCTGCCTCTGCAACCAGCCTTCCAGCAGGTTCTTCAGGACCACTGTCCTTGGGGAACAGGCAATGTTTTCTTCTTCTCAGAGAGCTCCACAGCGTGCTGGCTGACTTCCCCCTCCCTGCACGCCGCACCCCCGGCCCCCCTCCCCCCACACGAAAAAAAAAAAAAAGAAAAGATACAATTTATAATAATTTTTCAGTGAATTGGAAATGTGTAGATTAAGTCGTCATAATAGCCGTCATGTGGAGATATGGGAACTCCAAGGGTGTGGGCTGCTTGACCTGAAAGCCAGCTGTTCTGGCTGCTCTGCTTCATTGCAAGGCTTAAGGAATTTAACCAGCTCAGCAGAAGGTAGAAAATCCTCTACCAGACTCAGCAGCTCTGGGCTTTCTCTTCATCCTCTGCCAGATAAAACCAGGTTGGGAGTGCCAAAGATTCCCCAAATACTTGGGGAAGGCCAAAAGATGGAATATATGTGCATTTACTCAGCAAGCAAACATTCAGCGTTTGCTGCAACCAGCTATTGCCATGGCAATCATTAAGCGACTTTCAAAGATAAAATGCCAATACTGTCAACTGTATTTAGTCTCTCTTGAATGTTAAAGAGGAGAGATGAGGAAAAGCATAAAAAGTACAGGGAAGGCTTTGCAAGCCTGATGCTCACTGATGTCTCAGTCCATGCAGGATGCCAGGTCTGATAACCCTTTTGAGAACTGAGGAGACACAGAGCTTTTAACTGACTTGAAGGCATTCCTAGTATGCTACAGCTCAACTAGTGCTTTTCACTTTATCAGCTTCTGGTAGGACATGAGTTTTAAGCAGAAGAGGACAAGCTCTTCTGCTTGAAACTCCTTGTAATATATCCAGTGAAGAAAAGCATCATTCTCAGCTTTTTAACCTCACATATCTCATAAGCCTGTGAACTCCATTTCCTCATGTTCATGGGGAGTAGTACAGGACTGTAATTGACATGAATTCATCATACTGATGGGAAATATTAATTCCAAAAACTGTTAAAAAAAAATTACTACCTGGTGCCCAGTTAAAGTATCTGAAGGGAATGCCACCACTCCACTGCCAGCCGCTGTTAAGTTTCAGACTGTTGAGCCCAATCCAGAGAGAGGATCTCTTGTTTTCAATCAACTCTAGGAAACCAAAAGGGTTGAATTCTAATGAGATTTGTTGGGAAATGCTCTGCATTTTCAGCGTTTGGAGGATTATAATAAATGCCTGCTTTGTGATTTCTAAGTTCAGTACAGAATCCATGGTTACTGGTAATAGACTCAGTTTATTGTGTAGAGAAAGGGTAGAGAATGGCAAAAGACTATTTTGCCTGTTAGTTTATTCAAATTTAATTCTATTCTACAGTTATATGTAAGCAATAAGCTTTGAAAACAGAAACACTGAATTGCTATAGTTAATACTTACGTTACAAGTTTGCCTGATTGTGATGCAGTTGATACAGGGCTTTCATTCCACAGAGCCTATGCATAATTCCAGAAAGCCTTTAGATTTTTAATAGTGTTTAATAGTATAACATTTTTATGCTATTTCCAAAAATCTCTTTCATTAGCCATACATGAATACTGATTTCTTAACAGAAAAGGCATAGAATGACTGCCTCCTATAATGATGTTAGGGTAAGGTCCCTTCCTGGCACCTTTCTGATGCTTTCTGAGCTTGAGCCAAATTTTACTTACTTAGCTGGTAATTCTTAATACTTTTTGAAATAATAATAATAATGATAGAAATAATTTCAAATAGCAATTCTGCAACTTACAAGAGTTCCACCTATGAAAAGCTTACTTTACAGTAATTGTGCTGTTTCTCTAGCAGTACATACAGCATTTTCACAGCAGATATTCGTTGTACTGTGATTAAAGCACTGAAACATTGTAACCAGTCAAAACCCCCTCTTTGACACCGTTTTCACAGAGTCTTTCGTATTAACTCACCTCTTAGATACATTTGTTCATGTATCTCTGGGACACTTAATAATTCTGCCTTCTGCTGCTGGCAGCTCTTCCTTGCTTGGTGCCACGTGAGAGCTGACTGGTAGTTTATCTGGTAGTAGGTTCCTGTCAAAGGATCTGTACTCCAAAATCTGTCATTGTCTGTGTGAAAGGAGATTTAGTTTTGCAGCTTGTTATAAACATCTTAAACAAAATGTTACGACAAAACTTAACTGCTAGCGTACTTATAAAATGAAAATCTGGAGCAAATACGGCTCAGACCCACAAGGTCTGTAAGGAATGTTATGGCATGACTGAAACATTTTTGAGTAAAATAAAATCATTACAAGCGTTTTCCTTTCCATATTATTTACAGCATCTCAGTATTGATATATTTAACTAATAGTGTTGTGTTATAGCATCGATGTCAACATTTGGGACTTACTGCCAGTTGGACAGAACCCATACAAATGGTCTGTGTCGAAGTCAGGAGTTGTTGCACACCAGAGCAAGCCATCTGACCTGCCGGCAGCCGTGCACCCGGTGTACCATTTACCACTCAGCTGGAAGGGGAAGGCACACGGAGCTCCGTTGGCATTTCCTAACAGTGTGAACAGATCTGAGGGGGCAAAAGAGAAATTGTAATATAGGTATGGGATCTGGGAGACCGAATCCTCTACATATCTGTACTCTCTGTAAGACTATGTGGAGAAAATGTTACGAATGTTACACCAGTGTAACTGGCCACCTACTGTCACCAGCGGTGCCTCCCAAGGCAGTTCACAGTAGGTCTTGCAGTTTACCATTTGCTTATGATGTCACCAGCTCTAACAGCTGGAAATAGAGCAGTTTCATACTGTAGACAACTATGAAAGTCTTGTAGTGATTTTTGTCTCATATATTTACATGTAATTTTCTAAAAATAGCATTAGCTTATCACGTAGCTTAACTTCCCAACATTCATTAAAAATCAATCATTGATTTAATTGTTAAATGTTCTGGGATTTTTGGCACCTGAAATCTTGTAGAGCACTGATTGGTAGTATGCATGGAATTATTTCCTTACATTTAATATTGATGTATTAAACTTACAAATTTTTGCCTTTCGTCCAACAATACTACTACAACTTCACTAGTACTAATATACAGTTAAATAAAGTGCTTTGATTAAAACTAACAATTAAAAACATCCTAGATTCTCCGTTAAAGAAAGAAAATACATATTTTTTGCACATACTTCATTCTGTCTGAAGCTAAGCAGCTGTGCATCTCCAGGATGGTTGAACACAGGCCTGATAAGTGAACTAATCATCCCCCAGTCTGCCATTGCCTCAGGAGAAACAGCTGATGTTAGACTAAGGGGAGCAGAAATCAAAGGACTCTATCTGTGATAGCAAACAGGTGGATTCAATACACCATCTGGATTAACCTTTAAACATTACCTTCATAGCCTTGAGAACACAAATCATCCGTGGTTCCATAGATCTTCCATTTATTCATTTTTGCTGATCCTGTGTTCAGCATGACATTGTCTTCTTTTCTCTTGCCAGCACTAAGAAATAAATCTTCCCCTTGGATTGCCAGGGTGGCATTTCTGCACTCCCATTTCTGGAATTCATTTTTCTTGTTGCATGGGTACAAAGAAATTTTAGCCTGGTTTTGCTTGTTGGCCACTCCCAAACATTGTGCAAATGCCATGCTCATCACCTGATGATCAGACACCCACCTGAATTTTTGTGACTCGGCGTTTTTCTTGCAAGCAGCTGTTGTGACTGCATGAGAACTCTGAGCAATTAAACAGAGCTTAGTATTCTCATTGTATATTAAAAATATTTTGTTGTCTGTAAAAAAAAATCAGAATTAATGTGTTTAGGGTGAGCACATGGTGAGTGTAGCTTTGAGGAAAGGGATGTGCTGTTGTTTCTATTCTGATCTGATTCATGTCTGGAGAGTGTAAATCTGAGTCACTTTTGCAAAGATCAAGCAGCATTTTCAAGACTTTTGTTTCCTTCTGGGAAGGAAAAATAAGTGCAGCTCACTTAAATATGTGTAAATACAATACAGAGGAACAAAAGCACATAAAATACATTATGACATCTTCAAAAGTGTCATCACTATAATGGAATTCTCATGAATTTTCTCCTGAAATACACATTTCTTTCAAGATTTCCAGAAGAGACTTTACTGAAGATTTGGAAGTTTGCCATCACTTCATGCGCTGTATATTTAGCTCATGTTACACACTTCTCCACGGGGCTGCATTTGTTCTTAATAAAGTTAGTGAGTGAGGCTTCTGCGAGTCTAGCTGCTCCTTCTGTAATTGGCATGTCCTGTTATGGTTTGGGGTGGGTTTTTTGGATGAAAAACTGTGGAACTGTGACTTGTTACGTTGTCCTGTTCTAGTACCCCTCCCATTAGTATGTCTGTCATAAGAAATCAGCACCAGTCATGCAATCGAATCACAAACATTCCCACAAGAACCAACACCAAGCAGTATATAGAGGTAAAGATACTACAGGTGTGTGCCTGTGTGCTGCGCATTGTTATGGAAAGACAGTCTATGAACACTGAACGCGCTAGCTAACACTCCCAAAGGATCACAGGCAGCCTGATCTAGTAATCCCTCAAGCCAAGCAGGCCCACCGGGAAGGGCTGCCCAGCTCTGCTGCTGTACTGCTGCTGTGTAAAGCAGGTTGTTCAGTGCGGGGCATCAGTCTGTGAACACAGCTGCCTGCTTTTCAAAATGTCAGCTAGCGTACAGTTCCCACTGGCTTTGGATCATGAGGGAGTGAAATCTGGACTACAGGGAATATTCTAGGACCTGTGGGACAAGAGGGCAAGGCTTTGCCCTTCAGTTCTCTGTGTCTCAAATCCCTACCTGGAAACAGAGATGTAGCATCACCCCTGTATCCGAGAGAATAACCATGTAAGGGACAGGGAGATACCCTTCCAAAAACTAAAGTAAATTTGTAGGACAAGGGTAGGATGTTAGGACACAGCCAATGTTGAGTAGTGCACAGAGCAGAAAGCGTCTGGGAAATTCTGGGAGGCTATGACAGGAAGAATTTTTCTTGTTAGGATATCTGTATTTAATGTTTGAGCTCTCCCAGGAAAGTCCTGTATTACTTTGACCAGCTCAGAAGTTTCACTTCTTCAAATCTAAATTTGAAGCTAAGACCTAGTTTCTTCTTTCCTAGTCCATTTAGACAGAAAGTTTTAAGATTAATTAAATCTTTTAATCTACTTTAATGCTTACTTAGTTTAATTAAATTAAATTTAATTAAATTACTAAAGAAGTACTTAGTGTAGTGCCCTAAGTTTCAGCTGTTGTCCTTCATAGTATTTTTTTTGTCTAATATTAGTTCTCACTGGAAACTGGGAGGTTTGTGTTTGGGCTATCAGGTTTGGGTCCCAGCTCGTAGAGCAGAGGGGAGACCCCCTTTCTTGCCCAGACTAATTCTGGCACAGCTCACACAGCACAGTGTCTGCTTTCAGAAACTGTGATTTGTACCCCACTCCACAAATCTAATGAATTGAAGGTTAAAGGAAAAATGTCCTTGAACCATATCACCATCCTTACATCAAAAGGGACCTGTCATCTGCCCTTGGTCAACTTCAGAGACTTAACTATGCTTCTCACCCGTACCCTGAAAGCCATAGTGGTTATTCCAGGGCTGTTCTTGACTCTGATCTTTTTAGTATTTTTTTCATTGGCATCTGCTCAGCCACAGCATTACATCTGACATCAATCCACAAGCTCCATCTTATCGCACACAACCTAAGGCTAGGAGTTACACATACAATGCCCAATTTAATCATTTTCTGTTTCTCAATTTTTGTAATTCAGTCACATATACAGACAAGAACTGTGGAGCACACTGTGAAGTCCATCTACTTCACAGTGCAGACATAACCAGTAATTAAATTGCATCCAAAGGGGAATGTTTATCCCCATACATGACTCTTTCCTGATTTCTGATTCCCAGCTTTACCCCATCTTGACTCTTCCCCTCTCTTTAAACGTGAACCAGTATCTCTGTATCTACATCCTTTTTTAACTTCTGTGGACCATTCCAGTTAGGATGAGTATGAAATGCAGGGTAGTCAAACAGTGAAATGTGAAAATATTACAGAGACTGAGAAACAAGCAAGACAACAAAAATGCCCACTTTCACATCCACTTTTGCAGGGGGTAAAAGACAAAGACTCACCGAATGTCTGAAAAGCAGTATGAATAAAAGAGAGGAGAACTAAGACTGTAGAAAATGTTAAGCATTTCATTTCTTTCTTCTTATTCACAGAGAGATGAGATGAAATTAATTGCTGCAGTAGAAGTCCTTAAGGAACCAGTTGATGCTGGCTTCTTCTCAGTTTTGGAGAGTTTTAGTTGAAAGAGAAAACTCTGGGCTCTAAATTAGGAAATATCCTGTCACATGGTATTTTGAAATCTATAAATAATGACAAAATTCAAACTTTGCATGTGAAAGTGAAGTTTCCATTAATTCATATGCAAGTGACAAAGTTTGAAAAGTCAACATCATTCTGCTGAATTATTTTTAACTTTCTTGGTTCTGCTCTGGGATTGTAATGTCCTGACTCTCAAAGGCAAAGAAGCAGGGAGTGCGCTTTAAATGGACGTACCTCAAATCTCATACATACATACCTGGAAACTAAACAAACAAAAAAAAATTAGTTAAAGAAATAATGCAAGTTTCTCGACCAGCTAGGTCTTCACTGCTACAAAAGATATATTCATCTAATTTGATGCACCAAGCCATGTCAACTATTTCACTGTGAAAAATTAACCCAGATGGGAAAATTTAATTTTGCTTGGTAACTTGACAAACTGGGCACTGGCTTTTCTCTTCTCTTGATTTATCAACTGGTAAAACTACTATGCTTTTATTTCATGTGAATTTTTCTCATGGGAACCAATACAAATTAGCAAATCTTTCTGTTAACCAGTGATTTGGACAACAAAACTTCCTTTCCACATTATCTAATCCATAAAGTAAAAACTAATTTTAATACTTAACAATTCTTTCTTTGTACTAAGAGTAAATGAGACAAGCAGAGGAATATACGCAAACATTACAAATGAGCTGCAACCTTTTGTTAAGTGGAAATCAACTTCAGTTATGATGCAAAAATCCCTTATTTGTTTTGAAGGAAAAGGAGAAAATACATTCAGCAGAAATTTCCCTTAGAATTTTCTCTCATTTTTCATGGCTTTATTATGAAGACGAATCTCACAACATGTCCTGCAAGGGCAGAACATTACTTAATGTGAGACAAGAAACCTATTTCCACAGTATAGGGTCTTCAGAGCTGTGTTACCAATATCAACCATCAAAACATCAAAATTATAAATAATGCTATTATTTCAGGTGTGGGTTTTTTTCTCCTCATGTTTACTCTTTTCATTTGCCTTGCCTTCATCGTTAGCCATCAAACAGCACTGAATCCAATTCAGTGTTAGTATTTCCAAAATTATAAATATGGGTATATGTTGTAACTTAACATGAAGGGGAAAAAAAAGTGTAAGATCAAGGGGACTGTCAGTAAAAATAGTTTGAGTACAGAATGCCCTTCATTCCCTATCCTCTGCAATATGTTTTGTTTGACTGCAGTACCTACAAACCATCAATCCAATGTCATGTGAATCTTTCCTTCCCAATGACCTCTCCTGTACAATTCTTACGTACTTTCTAAGGGTCTGTTTCTCCCAGAGATCCTTGAGATCTTTTTTTTCGGTCTGTCATAGGCAGCATAGAATTCATAGAAAATTTAAACAGCACAGAAAATCCCTGAAGCATTTCACTACCAAGACACTGTGGTGTGCCCCACTGCTTATCATTTGTCAGAGAATTGGAGGACCATAAGAAAAGACATCCTAAAATAAGTGGCCAAGTTAAATAAAAACAGGAATGGATTCCTCCATCGGTATTTGGCATCCACTTTATTTTATAGTTTGTTTATGTTTCTTTTTAGTCACAGGTATCGTTCATATTTCTGTGTTTCCTCCTGTTAGCTACTCTCTTAAGGTAAATGACTCAGAACACCAAACCATAGAACATTTCCACACAATAATTGAACACTGAAGTATTATTAGGTGGTATATAGATCCTTTATTGATATAGTCTCATATTCATAATTGATACAAAACATTCAAAGTCATAGAATATGACTCTTTGCAAAGATTTACTTGCTTTGCAAAATCCAAGTTGAAGCCATGAATGATGGACAAGTATTTGATTTCAGTTATAATACTGGGGCAAGGAAGATAATTCTGTAAGGAGTGCAAGACAGGGACAAAAACAGGGAAAACCAATTAATGTAAATCTCTGTTTATTCCAAATACCATTTTACTTGAGTAACAGTATGCACACTTCAGCACATTATGGTGAGATACGTTCTCAGAGTGCTGGCTTTGGGGCTGAATGCCCTGCAAAGAGTGTGCTCACTGTATGTCTGTACTTGGCTGTATGTGATGCTGCCACAAATCTCTAAAAAGAGAGAACACTAAGGTATTAATACATGACTTTTAAATCTAAATTCTCCCTCACTGTGTTATTTTTAATGCTTGATTAATCAACCATTTTTACAGTACTGAGTCTTAGTCCTAAGTGTACTTCTTGAAGAGCATAGAGCAACAGCTCTTAATCCTTACCAGAGGAATAATTGCTAATATTAGTTCATAGAGTCTATTAAGTGCAGGTAACAATTACTAAGCATTCCTTTGTTCCAGACAGGGTTTTTTTAAGCTTAAACATATAGTTTGGCTATGTTATCCAATTAGACAACACTGTGCTCATTTTTTTCTTGGTTGTTAGTAGAATCATTTTCATCATCCCTTCCAGTTAGGACACGGCTGTATTCTACCAGTGTGCTGCATGGCCTCGCCTCTGTTTCAGACTCCCTTGGGGTTTTGATCTTGAATAAGAAATAAATCATGAAGCCCACCCCTAAGAGAATGATGAGGACCAGAGTAAGTAGCATCCACATACTCATGTGACCATGTGCTTTGTCCTTTTTGGCATCTGTAAAGAAATGTAAAGCAAATAGAAGTGGGTGTACTATAGCCATAAATAAATATAAGAATACTGAAAACTGTTGGTCTAATTTCCCCCTTAATTACCAAGGAGAAATCTGTCATGTCTTTGTGTCAGTCCCCCTCGTAGATCTTAGCTTGCAAAAGAAGGAGCAAAGAGGGTGTGATCCATTTACCAAAGATTTAGTTATCCAGGGATGCTTTGGTTGTCTCATAGGTAGTACTAAATTATGCTGGGAATTCATTCAATGGCAACTAAGTAAATTAAGCTCATATAAAAGACAAATAAATAATGAATATCAGTTCATAAAAAATCACAAGCATTTCTTTTCATGTCTCTTTGAAACTATTGGGAAGGAGAAACAAATCTTACCTTCCACGTTTGCAGCTGCTTTAAGAATAGCTGTCAAAGATAAAGACAAACATTTAGTCAAAATCTAAAAAGATCACATTTTCATCCTGACAGTTTCATATTAGCAAAAGGTTTGATATCCCATGCATCAAAGTTACCTCATCACTCCTCCTGGAAACACATTTGCTAAATTAACAGAGATGAAAAGGGGTGATTGTATTTTAACCTGATATTTATGGTAATAAAACTGCTGTGTTTCGCATGTTAAAGCCCCCTTCTTGCTTCTTTTTAATAATCAAAGAATCTTCAAGCACAGATAGTTTCTGACTGTTTTAGATGACTCTCTCTTCTCCACTGGTTAATAATCTTGCCCTCTTCACTGGGCCTGAATGCCTACGGAGACTGGGAACAACAAGGATATTTGACACTTTTCCTATATTGCACATAATTCATTTGAGACCCAGCAGATTTTAATTTACCCTAATTCATTTGCATCTATAATTACATTTATAAGCTCAAGCTTTCTTATGCAGTTTTCCCCAGCTGTGCAAAGAGGGCGCCATCTGCAAGATTTTTCTCGGCACTCTGGGTGCGAGCTGGATGATGGCCAGTGGGAGAGCAGATCTTCCCCATGGGCCTGGGAAGCTGCAGGAAGAGTCGGTGTGTGTGTTCCTGGTAGGAAACACCAGGAGCCCGGCTGCTGCAGCAGCAGCACAGCAAAGCATTAAGCTCCAGTGTGTTTGTGAGCACGAAGGAAATGCAGCTGTGAAAGTGTCCCTTGGAAGCACGCAAAGCTCACTGTAATGTTAATATCTGCCTGGGCTGAAAGCCCATTCTGCTGGAGAGCCTGGTGTAAGGGATATTCTCTGTACTTTGGCATTGCACGTATGGGCCACTGAGAGCCAAACCCATCAAATACAGTATGTGTTGACACTGAGTTCCTGCGTTTGATGTATCTGGTAACAGCTAGCTTTTTGTGGTGTCTATTGCTTTGACTACTCGAAGACAACTAAGAACCGCCCTAAAAGGAGAATTTTCTTTTTCATAAAATGCTCTGACACTGCTACAAATGTGTACAGATGCTTTCCCCACCAGCTGCAGCTTTGCTCTGGGAGGTGAAAGGACAGAACCTCAGAAACATCCTAAACCTCAAGGTTGCGAAACAGGACAGGAAAACTTTTTTTTCTTTTTTTTTTTTTCTTTTTTTTTTTTTTCAGAATTAACAGTTAAATGCCAAAATACCACATGGCTGTTTGGCTCACAATATTCTGATATTTCTACTTCCTGACCAAAGCAGATGGTGCTTAGTTACACAGAAACACAATATTAAAAAAACAAAACAAAACAAAACAAAAAAACACAAAACCAAAACTGCTAACTGAAACGCTTCTACTATTTTCAAAGGTCACTACACACGCTCTGGATCGTGCTTCCGTTCTGTTATTATTGCTTCATCCATCTCTTACTGGAACAGCATGTATCATAGTACAGCAAGGGAAGGAAAAGCAAATTATTGTTCCATAGAAAGTGAATACGGATGTCAAAGGGGAGCAAAACAACAAAGGAGTGTAAATTTTTTTTTTAGGAAATCTTGATCATCCTTAGTTATTAATTGAATATTCATCACACCATGCAAGAGAATCTGAAATTATGAAGCAATAGAACATGAACAGTACAGACACACAAAAAAAAAAGATAACTCTATATATTCATATTATTTTTGTCTGAACACTGAAGCAGGTGATAAGGAAGACTGCAAATAAAGTGTTTTATTGGTCTTTTGTAGTGACCATATTGTGCTATTGCTACTGAAATAAAACCATAAACATCAAGAAAAAATATTAAAGTCACTTACTCTTTGGTTTCTTACAAATAAAACCCTTTTGGGAAGAGCAAGGAAGGACACTCCAGTAGCCAGAGAACGCAGACAGCTCCACACAGTAATCAAGCTGGTCCTTCAAGGGCTGTCCATCGGCCCAGTTGACAAAGCCTAAGGCACTGTTGTCTTGCCAAAGCAGCTGCCCTAATGTTGGAAATGTTACTAGCAATACTAATAGTTCCACGTCAAAGATCTTCACTAATGTTAGTGAATATTATCATTATTACTTTACTCAGCCTAATAAAGCAATACTGCTCTTTTAAAAAATGCTGTTTGTGATTGTTTTCTAATGTATTTTATTTCTCTTGATTCACTTTTTAAGAACTTCTCCAAATTATGATTTGCAAATTTGCCAGTCATAACAGTTTTAATTTACAGATTCCCTTATTTTTGTCTGGGGTACTGAAGTTTCAAAGCTAGGCTTTTTCATTTCAGCAGCACTCATTGAAAATCAGAAACATTTACTGTAACACAAACATATACCTAATTAAAATCAACACTTTTTTTTTTTTTTTTCAGAAACTCCTGCTGCAAAACATTCTGAAGTATCAGTGAGTTAAAATGAATCTAAAATAATAATTCTTTCTGACTGATTGTGGATTGACACTAGTGTTGTTTTCTTCCAGGTGCTTGTTTTCCACTACACTCTCTTTCTGGTAGCCAGCAGCCTAACTTTCTCAGTACAGTGGTACAGAGAAGCTCAGTGCTGTGGGCTGTGGCTGGACCCCCCAACTCTCACGTGGGTACTCCCCAGCCATGAGAAGATGAGATCCAGCCAGGATATGTTCCCCACTGGGGCACAGGGCAAACAGGGTGGGAAAGGCTATCTCACAGATCAGGAATAGGAGATATCTTCAGGGAGGGTTGAGGTCAGGGGGACAAATAACATGCCATTGACTTGTGGTCCAATGTAAAGGACCTTGGTGACACTGCAACCATAAGCAGCTTTGAAAAATTATCATTGATTACAGCAATTCTTGGATTGTTCAAATTTAGACATGAGGCCCCATGATTGCCTCAGGTACAGACAAATGAAATTGCATGTTATATCTCACCTTTTAAAAGAACAGTATCTTCTGAGTTGTGCCTCTCAAGAGATATTCCTATCACCTCTCCACATCTTTGCTTCTGAACCACATATAGACAAGATATTTTAATTGAGGCAATCCCACATGGTGGCATCCTTTGGCAGATCCATACAACATCTAAGATCCATAACTGAAGCCCACAAATTTCTTTTCAACAGCCTTTCACACCTATTGGATAAAACCATCAACCTCCAAGACTTTTTAGATTATATACTATCAATCTACCTTTTTGTTTTTAATTAGCTTCTATTGTACTTCAGTTAGTTCCTTAAAAACAACAGTCTTATCCACATTTCTGTCCATTTAATGAAGTCTATTTGTGGTTATTTATAGAAGTTAAAACAGTTACCATTTACATTTCTGTATACTCCTATCCAAAAGCCGCTTGTCTTGCTTGTATATAAGTCTGCATGCTCTACTAAAAAGTTTGATTCAGCCAGATCTTGTACAGAAGTCAGCATACCACCTGTAAGAAAACCAACAGAAGATGACAGGAGGTATCTCCTGCCATAGAAGTCAGTGGCACAACTTAGTTACAGCCTTTGATACAGGATAAGTATAATAATAAAGCCTCTCCTGCTGGTAGGGAGTATGCAAGGATTTAAATAGAAGCCAGAAAGTAGTGTTCAGCTGTAGGGGAACAGCAAAGACTGTGACTGGTGTCACCAGAAGTGAAAGATGTGAAAGCATAGTGAAGATGATGATTTTTTTAAACACCAGGTGAAACACTTATTTTCAAGTGATTGGATAATACTTTTCATAGGCATTACAGATGATTATTTGTTTGTTCTTCATGGTTTGACAGGATATCATGTAGTATGTAATACTGCGCAGCAAACAAATTCACAGTTAAAATTGAAGTATTCATTTTTCTGGCAATGGTGGTCCAGGAAGAGTGCTAAGAGGATTTTAAAAGATATGAAACAAAAGGACCCATTTCTTTTCGGCAGTATAGTGCTTCCCTTTCACTGCCTCCTGAAGCATGGATGAGGTAGCTGATGATTCAGCAGCATAAGTAGAATGGTGCCAAGGAGCAGCTCGTGGTCTGGGCCAGGACCAGATGCCTCCAAGATGGGGGAGGGAAGCATTTGGGTTTGCCTTTCCCTGGCTCTGGCCACTGGTAGAGCCAGGACTTTCACGCAGTATGTGCAATCCCTTTAGGATCACACACCCTGTGTGAAAAATAAGTAATTGTTACTATATTTATTTCTTGTGTAGGGAAAGGTATGGAAAAGAAGGGATAAGGCCAGAAAGAAGTTCCCTCTTTTTGTGAATGAAGAAATACAAGAAGAAACAAGCACAGCTGGAAAAACCTCAAGGAAAATTGATCACTCAGATTTCAACATAACCGAAAAATAAACAGTATCAACAGTAAAAAGTAAATGAGACATTGGTTTCCTTTTTTTAATAAGTGTAGGTTTTGCAGCATTAGTTTTCAAGACTTTTTAAAGTGATTATTTTTTTTTTTAATGTCAAGATTGAAATCCTATTTTTAGGTAAAAAAAATAATTACCTGATTGAATGCACTGAGTCACAGACTGAGCCCAGCTCATTTCATTGTCATTGAAGTTATAGCAGTGGCTTCGGAAAGGAATCCAATATATGCGATCAGATTCAGGACATTTTCCAATATCCTGTGGGGGATCAGAAGGAAGTACATCTAGAAGAAATCAGATATTATGGACGCTTTCATTCATTAGAGGTGGCAGATCTTCAGATATGAAATCAAGTTTAAAAAAACCCCTTTCTTAAAAGTTCTTGAAATATACTTCGGCATACAGTGCTAGAATTATCAGTGACTACGTCAAGAGGGCCAATGAGGAACAGAACTGCTCAGTCACAACTGAATGATTGAATGTGAGCCTGCACTCCCAACTAAATCCAACTTGAACTATCTCAAGGATATTTGAGTGTTCAGGGGGGGTTGGTTCTAGTTTATATTGTTATAACCAAGAAATTTGTATAAATAAAAGATACATGCATTAAAAGCAGAAAAAGAGAATCCAGAAAACTCGCAAACTCTCAAGAGATTCAAATAACAATTTGATTTTAAATGGAAGTATAATCTAAAATCAGAGTTTACTGGGGAACTTCCCATTTAATATTTTCCTCAAGGTAATAATTCTTACATAAAAATTCTGAACAACTTTAACAATGCATGGAATAATCTGAATGTCATTGAATATTTGTGTAGTAGCCCCTCATTCTCCTGCAAGCAATGACATTATGGAAAGAAACAGCAGTATATATGTTTTTAAAACTAAAGTTACAAATGAATAGATAGGAAGTTCAGAGCATGGCCTGGAAAAGAAATTAAAGAAAAACTACACAAAAACAGTTCAAAAGAAAAATAATTTCCATTAAGTCTGTGTCACCAGAGCTAATACTGGTTGCTCTAGTACAAATGGGAAAGCAAAAAGGTTTAGTCCCATCCTAAGTGTTGCCTGTAGCTTTCAATTTGTAGTATTCCTTAGTGACACCTGCAGAATCAGTATGAAGTATGAAACATTGTTTGGGCCAATAACAGACTTTTTTCCCCAGATAGAACTCTTCCTCCTTTCCCCGGTTTTTAAAATCTAATAACACTGAAACCATAACCAGTGTATGAATGCTGCTTATGGTGAAGGAACTGTATTTGTTTTATACTTCCCACAAAATCCCCGTCAGCAAGAAGTTTTATGTTCTAGACTTGAAGTGAAATGTTTAATACTCCCACAATCTCTGTTCTGTCTGCTTGTGGCATAGGAGAACTTCTACTGCAGTTATCACCCTAGTCTAGTAAAATGGCATTATCTTGTCTGATAAATGACCACATCATAAAAATAAAACATTGTTCATGCAAAATAAAGGTACTAACATTACAAACTCAGTCTTATTATTCCCTAATACATACTTAGAAATCTGTATTTCAGTCAAAGCAGATAGAGCAAGGTTTCTGCCATAAAACTGAAAGCCATCGCCATAGCTTACCCTCAGATTTTTTGCAGGCAGGAAAATGTTTTTCATTGCAAGGTGCTGTTTTCCAGGTCCCACGGAGCTCTAGATAGACACAGGCTATTTTCTGTTTTGGTTCTCCATAGGACCACTTTGAAAAATTTATTTTCCTTTTATCAATCCATCTGTCATAGCCATGACTCTATAATTGAAACAGACAACATAATTTTTGTACACTCTCATCTGCTGTTTCAGGTGAGTGGATTTATACAAATGCAGATTTTCACAGTGACATGTAGAGCTCAGTTTGTATATCTGTTCTAGTACTGTTAAAATATTAATTGAATCAGGACCCAGCAATGTGAAAGTAAGACAGAGCAGTATCACTCCCATGCTGAAACAGCCCACAAAGGTGTTTTGAAGGCCAAATGATGCTTGCTGTGCACTGCTGGTGCTCAGTCCCTTGTCAGGCACCATCGTGAGGTGGAATCATGGTCTAAGAGGATTCAGATCACCATGAAGAGCAATACAACCATAGGAACATGAAACTTGTGGAAAGCTCAGGTGGAAGTGGGTCTTGGAGTTGGCTGTCAAACAGGGACTCTAAGCTCAAGTACAGTTCTGAGGAGAAACATTCAGGAGTAAACTGCAGTTATCACTATGAAAAGTCTGAGAAAATATTTGGTTTGTAAGAAGCAAAAGAGAAATATTCAGAAGCAGGAAGTCTTGAGTCTTTGTTTAGTCTCCCCCTGCCCCCTTTTTTTCCCCAGGAAGAATCAGAATAATTACAAGGAACTGGGGACAGATCTAGACAGTCTGTTGGTGCCATTAAGAACTGGGGGATAAAATATGATCTCTCTCTAGTGTCTACATGTATCAGGAGGTCAGGTACACAAGTTCCTCCTGACCTCAGCACCATCAGGGCAAGATCATTGCCTGGGGAGCAGGAGGAACCAAGAAGCTTTACTCTGCAAAAGAAAAGGACCAGGAGAACATTTGGTGTTTCAAACTTGCTTGTCATGGAATTTTATCTACTTTCTAAACCATGTTTCTAACTGTAAAAACAAAAAAAAATTGATATCAAGTGAAATTAAACACTATTATATTTTTTTGGATAGAGTTGTCCTGTGGATTTGTGCAAGTGGGAGGATTCATGTCAAAGCTGGTGACTTCTAGTCACACATATATTCTCAGACAAAGCATTTTACCTGTTAGGGAGAGGTACCGTTAAAATCATTGAAATGCATGTTGTTCAATAACAAGTTCATTCTCAGACAATGTAGCCTTCTAGGAGGCTTTATCAGAGTGCTGCTGCATCATATAATCAGAAATGCTATTTTTACAGAACATTTATTGTAAGATCTCCCTAGAGATACTAAATTTCAGACATGTTTTGCTGTGTTATTTATCTGTGCAGAATCACAATTAATAAAAACAATCACTAGTTAAGAAGATTATTACTGATGAAAGAACTTTTTTTATATTATCAAGGTATTTTAGCCATCTGAAAGGACAATGCAATAGAAACATGATATTTAGATGCATTGAACAGCTACATATTCACTAGAAAACGTGAAGCTCATTTTGGCACTCAGCCACAGAGTTAGTAAGACTGACTCAAGTGTTGCCTTACACAGTGGTGGACCTGGGTCTCTGAATCCACTTTTTCTGGTACAATATAGCTTTTACTACTTTTAATCTTTGGGACTTAGCAGGTATCAGAATGAGGGTGTTCAGAGGCACATAGTATGTCCTGTGAGCTCTTCTGTACAGCTGCCAATGATCGTGAGGGACTAGACTTAATGACCTTGTTGGTCCTGTTCAGTAGAATTCAGCTTTCCTAAAAATGGCCACCTGAAAGTTACCCAGATAGTTTAACCTAAGAGTCTAAGACTCCCAAAGAATTAGTAGAGGCCAGCACTGTCAGAGGTTCCCATCCTTCTCCGTTGCCTAAAACGGAATAATTATTTAAGACGGATGAAGTTAAATGAAGTGAGTGCTGTCCACCAGTCCTAGGTTCCTAAATCTACTCATGCTACAGTTCTGCCTGCGGATAGTAATCCAGTCAACAGCATTAAACTGCTCCACCAGTGAATTTATTGATCTTACCACATTGCTGTTGAGCCCAATCCATAAGGGTCCTCCATATCGTGCTGCCTGCAGCAGCAGGAATATATTACTGTAATGATCAAAAATGCTGGCAAGCTCTGAAGATCTCTTCTTGCAGGCTTTTCTTGCTTCTTCCCAATTCATTTTAGAAGGAATGATTAAATAGGTGCTGTTACCATAATGGATGAAACCAGAATCTGGGGCAATTGTGGAACGGAACAGTTCAGGCTCTGAAGGAAAGAAGTGTAAATTTGAGAGGAAGGGGAGAAAACAGTCAAAAATTACTAGCTGCCTGAATATCAGCATTACTTTTGAGTAACAGTTGAATATAGTGTGGCAGCACAAGCATCAGGTAAAAGCATTTCTTATTTAAAACACAGGAGACATTTTTTAATGGTAACTTGGAATTATTTTTAACTATAGCATAAAAAGTGTATTCAGGGATTAGGAAAAGGCAGAGAACACTGTGTGTATCTAGACTTACACTGCACCAGATGAAATTTTGTGAATACTGGTTATACAGTGATGTTCCCCCCAGAGCTCTCTAGGTCCCCCTCCTGCAGTGCAGGTGAAATTCCTCCCACACACAAGCATGGTGCAGGATCTCCACACCATTTCAGTCTGAAAATAGGAGTGAATTTCATTCTAAACACAGTTTGTGACTCTGCTGCTGCTTCTTTCCCACGTAGGATGAAGTGAAAAAGGAAACTGTAGCTGTACCTAAAATGATACATGTGGAAGCAGGAGACAAAGACCTAGAGCTAGTGATGGGGACAGACAAAAGGACAAAAACTGCCTTTGTGTTCAGTCAGTGTCAAGGATGCCCTGATAGTTGTTTTTGCTAGTGACGCCCAGATGCAGCTTTCTGCACTTGCACAAGGCAGAGCTATGAAACATCTGGCGCAGCTGTGGCTTCTTCCCCTATTTTTACTTGCTGCTTAGCAGTTCCCTGTTCCTATTTCTGTGGATCTCTGCAGTGTAGCTGCACTCCAGATGTATCTCTCACCCTGAGGATACACAAAGAAAACTAGAACTTTTGCCCTTCTGATTATTGCTGATCTTGTGATATAAAAGCATTGCTAAGGACTGATGAGCATACTAACCAGTCTGACTGACTGTAGCTAACCCCCCAGTGGAGGATGTGTGAGGATTCTTCTCGTGAGGAAGGGTTAGATCTGGGGGTGGGAAAGCGTCCTTTAGTGTTTTATCTGCATAACTAAGATGCCTGTGGTGCAGGTCACTGATGGATTTGTCTTTATGCATTGTATTTGTGTAATAACCTGAGTCAGATACCTTTATCTGTGCCAGCTGGGTAAAGCACAGGTGGGTAAACTATTATGTCAATAGAGAAGAAATGCATTTTGAAGGCACAATTTTTCTAACAACCTGTTTTGGGCACTTGCATCACAACAAGGCAGGTGAATCCTGCCTTTGAAGTGTCTGCTCACCACGTGCAGGCACTTGATTTAAGTGTAGACGTCTGCAGGGTAGGTGAAGTGAGCCTCTGTGAGTGCTGGTGCATATGCTGGTAGGGAAAAGGCTGTAAATCCAAAACTTTTTTATAATCTTTATCCCTGAGCGGGTTCTGTGTCTGGAATTCCTGAGCTGGGAAAGCAGCCCTGCTTCCCTCACACCAGCTGCTACAGGCACAGCTGGGCAGTTACAACTGAGGACTCACAGTCAGATTTTTCAGGAAATCTCTTCCAACAAAGGCGGCAAAAAATAAAACTTACTGCTGTCCATCTGGCAAATATAGCTTTTGTTATGCTGGCAGTCAGTGATTTCCCAGTACCCTGCTTCATCTACAGATCTTGTTGTCATTGCAATACAGTCAGTCTAGGGAAAATTTAAAAAATGAAATTAAAGCTAACAAAGTGCAAAATGTCTGGCAAATTAATAGAAATTAGTTTGAGGAGACAAAGTTAATAGATTTCTTTCCTAATTTTCTGGCTTTTGTTTTCATTTATTGTTTCTTGGAAGTGAAACATGATATTATATATACAAGCAAATGAACCTTCCTTGGCAGGTTACTGCAAGAAATTTTGTCAGTTTATTAAAATTGCTTGGAGTACACCAAAGCTATTTTTATGATGTATTTTATGGTAATCTGTACTGAATTTGTTGAACTTGCATTTGAATTCATGCTGTGCAAGGAAAAACAATAAAGCAAAGTAAAAATTCGAGCTAATAATACTGAACATTTCCAGTAAAATCTAATAATTCTAATAACTTTCATTCTAGCAGTAATTATAATACAGCACTCTTCTTGTTCAGTCTGGACTTCTGCAAAGGAATGACAGTAAGTGTAGACTCTGAAGAGGCCTATTAATCTGTGGGTACAGCTATAAAAACTCGATCTCTGAAATATTCCGTTGCCTTCTGCTTTAAGCCATTGAAATACAGGATCCTAGCTGAGACAGAAGTCAGTCAACTAACCTTGAGTACATTATCTAAATTACGCATTTTCTGAGTTTTTTCTGTTTACCTGTATTGTAATATACTTCCCATCAATGTACATGTATTCATCTCTAAATCGGACTTGTCTTGCCCAATTTGAGTAGTCAAAAAAGCTTCCATCTGTCCAAAGATATGTGCCGTCATGGTTAATGTCGTTCAGTCCGATCCACGTTTCATTGGCAACATCCTTTAATTGCAAGGTAAAGAAGGCTATTAAAAAAAAAAAAACATCAGAAAGAGAGTAGCCGAGGAGTTGCCTTTCTTCAAATTGTGTAAAGCAAATTCCAAATAAAACAACCAATCAACTTTTAAAAATATTGGAAATAGCAAATTCAGTATTGTTAGACTATGAATTAAGAATAAAAGAGGAAAATTAAAATGAGTAATTAACTGAAGCAATTCGATTTCATTAAGAAAAGTATCATAAAAATCATAAAAATGATATAGACTTCTTGGAAATAGAGAGATTAGGGCTAGAAGTGACTTCAAAATGATTGATCAGTTTTCCCCAAGGTAGCATCAACACACATGTAATTTCTAGTAGATGTTTGTTTGCTGTCTGACTTGACTATTCTGTGGACATCTAATTACTATTTATTATTTTTATATTACATATATATAATATATATTATATGTAATTTTATATATTTATATAATTACTATATATTATTACTCCTGTTTATCCCATCTTCCAAGGCCATTAAGAACAGATTATTCTATTCCCTATACATGATGCTTTTGCCAAAAGATGGGAAGTGTCATATCTCACTCCACTCTTCTCCCTGGATCAATCAGCTCAGGGTCTTCCTTTGTAGGTTATGCTGTTTAGATCTAGAGGCTAGTTCGACTGTTAGATGAAACGTGCTGGCTTCATACTTAGCACCAAAAGGCTCAGATGCCTTACCTTGCACTTGCTCATTGTGTATAGAGGCCAAATTTCCCCCTAATTCTATACAATCACTTCTTGCAGAGTGCCAAGTCAGTCTCTCTTCTCCTCTGGACCCAAATATTTTATAACACTGGGGGGAGAGTAAAGGATTAGACAAAATTTCAGGTGTCAAAGAGTCTTGAAACCATTGGTTTTGATTAATTCAGTTCTAGTCCCTGCATGTAAAAAGCAGCAGATGGGGGAAGCTACTGAAAAGTGAATATTTTCAGCCAGCAAGAAGTGGACCCAGCTAATCACAGCGATGCCTGTGCAGCACCTACAAACCTATGGATGGTTCAGGGTTAGTGCTGGGCAAGAGTGGGCAGCCTCCAAAAGCCTTTGAGGAATTAATTAGATATCCAATGTGCACAAGTAGAGATTTCAGGTCACGCCACTGAAAAGTAGAATTTTTGAGGGACCGAAACTACTTCCTGATCAGGAACGTAATTTGGGGCAGGTATCTCTCAGGTCAAGTTCTTGAGCTCTTGTGTGTGTGTGTGTGTGCGTATATATATATATACATACACCATCACCACCCAGACTTAGTACTAAAGCCTGAGCTTCTGTGAGCACTCAGCGTGAGCTGAACAGTGTGAGGAAGAAATGCTCTTTTGTATGGTGTATTAGTATCCCATAGGGATTTTTCCTTAATATCCGTGGAAAAAGTGGGTTTTGTGGTTGTGTATGTTCTGAGGGACAGAAGACATGGCTTTTAACTGGCATATGCTGTTTCTCCCTTTTTATGCCTGTTGAATGCATAACAACTTTTGCTATTGATTGCACTGTGGGATTCATTTGTGATTTTCTTTTGTTTGTTTGTTGGTTTTTGTTTTTTTCATTCACATGGCCAGGTGTACTTTTGATTAAGTTAGCAAAACCAATGCTTGCTTGTTTTCTGTATTTGATTTGACATTTATTGCTGTTTGTGTTTCTCATTTTAAAATGAGTTGTTGTGATAACCAATTACATATGAAAAGTGTGACCTTGCATTTTTTAATCTCAGTGTTGCTCAGAAAAAGGGGCTTACACTTACAGGTAAGGATAATGGAACAGGATTTCCATGCAAGTAAGTGTGCCTAAAATAAACAGAAAATTTTAGAAACTGTAAAAGTAACTATGGCTAAGGGCACAAGAACATTTACAAAAATTATAATTTAAAATATTCAAATTCACCTTTGTTTTTTAGATTAGAGGCAGACTTGCCAACACAAAAAACTGCATACACTGCTAATTAGAATACCTCTTAATAAACCGGTGTATAAAGTGAGAGGTTTCACATAGTGAGATAAAAAAAAAAAAAAAAGGTATTTCTTTCCTCTACCTATAGCAAATCTGCTAAATAAGGCTGAGATTTGTTACTGCACCTTATTGTTAAACAAAAGCCAGGTTTCAGGACACCCTCCCAGAGGTGGAAGTACAGTAGGAGCAAATCCTGAGTAGGTTGAATTATGCCTTTCGCAGATGAAGTAATTTTTCACAGCACAGCTTATATCTTTCCAAAATCCTGTAAATAAATGGAATACAGAGAATCACTGCCTGGAACTCTCATACCACCATTACAGCAGTCAACCCCAGACAGTATTTGTAAAGCAGAAATGAATGAAACCTTCTGGAGGCAGGTGAAAGTTGCTATGTACACATTTACCCACACATACTCCCTCTGTGGTATGTTTGTCTCCTAATAGCGATGGCATGGTTTAAAACCATGCCATGAAAAACTGTCAGCATTGTTGAACTATCTATTTGTGGGATAATCTCAAATTCAAATATGTAGCAAACATTTTGGATTTTGATGCTGAATTTTCAACCAAATACTTCTTTGTTGCTATTTTACTCACCAAAGTTTCTTGACATTATCACACAGTGTTTGTCATTATTTGCAAAACTGGGTTCGTTTGGAGCCCAGGCAACATAGTTCACTGGAGTGTCATCCAACCATCTGAAAGAAAGAAGGGGACAGTGGCTGCTGGACAGACATCTCCAGCAGTCATTTAGCTACAGTGTCTGTCTAGGTAAAGGGCTAAGCAGAGCATTAGTAGTGACCAGAGGGCAAAGGCTCTACATATACTGGAGAGGACGTATCCATAACTTTATTGCTGCTTTTTATCTATTTAGTACTATCACATTCAAATTCTATCAGCATCCCATTTCGCCCAAGGTTGGATAAATAACATCATACTTCGAGCAAAGACTTCTTTATGGTCTGGGCAAGACAGAAACTGCAAGATCTCACCAGTGCATGGATTTCCTTTTCATCCCAGAAACGTGTTCTCTTGGAAGCCTTCTACAAACAAATTTCCAAAACGGGTTCCCTACCAGCAATTTCAAAAAGCTGTTGGGTGAGATGTTGCTTACACTTCTTGTTTCCAGCTCCCATAACTTGAACTACTGGGATTAATCTGGTTAAACTCTTACATTCATATTTTATCAAAACCTCCTGGGCTTACTCTGTAGCCACTGCAGATTTGGTCAGAGTTAATCTCATCCTAAAGTTGATGTCTAAAGCGAATCAGGCGATTAACTACCTAATATTAGCTGCTGCTTCTCACTACCTGTGAAGGGTCACCTCGGTGTTTAACTCAGATCTCTCAACATAAGACATTAAGTGAAATGAATCTTAGCTGTGAACTTCTATTGGTTATGCTTTCCCAGATTTGGAAGGAAAACACATTACTCTGCTTAAATATAGGAGAACTTGACACTTCTGATCTGAGATTTCTCTTGAAATCTACCCAGAGGTCAGTTGCACAATAGTTTCCAACTCTTAAAATGAAAGCACACACGAATGCTCCCATAGAGTGAGATGAAATTGCTGTCATTTGTTGTTCATTATCAGTTTTCCTTTACTCACCTGAATTTCTGATCAAAGCTGACAACTAAGCCAATGAAATATGTTTCCCCTCGGAGTTTTGTGTAAGTCTAAAACAAAAGCAATTAACAGTTAAGCACAAAACAGTTCCTCAACATCAAACAGAAACCTGGAAGCCCATTAACCATGCCTGTGATTTATTTTTTCTTTCTTTCAGGATTTGAGCCTCAGGTAAGAACATTTTCGGTTCAGACCCAGGTTTCAAGCAGGCAACAGGGATATGGGGAACATCCTGGAGTGAGGAGCCTGCTGAACAGGAAAGCCATAATCACTATGCTGAACATACCGTAGAAGAGCTGAGCTACTTGGGCCTGTACTGTGCTTTGTGGCATCTTTAACATTTGCATGCCTTTTTCCTCTGCTTACTAAAAGCGATAGTGATTTTCTTATACAGGTCCTGAACAAGTATATTGTTATATAAGCCAGTAATGTAGGACAATAGCTCAGGACTCAAGCTTACATAAACAGATAGGCTGTTCCCTTTGTTTTATCAGCTGCTCTGCTTCATAATTTGATTATCATTAACAGGCTCAGTGCTTACATATTTCCATAGAAACTGTCTTTCACTTTCATTCTCAATGACAACAAGATCTGCAAAGTTCTTCTGACAGACTCTCCGTGCTTCTTCCATATGGACAAGTTCTTTGCTGAAATAGTACTGCTTATCTTCATATATTATCCATCCATTATCAGTGACTTGATATTCTGAAAGATAAAGAATCATATATATTACATTTATATTTGGACTGTACAATGCCTTAAAATTATACAGTAAACTTTTCTTTGAAAGAGAAAAAAATCCTACCAAATTTGTAGTTCGGTTCAGGTTTTAGAAGTGAACCTGTGAAATAAAAGATCATCATGAGCAATATTGCAAATTCAGAAAAATCCAGAAAGATTTGCTTTATGTAGTTGCAAATTCTTTGTATAGCAAAAGAGGGGGGAGAAAAAACCCCAAGCTATGAATCATGTAATGCATTTTCAGGATTTTAGAGCATATACCACTGGACTACATTAAAAATGTGTATAATTTAGAAAAATTCATCTAGTGAAAAATATATATCTTTAAAGCATATATGTCTCTCCAAAAGCACTGTATTAAACAATACAGGATGCATATAAACACATTACAGATGAAATTCATATCAGTTTGAAAATTTATTAAGTATTTTTACTTTAAAATAAATTAATAAATAAATGAAAAATATTTTTTTACTTAAAAATGCCATACTATTATTATTTTTTTTATATATTCCTGGGACTATAGTCAAACAACATATTCCAACCAATATAGTAAGCTCTCAAACTCACCTACACAGTAGTGAACTATTTACAAGTACTGAAAGCTTAATGCTGATATTTTGTTAATACCATACATCATTCCTAGCATCTCAATACATTCCTCCTATCCCAGTGGCTTAGCTTTTGCTAGGAAGGTCTGTTTTTAACAGTCCTGCAGAGTCAGCAGATGCTAAACCCAGATTTCTGCTTAGAGGATGGACCAGGTGGAAGCAATTAACCTGTTGCTATTTCCAGAGCCAGCTATACTGGTAGCTCTGTTTTCATTTGGATGCCTGTTACTTTGTTCTTCACAAAACCTACTAATTCTGTTCTTAGCTATCTCTATTTCTTCTGTGGTTTGATAGAGAGGAACCTATTATTAAAGAAATGACAGGAACAGTTATATGAGAAATAAGCAGACAAATGAAAAAGCAATCAAAATTCTTCTGTTGGGAGATTTTAAATATTTTCTTCCTAAGTATTTAGTAAAAAATATTATTCAAATGTCTTCACAATGAATTTATGTGCTTCACTTGATTTTGAATTTTTTTTTAATTCTAATTATAACATTCTTTTTTTTTCCAAAAGATAGAGTAGCTTAAGTAAATATGTGTCTTAAGTGAGTATGAGGGAATTAAAATCTGAGCATCTGTCCTCTCACATTGATTATTTTAGAATCTAGATTCACAATAACAATAATCTAATTATTTTGTATTTTTACATTTGAAGGGTCATCTAGGATCAAGATAAAATGATCAGAATCTTTATTTTATGGTTTCTGAACTCCTCCTGAGTAATCTCACCAAGAGTAGAGATCCACATCTGTGCAGAGGAGCATGCTCAGCCCACCAGAGAGGGCTGTGCAGGATGTCTTGCTTCAAGCTGGTATGCAGAAGTCACTGGTTTGACGGTGCATTTGTATGACTAATCTACCCACCAGGGAACAGTGATTCTTCCTTTTTGGTTAAGCAACTTTTCAATGTTAGCACGGTGCCTTATTTGCTGTTCAAGGGTAACAGTTTGTTGGCAGAGCCATCAAATATTAGATGTACTTAGTGTTTTTTATATAACTACTTCTCCCTTCCTTTCTCTGTTGTGCTTCCCACAAGCTCCCTGCATGCATCCAACTTTCTTTTCAAGAAGCTCCTAAGACTCTTTTCTGCTCCATGGAGATGCATACACGTACTCAGTTTACAACCAGGAAGAAGGGATGTAAAAGTAGGACTAAGTAAGCAAAATGAGTTCTTTCCTCACGGGTTGTCAGTGGAGGTCCTCAGCCCATAAAGACCCTGTCTCCTGCTGGCAGGCACCCTGATGCACGTCCATTGGGTCCTTCCATGCCCTGGCCCCAGGTGCAGGAGTCCTGTCGCTAGGGCCCTGACTTCCAGGCAAAGCTGGTGGATGCAGGAGTCCTTCAAGGCTACACCAGCCTCTATTTTTGATCTCTTTTTCAGTGTTGCTGGTTCCTGTAGCAACTGATCCCTCTCTTTGGTTCCCATTATTCATTTCACAGTGGGAAGCAAAGCTTTTTTCTCTTTTGTACAGAGAGTTTTAATGTCCTGCATCTTTGGCTTTCCTGGGTAAGCCTGAAGCAGATAGACATACAGGGAGGAAATAAAAGGAAAGGGTGTAAGTTCCTTTGCCTTGCAAATTTGTTCAACCCTTGGCAGAAAGAGAGAAAGGCAGAGATGAAGTAATAGGGACATCTTTAACTTCCTGGATCTGAGTACAATTGAAATATCTCAATTCATTCCTCTTGCTTTATGTGTTGCCTTCACTGCAACCAGTTTTAAAATTAACAATTCCCAGTATCTATCTTCTTTTCAATTTGTTTAAATCCATACAATTTGCTTTTGAACTTGGCTTTATCGCTCCAATTAAATGGGGAAGTAATCATACCTTTTTTTGTTTCACAAATCCAATTAAGTAAATGTTCACAGTACAAGTCATTCCAGCGCATTTGAGGTGATCTATTAAACATAACACAGTGTTCAATTTCTTTATGGTTGTTGGGTTCATCGTCATCCCAGTTCTCATAAATTACCTGTGTTGGAAATACATGTCAATTACTATGTGATTCGAGCTGAGTAGAAGTAATTGAGATTGCCTTTGTTACACAGTTTCAGGATCTCATCATCTCAAGTACCTTGTTTATGGGATCAGTAGGAGTTCAGATAGGTCTGAGGGGGCTGTGAAAGTCATGCTGATCAGCTCAATTTCCCCATCACTCCCTGGAGAAGGTGTAAGGATTGTACAGTATATAAAAGTATGTGTCTCCTGGAGGAAAAACTGATGGGTGGAGGGAGTTGTGTTTATTTTGCTTTGTGAAAGATGGCAACCTGACTACAGCAGTGCCTGATCTGGGATGCTGTGAAGGTCTAAGAGCACGGACTTTAGAAGATGGGATGTAACATGGTGCCAGGGATCAAACAGGCAATTTTGTGCTTCCATTAGTGTGTTAAGACAGTGTCATCACTAAGCACTGCAGCTGTTCAGCTGATGGATAAAGGGCTGCCGTGTACCTGCCAAAGGTCTAAAAAAGGTTGGAAAAAAAGGCATAAAGAGATGAAAATCTATATATTCTAAAGGACAGGAAGTCAACTAGTATCCAGCAAATAAGTACTCACCGGGGAACCATCAATCCAGGCAAATCCTTCATCAGGATTTAAGAGAAACAAACCGATCCAGAAAGCCTGAGTGTGCAGTCCTTTATACCTAAAATAAATCATACAATATAGATACATCAGTGTAGAAGGAGATGACATGATATAAATGCTGGAAAGCATAGAAACATGCTGCTTTCTGTCACATCTGAATCGCGAGCTGCTCCTTCACGTTGGTCCATAGCCAGGCTCACCGCCTGCACTCTGTCAAGAGGTTTGGTGGGGACAAGACTTGTCATATTTAAATATAAGTTAAAGGATAAGTGATGTGACACGGATCTAGCTCAGCTTCCGCCCTTATGGCTGCAACATAGCTCTTGGCTATAGCAGGAGTTCACATCAGAGGCTTTAGCAAAATTAAAATGTCGATAGAGAGCTGTAATACAGTTTAACTAATGAAAAATAGTGAAAATTTGGTTTTCATCTGCTTTGAATTCCTTCTTGGCACTTCCTATGTAGTTTCTTTAATACTTCATGCTATTCATCTTGTACCTACGGACCAGATAAAATGTAGTCCTTTTTCATTCAGTACATAACACAAAGGTTTCATAGCCTAAAACAGACTAACAGACAAATGAAAACACATTCAGCTTCTCACAATACTGAAAATAAAATGAAGAGTGAAATCACAAAAACTTTTTTATATGAAAGTTTTAAATCTATTTGAGAAAAGATTCACACCACTGTGTGAAAGAGTTTTGGTTAAATAGCTATATATTATGTGCCACTGACATATCTTGACATTACAGAATGCAATCAGGCTATAGTGGTCTAACTTTGGGGGCAAATAATGGCATAATCTTTACATTTCAGGTGAGACATAGCATCTACAGTGCAAAAAAATTTAATTAAAATTGATTCCTGTTTGATTTCAGGAGTCTTCAGTTAATAGTCAGAAAATTACCACATTATGTGTTTTGGTTTACATTAACAGTAATTCAAGGTTGTTTTTTTTAATACATTGATTAAAATATGAATTGCGACCAGTTAAAAAAAAGAAGGCACAGTTAGAGCTGAACATCTTATTGTCTCCCTTTTGGGAGGGGGACTAACATGTATAAAGTTGATGAAATCTGGAGAACAGCCTTGATAAAAACCTCTGATGGAAATACAAAAAATACCAAAGCCTCTTTCAAATACTAAAGATTTTCTTTTTGAGAAAGCAATGTTTCAGGATGATATTTTCAGATGAAACATTTCCATTTTAACTTAAAATGTGTTTGTGTTTATTCACTCACTTGCCCAGCTCCCATTATATTTTGATGGAATTCTTACATAATTCTTATGTAGCATGAACATGAAAAAGAATAGTTGTGCAGGTACTTACGATGCTAATTGCCATAACAAAATTTGATCTTCTCTTGTATTGATTGTGACCAGATTTCCTCCTATTTCTCTACAAAATTCTTCTGCCTCAAACCAAGACTTCTTATGGTTTCCCTCTCTCACAAAAAACTATTGAGAAGAAAAAAAGTAAAAATAAATTACTAAATGTGCAAAGTTTAGCATATAAAAACATATGTAATTAAAATCAGTATCACTTCAACACCCCTTTATTCTTGAATAAGACAACATAACATCTGTCAAGACTTGTCATATCATACATTAGTTATCTAAAGTATTTTTTTTCTTAGCATCATCTATTTTAAAGTAAGGCAAGAGTACCATAAGTGTCTGAGGAGAACAAAGGATATCACAATGTACAGAGAAGGAAAAAATAATTTATAGCTTAGTTGGAATGTTGACCACTGAAAGGGTCAAAGAAAGATGGAATAGCTCAGTTGTGGTGTTCTGCAGTATAAAGCAGGAGTTTTTTGTGAAATGGAAGGTAGAGGGAAAATCAGTAGGTTGGAATAGAAAAGATAGTACGGACGGGGAAAGCTGTTTGGCAAGGTGCTGACCTGGCTGAGGAAGCGAGTTTTGTGTGGCAGGGCAGGCATACAAATAGCTCCACTTTCTGCTATGAAATTTGTACATTCTTGAAGTAAGAAACTGGATGCTTTACATTTTTGGGAAAGGATAGTCTACAATTTGGTAATTGGCATAACCAATAATGTTAGTAACAATAATTAAATGTGACAAAGAAGTTGAGACCCTTATAAATACAGAGCTAAAATGATCTCTGGCCTCCCAATAGGCAGTCTCAAGAAAGAAAGAGAGAGGATACTTTACATGTAAAGACCTGGAAGAACAGTGTTGCATATTCACTTTTACTTGATCTGTTTTGCCTTTTCTCTACCTTTTTTTCTTTTCAAAAAGGAGACTTTAAAAAGCATTTTTAGCTAAATCAAGAGAATGCCCAAAACCTTTACTTGCTGAAGAGTCACTGATGTCAAACTAAACCTGGATCTAAAAGTATCACTAATAGTATCACATGCTGTGTGAGGAAAAGTTGGCAGAGGCCCAGGTTTCTATAAATTTTCTCTTAGAAATATTATCTTACACAAGTGACACTGCCAGCTCTTGGGATGCCATACTATGTTTTTCTGAGATCCCGTATTCCTGGAAGCAAATAAATCAAGTGAGGTTCTCACCTGGCATTTAAATAAAAGAAAATATATTTCTAGCTCTCTGTTTTCATTGTTTCAGGTATTTCATTGTTGACTTTCATTATATTTGATGGATTTTCTCATGGTTTTTTGCCTTCTGTTGCTATAAAGATAATTCCCTAAAACTGACCCAGCCCTTGGTCTCTGAGTACCACCGTGACCAGGGCACCGACCCTGGGCTGCCCAGCACTCAGACTGGCACTGAAGGGAGACACACACTTACTTTGAAGCACGAGTCTGCCTGGGAGGCTCCGTCCCAACCTTCAGCACAGGCGGCCGTAGGAACCCGTACTGGCGGAGCAGGAGGTAGCATTCCTGCTGCCTGCTGTTTGCAAAGGTAATTTGCTGTCTTCTCGCAGCTAACCACATCCCATAATCCAGCTGCAATTCCAGTTCCCATGACAACACAGCCTTGCTCTTTTCCTTTGTGGCATTGAAAAGAAATTAGTAAAAACAAAATCTTAATTGCTTTCTAAGAAATGAGACTTTCACTTTTATTCATAGAAAAGTATGAAAAGGAAGATGCAGATTGTACAGATTAAAACCCATCCTGGATATAAAATTATTTTAAATACTTCCTGCCAGGGGCCAGATATGGGCCAATAAGTCTCACAGACACACCTTTGCCAAAAAGGGGGATTTGCAGCTTTAGAATCTAAATCTTCTTTATGTTGCCACCCCATGGAAATCACAGGGCAAATGGCACTTGATTTTATTTACATATGTAGTAAATGGCCTGACAGCTACTTTGGGGTTCTCAATATCCAGGCAATTCAATTTCAAGAAGGCTGATATCAAGTACAAGAAGTTTGTTTTAAGGCATAACTAGCTAGTGTGAAGGCAAGAGTTCTCCTGCAGACGCTAATCCGTTTTGCTGAAATGCTGAACAGCTGGATGTTTGCTGCTCATTTCTTACATATGCACCTTGTGGGCCAAAACCCTGTCCATAATAATTTTTCTCAATCTGATTAGTTGTTGTTAGCTGGTGTTAAGAAGTTGAAAAAAAATGAGACCATGGACCTTTTAAACTCCTGCACAGTATTGCCTTCAGTCTAACCCATTACAAATCTGTTTCTGTACAACTTTGCAGGAGATTGACTTACACAACACCTGACAGCTGTGACAGTGCTGGTTGCACTGTTGTCAAACACAACGTCTGATGCTGTTGGTCATTTACATCTACCAGCACAAAATCAAATGCCCACTCTAATTTCAAACACTAGGGGATGGGATGGAAAGCAGAAACCCGCATGAATTGCAGCTGCAGTCCTGTCACAGGGGTCGAGCCCGTGCAGAGCTTACCTGGCATTAGTGTATTCCAGTGTGTGAAGAGGGGACTTTCACCACTGGTCCACCTGAAAATCCCTTGTTCTTCTGTGTTGGAGAGACCAATCCAGAAATACGTTTCAGACCTCAGCCCCGTCAGACTAATCAGAAAGGCTTGCTCAGTTCTGAAGCGGAAAACAGTGTTCATTCACAACCTGTTGTCTTGCAATATTAATCTAAGCGGTACAAATAGAGGTATCGCTATCATGCTAGCATGACCGCCAGGCAACAGCTCTGCAGTGAAGTGCAGACAAAACCTCAGCAGGCTTTGAAGTGTGGTCAAAAGAACTTGGTGAGGGACAACTTTCTCCTTCCATCTGAAGGCACCTTCTTTTCTTTCTATCCAGTTCTGTGAAATGTCACAAATCACTGCTTACATGGGCTTCTAGCTGTGTTCTCCTGTTTTGCTAGTCTTTCCAAATCTTGGAGGTACCTCAGACCACCAGGTCAGGACCAAACTGTCAGCTTTGCTAGCCATCACTTCTGAAAGCAGTCATGTTCCTCAGAGGCCATGAAGCCTGCAAAGCCTGACCAAGGTACAGGTAGGCTGGAAATGATACATTCTGGCTGTGGTGGGGCAGGTCCTGGTTAAGATTTCCTACATTTGTTTGGAATTTGGCTCAGAAGGTAGTTTAGAAAAATATTTTTGTTAAAGCCCTCCTATCATAATGAGATAACATCCATCAGTAAATAGATTAAAATTGTAGTAACTACTTTCCAACAGAAAAAAAAAAACCAAAATAACATAGAAATTGCTTTAATTAAGAATTGAAAATAACAGAAAGGATCCCCAAAATTTTAAAAATGTTGTAATAGATTAAGTAGAAACCCTTAAAACATTGAGCACATTTTTTTCCTTCATGGATAACTTTATTTAGCTTACTACTACAAAATTTTTGAAAATTGCTGATAAAACACTTTGAAAAGTTCAAAAAATGGACAAGTTTTGCAAGTTTCTTCATCAGAAGCACTGATTTTGAAGTACAAAAGAGATATTTTCCTACCTGCTTTCCACCGTAGCTAGATAAGCTTTGCTCTGTTCACATCTCTTACTTGCTTCTGAGAATGTCAAAAGTGCAGAGCCCACCATGTAACAGTGTGAACCATATCTTTTCCAACCCTGTAACAAACATAAAGTTCTTAAGGTGAAATTGAAAGAGACTTCAATATTAGCTCTGCTCTTTTGTGTATAAATATACCATGTTAAATTTGTTGCAGGTCATGTACATGTAAATTAATTTTGACTTTCTTGAGTATTTTCACAGCAAAAATGAAAAATGCACATCTATTAGTAAATTGCTAGTAGGAAAAGACTAGGTTACCTCAAGAGTAGATTTTCTAGAAGATACAAACACAAAGACTCTAAGAGAAGCAAGAACCAGTAAATGAATTTGTGTTCATGTTTTCCCAAAAGAATTAATTTATGAGAGAACATTTACATCTCGGCAGCCTGGGTCCTCTATTGTCTCTTCTTCAGAGGATTGTGATGAAGGCTTCTTTTTACAGATGTAACCAAGTTGCTTATTGCAAACATCTGTTGCCCAGTATCCGTCCTGGAACAGCAGGGAGAAGAAATGAATGTAAAAAGGGGACATTCATAATCATTTCCTCTTTCTTCACTACAAGGCCCAATGAAATATGTTACCTAGGAAGGCTATGGGACCATTGCCGGAGTTTTATTAAAAAAAGATAAAAATAAAAAAGACACATCTATCAGTATTAGTTTAAGAAACATTTGATGCTCATTTCAGATGAAAGAAGGAAATAAGTAACATCTTGAAGTCTCAGCGTTACTTGCCATCATAACTGTCTAATGAGAGGGTTTGTAAAGGTACGTTTCATCAGGGGCTAATGGATCTGCATTCAGAGCAGGATTATTTCACTACACTTCTGGAAAAAAGGTCAACGAAACTGAAATAATACACATCCGAGCGTGTTGCAGTAAATCTATTTTATCCATCAAGGAGAAGACTGAAAACGATGGATTTCTTTTTAAAAAGGAATTATGTAAAAAATAAAATTTAAATAGGAACATTTTTTCCACATAAAATCTGCTCTAGCATCAATTCTATTAATGCCTAGTACTGGCAAGCAATGTTCTTCTATGATATAGCAGTTCTTTCAACAACAGCATGTATTTCATAACAGGATTTTCTATTTGCTGCTTTCATGAAAAAATTAATGACACTGCATGTGTACGTGTGTGTATGTACATGCATGTAACTGTGTCAAACAACCATGTCTTGCAGGAAAATGACTTTGTGAGTCAAGCAGTCAGAAATACTGTAGGATTTTAGGTTAGGTATTTGGCAGGTAGAAATTTGAACTCTATGTCACAGCTGGAAAAACACGACCTAGTGCCAGGTTTCGTTTCCATGCCTCAATGCCGTGTCTTAGTGGCATGACAATGGGGGACATAATGGTTTGTCGGATCGGAAAACAGGGTATGCAAATACCCTCTATGATAACCACACAATGTATTAGCTAGTTTATCCCCATTCCTCCCCCAGAGCCATAACTTTTTTCATCACTGCAATCATGAAAATGAATCTGATGTAAAATTTCTGGATCAGACTATTCAGCAGATAAGAAATTTCAGAAGGCAGCACTAGGAAAACGCTACCTCTCTGTTTCTGATCTCTCCTGTCCTCTGAACTTCTCTTCTGGTTGATGCCAACTTTATGGGGAAAACTATTTTAGGGTAAGATACAGAATAACTCTTGAATAAGCATATAATGGCAAGTGATTTCAGACTGACATAATTATTCGTTTGCATTACTATGAAATAACTGCATAGATATACCTGCCCCTTCATAACAACACAATCCTCCAGACCGTTTGTGTAGGTGGGATGCCTGCGCTGCCATTTGGTGAATGTCACAGGAGTCCTGTCACTCCACTCAAAATAGAAGTGAGCCTTCAGGTCGTTCAGGCCCAGCCACAGCTCTTCTGTTGGCTCTGGAGCATGGAAAAGAATAGGTTTGCTTGTGGCCCACTGTGCAATACAGCGAACATTTTCAGCTGCAGAGCAAAGAGGGACTGATAAATGTGGAATGTGGCACATGAGAGGTGGTCTCTGTGCTTTAATAAATATGCTGGTTTCCTCTCAGATCTGTGGTAAGAGATGCCTTGGTACTGAAAGGGCCTCCGATTCCATACAGAAATACTGAGTTTAATAAACATAAACTATGGCTGGCAGAAGACTTTTGCAAACTTTCTGAGTATCTGTGATTCAGAGCGACAAAATGGCCCCTAGCATGGAGGGTGGGACAGTGAGTGGCTGTGAGTGTCCCACCTCGGGAGGTCAAACCGAGCCCAAGCCATGAGGACATCTGCCAATGCATCTCTTTAATGGGGAAGCATCAGACAGCCTGTAATGGCCCGTCAGGGGGGTTCATCAAGTCCAGCATGTGTGACAAGTGTCAGGACTGGGTAATACAGATCCAAGGGAAATCAGAAGTGAAAAGGTGTTAATTTCTTAGAAGAATATGTAGCAAGAGGTTTTAATCTCAGCAAGAAGTTAGATTTCTTCTAGGTTTGGAGCTCTGTTCTGAATATATTGAACACAGAGTAAAGGTGCCAGAAGTGCAATTTTTAGAGATCTTTTTGTGTCTCTGCAAGGGATACCTTTCCTTTTTTAGTTTTCCTGCTTTATAATGTTTCTTGATAAACATAAATATACTTCTATTTGTGCAACAGCAACAACATAAAAGAGCACCATAAATTAGATTCAGCCTTCCACTTGTGATATTTCAGAGAAACTATTAATATTTAATATGAAGCTCAGCTTTTATGTGATAGTTGGGGCAAACAATACAGGCCTACATACATACTCACTGTAACCAAGCTGTGACACTAGAAAGCTGAACTCAGCAATGTGGTGGACACTTGCCAAATCTCCATCTTGCTTCTTACATGAAATGAGAGCATCTTTCCATGTTTTGGATTCCCGCTGAATGCTGTAGCAGTGACCTGCGTATGGCCACCAACCATCTGCGCACTTAATAGGTCTCAATTCTTCTAAAAACAAAGCACAGATTTTCGGAGCAATTTTGCAAGAGGGAAATAAAGGACACTACAATGAAGTCTCTCAGGCACTCTTTACAAAAGTGGGACTATATGAATAAACATATAGCTGCAGTTAGAAATGCAAATACATTCAAATGAAAACCAAATATCATTAAGGCACAGTATGCTAAATATGCAAATAAAATGTCTCCTTAAGCAGAGAATCATTGAAAAATGCCCATATTGTGTCAGAAATGAAATTTGAAATCATGATCTGGGAGGAAAGAGAGACCAAAGCAGACGTCAGCCTCTCCCCTCCTTGCCCCCCGGAGGAATTTGGTCAGTGTGCCATGGTCTCCCTCGCTGCCTGGGTGGCTGACATTAGGCTCTGCCTGCTGTACAATGTCCTCTTGCAAACAGACATAATTTTCAGATATGGAAAAGCATGAAGTAATTCTTTGGTAATTGCAGCTCAGTAAACATTGCAAATTAGTGCAGAGCTGGTAGTCTTCATATTGACTCAGTGACCTTTTTATTACTTAGATTTCTAAATATCTTTGAAAGCTTACCTTAAGCTTGCTTTGAAAATAGAATCTTGCATTTCTTTTTAAGGTTAATACTGGAATAAAGGTTCTCTGAAATTATTTCTCAACTTTCTTCAATATAACTACTTTTTAAAAGTAGCTTTTATAACATTCCCAGGTGATAGCCTCCAGCAGTTCCCTCATGAATGTGACATGCTCATAGCCTTGTTATGTCATTGAAGCCATAGGTCAGGGTGGCCCATGGATGAAATGCAGCCTGTGCATACTGCTGCTCCTCCTGCTCTGCTCATCTAAACCCAATGCACTGCATAATGTTGTCATCAGAGGATGATTTTTTTCATGGATGTTAGATTAACTGCACTTGCTCATTTGGAGCAAATGAGAATAAAATTTCTACTGTATTTATGCAAATTTGATTGTTGGCACTAGTTACCATGATAGAGCAACTTCTATCTGTCTTGCAAGAATGAATGATAGAGATGGTACAAAATAATATTCTCCTGTGGATGTTTAATACACAGTGGGAGGACAAAGGCAACATATAAAAGTCTGTGTGTGCCTGTATAGCTGTGTTTTTCAAGAGTTTCTAATGTCTTGGTTGAAAAATAATGCTGCATACCTTTTACCATTTGCAGATCTTTCACAGACTGCTCTTTCTAGAAGTCAGAGAAAAACCTTTTGTTTTATTTGACTAACCTACCTTTGGGTATAATGTCAGACTTTGAACTGAAGTTTCTCTTTTGGCAAATGTAGCCAAGTCTCTGGTTACATGCTTGATTTTCCCATTTAGCATTCTTTCTGGGATTCATCACTCCACAGATTTTCCCAGGGAGTAGGAAAGGACTTCCTTAGTGTAAGAGAGAAAATAGAATCTCATAGCAAAAATAAAAATGATTAACAAAACCATTACATTATCAGTAGAAACACCAACTTATTCTGATTTCCTCAGTGCTTAATGTGAAGAAGCTCTGCCCTATAGGATAACTGCTATTGCAGTTTATAGGGTGCTGCTTCTAGTCTATGTTTTACAAGTAAAGTAAAAGCTTTGTTTCAGGATAGTACTGGGAAATTTCTAGTTCTTTTCCTGATATCCTGGTGCTCATAGACAGAGCAGATGAACCTTTGTCCTGTGTAAAAAACTTCTAGACTTTAAGAATATTGAGTTTTAAGTTATATTAACTCCAGTATATGTCAAGATTTTCACAGTTCTGCTTTCCTATAAATTGGCTTTTCTGTATTCTGTTGCAGTGTGCAAAAGCCTCTGTAATCAGGAAAGGAAATTTAATGACACAGAATTTTTGAAGACTTAGAGGAAAGTGTAATTATTCCTTTACCAGTTTGTACCTTTTCCAAAACAGGAGACAGCTTGAAATACTTGTGGCACAAAGCAAGCACAGGACCAAAAAACCAACAAGCAAACAGAAGAGCTCCCTGCCTGTGAGGAGCACCACAAACCCACCTTGTCTCCCTTCCTTGAGGTGGCCCAGTGCAATTTTGCCTACACTGTTGAGGAATTATGAGATGGTTCTGTAAGCCTTTCAATAATATTTAAAATTTCTTCAGATGACATAGTGCCATTATATTCTAAATAGGTTTGCTACCTTTGCAAGATTTTATTTATATTCATACTCTTGGACAGCACATTATGGAAAAAATTCTGATCTCTGATCTGTAGGCTTATATATTACTCCAAATGATACTCTGCTTTCATAAGCAAGATCTTTGTTTAGATAAGAAAATAAAAGAACCTGCTATAGCTGATATCCACACTGAACTTCGTAATTTGAAGTGTAATTCTTAAAATAAAGATCTATATCTTCAGCTATTGTAAATCAGAATGGGCTTTGCTGAAATAAAAGTAGCTAAGGCAGTTTTTATTAGTTGGTCTCTTATCAGAATCCATTCAAAGGTTACCAAATAGATACAGTTCTTACCTGGAGCCCAGTTTAGATATCTGAAAGGACTGCCCCCAACCCATTGCCATCCACTGTTGAAATTCAGACTGTTCAATCCAATCCAGAATGCAAAACTGAAATTTTTAATTAGCTCTAAATTAGGGGAAAAAAAAGTCAGTTGTATGTCCCTATTCTCATCCTTAGCAAGTTCATGTAAAAGAAATAAAGGCAAAAGCAAGAAATTTATTTTTCTTAGTTTAAACCAGCCAAATTCTAGTACTTTCCACATTATTGAGTTGCACAAATTAAAAGAGTAACATATTTAAATGAATAAATATCAATTTAGCAGAGATCTCAGTTGTTAAAAGGGAAAATTAACATCTTATTTTACTAATAAGAGTTTACTTCTCTCACTTTGTTTCATTACAATATAAGAAATGCAAAAAATACCTTTTGCCATTAGGGAACTGTGCTAAAATGTTTCTGTAACAGATTTCATGGAGTAAATACACCATAAAAGACGAAGACATTGTGCCAATCAGTTACTTCCAGATTTTTTTCTCTTAGTGGTTTCAATGCCCCCTTCACACCATTTATAACCAAACTGATATCATGATACTTGTTTCTGAAATCCACTGGAGTTATTTGGAATTTATGTGTGCGAATGTACCAATATTAGAACCATCATCGTATGTTCTCCTAGAAAGATTAATAATCCTTGGAACACAGAGGAAAAAGGCAAATCTAAGAACCAGACCATAGCCCTGGTCAGGAATGAGTGCACCAGCATGAAGGCAACTGGAGGAAACCCTCTCCCTGGGACAGCGACAGAAGATGTGGTAGCTCCCACCTGGAGCCCAAAGGTGGGATGGGATCATATTCCCCCCTACAGAGGTTTGGGGCCAAACCTTCATATAAAAACACCAGCTAGTGAAGGGAGTTCAGACCATCTCCCTTTTGGCAGCTACTGAACCACCCCTGACACCCTGTCTTCTTCACTGAGAAAGAAGACAAGGCAGCCAACCTCATCATCTAAAGCTTTGGAACAGCATATTTTAAGGTCTTGTTCCCTACTATTTTACCTCCTATATATGCTTGTTCATGAATCTCTATGATGCTTAATAGTTCTGCATCTTGCTGCTGACAGCTTTTTCTTGCTTGGTGCCATGTTAGAGCTGATTCTGAATTTATCTGATAGTGAGTGCCAGTTGAAACATCCTCTGTCCAAAATCTTCCTGTGTCATCTGGAAGAAGAGGTGATGTAGAGCACTGCTGTTAGAGGACTGACATTGCACCAACTAAAAGCAAGTATGTAATGATGCACAGTAATTAAAAATGCACAGTATTAACTGTATGCTATCATCCAGAAAAACTGAAATCAGATTAGGCATTAATTAAAGTGTAAAAAAAGTGTAATTGTTATGAAATTTAAAACATTAATTTAAATTTCTGGGGTTTTAGAAGGAAGTGAATGGGTTTCCAGCATTTGCTTTTAAATTGTTTTACACAAAACGTAGTACTAAGTAAACCAGACATATCTGTTGATTGAAAAAAGAGATTCCAGGGTAAAGTCAGAGGAAGGTAAGCATGTAGGTGAACTATGACCCTGAAGGCTCTTCAGCCCTGTGGGGCAGGAACTCCCTCTTAGCTCATCGTCCAGAGAAGCAGCTTTTTAAAAAATGGCAGAACCTTGCCCTTGACAGGCTGAGGAGCTATAAAAGCAGTCTGTGTAGCACCAACAGACAGATCAGCTGCAGTCTTTCTTTGCAGAACAGCTCCCAAAACCTTGTGAAACTGTTGTGTTTTTGGGAAGGTGTAGATGAATGAAGGCAGTGGGTTGATCAGCTTTGATAACATGCAGCTGTGGCCTTGCCTCAGAGGCAGTGGGTTGGTTGGCATGGATGATGTGCAGCTGTAGCTCATCCTGCTAAGTGGTTACAAAGCCCTGAGGAGTGTGGGAGAGGGGGTTGGATGGAGGAGCAGGAGTGTGGTCTGATCTCTGGAGGAAGGGGAAAAACAGCATGGACAGTAGAATCTTACTAATGGTAAATAAAAACCTTGTTGCGGCCTATTGATTTCTGCTGCAGCAGTTGGTGCCCTGTGTGAGGTTGGCTGAGTTGGACTAAGACAGAAAGGCAGTTGGTGAGGAAAGTGAAACAGTTTGTATACTGAGGTGAAGGGATCCAAATGTAAGTCTGGTACAGAAGACAGAATGAAGATGGGAGAGGAGGATAATTTTAGCAGCAGCATTTTTGTGTAGGCTGCTAACTGGAAACAAGAACAAGAAAGGAAATGGATGTTAAGGGGGAAAAAACAGTAGATAGCAGTTTAAGTGAGAATAGACCTACAGGGCATGCCTGAGGAATACAGGACAATGGGAATTTTCTGAAAGGAAGAAACATGTCAAGATTCATACTGATCATGACATGCACTGAAGTCACATGAAACAAGATATCAAAGAGCCTCTTCATCTCACTTGTCCGCAAAACCACCTCCAGCAGGTGAGTCTGGCTAGGCTGAACCATACCTGGGGCCACATTTCCACTTGCTGTAGAAGGAGCACTTGGCTACTGGGGCTAATGGTCAACCAGATCAATTTCATTTGGGCTACTCTGACAAGGATTGTCATGAGGGTGGGCAGCTGGTAGCTGATAAAGAGCCTGGTACCTCAGTAGATAGTTTGCTGTGTTTCATGACAAGTTAATAAATAAAATGCAGGACTTACTTATGAGTGGGCAAAATCCATACTGTTTATCAGCATCAAAGTCTGCGGTTGTTGCACACCAGAGCCAGCCATCTGACCTACCAGCATCTGTGCATTCATTGTACTGTTGGCCTTCATATTTGAAAGGGAATACACAGGGCTGTCCATTGGCATTTCCTTGTAATGTAAAAGTATCTAGGAGGCAGAAAAGATTATGAGGACATATGAAAATAATCCTAAAATCATAAATCTGAGTTCCTAGAAATGGATCTATCTATCAGTATATTTCTCTAAATTGAGAGGTCACACTATCTATTTTAATTTTAATTTTTCCCCTTGTGCAGCTAGAGATTTTAAATACAATATAATGTTTTAGTAAAATTTGGGGTTAAAATACTGCTTTTAGAGTTGGATATATATTCCCTGTAGGAAAGTCAAGTTCTGTGATGATAAATTGTGGTTCCTGAAGACAGAAAACTTATAAGTAGATCTCAGACAGAGTTCACTGCATTGTATTCTGTATGGCTCAATAGGTTCACTTTATCACTCCATCTTCTCATTAATTGTTTGAAGAAAAAGGATAGCTGACCAGAGACAATACAGATCAGACTGTCATGAGCATATTTACTGACTAAAAATGTTAGGTTTCAATTTCACATTTTGCACTTGCACATTCACCCTCAACTCAGACTCTTTAAGGTTAGCAATGCTTCATCTTTTTAAACTATCACAGTATTACAGGAGCATTCTTTTATCCTGAAATTTCTGAAATACACCTTCAATCTCACATTCATCTGCTCAGTTCTCTGTACATTGCTGCTTTACCGTTTCTCTCTATAGCTATATCCAATGTGGTCAAACTGGAGGTCAGGAGTCAGGTCTTCCTTCTCATACCTCATGAGCAGAAAAAGAAACTTGCATGAAAACATGGCTCTAAACCCCTTTGATCACTGCACGATGGGTGTGATGGGCAGGGTAAATGGAGATCTCCATGCTTCCTCATCTCTCAGAACCCTCCCACAGAGTGCCATCTGATTTAGTATTTCCACAGAAAGAAATTGCAGTTTACAGATTCTGCTCTTACTACCTCCATTTACCCCTACACCTCCGTTCCTTTATTCTGTGAATCAACAACATATCCAACATACTCTTCAGATCATGTATCAAATCTGATAACAAATACAAAATAATCAATCTATGCATTAAAACTGTAAAGCTGCCCAAGGAAAAACATTATCATAGCTAGCTCAACACAAAGCCAACAAGAAACTTACCCGATGACTGTAATGAGCCATGCATGAGGGAAAGGAAAACTAAGAACTTGGAGAAACTCATTGCAAATGGAACTTGCCTTTCATTCCCCTACTAAAAGTTGGACTGTGAAATTGGTAATGTATAAAATCCTTTTGAGTGAAGATAGTAACAGGTCCTTCTCTGTGTCAAAGCATTGATGGATAAAGCTCTGTACCCTAAATACAGAAATATCCTGTCACATGGTATTTTGAAATAACTGGCGTGCACATTGCAGACACTTCTCTTTCTGAAAAGTGAGTTGCTTCCAAAACTGAAGTCTCCATCCATGTAACAGGAGGTGGTGACATTTGTCTTTTTTCTGGGACTTTACCAGTATTACATACAGGTCAGTTGTTGGGGTGCTACACAGGACAGATCTCTAAAAAAGCAACTTGAGAACTGGTGACAAGAAACCAGAAGTCAAATATCACTGATTGAAAACTCAGTCTCTGCTTTAACCCTTACATCTCAGAAACGAAGGGAGACAAACCCCCAGTGGTTCAGCACATTGCCATAATGCCACAACTCTACATATCTAGAAGAAAGAGAAAATTTTACAGATCTGCAGTATTCGGTGCTTTATGAATTATTGCTCACTTTAGAGAGCTAAAATTGTTTTTTTCCGCACTGCTACACTGTTTGCTTTGATCACAGTTTGAGACTGTGCTGTTCATAGCTACTTGTCAAAGATCTGAAGGAAAACCTTGATGTCATAGGCTAGTGGTAAGCTTCCCTGTAACAGGAGGGAAACTTCTGCCCAGAATACTTTTGTCAAGCAAAAGGATGTGTTCATCTATGATCTGAGAAATTCCTAATGAGGGCATTCCAGGACAAAGTCAAACATAAGCTAAATTGGAGGAGCTCCTTTGAGCAAACTGCTGATTTGAAAACCTGTATTGGCATGGAGAGTCTTACACAACTGTGCTGCAAAGCTGTGTTGGCAAATATTCACATGCAGACAAGTCCTACTGTTCCTTCTTTTTGTTTACATCAGTGAAATTAAAATAAGTTGTGGTAACGAGATTGAAAAAAAGCGATTAGTGAAATAACCAGTAGTGAGATATATATAGAAGCTGAACAGGAGGTGTCATATGAGGAGCAACTATCTTTGCCTTCATTTATAAGGTGTTAGGGAAAATTGTTGCAAGTGCTGGCTAAACTTGTTGACTTGGCTGTTAGAAATCACTAAGAGAGAAAAACATTTTCAGAAGAAAGTGGCTGGATTTCAGTAAAAGTAGGAATTTAATAAAATGTTGAATTATAACTTTTCTATTTGCAGGTGACATTCAGGGAGTGCTTAGTGTGAGCGAGGCTTGCAAGAGTAGTACAAAGTTGTAAAGCTCAGCGGTACCACAGACAACAATGGGGTGGGAGAGAAATAGAAGCTGAGTTTACAGAGTGAAACCATATTTCAGATAAATCTGAAATCACAAAATGAAATGTCTCCAACAGAGGGGATCCCAAGGGAAAATACCTGGAGGACACAATTCCTGCCTAGTTTCCTCCTCTGCCCCATGAAGTCCAAACTGGGCTGTAGTCTCCCTTCTGTGTAAATGGATGCTGGTGAGAATTCAGCTCCCCAAGGCTGCAGAGTGATGGTAGGGGAGATTAGTGCAAACACTGGGGTAGGCTTAAAGAACTGAGCACTTCAGAGCTGCCCTTTTCACGTGACCAACCAACTTGGTGCTGGTTGCAGTCTTTGGGGGGTTGATGTCCTGCATGCTGCATTTCACTTGTGCAATAACCTGCTCTCACAAGTGTGCTAAATTCTTGATTGTATTTACACCAAGAAAACCAGGACTACAGTGCCTAGAAAAGAAACTTTTTTTTTTTTTAATTACTATTTCTTTCAAGTTTCCGGCTTGCTCAGTAGACCCTGTGCAGCCTGGGGAGAGCAGGTTGTTTGCAGGGGCTATCTGCTAAGCACTCTTCTACATAAGATGTTTAGTGTCTATGTTATAATTGCAGCTCACCTAAATGCTATTTTGAACCGCTTTCCACTGTTTCACTAGCATCTTAAATTTAGTCTTGCAGATTCTTAGCACAGTATCATCTGCTGCATTCCTTAGTTTTCAGTTCCTTTTTCTCACATTTAAAAATGGAAAGTTGAATTCAAAGTGGTGAGGAGAGAAGTGCTCCTTGTTATTGACAAAAGTTATTGCACAGGCAGGAGCACCTCCCTTCCCCTTTCCTCTTATTTGATTCACAGAGAAGGCTGAAGCTGAAAATTATCCTAATGAAAACTTTATTTATTTCAAAGCACTAAGAAAAAAAAAGAAGAATGCAAGGGTGAGAGTATTTTAATTCATATTAGTGAACATACTACAGTTAATCATATCAGATTGAAAAAAGACCAAAACCCACACTTGAGCTTGATATAATTGCCGGTATAAATTGTATTTTCCATAGCAGAAAACAAAAATGGCAAGCTTTCCTATCCCAAAATTATTGGAGATAATTATATGAAGCACAGTTTTCTAAGTGTGACAGGATACACCCATGAGGAACAATAAGCATGCTGGTCTGATGGAGTGAAGTTTGTGGGGCAAAATGAGTTCAAGGCTGCAATAGAGTCGGGCAGATTTTACTTTTTCAGTTCTTTGCAGTGTCCACAAAGTCATGGGAATACCATTTAAATAGTAATCACGCTGTACTGGACGTTCATTCTCACTGACTGACTTCTATAGTCCTTTTCCAGTATGTTTAATTATTTTTGACAAGTTGTTTACACCCGTGTTTTTGCTAAGCCTCTTGAGAACATCCTGTCAGTTACAAAAGTAAAACATCAATGCATAATTCTAGTTTTATAAAATACACATGGTACAGAAAAGGGATTTAATTTAAGATTACAGGTATTCTCACTGGAGACTTTTAACGGATACATCCTTTAACATCAGCAAGAACTTGCTCCTCTGAATTGGTAGATGCTACAGGACCCATTCTCACCAATTCTTCAGTCACTGAGACATCATTTCAGAAGTGTTTCATTGCAGAATCTGTTGATGGTTGGTTTTGTCTTTTTTTCTTGTAGAAATAGATTGACATGCCAGCTCCAAGAAAAGTGAGGATAGCCAAGAAAATGAGTGGCAAAACGAAGACAGGAACATGTGGGTGAGTCTCTTCATTGTTTTCCTTGCCTGAAATGAATGCATATAACTGTGAAAAACTTTAGTACGTTTTTATTCCACATACAATATGAAAAACATGGAGGATGTTCTCTCCTGCCTGAACTTGGAGTCTGTTCAGTGTAAATCTGAGCCCTGAATTGTTGCTTATCTGTAGCCAGGTCTCTGTTGCTAAAGCTAGCATGGTTTTAGTGGATCTGGATTGCAGTGATATACAATGCATGCAGTGGGTGCTTGTAAAAATTTAATGAAAATGCATGTTTTAAATATGGATGTGGGATGGTTTTTATTTGGGAATTAGTTTTGCAATTTTTTTATGTTACATTATTTACAATAATACCTATGGAAAAAAACTTGCATGTACACCTATTTGCATATACATCTTTTGACAGCCTGGGTAAAGCTCTCTGTGCCTGCTCTCAAAGCTGGTCACAAATGGGGTCACTAATGAGCTTGTCAGCTCAGGGTTAGCCCAGGAGCAGTCCAGTCAACCAAGAATGTGTGGGTGCTCGTGTGCACGTTAAAGGCACTGTGGAATAACCCTGAGTGATTTATAGCCATGCATTCCAGTAACCGTCAGCAGGACTTGTTCTCTAAAAAGGAGGTGATTTGAGAAAACTCATTTGAAGTCCTTGTATTTAGATTTTTGTTAATTTTCTTAGGATAGCTCTTACCTTTTTGCTGTACAGGACTCCCGCTTGGCTCAACTTCAATGAATATCAGAGAGAAATAATTTGAATTAGAATTAGAATTCATAAGTTTGACTGGTTTGCTTGTTATAAAAGGCAACATCAGTGAGGTAAAAAACACATTACTAAAGTTTTACCTTCCTACTTAACATTACCAAACAATAATATTCATTCATTTTAAACTTTATATTGGTTTTATGTCTACCAACATTCAAATACTGACTTTTCTACGTTCAATTGAAAATACCTTTTCACATTTTTCCTGAAATACTAGTTTTAATTTACTAAGAACATGAGGTACAAGTCTGGAGATTAATTTCACACAGCAAGTTTTAGAAAGCTCTGTCTGTCCAGCAGGATTTTGCTGTTACAATTAAGTTTAAGATTCTTAAATGTCTTCCCTAGAAAATGCCCTCTGAATCAAGGCTGTAATCTTTGTATTTGCCTATGCGTAAGAAAGAGATAAAGAAAAGATATTTATCAAATCTTTTTTGTTGTAGTTGAAGAGGTGCAAAAAATATTTGACACTCAGAAGAATTAAATGTACTGGATGTTCTTATAAAGTAAAAAAAAAAAAAAAAAAAGCAAAAAAAACCCCCCAAAACCTCAAAACTATTATGAATCAAGACTCCCTAAATTATGAAGAAAATATTTCTCCTCTTGGCTCTCTTACATTACAGTTTGCCAAGATGTTTGCTACCCAGAGGAGAAGTTATAAAGGCAAAATATGAAATGAAATTAAAGCAGAGAAGGTAAAATGAATAGGTACAAAGCAACAGCATCCCCTGCTAAGGCAGGAAACAGTTACATATGAGAGCATCTTATGATTCAATGGGTGGATTTTAGTGCTTCCTTGCTATTTTAGTACTGTTTGAGATGGAATATAATTTGGATGTACATAGTAAATCCTTAATGGGGATTAACTGATTTACTGCCACGGGCATGTGCTGATTTTAGCATGGAAATTAACAGCTCATGGGAGATGACTGCTTGTCAGTTACATTTCTGTTTGTTTTTTAAATTAAAGACTATGTTTTCAAAATGCAAAAGCTGCAAAATTAAACCTGATCTCACAGCTACTACAAAAGAAAGTACAAAGGTTTAAAGATGGCAACCTACCATTTTTTAGGTAAGATTGATTTTAACACCTAGCTTAAGAGAATGGAATGATAACAATTATAACGTATGTGCCTCCATCCAGGAATACCACATGTGGGCTTTTACCTCTGAAAAATTAGTCTGACATGTACAGTATTGCATGAAATTTTTCAGAAATGCTGATAAAATAGCTCCTGTAATGACTTGAAGTTGTCATTTAATAGGGAAGTGCTCCTTATATTATTGCAACACAAATAGCTGGCCTTTTAGTATCCCTGAGGCATTACTGACTTAAAGGTTGTTGATTCATGCCCAATACTAAACCAATTTTTTACGCTGGGCAGTAATATAGTTGTTGAGTATAACAAGCCTGAAGAGGAAGCTTGATTATTCACATGTAATTCCTCCTTGCAAGGGTAAATAACTGTTACAGTACTTAGTTTGTGGAAAAGTTATAAGTTTGCACAACTGTTTGATGGATGCCGTACCAATGCCTGTGTTAGTTATTCAAAAATTTTCTGATATTCTCGTTCCCAACCTAGAGTGCATACAACATGTTACCATATTCCCATGTGACTGCAAACAGTGGTGTGAAGAGCTTGCAGTCTGCAAAAACAGGCAACTACAAGTGTTTAGAAAAGCAGGATGTGCCAAATGAAACTGTCAGAAATTACTTCCAGACATGTGGTGGAGGGCTGTAATGGTTGCTAGTAAACAGGTCTGCTCTGTCACTAAGGGCTGAGTCACTAAGGACTTACCTTTGGGTTTTTTACAGATAAATCCTTTTTCAGAAGAGCAATCAGTGTTGTCCCAATAACCGGATTGTGCATTCATTTCAACACAGTGATGCTCCTCACTGGACTCTTTCTCCTCCCAGTTGACAAAGTCCAGTACAGCATTATCTAGCCACAACCACTGACCTAAAAAGCAACATACAGATTAAAAAAATACTAAAACGTATCTCATGGATATTTAAACTCCTTAGCTCAGCAAATGACTTCAAAAATATGATAGAAACCCATTTTTCAGCAGAAGACCATATCATTTTTTGTAAAAATACAGTTATCCTCAATGTTCTCCTATTAGCAAAGCATTTTTCAATTAAATATTGAAAATAAGACATTACCATCCACATTTTGGTAAAGTCCTATCCAGAAGCCTTCTACTTTATTTCTAAGTGATTGCACTGTATGGATCAGAAAGTCAGATTCATCCATGTTTTCTACTGAAACCAAGGTAGCACCTGAAAGGCATTAGCAAGCAAATAATTATAACTTATGTGAGCAAATACTGGAATGACTCCTTTTTCAAGTCTCTACAAAGAATAACTTCTGAAAGTATTATGCAAGCTGCTCTGTTGGTTTCCCTATTGCTTCTTGCGGAGGACAGAGACCTGGAGGTGCTTAGTGGCTGTGGTCACCCCCCCACTGCTCCTGGGATGGTACCTCAGAAGCCAGGAGCCGATGGGAGCTACACGGCTGGGAAACAGCCCCTGGGAGGAAGGGCACAAAGTCAATTGTGTCACTTTGTTGTGCCAGATTTAGAATAGTTTAGTAAGTAAATAAACTATTTCTAATTTTTGTAATTAATGTTTTTACATTTTTGTATGAGTTTTGTATGAACTTTCATACAAATCTTATCAGTTGATGATGCAGACTCTCACCCAACTGAACACACTCAAGGGAGGCCAGTGCCCAGCTTGTCTCGGCTGATGCTTCAAGGTAGTAGCAGTGGCCACGGTAAGGGATCCAAGCTCGGAGTTCATCTTCTTCAGGGCAGTCTCCAGGCAGCTGAGCAGGGTCAGTAGGAGCTATAGCTGAAGAAGCCATATGGTATGAAATTGGTATTGCATTATGAGTAACCTATCAAATAGGGTATGTGTGTAAATAGTATGGGATTTCTCTCACCTAGCCTTAACTATCTGGACCTCTCTCTGTGGTGAAAATTGATTATTGCTTATGAAAAGTCTTTGTCTTTAATTAGGAATTGTTTAACTTGGACAGGGAGCTCAGGGAGCTAGAGAACAACTTTAATGAGCAGTTAGTGTTTGTCCTGAGCCCCCTGAATATGCAAGATATGAGCAGGACCATCCAGGCAATAATATTATGTGCAGCTTTGTCATGACAGTAACTCCACCATGCTCAGGCATCTGGCCAGCATCCCTGGCGTGTGTGAACCTTGTGAATCATGACATAGTGGATGCCTGCACTTACACTAAACTTAAAAGTTTACATACATTAGGTATGTAAACTATTTTTGTTTTCCACTGAGTATAAAGGTGGGCAAGCTCCGGCACTGGACCAGAAGCCTTGCCTACGGGTGGATGCACCATGTAGGTATTTTCCCAGTTACCGAGAGACTCCTGGCACCAGTTGCAACTGGGTTTCCCAGCCGAAGTGTGGGCCTGGCTTACATTAAAGTAGTAACTGGTGATGTATCCTTTTCTTAGTCTCTGTAATGCTTTGCAGTAATGATTTAATGCTTTGCTCTTATTGCTCTTTTATCATATTGTGCATAATAACTAGTACAGTTTCCTTTTATCATATTGCATGCTATTTTCCCTTATTATATTGTAACATAATGAACTACATTTATTCTTATATTTGATTCATCTTATTTATCCAATCACATTTCTTAGGACAAGGAAACAAATCACATCCTGCAGCATCTAACTGACTTGACAGTACTGTGAGGAAAGCAAACCCTGAGGGATGATATAGATCTCAAATTTGCATTCTCACAGCACAGAAAACTGTTGTAGGCTCATGAATCATTGATACTACAGCCCCATATTGTGCAGCTGCCGGGTCTCTGTATGATGTCAGCTTATACAAAAGGAGCCATCAGCGGAGCGTGCCTCTGCCAAATTAGTCTCTGTTTCTGATCATGTGCGCAACTACAATTCACTTCTGTTGGTCTGTGGTTCTTGCACTGCACATGCAGACCAAACAGACGGCTGGAAATTTCAACTTGGAAGCCACCTCCAAGCGGCAAAATCTATCTTTAATCTCACATCAGAACAGACTGTATTATGTAGCCTTAAAACCTCAAGGAGGGAAAATGACACAATTCTACAAAATCTACAGGCAAACATACCTCTACGTACCTCTGTACTAAGAGTAAAAGTATCTTTCATGTTCTCAAGGCTCTTACGCTGACATCAGAACTGCTTTAGCTCTACAAATAGTGAATGGGATTGAAACTTGCCTGTTTTGGCTCAGTGACACCTGTGTGTGAACTTACGCAGTTGCTGCAGTTCACATAGTGAGTGCACACTCCCAGTACTTACTTACATTAGACACAATCTCAAGTGCGATTTATGCTCCTCTCAGAGCAAAATACCTCGAAGACAGAACATTCATCTTATGCAAACAGTTATGACTACCATGAAAACAGTGCAGCCATATCCATTTGCACGAGAGGCTTTCATGTGCCTGAATCCATGTATCATCCGGTAGCAAACCTCCAGATTCTACAGGGAGATAGACAGTATCTTGAAACACACTCATTTGAGGGCTTTAGCCCAAACTGGAATTAAGCAGGCTAATGGAATTAGGAACGTGTCTTCAAAATTGCTATTTATTTGCTTACCATCGGATGTCTTACAAACTGAAAAGTAGCTTTCATTGCAGGGTGCTGTTCTCCAAGTACCATCAAGATCTAGGTAGACACAAGCATTTTTCTCCTTTGGTTCCCCTGCTGCCCATTTTGTGTACCTGGTTTTCCAGTTGTCGGTCCATTTGTAATAGCTGCCAGTCTGGAAACAAAGAAGTTCTGGTAATAGAGTCTTTACATTAAAAATTCTGGCACATAAATATAGTGTCCTATATTTATCTGAGGTTTTCAGAAAGACCTGTGCTGCTCTGTTTTTTCAAACACTGTACTCTGTTCTAAGCAGCATCACTGAGCACGCTGAGTTACACAAGAACTACATATAAAGAGTGTTCCACAGTACATTGCTTTTGGGATGGTTTTTCTGAAGTAACACAACCTTCTACAACATGGCAAGGAACTCAGGTGAGTTCACCTTAAGTCATGTAGTAAATCCCATATCAAGAGAAGCAATTACAGAGAATTCATCCCCTCTGCTCTATTTAAACTAAAACTGGGAGCTATTTGGTGAGTAAAGATTACTTGACATTAAAGAGTAAAAATAATCCTAAAATGTATCTCTAATACTCCTAATAGCTTTTATTAATATATTAATAGTTATAAGTAGCCCCCTCTATAGTGGACTTTCAGAACAGCTAACAGTTGCTTCATGACAGTTGCACATCCTGGCTTGTGACTCTCAGTATGCACCTTTATTTCTTTTACTGTTTCTAGAGCTTTCTACTTTGATCTATTACTTCCTTCTTAACCCTTTCTGTGACTCTTTACTCCATTTGATGCATGAAAGTCTTTGAGCAACTCTAACAGGACCACTAGAAATCTATGCATATACACAGTAAAGCCATTGAGAGTGCGGTTGTTTCAGCACTGGTATAAACTGGGCATCCAGCAGGTCTATAAAGAGGAGGAGATCTCAGCACTTACCATATTGCTGTTAAGACCGATCCATACGGGTTTTCCATATTTCAACATCTGGATCCACAGAAATGAATGGATGTAGGCATCTGAAATGCTGGCAAGTTCTGCGGATTTGTCTTGACAATTTTTTCTGGCCTCTTCCCATTGCATTTCGGACAAGATGATTGAATAGCTACTGTCATCATAACGGGCAAAGCCAGAGGATGGATTTGTTGTTGGTATTTCAGACTGCATGGTAACTATGGAGGAAAAACTGAATGTATGAATTAAAAACATACCACTCATCTCTAGCATGGAAGCTATAAAAAATAGGTCAAAAGGCCCAGTATTAACAATAAGTAAAACTCCTTATTTAAGCTCATGAATAATGAGAAAAAAAACCAAACCAAAATGAAACAAAAAACAAAACAAACCAAAAAAGGTCAAAACAAACTTGTGAAACATGAACCAAGTTTGTTAATGCAAAAAGCCAAACAAAATCCCTGATGCCCTGAAGGAGAGAGCATACTTGCTAGAGTCCTGACTAATGCAGATTAAGACTCATAAATTGGATATTTGAGTTCCTGTGCTTTAAGATATTTTGAAATCTGGATATCTGACTATACGCTTATGTCAGATCACTGGTGGAGAGGACTTAGGGACAGATGTTTAAGGCATTTCCTGTTGTACCCTGTTGTCATAACTTCAGACGGGTGCTCGATGTTAATCCATCACCCCTGTCTGTTGACTCAAGGTCATCAGCCTGTCTGTAAGGGCTGCCTGACCATTGCCTGCATATTTGAGTCAGGCAGTATATATTTCCACCCTTGAGATTGTAAATGTATTCAGAAGAGCTGTAACTGGAATTAAACAAACTAAAAATACCTCCCTAAAACTATATGTTGTTCAGGGAGAGGGGGTTCTTACAAGCAAGTTAGCCACGTTGAGAGTGAACAGGCTGCAGGAGCTGACTGAAGTGGGGAGGGGGGATAGTTTTTACTAATGCTGTAATAAAGGTGAGGCAAAACTGTTTTGTTATCTGTGCTTTGCCTTCTCTATTCCTTTTATATGGCTGGGCAGCAGGGATTTGCATAATTACAGTTCTACAGCAGGAAAGTCAACATTCATTACTCATTCTGGTGTAAAAAAAAAATAAATCTATATTCTTCTACAATAAAGACACAGCCAAGAGGCTGTACATTTTAATAGACATCATATGGCATTCAGTACAAGTGTTAGAAAAGGATTAAATACTCTGGTCAGAGACAGCCAGGAGTACAGGAACACCACTGCAAAAGCATGGTTTTATATTGCATTTCAAAAGGATGCCTAAAAGCCTCATATTTCACTGAGAATAAATCCATTTCCATATGTTATTCTCTAGTATTATTCATGATTTATGTACACCCCCACGGTTAAGATAGTGGTTCCTCTCCAGCAATTTCTGCGGAACAAATTGTACTTTAAAAATAGTACAGCCTTAAGACTGGTGGAGCTCTGAAAACCTGAGAGATTCAGAATGAGACTCAAAGCTGAAAGAAGTCACATCAGTTTATATATTCAGCTTATCTAACTGAGATAATTTTTCTGTTTAGGAGTCTGGGTTAAACAAAACTCACGTGAATTCATCTGGCAGATATAGCCTCTCTTGTTATCACAGCTATCATCTCTCCATTTCCCATCTGACTTCACGACGAAGACACAATCTGTCTGAAGGACAGGGGAAAATACACAGTCACTACAAATGGCAATCGGGAGGTGGCCAACTGAGGCTCCTATACTCCTAATGACAGCCTGATGGCAGACAGGAGAGAGGTAAGGGAGATGAGGAGCTCATTGACCACCTATGTAATTAGTTCAGATTTGCTAGGTTTCTGCCAAACAGCTTGACCTAGTATTTATTAGTGACCCCTTAAATTTGAACCAGGCTTCCACTGGTGCCAGTCAAGGTCTGAAAGAAAGGTCTGTAACGAATAATCCTACCAGGTTTATTAAGAATCAATCCTTTGTTGACTACAAAAATGACTAGGGTACCTATAATATGTCTTCTCAGTTCTGATTTACAGTTATGTAGAACTGCTTCAAAACATTTCCAATAATGAGTAAAACAATATAAGGACTATTATTAAAAGCACTAGTCTGGATATGTCTTAACTCAGGCAGACTGTCTTGCAGAAAGCAGGTGCTCTTTACCAGTTGTTTGTAGTCATTATCAAGTTATCGCTATCAGATATCTTCAGTAACAACCAAATTTTCCCTTTACTTCCTTACATTTAATTGCTTGCAGATTTCCTTGATAGTTCCCCTGATTTCAAGACTGGCCATGACCGTCTTGCAGCATTTCACTTGAGTTTCTCTCTTACGGTGATTTAAACAAGTTTTAGTCGTAAGCAAGTTGACTGATGGTAGATGTTAAAAATCTCCAATTAGTAGCTGCCTATAATTTCTTCAGAAACTACATGTTTACCTCCTTTGGAAAAGAGAATGAATTTCAGCAAAGGGATAGCCCTTTTATTGAATACATCCTTTTGTACCATCAGAAACTAGTAAAGCAGCATGGGAACACATTAGGCAGGAACAGGATATATACATAGACAAATTAATGTTGCACCAACAACCTTAATTTTGGTTTATCATGATTTTTCTGTGTTTGGTGTTGGAACTGTAATGTTAGTGGTAATGCAGTTTGTGGGGGAACTGGTGTAATACATGCCTCTCTGGACTTGTTTTATAGAACAGGTATTTGCAATAGGTCAAATGGAAAGCACAAGGTCCCTCTTCTTCAGAACCTCTGCCAAACATTTTTGGTGTATTTGAAATTGTTATCAGGTGATTTGCTAAGCTCCATTCTGCTTTAAAAGGACTTGCAGCATCTTGTTATTGCTGCTGTAACTTCCCTTTTAGGAAAGTCATCCAGCTGCCTAAGACATACAGGTTACTTAAATTTCCTATACCTCCACAGTGATGTCTGTCAACAGTGCATAGTCATAAAAGTCAAAGTAGCTTTGTTTCTGTTCTGGTGCACCATTAGCCCAGTTGGTGTAGGAAACGGTGCTTCCATCTGTCCAATGAAATGTGGACTCTTTGTTGATATCATTCATCCCAATCCAAACATTAGCCATGGCATCCTTTAAATGATAGAAGAGGAATGCTGGAAGGAAGCAAAGATTTCTCATTAAGGAAAGCTCATAATGACTTACCCAAAACAGGAAAAACATGCAAAAGCCCAGAACTGGGGCCATATTAAAAGAGTAACATTTCTCACTGCAGAGCCCATCTGTCTGTAACTAGATGTTTAGATAAGCATCCGTAGAAACATATGTTACACAAGCGTTAAAGTTGAAAAAATAGCCAGAAAGAAAGCCCTGGAGCAAATTGGAAAATGTCCCTTTCCCCGTTGTGCATGCACATGTAGTGTTCCAGCAAATCATGCCTGCCGGTTTGAGGGGTCTGTGTAACCGCACTCAAATCATACTGGAAGTTTCATGAAAACTGAGCAACTGAAGGAATGAGAAATGCAGCATTTCTTATATGAAATCTTTTAGCTATTTTTTTCACACTTTGGGGTTAAAATGATGCATAAACTGACCTGGCTGATAAGCAATTTTTAGCAGATAATCCCATAATCTATTTTGGAGAGCTTTTTTTTTGGTGAGAAATTAATACTTTTTTCTTTCAATAGAGCCCATCTACGTACCTTGCACTTGTTCATTCGGTATGGCAGCCAGGTTTCCTCCCAGACTAATACAAGCATCTCGTGCAGCATGCCACGTGAGCTTTAATGTTATATTTGAAGCAAATATTTTGAAACACTGCATAAAAAAGCAAGCACTTCATTCAAACTAGCAAAGGCAGGCACTGTCGTATGTGACTAATATCAATTAGCTCTAGAATGTACATTTCAGTGTCGTAAATCAGGGCTAGAAGAAACAACAGAGCTCAAAAGCAGATACTTAGCCCCACTCATTGCACAAGATGTAATCCAGGAGTCTAGTACCAACGGAACTGATTGTAATGATGTCAAATACATAATCCCTTTTCACATTTTTATCTGCCTGCTTCCTGTAATAACAGAGGGATCATATAAAACCAAGAAAATGCATCTCTGGATGACACAGCTGCAGGGAATTATCTCTGCTATGCCTTGTTCTGTTTCCAATAACTGTGGTTACAACTGTTCATCCTGGCAAACAGTGTGAAATACCCTTTGACACATTCACCTAATGTTCTGAGGATGCAATAGTAGCAAAGTGTATATAAAGTAGATAAAAGAACCTTTGGCAAATGGAGCTTCAACTCAAATTGGTACATATTCTTCCATTACAGCAATGAGGACTTCCAGACCTTGCCTGAATGTAAAACTGTACTCAAAACAATGGTAGTTTGGCAGCATCTTTGTGAATTCAGATCTTTGGGAACCCTGTACAAGCCAAAGGGATTGCTTAAACACATTCTCTCTAAATCATTCCACCTGAAGGGCTTTTTTTTTTTTCATTATGACTGACCATTACAAATTTCAGTTTCTAACAGAAATATATGAAACAGGTGAGGAGGAGAAGGGGTTTTCTTAAATAGTAATGTTGTATTCTAAGCCTGCATAAACTGTGTTCTCTTAAGTTTATTCAGCATACATCTGCTTTTACTGTATTTCTCTGTTAAGTTAAATGCCTATAGTCACCTTCAAAAAAGCCCAGCCATCCAGCCAGCACGTTCTGACTGGATAATTACTGTTCAAATTTATTTAATAATCCTAAAAACCATATTTTTTTGCAGTTGTTTGTTGGTTGTTGTTTTTTTTTCATTTCCACTGCTTTACACAATTTAAGTTACTTGTCGACATACCTTGTTGTTAAAGAAAAACCAGCTCTCTGGGCATCCTCCAGGAGTCAATGGAGAAGCAAATGTTGAATTAGTTGTACTGTTATGTTTTTCACATACAAATTTATTAGATGAACCACAGTTTACATCATTCCACAAACCTAAAAATAATTAGATTGAATAAGTAAGTCAAGATATTATACACTTTGTTACAATAATTTATCATTTCTTATTTTGAGTTGGAAAGATATTTTTACTAATCTCTATTGTTCAGACCATAAAAGAAGCATGCGTTACATTTATGCACTCAACTGTTTTTTACAAAAAGTGGATTTTTATGGACTTTAGCTGCTCAGCACTGTTAGTTACTGGGCTACCACCTAGCAATTGAAAAAGAATAAAGGACTGGGAAGAAAGGGACAGTGACTCAGAAGAAATGTGCTGGTCATCAGTTAACTTCAGTCTGCTTTCTCCATCTTCCCCACCCCTATCCATCAAAAAGCCTGAGTAGCTGAATTACAGGAGAAAGAGGGTAAGAAAAAAAATGAACTTTTTTTTTTTTTTTTTTTAGTAGAACACAATGTTCTTTATATTTCAGGCTGCAGCTTGATCTGCAGGCAAAGTAACCATGGCAGCTTTGAATGAGCCAGTTGAAGCTCTAATAGTAGCTCAGCTGTAGCCCCTTGTGCTTAATGTGAACTGCCTGACCCTTCTGCTGCTCGTCCAGGGCTCTCCACAGTGTGTGTACCTGTTTGTGATGTTTCAAGCTATGGCATCATCACATGGGAGGCAGCAGGGGAAATTTGAAAAGAAAATAGATCAGAAATGAATGAAGAAAATACTAGATCCATCTAAGGGCAGAATATAATATTCAACTATACATTATGGACTATGGCCATCTCCTGGGGCCAACATCTCAAGTTAATATAGTGTTATCTAGGGATTCATTTTGCAGATTAAAATACCTCATTTTGGTTATCAAGTTATATGCTAGATTTATAAGCTACTGTTATAGTCAATAGAGACCTGGTAGGATTCACTTGTCTGAACTGAGGTGCTTAGCTCTGTTTGAGAAGCTATGCAAGGTGCCTGCAGAGAGCGGACAGGTACACACTGTTTCTGTGGGAAGCTAACAGTCAGGTGGGCTAAACTGTAGAACACTGCCGGTGGCTACAGTCACCAAATGTAGGCAACTGAATAGTGCACTGGGCTAGAGTAAACTGAATTGTTCTTCAGGCAGCACTGGCTGTGCAGGTGAGATGTCCGTTTGACCATAATGACACTTCAGAGGTCTAGCTCAATTTAGCTACATTTTGTTATCAACTCAAGCTTAATGCTTCCCTTGTGGTCCAATTCTGTTGCCCACACATAAACTTCTAGCATCACCTGAGACAAGCTCAGGAATGCTGAGCCATCTGTGCAGAGCTAGTAAGTATGGCAGGGACCAGCGGGATAGCTCTCCCTTTCTATACGAACAACTGAAAAAGGAGAGATGCATTTCAGTCAGACCAGATGCCTTTTTTTAGAAAAAGTGATTCTTGTTCTTGATGTCTTCAGATCAAAGCAGACTTTCAGGTGGGATTGCTGAATTATTTTTTTATGAAACATAAATTGAGAGATAGATTTCCTTAAACATATGCTACTGAATTCCCATTAGCCTCAGCTAAGTTAAGACAATACAACCAAGAGGAAAAATTACGCCTAGGATTTGCAAGATATTTACCTTTAAGAGTATTTATAAGCATGTAAAACAGTCTTAGGTCATTAGATGTATTTGTCTCTCTCCTCTGCTCATTGGCTTGTACCTTCAACATCCCTATTTCCTGTAGCTGTCATAAATGTTTCCTGAAGTTCAAAGGAGCAAAGACAGACCCCACTCAACTTTTTACTTAGAGCAGTGAAAAGCTGTGTAAGAAGATGCAGTATCAATCTCACAAATCCAGACAGACATCTGCTAAAATCTCCCCATTCTAAAGACATAGACTTTTCCACGACTGGTTATTACACCAGTTCCTACATCTTGTTTGCTTGTCACTGGAAAGGTAGTGCAGAAAACATCCATAAAAGATCACGTGGCAGCAGAAGTTTGACAGCATCAGTTATAATCCAAGAAGAGACAAGTAAAATATAGTAGTATAGCTTTGTTACCTACCTTGCTCTGACAACATTACCACACAATTTTCCTCATTATTTGCAAAGTTAGGTTCGTTAGGAGCCCAGGCCACATAGGTTACTGGAGTCCCATCTACCCAGCTTAAAGAAAAGATATACAAATAGTTATTAATTAATACACTTCAGTTGTGAGATGAGAATCCTAATCAAAAACTCACAGTTAGGAAGGTCCATGAGCATTAATAGGAATGGGCTAAAACTGAAAGGACTGCTACAGATTTTCCTCTCCTTACCTGATTATTGTGATTTGAAGAAATTTATGTAAAATATTACTGGTTGCAAAACAGGAAAAGAAAGCACCAAGCGTATTTTCCATTAATGGGCAGGAATGATCAGACATCATTTAATAACAGAAACTATTTTCAACTAGCCATAACATGTAATACAGAGAAGACTATTAAAAGTTTTATTTATCTTAACTGATTTCCTTATATCACATAGTTAATATTATGCTTCTCAGTCTGAGCATTCCTGATATTGTCATAGATGCAAACAAGGACAAAAATACTTTTCTGTGGCTTTTAACCTGAAGAGAAATATCTCCATAGGTAATTTCTATTAAGTCTTGGGTCTGGAAACTAATGGACATTCTGTCAGCTTTAAAACCACCCTTTCTGAAGTATCAACATTGATGTTTTTTTCGTTATGCTTATATATTTTAAACATTGCTATTCAAGGAAAAAGAGGATGGCACTGCATTTTAATCAATATTACAGAATTTAAGTCACTCAGCCTGAGATGGGAAACAAGTTCATCTCCCTTATCTATCTCTTCCTGATGATGATACACTTGATCTAAATAAATGAGATGCTCCCTGGACCCAAGCAATGCCCTACCTTCCTCGTGTGTGTCCTAAATCAGGAGGTTAGAATCATGCACTATCTCAGTCACTACCAACTTGTCTCTCCCCACTCCTCTTCTGGCCTTTCCAAGGTTAGTGATTTACAGACACTCAATAGTGGCGTTAAAATAGAAAAATTAAAATCAAATCCCCTCTAAACCTGTTTCAGTTCAAAATTAGAAGCATGGTCTTTCACCTCCCAGATGTGTCCTAACTAGCAGATGGGCAAGTAAGCAGTGTCAGTATCATGCTCTTCAGTGTCTTTTACTTTATAGTTTTGAGTTAATTTGCATTTTGGTCTTTTCTCAATACTTGTTAACTTTACAGTACTGTAAACTCTGTAAACTTCTACTGACTTTTCTCCTGGAACAGGAGTTTGAAGAGGCTACCTTAAAAATCTCTGTCAGAAGCAGCTTTTGTACTTATTGCACACATCTTCCTAATTCTGGAGGACTTCTCTGGAGCTATGATACATAAATAAGAAACATGAGAAAACAAGCTCTTTGTTATGTAGCATATTTTGAGTGTATGTGTTTATAAGTATAAAATCCAGCATAGTAAAGTATCACTCCAATTTATGGGACAGACTTTTGAAAGAAACTTGAGAAAGTGTGTATGGAGAGTACAGCTGCCAAGCCTTTCTTTGGGTAAGTGTTTACTCAAGAAAAAATGTTCTTTTCCTATTTCTTTTGAGGGAAAACTATTGGACTTTAGAATATTCTAGTACTATTCTGTCCTGCTTTGTACTTGTTATGTGGAACTATCTTCCATCCTTCAAAAAAGCCCATTTAGTGCCTCTAGCTACGTGAAATACTGTATTTGTTTCTACATGTTAAGAGCTGCAGTGATCATCTTAACTTACCTAAACTTTTTATCAAGACTCACTTTTAGACCAATGAAGTATGCTCTTGACTGACTCCAGAATCCCTCCTAAACCAGAAAGATACTGTTTTAATTTGTTAAAAAGTATATCTTTGAAGTAAAACAAGCAGGAATGGAAATGCCATTGATTAGGTTCACAGAGCAGTCGCTGCGGTTGACAGCAGTAAAGCATGTCGACTAAAACAGTTAAGCACAGTGATGTGTTTTCAGACTGCGGTGCAGAAGCCAGGTTTTTATCTGGAGCATGACAGCCGGGTCCTGCAGTGCTGAGGGACCTTAAGATGGGGTAGGAGAGAATCAGATCTTGAGTCAGAAACAGGTACATATATTTCATTCTCCCTCCAGGATGGCAGCACTGTGTAATGCTAGCCTCAAGTCTCCCTCTCACACCAGCTAGTTCCCCAGCCAGCATAGCTGGCACCTTCCCCTATTGCTCTTCCCGCCAGCCTGCCTCACCACCTCAGCACAGCTGGCACAGAGCAGGAGAGACCAAATCCCACTGGACCAAAGGACATGTTTGGGGGGAATGTCATAGGTCCTGTCTCAGGCAGATTTCGTTAGTGAAAGCGCTGATGGTTCTACTTCTGAGGGAATTCAAGTTTTGTAAGCGGATGGCCAAAAGCATTTCTACTTCAGGCTGTCTATAATGATTCTTACATTTTCTTTGAGTCTTCTCTGTAGAAACCTTCTCTCACTATTACTATTAACAACAGCCAGGTCTGCAGAATTCATCCTGCAAAACTCTTGGGCTTTTTCCATGGAGGCATATTCTTTGCTTATGTAGTATAGCTTATCTTCATATGCGATCCATCCGTCCACAGTGGTTTTATATGCTGGAAGATAAATAAGGTAGCCTTAAATTCTGTATCTGTAGAACACAAAAGCTCATTTTAGAATAATTATTTTGATAAAAAACAAGAAACAAGAAAAATAAACGTACACAAAAACCTACCATACGTGTCAGTAGGTTCAGATTTTAATGGTACTCCTGCAAAACAAGAGAATAGAAGGTGTGATGCATCTCCATAGCCTGATTTATGATGCAGCTTGTGACAGCCTGCAAGGAGCAGAGTAAGGAACAGAGCAGGATTCCTTACTTCTTTGCCATTGACTAGAAAGCTGAAATTGTGGTTAAGCCTGTGCACATTATGCAGATATACACATTACGTAATATGCGTGGTCATCTACTTATAATTTTGTATCATAAGCTGTGCTTCACATCAGGAAAGTCATAGCTTTGGCTGGATCACATTCCTGCACAGAGCACAACAAGGGAAAACTGCTCTTTTGGTCTCTAAGTCACAGTAGATTTACTCAAAACACTTTAAGCCTTGGTTTTGCAGTACCTTTACTGATTCATCATTCCATAATCCTCTAGAGGGGTCTTTTTATTGAGAGGGAGAAAATTTCCATTAGATTTACTTTAGCTCTATAAAAAAATTGTCTCAGACCCAAATATTTGTAAGCAAAAGGAAATATGACTATATATTCTGTGAGTTATTTCCGGTTCTGATAGAAAAAGAAATGCCACTGTTTTGAACGTTTGGTTTTCTAAAAGCAGTTAAATCCTGAATAATGTTAAAGGAAAACTTGGAGCACCACTAAATCTTTGGTGTACAAACATATCATATTTGGGTTTTAGCTTTACTTATATTAGTGTAAAAACCAGTATTGTAATGATTCACCATTCCTTACTTCCTATGTTACAAAAACGACTTAATTTTCAAGAAGTTTGCAATCTGTGAAACCTTTGCAAACACATAGTTTCTTTATACATCTTAATTTACATGAAGAAAAAGATTTATTTATTCTTATCATCTATCATTGAAAAATCCTGGCCTATATTATGTTAACCAATGTTCTTGATGTCCATTTGGAAAAAGTAGTTCTTCAAAATTTTGTGTCTTTCTCCAGCAATTTACATTAGAAAGCAAATACTTAGAATGTTGTTTAAGCTTCTTGCTTAGAGAAGAATAAATCTACCTTTTTTTATTTGACAAATCCAGTTAAGCTGCACTTCACAGACCGAAAGAAACCATCGTTTAGAATAAGTCACACCATTGACTGCGCCACACAACTTGCGTCCTTCTGAATTTCTTGAATCATCATCCCAGTTTGTGTACCTAACCTATAGAAGAAATCATCTCTGTTACTCTTCTTATCCATTTCAGTAGTTGTACTCTATATTGGTAAACAGAAACAAATAGGTTTTGTCTGAAAGATTCTGTCTCTGACTAAAAAGAGGTGCAAATGTAAGGAAAGCAATACATGTAAGCAAAAAATGTAAGGAAAGATACAAGAATTTTACAGTTGGGAAATGATGTCAGTGATCAGATGAGGCTGTCTGGCCATGGAGGGCTTTTCCTCTTTGTGCTTCACACATTTGTCCTGGTTTTGGCTGGGATAGAGTTATTTTTTCTTCCTAGTAGGTGGTACAGTGCTGTACTTTGGATTTAGTAGGAGAATAGTGTTGATAACAGTAATGTTTTCAGTTGTTGCTAAGTAATGTTTATACTAAGCCAGGGACTTTTCAGTTTCTCAGACTCTGTCAGTGAGAGGGCTGGAGGGACACAAGAATTGGGAGGGGACACAGCCAGGACAGCTGGCCTGCACTGTCCAAAGGGATATTCCATACCATAGAACATCATGATCAGTATATGAACTGGGGGAACTTGGCCAGGGCCTGCCAATGGCTGCTCAGGGACTGGCTGGGCATCACTCAGCAAGTGCTGAGCAATTGCATTGTGCATCACTTGGGTTTTTTCCCCCCTTCTTTTTGGATTTTATTCCTCTCCTCTCTCCTTTTCATGATTATTATTTATTTTCTTTCAATTAATAAATTGTTCTTATCTCAACCCTTGAGTTTTACCTGTTCCCTGATTCTCTTCCCCATTCTGCTGTGGGGTGGGAGCAAGCGAGCAGCTGCGTGGTACTTAGTTACCAGCTGGGGTTAAAGCACGACAGCCCCAAACACAGCCAGAATCAAAACAGGCAAATGGAGTGTTTCTAGTGAACTTCACCTACCTATGAACTTCACCACCATTCCACGCATGCTAATCATGTGCAGACAAGTTAGTTTTCAATTCATCAACTGTGGCCTGGTCCAAAATTACATTGTCCAACAGCCGTCCAGTGGCAGAGACCACATCACGCATCAATTCAGCATTCGCATCTTCCCTTCCCTGTGGTTAGTGAGTGGGAGTGTGGCTTTTGGGAGGGCTGTCATGTCCTACAAACCTAGTGGAGTTACCTCTGAAGAAACATCCAAATGGGAAGGGAGAACCATTTGATATAACCTCCTTGGGATTTTCAAAAAGTTCTTGATAAGATCACCTCCCAAAACTTTTACAGAAACTAATGTGCAACCAAATAAGAGGCAAGGTCTTTACTTGGGTTAAAAAATAGGGAACAGAGGGCAGGAGTAAAGGGAAGGCAATAAGCAGTAGAATCCTGCAGGAACTTTTTACACATCTGTGGATATTTATATTGGCTCAAGAGACAACTGGATAAATTCATGGAAATAAATAAATTAAGATTACAGATCTGAACTCCAGTTCTGAAAAACCCTGAGCCATCACTGGGGATGCTAAAGTATACTGGGAAATATGCTTGCTGTTTGATTAGCTCTTAAGATGCTTCTGGCCACTGCCAGAGACAGGATATAAGATCCTGTGTGACGAATTTTTATGTTCTGACATTATGTGTTCATATTATATTCTTGGAAAAGAAAATATGCTGGAGTGTTGTGCGGAAAGCTACAGATCCTGATGAGATACAGATAGTTTCCATGTATTCAAATGTGTTACCGTGATTTTAGTCATGGTAGTACAGGTTAACAGCCATGTCACTATTTGCAGGATTAGTGTTTTCTTTGACAAGGGTAACAGTAAAAACCTGAAAAGTACTTGTACAAACAACAAAGCATTTTAAGAAAACAAATTTGATGAAAAAATAAAATACTCACTGGAGAGCCATCACTCCAGGCAAGTCCTTCATCTGGATTCAAGGAATATATACCGAGCCAAACTTTTTGAAAGGCACAGGAAACGGCACTAACAAAAATTACAAGGCAGAGCAGTGTGTAAACATCAACACAGAAAACTTCCATAAAACATCATTAAACTTTCCAGAGCACATCGGATAGTGCAGTGAAGTTGTAATAATTATCCTATTACCTTTGATGAAGGGCATACAGGTGCATATGTTTGTCATAGAAATATCTAGTATTTCAGTGACAACGGCTTGTATATCAGACTTATTAGCAGTAGTGATCCTGTATTTCCTCTATGTTCTGTTTCCTTAGGGAAGGCCTTCACAGACTCAGAAAATGGTCTCAGCATTGACTACTTCAAGCTGAGTTAAAAGTAAATAGATTGATCATGTCTTCTACACTACTTAAAATACCACACCCCACAATTTCATGCATTTCTAAATCATATCTAGTAATCACAATATCGGGGGGTTGTGAGGTTTTTTTATTATTATTTGTTGGATATAAACCACTCTTTTTTCATTAAACTGTTAATGAGTAGATACAATTCGTTAGTAGATAAAATGTCAAAGTTTCATGTGTTTTTGGGGTTTTGAGGAATCTGTATGTTTCAGAAATCATCTGCAGTGGTTTTTCTGGCAAGGTTTTGGTGCTGGGGGGAGTACAGAGGTGGCTTCTGTGAGAAGATGCCAGAAGCTTCCCCCATGTCCAATGGAGCCAATGCCAGCCAGCTCCAAGGGGGGCCCCGCCACTGGCCAAGGCTGAGCCCATCAGTGACAGTGGTAGCACCTCTGTGATAGTATATTAAGAAGGGGGGGGGCGGGAAATCTGCACCAGTGAGAGAGAGGAGTGAGAACATGTGAGAGCAACAACTGCAGACACCAGGTCAGTGCAGAAGGAGGCAGGAGCAGCTCCAGGTGCCGGAGCAGAGATTCCCCGGCAGCCCCTGGTGAAGCCCAGGGTGAGGCAGGCTGTGCCCCTCAGCCCAGGGAGGTCCATGGTGGAGCAGACATTGACCTGCGGCCCATGGAGGACCCCACTCTGGAGCAGGTGGATGCCCAAAGGAGGCTGTGACACATGGGAAGCTCATTCTGAAGTTTGCTGGCAGGACCTGGGGACTCGTGGAGAGAGGAGTCCATGCTAGAGCAGGTTTGCTGGCAGGACTTGTGACCCCACAGGGGACCTACGCTGGAGCAGCCTGTTCCTGAAGGACTGCACCCTGTAGGAAGGACTCATATTGGAGAAGTTCATGGAGAACTGTCTCCCGTGGGAGCGACCCTACATTGAAGCAGGGGGAAGAGTGTGAGGAGGAAGGAGCAGCAGAGACAGCTGTGATGAACTGACCATAACCCTGTGGCAGTTTAACCCCAGCTGGTAACCAAGTGCCACAGAGCCACTGGCTCACTCCCCCCTCACCCAGAGGGGTTGGGAGGAGAGTTGGAAAGGAATGTAAAACTTGAGGGTTGAGATAAGAACAATTTAATAATTGAAATAGAATAAAAAAGAATGAACAATAACAACAGTTATGACAATAACAGTTATAATGAAAAGGGGAAGGGAAAAAATGAAATCCAGAGGGAAAGGAAGCAAGGAACACATGGTGCACAATGCAACTGCTCACCATTCGCTGACCGATGCCCAGCTAGAACAATGACCTGCCTGCCCCGCCAACCCCCCAGGTATATACCAGGCATGGCATCCCACGGTATGGAACACCTCTTTGACTAGTTAGGGCCAGCTGACCTGGTGTGTCCCCTTCCCAATTCCTTGTGCCCCTCCGGCCTTTTTTGCTGGCAAGGCCTGAGGAACTGAAAAGCCTCACAAAGCCAAAACAGAGCACCACACTAATCCTAAGACGATAATTAAGTCCATCCCAGCTGAAACCAGGACAAACCCCCATCCCCCATCCACCTGCACCGCTCAGGGGGAAAAGGTAGAGAAATTAGGAATTAAGTTAAGTGTGGGAAGAAGGGAGGGGTGGGGGGAAGGTGTTTTTTCTGATCTGGATGGTCATAAATTAATCTGATTTTCCCCAAGTCGAGTCTCTTTTGCCCATGACAGTAATTCCTGAGTAATCTCTTTGTCCTTATCTCAACCCGCAAGCTTTTTGTTATATTTTTTTCTTCCCTGTCCGGTTGAGGAGGGGAGTGACAGAGTGGTTTTGGCAGGCACCTGGCATTCAGCCAGGGTCAAACCACTACATTATCTAAAAACTTCATAACAGTTCATATGAAACATCTCTTAAATCTGGTAAGATAAACATATAGCAGATACTCACTACAATGCTTGTCTTAGTAATGGTATCTCCTCTTTACTGTTAATGGTGACAAGGTCCCCTCCTATATGTCTACAAAAATCTCGAGCTTCAAGCCATGATTTCTTTTCAATATTTGATCTGCAAAAACACTATGGAGAAATTACTTTAAAATATACTATATATTTCATAATAAAATGAAGAACTGTAGTCTTGCTTACCCATAAATGGTGTTTCATACAGCCAAGTAAAAATCCGTAAGAGAAATAGCATGAATTACTCTGTTCATAAATTTTTTGCACTAGAGTTGTCTAGCTAGTTATTGTAGCAGTGGCAAACAAAAGGAAGGAATCGCTAGAAAGGAATACAATTCTCTTGAACTTGTTTTACCTAGGGGAGGGCCCAGGCCATCTTTAGGATGAAGGCAGAAGAGGGTTTGTGGTGGAGAGTCAAGGTGGCCTAGGAGGAGACTGAAGATACAGGCAATAGAATGACCTTGTGGTGGTTTACAACTCTCACTTTACATTTGCAACATGATGTCTAACATTTTGGTAGTTCAAAGAATAAGCACAAGTCTGACCAAATCTAAAAATGATGATTTGGGGATAAAGGAACCCCAGTAAATAGCATTCCAGCTGAGTTTGAAAGAAATGAAAAAAAAAAAAACAACAACATAATAAAACCAGGACTCATTAATTTAATGAAGGGGTAAGAAATATTATCTCACACTTACCTAGCACATTTCTATTCTGCATGATCCCAAATCAATGTTTGCACATTACCCTCCTTTCTTGTACGAAGTTCTTTTGTATGCCTGCTCAGACATAACTGATTGTACTTCAAATACGAGTTATCTCTAGCTTTGCTAAAGAAGCTCTCTCATGTCCTTCATAAACATTGGTTTAATAAATCTTTAATGTGACTTATGCTTTAGTTTGAGGAACAGTGTGATTATCTTTGCCAGGTCCAGCCTTAGGCATTGTGCTGCTTATGGATACACCTCACTGCTTCTCTACTTTGTTCCCTGAAATCTCACACACCTCAGAGAAATATGGGATCTTTGCACAACCTAGTGATCACAACTGATATAAAGAGCCATACTAACATCCAAGCTTTGCTGCTTCTGCTGTTTAATACAGCATTTTCACATTGTTCTCTCAATAATTTTAATCTTGTTTCTTCTTTTTTCTCTTTTCTTTATGTCTTTCTAGGGACTTGGTATTTATATCCCTTTTCTTCCATTTTCTGCTCCAATTCATTCAACCCCTAGGACACAAAATTAATTTTCTTTCCTGTGTCCTTCTTCCTCCCATTGTGTCCAGCCAGTCCCTTCAACCTCACAACCTCATCTTTCTTCCTTAGTTTCTCCCCTTTTATAGATTATCCCCTGAGATGTCTGTGGTGTTTTGTTTGGGGTTTTTTTGCTATTTTCCAGTCTCACATATTGCAAAATGAAGATGTCACTTCCTTTTTCTTTCTTTCCCCTCTCCGCCCCTCATCCCTCCCAGCTGAGCAGTTCAAACTTCTTTCAACTATTTAGGCACTTACTTTAAAACAGGAACTACCATGGTTGTTTGATACCCAACCTTCAGGACATGTGGGGACCGGAGCTGTAGTTGGAATAGGTGGAGATGTTGCATTCTCTGCCCACTGCTTACATATGTAATTTTGCTTTGTCTCACAGTCAAGAACATCCCATAATCCAGCTGCAGTCCCAGTTCTCATGGCTACACATCCTGGATTACTTCCTTTGTGAGAAACAAAAAACACATTGGATATTTTATACAGACTGAATTGTTTATTTCTTACTTAAAATCTTTGAGCAGCAACCATTCGCTTCTTGCTGTACTGTAACACTTGGATAGGAGAGTTGGAGAGTTTAGGTGTTTTTCACACAGACAAAAGTAATGTTTTCTGTTTGAGGAGGTCATGATCAGTTTGGGATCCTGCTTTTTTTATGTGCTATATCCTGCATAATTAATTCTATGTTAGAAAATGAATTGATTTGTGCGGGGTTTTTTACAGTGAAACCCTGTATTTTCAAGTGAAGACCTCATTCTACTTACATTAAGTCTGTTTTATATCAGGCAGCATAACCTCGGTCACTAATATAGATAGAAACAAAACCCTTAGTGCATACATAAGGCAGGTGTACAAACCTCAACCCAGACACGATGAAGCTTATCCCATGATGTTCGCTGTAACTTTAGTGTATTCTCTCAGAGGGAACTGCAGGTTGCGTTCATCACACAAAATGCAGTCAAATGCACCCACTGGGTTTATACAATGGCTTATTTGTGTTCTTTCTTAATTTCCTAAGCATTCCTAAAATTTTGGCTACTTTTTGATTCCTGTGGAGCACAGACCTGATGTTTTAATGGACCTGTCTATCATGGTGCCAAGAACTGACTCCAGAAATGGTCAACTCTAAGTCCATCACTTTATGTCATGTCAAGATACATGTTCGCTCCTGCGAGCATCACTTTACCTGCATCAAAGTTCACCTGCCATTTTAATGATCATGCTCCGTCATTCTCCTGAGATCATCCTGTGTGTTCTCACAGGCACATCTTCACTATCAGAAATAATTTAGTATCATCAGCAAATCTTGTCACCTCACTATTTCACCTTTTCCAGATTGTCTGTAATTAAGTTTAACATCTTGGGCTTTTGCACAGATCATTATGGGACTCTACTGGTGAATGTTCTTCCCCAGTCAAAAACATCACCTTCCATTCCCTGCCTTTTAACCAAAATTTTTAATCATGTAGGAGGTTTCCTGTGTCATGTCAGATTAGCTCAAAAGCTTTTGGTGATTGAGATAGACCACACTAACTAGATTTCCCTTATTCATATGCTTTTGGCTCCTGTGGGGAGCTCCAGGAGACCTGAGAGCATAACCTCCCTTTACACAAGCAATTTTATGTATTGTTCCCACTATGTCTTCTTTATTCTATTCTTTATTACAGATTCAACCAATTTAGCAGTGACTCATTGGTCTGGTTTTGCCCACAGTTCCCTGGAATCATTTTAAATGTTGGCATCAAATTTGCCTTTTTTCACCCCTTAGCTGTCAAGGCAGTTTTAGCAGGTAAGCAGGTAGTTAGGTACACATTACACTTCATGTAACCTTTACAATTTGGATGCTTTTGCATCTATGCTTAGTCCTGAAATGCTTTTCTTCAGATCATCATAATCTACTCTCCTGCTATTTCAGCCTGAAATAGACTTTCCAGTCATACCCTCACAAAGAAACTTTGCAGCACAGAAAACACAGTTTCTTCCTCAGCGAACACAGGTGCAGTGAAACTCATTTTTCACTGTTCCAGACAAATCTACAAGTGCACACTTTATACTCCAATCATCTGCTGGCAGCAGAGACTCCCTGGCAAGCTTTCTTCTCATGGCATTTACAGAAATTTTATTACTCTTTTACCATTTTCATAAAAATGTTGTTTTGCATGTTATAACCTCGCTGAAGATTTCTGAGAATTTTTTCAGACAAATGATCACTAGGAGGGATGTGGTATATCTTGGGGAAAGCAGATTCCCTCATGGCATTTTGAAATCTTGTTTTCTGTGCCTGTGCACAGTATGATCCTGTGAATGCATTCTTAGCATCACAAGTATGGAAAATGATGGCATGATCATTTTTGGTACTGAGATTTTGTAATTGTCATTTTAAATCCTTATTACAATCACTCTGTTTCAGACTCTTCTCCCAGGCTAACTTTTCTACTAGAGTGATGAGTATGGAATAGTCCTAGGACCTGCCTGTAACTCCTGCTAATCTCTTTGTGAAGATGAGACAAAATGTTAATCTTACAGATAAATATAGTCAGATGTCCTATATAAATAAATAAATAAAATAATATACATTTATATTATATAAAGTTATATATATATATAATAAAACTGCAGCTCAAACTGTTCCCTTTGAAATTAAAAGATGGGGTTTGAGAAGTGCCAGTTCTTGTAAAATATACTGAAGGCTTAAAGTGTAAAATTCAGAGGACATTACCAATGCAAACCCAAGGAGGGACCATGACCTCAGAGACCACCTCCCATCCACTGTTACGGCACCTACCAGGCATTGCTGCATTCCAGTGTGTGAAGGAGAGAGCTTCACCATTGGCCCACCTAAAAGTGCCTTGGTCCTCCATGTCACCAAGACCAAGCCAGAAATATTTCTCAGGCCTCAGCCCAACAAGGCTAGTCAGATAGGCTTGTTCATACCTGTAGAAGGAATCGTAAAGACACAAACGAAAACAAATTCATTTATCCAAATCTTACTTGTCTAATCTGCTGATGAATTCTTTTCTCCTTACGTCAGATTGGGGGAGAAGACCTTACAATAGGATTTCAACTCTCTGTAGCTCAAAGAACAAAAGCAATACTTTGTTGAACTAGAGACCTCATCTGTAAGTGGCTGTTTGACACTGTGTTAGATTTTGTAGTTCTAGGAATATTTCAGAACATGCAACCTTTACCTATTTAAAAGCCAAGGAAAAGGTATTATCATACCTGCTTTCAACTGTGGCTAGGTAAGCTTCTTCTCCTTCACAAGTGGTATTTGCTTCTGAAAATGTTGCTGGAACATGCCCAATAAAATAGCAGTAGGTCCCATATCTTCTCCAGCCCTATAACATGATTTCAGGATGTCTATATAACTTTTAAATAATTGTGATAACATGTATTAAGTGAGCTATACCATTCTGAAATGAATGAAGCACAATAATCGTGAATATTATGAATCAGAAACCATTTGCAGTGAAATTACAGATCCCTTCTTCAGTGATTTCTGCAAGTGGCTTTCTAACGTTTAAAGAAACTGGGAGACAGAGAGAAACTTCAGAATAAAGACAAAAATCTATATGTAAATAACATAAATAATTCAAATAATTCTAGATGATTGTCAGACAAGGTACTTATTCAATCTGGGAAATTGGTGGTCCATTCTTATATACTTACTTTTTTGCAACCTGTATCAGTAATTTCCTTTTCTCCAGCTATTTGTGATACAGGTTTTCTTTTACAAATGTAACCAGCTTTCTTCTCACAGTCATAGTCTGCCCAATAGCCATCCTGTGGCAGGAAAAAGGATGTAGTAACAATGAGAATAAGATGAATAATACAAAGCAGTTTCTTTCTTTATAATGAAAGCTATTAATTTTCTTCCTCCTTTCATTTTGAAACAGAAGTATTTTCTTTTTCCTTATCCAATTCCCTTAGTTGATAACAAAAATAAATCTTCTCACATTTAGTGAAACAGACTGGTCTATAGTACAGCTACAACTGGTAGTGGTAAGAAGGGATGAGGGTGCAGGGAGCTGGTTACCAGACCTGTTATGCAGGGCCCTGCACAGGCAGTTGTGCCACACAGGGATGGGCAGATGAGCAGGCACAAAGGAGGCAGCAGGGATCCCCACATGCCACCATCACTGCCAGAGGGGAAGGAGCAGAACATGCTCAAACTACAGTCAGAGACTTGTTTTATAGTCCTAATATATTCATCGCTGTCTTTCAGATTAACTTAGAGGAAATTTCATCTGTGATGCAGTAATACTTTCATTTTATTTTTTCTTACTTTTTTAATGAAAGTTCGTATTTAATCTCATACTTTGTCCCCACATCCCTTTTTCTGGCCCTAGCCAGTTGCTGAAATAGCAGGTTCATAATTCTTTTATTAAAACGTTAGTTTCAATATTAAAGTAAAACATACATTGAATAATTTTACCTGGCCCTTGATCAGTACACAATCTTCTGGCCTGTTGTTTGTGGTGGATGGCTCCCCCAGGTGCCATTTTGTGTATGTCACTGGTGTACCATCACTCCATTCAAAATACATTTGAACCTTATGATCGTTCAGCCCAATCCACAGCTTGTCTGTTGGCTCTGAAACACGGAACCACAGAATTAGAAAAGACCTCTTATGGCACTGCATTCTTTTCACAGCACCCTCGAGCTCTAGAACATACAATCCCTTCCGTAAATTTATGAAACAAGATTATTTGCTGTGTTGCATGTTCATTTCATAAATTAATATTTTTCACATAGATATTAGAATAAAGAAAGCATGTTTTGGAAAATTAGGCTGTAATGAAATGCCTGCACTGGATCAAAAAATTTTGCTTCCTTTCCTCATAGCAGTGGGAGAAGAGCAAATTACCAGCCTAATGCTACTACACTATGGTGGTATGATAGAACTGCATTAGTAGTTACTTTTTAGGTTCTGTTGCACTGGTCAGATTTTAAAATACTATTTTAATCTAACTTGAAGTGTGAATGTTTCAAGTTTCTTTCAACAAAATAAAAAAGGAAAAACCCGCTAAGCCTAGCCTCCCAGCCCTACAACAATTTTTTAGGCAAGAAGTAAAATCGGAGTTTCAACAACATCCAAAACCAAAAAAAGGGGAAGGCTGTCAGCAGCCAGATCTAACTTTGAGGCTGGCTTTGCTCCAGGTTGAGGCTGGACCAAACGACCTCCAGGGTTCCTTCTGGCCTCAACCAGTGCACGATCCTACGGTTTTAGGCATTCTTAATACAAGGACAGCAAGGGAAATGAAAGGCAAATTTAGGCAGCATTCACAAACATGGGAAAGATAGATAGGGAAGGATGTTCTCGGTTTCTTCAGTAGTCACTAAGCTGGGGTACGATACCAGAATCAAAAATATAAGAATCCAAAAATATCTCCTTGTATAGTTGAACACTAAGCAGACAAATGACTCTTGCCGAAGAAAGAACTTTTCTGTCTTGAATATCTTTCACTTTTTCAGTAGTTCATTGAGAATTTTCACTACCTCTAAGCATGGGGGGGGGGGGGGGGGGGGGGGGGGGGGGAATGGAAAGGCAAATAGCTAACAAGAGTAAAAAGTAGTAACGCGTCTACAGACTCCTCATGTTTCTGCCAGGACATTAAAAAGGCCATGGTGAGACCTCACTGACATGCTAGATCAAATGACCTGTACTCACAGCTCTTTAGGCAACCCAGGCAATTCCACAGCTTGCTGCCTGGGAACCACCTTGAATAGCTCAGCTGATCTTTTCCACCTAGCAGTGTGGAGACCTAAACTTTTCTTTAGTAGGTTTCTTTCATCACTTCTGCAGAGACCTGTGAACTTACTGGTCTGGGTGCTGGTTAACCACAAGATGTGGAGAACTCATCGTAAACCCACGCTGTAAGTTCCTCAAATGCACAGAAAGCAGTACAAATATGTTAGTCTTCAATAAAAACTGCTATTTCAAAGTGGAACTTACATTTCTTAATCCTTTCACTGAGAAAGCTTCTCACTGGGATGACAGATGCCCTACCCTCATGCAAAACAAAGCACAAGTCAAGACAGTTAAGTAAATCTGCAAGTTCCAGCAGGGAAGGAGGCATCTGCTTTGAAGCAGAAAGGAAAGCACTGCACCAGCCTAATGCCTCTAGCTCCTTGCATGTCTCTGACTGCAGTAGTTCATGTGAATACAATTCCTACATCTCAATTCAGCAGGCTGGTGCTTCTTACATGCTGACAAAGGCAAAAGCCCCTCTGGAAACACTCACTGTACCCAAGCTGAGACAGCACAAAGCTGTGCTCCTCGAGGCTTTGGATGCTGGCCAGGTGACTCCCTTCCTTCTGACAAGAGGTCAAAGCTTCTTCCCATCCTTTGGTCTCCCTGAAGATCTTGTAGCAGTGATCTACATACGGTACCCAACCATCTGGACAAACAGCAGCCCCAAAGTCACCTAGGAACAAGTACCAATGGTTTAGAGGGGTTCAAATGTCATACAAGGCACATGAAACTGAAAATACTTTCACTTATTCTGTGCAAAAATTCTGAACTAAGAATTTTCTTTGCAAATTCTTATTATAAGGAAATGACACACACAAAACATAATAAACATAAATATGATTTTAAATCTGGTATTTTTTAGCTTGGAAAAGGAAAGTTTTTTTAATACAAATGTTATTTAATACAAATTCTATCATTCTTAAATAGTCAAATGTCTGTAACAAATACAGTAATGTATCAATTTTAACAGCTTCTGTATTACATAGTACTTACTTGTCAGATAAAAGAAATCAAAAATTATCTGCACCTACCAGGGAATGCTTATGAATTTTAAAAGGTAAGTATATTGAGAGAGTAAAACTCATCTAGACAGATTTAGAACTAGACATATATATATATGGAAACACGAACAGGAAAATCTTTATAAACTTAAAATATCTTATCTTTGCAATATATCGATCTTCAACCTTTGGCTTATTTTTATTAATGTCCCTCTTCCAAAAAGTAATTTTTGGCTTGTTCTCCCTTTTTGTGCTCTGTAGTGTGTGTATTCAAAGGGAAGACCTGACTAACAAAATATGGACAGGACAAGTTGGATGTTCTTTGCCTTTACCTGTTTCATTCTGTGTGTTGTGGGACTGGAAATCAGCCTAGAAAGGGTACAGTGGTTTTAAAAAAGCAAACCAACTACACAAGAAATAGTTGCTATTTCTAACATAATTATTCTGCTCACCCTTTCAACGTGAGTGCCGAGCAATTCAGGTAACAGCTTCTACTTGTAATTACCACCATTTATCAACATACCTGAGGGAGCCAAGGTAAAGTTTCTTTTCTTACAAATGTAACCAAGTTTCTGATCACATTCCCAATTTTGCCATTTAGCTTTTGTTTCAGGATTCAAAACCACACAGAGCTTTCCAGATTCTGGAGAGGGGCTTCCTTTGGGAAAGGTACAGAAAGAAAAAGTGAACTTTTCTGAAAGGCAAATAGAATGCTAAGGTCTAAAGTGCACAGGAGAAATCACTTCTGGCTGAAGTGAGAGCCCCAAAGATAACGTCTTTCCCAGCTTTGGCAACTGAGGTGAATCTCTGGTAGTGGGAATGTCTGTATGACATGTAGTATCATTTACGTGGATACGAACATCTAACCCCCTCATAGTTCTGTTGCTAGAGACAAGAAATGCAAGACTGTATATTTTTGCGAATGACAATATTGCTTTCAGAGCTAAAATATTTTTGCAATACAGAGATGTTTCTGGCTTATATGGCTATAGAAAAAAGGGTTTTATAAAGCTAAAGCAAGTAAAGCTAAAATACATACCTTGTGGCATATCTCGCTGCTAACACAATCTGCTTTGCAGAATTTGAGGCACGTATATTTTTTCTTTTGAAATACAGAATCAAAGGCACAGATACCTGGGGCCCAGTTTAAGTACTGGAACGGGCTGCCTCCAATCCACCCCCATCCACTCCTCAAGTCCAGTCTGTTGAGTCCAATCCACAGTGCAGAATCCGTACCTTCTGTTAACTCTAAGTAACCAAATAAAGATAAATGACTTTATAAACCACTTTTTTGTTTAGCAATAGTCACTAATAATGTCTCTAGGAGGACTTACAGTTCTTAAATATCTAACTACAAATACCTTTAGACACCGAAATATCTGATAAACTGACACACGCCAAAGCTTTGATTACTGTAAAAAGCAAACAAACAAAAAACTCCTCTCTTACTCTGTCACCTAATGCAAAATGAGCACGGAGGAGGTGCCACAGAGTATATCAAAAATGAAAATGTTTCTGTAGAACAGACTAAATTCTGTATAACATTGAATTTATTTAGGTAGAAATATCGGTACAGTGTCAGTATAAACAATAATAATTAAGCTCTTAGAAGTTAAATTCATTAAAAATAACAGGAGAGAGTTTCTTCAGTACCATTCCTTCATCAATACATGGGTAAGTAGAGCCACAGTTTAGGATCTATGAATAACTGATATTTTTCAGTATGTCAAATGAATTCAAGAAATCAGATGCCAAACTGCATTTGACACAAAACATCTTTTAGCATAAAAATATCTCTTTTTCTCTTGTTTTCAATTTGTTTTAAAGGTTACTTTTGACCAAAAGGGAAACTTCCATTTACTTTTCAGAATATCTTTTTTATCTTAAAAAAAAACACAAAACAAAACAAAACACCAAACACAAACCAAACCCAAGGAATTTTTAATATAACGTTTTTAAATAGTCAAACTGTTACACTTTCAGGGCACTGAAATGTGTTGAATTCTGTTTAAACTTGGCAATGATTTTGATATCAATTTGCAAATTCTAAAAGGTTTTGTTTACTTACTTATGCATATTTAGTTCTATAGACATTAGCCAAAACCATACTAATTAGTCCTTAACTGTAATGATGGACTGAACAGATCCTGGATGTAAGTCAGCGTTTGCTTTACTTCCTCACCTTTAAGGTATATTTGCTCATGAATATCTGTAATACTCAATAATTCCGCATTTTGCTGCTGACAGCTCTTCCTGGCTTGATGCCATGTGAGAGCAGATTCAGAGTTTATTTGGTAATGGACATTTGTTAACAGATCTGTAGTCCAGGTGGTGTCTTTATCTGTGAAGAAAATAAATATTTTGGAGAGGATAGTAACTCCGCCACAGGAAAATGAGTTGCAGGTTCTTGTTATGCATGGCGTTCTCATTGAATGTCACCTCTGCTGTTCTTTCAAGAGCACTGAAAATGTTGTGAGTGGGACGGAGAAGGACAAAGTCAAGGCTGTGGAGAAATCCTAGGTGAAATCTATAAAAAGTTATGCAACATCTCCTCTTTCTGGACAGCGGTTCCCTCTGAGAGCTCAGCGAACCAGCTCTAGACCTGAATCTAGCATCAAAACAGTTGTCAGATAAATCTTCCCCTTGCAAAGACTTCTGGAAGTGCCTGTCACACAGCTTCAGGACCCAGGCACTTCAATGGTGCTAAGCCACATTAGCTCCTCTTCTGAAGACTTTTGCATCTTTGGTCCGTTGAAGAACTGCACTTCCTCAATCAAGCACAATACAAAAATTGAATCAGATATTTGAGTATTCCCAAAACTCAGTGTGAAGCTGGATTTTAAAAAGAACTAAGAGCTGGGACTGGCTTTCAAAAGCTTTGAAAATTATTCACTGATGCTATGTCACATGTCTTTTGGACTCAGTGTCCATTGCATCTTTGTAGGAACCTGGAAAGCATATTTGACGATGAATTTGAACCACACAAAAAGCACATTTTTAGTCAATTGGTGTAAAGGGGCATTTTAATAATAAAAGATGTAAAGTTGAACAGGACCGACGGGGAGGAATATCAGGGAAAACTGAGAAGTGTCAGAAGGAGTCTTCAACACATAAAATGTAAAGCTCCCCTGTCAAGAACAAGGCCATAAAGGGAGATAGAGGGGAAAGTGACCACAGAAGTGGAAGGCAGTTTTCAGAAAGTGATTGAAGTTGTAGAGGAATGCCAGGGATGGAAGGCAGTTGTTAGAAGGGGTGGAAATACTGCTTCCCAGGCAATAGGAATAGGGCTTAATAGCATGGATAAAAAGGCACGTTCCACCTACGTAAAAAATATATTCACATGAGAATCACGCAGACTAAAATGTTTTCATCATTAATCTTCCTACAGCCCTCATTTTTGTGCCCACATCCATTGCAACAGAGGTCCTCAGAGAAGGGTTGTACAATGGTGACAGCACACATTCTGGCTGAGAAACAGCAAGGAGCTCAAAATTATCGTGCTGCTCAGCAACACCCCCACAACTAGTGGGAACCACATGCCAGATTACTCTTCAATCACAGTTTTCTCCACGTCTTCATGCAACATGTTGCTTCCTTGTGTAGAGAGCTGCAGAATGTGGCAATACAGCATATACTAAAATAGATTCTTGTAAACTATGCATTATTATAAAGATATTAATGATCTGCTAGTGCTGGTTTGCCAATACCACACTGAGGGGAACTGCGTGGAAACAGGTAACTTACCTTTTGATGGGCAAAATCCGTATCGCTGGTCCGTGTCATAGTCTGCAGTGGTTGCACACCAGAGCCAGCCGTCTGACCGGCCAGCTGCCGTGCACTCAGCATACCATTGCTTATTGTACATGAAAGGGAACACACAGGGGGCCCCGAAAGCATTTCCTAGCAGTGTAAAGGTCTCTGAGAAGGCAAAATGATATAGTATGGAACATAATAAGTGAATGTAAACTAAAAAATGTGAAGCCAGTGCTAGTGGCTGAACTGCAGCTCAAGTGCTTTCCATGTTACTTTTCCCATAACAACAAAACTCATTTCAACACTTTTCCAGACTGAACTTGCTGACACATGTTTTAGAGCAGTGCTGTTCTGATGTAAAGTAACATTTCACAGGTGAGTGTAGATTTTTGTTCTGACCAAGGTGCTTTTACAAACTTACTAAGACCCCAGAGCTCTAACCTGAGATACTACTGTTTCAAACAGTGTTAAGATTTTATATAAAAGGTGTAAGAGGAGGAACCAATATTTAGAAGTCCTACTTCCTGGAGAAAGTAAGCATCACTTTAGACAATCCATCTCTGGTTTTAAGTATCTCACATGCAGTGGAGCAGCTCCCACATGCAAGGCTCGGAGTTTAATTCTTCAAATATCCTGTCAGGTGGTTTTTAGAAAGTCCATTCTGAACGTGGGAAAGCCCTTCAGAGCAATCAGACTTCAGCTAATCATAAAAAGATACTGGCACTGGTAATTGTCATTATTCTGTGAGCATCCTCATCTGCTGAAACGAAAGCCACACCTCCTCCACCTGCACTGGTACTTCCAGCCCTTTCTCAGCTCACCCATATTGTGCTACTTTCTTGAGGATGTAATTTCATTTCCATGCTGCTGTATAAGAAACTTGTAAGAGTTTACACTCTCTATTAATGATGTAGTGACACAATATGGTGACCAATAGTGACTTTAGAGAATACTCATATGTAGTCTGAGTATGTATATACTAACATATTATACATTTAGAAAACATAGAGAGTATATGTAATACTTATACTACTTGTAACACTGACATACTATAATGTCTGTACTAATATAGCATGTATTATTTACATATATTTATATATATGTTATATAATACATACTTGTCCATAAATATTATGTTAAAATCAAGGCTAACTCCCTCAGTACACTGATTTTATAAAACTCTGATGATCACTGAAGGAATCAGAACAGTCAAAGATCCAAAACACACTAATAGTCACAAACAAGTTAGTGCAAAGGGTGAAAGAATCAGTTTTCTGTACCTTCATATCCCTGGGAACATAAAACATCCACAGGCCCGTAGATCTTCCACTTACTCTTTGCACTCAGCCCCTTCTTCAACAGAACATTATCATATTCTTCATTGCCAGGACTGAAAAACAAATCCTCTCCTTGGATTGCAAGGAGGCTTTCATTTCTGCATTCCCACCACTGAAGCCCACTCGTTTGATTACATGGATACAGGGTGATCAAGGCCCGATCCTTCTTTGATGGCACCCCCAGGCATAGGTTCAGTTTCACACTCATAAGCTGATGATCAGTGATCCACCTGAATTTTTGTGATTCATTGTCTTGATGGCAAGCGGCAGTTCTAACTGACTGTGCGATAGATGCCTGAAGGCAGAGCTTGTTGACTTTATTATATACTAAAAATGTTTCAGTATCTGTAAAACAAAACAATGCCTAACAAATGATTAATATAGAATATGTGTATAACGCATGTGTGACATGATTCTGCTTCCCATTCACATGAACAGGGAGTCACTGCATTCATATCAAATAAAAATATGATGTTCTGGAACAGACTCAAGTGCAACATGAGTTTTACTGATTAAAAAGCAGTAAGGTAGACAATAGAGTATGTAATTCATTATTATATGTCACCATACTATGGATTAGTAGCAGTCAGCAGCCATCATCAGAGCTGAGCACAGCTTGTTGGTTACATCAGTCACACTGATTCCCTCAGTCACACTGTTATTACCATTACTGTCTTTCCATCCATCCCCAGATACATGGCCTTGTAGACCTCTGACCTCTACAAACTTCCTTCACCCTTACAGATCTCCTATTGGGGTCACAGCTGTCTCTGCCAAGCCATTTGTCCCCCCACTCCCAAATCCATATTGCCTTTCCTTCTCACTGGGTCTCACAGCCAGTACTCTGGGCTCATTGGCCTTGCTGACCTACAAGACCTGCAGTAGCTATTGTGAGCCATTGCAGTATAAAACTAGGAATTACATTGGGAAACCAATCACAGTCTGAGAAAGTAGCTAGCACTGGGGAGCAGTGGCATCCGACCACCGCCTGGCAATGTGGAAAGGCTGGTGGAAGTTAGAAGGTCCACATGTACCAGAAACTGAGTCTCTAACTCTCCAGGTAGTTTCTGTGATCATGTCTACAGAGCTGGCTCCAATGTAAAGAAGCAGCAGCTGAGCTTATGTGAGTCCTATAACGAGTTTATTAGTAGCAGTAGTGCATCACGTGCGCTGCCCCTTTGCAGTGTGCCTTGTGACCCACCTAGCTGTATTGCCTTCCAAAGCCTGTGGGATTCATAACCAGTTTTGGTCCCTGATACATCTTTTGCTTGGTGGGCATCATATATAATTAAAATGTACTTTAAAACCTAAAGACTTTTCATTTAAAAGCCTGTAAAAAAATTGAATCAATTTAGTTGCTAATATACAGTATACTGAAAAAAAATTTTTCTGGCCTGCAGTGATACCGTAAGCAATTAAAAAAACCCAAACGACCCCATACTCTGAGGCAATCTGTAACAGTTTTACTCAGGAGTTTCAAAGCTAAAAAGATTTAACATTACAGTCTCCAGAAGCCATCTGTTTAACACTAAATTGAAGTGCAGCTAAAGAGATGGCAGTAATATTATCACCGCAATTCTACAATAACTTTCCTAAACTTAATCCAACTTTATTTCAAAAAATTTACTTTATGTATTTTATCAATTCTGGTGAATTCAGTGACTGTTCAAAACAGTGAATTAAAATAACCTTTTTATAAGAACTAAGTCTCTCTGAATTGCACAGCCATCATATGGGAATACCTTTCTGTCCTACAAGTAATTCCACATTTCACCACTCCTGAAGTTTTTCCTGCCTGATTTTGCTAACCATTACCCAGACACCAACAGCTCAAAAATCAAAACACAGAAGAATAAAGCAAAATGAAAGGAAAAAAAATTAAATATATCTCATTATATTCTTAGGTCTAATCTTCTGGGGTTATTGAAATGATAGTGCCACTATAAATTAATAAAGCCATTAAGAATTCAGTCTTTGCTTCCTTCTCTATTCATTTTTTTCTTCTGTTAGACCCTGCCCTTGCCTCTTGCCCGCCTCTAAGAGGCTCGCTTTCTATATGTCCCAAACTAATAATGTACATATAGGCACTGCCACAGAACCATAAATCACCCAGAAATGCCAGAGGACATGCAAGCACTTTCACAGACACGTTTGTAGGAGGCAAGCGAGAGGCACTTACCCGCCAGCTGCAAAGTGCTGTGAACAAGAGAAAGAACAAGCAGCAACCCAGAGAACATAACTGTAAATGCTGTTTCGTTTTCTTCCTGTCACCCAAAGCTGAATGATGAGAGTTGCTGGTGATCAAGTGCTGCTGAAGAGAGGACAGTGCCCAGTCCTCCTCACTTGCAAAGGCTGGCTGGTTGGTTAGAAAGCGTCGAGTGCTAAATAAGGAAATATTCTGTCACATGCCACATTTAAAAAAACCAACAACCCAAACAAGACAACACAGCACAAATTTTGCCTTTGAAAAGAATGAAGTCTCACTGAGGGCAAACCAAGCTGCCTTGGGAAAGCCCGTGATACACAGAAGGTTATATCCCAATACTTCCCTCCTGTCTTTCCTGACTAGACATCGGGGAAGCTCATGGGATCCATCAACAGGGAAATACCAAAGACGGAAATTCAGCTTCAACTTTTAAATCTTACACTTTAATTACACAGTGAAAAAATACATCAGGAAAACACGTCAGTCTCGTATTTCCATGTGTGAGATGAGACGGGATTGAATTTTAGGGGATTTAAGTGAAATTCATCCTGCAGGACACTAAAAAAAATTCTTCCTTTCTAAATGCCATTGCCATGGTCCTACCAACCTTCATTTCTGCATAAATACAGCACCCAAACCAGCACCAAAAGCTACCTGAAAAATAGCTCATGTTCAAAACAACCCCTGTTTTTCTTGTGAAGTAGGTCAGTCTTGTCAAACAGTCATACCCAGAGCCGGCCACAGCTTCAGGCAACGCCATGAACCTCTCCTCCTCACTCAGATCACAGCACAAGCACTCAGGAGGTTGGTTTCCAAATGTGTAGGTGGACACCTGGAAGAAATAGGACTCCTTTCCCAACCACTATAGGCTGTCCCTATAACTGCATACAGGCCTGACTTTATCACAGTAGATTTTTGCAGTGGAAATATTTTGTTTTGTTTAGAAAAACTGCTAAACGGGAAAAAAATGTGTGAAAATACTATTTGAAGCATAGTAGCATATTTGTTCAGCTCCTGTAGCAAAAATGGGATAGCAAGGAAATTTGGCATCATCTCCTGTGTGTTGCCAAGATGATTGCTTTTCCAAAGTACAGAACTTGTTCCTACGTGGCTGCTCAGCAGAAAGACAATTCAAGAGAGAGAGTTAGTTCCCTCAGAAAGTCTACAGGATTAAAATAAAAAGGAGAAATTGAATTGTGAAAGAAGAAATTACAAGGAAATGCTAGGTACAGATGTTAGGAAGTTACGGGCAAAGTTAACTGAATTTTCTTTTTCAGATGATGACAAAATATACTAACAATGATAAAGCCAATGTTTTCTGGAAAAGACATTTCTAAAACTTTTTTTTAAACATAAGTCTCTTAGGTGCTGAAGATCTTGCTTAGAAAGAGAAAAAAATTTCTTTGGCCGCAACTGATTTATCTTAAACTGACTGCATTTCCTTACAGCATGTGGTCTAGTTATATGAAAGATACATTGTCATTTATATTGTCAGGAGTTTTAACAGCCTTGCTTTATTCTGGAGCTCATACAGCACAAGGCCAAAAGGAATTCCACTTCCTTCTCAGTTGGACATTGTGTAAAAACAAAGAAGCAAAAAGGGGATCGTCCCCTCACCCTCCACTGCTCCTCCATCCACACCAGAGCCAGCTGCAGCCTGGCAGTGAAGCAAACGCTGGCTCGTGAAGAAAAAAACCAAGCACTTACAGGAACCCCTTCAGCCAGGATGCAGACCAGTTTTAGGGCTAAAAATCTGAACAGCTGGTACTGTGTTCTTGATGCTCCAAAAACACCGTGCACACTTGCACCTTTCCTCACATGGCCAGCCCCGTGAATTACGGGGTGCTGTGCTAGTTCCTAGAAAGGGGTGGCTGCTCGAGGCTTCAAAGTCCCCGAGGGCAGCCTTCAAGGAAGAGCAAAGCCAGAAGAGCAAACTTCAATACATCCCCTGCACCTGACGCCGCCTGGTCACTGTGAGACACCAGACACATACCTCAGGGAGCACCAGGCAGGAGCTGGCACCGTGTTCTTGCTCCTTTGCGCTTCAGAAATCTGACAATGTCAGGAGCTTCCGTCCCACCACTGCTCAGGGGTGTACCCCCTGCAAACTGCACCTAGCGACAAAGCGCAGGTGGGCCAGTCCCCACCTAGCTCAGAGGCTGGGCTAAAGCAAAGTTGTTTTCCCTAGCATGAATTTAGCCATTTCTCTGTTACTTCAAATTCAATTGTTAGACCTACTTCCTACATACTAAACCGATACAGAAATTACCGATACTGTAAAAGTTGACTTGTTAAGGATTCCCTGGAAGTCCTACCAAGTTCATTGAACTTCTACTCACTCAAAGATTAAGGGAAGAGCTGTGCAGTATCAATAGCACCCTATACCTTAGCCCATCCAATGAGACTAAATGAATAGCAGGTGGGAGGTAATGTGGTGGTTGCTCTGGAGGTGGTAATTTGCCAATTACTGACACCAGGTGTTCATAGGTGGCTACAGTGACATAAAAAAAAAAAAAAAGTAAAGTACTTAGTGGCTCTTCAAGAGTAAAGATTGTTTGGGATCTGCTCTGCTGGAAAAGCCATCCCCACTAGGGTAAGTGTCCCCATGCACCTAGCCACAGTGGTTGAGAGCTGTTGATGTGCTCCTGCACATCCAGATCAGTCCCAGCCATTGAGGGCTGATTGCAAAGGGGTTGCTCTCACTGGTTTTAGCATTAATTGTTCTTACTGTGCAAAATGTAGTTGAATGCTTTGATACAGCAGTGAGATGAGCCTGCTGGTTTTTTTGGTCAGTTTCTAGCAGGGGCGGTAGGTATTGCCTGTTATCCTTTGCAACCTTTCTCATTCAGGCTGATAAAGGCATCAGTTTAAGCTGTTCTGTTTATCTAAAGTTCAAACAATAAAATCCATGCAGGTAAAAAGAAGAATGAACTTGGAGAAATATATTCTGGGACTGAAAATACTGTGGCTATTGCATTAGTTTGATTGACTCTTGTATATAATTAAGTGAAAACAACCACAAAGCATGGAGTAGCTAAGCAGAAAGACGGCTTCATCGTGAAAGGGCGAATGAAAAGATTTTGTTGGGGAAAACTGTTTTAACATTGTTTGAGAAAGGAGATTTTTTTTATTAACCTTTTTTAAAGAATGAGAATTTAGATGCATTCCTTGTGAAGAAATGATATTGCATAAATAAGTAGTTACCAAAGAGTCTCTCAGAAGATCATACTTATGATGTCCTCATATCTTAAGTCCATTATGCGCTGCCGGAGTCTGTAAGTACGGGTACTACTATATTGTGTTTCTGTGGCAGGGTTTTGGCAGTGGGAGTGCTACAGGAGTGGTTTCTATAAGAAATTGCTGGAAGCCTCCCCTGTGTCTGATAGAGCCGATGCCAGCCAGCTCTGAGACTGACACGCTGCTGGCCCAGGCTGAGCCCATCAGTGACAGTAGTAGTACCTCTAGGATAATGTACTTTAAGAAGGGTACGTGTCACAGCTGCAGGCGTTGCCTAGCCCTGCCTGATGACCCAAGAGCATTTGAACCTCAGTGTTTTGGCTGAGGTACAGCAGAGCAAGGTATGCTCCATAACTGCTGATTTACTGATACATTAATCAACTTTTTGTATTACCTTTTAACTGCTTCTCATGAACTGATGCTCAGTAATGACTGGAAATAATCAACATGTATCTTTGGACTATTGTTCAAATAATGGGTTGTGTAAGGAAAAAACAGCACTAGTCCAGACATACTTCCTGGGTAACAATATATAGTTATAAAAATAACGGGAAAAGTGCCTGTTCTTTATATTATCTCTATGACAAGTCATTGTTTTCTTCCTTTGCTTTATCGCTGTTTCCTTCCTTATAAAAAAAACCCCATATACCACTTTGCAGAAAGAAATGTTTCAAAGTATTTTCCACAGGCTAATACTTCAAGGAGTGTCTGGATGATGTTCTTGGTCGTATAGTTCAGTGTTAGGTAGCCCTGTGAGGAGCAGGGAGTTGGACTCAATAATTGTTATGGATCCATTCCAACTTCAGATACTCTAACTTTCTACACCTTTTAAATCCCTTTATTTTAATTTCCTACCATATCTAAATGCAGCATTTGACTTGAATATTTAGGAGAAGTATACTGAAGCAAAAAGGTGACAGAAAATATATTCGACTGTTTTCTTCCCCCACTACCTGTGGGTTGGTGAGGTCCAGAACACGATTTTAAATATGGGTAACGGTAACAAGGGTATGTGAAAAATGTCACATCTGAAAAATGTCCTAATGCAAGGCCCTCAACACCAATTCACAGCCTGACCTGCCTGTCAGTCTCTAGTGGGGTGGGAGGTATGTAGTAACAGAAGTTTCTTCACATCAGCTGGCAAGGAAGACTGTGTAGTTCTTCCCCTCCTCATGCACTTTCCAACTACAATTGTATCAAACCTGTTTTCTGAAAGAGGAAGGAAACTTCATAATTAACAGCACAGAAGGAGATGGAGAACGCAGATATTCACAGGGACTGTTACCAAAGAAATTTCTTGACTACAAAACTATAAAAAGAACTGTAGGGCTTGGTTTCTTCTTTTTTTCTAGGAAGTTATATGCAGTAGTTCAAATAAAAAGTAAAAGGAGCTCTTTGAACAGCTCTCGGGGCTGGCTTTAATCTGATTTTTCCCAGATTTCTCTGTTAGAAAGGGAATCTAAAACTATTATGGCTCTTCCAGGTGTAGTCTGAGGATTGCACTATCAATGCAATCTGTTTTTCCTTTATTTCTTTTTGGGGCTTGAATTAATAACTCTGGGAGCAGAAAGCAGTTTTCCTAAGACTCAATCATCAGTTCAGTTTACCTGCTTCTCACAGCTGCATAATCCTGAAGCTATCGCCTTACTTAGCCTGAACATGCCCTGGGCACACTACTTTGGTCATGCCATTTGTGCAGAATTGCCCGTTTTGGAGAGAAAAGTATCTATCCATTGCCTAATGTAATCCTTATTTACACAGTCAGTCATCTGAGCTCCACTAATAGGCATGAAAAGAGCTAAAAGGGTGATGGTCATGGTTAGGATTTATGATTCGGATCCTGTTTGTGGGGCAAGTTTTGTTTGCGCTGAGAATGCAGACCAGGCATGCCACAGGGAGCTGAGGCCAGGGCTCCAGGGCTGCTTTATACAGCCACCAGCCATGGCCATGCAGTTACCATCTCCCTCTTGCCTCTTCTCTCTGACTCGCCTATTCCTTACTGCATGGACACAAAAAGGGGTGGAGAGCATCCTCACCTAAGGAAAGACAAGCACCACGTTTAGGGAACTTTGAAGGGTTTAGATTCAACTCCTTTTACCCACTGCTGGCATTTGACAAATATCTTGGCTGTTACAAACAAGACAGTCACTAATCTGCAGCCACTGCTAGCATCATGTAACCATCTTTAAAACGACTTCAGTAGACCAGAGCACAAAGTGTTGAAGGCATCTAATACTACTTGTTGAGTCCTGCCTTCTCAGCGAAGAGGTAAGCGCCTAGCATAAATGCACCAAGCTGTTTTGTGGGGTTATATATCCCAAGAAAGTGTAGAGAGGGAGAAGCACCCATTGTACTGCTTAGCACTCTGCTAAAAATAAATCCGAGAAAAATTGAGAAAATTGAGGGGGGGGGGGAAGTGATCAACCCGGGCATTTCGGACAGGAAGACTGGATTGCACTCACTAATGTCAACAGCCTGGGAATTATCTAATGTAAAAAAAGAAAAGAAAAAAAAAACAACCCACCAGGTGCTCCTTTGCATTATTAACCAAAACCTAGCAATTTCTTCACTAAAGCATAGGTGGAGAAAGAGAAAACGGGAACTAGCAAAGCCGAATCTTGCCATTCCTGTCTCTGCCACAAATAAACATTAAGAAGATGGAAGAAGTGAAAAATAATTGAGAATGTAAGAACAAGCTATACATAGAAACATCCATTGACAGACAGCTGTGAAATGAGCTGGTCATCTCCAGCCAGATTTCCATGGACTAAACCAGAATCTCTATGGCGAGTAAGAAAATCTTGCACTTCCCAAATCTGCACTGATTTTCAACATATCTGGACACAGAAAAAGCTAAAGTTTACTAGTTTTGTTCCCAGCTCTGCCTGCCCTTGTGCAAACCTATCAGGCCACCCTCCTTTCCAGTAAAACTATACATCCTCTAATTTTTACATCTGCACAAAAATGGTGGTGTTTTGAAGTCTGACTGACATGTAGAAAAATCTTTTCAGTTCCTCAGATAAAAGACCTTGTGTCACAATACATGGCATTAAAAACTGAGGGTGATCTGAACTACCTCTAGAAAGCTGGTAAGCCTTGGTTGAAACTTCAAATTCAAGTTACAGCCAGTTCCCAACTAAAGGACTATTCAAGGCCACATTCTCTGCAGCTGGTGTCATGCTTTTTTTTTTTCAGTTAACACTTATCTTTAAGTGTTTGTCTAAGTAGACACATCGTCCATCGAAGTATCTTTTTGTGGATGCTGTTCATATCACTCCATGTACAGAGTGCTCTTAGCTGAATTTACATATTTGTGAAGCCACTGTGCATTTGAAATAAGTTTGGGCTCCTGCCCACATTTTTAGTAATCTTGCTCTTTTTCTTGGCAGCATCGTGGTCTGTCAAACTTAAGTCTGTTCTGGACAGCTTCAGTGCAGAATAAATTTTCCTTATTTTATCACATGATGCTGTGTCACTACATTCATGAGCTTAATTCGTAACCCCATATGTTATTTTCATCAACTATATATATATTTTTTTTTTAAAGAAGATAAATTTGATTAGTCTTAACACTTAGAGACTGGCTGGAGTACTTGGTGAGTTTTATAATTCTCTGTAAATGCTGATGAAAGCTAGTCAGGGTTTGAGTGTATCAGAAAACAACAAACAGTATAAGAAAAAGGAGGAAACAAGGAATTATAAATCAGGCAAACTAACCTGAATTCCTGGAAAGGCAGTAGAAAAAATGGTAATATTTGTTAAACATGAGAGGATAACTAGACAGTAAGGAATCATAGTCCCTAAGGAAAGAGCAGTGATTAACAGTTTATGTTGAACTGGAAGGTGTAATGACAAGGGTTTTATGGAAGATTTAGTGCTATTCTGTATGTTAGCAGCTCAGGTAATGGCACAAGGTGTTCTTAATAAATTATCAACACTTGGCAAATGAACTTAAACAGCGCTCAGGAAGAGATGTTATTGCAGTTGTCTATCCTGTAAACAGATTAAGACATGTGTCCTTCACCTGTGCCAGCGAGCACTTCCCAAAAGGGACTTCTAGGTCCAGTTTGGCACATCTGACGTTCGAGGGACCATTCCCGTGAAGCAGAAGCAGGTTGAACATAGCCACCGCCAGCCTCTTCTGGAGCAACCTAGAGCTTATTACTAGCTGGGATGCTCTAGCCTAGCTGTCCTGAGAAGCTGGCAACATTGCAAAGCACACTGACATTATTAGTATAGAAGCTTTGATTAAGCTGCCCAGGGGAGGAATGAAATAATCATCACTGTTGGAAACTATAGAAGGCTGTATCTGTCAGCAGCTGCTTAGCTTTATCCAACACTGCTTTTGGGCAGGACCTTTTCAGTTCCCAATTTCTATTGTGTATCTGATAAAAGGTTCCTGTTCACAGGATATATACAATTCTAAGATCTTTAACCTTTAAATTATGTCATGCCTTCTATTGTGTACTTCAGCATCAGAAGAAACCCCATTAGCACTTTTCTTTTGGTTGCATCCAGAACAAAAGAGAATATGTTTATTCAAACATGATTGAAATCTCTCCTAAATTCAAAATCAGATATTTTTTTAAGCTTACAAATCTGAAGTGACACACTGTTCCACAATATAGCTAGTGTGACATGAAGTGACACGTCCCAGTACAAGAACATAACGTGTCTGTGTACTGAAGCTTTATAGACTGATTTGTTTTATCAGACTTTGAAGTAAAATGCAATTATATCAGCAAAGACCTTTACACTTCCAGTATCACAACAGATTTGCACAGATGCTGTATGTTAGGAATTATAATTATTTTTGTAATTACCTGGCTGGACTTCAAAATTTGAGTAGTATTTCTGAGTGATCCTGCTCTTGTGTACAAACTAGAATGGCTGGATAACTTCTACACTCCATGTGCAGGATCATAATCTACTTTTCCTCACTTACCAGGGGAAGCACCTTTGTGCTTTTCTGTCCTCTGTTGCTTCTGTCCCTTTGCACAGACAGGAATGATGTGAAGAAAGAGACTGGATCCACATGTACTCCTCCATGGCAATTTGCTTTTGCAGAGACCAGCAACTAATGGGCACTCACTGAGGGTCCCTGCACATCAGTCCCGTCATGAGAGATTGAGTAAAACAGGGAACTGGCAAGAAATGTGTAAGTGTTAAGATACTAACAAGAAGCAGAGGCCTGACAGGTAGATAGCAGTCTTGGAAGTGAATCTGACACTGAGGGACAGAAGATAAGTCACTGCAGGATGACAAACAATGTGTACCCACAGACACTCGGAAATATGAAGAGGAGGAAAACATTGCTTTGAACTCCTGCCTCCTTACTTTTTCTCAGTTGATTTCTTTGGTTTGTTTGGTTGTTGGGGTTTTTTTCATGATGACACTATAATTAATTTCCTGAGGACATGGGAGCTCAGTTGCTTGGAACCTCACATCTGGTTTGGGCCCCGATTTGGAATACCAGCTGCAAGTTTTACAACCTACTGGAAGCACTCATTTAACTGACCATAGGAGTTGAACATATAGGAGCATCAGCCCAGCTTTCCAAGTGGGTTAATGTAGTAGTAATCATGGCCACAGGAAGCGATCCAGAGTATCCTGTCTGATACAGAACATTGTCCAAAGAAAGTGCCAGTGAACTGTAATGAATGGAGATACATGTATTTTGAAATTAATATTATTTTATAAGCATATAACTTCTCAGTTAAATTAAAAAAATGCCTGCATTAAACCATTGGTAGAAACTATGGATTTGACAGTGGTGCCAAAAAAAAGCTAACCTTGTATTTGTGGTACCCTGTTGATGAGCCCTGAACTGTCTGGCTGTGAAGCCAGGCACAGCTTCGCTGCCAAGCTGCTCTGAGCAAAATGTCGTGCAGCAGATTGGGGAATCAAGTCTTGCACATCTGCAGCCTTGATAAAGACTCCACTCAGTGGTAAATAAAAGATTCTGCAGCTTTTAAGGGAAGCAGCGTGTTGGGAAGCTGCTTGTGGTCCCTGTGTCAGAGCCAGTGATCTGAGCTGGCCGAGCATCACCTCACTCCTGTCTGCAATCCAAAGCCTTGTGCCCAGGCTGATCTGCTTTACACAGTGAGACAGGTGCCATGTGAGCCATGCCCCCCAGACACCCCCAGTCTGGGTCTGGTGGGGCTCTGAATGCCCTGCCTGGTCTCAGCAGACCCGGAGCTGCAGCAAAGTCACTCCCTCGCCAACCAAGAGCAGGCCATGACTTCAATGGACAGACAGCTTTCCCTGAAACAGTAAAGATCATAAGAATTTTTTTAAAATATAGGGTAAGGAATTACTTTATTTTACTCTGAAATTGCTTGCTTTTATCTCTGGCCCTGTTTCAGCAAGCGTTACCAGTGGCACGAGATCTTTAGCTCATTATCTACAGACAAATTCACAAAATGGGCTGGCTTTTCTAGCTATGTTTCCAGATTTCTGCCATTCTTATTCTTTATCAGTAACTATATTTATTACTCACACTGGCATGTATGTGTATGTTTCATTTCAGGTATTTTTACATCTAAAAATATATGAGGAATATTTTCATGAATATCTAGAAGAGGCCTCATCTTGTGCTTTATGGGCACATACATTTTCTGATGAAGCCCAGACACTGGGGCACAGAGGGACAGAAGGAAACAGCCATAAACTAAACCACAGCATGACGTTCGTAAAGAATATGGCGTGACTGGATAGTGAAATGAAATGCAAACCTGAAGATTCATATGCAAGGAAAGATGGACCAGACAAAGTTTCCTTTAATGAAAGCAATAGTAAAGGATAATACACACAGAGAGCTACCACTGCTCTTCACTGAAAGGTATGAATTAATATTTTAGTTGTCTGAACTAAACAAAATATTCTACCATTGGGCTACTTACAAAAAGAGAAGTATATTTGTTCTCAGAGATGCTTTCTTTTAGATAGAAATCATCAGTTGAAAAACCATGAGCAAGCCATGTTGGCATGACAGCAGGTATTAAGCAGGTTTATAGAATATCTTTTAAATTGGAGAAAAAAAAAACCAACCACCCAATATGTCTCTTCAAGGACACCAGATCTCTCTCTTCTGATGCACAGACCACTAAACATCTTTCCATATTTTGACACCATGTAAGTTATGCTACACTGCCCTAAGATGTTCATTCTGTGGGGCATTTAGTAAGATGAATTTGTCAGAAAAGAAATTAACTTTTTCTATGGTTAGAAAAACACAGCAAAGAATATTCCTGTTGGAAATTGTCTTGATATGTGTGAAGTATCAGAACATCTGAAGGGATTTAATAGGAAGAAAAAAGAAGTAAGCATGCTGAAGAAATACTGTATACCAGTACTGACCACAGAATTACAGAATGGTTTACACTGGAAGAGACCTCTGGAGGTCATCTGGTTGAACCCCTTGCTCAAAGCAGGGCCTCAAAGCTACATACTGTCACAAAGGTTGCTCAGGACCTTTTTCAGCTGAGTTTTGAGTATTTCCACAACTAATGACATTTCTATTGAAAAATTTATGTATGTTGACAGACTGAAGTGTAAGAACAGCCAGAAATAGTTTACAAAATTCACTCTGAATGGCACTTCAACTGTTTGAACTATGAAACACCATATGAATAATTGAGCAAAAACCCCACTGTATGAATATTTGGAGTGAGTTTTTAAACTTTTAGAATCTTAACATTTAAAACTTTTGGAATTGAAATGATTCTAGTATTCACTGCAATTTCAATTATATTATAAAAGTGCAGAAGCAGAAAAAATTTAGAGGAAGACAATTCATAGAATGTGCTTTCTCTTGTGATTCTTTAGCTGAATGCAAATAGCTTTCATGCAAAATTTAAGGATTTCCTTCCTTTTTATCTTACTTCCAGCTTCCTCATTTATCTAAAAACCCTTCCCTATTTTGTGTCACTATGCTAAAATTTCACATCTTCAGTAAGGTTTTAGTAGCATAATCGATTCCCTTTCATGTTTAATCTGAGAATGAACAGCTCCACTGTTACATGCACTAAATGTATCTGCTTTAACAAATAGACAAGAAGCTAAATGGTCTCTTCTTGCCCAGACGTTTGTTATCTTTCGATGCATGAAGGTTGCACACTTCTACTTTCCCATTTCCTGTTAAAATTTTTTTCTTAACAGCTTTACCTCTGAATAGATCCTAAATTTTGCTTTTTTTAAAATGCATCATTAAGTCAGAGCATGCAGCAAACCGTGTCTTTAACAGATAGCAGCCTAACAACCATCACCATCCCACGTGGTAGCTCTGAAATTAAAGGTACTACCACCAGTAGAAAAGGCAGCTGTTTCCACTGCCTGGTAGTAAAACATTTTCTTGCGACATGGGGTGCAGGAGAAATCTTTGGGCAGATGGGAGATGTTTAATCAAGCCTCATTACTATTCCACCTGCCTCTTGACAGCTGACTCATCCCCCTCATTGATCACAGGCATTGTACACCTAATGCACCTTTTCTTCTTCCTATTTTTCTTGCTTCCCGCCACTCCGCTAGGGGTAGACCCCAAGCTGGCCAGATCCAGCAGGCGGAATTTTCAGCACCTTTTCTTCCAACTGAACATGTCCCAGGACACCAGAAAAGCTTTTATTCTCTTAACAGATTGTTTAAAAACAAATTAAAAACAAAATAAAAATTAAAAACAATTAATGTGTCTCAATTCTCCACAGTATCTTCGCAGAGAAAGTGCTTGCCTGTAAGCTTTCTCTCAGCGGTTTCTTGGGTTGCAAAACAGCCCATACAGTTCCTCTGTAGCTCTTCAGGAGATGCCTCTTCCTTTCCATCACCCCAGAGGCTTCCCCACAAGTCCACTTTCTGTTCCTCTTAGGAAAACCCTGGTTTCCTTCCCATCTTGTGCAGTCCAGCATGGTGCTCCAAAGCATCCCTCTGCCTGCCTCCTGTGCACACTCTCCATTCTCAAAGAAGAAACCATCTCCTCATCATCCTAGACAGTTCTGCCCTGTCAAAGATATCAGGAGCCAGGGCAAGGCAGGGAAGCAGTCTGCCTTCTCCCCTGATCCCCAGCTGTGGCCTTTCTGAAGAACACGGAGTACCCAGGCACATAGGAACAAACACACACCCTCCCTTTCCGCACCCCTCCCTTCCCTGGTCTGAATGGTGCAGCTGGGCTCCTGGAGCAACATTTCACTCCAGATGGCTTTTTCTCTCGGCTGTCTCCTATGCAAAGCATGCATGGCTTCCCCATGACCAGGAGTCCTGTCCTCCTGCAGAAACCAACCATCCCTTGAAGCCACTGCATTTCCTGGACCTCTGCTGCGCCAGCCCATTGCTGACTGGCCCAGCCTTGCCTGGCTTTCCCAGGGATGGTCAGCACTTCTGGCCTGATCCAAACTCCTTAATTGCGATTTTGGCCTTTCCCTTCGATCTTCTTGTTTAGACACCTCACGCTGTATTTCTGTACCATTCCTTTACCAACCTCGGTCTATCTTTCTTGCTGCACAAGCTTCTATTCCTCTTATTACTGAATGTTATTTCCTCCAGAACCTCTGTCCCACTGAATATTATCTCCAGAATCCCTATCCCATCATTAGCCTCTTCTGGTGGACCACAGAACAAGTGTAACTCCTACACGTATGTTCCTAACTATTGACTATAAAGGAGAATTATGTCAGTGGGCTCTAAAACTAGGTAAGAAGAATTTCACTTAGCTGTCTAGATCAAGGGGCTGGATAAAAAGGCAGTATAATGGTTGCACTGTGTGCATTCTCCTGAAATGAGAGTAAATATTTACTCAGAGGAACCAGAACCACTAACCATAGCCTTAAAATGCTTTACATATCATTTAACAGGTAGCAAATTAAAAGTTGTGCCCTGCAAAATGTCATGGAAGGGGGAGAGCTGGATATGTCAGATAAGGACACAGCTGAGAAGAGACAAAATGAACCCTGGACTGTTCCTGTGTCCGGATGCAGTGACATCAGGACAACTTTATGCTTACGGAGCAGTTCACACTCTTCCTATTGACCTGGGAAAATCTGGCTCTCATCTGCTGGAATCTGGCCTGAAGGCACTAGTTCATTTCACAACTATCTATTCTGTTTGCGGGGTTTTGTTCCAAATTACTCTTCCCTTCCTTTTTCGGTCTCCTAGTTTCAGCAATGTAAATGACAAAATTAAACACTTCCAGTTCATAAACTTCTTTTTAGGTTCCTGCTTTAGCCAAGGAACTGCAGTTAATAATTTATTTTCTGTTCCAAATTACTGGTACCAATATTAGCAAATAGTTTCTATGTAAACTGGTATTCTTTTGGAGGAGGATGATGTTCCATTCTTCTTTGTACATCTGTCTGCTGTGGCTGTGTCACTGTCTGACATTACAGAAAGTAACAATGGTGAATTGTTCCACAGCTTTTCCTTCCCTAAAGGCAGTTACTACTTCTTACTTTGTAATAAGTTCAAGTTAGCTTAAAAAATAACTGATTGTTATCTTATAGATTAGGGATATAATGAAAATAGTGAGAAAAGGCGGGATGTTCTTTCAAAAATACCACCCTAATAGAGAGAAAGAAAGGGCAAGCAACTGAGAAAGTAGTTCTCCACATCTTGTCTATGTGGAGAGACATTTTATAAAACCTATTAGGCTGTGTGTAAGCCCAAAGCCAGAATCTATGTGGAAGCTGGACAAACCACAAATTGTGGTCCCCCAAACATCTGCTTACAGCAGCTTAACCATGAAGGGGCCTAGACCCAGTAAAAAGCTTGCTTTCAGCACTAAATTCTCCCCATATCTGTTTCTGGGCATGTGTCCAAGCACCTCGATGAGCACTTATTTCATGTCTATACCAGGGTGTACAAACCACAGTTTCTTGTAAATTCCCTTTTCACTGATAGGGATCAGGGTGGGAGGAAATGCAGGTCATAAAGCAGTATTTCTTAGAACAAGGTTGTTTGAGGTTTTTTTCACTAAGCTGTTATTACTAATAGAATAAAACTCTTATAATAAATATCAAATAACTATCCACCCAGCACATTCACTTCTTCACTTGCAGACAGTCACCCACAGCTACCTGGTCGGAGCTGTGTTTGGAAACCAATCCCAGCTGCACAGTCAGTTGCACAGAGCCATACTGGCACTCCAGGGGATTTTGGGGAGATCTCTGAAAAGTCTCTCAAAGGGTTGTACTCATCATTATCAGATAGAAGCCACTGCTGTCTCAGATGTCGTCGAAATTATACAATCCTCTGCTGATGCTTGTGTGCTCTAACAGCCTTGTACAGTCCCAGCACATTCTTGGCTCAGTTCTCACAGACGCTAGAGGACTACTAGCCTATAATGTTTATCAGTCCTTGGAAAATTTCACAGACTAACTTCTCATTAGGCACCTTTCCTGTCTTTGGTTTATTGTTTTCTGGTAGCCATTTCTGAATCCAGACCTACAGATCCTGTAGAACCAATCCAGACAGACAAGTCCTTCTTGGCAAGTGTTACAATGGTGGATTAATCTTTTTGATCTGCTCAGTGTTGTTAGGATCTCACCTGAAATACCTTATCCACTGGTACGTTGTACTGTCAGAAAGACCTACATGCCACAGAGTAAGGTTTAGAAGGGAACAACAAAAAGGATTAGAGATCTAGGAGACACAGCTAGTGAAGTAAAAAGGGAAGAAATAGTGTTGCTGTCAGAAAATACAGAGAGGAGACGTGACGAGCTACTAAATATATAAAAATCTATCTCAGAAACTGCTCATCAGTACAGCACATCAGTAGTCTTAAATTACACTTCTACTAGATGTTTATTAGGGTTCAAATGTCGGGGATAAAGAAGCAATGAGATACACTCTTTTCCAAGATGGTAAAGACAAATCGCTACTGCTATTTAAGAACATGCTAAGACTAGGAGAAGTGACTGCTCATCTGTGTATAGAAGTTTAAGAATCCCATCCCCTCTTCCTGTTATCTTTACTTTTATGATAAATTGTTTGGTTTAAGAAGACACACAAACTTTTACTTAGAACTAGCCTTTTAATGCCCATTTAGTGAACCGACATAGAATAAAAACTTATTTACATGTATTTCAAACACACACAAAATATTTTAATTTAAACACAATTAAAATCTGTCAAAAGGTTAAAATATCAAAAAATACCAAATTAAATAAGGACCTTCTCTAGACTAAGAGCTTTGAGTCATTTGATTTGTTTACATTTGGCATAAAATACACCAGAAAAGTAAAAAACCCGCAAAACTATATGTGAGCCTGTTGTATATTTTTAGGGTTTATGAACCCAGAGAATATACCAGTAGACCAGTATGACATGCAATGTTATCAGCTCCATCATGATGGAGGTTTCGAATGATACTCAAAGAATTAAAACAGACAGATGGGGGGGATTTGGTTAGATACCCACTAGTCAGAAAAGACTTTTTCATGCTTTATCAGGCTTTGAAAATATGGCCTAAAAAGGTATGAAGTCTTCACTGCCACTGGAGATTTTAAGAATAAATTTAATGTAATTTTTTCAGGTATGAATTAAGTATGAAAAAATGAATAGGCATGTTTATTCTGCCTATTCCCCCCCCCTTTTGCAGAATCCTTTGAGAACCCTATTCTACTATTTAAATAATAAAATATTTCTATTCATAAAACATTCCAGCCTCTTATTACAGTTGATCTTTCAATGCTTATGTTACAGAATTATAGCAGAAGAAAAACAATTTACGCTTTCCTTTCTATCAGTCATATACAGAGGAGGAAAATGCATTAATTCAGATATTACGGGCAGCACAAAGGGTTTCTGTGGGTAGCTCAGTAGCAAAAGGAAGATGTGGACCCACAACACTGGAGCAGGCTGCCTGGTTGAGGCAGGGAGCTGGTCCTGCTTCCAGCACGGACATGAACCAGGTAAGCTTGGAGATCCTGTCCAACTTGTGCAATTCTGCCAGTTTGCACTGGAGATCAGGGTGGCATTTTCAGGATACCTACAGATCCGGATGTACTTTTTTGGAGTGTGCTAAGGAGCATATTGTCACAGCTGCCTGGGTGAGCATGGTTCTTCTTGTGCCTAAAGGTGGTGCTGGACTGATGCAGAGACTGGAACTGTCTTACACAGCATGGCTCCAGGTCTGTATGTACGCTCAACAGTCCTCCCAGGTACTACATTTTGTGAGCAGATCTCTGGACCTGCCCTGCAAGATTGCTTGTTCTTGCTAGTACAGAAAGCAAGAAGCATCCTGTGCAAAATGAACTAGAATTTCTGTAGGAGAAAATTGCTTTGCCTTAAGAATTCTTGTATTCCAGCACTTTAATTCCTTTCAAAATCAGGCCCAAGATTACCATGCTTATTAAACTGTTGCCTGCTCATTTTGTTCAATATTGGTCACAAGACAATTTGATTCATGAGTTCCAGGATCAGCATCACCGCGGTATATAGCATTTTCAAAACTGGCTGTAAATGTTTGTCGATCACGTCTTTTCTTATAGAAGAAATAGACTATAAGGCCAGTTCCTGTCAGCAGAAGGAAGATCAGTATAACAACAATCCCACCTAAACTATTTGCTGATGAAACAGCAGCTTCATGTTTTGATGCTGTGAAAGACAAAACAGAATAATTACTACAAATGTCCAGAGACTGCTGTTGCATACAACAAACATCTTGCTAAGTAAACGGAGTGAACTGCAAAAGTTCACTTAACGACCATAACAACAGTTAAAACTGATGCATGTTCTGGATGGACAATGCAAAATTGGGCTCAATCTCTTCTATGTTCCTTTTAAAAGGAGCATTATATTGCACTACGGTATACCATTTGTAAAGAAAGAAAAAAAATATTGCAATAAGACATCCAGTTTGAGAGAAGACCTGTTCTTTTACACAGACTTAAAATAAAATCATCTGTGACAGTTAAGTGGGTATTTAAATGAAACTTTTCTGAAGGCAATTTTACTTGTAAATAATAGGTGCCTATGAACTTACTGAAATTTCAGTTTAATGGGCTTATAAGAAACCAACTTACCCTTATTGACCAGTGAATCATGGGTTGGCTCAACTTCAGTAACTTTAAAATTAAAATATAAATATATATTACACACAGTTTGCAAGCAACCATCCAAAGACTAAATACATACTGCATACATAATTTTTACTTTGTGTTCCTATCAAATTTTAAATAACTGCAGAATCATAGAATGGTTTGGGTTGGAAGGGACCTTAAAGATCACCTAGTTCCAACCCCCCTGTCAGGGCAGGGACACCTTCCACTACACCAGGTTGCTCAAAGCCCCATCCAGCCTGGCCTTGAATGCTTCCAGTGATGAGGCATCCATAACTACTTTGGGCAACCTTTTCCAGTGCCTCACCGCCCTCACGGTAAAGAATTTCTTCCTAGTACCTAACCTAAGTCTACCCTCTTTCAGTTTAAAACCATTACCCCTCATCCTATCACTACACTGTCTGATAAAAAGTCCCTCTCCATCTTTCCTATAGGCACTGTAAGTACTGGAAAGCTGCAATAAGCCGCAGAACATTTTCTTCTCTAGGCTAAACAACTCCAACTCTCCCAACCTGTCCTCCTAGGAGAGGTGTCACAGCCTGCTGAGCATCTTTGTAGCCCTCCAGTGGGCCCACTTGAGTAGGTCCATGTCTTATGCTGGGGGCCCTGGAGCTGAACACAGTACATGGACACGAAAAATACATGAAAACATTATCCCTGACCATTCAAGCTGAATCCATCAAACATTCTTGTTAAAAATATTTGGAGAAAAAACAAAACAAAAGACCAAAACAAAACTGTTTTCTCACTATTAATTGACTTGAACACTTTTTTTGGTAGTGGAGACAGATGTTCAAAGTTTTTACTCTTCCACAGTGTAAGGCTTGACACTGAAAAACTGGATTTTTTTTTACACTTTCAAAAATGAAAAGCACATTTGTACTTGGCATTTAAGCTGTTGCTGTTAGGCAACTTCCTTTTCCTCTCTCCATGGCTTAGGGAGTATGATTCAGTTAATTGCTTGCAGGACTGGCTGGCTGGGCCCTACAAAGTTCACGGATGACTCCATTGCCAACCTGCCAACATGTGGAGATCCACAAGCAGGAGACTCAGCTGGTTCCACATTGCAGCGGGTCTGTTTGCCAATGGCAAACCTGGCCTATTTCATATTGCTTCCCAGTTGATGTGGGCAAACACAGACTGAATCCATACATACATGGTGACTCGCTCTAGCTGCATGTGTGCAGATTTACATCCTTCATGCTTTATGCAACACTGCTGTGCATGCAAGGGGGACTCACCTCAGCCTGTAACACAGTCAGATTTTGCATGAGTTGACATCCAAAAAGTCATAAGGCCACAAGCAACCATTAAAAATGAAATGCACTATGCTGTCTGGTTGTCTTGGCATGTCTCCCCAGGTCTGTGTCAGCAGACACATAAGTTGGGCCCTGCAGCTCACTCTCACTTGCCGCTTTCTTCTTGGTCATCCAGCAGATCCCAGCACACTTCACTGGTACAGACCCCACTGGCAGCACCTCCTTCCTTTCTGCAGGAGTTCAGTGACTTTGTCCTCCTGCCCCTCAGCTTAGCTATCAAGAGAGTGCCTTCTCACCATTAGTCACCTATTCATCATCTACTGCCCCTTGCAATCTGACCGTTAATGACTATGGATTTTCTTTGCACTCTCAACAGGTTATGTGTTCTCCCCTGCCTTGGGGTATGAAAGATGCCAAGACATCAACGCTTTTAAATGAAAGGAGGAAACAGCAGCTCAGGTTCTTCTCCAGCATTATTTCTCATTGCCTTGAACAGAAATTACTCTTGGCTTTGATGCACATGCATCAGCGTTGGTGCATAAAGCATACCTAGTGCATAAGCAGTATGGCTTCATGTATATTAACCACTACTGCTAAAATAACCCAGTGCACAGAAATTCAAAACTTACTTTTGGGGATTTTGCAAATAAAATTCTGGTCAACGGAGCAGTAATAGTTCCTCCAGGTTCCACTTGAGACATCCATGTCAACACAGTGTTCGTCAAAAATTACTGTAGGCTCTCCTTTCTCCCAGTTGACAAATTCTACTGCGCTTCTGTCTGTCCATAGCCATTCCCCTAAAATCAAAAGTATTACCTAGTGAGGGACTGAAGTGGGGGATCATTTCTAGTCTATCAGGCACAACAACATCAGACATGGAGTATATTCGTTGATTAAAATAACATCAAGGAGGACTTATTTCTCACTGGTTTAACAGCCAGAGATACTCAGACAGGAGTGTTCCAAATGTAAATACTCACAGACAAAGTGAACTCCATCAGCCTTCAGGGCCATGGCTGCCAGTGATGTAGGAAAGACATGCCCAGGCTGCCCAAGCATGTTTAGCTGAAGCCTGTGCCCAGGACTGGAGCCTTAAGAAAAGCAGAGCACCTGTGCAAGCCACGCTCTGCAGTTCAAGGATCCACGTTGCTTGGGAGGTTTTCTTTATGTGTGTATCCAAAATCGGTGAATAGCTGCTTTATTAGAGCCGTACTAATCAATTATCTTTGCAGACTGAATCAGCTCTCTTTCTGTAATAATAACTCTCTGCTCATCTCCTGCTGAGGCGCATCAAGTAGGAATAATTGCATTCTCTGCTCCCTCAGCATGTGCTTTCATGGCAGCATATCCTGATATAACTCACAACTGCCTCAGTGCCACCTCCTCTGTCCCCCTGACTGCAGCTGCACTTTCTTCTTGCCTCTGCTTGCACTGCATCTAGCTGTGTGGCAGCATGGTGGGCCAGGTCAGGAATAAATCTCTGCTTTTGTACTGTTAGCTTTCAGCTAGATCAGATGAACCTAGCCCACCATGGGACAAGGTACCTGCCATTGATGGTGGGGAGAGACAGGGACCTGGGCAGCCGTACCCAAGGCCACTTGCTGCAGCCCAGCCCAGACTCATTCTGGAGATGTACCCTCAAAGTCTGCCATGAGAAACAGGCTTCAGAATTACAGTAATATAGAAAACAGGATCAAAAGTGCAATTAAGAAACAAAAAGCTGAAATATTGTTGGGTGAAATTAAAAAGTTCTAAAAAAAAAAATAATTTTGAAACCCCCCTGAAATTTAGATTAAGAAGTGTTGCTAGGCAGCTTATATGAGCTGCTATCTTCTGTGTTGTTTAGAAAAAAATTTCAATTTAAGGCTGCCTCAGCTTTTAATTACAAGACAACATTTTTCTTAAAAGACTAACATTGGTTAAATGTTGAGCAATTTGAATTAAAAAAAAAGCAAAAGGAAACATTTTAATCAACTAATGCAGTGCTAAGCTAGAACCATTTACAGACCAAAATATGCTCTAATTACAGTAAAGAAACAAAATGCGTAGACTTCTTGGTGGTTTACATTTTAAGTATTTTAGCAGAAAAGCTATTAAACATTTAACAGTTGATTTCTTTCTCATTTATTTAATATTTAGTATATTAACATTAGTATTTCATATGTTAGTGTTATTTAGTATTCTTTCTGTTTATTTATTATTTATTTTCATCTCAGTATGCATCGTGAAATAATTACCATCAATATTTTTGAACAATCCTATCCAAAACTTTCTGAAGTCACTTGCAAGTGGAGACAAATAAAGTAAGAGAAAGTTCATTTCAGCTGAATCTTCTATGGAAACCAGAGAAGAACCTAAAAATATCAATTAAATATTACATATAATATCAGCAACATTTTACATTAGAAATTAATTAGCTCAGTAAACAATCGTGGCATGTTTTGTGATCAGTTTTTTCATATAGTAGAAGAGCTTGATAACAAATTTAAATTAGCTGTTGCTTGTAATTGATATACATACACACACGCACATCTATGTATAACCTCTTAGTTCTGGATTAAAAAACCAAACACACAAACCACCTGTAAAATATCGTCATAAAAACCTCCAACACTTACCCATTTGAATACACGTCATGGAAGCATCAGGCCAGCTTTCCTCAGTATCAGTGTGAACATAGTAGCAATGACCACGGAAGGGAATCCAAGACCTACCACGCTTCGGTTCAGGACACTTTCCAGGAAGCTGTGGTGGTTCACTGGGAATTAACTCTATTAAGACACACAGGTTTTAGTAGGGTCTTAAAAACTAAGGGAAATGTACTCCCGCACCACCCCATCAGCTCTACCAATTTGACAGTGATTCCAGGAAAAGGTATATCCCATAGACTTAACTGATGATAAAAGATTGAACTAAACGTGGTAAATCAGTAATAAACCATACTGGTTGGAGCTGGTTCTCCAATCTGCTGAACAAGGCTTACGCCAGTCTAACTGCAATTGTTTTCAGCAAGGCAAGTTCTACTTAAAATTTGTGAAACAGAGTGAGTCAATATACATAAAGGATCTCGACAGCACCACCAACACAAGCCAGTGGCATGTTTCCAGCCAGTTTGTAGCAAGATTGGTCAGAGAAGCTGTTTGTACCTGCCCTTGTACATACATCCTAAGCTATGTAAAAGTGCAATTAGTAGCCTATCGCATCGCCTAACTCAAGCCAAAGTAGAGCTTAGATGAATATAAAATTTGCTGTGAAGTATCGTGCAGAGATCATAAAAGAACTATTGCATGTGTCATGAAATATTGCAGTTGTCTTTATCATTTGCATGTGTTGACTGGCCTTGTGGAATTAAATGTCTGAAAATCATTCAAGACAGACTGGATCTGGAAGTTCTTCCTTGATAAACGCAGTAGTTTATCACAAGGCATACACCATCTATCACAACAGTTCATATGCAGAAAAGATAAATTCAGATAAGCCGTTAATTGAAATTCCAGCATCCCAAATCACATTTTTCCCATTCACAACTTACCATCAGATTGTTTACAGAGAGATAAAAATGTTTCGTTGCAAGGTGCTGTCTTCCAAAACCCATCCAAATCTAAGTAGACACAAGCTGTGTTCTTATTTGGTTCTCCACTTGCCCAGTTATGATACCTGCTCCTCCTTCTATCTGACCATATGTAATGGCCACGGCTCTAAAAGCAAATGACAGTAAGGATTATGTCACATAACAGAATTAGATTGAAAGAACATTAAGACATTGAAAGAAGACTTGAAGGTATATAAAAATTATGAAAAATCATGGTTGTTCACACAAAATTGATTTGTCCTCTCTCATGAACACATAACAGGCTGGTCCAGACTTCCACTCCCCACAGCAGTTAGGGCATTGGTCCTACAGATGTTTATTTAGTATGCAACCTATGTTATTGAATTCACACCATCCATCTCAGGCACTGAACGGTCAAAGAGCCTTGTGGTGACAAATACGAATATGTAGATGAAGATTGTAACTAGAGGAGTCCACATATACACACAGATCAAATACAGATCCTCTAACCCAGGGTTCTCTCTCTATATAGAAAGCAAATAGAAGAAGCAGAAGTTCCACTGGAGAGAGGAATACTGATGACGTTTTTCATGAGGCATGCACTGCAGACCTCAGCTACCCCTGCTAACAGGGCTTGTGGTGGTAAGTTTTTAGCTCTTGCAAGGACCAGCTACTAGAGACAAGCTAAGCATGCATTTTTTCAGCGGATTTCACCACTATTTGCAGAGCGTGAGCAACGTTAGTCACATCTGTGGCTTCTGTCACCCCATACTGTGCAGCCTAGCCCCTTCTTCCTGCAATCTTTGGAGACAGGCTCCCATCCATTTTTTTTGTGCCAGTTCCTTTCCTGTCCTTTTTTCCTTTGAAGTCCTTGGCCATGTTTCATTCCGGATTCCTGTCTCACCCTGGTTTCCCAATGCCTGCTCTCACTGAAGTGCCTCTCCCGTTCCTCTCACCTCAGTACCTATGCCTGCTCAGTCCTGTGTCTCACCGAGCTCCGGCTCTGCCTCCGTCCTCTTGATTCCCTCAGAACTCTGCTTCCACAAACACCCCGTTACATCATCTTTCTTCATGTTCTTTTGACATGCCTCTAATAGGTGTTTCCCCTTCTAGTCCTTTCCACTTTTTGTTGACTGAGTTTGTTGGCAGTTTTCCCCAAGGCCCTGGCTTCAGCTCCAAAAGCAGCCGAAGGCGTCCCAGTTGCCAGAGGTCTGCTCCCGGCCCTGCGCCGCACTCTGCCGTTTCCCCTATTGCCTGGCACAAGCACTTGTAGCGCTGGGCTGTGAATTAACACAAAACGTGCAATAACCTCAAGAAGAAATAACTGGTTTTAACCCCAGTTTTTCCCATGGTGTCTCTACAATGTGCCTTAAGAAATGGCAGTGCTCCCCGACACCAGTGTGTGGTAGACCGTGGCGCAGGAAGTGGAAACTCCATAGCCACTTGTACTGCTGAAACCGCTGCCGACGGCGCTCCATCCTTGGTGCCCTTTGAAATGCAGGCTGGGGCAGATCTCACTCACATTGTGGCCAAACAGTTTGATGTGTAAAACCCCTGAAGCGGAGGGAACTCGGGTACCTCAGCAAGGTTTTGATGCCTGCCACACATTCAAGGGTCTCACCAGGAGCACTCACATGGGAGCAGGCAGCACCCACAGTAGTGGATCCTGTCAACCTCTGAGCAAGATCTGTGCTGATCTAGGGTAGCAGTAGGATTGTCACAAGCATTTGATGGACTCACCATGTCACTGTTTAGACCAATCCATGCAGGCTCCCCGTGCTTTAATATTTGCAACCACAGGTAAGATTCAGCATAAGGATCCAAAACGCTGGCAAGTTCTGCGAACTGCTCTCTGCAGTTTGTCTGTGCCACTTCCCAGGTCATTTTGCGGTTGATGACTGCATAGCTGTCATTACCGTAACTGTTAAAGCCAAATATCGGAACCATGGGTTCGGAGTTCTGCAGTTTGGGGTCTGTAAAGAGCAAACAAACAAAAGGGAAAATCAAACACTTTATATTGGCTAGACATGTAACACTGAGAGAAGATCTAGTGTACTGGAGTAGTCAAGCAATTAAGAGAGGCTGGAATAACAAAGATGTGTCGCAACTATAACTGCAGCGATGAAAGCCATGTTTTCGTATTCTTTGACAAAATTTTCAATTCTTGTCAGAATAACCTTTTAGCATAATTAGCTGTATCACCTCCAGGAACATGCCTTGTAAGCTCTAGACCTTCCCAAAGCATACTGTAATGATGTAGGGCATTGAAGGGAACAATTCCTCCGCTTTTTCCATTATATATTAGCATTTGTTGTGTTTCTGACAAGGAACAGGGTGCAGTAAGAACACCATGAGCAAGCAGAGGGATACAATGGCTGCTGATGTAAGATTGTAGCCCGAGTAAGACTGAGTAAGTGAGACTGAGAAAGACTGTAAAGGAAATCAGGCAGGGCAGTTTTTCAAAATAAAGTTGCAGTGCTTTTCAGTATGACAGTATTATTTCATTTTGAAGAATTTAGCTATGCAAAGAAAGACAAAGTACTGTCCTCTCTGTCCCACCTGATCACCAACAATAGTGAAATACATGATGATCGATGATTTATTCATTTTTTTTTAATTTACTGGTCTAGTTCTCAAAATAGGAAAGCTTAAGTGTTTTTCTCCAAAAAATAAAATGTGTGCTCGTTTTGTTGAAATGGTCAGTAGCACATGTGATACTGTCAGATTAATTTCAGTTAACATAGGGTTAATGTGGGAAAATCACTTTTAAGACCAGTTTGACATAACCACAATTAATCTGCTGTACTAGGAAGTGGTGAAAGAAAACTCACCAGAATTTTTCTGGCATATGTAGCTTTTGCTTGTTTTACATTCTTCATCTTTCCATTTCCCTGCCTGTTCAATAGGGTTCTTCATCATAAAGACACAGTCGTCCTATAGGGTAAATGAGATTGACAAGAAAAAGATATGGATAGATAGGAAACATTCCTACTCCTCCTGGGTATACAGACTAGCTTATCACACACAAGCACACACAGATGGATAATACAAAGGTCATACACGTAAACACACACAAGCAGTGGTCAGGAGCCATGATATGACAGTAAGCATTTACAACTCAGCCTTAGGAAGGTTTGCACTTGGATGATGGGGGGAGTTGCAAAGCACAGCACAGAGGCAGGAAGAAGTGTTTTGGACTACCGGTATGTATATAATCCCTGTGCACTCACTTATATGCATGTGTGTGTGCCAGTAGACGTGCGCCTGCTAGCTCTGGCCCACAGGACATTTCAGCTCCGTTGCTGTTTTCCTGGAGGCTATGAGGAAGCTCCCCTCAGCACTGGTGCTCGTCTGCATTGCTGCAATCCTCCTCCTGCCCCAGTGTGGTACTTGGAACCAAAGTTGTCACCGCAGTGCGGTAATGTAGAGGTAGGGATCAGACTCAGCCTTTTGTGGGGGACACCTCCCAAACCCTTTGCACTGCAGGTTGGGCTTTTTACCTTCCTCCTTCTCCTCCCACATCGTGAGCAGCTGCTGCTTGGCTTTCTGCAGCAGGAGGCAGTGGCTCTCCCCACTTCATATCAGCACAGTCTCATGCAACTTCCAACACCCTCCAGGGGCATTAGCCCAGGTCTTGGTTGCAAGTGAAGTTGTATCTGGAGGAATTTGTGTAGGAAAGTGGGCACAGCCTTCTACAGAAAGTGTATGCATTTGTGAGATGGGGAAGTCCTAGAGAGCCCAAACCCCAGCTCTAGGCAGCAGGGGTTAGACCTTGCAGAACTTTTTCCCATTTTAAATAAACTCAAACAATTCTGTTATGAAAAAAGAGAGAAACTTGGTAAAGCTAGCACAGCAGGACAGAAACAGTACTAATGTAGAATACTAGGAGCAGTATTCTACATTAGCCATTTTACAATTATTGAAAAACAGTCATGTTTGTCTTGCATTTAAACACAAAATGATATAGCAGTGCTGAAAGTTTCAAAGCATGCAGAAGAGATCTTTCAGAAGGAAGACTAGTGGGGGAGAAGATAAAAATGGGAAAGGAGTCTCCTTCCCAGTCTCCTTTTGAGGATTTTGTTCAATCCATTTATCTGAATAAGTTCAGTCTAAATAAATATAAATATATGCAGTCATCTGAGTATTTTCTCCAAGTCTAAATAACATTCACTGTATCCCAAAATTACGCAGTTACTGCTCTACTGTGGTTTACTTGAATCTCCTCATCAGTCATGGTAAAGTGAGGGAAATTGCTCAATTGTCTGAGTTTTGCATAACGCTTCCAAACCTGTGCTGGATTCATAAAGAACCATACAAAATCTCCCACATGATTACTCTGCTTTTAAAAAGCAATGACATTACTAAAAATCTTCATAATGAAACCTTACAGAAAATATGGTTGTAACTACATATTTTTTATCCATCTACCAAAGTTATAATGTTTAAGTGATAAACAGAAATTAATGTTTACCTTACTATAATAACTTCGGGAACCTTTTGCCCAATTTGTATAGAAAACTGGGCTTCCATCTGTCCATAAGTATGTGTGCTCCTGATTTATGTCGTTCAGTCCAATCCAAGCATCAGTTGCAGCATTTTTCAGGAGGGACATGAGGAAAGCTGAAGAATAAAGAAAAATTGTACAAGCAGGGAAATTGAATGCACCTTTCCCATACAGCACAGACTTTAGAGTGCCTGGAACTGGGATGATGAGTTTAGGGTTTCTCTTTATTAATAAGGTGATAATCTTATGATAAAAATAAAAAGAATAGTCATTTGATGTTAAAGTCAGAAAAAGTATTTACAAACTCAAAGATGTGCAATTTTTTAAAAAAATGGGAATATCTTTGTACACTTCAGTGTTTTTCATCATCTGAGCTAACAGGGGAAATGTTTTAATGGTGTTACAGAAATTAACATGAGTATGCTAAACCCTGGCACAGGAAATGAGTCTACAGGCTGTGCACTCCCTTTTCTTCTTTGGTAACTTCTTTGTTAGCCAGACTTAATAACCTCATTTCTAAGCAGGCATAACACAAATAAAACTACTTAATAACCAAGTATGTATGTACTGGGATCTCAGCTTTTTGGAAGGCCAGATTATGTTTCCCTCAGCTCCTGCCTAGACTGACTTCCCACTAAAAGAATGTCCTTCTGCTGTGGAAAAAAGTATGAACCACAAGCACTGGTAGAGTGAGCCAGGAGATGGTCCATGTGCAGCCCTCAGGACCTGAGGCATTACATTTCCTAAGCAAACATGAGGCCTCACAAAAACCCCTGTAACATGCTGAGCAGCAAGACCAGCAAGCTGAGCAGAGCAAGGGGAACGGGGAAACTGGGACTCCAGCATTACAGCCTTCTACTGCCTGAGGATGTGTCCTCCACTGACACCCACAACATTTGGCTCAGCAGCTGGTGATTTGCACAGTGATTTGTTTGGGACATTACTCTCTTTGCGTGCTATTTTTAGATGTACACCTAAAAAAAAATAAAATATGGACATTTTATTATTTGACAAGCCCCTAATACAAAATCTTAATATTTGAACAGTATTCATTCCTTTGTACATCCTATATTAACTCAAAGCTATGATTTTAAAAGTTAATCAAGACACTAAAACCAATGCAAGCATTTTTGCAAAAGTGCAATTTCACATTCAACAGAACTTTGTATTAATACAGCATAAATAACAGCATATATTGCAGAACCTATAACACCTGATTTAATCTGTTTATCAGGAATTACTTAATATCTCATCCAGTATCAAAACATTAGTACTTTATACCTTGGATTTCCTTTTTGGATATAGTAGCCAGGTTTCCTCCAAAATTAATACAATTGTTCCTCGCAGCGTGCCATGTCAATGTATCATTTTCATTAAACCCAAATACTTTGAAACACTGAAAAAAGAGAAGCGTGACAAATATGTAACAGAATGGTGTTTTAATTTCTGGTGAAAGCACCTCTGTTTGTAACAAACAAGATAAAACAAGATATTTTAAGCAAAAAGGCAGAGTAGCTGGTTTAACAGTCCTTTCTTGCTTGTCTTTAGGTCTTTAAGAAAGAGAAGATCTATACTAGAAGACTAGTATAAATCCCGGTATTTCAGCACACACTTAGGAGAAGGAAAATGTCAGCCTAATGATTTCAGTAAAAATTATGTTAAAGCTTCTGGGCACACTTCTGAGGTGTGGCTTTGTGGGAGGAATGCCTAATGAGACCTCAGAAAACAAACAAGGATAAGATACGTTTTTGAAGCTGACCATCTCAGTTTCTGTTGCCTTATTTGTCAAACCAGGTTTGGTTCTCACAGGATAATCACAGAAAGAGAATGACTGTGACATTACAAAGAAAACCATGATTTACCATTTCTTGTAATATGATCTGTGAGATTTAACCAAGTCGTCATTAGCTTTGTCATAACCAAGCAAATCAATGTGCTGATTAAAGCATGCAACTGGAAAGTTAATCAAGCAATTTGGGAAAAAAGTTGAGCAAAAGCGAGGTAGCTCCATCACCGTCAGAAGCAGTGTGTGAACACTTCAAGAGGAGTCAAGGAAGGAGCCTTTGGAAGCTCCTCTTGCAGGAGATGGGGAAGAAAGAGACATTTTATCTTGAGAGAGGACCACGAATGGGAACAAACTCTGAGTTCATGACTCTTTTTCCCAGGACTGAGAGAGTGAAGGAAAGAGGAGGCCGCAGCCAGGGGATCTCAAACAAAGGAGCTCTATCAAACTGAAATCATATTTTGGTTTAGTGTGGTGCGTTGACCTTAGTTGGGTACCAGGTGCCCACCAAGCCTCTCTATCACTCCCCTCCTCAACAGAACAGGGGGGAGAAAATAAGATGGAATAAAAAAAACCCTTGTGGGTCAAGATAGAGGCAGTTTAATGAAGCAATAGCAAAAGGCACATGCATGGAAGTGAAGGAAAACAGATGTTATTCTCTACTGCCCATCAGCAGGTAATGTTTGGCTACTTCCCGGAAAGCAGGGCTTCAGTACACATGGTAGTTGCTCCGGAAAACAAATCTCATGAATAATGACTTCCCCTCCCCGCCTTCTTCCTCCTTTCCTTTAGCTTTTATATCTGAGCAGACATCATAAGGCACAGAATATCCAACCAATCACTTTGGGCCAGCTGTCCTGGCTGTGTCCCTTCCCCAGATCTTGCCCACACCCAGCCTGATGGTGCTGGGGGTGAGGTGAAGGTTGGGGAGACAGCCTTGATGCTGTGCCAGCACTGCTCAGCAGCAGCCAAAGCACTGGTGTGTCACCACCACCTTTCTACCTACCAACATAAGCACAGCACTGTGAGGCTGCTGGGAGGCTCAGCCAGCCACGACACACGACACACGTAGCCAAAAGGAAGACAGACAGAGGTAGATAAAGAGATGTCATCAAGGCTTGTCATCATTTCTAGCTGCGTTCTCAACAGTGTACACTGTTCTCTTACAGCTTTTATAGCTTCATTGATGACAATCTATAGATTTAAAAAATATATATATACAGTCTCTTACCCTGAACTTTTGTCTTTTGAGAAGGCTAAGAGTAATCTTAACTAATAAAGTGTAGTGAAGGTTAAAATTGGATTATTTAAAAACCTTACCAGGTGTTTTAGTTATAGAAAAAAAACCTGATAAATTTGCTCAAGGGAAGGTGCTTTTGTGGCTTAAGAGCCAGTGCATAGTAAGCAAGGGACAAATGAATGTTATGACAACCTGGGACAGCCAAATAAGCCCAACACAGTAAATGGGAACATACAACAGCTCCACACAAGGGAAATTGCTCAGCCACTCTTGGCAACACAAAACACTAGCAAAATTATAAGAGGAAGCTTTCTTCTTGTATGTGTCTCATGACCTCCCTCGTAACTGCTGTAATCTCAATAGAGGTTATAATTTTTATTTCAGGAATTTTATATTTATAGCCTTTAAATATACACAATCAGAACATATTTTGTGAAAACTGAAAACCCTGCTGCAACTGAAAAACTGAACCAAACATGGGTTTTATTCTGCTCTTTTTGAAACACAATATACCAACATTTCATACTGCACCTTGTTATCAAAGAGGAGCCAGCCTTCTGAACAGCCACCCTTTGGTGGTGGTGAAGTGGGAGCTACAGCTGGACGAACAGTGTTGTTAAGCCTTTCACAGATGAATAACTCAACACTGCCACAGTTGAGATCGTTCCATGTACCTGAAAGCAAATTAGAATGAAAGAAAAATGAAATGCAACTGAGACTGGGATAAAAAGTGTCCTTTCCTGAAGCAGATCTATCCTAGGAAATAGAGCTAATTCCAATATTTGTATTTCTCTGCCCCAGAAATAGAGTAATTTTTATGTATGTTCCTTAGAAATACTCAGGTTTCCAGCAAAATTCAGAATATGAATATTTTTGCCTGAGAACAGAAATATTTCAATATTGCAAAATAATAGCATTGCCAAAAGGGAGTTTTAGGTTCAAATGCTTAGTTCACCTCTCTAAGACCTGTACGATCCCTAAGTTCACTCTCTCTATATAAGGTACTTGGTCCTCATTACCTGAGGTTCTTATAGTCTTCTGGGTATCTTTTCCCCCTATGGGAATCTGATGTAAGGATATAACACTAACATCATCATCCCCGTTTTATGGATCAGGAATGAATAAGAAAATGGCCTTCATTTCATTAGCTGTAGACAACTACAAGGTAATCCCACCTTATGTTCAATGGAGATACTGTCATTATAACTCAGGGAAATTAAGGACATTATTAAAGATCTCCAAAAACAGGACATAATATTTACTCCGCAAAAGTGTTCGCTTCCTTCCATTGACCTCTAACAGAGCCTAGGAAGATTACCTCAGCTATAGATTTTGAGACTAGAGATGCTTAAAAGTAGAAGAGAGTAACTACTCCGAAGAATAAGTGCTTGGCTAACGTAGGCACAATTACTTCCAGCTCTCTCTATTACAGGATATCTGTATTTATTTTAACTAAAATAGTGTATAGCAGTGTTTAGTAATAATCAAAACCATGCCCAAGCCTTCAATTTTTAGGAACTGCAGAAATGATAACAGACAGCTGATGTCCCTGAGAGGTAGTCTTAAAATTGACAGAAGTTAGAGGAAAAAAAACACTGACTCTGTCTGCAGATAGTCTGATGCTTAACTGATTTGTTCATGTTGAAATTTTCTGACAAAGCTAGGAACCGAACTGCAGATGTAATCCAATGTGTTAGCTACATAGAGTTGAATTTTTTTAAAAGTGCATAAATGAAAGAAGAGGATATGATTTATGCTCTTTCCTATGCTTTTTAAACACTCTGTCAGGCACCAGCCTGCTCAGCATTATAACTCACCCATCCTTGCACATGCAGCCCTCCCAAGCCTATGCCACACCATGCAGGCTGAATGTTGTTACAGCACACACCTGTTTGGGTATACATGACCACACAGTTCTCATCATTATTTGCAAAATTGGGTTCATTTGGAGCCCAGGCAACATAGTTCACTGGAGTTCCATCCATCCACCTGAAAGAAGTAATACAGGGCAATAATAATACTTCGTTGAATGAGTTAATATTTATTTGTAAAGGATGTATTAGAGCTTTGTATTTTAAGTTTCCTATAGCCTAGCTTACAAACACATGCTGTTCTCTGTTGAGAGAAAACCAAGACCATCCATTTGGAATTAGTAAAAAGTAACTTTGTATGTTTGGTCTGGACCAGATCTGAACTAACCGTCTCAACTGGTGGTCCCAGACTTTCTTGGTGTCTAAGCACTGACAGCCTGCAGGGAACACGCCAGCATAGCACTGGATGGACCTGGCTTTCTCTGAAGTACAGGAACAGAAACCTGAGCCTAATTTAGTAATTTCCTGCGTCCAAAACCAGTAATATGAGATCTTGCAGGGTAAGACAGAGCCCTGAACCACATACTGGGGACCAATTGGAACCATTTTGTTAAACAAAGGAAATCTTTAATATTATACAGCTATTGCTTTCAGGTGTACAACAATCATTTCCTAGTTTGGTGATTCACAAATTTTTTAAATTTTTTTTTTTTAAAAGAGTAGTCAAGAAAAAAGTGGAAAAGACTCAATGTGATGGAAGGAGGAAAGTCAAGTGGGGAATCTGCCGAGACTGAGAGACTTCAGACAACATCAGCTCCAGGGTAATTTAGTGGGTTTCCAGGTAGGCATCAACAGGATGCCTTGGTGCTTCTACTTGCAAATCTCCTGAGCCAAATAGGAAAAACCAGTACATAATAAACTGGGAGAAATAATATAAAGAATATAGTGGCACTGTCATCCAGCAGGGAGGAGGATGAACCTAGTGAGGGAGCAAGGGAGAACTGGACAAACAACATGTCTTCTGAGCAGTGGATGTGATGCAGAAAGCAGTAGCTCCAGGAGATGACACTATCCAGTTTTGTGGCTTGTGGCCAAGACAGGCATCCTAAGGCAACAGCAAAAAGACTGAAACGAAGAAGCTGAGACTCATCTGACTGAGCTTCAAATCCCAGAAGTCACTAGAAAAAGAGGCGGCGGGGGGCGGCAAAGTGCCACAGGAGAAATGTGTCTGTAACTCATCTAAGGCTCCAGGGGTAGTTTAGGACATTCCCAGGGCACTTTGTTTCCAAAGACATTTGGAGAAGTGTGATGACTCCGTGTAACCTGAAGCTGTCCTGCCCTAGGCTCTGACAGCACAACCATCTGGGAATTACCTGTCAGACAAGGGCTCTCCACTATTGATACTTCACCTCTAAAAACCACCCTGATGCCTCTCACTTCAGGTTTTGAGGGTTCTTTTTCTTTGATCATTTGTATATTCAGTAATGTCTGCAAGTACCATCTGGAACATCCTAGAGACCTCCAACCAATTTTATCTGTCATCTAACAAGGGGATGACACCACACCAACTGTGAGTGAGTATCTCAGCTGCACAATACAAAAGCAGAGTATAGAACCAAAAGAAGGGGAAAGAGAGAGTGAAATTATTAAGAGATAAATGCTCCCCTGAGGAGCAGAATCGTATTTTAAAACTGGATGTCAAGACATGGCTGTAGACAGGTTGTATCAGTCATTGAACTTCAACAGTCTCTTACAGACATGCCAAATACTCACATCTGACAAACTTGTTTTGTTTTGACTTACCGGAATGTCTTGTCAAGGCTCACGCTTAAGCCAATATAGAAGTTATTTCCCCAGTCTTTATAGAAAGTCTAAAACACAGAAAATAAGGATTTTAATGAGCTGTAAGAAAACAGATTTCAAATAAAATAAGCAAGCTCTCAAAAAAACACTTTAGTTTCAGTTGTAAAATTGCAAATTATGCAATGTCCGGGGATTTGCTGGGATTATGTGCCTGAACTGCAAAATGCAATTTTTTTTCTCCTATTTCTAGTCTTTAAATTTAAAAAACAACCAAAAAAAAGGCAGAATGGCATGAAGAAGAAATGGAGCAGAAATCTGTTAAGAAGATAAGAACAACCTCTTAAGCAGATTATAAGATAAAGCAATATTTTTTAAGAATTTTAGGAAAACATCGTGATAATTTGCTGAAAGACTACAAGTAAATGGTGGGGTTTAGTACTTAGTCATGTGGAGGAAAGGCTGGAATCATATTTGGGTTTAATAGTAAGGAATTATTTCCAAAAGAGTATATCATCATCAAGTTATTCTTTTCCTATTAGAAAATATTCTGACTTAAACATTTTACTGAAAATCTGACATCTGTTTTGGCAAAAAAAGGGAAAAGCTTTTCTTGAATTCTGTGAAGAGAATGAGTTGGAAAAGAAAATATACACAGTAACTGTAGCTTTCAGATAAACACAGCAAGGTTTTTGAAATTTGCATCCTGAGAGTGTTCTTGAAAAGAAGCTGAGGATTTCTCTACATGTAGCAATTTATCAAAATAATGATTATGGTAAAGCTCCTAAGTAGATAAGCCCATAAAAGGTTGTACTGATTTTTATTTTTTTTTTTATGTTGGGGACCGCTTTCTAATATTTCACAAGCCAGCTGAAAGAGATGCCTCAGTGCAGGACAGAACAGCACATCTTCGAAGTAAAACATGTTTCTTACGTATTTCCAAAGAAAATTTTTTTCACTTTCATTCTCAATAACAGCAAGATCACCACCATTCTTCTTGCAAAAGTCCCTGGCTTTTTCCATAGGCATTGGTTCCATGCTGAAGTAGTATTCCTTGTGATTATGTATTATCCAGTCATCTTCACTAACAATATATTCATAATCTGCAAGGTAAAACATTAATTTCTATTACAGACTGCTTAATGTCGTTATTGTGAATTGATTTCTGTTATTGGAAGTACAAGACTTACTGAACGTGGAAGTAGGCTCTGGTTTCAGTGGTACTCCTGCAACATAAATCAGTATCTGAGTATATTACGTTTCTCAGATAACTCTCGATTAAATATATTTATACAGTTGTTAGCATTTTAATTCCAAGTAATAAAATTAATCTTAAGGGTTACTCAGTATGCTTATTTTTGTCACAGAATTTCTCAGAATATCTGGAAAGAAGGTGTTACGCTCAGCAAAACACCATGTTATAGCTGATCACATGTTAAGCTTACAGAAACTATGCCAAACTTTACGTTGCTCTATTTCACTTCCTCAACATGCTGCATATACATCCCAAACTTACGTGTGTATCTCATGGATGAACCCATAGTTTTCAACTACTTATATTTAAATTAAAATTTATTAAGTGTTTTTTTTTGTGCTTGATGGCACAGATGACCCTAATACCTGCGGGTAATGTGATCTGACCTGGAAAGGATGTTTTTATCTGCCTCTCAAATTTTCTTAAGAAAGAAAGTTATCTTACCTTTTTTTATTTGGCAAACATAGTCCTGCATATGTTCACAAAATAAATCATTCCAGTTCATGTTATTGTAGCCATTAAATACACCACATTTTTCATTTCCATCATAATTGTTTGGTTCGCCACTTGCCCATTTTTCAAAATTTACCTATAGTGGAAACACAGTTTTGTTACTATTTTCCTTTCAAGGTGAAATAATTGTCTTATATCGTCCTGTTGAAGAAGAATGTACTTCATTTGATTTCATGGTCTGTCTTGTGCTTTGATGACAGTCCTTGTAAGGAGAAGGACATGACCCTTGCATAGCATAATATATCAGCCATGTATTTATAAGCCATGTTAATAAGCCAAGAAGTTGTTGCCCTCTTTGTTACCAGGAGAGATAAAGTTCTCCTGTCAAGCTCTAGAAAGAAGTATCTAAGTACCATCCTCTGCCCCCTGGTTATCCTTCTCTGATGTTCCAACCTGAGACAATCCATCAGTGCTGCCATATGGACTTGGGCCTTGCAGACCTTGATCTACTTAAGATGGTGAGGGCAACAAAGCCTGGCTTGTGGAGACATACAAAATTATTTCTAACATTAAATGACAAATAGTAATATAGACATAAATACAGCCAGTTTTGCTTAGACCAAGAAAGATATTCCATGACCTTTGGCGTTATTTCATTACTCTGAATGTCATACTGTTAGCTGTAACTATGAAGTATCAAAAGATAAAAACTTGTTCCTAGAGTGGAATTAGGTAATAAAAAATAATATGGTCACTGCTGGCTTGTATAGGAGGAGTTGTGAGAGCTGCTGCCAACACAGACATGGAAAAGTAGACAAAAAGCTGGAACAATAAATTATTTACTCACTGGTGAGCCATCACTCCATATAAATCCACTGTCAGAGTCCAAGGCACTTAAACCCATCCAGTAAGATAAGTGAAGATATTCTCTGTTTCTGAATGATTATAAATACAGACAATTAGACACAGTGTGAAATAAAGAAGAATGTATAGCATATATTATATTATTCTCAGCGTTTTGATGCTAGAAGTACCATTTGAGACAGTCATATGAAGTAAACGTTCAATTGTCATGTAGGGAAAAACACCCTGGCACTGTATGTGGCAGGAAGCAAAGAAACACAGAGCTTCATGGGGAAGATCACCGGTGTCATACGTTCACAAGTACTGTGAACTTAAATGAAAATATATTTTAAGGTCTTGGTTCCACCAAGTAACAGGCATCCAAATTCAGACCTGTGTATACTCATAGGCTTGATTTAAATATTTATATAAGCACATCAATAGGTCAGGCTTTCCTTAGTCTCCCAATTTTTCCTCTTAACTAAGGAAGGAAAGGAGTACAAACTATTCTTTCAATCAAAAGTATTTTATCTCCTGATCAGCTAAGAAGATCAGTTTTATCTCTTTGAACTAAACTTAGTTGAAACCAATTTTGGTGATCCTTCTTTCATTTTTGTGGATGTTCAGGATACTTCCATTCATAGCACCACTTCCCAAAGCCTGTCAAGAAACCCTTTGGCTCACCTCTTTCCACCCATTTCCTTCTGCCTCTTTGCAAGGATTTACACCATCTTTGCAAAGTAGAAATTGATCACCAGAAATCCTTTACATCCTTCAGAAAGGTCAATTCTTATTTATTTATTTATATGTGTGTATATATATATATATATATATTATTTATAATAAAATGTGATGGGATTTAAATGATAGTCTATGCAGATACTTACAAGCCAGCTATTAGGTTTTGTTCTTCTTCACTGTGAATACATGCCAGATCTCCCCCGATGGCTCTGCAAAAATCTCTTGCACCAAACCATGTTTGCATTTTCTCCCTTCCTCCCTGAAAAATCTATGAGAAGTAGACAACTAAATACTGTGCTGGGTATTACAGAAATTTAGAAACAGAACTCTGGGCTTCTACCTTTCTTCTGGTCTCCTGCCCTCTATTTTTATCACTTACTATTTAATTGTGCAATCATAAGCCTGTGGTCATCTATCAAATTTTATTACTGCAGCTTTGCTTTCCCTACCATTTCAGACTCCCTGTGACTCCAAACTTCAGTTCAACCTACAGACGGCACCTTCCAGCACTTCCCAGCCAGCCACGCCGCCTGGAGACATGTTGCCACAGGCCACCTATCAGGCAGGCAGGGTAAGATGCACCTTCCATGCCTACACAAACGTATTCTCATTTGAAAGAACAAGTGTTTGCATTCAGACATTAAACACCTACTTTGAAGCAGGAGCTGCTCTGAGGAATGGATTTCCATCCCTCTGGGCACGATGGGAGAGGGGTCGTTGTTGGAGGAGGTGGGGGGGTCACTCCCTCCACCAGCTGCTTGCAGACAAACATGTTTGTTTCTTCACAGTTCAAAATATCCCATAATCCAGCTGAAGTTCCTGTTATCATCGCCACGCAGCCTGACTCCTTTCCTTCATGAAACATAACATTTTTAAACTTTATTGATACATGGCTGCATCTTCTCAAAACATGTGCTACCTGCTTAAGAGTAACCTGTCCCCACTGTGGATGCCAATAGCTCACAGTAATCCACATGCATTTCAATTAAATCATAAAAGAAATTTTATCAATTCCCTTTTACATTATACTATGAATTACTTATCAAAACCATCAAACAACAGAGAGTGAATGATGCCGACAGACATATGCAGTCCCAGGCAGTCTACTGGAAGGAGCTACCACAATCCCTGATTTAATCCCTTTAGCACAAATGGAAAGTTGCACTGTCATTACTGCCACTTTATGCCAGAAGTGTTTCTAAACCACTTTTTAGCTTTCAAACTGTCACTTCTTGGGTCCCCAGAGCAGAAACTCGGTGGCCCCCATGGCACATACCTGGCATTCCTGCATTCCAGTGAGTGAAGGTGACAGCATCCCCACTGGCCCACCTGAACGTCCCCTGCTCCTCTGCATCTGAGAGACCAATCCAGAAATACCTTGCTGGATTGAATCCAATTACAGAAGTCAGAAAAGCTTGTTCATATCTGTGAAGAATAAGTACCAAACGCATCACATTTTATCATAATTTGTTCATTTCTTCAAAGTGTTCATGGTAGCAAATCTGGTAAAGTTAAGGTGACTTAATATTTGGGAAAAGATAAGTATGGATTGAAGCAAGGGCAACAATCTTACTTTTAAAGTTCTAATTGTCACATAAATTGATTTTTATTTTATATTTTGGTAATGTAATTCATGTTTAGAATTTAGAGTGACTCTATTCATCTTTTCTACTGCACAACGAGCAACACAAGCCAAACAATGCTTGAGTTAATGCATATATATTATTCATTCTGTATAAATAAGTGCCACCGTGTTTTACTGAGATTTATGATAAGGTTAGATCTTTAAATTTTGTTACTCTGGGGGAAAAAAATAATCTACTTTTATTCTAAAAAGGGTAAGTTTCCAGATACGCCTGTTGCAAAGAAAAGGCTGAAAAGTTCAGATCCAGAAGAAATAAATAGTTCCACGTTTATCTGTTTATTTTTAGTTCAAAAACTTTTACAACAGTCTGGCAATCTGGGGTTTTGGGGAGGTTGTCTCAATTTTTTAGTTCCTGGAATCAACAAGAGTGTAGGTGTGTAGTAGAGTAGAAATGGCTTGAATGCTTGTATTGATGACATATCATATTATATTGATGACATATCAAATTATCATGACATATGAAAGCCCCTGATGTACTTTGTCATACTTCTCCAGTTCTACCATAAATTTTCCAGCAAAGGAGTGATGCCATGCTAGACACTATGAATAACTAACTGCAAAGAGATTTCTATTTGGCCCTTCTGTCATGGTTGCACGTATGAAAGGACAAGAATAATGTTTCCATACCTGTCTCTCACAGTAGCCAAGTAACCTTTGTTTTCTTCACAGATTTTTTTTGCTTCTGAAAATGTTGCTGGTAACTGCCCCACAGAGTAACAGTAAAAGCCGTGCTTCATCCAGGCCTGTCAGTGTCAACAGCAGAGATGCGCGGGGGGCGGTCAGACTGCACAGCACAGTACACTTCCAAAAGCCACATTAATACCACACCCCAAGTCAAAATTCATCTCCAAAGCCATGAGAAGAAACAAAAAGGATAATCAAACAGAGCTTTTGTAACCTCAGCTCTTAGTCTTGCCCCTTGATAAAGGACACAGGAGGAGTCTTTGCGAGCAATGAGCTGGGGCTATGACTCGGAGCTGGCAAGCACACTCACAGCCACTTTGCAACTCCTTGTGTAATGCCTGCTCCACCTTATTGTGTAAGTGTAGCTGTTGCAAAAGGCCACACACAATCTGCAAAACAGTTGGCTCAAATATTCCTGCCTCCTGTGGCAGATTGATTGGATGGAGCAGGCTGCACACAACCCAAGACCAGTGAGTTGCAGCATGAACAAATACTAACATGCTCTGCAGAGAGTGGCTTTTCTGGGTGAGGTGACCAGTTCTGCACTTGAAGAGAGCTGAGTGAAGTGCACGTGTAAAAAAGTGAAAAACAGAAGTCAATCTACATTTTGATTAAATAAAGAAAAAAATTCCCCGTTAGTCTAAGTATCAGTATATACGAAATTAACAATTTTCTAAGGTTCCACCAAGAACAGTCAAAATAATTGACTTGTGGGATACCATCACAGAAGTGAGAGTAAGATGCAGTGACCTTTTGGTACTTGTGTTTTAAACTTACTTTTTGGCAGCCTGGGTAAGTAACCTCGCCTTTGTCTGATTCTTCTGCCAAAGGTTTCCTTTTACAGATGTAACCAAGTTTCGTTTCACAAGCGCTGTCAGCCCATGATCCATCCTGAGGATGGTAAAGAAGAAACAACAAAGAAAAGTGAAATCTAAAGAAAATCGATCCAACAGGAATATTCACCATCCTCAGAGAGAACCCTTCTCACTTGGTATGGCTAAGACTGTTCTGGCTCTCTTCCTTGCCTGGCTGCTTTCTCCAAAACTCCCGAATAAAGAACACAATAAAGACAATAAGGGCCACATTTCCTCAGAGGTGGGAGGATGAGGGTTGCGTGTATTAAAGATTCAGTGGCTGATGAGAGCAGGAAAGGAACATGCTGTTCCACTCTATTCTCACCAGCATGGTATTTACTATGTTCATATAACCAGATGACAATAGCAAAGAAATGCTGGATAGACTAAACACAAAATATTAAAAATGTATTGTTTAAGTCTTTTTCCATAGTATTATGGTGCATCATTTTATGCTGAGCATAAAGCAAGATAGAATTTTTTGTACCTAATTTTTTGTGCTTCCAGTAATATGAGCCTTCAAATTAGCTCTAATAAAACTGTATTTTAGGTGGTTTAGGGGAAACATGAGGAAGTCCCTGCTCCAAGAATCATACTATGCAGCTATAATCAGCTGATGTGGGTGACAAGTTACTTCAACCAGTTTCAGGTGGGTGATTTATCATAACTGCATATCTTAATGATATGCATATCATAACTGCAACTCTGATTTGCAGAGCAAACCAAGTCTCAGTCCAGTGCATTGCCTCTGGTGCTCCACCATACACCTTCCTACATCTGGTCTCCACTCTCCCTCTACACTAAGATATTCTGAATTAAACCAAGTTTATAAAGCCCTTTAAAACCCTTGTCATTTGTTTGTTTGTTTGTTTTTGTCACCAATGTTTTCCTTTTGGGGGGGACAAAGGACAAAAAAAATTAATAAATTGGGAGAGAGATTTTTACCTCCCCCTTCATAACAATGCAGTCTGCTTTATTTGACGTGTGGGTCGGCCCTCCGTGGTGCCATTTGGTATAAGTCACAGGTGTCCCATCACTCCATTCAAAATACATTTGAACCCTGAAGTCATTTAGACCAATCCACAGCTCATCATCTGGTTCTGGGAACACAAAGGTAATTGTAGTTGTGAGTATGTCTTAAAATGGAACAATCACATCTCACACCCACTCTTGACTGAAGAAGGGCTTTTTAAAAACATTTAAGATCATGGTTACAATGATTATATGAATAACAGCAACAGTATAATTCCAGATCAAAAAGTGACCTGCAGGAATACTCACTGTACCCAAGCTGAGACACTGTGAAACTGTATTCCTCAATATTATGAATACTAGCCAGCTCTCCATCTTCTTTTCTACAGGAAGACTGGGCTTCTTTCCATATTTTGGGTGTTCTGTAAAGTCTGTAGCAATGATCTGCATAGGCCACCCATCCTCTAGGGCACTTAAAAGTCTTTAAGTCACCTAAAAAAAATATTTCAAACAATTAATGCATAGTCCTGTTCAATGTTTTCTTTTAATCAAAAAGAAAATGACCTTTACTGACATGAATTTGAAATATTGCAGTGCATACTGGCAGAGGAGAGAAGCAAGTGTCTGAGGATCACCAAGAATACAGAACAGATTAATACAACACAGTTGTGCTGGGAGCTATCAAAAAAAAATTTTTACAGGATTAAATAAATGTTAAGTAACTTGGCAGGCGAACTTGCAGGGCACAACTCTGTCAAATCCCCCTCAGAAGGGCTCTGGGTACAGCCACATTCCACAGAAAAGAGCCTCTTTTCCTACACAGGGGCTTTATCTTGGTGACTTTAGGATATTTTGCATATTTTTTCTCTGGAAACACCAGGTGCTTGGGAGTGAGTTGGAGCTCCTGCACAGCCCAAATCATATATCAGAAAGCCCAGGCGCATATATATACCAGACATCAGAAATCCCAGCTGCACAAAAATGCCACACACTTTGCTCAGCCGCTATTTCTTTGGTGTGAATTTAGTATCGCCAACCATCTTCCACTGCTTTGAAAGTTCACATGGTCTGCACCCACGCAGTAAATGGGAGAGGGCACAATGAGTACCCAGCGTTGGCATGTGATCAGCCACACTGTTCAATGCTCCCTGCACATAGTTTTGACCAGCGCAGACTTGCATTCCCCTAAACAACATCCAGGCATGGTTTGGAAGTCAGCATGGGTCAGAAACCATTCCCAGTGAGCTGTCTGGATACAGCCAGAATGTACAGGATAGAGCTATGATATGCCATTCATCCCTTGAGCCAGAGAATAATCTTATATCTCTGTATATATGTAGTTGAGGGACTTATTGGGGACACTTGCATGCTGGGAATTCCCCGATGAAGTAATAGCGCACCTTTTTCTTGACGTAGATAAGACCTAGTCTGCCCCAGGTGGAAAGGGAGCTCAACTGGGAAAAGGTGCCAGCCCCATATTCTGAATTTTTCCTTTCGGTATAGAGTTAAAAGGGTCAGAGAGAGCAGGGAGAGCATGAACTCTGGCTCACATCTTTTAGCAGGGCACATCTTTAGTGTATTTTTTTAGAGCATAGGATATTCATCAGTATTTTGTGGTCCGGATAACATGTCTAAACACTAATGATGCCTTCTTTGGTACCCTGGGATCTTTTCAAATTGATGAACAACATCTAGACATCATCTTTAAAATGAGCCAGAAAATTAACGTCTTCTTAGTGTTTGACCCAGGTCAATAAGTATAATCCTTTTGTTTTGAAAATATATTGTCATTTCATACACGGCATCCTCCCAGTATTTCTCACTGACTGCAAAAATAGCCTTATTTTTTGACCAACTTACCTGAGGCAATAGTGGAGGAATCGAAGGAGGAGTTTCTCTTTTGGCAGATATATCCCAGTTTCCGATCACACACCTGGTTTTCCCATTTGCCATTCCTGCCTTGGAAGGTCCCACATATCTTTCCAGATTCCACAGAGGGATTTCCTTTAGGACAGAGGCACAGAATCCCTCTGTTAACACTGAAAATGTTCACCTCATCACAGGAGGGAACGCACGGGTCTTTTTCAGCTGCAAAGCCACTGGTGTATTTATTATTTAGAGTGATAATTCCCAAGAGTGGTGACAAGGGAGCACCACTGGGATGGCCGAGAGGGCCAACATTTCAAACATAAGACTTACCCCTCCTCTCCCATGCACTGCTTTAGAAGAAATTCAGTGTGTTTGAAGTACAGCAGCACACAGAAAAAAGCTTGTAAAAGTTCATCTAAGACACAGTTCCTTATGGGGTGGTAGTACTGCAAACAACTCACTGTCCTTTACTGTTGGACATTGGACATGAAATGCATATTGAATTCCATGAGAGTGCTCGCCCGTTGGATTCCCCTGTAGCTACAACTATTATGAAAATAGGTAACATTGCCACATGCAAGATGGTGACTTAGATCCTAAGAAAAGAGTGGAAATTTATTAAGACAAAATATAATGGCTAAAAGTCAAAAGCAGTAGCTGAGAACAAGTGAAAATATTTTTTTATGCACTGTTTCTCTTTAATTTTTTAACATGCCTGTTGATAAAATTGTAGATTAAAAAAAAAAAAAAAAAAACAAGCCAGAATGAGGTGCGGGTATTTGTTTTAAACTGTTTTCTGAACTATCTGCATTTTCTGGGAAATTCTCAGAACCATCTCTGGTGTGACCTCTATTACTGTAACATCCTACCTTTCTCACAACCTCCTGGAACCTCTTAAAAATTCTGTGAAGCCAAAGGAATTATGTAACATAAATTTGAAGAAGAGAAGAGAATTCTGGCCCAGACCCTGATCATTGTTTCAGAAAAGGACACCTACCTGGAGCCCAGTTGAGGTATCTGAAAGGACCGCCCCCAATCCATTGCCAGCCACTGTCAAGTGCCCTGAAAAGGCCAGTCCAGAGCTTCGCATTGACACCCAGGTCACTAGTGAGCCCTAAATGGCCAAAAGGAACATTCAAGTTATTAAATGCCTCTGGTTTTGTAAATTATTCAATAAAACTTGAGATCAAATTTTAAAGCCCAGAAAAAGGAAAAGTGTAATAGTAGATATCTCTTTTTAAAATATAGGTTAGATTTTTTTCCACTATTTCAATACCATTGATTTTAATATTTTTTTTAGAAAAGGACAAACGTTTTAAAAACGTCTCTAAGATCTATTTTCACAAGGTAAGTATAAGTATCCCTGTTCAAGCTCTTGGAGCTGACCTACATTTCCAACATATGTATTAATTTGTTTGGGGTTTTATTTTACTTTACCTAATAAATACATTTCTTCATGAAGGTCTGTGACACTTAATAATTCTGCATTCTGCTGCTGGCAGCTTTTTCTTGCTTGGTGCCATGTCAAAAGCGACTCTGAATTTATCTGATAGTAGGTTTCTGTCACAGGATTTGTTTTCCAAAGGTTGTTGTGTATGGTGTCTATAAAACAATGATAACATTTGACAAGATAATCATACTTGCTAACACAGAAAATAAAATCTTCATTGCAGACTAAAAATATGTAACTATGATTTGCTAATTTTTATTTATAGTTTGCCCCACTTAAATATATTTTGTTCTATATTGATAATACATTAATCACATAAGGAATTATTTCTCCTTCCAAACCTAGTTTTTCTACGTTGACCCTGTTCCTTCTTATTTATATAACCAATGTACTTCTCTCACAGCTCAGTCCACATTAACCCACTCACTGATACATTCTACCTCTACACACACATTTCTCTATTCCCCATACAGAAAATCTTGGTCTCCGCAACCATTTCTTACCTTGGAACCCCACTTACGCTCACTTAGACTCCCAATGTGACAGAAACGATCATTTCCAATCAATCAGATGTGAAGGGGTAGAGACTTTGTGTCGTTATTGGAAAGCTGTGTTGGATGATCTGTGGGTGTAAGGAGCACTGGAGCACCTAAGGCAGGTGAAGGTCGCTGCTCGTGTCCTACACCCTTCAGTTTACTCCAGCCCTGCTGTTCTCTGCTCCATCCTATGATACACCACTGTCTCCTGCTTCCCTATATCTCACCTTCCTCATTCATTGCAGCTTTTTCTGCCTTTCATTTGCCCTGACTTTCTTCTGTCCTGGTCCAAGGGATTTTCTCTTCCTTTTTCCATCAGTCCCAGTCACCATCCCCAGAATACTCCCCAGATGTACCATAGTCTCAGAAGCACTGTAGACCACTTCTCATGTCTTCTGGAGAAACAGTGAGAGTGAAGAGCAGATACCTCATCTTATTGCATAGCTCACCAGTGAACTAGGCTAGCCAGAATCCAGCTTGCTGTCCAATGCTACTTCCACATCCCAAGGAGACTTTGACCATGAGAGTGGAAGAAACTTGTTTAATGCCTTTACTGAAATCTTTATAAATAAATTACCTTTTAATGGACACTTTCCAAAAAATTGGTCTTTATCAAAATCTGAAGAAGTTGCACACCAGAGAAAGCTTGCACTGCCACTCCAAGGGATGCACTCAGCATACCATTTACCATTGAACTTAAAAGGGAACACACAAGGTGCACCAAAGGCATTTCCTTCCAGTGTATAGATATCTACAGAGAGAAACATAGGTCAATAGTGGTCAGTTGGTATCAGATGTTCACCACAGTCTCTGCTCATAAGCGGCTCTCCATGGACACAACAGAGCTGTGCAAGAGCTTAACACATCAGTACTTCATTACCACAAAGCCTTCCAAGGCTGTGGTGCCAGTCAGGTATGACTATAGCAAAATATTCAGACCTAAGGCTCCCAAACAACCCTTAATTGGCCCTGAGACTAATTTCTGTCCATTGTTTCCTTTCATTGCTCTCTGGACTACTGTGTCAGAGGTGCTTATGACTCAGCTTCACCTGTTGCATACATACTTCTGTCCTTGGATGATGTTTAGGTTCTTTATTTCCCTTTTTCCCCTGTATGGTTGAAGAGGCTTGGAAAGGAGATATCAGAATATTTTTATTAGTCATCATGAGAGGAAGTTATATCTTAAATTTACATGTGACTGTGCTGGGATGTGACCCTCCCATCTCTATGCAGTCTAATTAGCTGCTATCTGAACAAAATCATGACAAATTTCAATCTAATTCAAACTGCTGTAGAGCACAGCAAAAATTTCATCCCATGGTATTTAACTTCCCACCCTGCCAATGTCACTGTAGAAAGGAAGTTGAACACTTGAGCCTGGATGACCACGCTACATAGCCCAGGAGGGATAATAATGCAGGAAAAGGAGACCTAACTCTCCAGTGTTCCTTTATTAGTGTGTTAGGACTTACTGCATCCTAAACTATTAAGCACTGGTTTTCTTTTTGCTTTTTCCTACTTTTTCTTCTTGCTGGGCCTGGGAAACCCCAGGTAAGCACTGTTAAAAGTGGATTACATATATGTTAACTAGAAATTAACTTCTTAGAGATAGTACATGGCCAAACCAAGTAAAAGCAACAATAAATATTCAAGTATAACACAATCACCACTTCTACAAATTGATCAGACATATTTTGAAACAGTCATAGATTTCCTCCCACTGTTGCTGTACAAACAGAATTCCCATTCTTCCTTATGATTATATCATAGGCCTTTGTCATTTTATTCCATCATTTGAAAGAATTGTGCTTTCCAAGGTTTGCAGAAATATATACAGTCATGTTTGCCTTGCATTTCTACACCCTATTTGTAGTTAGCTCTGCTACTGATGTCTCTGTAAGAAAAGGGTTGCTGCATGACAAGCAGGCAGTGGAATGTTTTGCAAACAGGGGCAGTCAAGCTACCTAGAAATAGAGATCAATTTTCAGTACTCACCCTCATAGTGCTTAGAGCACACGCTGTCTGCAGTTCCATGGATTTTCCACCTGCTCCCTTTGCCTGATCCTTCGGACAACCTGATTTTCTTCCCCTTGCCTTTGCCATAGTTGAAAAATAAATCCTTGCCACGGGTTGCAAGTGTCTCATTTCTACATTCCCACCACTGGAGCTCATTTGTCCTGTTACAGGATTCCAACATGATGGCAGCCTCGTTGTCCTTGCTGAGCACTCCCAGGCACAGCTTGAGCGCCATGCTAAGCAGCTGCGTGGCAGAGACCCACCGGAACTTTTGAAACTCATTGTGCTCATCACAAGTGGTAGTTATGACCGAGCTAGAGTTTTGAGCTTCAGCACAGAGCTTGCTGTCTTCATTATAGATTGAAAAGATTCCACTATCTATAAAATAAAATGAGAGTGCAAACATTTGAGGAGAGATTTCAGAAGAGGTAAGTCAGCTACTTGCTATTTGTCAGTCTGCTACAACAAGAAATGGAATATGTAAAAGAAGAAAGCAAGAGAGGTGAATCATCAGTATGAAGGGTATTCATCAAAATGTTCTTAAGATGCAAGCAACACAGAAGCTGAAAATATAGCTCTTTCAAGAGAAATTACTCTTCTTCACATCCCTCCACACTGTTCTCAAATGCCATTCAAAAATTACCTTTATTAAATTTCATGAGTTCTTCAAAGTTCCATCACCACACAGCATACTAAAGAGGCTTTAATTTTGGAAGTAAAAGGAATTTTTCCTTTAGAGCTATTAAAAATGGTTTACATATTCAAAATTCAACCATTTTTATATTTGGCCTAGGATGACGTTGCAGTTTGCAGCTTATCAGGCAAGAGGGGTATTATTAATTTCCGGTTAATTATTTTGGAAATTTTTGGCAAATGTGCAAAAAAGTTGTTTCTTCACAGAGTTCAACTTGTCAGTTTCTCAGGAGGGAAGCCACAACTTGCCGCATCATCACTTTGGTTTTGAGCATAGTTAAGCTAAGTAAGTATCCTGTGTGCCATTAATAGCTACACTTGTAAACAGAAATGTGAGGCACTGCACAACAGGGTTTTGTTTCTTAAGACCAGCTTCAAAAAAGGGACAAAACTTCAGCCTGCTCCAAAACGTAACCATTTCTGCACCTTGCCTCGCATCCCTGAGCAACTCTTTAAGTGACAGCACCATCATCCAACTCGCTTTGTTGTGCCATTGAATTTTACTGCCCCGCAAAGCTTCTTGCCGGGGTGGAATAGTTAAATGGGGCTTCATAACCACCCCCCCACCCCCCATCCCAGGGCTGCCAGGGGATGGTCGAACAGCCTCAGTGACGTTTCTTTGAAAGGCTTGCAGACCTGAACAAGCCAGATGGCATTTCTGGCACAGCTTTCCTGCCGCAGCGGTTCTTGAGAAGGTTAGCAGAGGATAGATTAGAGCCAGATTGGTCTCACCCAAAAACATGTACAAAGGAAATTCTCCTGTAGTGGATTAGATCTGCATTTGGCTAGTCCCTGCTGCCATCCCAGTGATGGCACTGGGCTCTTGCAGTTCTCTAGCTGGGAGTTTCCTGTGAGAAAAAGCTGCAGACAGAGCGTCATTTGTTTTCCTCTCAGCAGTAGGAGTGTCTGAAATCTAACAGAAGCTTTTAACATCCTTCCTAAAGCCATCAGCTTGGAAACAGGATTCCAACATGCAACTGTTCATAGGCCATAATCTCTATGAGATATCTAAGAAATTCAAAACACGTATCAGCCAATGGTTCTGTGCATGCTGAGAGGACTTCTGAGCTGTCCTAACCTCCAGTGGAGTAATTTCAGACCAGTTTTTGTCTGCATTCAGCTGGCAGATTTTCAAGAATTAGCACTAGTGCCCACATCTGTTGGTGTATTTCCTTCATTCATACACCACCTCGAAAACTGGGTTAAGGAGACAGAATGCCTATATAGATACCACCAAATTTAAGAATTGAATAAAACTGTTTCAAATTACATGCTGTGACTAGATCTAAACTCACTGTCCAGCAAGGGCATCAGGAAAGCACAAGAAAGAACTTGTAAAACTCCCTACTCAGCAGAGAACAAAGACTTACCAGCCATTTGAAGAGATGTACTAAAGGAAGAGAGAAAAATCAGAAGCAGGTAGACAGCCATGGCCAAATGTTTCACTCTCTTCTCCACTCGCTGAAGTGCTGAAGACCAAATCTTGTCTTGCAAGAAAATCCTTCTGCACTGAACCTGATTAACAAATCCTTTTCGTTTTTTAAGACTCAACAGATACAGGGAAGTTCTGAGCAGCAAATAGGGAACTGGATCATGTCACATGAGTAATCTTGAAATAATACATTAATGAATAAACTTTTCTTTTTAAGCTGGTTTCTCTACTATATGAAAGTTTTCTCTTCCGTGGAAATATGAGATCTAAGAGAGAACATTTTAGTGAGGATTTTTGGAGACATACCTTACAGTTCAGGATCATTATTTTTACGAAGAGGTGACATGAATGTCTCTTTACCAGAAAGAAATTAAAAAGGTGAAAAAGAAGAGGGGGATCTTTCTGTATCGATAAATGATGAACAAAGCCAGAGTGAAATGCAACACTGTGAAAAATTGGCTAGGACACCACGCAAATCAGGTAACTACGACCTTTGAGACAGCGAGAACCAGAATTTCCCATGTCTGCAGTTCCACAGAAAAGAGAAAAGCTGTAGAAAACGGAGCCTGCATTCTTGAGGAGGCACCTGTCCCCTCTTGTGCTCCATTCCTGACTATATGCAGCAGCAACGTACCCAAACTGACAGCAACAGCTGATGACATTCTGAAAAGAAACCACAGAATTCTAGGGAGAACCTGTAACTGGAAAATAGATTTTCAATTATTGTTAGAGAGGAAAACTAAACTGGTAAGGAATACTGCCACATTTTTCGTGCCACTAGTCTGTGAAAGTTTGCACCCCATACAGTGCACACCCTTCAGGCATTCTGACAAAATTCTGATGTTTAGTCTGAAAAAAGCTCTCTCCTTCATGACAGGTAAAAGAATTAGAAAAACGTCAAAGGCAGGGGAAGAGAAAAGGCACTCCTGAGGAAGGTTTACATCCCTTTTTTTTTATGGCCTTTGAAAAATTTCTGTTACCAAGTCTTCGGGAGAGGCTGGTTTGGGATAACTTTCCCCATATTGTATTTGAAGCAAATACCCTTTATGGTCTTTCCCTGAAAATCGCTGCTGTTGCAAGCAATGAAAACACCTACCTGAAGATGTGTGATCCTGCTTCTATTGTTCTGATTTAGACGCAGATAGACGACTCACTGGGTCTAAAAAGATGCACAAGGAATTACAGCAGAACAAGAATTACAACAGTGAGAGAAAATAGTGGGACCTGAAGGCCAGCAGGTACAGCTAGACCAAACCCATGGAAAGAACAGGAGCCTGAGAAGGACACTGAGACCTGAGGAAAGTGGGAGAAAAGAGAGGGCTGCCTCCGCAAAGCAGCAGATGGTCAATTATGCAGTGAATTATGATGCATAAGAAAAGATGGCTGCACTGAGTCTGGAGTAAAGCGTTCTGGTACTCCACTACATGGAAATGCTTGACTCCGCAACCTCAACTTCCCAGCTTTTCTTGCATCCTTGTTCAGAAGCTCCACGTGTGCAGATGGAAAAAACTCTTGTTTATTATTTAGGCAGGAGAAATGTAATGTCTTGTGGTTCTGCTGCCTCCAACATCTCAGCATCTCCAGAGCTACGGGGAGGCAACGAGTACAATTACAACAGGGAAAAACAACCTAGTTTTGTTCTGAAGAAAGATCAGCGTTTGGTGAAGGACTGTTACCAATGATCTGCTGGGAGATGCTGAAAAAAAGTAAAACATACTGAGGTCGGTTCCACTTCAGTGTTTGTATGTTTGTCTGAGCAGACCCCATCACAGTCCACAAAGCAGGAGAGGAAATCAGAAGACTGCAAAGGTGCACTCCAGCATCTTCCACTGGGTAAGGCACGGCCTGACATTTTAGAAGCGGCAAGGAAGAAAGGCTGCTGGGTTTTGTGTTGAGTCAGCATTGTTCCTTTGGCAATCTGCTCCCAGGCAGGAAGTTCACTCACAGGGTGCAGATTCACCACCTTTTCTGTGAAGTCTGAACTCTTCTGGAGAAAAGGGGAAATGAAAATTAAGCAGAAGGGTATCAAGAAACGTAGCAACGTGCAGAGACAAACCTTTACACGCTATCAAATATTGCCGTCGAGTCATTCCTCAGCTGCCCACAGAAATGCATGGGTGAGTCCATTCGCATTCAGCTGGATGTTTCCCCACAGAATTGAAATAATTCATTTTCAAAAAACACTGGTAGTAAAATCTGAAAGGAATTTTGTGGTCATTTAGCCTGCTATAACTTGATATAAGATTTCTACTCAGAATCCCCACATATAGTACAACCACAGTTTCCAACACAAAACAATACTTTTACCAAAAAAAAAAAAAAAAAAAAAAAAAAAAAAGATATGCTCTAAACCTCAGTAGATACATTCTAGCCTGGGGGTGGGGGGGGTGGGGGGAAAAGAGTGAACAACTTTTCCATTTCTCTAGACAGGCTCAAAACACACTAAAAGAGCAACATAAGGGATCCTGCACTTTCATGCTATATTTTCATGCTACATAACCAACATTTATTTTTCTTTCATGTATCTAAACCGCCAAGATCAAACATGAGAAATCTTGGCAGAATCAGAGGATTATGGATATGAATTATTAGTGATCAGTTAAAAATTTGCTTTGCTTTTCTATCCATCACTTACGTCTCATCTTGCTTGCCAAGAAATTATTTTTATTGTCTTTACAGCAAGAATATTTCAGAAAAGCAAGATCTCAATTCCTCTGTGAATGTATATTTACACAACATCCAGCCTGAAACCTCCCCTAAGTAGCGGCACCTACTCAGGAGACAAAATAAGAGAACACAAGAGCAACAGGGCCGTTCTAAGGCAACCGACTGATCCTGATAGGAATAGTAGCCAGTAGTAGAAAATGGCTGAAAGAATTGGTGGAGGGCCAGAATACATGAAGCAACAAGTTACATTGCGTCCATATGAACGTCAATAATTTCCAGGAAGGCACACTGCTTTTTTTCGGTCAAATAGAACAACGTGGATAACTTCCCCAGCCCAATCTTTGAAACTTTTTTGATGTAGTCAATCACTTGTCAGGAACATTGCAGCCTTAGCAGCAGGCAAAAGACATGATGCCAGATCACCAAATGGTGTTTGGTAAAACTATTACACAACAGCTGAGGCCAGGGAAGCTGGAAACAGCATGAGGCTGTGGAAAGAGAATACTAGTTTGGAAGCTACTCTCCCAATTTTTCTTGAACCTGTATGATCAGTTTTGTCACAAGTATGACCAAAGGAATGATAATGTTAAAAATCTGGGACTAGACTCTGTATTCAGACAGTCTAATAAATGAGTAGCCATCACTGAAAGGTACTAGCTGGAAAAAAAAAAGTGAAAAAAGAAAAAGCAAACAAACAAACAAAACCGCCACCAAAGCAAAACCCCAAGAAATTCTACTTTTTATAATTAGAAGTCTCTAGGTAAAATATTTTTTTTTTATAATTACAAGTCCCTAGGTAAAGGGCTTCCATTTAATCGTATATAAATTAGGTATTGTTTAAAGTGTTCACGCCTGTTCATTTCTCTATCTTCCATTCAAAAATTCCTGTTAGAATTTGTGTATAAGGTTTCAGTGTTTATCTTCAGCTTACTCCACGCAACTGTAATGATTACCTGTGCTGTAAATGCCACTCTTCCGTGTTTTCTCTTTTTAATGGGAAATTCGCTTCAATTCCATTGCATTGCAATAGGAGGGACAGTAAACCATACAGCTTAAATTTCCTCCTCTTCCGAAAATCTTGCAAGTCTTTTTCACTTACACTCTTTCTAAAATGAGCAGGCCAAGTACAGTCTCAGATTTGGAACCTCCTCTATTTTTCCTGCACCCATTTGGACAAGAGAGCAGAACAGACGCAGCATCTCACAGAGGCAGCTACACCCACTGCCAGCTATTAACTAGCATGGCATTTTTAATTCTCCTCAACTGGAAGATGACGCTGGATTTCAGGCAGTATAAACGCATGAATAGGCCCGGGACTATCCAGGCTCCAGTGGCCAGATTCTCTCCCTGACACTTTTTAGCTGTACACGTACCTGACAAGTATTGCAAAGAACCAGAAATGAGACATTCCCTCAACCTTTATTTTCTTTCCAATCATACATTTGCATACATACATGCGATTAAATGTTATCTGGAAGAATCACTCGAGGTGCAGACACGGCCTTAAGATTGTGCAGGGCCCCAGAACAGGACTGAACTTCTTTTGGGTAGAGACTGCAGCCAGCGCAGTGAGGCTCGGATTCCAGTTTGGGCCTCTTGACCTTTCACTGTCCCTTTCACATACCTTTCTAGCTGGCAACGCTTCTCCATATCATTGAAACGACATCATCCTTAACATCATTAATCAGTCAGTGAGGAGGCTTCTGGCACATAAGCCCCATCGGGTGGCACGAAGAACCATTAGAGGTACTACCCCTTGAAAAGACATGCTCAAACAACTGTGCATTAAAAATGGAAACAGCAGTAGGAACACAGGCAAGGAAATAACTGGGAGAAAGGGAGCAGAGCCAGAGAAAAGTTTTCATGATAAATTTCCCCATCTTACCTACACACACATGTAATTCAAGATTTTTACGAAATCACTCAGCTGACATTATTGTTTTCATTTTAAGCAGACAATCCTGGGACAGATTCAGGAATATATAGTCAATATATTACTTGATTACTACTTGGAATGTCTCCACAGTTGTACCATCTCCCTTCTAACTTTATCCCGTTGCAATGTCTTATATAAAGACTATAAAATGAAAAACTATTTTAAAAAAATCAAAGCTTGTTGCTGTTTATTTCACAAAACAAAATCTGAAACCACAAAATCAAACCTTGCAAACCTTTGTATGCAAGTGAGGCATCATGCATGATTTAAATTTTACAAGATTTAGAAAAATTAGGAATATAACCTCCACACTGAGGAATCTAAAATTTCCATAAATGGTAACTGATCTAGCCATTTTAGAAAGGAAATAAAATCAATAGCAACTAATACACTGATAAAGCTAAATTGTTCTTGACTTCTAGCACACATCCCACAAACCTGTGCTACTCAGTGAAAGGCAGTAGGAGAGCAGTACCAACATGTGATCACCGTAACAGCTATCCAGTGCTCCTGTAGACCTCCAGAACACATCTAGGTAATGTTCTCCCCTCTCCTCAGTAGCTGCCGTCCTGATAAGAAGAAAGTTTTGCCATGACCTTCATCACCTCTCCCAGACAAACCCACTTGTGGCCAGCCAGAACTCTGGCAGTTAACAGCAACCACACTTCTCCATTCCAGAGGCCTGCCCCCAGATTTTACCTGGTTAAATCCTAGAGTGCATAAATACAAGAACTACATACTTGGTTCTCTGTTATGTGAAATCGTGGAAACTGAAATTACATCATAAAATTATTTTTTCCCCACGTAGTTCAAAGAGGATGTGCCTAAATACAGACTTGTAATCCAGCAGTTATCCCTGTAGTTAAGTCCCTAGGAATATTTGAAAGATGGTAGAATCAGAGAGGTGTTTGATGAATAGCTTGAAGAATCTGTGCATTAGCATGGTTTGAAATAAATCTGGTACAGAAACTTCAAATCTTGGGAGCCTTCTCAAGCGGATCTAGATACATCCATTTCTATTGTTCCTTTTAATAATTATTCAATATTATATCTTTTCTTAAGACCCAAACTCACCAGTGTGGGTCATCAAATTGTGAGATCTGAAATCTGACACTTTATACAATGGTTACAATATAAAGTAATTGCTGTATATAACATCACACACACACTGAAACCGGCTACTGCAGTATTTGCACATGAGAAAATAGCTTTGGCTTAATTCTAATTGCATAATTTTATTAAAACAAGGCACATTTTACTTTATTACATTACATTTTACATTACATATTACATTACATTCCATTTTATTACATTACAGTGTTGCATGTTCGTTCCGTTCTATGTTGGTCACAAGATCCTTTGTGTCACTAGTTCCAGGAACTGCATCACTATTAAAATACAAATTGTTCTCAAAGCTGTCATTTGTTGACAACCGATTCTTTCTTCTCTTGTAGAACAGATAGCCAGCAAGGCCACTTCCAACTAGGATGAGGATGACAACAATAACTACAACACCTGTTTTACCATGGTTCAGAGTAGGAGCCTTCTCGTCCTTTGTCATCGCTGAAAACATACAAAGAAATCAAGAGGATGCTATATACTCTGTCTGATTACTGAAAACAATTTCTTTAGAAAGCATGATGTTTTAAGAAGTGTTCCATTTGTTTCAAAATAATGAGAGACAAAGGTAGCCACATAAAAGTATTAGATTTTAAAATGCTAACATTGTATGCTATATCACAAATTATTATTTTTTAAAATCTGCATTTATTTGGATACCAAACGGAGTATAACTTATTCTACAAGGAAATAATATGCTCCTAGGAAACAGATATGGTAGTCAGGCATACCAGAAAATGTAAGAAAGAGACACGATACAGAATATGATTTGTCCTGTTTATGATCTAGTTTTTGTCTACTTGAAAGAAAATATTCTTACCCTTTGTAGGCATTTCAGTTGGTGGCATTTCAGCTGCTGGTGGCACTTCAGTTGCTGGCATTTCAAAACAGTGAAAAAGAATTATGTTACCATATTACTCTGTAATTTATTTCTATATTATTTATTTCTATATTTTGAAAATATCCAAAATCATATTCAGAGAAATATATGGTAAAACATACCACGAAATACTGAAAACACTTGGGGTTAGTTCACACAAAGCTATAGACACCAATCAAAAGGCATAGCACAACAGCTTATTCTGTTCTGGTCTCATATGTAGTTATTTACATAAACCAGTAAAAAAGAAGCATCATCAAAGAGCCCCACAGAGACAGATCCTGACATCAGCGTAAAACCACGAGAAAACCTACCCAGCATCTTCAGGCCAGAGATGATCAAACCTAATCCTTAATACAATTACAAATCCTTGAGTACTTATCTTATATAAGCATAGCAGATGTAATAAATTTGGTTTGCAAACAGACTTTAATGGCCTACTTACACAGAGAATTGAAATCACTCATGAACTCCAAAGTGTCTTAGCACATATCACATTCAAACTAAAATGTTTGTAACTCATTCAAAACTTAATACCTGGGCCACAAAATCTTGTGGGAAAACCAGGCCACTGTTTAAGATGAAGATCCATATTTTGCCATGTGGACATAAAAGCAGCCTATAGCTAAATCTTGAATCAATGCATCAATGCATTGCATTCACTCCCACTGTCCATGTCGCTGACAAAGATGTTAAAGAATGCCAGTCCCAGTACTGACCCCTGAGGAACACCACTCATCACTGGTTTCTGCTTGGACATCAAGCTGTTGACCACAACTCCCTGAGTGAAACCATCCAGCCAATTCCTTATCCACCAAGTGGTCCATCAATCAAATCCACATCTCTCCAATTCAGAGACAAGGACGTCATGCGGGACAGTGTCAAATGCTTTGTGCAAGTCCAGATAGATGACATTAGTCATTCTTCCCTTATCCACCAATTCTGTAACCCTGTTGTAGAAGGTCACCAGATTTGTCAGGAACAATTTTCCATTAGTGAATCTGTTGGCTGTCACCAATCACCTTATTTTCCATATGCCTTAGCATAGTTTCCAGGAGGATCTGCTCCTTGACCTTGCCAGGCACAGTGGTGAGACTGACTGGCCTGTAGTTCTCCGGGTCTCCCTTTTTTCCCTTTTTAAAAATGGGGGTTGTGTTTCCTCTTTCCAGTCAGTGGAAACTTCATTGGACTGCCCCAGCTTCTCAAACATGACAGATAGTAGCTTAGCAACTTCATCCACCAGTTCCCTCAGGACCTATGGATGCACCTCACCCGGTCCCATGGTTCCTTAGATGGTCTCAAACCTGATCTTCTCCTACAGTGGGTGATTCTTCATTCTCCCAGTCCCTGTCTTTGCCTTTTGCGATTTGGGCGGTGTGGCTGGAGCACTTGCCAGTGAAGACTGAGGCAAAAAAGTCATTGCATACTTCAGCCTTTATACCTCAGGTAACCAGGTCTCCCGTTTCCTTCCAGAGAGGGCCCGTCTCTTCCCTAGTCTTCCTTTTATCACTGATGTACTTACAGAAGCTTTTTTTTTCTTGTTCATGATGTCCCCGGGCAGATTTAATTCTATCAAGGCTTTAGCTTTCCTAACCTGATCCCTGGCAGCTCAGACAATTTCTCTGTATTCCTCCCAGGCTCCCTGTCCTTGCTTCCACCCTCTGTAGGTTTCCTTTTTGTGTCTACGTTTGTCCAGGAGCTTCGTGTTCATCCGTGCAGCCTCTGGCATTTTTGCCTGACTTTGTCTTTGTTGGGATGCCTCGCTCCTGAGCGTGGAGGAGGTGATCCTTGAATATTAACCAGCTTTCTTGGGCCCCTCTTCCCTCCAGGGCTTTATCCCATGGTACTCTACCAAGCAGATCCCTGAAGAGGCCAAAGTCAGCTCTCATGAAGTCCAGGGCAGTGAGCTTGCTGTGCACCCTCCTCACTGCCCTAAGGATCTTGCACTCTGCCCTTTAATGGTCACTGCAGCCAAGGATGCCCTTGAGCTTCACATTCTCCACCAGCCCCTCTTCGCTGATGAAACCAAGGTCCAGCACAGCACCTCTCCTTGTTGGTTCCTCTATCACTTGGAGAAAGAATTTATCATTAACACATTCCAGGAACCTCCTGGATTGCTTATGCCCTGCTGTGTTGTTCCTCCAACACATATCAGCGTGGCTGAAGTCCCCATGAGGACCAGGGCTTTTGAATGTCAGCCCACTCCTATCTGTTTATAGAGTCCGTCATCTGCTCAGTCTTCCTCGTCAGGTGGCCTGTTAGCTAGCATACCTCCACTATAATGTCACCTGTCCCTGCCCTCCCTGTAATCGTGACCCATAAGCTCACAGTCATCTCCTCATCCATCCCCAGATGGAGCTCCATGCACTCCAGCTGGTCATTAACATAGGGGGAGACACCCCCTCATCACTTCCCCTGCCCATCCTTCCCAAAAAGCCTGCATCCTTCATTCCAACACTCCAGTCATAGGAGCCATCTCACCATATCTCCCTGATGCCAATAAGATCATAGCCCTGCCGACACACACATGTCTAAACTCCTCTTGTTTATTCCCCATCCTGTATGTGTTTGCGTAGAGGCATTTAAGTTGGGTCCCTGGTAAACTGACTTCCTGGTTGGAATGGCTGGAATTCCTTTGTGCTGCTCTTCAGGTGCTCTCCTGCTGACCTGTGATCCCTCTCCAGGCTCTAGGCATCTACTGCTGACACTGACATCAAACTGGTAGGAGTGGGATGGATGGAGGTTCTCCTCCTCCTAGCATATACCTAGTCACTATTTGTAGCACAATCAACTAGCACCCGATGAACTGCTGAACAGTCCTTTAGAGTACCTCCTTACTTACAAAATAAAGTTAATTTTTTTATGGAATAGACCTGTTACAGGATTTCAAACTACTATGGTAAAAATTACCTCAATAAATGGAACAGAAAATAGCATCTATTCTATGGGAAGACTTCAGTCACAGTTTTGCATTCACAGTCTCTTCAGAAAACAGCAAACATAAGCCATAGCAAGCACAAGTAAGTAAATTCATGCTTCAAACACCCTATTTATTAGGCTATAGCTATTTAATACTTTTTTCAATTCTGTAAATGGAGCACTATCACAGTTTTGCAAAACTGTGCCAAGCCAAGTTGCATTTTTACAAACAGTGTAGGACTCAACTGTGTCCTGTAATTGAGTGAGCAGCTATATAGTCCTTGCCTTGATGCTGACATTTGGCTGACTCCATGGCATTCCAGCACAGGAGACTGGACTGGCTGAAGCCAATTGTAGAAAAGTAACTAGCTTTCATCTGCTGCAGCTCTTTGAAATGGCTCAGTATCAAAACTGCATGCCAGTAGCAGCATAAACAGAATTGAATGGTTGGAAAGGAGAGGTGGTCAGTGAATGTTTACACTTGTTACCTACATCTATGACTATTCTGGAGAGAGAATGAAAATAAAGTGCCTTTTTGTTTGCCAATCACAATATAAAAAGACAGGTAAGTAGACTCTGAATGGCTGGTTATGTCTGACAGTTCAGCAGTATTTCCTGTAAAAGATACAGTCATCATTACAAGCAGCTGATAAAGTAAGAATAACTGCATGAGAGTAAATTTATAGAAAGTATAGCAGAATTTCTCTCATTTCCAGTCTTGTAGAGGAAGTGGGCAGATTTCAGCTACTGCACGCATTCCACTCTTCTCAGTAAACATTAGTAAGAGATTTTGATATTGCAATACAAGCTGGAAAAAATGATTAGGATGACTTTTAGGAACACATATGCACTAGATGTCCTTATTGTCAAATCTGCACATTCAGTTATTTCAGGACACTTTCAGTTTCTCACATTCAGAGTATATTTGCTTTGCACATCCAGACTATGCTATTTGCTTTGCTTTTCATACTCTCAAAACAGAACATAGGCTCAAAAAGTCCAAACCTGTTCATTAATTCAAAATTCACAGAAACACTACTTCATACTCAGAAAACGCATGCACATGAGACTGCCAGAGGGAAATAAGCAAAGAGTACTCCTTGGACTGAGCAGAGGGGGAATGTGTTTTCAAATAGATGAGACGAATTTGTGTATGCAGGACACAGTACTAACACTGATTATCCAACAATTACTGATACAGAGCAGGCAAACTTGTTAAGTGTACACACCAGGTACAGTTAAGACAGTCACACAATTCTTTTAAAACAGATCTGAAGGGACTTGAGCACTGGTCAGAAGTTCTACTTTCTAACAAGAGTTATTCTATCTTTTTGTAGGCAAGCAAATTTGTATTCCTTGGTGTTTATAAGAGCTCAAAACACTCAGCTAAAAAGTACTGTGTATAATGGCCATCTATTAATACTGGCACACAAGGAACATACTGCATACATAAAACAAATTCATAAATGCAGCACTTACTTTTTGGCTTTTTACAAACATAGCCTTTGTAGGAAGAGCAGTAGATATTATTCCAGTACCCAGAGTTTGCATACATTTCAACGCAGTGCTCATTTTGTTGAGGGGAAGGTTCTCCTACATTCCAGTTGACAAAATTCACTGCAGTGTTGTCTAGCCACAGCCATTCTCCTAATTGGAAAGACATTGAACATGGAAAAACACGATAGTATTCATTTCCATCTTGACACCTGCTCCACATGTACTGCCTTCCTCAGAAACCTACTTGTGGCTACTCTTGGAGACAGACCACAAGACTACTTAGGTTTCTGGTCTGACACACCATGTTGCCCTTAAGTTTTTATGCAAATGATGTATCATCAAATTTGGAAAATGGCAGGCCAATCTGGCTTGTGATGTTATAAAGGCAAGGAAGTTTGAAGAAGTATCTCCCACAATTTATTGCAATGGTTCAGTGTCAATTATTTATTGAGGTTATAGAAATTACTGATGTCAAAACATAATTTGTCTTCACCAGCATGCCCTGTATTTCAGTAATTGTAGGGAGCTTTTGTATTATTCTTTTTGAACTCCCCACTGAAGTCTTTCTAAGCCAAATTTTATTCCATATGTTTTCCAGTTTCTGCTCCTTTCCACTGACTTTTTTTCTTTTTCTGACAATTCACTGACAATTTTTCTTTTTAAAGATCTACTTCAAAAATCTCGTGATCAGTGTCATTGAAATACACTCACTGTTGTTCAACTATGCTAGAACTTTCTGTCTCTTCCTTCCTGTTCCTTTTTTTTTCTTTCTTTTAATAGTGTTATTTATTTAGACTAAGTGTTCCCCTTGTGACTCTTAAGTAGTACTCAAGTAAATTCTTAGACTCTGCATGAAAACTGTGTTTTGATTTCTTATAAGATTCTTCATATTTTGCTTTTTGCTTTGTTTTTTGGTGTTTGTTTTTAATACCTGCTACCCTTTGTTTCAGGGCATGGCATCTGGATACAATCGCTTTTCCAAAGATATGAAATGTAGTTATGTGGTTATGCTGAAATCACTATAATCACTACCTACTAATATGACATGTACTTGCTGAAGCAACTCTGGTGTTTATGATCACTGTAAGAAGTCTATTGTTCTGTACCTGCTCTAGAACCACTTTAAAAAACACTTTATGTGTCCGTTAACCTTTTCTTTATGTGTTTTGCTTATAAATCATCATTCCCTTCAAATTCTTTCCTCCTCTACGGAGAACTTTTCCTTTTCCTGGTTTAGTTCAAGTACTGTAATTGAATACTTGTCTTCTCCCCAGCTAGTTTGACACGGAAGAGTTGAGCAGGCATTTATAAAAAAACCCTCCAAACCCAAGGAAACCCCACTCCAAATCACCTGAACAATTCTAAAGTCCTGTCTCTGATATTGTTATACTGGAACTTTTAGTCTGAAAAGCACAAGACTGAAGCAACTTCTAGGTCTATTGTAAAGACAGAAATATCCATATAATTGAATACTAACTGTGTTAATGAAAAAGCAATAATTAGTAAATGCAAGAGTTAATTAAAGCTGTCTATTGCCTGTTCTCTCTTACCTTACCTTCCTTACAGTGAAGCAGAAAACAGAAAAACCTGTGATACACAATTCTGAAGACACAAACAATTCTAGCTTCAAAGTGAAGATGTTCTGAGGGCAAGCTGTAACTAAAGATGGTTGACTAGTCATTCCTGGATAGTGATTCCAAAAACTAGAGGTAATGTTAGCTACATTATTCTCTAGCTCAAAAATTGGAGTATCTCAATGACAAGCTCATCAACCCAGGGTGTCTCCACATTTGAGAAGAACCACTTGACTTGGGTTCAACTCCCAGCATGGTCCTATTTGTAGTTTACTATATGCATGTTTGTGCCTTCCTTTGTTGTGAATTATTTTTCTTGCTTTAAGATGAATTTTCTGTGCCTGGTCTTTCTGTTATATATAGCTTGATTACAACTGAGCAGCTTCCCCTGTGATGATAATACATTGCCTTTTCTAATTTCACTTTTTATGTATTCAGAAGCATAATGTGAAATTTTCAACATGTCAAACAGCTTGTGACAATTATCCACGAAACAAAAAGATGTCAAAAGAAATTACCATCCACATTTCTGTACATTCCTGTCCAAAAAGTTGATGTTTTCCCTTCAAGTGGTTCAATGGTATATGCCAGAAAGTTGGCTTCTGCTGAGTCTTCAACTGATACCAAAGACGCACCTGGAAGATACAGAGAAGAAAAAAAATCTCTTTGAGACATAAGTTTCACAGTGGAAAGCATTCTCATTGTCCTGTCAAATGTCAGTCTTATTTTTGCCACTTAATTTTGCCCAATTCCAGAGTTTAAAGTTAAAACAGAAACTAACTTTGGAATATCTTATATGAAGGACTGTAGCATTGTTGTTGATGTATTTCTTATCATTCCCATGACATTGCACTAGCATTTTGTGTGTTGCCTCATCCATTGGGAAACGGCAACATAACCTAAGAACAACTCCAGGCAAAATACAACAGGCCAATATGGTAAACAGTATAAATCTCTATTGGAGTGTTACTATTAAAAACAAAACAACAACAACAACAACAACAACACACACAAAAAACCCCACCCAGCACTCTAAAAAAATAATTTAAAAAATATTTTTTTAGTAAAAAGTATGTATAACTTCAGTCTGTCCACAGTATAACTTTGCACATTGATAATTAAATGTTTTCTGAGCCTTTGTATAGCTCATGCACCTGAAGCACAGTCCTTAGTGTAACTCCTTAATCAGGTCTTTTTTATTTTCCTACATTCTCTTTGTAGCCATCAGAGAAAGAATGATCATCTTGGTCATCTGTTGCCCAGTTAGTGTAGCACACTGTTAGTCATCCACATACAACACTTGGTATTCTGCCATGATTCATTCTGTATGACGCTCTAGCAGTCAAGGAGTCACAGCGTGGAGCCAGCAGACAGAATGAGCTACATGACTTTGTATGGAATGGCATTAAACACTGGAGAAAGAGCATCTTCAGTTGTCTTTAGTGTGGGCTTGTGTCCAGTCAATAGGTATGGAGCAATAGCTGGTTTTGGCACTTGACTGTTTTGATTTGGCCGTTGAATTTTTGAAGGTATTTTTTCTCAGGTAAGGAAGGCACAGTTACAGAGAATGAAAATATAAAAGTAATTTGAATCACTGCTGAGCTACTGACAAATTCTACTGTGGTTCAGAATTCTACTATAGGTAAGATGTAATTGGATAACGTCCAACTGCAAACAAAACCCAGAGTGCAAGCAGGGACAGCAGAATATAAAAGAACATGAAATGTTCCTCTTTTTTCACTGCAATCTTTATGTTTTTCTAGTTGTTCCTCTTCTGCGGAACAGTATCAGATGTTTGGTTACTGATAGGCTGTGTGATAAAAAGCTTTACTGCACATCCACAAAGGAGCTGAGTGAAACAATAGCAGATGGGGGACCCCTTCCTTGGCTACTCATAGGCCCATGACAAGAGCCATCAGCTCATCAAAGGCCAATCTCCACAAGCCCAGAGGAGTAAAGACGCACAGTGACAGGGCAAGAACCCAAAATATGGACTCGGAGGATATGACATCCTGCTCAGGCCCCTCCTAGGGTTGCAATAGGACATCCTCAGCCCTTGTGTCCAGATATGAAACCCATCAAGAAAAGTCAACATCAGAATACCTTTCAGACTGAGGGGACTTACTGCCTAGAGGTATGGGACACACAATGAGATACAGAAGAGCATTTCAAGATTGCACAAGACTTATTATGACATGTTCAGGGCAAGATCCGAAGACAGGGAAAGGGATGGACCTAGATGATTGGCGAAGAACAAATATGGGAAAATAAAGGGACAAGGGGATAAAAAGACTGGTCACGTGTAAACAGTTTTCTGGTCAGTACGGTTGTCTAGCCATACCCTGTACCTGATCTGGGCAGACAGTCTTGTCTTCTTATTAACCCTATTTCTAACTATTTTCATGGGTGAAGGACTCTTCACTCTGTGTGCATGTGTGTTCATGGGGGTCTAAGTACCAGCAACTGGAGTGGGACCATGAGTCAGAGACTCTTGTGTCTGTGGTGCCAACAACTGGAGCAAGTGCAGTTAAGACAAATAAGCGTGTAATCGCTAGGGAACATCAAGTCAGCCCAGCCAGCAAGTAGGTGAGCCAACTCTGTGTGTGCATCACCAAGGGTGAGACCACAAGTTGAGCTGGTTATCAGAGGAACCAGGGGACTCTCAGCCAGCTGCTGAAGGGACCTTAAGGGCTGAAGGTCTCTAAAGGTGACTCCTGCTGGTATGTGTGCATTTCTAAGGGTGAAACCAAGGAGCCAGTGGCTGCTGGGAGACCAAGGGAGGTTCAAATAGCTCTGCATGTGTGTGCCGCTGTGTATCTCTACAGGTGAGACCGTGGGGGATTGACTACTGGAGGGACCAGTGTGAGTGTGTAGCAGGGACAGGGTTTGTATCAGCAACAGAAGCCAGGCCGATGGCCATGGGGGCTCCTATTTCCAGGTTCCAGCAACTGAGGAATAGATCCATGGGGCAGCTACTGGGCAAACTGAGTGTCTGAGTCCAGCTGCTGGAGGGATTCACGTTGTATTTATGTACATATTCCCACTAACAGACCTTCACCCTGATCAGCTGGAGAGTGGAACAACATGAGGGTGTTGGTGCAGGCTGTGTTCATGTGAGTGCTCTGTGTTTCTGTCTGTGCTGATCTGTGTGGCCAGCCATTAATGTATGTATAGCTGTGTCGTATCTGTGTGTACACCTACAGGGAACACACAGATCTCAGCCTTGTCATTGCTTGGACTTGGGAGCATAGAGCCATGGTAAAGTTGCTTCTGCTGTGCTGCCGGATTCAGCCTGCCCTAACAATTATGATGAAAAATTAGAAGGGAAGGGGATGTCAGTGACATGAAGTCTTAACCATACTAGTATTCAAATTTTAAATTCCACTTAATGCCAGTCCTTTACCACACACGCTGAAACAAATGGTCAGTGTCTTTTATCAGGAATCTTAGTTTTACAGAAAAATGCAATTCTGATGTAACTGCAGATTCCAACAACAAAGACGTGTGGACAACCTGAGCCAGTGAGTGGAGGCACCTGCCATTACACGCAACATCATTATTCAATTCCTCTCAGACTTCACCTTGAAACTCTTTCATTTATTTGCCACACTCTTCTTACTGAAAGTCTGTTTCAGAAACTCAGTCCTCCAAAAAAAAAGAAATGTTATTTAATCTCTTGCACAAGCTTATTCAAAACTACAATCATTCCACTCTAAAGCAGAGAACTGCAGGTAACAGATAACAGCTGTTAGGCACACAGCTATCAAGGTCCTTTTCACTGTTCCTAACTAAGAACATTCGCTGCAGCTTTCAAAGACTGACCATCTGTCATGTCAACTAAAGAACTCAGAAGACTGTATGGAAATGGCTCACACTGTAACAATTGTCAGAGTCTTAAAGGCTGAGCTACAGCAGGAGTTTTCTATTGTGGAGACTTTTCTATATTTAAAAGTATATTATCCAATACCTTTATCCAAATGTCAGACAAAGTTGACGTGGAAAATATAGTAAGATTTAAAGAACATATAACAAAACTTGAATCTTCCCTCAAAAATACTAGTTTCTCAAACTAGAGCTGGCAACAAACTAGGTCATGAGAATCCAAGAATGAAACTGAGAACGAGCAGAAAGAGTGAGAATTTTCCTACCCAGCTCTAGATGACTATATTTGGCATGGGTTTCACTGGTAGGTTTACAATCAGTGGAGAGCTAATCAACCCAATTAGTGGAGTTTAGGGGTCAATTCACCTGACCAAATGTCAATATATACTTCCAGTGAAGATGAATCTGTATCCAGTTCCACTGACAGCATGAACAAGATCTCTGCATACTCTAATTGAAGGTTAGACACCTAAGTCACTTTGCCACCAATGCTATAGACATAGCTTTGTCTTTAGCAGATAGACAGAAATGGAGCATAATGAATCTTTCACTTTCCCAGAAAAAGAAGTTGCAAGAATGAAACAACACAACCACCCCATTTTATGAATATATTGTCCAGCCTAGAGAGCTGTAGCTTTCATTCCAGTGGCATAAAACTGCAACAATCAAGAGGCAAATTAGATCAGAAATACAAAAGATATAAAATGCCCTTAAAGTAAGATTTAGTGACCGCTGCGGATGAGGTTGACTACCTCCTAGCAGGATCAAAGGGCAAAGTTCCTGCTTTTGTGTTCTCCACTCCAGGCCACACAGCTCCTCTAATGCCTGGTCCCCCATACAAGAAAGACAGTGTGTGCCACTGGTAGACAGCTGTTTGCCATCTTCTTCCAAATTAAGGTAATAATTGGATGCAATCGTCCTGTCCAACACTTGGACCATCCTTGAAATCACAAAACTACACAGCACATGTTCAGTTTTCCACAGAGAAGAAAAACAAATCAAAAGATGTGCTCTTCACTTAAGGAGTATACTTACCTAGTCGAAGACATTCTAAAGATGCCTGAGCCCAGTTCCTTGTAGATGAAGATTCAATGTAGTAGCAATGACCTCGGAAAGGGATCCAAGACTTGTGTCCTTCTGATTCAGGGCACTTTCCTGGAAGCTGAGGGGGCTCGGTGGGAGCTTGAACTGTTTAAAAAAAATATTTAAGATGAGGCACAAAATTTAAAGAAATCTTATAGATTCTTTTATCATTAATAGATTATTTTAACCAACTGCTGGAAAACTCACTCAGGTCTTAAAAAAGTGTAAACATGGTAGTTTATACTGCTTAGTACAACACAATAATGGAAAAAATCCCTAAATCTATGAACAAAAGGTACTGCAACTGCAGTCTTAAGAAATCTAATTTAGCAAAGAATACAAGTATATTTTTATCTTTTAACACATTAAGTTCACCTCAACTCTTTACTCACAAATGTATTTTCATACCTGATTGCTTTGCTCAATTAGGGCCCATATGAACTTGGTCATACGGGCTGTGACCTAGTATCATGGAATGCAAAAGGCATTATCTGATGATAGTAACAGGAGTTTTGGGTCAAAAACATAAAAGAAGGCAGCCTAAAGAAGTATCCTTAAACATTCCAATACCACCTGTACTTTGTTATTCAGTTATAAAAGGAAAACCTGGAAAGCTGTTACAAGTAAACATTCCTTATGGGCTGGTCATTCAGCTCTTCCCCCTTCAACACCATACTCGTTGACTAGTATCTAACATTCATTGCCTTTCGATTTTTGAGGGTTTTGGTCTTGCGTGCTTTCACAGTATCAGAATAAATAGCAGAGTAATGTGAGTCTTAAGTTTTGCAAAATATATCACACATTACTACTGTAAAGTGATGGCTATTCACAGTCACGCTAGCTCTTTCTTAATATGTGTTGGCCCTCATTTTAAAGCAGCTTTCATCTGTTTAGTTCTTGAAATAAAAAACAGCATCTAAGTACGTATCAGCAGACGATCCAGCCCAACGAACTCTAAAGAGATAATCATAGTAATTACAGTGGTTAGATGGAAGTTCTTACCATCAGGTTTTTTGCAAACAGAGAAGTAACTTTCATTGCAGGATCCTGTCTTCCAGGTTCCAGCAATGTCTAGATAGACACAGCCTATTTTCTGCTTTGGCTCCCCTTCAGCCCATTTAGTATACTTCATTCTCCAGTTATCAATCCATTCATAACGGCCATTGGTCTAAGAACAAAACAAATGAACCAGAATGATTAAACTCTAATCATTAACCATCCCTTCATCAGTCAAATGTCTGTCTATGCAGCACCTATCCTAAAAGGTTTTTTTAGAAATCAATAACAAAACCAAATAGCTCAAACTTTTAAATGTATGTGGCAACAAGCAGCTATTCATTGAGAAATGCAGCAGCACAACAAATGCTTTTCAGTAAAAGGAAATGCAGAATAAGCGACACTGAATTAATTTTGAATGTAACAAAACTGTTAATTTGGGATGAATAAAAATTTCATTTAAAATTATGTGTAGGAGCGCAAGTCTGATGACTAATTTTTGTACTATTGGTTTCCCCCCAAATTTCAAGAAATGTAGATTATTTTAACTTAAAGTATATTTGAAAACTTAATCACTTCCCATCAAAGCTGGTGAACTCAGTGAATCATCTTGTTGATTAGGTTAGGGGAATTTTTTGGGTTTTAGGAAGTGGTGTGTTGTGTTCACACATTTGTCTGTCTTTCCTGTGTTCAGCCAAACAAAGTGAATATGGGACAAGTGTCTGTGCCAAGAAGAAAGGGTGGTGTATTTTAACATCCAGAAAGTATCAAAATATCGAAGAACTAGGAGAGGGAAGACAAAATTAAATTAGGTGAACAATTAATTATTTGGCTAACTATCCTCAAAGGTGTTAAAAGAGTCAAAGAAACAGCACCCTATTCCAATTGTGAAAATTAGGTATTGTTATTTAGAATAAATGCTTTCTACTGCACATCTTAAAATATGTGGATTTTATGTCAAATACACCACATATCAAAGAGGTATTTCAAAATGCTAGCCTAAAATGTCTTATTTGAAGAGACTGTAATATCACAAAAGAAGTGTGAAAAATATGTGTAATATATACAATTTACTCAGAGTAATAGAAGAGGATGGATTCCTACCTGTAAACCTGACAGCACATAAAAGTATTTAGGATCAAGGTATAAAGTAATAAGCTAAAGCAAAGCGAGATAGTAAGACTTTTCAGTTCCTGATTTTTCCATAAAAGAAGTAGCATCATGTTCAATTAGTTTGATGTTCTTACCACATTACTGTTAAGACCAATCCACATAGGCACTCCATACTTTAATATCTTTAGCCACAGGAATGAATGACTGTAGGGGTCTAAGATGCTGGAAAGGTCAAATTGATCACGTTTGCAGTTTTTTCGTGCATCCTCCCATTTCATTTTGGTATGGATGAAAAAATAACTACTGTTACCATAACGGATAATGCTGGATGGGGATGAACTTGTAGAAGGCAGAAAATCAGCATCTGTAAAATGAAATGAAATTATGAAAAAAGATTCATATACTTGTTCAAAAGGGGATTATGATTTTGCTGTGGTTGCAAATAGAATTAAACAAAAAGCTTTTTTTCTTGATTTCACATTCTCTGACTTTTGATCAGCGTGGGCTAGATGCGCTATTCTTTAAGCCAGATCAGGAGTAAAAATCAATTACAAAGCCATAGAAAGGAAAAGAGCTGCTTAAAGCAAGCTCTGACGAGGAATAAAGGAGCATTCTGTATAAACCTCCAGAACAGTATTACTGAAATGAATTAGGATTAGATTAGGTCACAATTTCTTTAATAAAATACTTTTTCATCAAAAGAAATATTTTGCAGAGACTGTGTCGTCTTCCAGGGTTGTTGATTTTTTTTTTTCCAGAGAAAAGAAAAACTCCACAACAGACCAGTCCTTAAAAGTCAATCAGATATTTAAATTCAGGTTTTCACTGATTTTTAATTTCCTTTTTGGAGTAAAATCACTCAAGTTCAGTGTGAGAAAGTTACAGTTGTATTTTAGACAGTTCATGCTGCATGTACAAGCCAGTATTTTCCAGAACAGCTTTTGAAAGCCAATGCGTTCAGAAAATGACAGAAAAAATCATGAAACAAATACCATGTCAAGGGGCATACAAAACACAAAGATACAGATACAAATTCCAGTTCAGGAAGGCAGCAACACGGCAGTTACTAGGAAGGGTCAGCTGAGAGCAATGACTTTAACTGGACCTTTGACACACATGACCCTTGTGTTCCTGCTTGAAAAACAATTTATGGAATCCACACCCCTGAGCAATTCCCTGAAAAACCATAAGGTTTGGTTGTGTTTTAACTAAAAAGACAAGTACCTGCAGTAATTTGGCATATATATCCTCTGTTGTTATCACAACCTTCATCAGCCCACTTCCCTGCTTCTTTAACAGGATTATTTCTCATGACAACACAATCAGCCTTGAGGCAAAAAGATATAAAATCAGTTACAAGTAGCTAGCAGAAGCAAATACAAAACTTTTGTCCCCCTTTTACATCTACAGACACAAGTAATGCTGTAGTTTTACTCTCACATCTCTGTAACATCTAATAGTAATGTTGTTCTCTTTTGCACAACATTGAGTTGGATAAGCAGACCAGAGAAATTCTGGTATTCTCATATCTCCAGGCATACAGCAAGGAGAGAAAGCAAGCCACAGACAATTTAAAGAGAAGTGAGATCAACTATTGCAGAACAGACCAGTTAGCTTTACCCAAGAAAATAACCAGAACCCTCAGGGGGCAATACAATGTTTCTGACACATCAGTCTCCAAATTTATTGGTGAAAGCTGTAACGGCACACACAGCAAAATTAGAACTGCTCCTGCCCAAAGACAGCCACTGACCTGTCAGTACCACTTACAGTGACATTTCAGCTTCTCTGACATGGACATGATAGCTACAACCTATGTTAGCCCAAATTAGACAAACAGTGATGAATGCAAAAAGCTACATGGGTACAAATGGTTTTCTGCAATGAAGCATCCAGATTTATTTTATTCTATTTACTTATTTGATTTTGCTGTCCAGGAGGAGATGCACAGAGAAAGACTTAATTTGTAAGTGAAATTAAGAATCTAATCTTTCAAACTGAACAGCTGCATAGTATTTTGTATTAACTATGATAACTTACTTTTTGCTAAAGTCAAGTAAACTTAAAAACAAATCTGAACTTTATAAAATAGGGTCTTCATAAGTTTGCACAGAAGACTTCATAGAAATCCTACTACTTTACATAAGAAGAGAAACATATATATTGTTCCTCCCAGAAGATTTTTTTAAAGATTTTAAAGCATTTTAAAGATGCTTTCTCTTTTGAACTTTGAATTCTCCCACATTTTCTCCCTCCATTAGAGATAAGAAGCTCCAAGGTACTACTTTACTTTTAAAAACAGGAAAGAGGACATCATACATAAAAATAATATTCCTACATTAAAAATGGCATTCAACACAAATATAGCATAAGATCAGAGAGAGGAATTCTATGACCTATCAGATTAGTTTGTATGGCAGAGAAACAGCAGAAGTGGGTTTCTTTTTTTGTTTATTTTTTTGTAAAAACTGAATGGCTGTCTTTTTATAGAAGTACATCCTTCCCACAAATGTGACTGATAGAATTTGCTTCTATGTAAGACACAGCTGTTTGAGGGGAATGTTTGTAAGTGCCTCTTGCAAGCTACATAAGACAAGAGGAAATGGCCTCAAGTTGTGCCAGAGGACATTTAGACTGGATATTAGGAAAAATTTCTTCACTGAAAGGGTTATCAGGTATTGTAACAGGCTTCCCAGACAAGTCCTTGAGTCACCATCCCTGAAGGTATTTAAAAGACATGCAAGCATGGCACTTAGGGACATAGTTTAGGATGGATTTGGCAATCCTGGCTTAACAGTTGCAGTTGATGATCTTAATGGTCTTTTCCAACATAAATGATTCTATGATTCTATGCCAACTGAGAAACCTGCTAAGTTCAGGCACATCTGTGGTCAGAGGACTAGAAGGATGTGCTCATTCAGTGTGCTTTTGGGGCAGATGCCATGAGGCAGGAATCCAACTATTCTCTTTACCAGAGCCTATGAGAGACTGGGGGGTGAACACAGAAGCAATGTAGCCTTCATGGACACAGAGAACTGAAATCTGAAATCACTCTTTGTAAAAGAACTGCACGGATATTGTCACAAGCTAAGACAGCAATTGCCCAGGGCTTAAAACCATTCACTGTATTTGGATTTATATTTGGCATGTATATATTGTATGAAAGTAATAAGTCAAGCAGTAACATGTCTCAAATTCCAACAAATACATAAATGCAATCTAAAATCAAATTTCAGTGAAAATTTTGTGATTGCTATTTACCTGGCCATCATATGAGTATAAATCTGTATGTCCTGATGGGAAGCCTTTGGCCCAGTTTGTAAAGTAAACCCCTGTTCCATCTGTCCAGAGGAACCTCAGTTCATGATTTATATCATTCAGTCCAATCCATGTATCAGTAACAAAATCTTTCATATGGAAGGTGAGAAAAGCTGAAGTAATAAAGAAAAAGAATAACACTTTTAATGAGGGACCATTGAAAGGTCTGGCCTCACTGAGGTTGGTGATATTAAAATATTTTTCCTGAGATACAGAACACTTCATTGTTGACAACACAAGCAGGTAAGATGAAAAGAAGGTGATTTTTTAGTTTAATGAACAGGCAACCAGACATACAACTGTGGGTTTTGGCAAAATACTTCACCTAAGTATCTAACCTGGTACTGGGATGAATCCCAAGAGCATGACGGAAATGCTTTTTTGTAATGTCTTAAGACATTTTTGAATCCTAGTCCCACATTTGACTTACAAATTTATATCTGTGCATATCACACACATTTTTTTATAATCCCACCAGAGTGGTTACCCCCCAATGGCATCACACAGCACCACTGAGCACGTGCTACTCGCACATCTGCACAAATGGTGCTGTTATAGAACTGCAAGTGTTTCCTCTCCCCCTGGAACACACGGGCAATAGCCTGCACTGTCTTAGCAGGGAGCAGAATGCACCAGTGACAAGTTTAAAATGAGTCTCAACAGAACTATTCATCACAAGCAGTTCAATTGCTACAGCTTTGCACCATCCAGGAAGGTGCTCATGTGTCTTAGCTACCATAGCTAACTGACAAATAGGGCAGACTAGGGCAGCTGGTATTCACTAATCTACAACATATCAAACAGTGTGATAAAATTAATATATCGTGGCTTTTTCCAGCTGCTACAGTCATTCTTATAAGCATACTTTTCTCAGCAAACAATAGATGAATTTGTGTCTGCTCTATTAACCGTTCACCTTCCTTTAGTTTTTTTTAAAATGAATGCAGCTTCCAGGAATGAAACCTGTAGATATCTTTGCCAAATGTTGACATTGCTGTTCTGCCAGAAACTGAAACAGGAACTCGAGCCTTTATGCCTACGTTGCCAGCAATAACAATAATTTAGTGCTAATAGCTTTATTGCTCATTTCTCTTTTACCTAGCATTCAAGCCCTGTGCATGAACCAGCCACCTGAAATCCGTACTGCAGTAATTATGTTGGATAAGAATTTAATTCAGCTATATTTGAAAAGTGAATGTTTGATTCTTGATCTCTTCACATGTAGAAAACATAAGTAGTACTAAGTTCATGTCAGCAGTCTAAATTTGAACTATTTAATTGCTCAGATGACAACACAGACTTGTTTTACAATGGTTGCTTTTTCAGTATGCTGTTTTGAGTTCACAAAGAGTATGTGTTATACAACATCTATTTATCTTCGCTGTAGTATAAAACAGTACTTCTAAAAAGAGGGTGTTATTAACATCTATCAAAATCTTCCCCAATTTTTAATTTGAATGTGTACCATGTTTATTGAAGTACGAGGTAATTTCCCTGTGTTCATCTCCCCCTGTCACAGATGCAGCACTTAGGTTCATTAAAATAAGCTCCTCTAGTGAAAAGAATGGTACGTTTATGTGGTGAGTTGTGGACAGGTGTATGAGCAGTCAAACCTCTGCCCCAAGCTGCCCAGAGACATAAAGTTCTGAGCCTCAGGGCTCAGAAAGCCATGCAGCAAGTTAATGCCACCTAGTGAAACCGCATCGTTTGGAATGGAACTTGCTCAGTCCAGCTGGCATCATGTGTAAGCAGAAACAGCACTACTTTGGCTGCCAGCACAATATATGTGTGTATATATATATAAGCCGACATTAAAATTTGGCATATTCAGGTGAAAACTTCATTGTAAATTACTGAAGTCTATATGTTTTGGAACAGAAATCTTTATTCAAATCCTGTCCATATTCACACAAATACAAAGCCATTCTGTAAAGATTAAATGTCATCTCATCTAGTTGCTACAAAACTATACACAGTACCTTGCACTTGTTCATTAGGGATAGTGGCCAGGTTTCCTCCTAAATTCATGCAAGCTGTTCGTGCAGCATGCCAAGTGACACGTTCATCTTCTGTAGATCCAAATATTTTGTAACACTAAAACATAAAAAAATTCTCTATGTATTAGCTTTATTCCAATATCCCTCACAGATTTAAAGCCATGCTTTAAGCAAAGCAGGGTGGAGAAAAGGCAGTAAAATAATACATTTATCTGAAAAAAACACATTCAGCTTAAAATAAACTTTATATGCTGGTCCTTGTTCTATATAAAGGTCTCAAGAAAGTGTTTGGCTCAAGAAGACATATACTAGTTTTGATCTGAAATCCCTAGAAAATAAGCAAAAACTGACTTTTTATAGACACTCATCTAACAGTGGTAAGTTATACATGACTGATATTAGTCTGCCTATTTGTTTATTTGACTCTACAAAGCATACTGTGCTAGCAAAGTTAAGGAAGACAAAATGTATTCAGTACTGAAAAAGTGTTATGGTTTGGCTAAAAAACATCAAGATCAAAACATCAACGCTTCAGGAACTCTGTCTAAACTCTCTAGGAAACATATCAAAAGGTTTGAAGAGATGACTTCCATCAAATGCAACTGAATATGCTTCATTAAAAGCATCAAAAAAGCATCTTTCCTGCAAAACAATGGATGGGCAAACAAACAAAAGCATGCAGGCATCAAACAGCTCTCTAAAAATTAATAATATTTTATGCTAATAAAAAAACCAATATTATTAAATAATTCCCTTGTTTTCTATTTAATGCTTTGCCAAATACCCAACATGCACTGTATTTGTTATGGTACCTTATTATGAAAGGAAAGCCAAGTTGGATGACATCCTCTTGGAGTTGAAAATGTTGTTGGAGGAACAGTTGAATTAATGGAACTGTTGTGCCTTTCACATATGTAGGGATTTGGATAACCACAGTTTATATCATTCCAAAATCCTGAATGTAAGATAAATGGGGAACTGTATGACACCACATCCAGAGCTGGTTAAATGGAAATCAACTTCACTCATTCTTGCACAGAGTGCTTTTAGTTGAAAGGTAAGATCAAATCCTCAGTATCTCAGTTTATTATCATTCTATATCAGCATCTAGGATAAATATGTCACTTTATACACACTGTAATTACAGAATGTTAAAAGCTGTGTAGAACCAGGTACTAGAAATATCAATTTTATAGTGGCACAGTAGGCCAATTTTAATAAAAAATACAAAGCAGTTGTATAGCAATCACAGACCTCTATCAGAGCTTCCCCATGCCAGGCTTAAGGTAAACACAAAAGCACAAAACTGTTATAAAGTCCTGAAAATAATACTATGGTCTGCTCCTATGATATTTTGCAAAAGAGAAAAAAAAGTGGGGGAAGGGTGCCTCTCAGAAGAAAAAAAGTTGTCACACAAACACACAAATAATGAAACTCAGGAACAAACACACAAAACTCACCTAAATTCTTATACATAACTACACAGTTTTCATCATTGTTTGCAAAGTTAGGTTCATGTGGTGCCCAAGCCAAATAATTCACTGGAGTGCCATCCATCCAGCTTAAGAAAAACAATCCAACAAACACTTCTTTAACATACAAATAGAATTGCTTCCATGTTACAAAAAGTAATTTTGCAATATGCTTAATACAGCCAGTCATAGTTTAAGGTGTATAAGGTTTTTTGACCAATTTGCCTCTTCGCTGATGGCACTAAACTTACTCTCTGTGCAAAGACATAGGTTTATATGTTGGAGTCGTGTTTACTCTGCATTTAAGCGATGTGCTAAAACTTTTGCAACTGATACGACAATACTCAACCATTTGGGCCAATGTGAAAGTCAGACATCATTTCAGCATAACAGAGCCCCAGTGCTCACCATTTCCCACACCCCATGTGCCCGTTACAGGGGAAAGAGATTTTATTCATAACACTGGTAAAATGCTTGATCTTTCCCCCATGCAGAGGAAAAGGGCATGACAAACCACCTAAAAGGAAAATCCTGTGACAATGTGCCTTACCATAAGGTAAAATACCAACTTTGAAAAAGTTGTACACCCATGTAGATTAAACAGTAAAGGACGAAACCAGGCAACTAAACACTTATTAGGAGACGTATTCTTATTGGACTGCAAGTGCAGAAGTGCACAGGCTTGCCTTTCAGGCACATACAAAAGGTACTTCACTTAGAAGCACTTTCATCCTACGGGCCCTACAAAAACAATGGAATATTTCATTTTCAGAAGGTGATCTGGGTCCCCTAATATCCTCATTATCCTCTGGAAGTTCCTTATTGTCACTGTGGACTATAAGGAGAACTAAGAACTACTAGGCATCTATCAAGGCACTTCAAGACCCAGAATGAACTGTATCCAGGCCTAAATTAACATCACTTCTAAAAAATTATATGTTACTGCATACTGACATTCAGAAAGGCTTGCAGAAAACCTGCTTTTTGAGTGCACCTGAAGTTATATAATGACAACAGCTATCTTTTTCCAACAAAAAGAAAATGGGTTGCATTTTACCCTCTATTACAGTCTGTTCCCAAAGGTTAAGCACAGGGGAAAAGAACATTTTTACCTACCAAAACTCTTATATGTTTTGAATTGGGGCATCTATTTATATTTTCAATATAAATCACGGCATAAAGGAAACTAGAATTCCTGAATAAAGCCCCAAAATATATCATCTGCGGTGTAATTTTTCTGCTAGCTTTGGGTGAATTCTACTTAGGAAACATGCAGTATTTCTCCTGGGTAGTCTGGAACTAAATTAACATGGAATCAAACCACTTGACAACATTAATATGTTTAAATTAAGACTCAAAACTAGGTATGTCCTTTGAAAATCCATGCCCTATTGAGTTAACTTCTTTGGTCCCACAGACTACAAGGTCTTAAAACAAACAGTAAGGCAAAACTTTCCAAATCCAGCAGATCTGATGTAAAGTTATAATAAAATTAATGCTTTTATATTGTTAAAGGATAAGTCAAGTTTTAGGGTTTATGAATCTACTCTAGCTTCCAGTGGTGTCAAGGAGAAATTCCATTTACTTAAGAAGGAGCTGGTCTTCTATGAATAAAAGTTTTCACTAGTATCCACAAGAAACACTTTTTACAAATTCCTTATATTGGCTATATTTTCTTGGAGTATGGACAGGACAGACAAAAGCTGAGAGCAAAATTCAAGTCAAGCTTTCTTCCTGCTATAATCAAATATAGAATAACAGTAACAATAACAGGGTGAGAATGCCTAATGACAGAGAACCCCCAGAAATGGGAGTCAAAAAAAAGTGGATTAAATATAATGCTACACTGTGGTACATTTACTACAGAGTACATTTTTACAACCTTCATAATTAAAAAACACTAAACACGAAAATCCCACAGAATTCAGAGGAAAAACGTACTCATTTGTTTTGACAGGCCACAACTTCATTCAAGCTCTTCATTATTTTTGCTGCGCTCAGTAAATTTCTTTATTTTAATGCCCAATGCAAGTTTGATGGTTCTAGTTGGCCTACCTTGTTCGTTGGTCAACACTCAGTTGTAAACCAATGAAATATGAATCCTCTTTGCCATTTTTCAAGATCTAGAATGTAAATATTAAAATTGTATAAATGTTCTCTCTTTATCACAGAAATTATTATGTTAATAATGATTAATATACATCTGACTGACAGAGGATATGACCTGATATATTCTTTAGCTGCAACATTCAAGTTAAAGCAGCTCACCGTGGACAGTCCACAGTCAAACTTCAACATTGGCCAAAATCAGCACCTCTTGCATAGTCTCTGCAGTTGACATCATCTGACAAATTTCTTGCAAAGGACAAGCCTCCTACAATTTGGATATAAATCAACATAGACCCTTGTGTCAGCTCACTGCCACTCTTTAGGCAGCCCAGGAAAAGTTCTATGTAGTTCATATATGACTTTTAAACCCACTCCTGATTAATGAATTTGGACTCAAGACAGTATAAACAGGTAACCAACCCCCACCACCAAGGAAGTATCATTTAAAAGCTCTTTCTCATGGCATAATCCATTATTCAAGTTGTTCTTCCTGCATAATTATATTCTTCTTACAAGAAAGGAGGCAAAGGAGCAAACTTGAGAATGAAAAAGAGGCTGCTGGATAGACTACATCTCAGATATACTGACAAGATCAAAAGCCAATGCTCTGAGTGTTGCATGTAAGCCAGTATCTGTTTTGATCCACTAACTTAAGATATCTTGAGTTTATCTGTGGATAAACTGTATTTTCAGTTAACTCACCTGCCTTACAGAATCATAGCTCACAAGTATACTACTTCTTGCTAAAATGAAGCCACAGAACAATTAAAAGTAAGCATAACATTTACCTTAACACTTTACTGGTTGCAGATAGATATAATGTGGTGTAACTGCTACTTTGAATAGGAAAAGTAGATAATGATCTGTTTAATGCTTACTGTAATTATGTCTATACAAAACACTAAACCAAAATGTTCTTTGACTCAGCTATGAAACAATCTGAAAAAAAGACTTGAGTTTGTTCTTCATATTAATCTGGCTTAATGCTACTACAATTACACTATCATAAAACTTGCAGGGAGAACACCGGGATGAAAAGAATTTGTGCCCATGCTCACTTGTTTTGGATGATTTATTCCATAGTATTAATGATTTTTCTTACATATCGCCAGAGGAACTTTCTTTCACTTTCACTCTCAATGACAGCAAGGTCTCCGAAGTTCGTTTTGCAGAACTCCCGACCTTTTTCCATAGGAACACTCTCCGTGCTGAAATAATATTGTTTATCTTCATGTACAATCCATCCATCATCAGTAGTCTTGTATTCTGTAAGACAAATTGTAAGCAAACTTCATTGTTCCTGAGATCAAGACATTCTCATCAGTAAAATTTTTTAAATGCTTTTAAACATGCACACACAAATAGTAATAACAATAAAACTTACTGGGTGCAGGAGATTCTGTTGGTTCAGGCTTTACACTTGCTCCTGTAAGGAAAAAATATAATATTATGATTGTATGCTTTCTGCTGTAAGAGAAAATATTTAGTATGATTGATAGGCATGTTTTTCTATTGACATTGAATTTCACAGTTAGCAATGGATTTAACACCAAAAAGTAGAAGGAACTAAGTAGCCTAAATCTCTGATTTTTCATACACTATTTAATTTTAAACACATATTTTTGTTTCCTGAGGCTATTCCTTATGTGCAAGGTATTATAAAATACCTTGAAATTTACCTGAATTAAGTAATAATTTTTGGTATTCACTGGAGGCAGAAAACCTTATGTCCCAAAGCTTTTAAAGGGGATTTTATGTCCCAAAGCATTAACTTGATTAAGACAGTCCTGTATCCCCCTCTTCCTCCTTTCCTCAGGTCACTTATGCATTAATTCTGGCTTAAACCAGAGGCAACAGGAATGTAGGCTGGGTTACCTTCTTCCATGGTGCCCTAGCTAATACAGAGTGAAATTCCTTCTATCTTTCTCTCGTTAAGAGGAACTTCTATCCAGATCTTGAAAATTTCTCTAGATAAAATCTCACTGGAGAAGATCCCAAGAAATTTAACTGGTCCCCGAAAAGAAGACTTCAGGCTAAAGAATTCCCCTGTTTGTTTTTGCTATGGTATCATGGAGATGGCGTCGTGGATGACATCATTAGACTCTCAGAAAAACTATTTCTAATACAGGAGATCTCTGTCTTTATAGGTTTATCAATTTATTTTATGCTAAAATATAAGCTCAGAGATACTGACTTTTAAAAAGAAATTATCTGCCTAAGAAATTCTTTTACCAATACAAAGCAGAGCTGGTATTTTATTGTCAATAATCTAATGCAGAATCTTTATTTTGCTCCCCTCCCTCCCAATATAAGAATGTGGTAAAATTTTAAATGAGCACTTGCTAAAATACTCAGACTTAAGTAGATGCACTGCTTGTGGAACTCAAGGCTTCCCTAAATGATAATTTTTGTCTCAATGTCTTCAAAAAAACCCAAAATAACCAAACTCAGCTCTCAAGAGAATTTAGCAAGAAACCAACATGTGAATTACTACAGATTCAATTAGCTGAAAAAACGGGAACTGAGCCAAGTAAAGGAGAGAGTTTTCACACACAAAAATTCAAGTATGTGAACTGATTTGCAAAGTATTTTCTAATAACTTGAAAATCCGTAATTTATTGGCAACAGTATGAACTTTTTAAAGTGAAAAGTCAAAAGCGAATGTGAATATTCGAAGGAACATTTCCTATTTCTCAAGTATCACATTTCTCCTTCTGAAATCATAGAGCAAGATCAGTGAGAAGTCCCCACAGGGCACCAAAGGCACTGTATCTTCAAATGCATCAAAACCTGGGAATCCTTATATCACTTGGATATTTCATATTCCACAGGGAATCATCCTGATAAACAGGTTTTGAAATTTTTGATTTCTTAAAGTAAAGGAAAAAATGAAGTGAGAATTATTTCTTACTATACTAATACCCAGGAGTAAGCGATACCTTTTCTTATCTGGCAAATCCATCCATACAGATAATCACAGTGCCTGTCATTCCAAAGCATGCTGGAATCACCACTGATCTCTGCACAAAGTTCGATTCCTTGATAATTATTGGGTTCTCCAAAGCCCCAGTTTTCATACCTCACCTATGACAGAAAAGGTTTTGTGAAGATTCTGTTCTATAGAAAGAAAATAATTGAAAGAGGGAGGGGAAAGCATCAAACCACAGCCCTACACCTTGTTCCTACTGTCAGTTTTAAAACTTAGATATTGGGAAACCAGAATCTCCCCATGCAAATGCTGACATTTCAAACTTTTTTTCAGATTTCAACTGGACTGCAGCTTAGATAACAGTTGTTTCTGATCACAATTTGAAGAATATTGATGGTTTTTATAGGACCTAAATTCTGTAAAATTCATCTGATAACAATGATGGGTCATGATACATGTTGATATTAAATTAAGTAAATGTCCTGTATGAGCTAAAATAGTATGACATTATTGAGACACAATAAAAATATTGACATTTTTCTCAGAAAAATATTATTGCTATTCTAATTTTTCCGTATAAATTCCAGTTTCAGTTTTCTGTATGGTAAAATTCCTTCAATGTATTTTGGTCAGCTTTGCATGACTTACACCCACATCTCCAAAACCACTTTTTTTTTTTTGACAATTTTATATCTTAGTCTAAAGTACAGTCAAGTCACACCAGCATAAAACAACTGCCTTCAGCTACACTGAACATAGGTCATTTCAAATAAAGATCTAATTAGCAAAGAAGAGAAATACTAAAGATGTACTCTTTTATTCACAAAATCCTTGCATTTATAAGAACATTCTCTTAGTCTACAAGAATTTAATTTTCTTGTTGATTCAATGCACATTTTCTTATCACAAATCAATAAGTTTTAGCCAAAAAAATCAAGCCATGAAAATTGCTATTCATAAGCTTTCCTAAAGAGAGCATGATATACTAAAGGGTTATGATTAAGCATAAAATTACACAGAAACACATACACCACACACACTTGAGAAGCACAGGGACTGCAAAATAACAGCTGTGGAAAATTAAATCACTCACTGGAGATCCATCACTCCAAATAAAGCCATCATCAGGATTCAAGTAATATAAGCCCATCCAGAAACGCTGGTGGTAATAGCCATTATTCCTAAAAACAAACCCAAAAATAATAAATGTCCCATTTATAAGAACTTTAAACATAAAACCAAAATTAATAAGAGGAATCCAATATTTTTATAATCTGTCATTCACAACAGTTAATAAACTTCTCTAAAAATAATCCTTAAAGCTGTTAGAAACAATAACAACCACAACAGAAATTAATTAAAATGCAACCACTTCTAGCTGTTATCACTGTACATTAACTCAGACAGATTGAAATACTGACCAAGAAAATGTCCAGATCCAGTCCAAGTCCTGAAAATAAGGTGACTTAATATTTTTGTGTAATGGTTCAATAACTACTGTTGCTCCATTTATCAACTCTCCATTTTCTCTGTAGAGGCACTTAGGGTTTCCAAACACAAACAAGGAAACACTTGTTGCAGTTGAAATGCATTTAAAAACCAGCACCTTAAACTAATTCTTGTCTGCAAGCATACACATTTACTTATCTTAATTTATTGAGTCAATTTGTGATAATACAGCATCTAAGACTTTTTCCTTGCTGTAAGTATGTAGCTGGGGTTCTAGTACTGTTAGCATTTTGCAAGGCTGCTATGTTTCAGTCTTGCTTCCTAGTTAGACAAGGATGTAGAAGTTAATTGAACCCAATCTATTCAGGTCATATTGCAAGTGTTACATTTTTGAGGGTATTTGACCTCATTCCAAAATCTCACACCTGCTTTTAACATTCAGGAACTCACTAACCTTAGTTACATTCCCTGTGTAGGAAAAAATGAAACTGAAGTTGCTTCTGCTTTCTGATTAGTTCATAAAAATGACAAACAATCAACATATCGACCAGATTTATATCACAACTGTTACCCTATTTGTACACTTGCTTATGTGAAAACAACTAGCATCTGTGGTAATTTTATAAGATCCCCAAATCCCCAGTAAATATTTTTACATCAGATGATAAATGTTGCCTCAGCTAGATATCTTGCCAATCTCATTTTAGCATTAGTTTCTGGGGTAATAGCCACTAGTCATACAACTCCTGCTATTTCATCAGCTTTGCTTTTTTGCTGTGTTTGATAAAGATGCAGATTATTAATGCAGACTGGTTTATACAGAAGTAAAAACATACACCTTAAATAAAATGTTTCAGAAAGGTCAAAAAACTAGTTAAAGGATGACCACAGTACAGATACTCACGCAATAGAACGCCATATCACGTACTGTTCTTCTTTCCCATTAATGGAGGCCAGATCTCCTCCTATAGCTCGACAAAACTCCTGAGATTCAAGCCATGTTTTCTTTTGCTCTCCTCTTGAAAAAGGCTAAAGAGAGCATTTTGCAATCAGGCAAAATAGGCCATAGGTCACAAGATCAAGATTAGCTACCCAAAAGCAATTAATTTACAATTAACTTGTTCTGTGGGGATGTGGTGGTTTAACTCCAGACAGCAACTAAGTATCACATAGCTGCTCACTCACTCCCCACCACACCTTCAACAGGATGGGGAGAAGAATCAGGAAAAAGGTAAAACTCAAGGGCTGAGATAAGAACAACTTATAATTGAAATAAAATAAAAATAATAATAATAATAATAACAATTGTAATGAAAAGGAGAGGGAAGGGGAGAGGAGTGAAATCCAAAGGGAAGGGAGCAAAAAACCCAAATGATGCACAAGTGATGCACTCCCTGACCAATGCCCAGCCAGTCCCCGAGCACCTAGCGGCAGGTCCCAGCCCACTGCCCCCAGTTCATATACACAGCATGACATTCTATGGAACGGAATGTCCCTTTGGACAGTTCAGGTCAGCTGCCCTGGCTGTGTTCCCTCCCAGTTCTTATGTCCCTCCAGCCTTCTGGCTGGCAGGGACTGAGAAACTGAAGTGTCCTTGACTTAGTATAAACATTAGGTAGCAACAACTGAAAACATCTGCTTTATCTATCTTATTCTCACACCAAATCCAAAACACAGCACTGCACCAGCTACTAATAAGAAAAATAACTCTATCCCAGCTGAAACAAGGACAAAGGATTACAGGAACTTTGAATATAGGGTTTCTGAGTGCTCATTGCTGTGAAACACAAGCTTAGTATGAGGGTCTTCAGGCCCAGTTAGCAAACTGCATTGCTGACAAGAGTATCTGCTGCAAGACAACAACCAGGAGAAAGGCATTTTTACTCTTAAAAGAATGGGAAGTTCAGTCTTAAACAAACTGGAAATTCAGAACAGAAGATCAGACCTGAAGATCAGACTTTAATGGAAGAAACAAAACCATAAGCATTTCAACAAAAAGGGAATGAGACCTCTACATTTAATCTGTAAATAAGCTTATGAAACAGTAAGACATATGTATACTGATTTTTATTGCATACATGTGCAGAACAGAAACTACCTTAATGGAGAAATAAGCAACATACTTACTTTGAAACAGAAGCTAATACGATTGTTTGAGTCCCAGCCTTCTGGACACCGGGGAATAGGAGTTGTTGTAGGAACAGGTGGAACTGTCACTCCCTCTGCCCACACTTTGCACAGGAACTTTGCCTTTTCTTCACATTTTATTACGTCCCATAATCCACCTGCAATTCCAGTCTTCATGGCAACGCAGCCTGGCTTTCTTCCTGGTTGTAAACAAGAATGCACAAAAGCAACACTTAAAGAGTCATAAGAGTTCAGAAAAATTCATATTCTATCCTGACAGAAATTAAGTCTTTGTGTAGAGTCAAAAATGTTTCTAATGTTAGAGTAGATCCAGAGGAGGGCCATGAAAATCACCAGTGGGATGAAACATCTCTTCTGTGAAGAAAGGCTGAGGGAGTGGCATTGTTCAGCCTGGAGAAGACTCCAGGGAGACCTTACTGCAGCCATTCATTATATAAGAAGGGCTAATAAGGAAGACGGAGAAAGACTTTTTACCAGGGCCTGTAATGACATGACAAGAGGCAGTGGTTTTAAATTAAGGAGAGTAGGTTTAGGTTTGATATAAGGAAGACATTTTTTTACTATGAGCCTGGTGAGACACTGGAACAGGTTGCCCAGAGAAATTTTGGATGCCTTATCATTGGAAATGTTCAAGGTCAGGTTGTAGAAGGGTTTGAGCCACCTGATCCAATGCACGATGCCAATGGCAGGGAGGCTGACTTGGCAATCTTTAAATATCCCTTCCAAGCCAAACCATTCTGTGATTCTACAATTCAATGATTCTAATCCATGAAGTTAAAAAAAATTTAAAAAGAAAGAGAAAAAAAGAAAAAAAATCTGTGGTTCAGCCACATCTGATACTGAATTTTGCCTCACATCAAATCACCTCCAGTGGCTGACTCTAGCAACATCATAACCTTCTATCCAACAACTTCTCCCCTAAAACAGAAGATGTGGTTAGAGCTAGGTTCTCAAATTTGTTTAATCTGACTATGATTTTCAAAAACAAACTTGTTATATACAAGCCTAGTATTGGATTCATGGTCTACATAGCCTTACCACTCCACCTGACACATTCAAATCAGCATTTAGGCACTGAAATTAAAGAAAATTAAAAGATCTCCTGAAAGCCAAATGCCAGAACCTTGATAGCTGATGACTATCCCCTTTCTGATGTGATCATCTCAGAGATGAAATGACCTCCCAGTCCTATAATCTAATTAGCACACAAAAAAATGCCATGTTTTCATCAGCAAAACCTGGCAAATAAGGAAATGACAATTAGTCTGGTAAAGATATTAACTGAGAAAAGATTAAATAGAAATCTTCCCTTTGACATCCTGTCCTTCCCTACAATCCCATTTTCTCTAGGACCGGAGATGCTCCATGCATGCTGTGATCTCACACATCTCAAAACGTGCAGCTAGCAAGTGTGCTATGAGATATGGCTGAACAGGCAGGACTTGTAAGCAGGACGCGATATGCCTGCAGAGGTTGCTTTTCCATAGTACAGACACAGACTTTCTCAGAACAGATGCAAATCAGAAACTTGATCTCAATTTAAAGTTTATTCCCAAGCTCATGCTAAAAACTCATTTCAGCACTAAGCTGGAAGTTAGCAACAGCACTGCACACTTAAGAAAGCAGCCAGATACATTTGAGAGCAGGCAGTCAGCATACCATCAAGAGAGGACTAAGGAACGAAGTAAAGGAATTCAAGTAGTGAGTATTGCTTTTGGGCACTGGATTTATTAAACAGTATAGAGTCATACCTACCAGGCATTTCAGAATTCCAGTGTGTAAATAAGACAGATTCACCATTAACCCACTTGAACGTTCCCTTTTCTTCTACATCTGAAAGTCCAATCCAGAAGTATCTTTCTGTTCTCAGCCCAACCAGGCTAGTCAGATAGGCTTGTTCATATCTGTTCAAAAGAACACAACCGTTAATTTAATACTGTTAAATATATTTTTTAAAGTTGTAAAAGGGTTTTCTCATAAATTTATCAGAATGTTCTCAGAACTTCAACTGTAAGTTCTTGAAAGCATAGCTTAGATGGATTTACTTGAAAAAAAACACGTAACAAAAAATTACATAACAGATATTTTGTAAACTTCATAATACCAGAGTATTCTGCCTTCTCTTCAGATATCCAGTAAAGAAATTGACATAGTCATGGACTGACATGAAATTGGTGGGAAAGAAGAAACCTGATATGACTTATATGTTATAGCACTGTATTTTTTGAGAGTTTCTAGTACCCTTGCATTTTAATGACTTCTTGCTTCAGGCAAATCCAAAACTGGAAAAGGAATCTCATCATTATTGAAGAAATACACAAAAATAGAGGCTAGAGTAGTATGATACTAAATTATCAAAACAAGGAACACTGCAAATTACATCCAATGATCATGCAAGAAAAGTTATGTTTGGGAAACCAAAATTATGTAGAGGTAAAGCCTGTCATGGTTCATTATGGTGTCTAAACAAACAGCTCCTAAGAAATCAAACCAAATAAAAGTCTCCCCTTAACAAGGTTTAGTCTGAAGACCACATTAATGTTAAACCATTTGTATGACAGCTGCAGTGCTACCTACATTTAAAGAGCTACCGTTTGGATATAGAGCTTCCACACTAGAACAGATCTATGTAGATTATATAGAAACAAATAAAAGAAAGTGTCAATCATTGAGTCAACTGCAAGCAAAATAAGCTGTTTCTTAACCCTTTCATTTTCCCTATATGCCGCATTCAATAATGTGCACCAGTTGTTCAGAAATGGAGAACACACTGAACCCTGTCTGAATTGTGATGGATTTTCAGGTACCAAGCACTTCTATCATCACTGGTTTCTTATTTAACTTTTTTCAAATTAGCTCAATTCTGAGAAGACCAGATAGGTGCAAGCGATATCCTCTTGTTCATTTGAACTAGTTTTGAAAGGAATTCAGAGCCATATCTCTTCATTTAATAATCAAAACTGGATTCTGCACCCTTCACTCAAGTAAAACCCATCCTCAAGCCACTACAATTAAGGAAATAGAAAACATAATTCTATTTTTTTTTCCTTGACATACCCATCTATATCAATACTGAATTTACAGCCATAATATATTTTTACTATAAACTGAATTCCTGGATTTTAATATACAAGCAAAAACTGTGAGAAGTTCTGTATCTACAGACAGCTGTCCTCTCAAGCAACATTTTTGTCCAGATCAGTCTTTATTTGATATCCAGATGATGCTAGGTGTTAAATCCTCATGTGATCCCCTCATGCAAGTAGACTTTTACATACCTATCTTCAATAGTTGCTAAAAAGGCCTGATGCCTTCCACAGGTTTGATTTGCTTGGGAAAATGATACAAATGTATTTCCAATGAAGTAACAATAAAAACCATGTCTTTTCCAACCCTGCCAAAATAAACATTACATGATCACATATGTTGCAGCTTTTTAAAACATCTTTAAAAAAAAAAAAAAAGAAAAATAAAAAAGAGAGAAAGAAAGAAAAAGAAAATGAAAAAAACCCAGCAAAAAACAGAACTGATTTATACCACTGTCAGTTAACCACAGGACAAAGGAACAACTGAACTGAAAAAGCCAGACTGAAAACAGGCAGGATCAAAGCTTTTTAAAATTTTGTTTCATAAATCAATTTTTCACATATAATGAATTTTTAATCAGTGCATTACACTTACAAAGGCATGAGAGGCTTTGCTGTGTGCATTTAATGCCCAGTATAGGATTATAACTGGCACAGAGGCATTGTACAATCATGGGAATGGTCTTGAGAAGCAAATTTCAGCTTGGTTTTTCAGAAAGTGAACGACACCTCAAACAAGTTTGTTTATTATTAATCAACAGTAACACTCTCTTCTAATGTTTTGTTGTTCAAATGTCATTAACCCAAGAATATGCTTACAAAGGAAGAGTTTGCTCTGACCAGCCACATTTCACACAAATTTTCTTCTAATGGTCTCCAATTTCTAACCTATGAGAGACTTTTTCTATGAGCACACACTTAGTTCTCTAGACAAGGATAACATCCATAAAAATGAGAATCCCTTTATCTTCTCCAGTAGTTGGATATTTAAGGTTCCTGGGTAGTCTTTTACAAATATCGGGAATAAACATCAAAGACTTCCTATGCAGCTGTAGAAAGCAGACTTGGGAGAAAAGGCAGTTTCTTCATGGAAGACAAAAACCCAGTAAGATTCCTTGTGACATAACAAATTACAGTAGCTTTTCCAGAATTTCTGAGTGTTATGTTACCAGAAGGCAAGCATTACTGAATAAACAATAGACCTGCTGGCAGTTCAGAAGGAGAACAACGGATTCGTTTTGCTCAGACACTCCTAACAAATTTTTCAAGTAGAAAGCACTGCCAGAGACCATAGCAAAGCCTTGAGAATAGTATGTAGACAAGCACACCCTTCCTGCTGTGAATAATTTTAAGAAAAATATAGGCAGAGCTGAAGAGCAAAGGCTGGTACAGGCAAATTCCTTGGGAAGGCTTGAATGCCAATCAAGGAAAAATGGCCTACTGCAGGGACAACAGGTTTCAGTGTTGGTTTATGTTCCAGAAAAAGAAAGGGAGCATCAAAAGCCAAATGACAGTCAAAGCCTAGATTTATTCATATGTATCACCTATCCCATCTGCCATAGAAATGAGAAGGCCAAATCTTATAATGACAACACAGAACCCATTTTCCCTGTTTTATCTGTCACCTAGGTGGCATTTTCTCCTCTTAATCATTCCTAGCAGCCTACTCAGAGCAGACAGCTTTCTGATCACTTACTCTCTGGCAGCCCATGTCAACAGTTTCATCTTCTGTAGGAGCTTCTGACATGGGTTTTCTTTTACAGATGTAGCCAATTTTCTTTTCACAAGAACGGTCTGCCCAAAATCCATCCTGAATATAAGAAGAGAACATCACAATCAAGTGGGATTTAGCCTCCAAATTTTTTTGCTAGCTTTAAAAGAAGCAAAACCTACATCTAAGTTCAGTACTTAATTTCAACCTCGTTCCAGTCTCACTTCTACTGGGGCTGATTCACCATTGATGTACAATGAAAAGTGAACCCTTGGAGGCAACAGCAATACAACATCTTTACAAAGACTACTGATTTAATAAGCATGCAGGAGGAAAGGGAAATGTCATCTCTCTCTGCAGAAACCCAGTTTCAACAGAAAAAAAACCAAGAGAAGACTACATTCCTAGTTAATACTTATATAAAAATCTGAAGATACAAAAAGTTCCTTGTCAAAATTAGAATTACCATTGTTACTTTTCATACTACAGATTCTCAGAAGCAGTAATGACATTCAGTGAGAGCTGTACTGAAGGTAAGGAACCTCACACCATGTTCCCACTATATTTTACATTTTTTTTGGTTTAAAAGATGAACTAAGGTATTGGGAGAGTAAGAGAAACGTCTGCAAAGCACTCACTCTCCTGTGCCTTAAAGACTCCACTTTCATATAAGTAAAATCATATCGGTTGGTGGCAATTTTTCTCCCCCCCCACCTCGCCCCGAAATATAAAATAATCATCATGGTAATACACTGTCTCCTGTGCCACAGTGTGCAAAGTTCTCATGAACCTTTGCTTCCAGCAAAAACTCTCCCAAAGCTCAACACTACTGCCTACAACAATGAAGAACCCTAGGATGTTCGGGTAGTGCTTGTGTCTTTTCTGTCCTATCCTGACTGCAAGGCAAGTCCATTGGTGGCTGCCTCATCATCTCCTACTATTTGTTTCTCACTCTCACTAGGCTGGTAGGCACTCCAAATAACCACCCAGAATTCTGACCTTCTCAGTCTGGAAGAAATAAGCACAACTTTCACAACCTTTAGATTTCATCAACACGGGAAAACTCACTCTGAAGCTTTGGCGCTCTAGTTGAAGGAAGATCCTTTGCTGTCTTCCCATAACTGTGTCTTCACTGGGAAATTCATACAGTAATTTCTAGGGACTTCTTACCATGTCTTAGGAGCTGCTTTTTGCAAATATCTTTCTGTTTTCCTACCTCCTCATTAACTAAATCCAAATACTTCCTTTAAAAATAAGCTGGTGTCATTAACAGGGGCAGGTTTTGTTTCATAAAAATAAGTGATGGATTCAGGTGACTTCAGCCAAGGAGTGAATAACCCGGAACAATCAGCAATGTAACCATACATGTACTCTAGGTAGACAAACCGCAACAAAAACCAGGGAAAACCAACTTATAATTATTCTTTGGTCAGTTGATGGCTGATCCCAGGAGATACTGGACCAGTGCAACTTCCATGGAATCTGAAGTTACTTTTCCTACTAAGACCAACTATTAAATAGATATGTATTTTGAAAGAGTTCAGAAGAATCCACAATAAAATTAGCCTTCTACACAAAAGTCACATGAAAAGTCTGTATATAGCTAAAATGTGTGTAGTTCTTTTAATCTATAACTCTCACAATAGAAATTACTGACTTTTTAACCCAAAGGAAAACCTGGTCTGATGGAAAGCATCAAGACCTTAAAATTTAGCCTTGAAATAAATATTTACCAGTCTGACTTACAACTTGGTATAGAAAGCAAAAGAGTCTTCTCATCAAAAAGAATGGTAGAAAAATGTGGACAGCTATCCTTTTGAATCATTAAACTGGACAGATAGTAGCTTCTTTATATTGTAACAAATTTGTATCACATTAATTTGCATCACTGTCCAAAAGGTACTGAGTCAAATTAAAGTAAGAACAGTGAAGTGAAGGAGGAGTTCAAATAAAACTGCCTCAACAACCATAAAATTCAATGACAAATAGACAAAAATTGTTACACAATGAACAAACATGTTAAAAATAGAAGTCCTTTTTAATATCATTGTTGTATGCCTTGCTGTTATAATTAATTTCTAACTTTCTATTAGTGGAGTGAGGGCACCAATAGACCTAAATGGCCCCCCACCATCTTCACCTGGGGCCTCCACCCACCTGCCTGACCATGGGCCCTTGGAGCTCCACTTAAACTCAGACCTGGGCCTTCCATCCCTGCCTACACTGTAACAGAAGTACTTGTCTCCAGCTCCAGCAATGTCTGTACCTGGCTATGGGGCTTTTTGATCCAGACCCTGACCTTTGGACTGCCTTCCTGGCTTGATTTTGGGCTTACCTTGTCACTATGGGCTTGCCCAGCCATCACTGGATTGTGTCTGACCCTGGTTACTCCCTCCAGTCCTGATCCTGACTCAGCTACTGGGCTGGACCTTGGACCCACCTTATCATCCCAGATGTGGGGTGTGGTCTGCCACCAGCTGCCTACCCCTCCTGCAGTGCTCCTTCACTGGGGACAGCGGGACAGGCTCTGGCCGGACAGGCTCTGTCCCTGCAAGCTGGAGTATTTTGCTTGGCTTCTGGCTCCTCATCTGTTAGGAAGGAGTTGATCCTTGTTTCTCACCGGTGCTTTCTGTTTTTTCATTATACTTGAAGGTTAATGATCTGCTGTTGCATCTATGGGCAGCAGAGAGACCAGCCACATAAAGCAATGGGTATGGAACCGTTTTGTAATAGTTCACACTCTCTGAGAACCAAAGAAGTAGTTGTAAAACCTCAAAACATCCTTTCTCTCAGTCCCTCAGAGGGGAAGTAACTTATTTCAAATATCCCCGCTGGCTTCCAGCTAACCTGTTCTTACTCACATTAAAAACCCTGCTGTAAGTAGCTCATTCTGCCTTTTTACTAAATGAACTATTGGAAGAATTGCAACCTCTGTAAAAAGCTGTGTATACTTGAAGACTTTTGCTCTTTTTCAAATTTCTCTTTCACAAATCAAAACTCCCTTTTATTTCTTCAGCCAAAACCTACATCATGCTTTCCATATTGCTTTGGAGCACTAATACAAGCAAAAGGATGACAGCTCTCCTAAAGCAGCAGAATGGAACAGCAGGCTACTACTTTTATTTATAGCTACAGCCATAAACATCTCTATCCATTGCTGTTGGAATTAAAAGGGCCCCTGAGGTTCAGATACAAGTCTCACTTGATACATATTCAGTGCTGGAGGACCCCAAGATCCTTCTGTACTGACAAGCTAGGTGAAGGAAGAGGAAAAAGCTTGGTGTACCAGAGGATGGAGTGTTCTGCTTCTTCCCTTCCCAAAGTCAAGGCCCAGCAACCCAAACTGGTGTCTTCATCTGATTCTTGACCATAGCATTGAGCATGCCAGCCTGCCATCAGAAACTCCACTTCTGAGTAACAATCACAGGTTACCTAGCTGCACTGAATGCTGCCACTTTTGGCATGGCATATTGGACACGACCAGTCAGTCCAAATCTTAATGCTTTGAGACCCTGACCACTGAATTAATTTTATTTTATACCCAACCACATGTTGCCCTATGAGGTAAGCTCTGAATAGTATTCAGGCCAACTGGGAAAAAAAAATTAGTTCTCTTCAATTTATAAGCACACTCACCAAAAGTACAATGCTCAAGTTTTAATTTTGCATGGGTAAACAGTTTTTTTTCCTCCTGATAAAATAGGTAAAGCCTGAACGAGATGGTAAATTCAGTATTATTAATTATCACAAAAAGGAAAAATACAATTTTTCAAAATCACACACAGACTTCTGCATTAGGCATTGTCTCTGTTCCTGTAGTACACCTTGGTCATCAACCATTGTCACACTCTGGAAGACAGCCCTTTCAAAGCACAGCTGTTCAGTTGTAGGTATATGTTGTAGTCAGAGTCCAACTCAATCAGCCTCACACAGGGCACCGATTGTTGTGGCACAATCAAACCAGTAGACTGCAACAAGGATTTACCATTGGTCAGATTCTACTGTCCATGCTCATGCTTCCACAAGACAGACCACACTGCTCCTCCCCCATCCAGCCCCCTCTCCCACACCCCTCAGGGCTATTTAACCACTTAGCAGGACGAGCTACAGCTGCACATCATCCATGCCAACCAACCCACTGCCTCTGAGGCAAGGCCACAGCTGCATGTGATCAATGCTGATCAACCCACTGCCTTCATTCCTCTACAGGTATACACTCACTCAGTAAAGGCTTTTGCTAATGCCACTGCTAACTACTTCTCTCGTAGCTCTTCATGGGCAGTGCAGATACAAGCATAACATCTAATCCACCTAGACCTGAGATTTATAGCTTTACCTAGAAAAAGAAAAAGGTAGCTTCTATTTTCTTCTACAGATAGTATTTCTCTTTAACATAATTAAAAATTGCTAGTACATTTTTTAAGGTAGGTGTATATCCCATATTCAGTCAAAGCAGAAAAAATCCAAACATGTCCGAAATGTCTTTGAAGTTTCCTCAAGAAAAGCATTTACATGTTCATGTGCTTCACAGTGTAACTAAAAGTTTCTCCAAAAGAGCCCACATGCACAAACTGAAATCCAGAAATATGGGCCAGGGGGGTAATTGCTCCCAAGCAAAGCCACCATTTGTGTGCTTCTCAAGGAAGACAACAAAAACAACTTTCTAGCAACCTTGAACAGGGATGCTTCCTCAAAAAAGTAACACCTATAAGACTCTAAAATAGTCTGCTTCAAGCACTGATATCCCCTACTTCTGTGCTCCTGCACAGAAAAAAACCCAAATGATAAATGAAATTTAAAAGTAATTAAGTTAATAACTACATGACTTTACCTTTCCCTTCATAACAACACAGTCCTCTTGCCTGTTGTTTGCATGAGTGGGTTCTCCACGAAGCCATTTGGTGTAGGTGACAGGTGTCCCATCGCTCCATTCAAAATACATCTGAACCTTGAGGTCATTCAACCCAATCCACAGCTCATCAGCTGGCTCTAAAACATATGATTAGCAAGGTTGGTAACAGTCCTTTTATATGATGTGAGATTTTATCTGCATAGAACACAAAATAATTTATTCTCAGGAAGTTTAAAAGGCAGTCACAGGAAATTAAGGCTCCCTGTTTCATAGAGGGCAGACTGTTCCTCATATACTTGCTCATCATCAGGAAAGGACACTTACTGTAGTGGCAATAAAATAAGAGTGTTTAACTTTGTATAAAACAGCCAAAATACTTTCTTTGTTGAATTATGTTGCAACACAACTAGGTTCATTCTTTTTTCCAGCTCAAAACTCTTGTAACAAGACATGAATAAACACCTAAACAAAATGCCACTTCTCCTTTTCCTCCTACCTTTAGTATAGTGAAGAAAGATGTGCCCTCTTTTCTAATGTTCAGACACCCAGTGCTGTCTTTTAGAGCTGACAACCAGAGTACCTGCGAGTTTTCCCATTACACGTGTTCCTATATTGTATTTCATTTCAGAGCAAAATGAAATTAATGTAGTTGTTGGACTTTTTTCAATTTACAGTTAATAGACTTACTGCTGGGTTTTGGCTGGAAGGGAAATGCAGGACTGATCAAAGATGTTACTTTACAGCAGCTGTTTCTTAGAGGTCTAATTTGTCTGTACCCAAAATGCTCCACTATAATGTGTTGCTACTACAATGTTCATACCTAGCTTTGTTGCAGATAAGCTATTTGAATAAGGAGGATTAAAAATTTTGGCATTTATAATCAGTCAAAATTCCATCATCAGCAAAGGGTATTCCTCTCCAGAACTGATTTTATGACTTTGTTCAGCACAATTGGCAATTTTTAGTTATTTTTTAATTATTTATTTGTAGTCTGTTATCCAGCCTACACTAAAGCAGCAGGTGGGGTTTTTTATCCACAGCACTGTGATTCAGATCACACTGGCCAACTACATCCACAGACCTTTCTTTAGATAGCAGTCTTTCCAATCAGAGTATGAACTACTTGGTTGCTAGAACTTACTCATTGGGAGTATTTTTCACAAATGACAGGGAGATTACTTTTTAACAATTTTTACACCACTTATGTGTAGAGGAATGAAGGCAGTGGGTTGATTGGCATTGATAACATACAGATGGGGCCTTGCCTCAGAGGCAGTGGGTTGGTTGGCATGGATGATGTGCAGCTGTAGCTCATTCCCACTAAGTGGTTAAATACCTCTGAGGAGTGTGGGAGAGGTGGCTGGATGGAGGAGGAGTGCTGTGGTCTGGCCTCTAGAGGAAAGAGAAAGCGCATGGACAGTAGACTCTGACTGATAGTAAAGCCTTGTTGCAGCCTACCAGTTTGTTTGTGTTGCAACACTTATGACCTTGTGCTTCTACCACCCATTTATAATACTCAGAGGTTTTTTTCCTGATCAGTTTGTTATCATAGTTCTGGCTGTCTTCTGTTAATTTTCCTCTAGCACCCTTTATCCAAACTAACCACAGTTAACCTAACAACACAATCACCCATGGAAATTAAAGATGGGATTGTGAACCTATGCAAAAAGACATGAGCTGTAGGAGTAGGTCTCTCACTGGAACTGGAACTTTCTTTTCTGCTGCTGCTGTCACTAGCAACAGAAGTGCCTCTGAAAGAGTTAAAAATCATTGCTCCAAGGCAATGCTTTCTGATTAACACATTTCAGATGGAGGTTTTCCTAGACAGCTTCACAAGTTACAACTCTCCTGTGACATTTCTCCCATCTGCTAGTTACAGGAACATGGAGGCCTTCCATTTTGACCAACCAAGCTGCTGCAAAAATCACCTTCCCAGCCTGTCACTTTGAGTCAGCTCTCTCCTTTCTCTTTTCCTCTCTCATCTTTATTATACTCAAGTATAATCAGCCCTCATAGCTCATCCATACTGTCTTTACTATCTCTTCCCCAATAAGAAGGGCTCAGACTCACAGCACATCAGTCTCTATTTTCAAACAGGCACCTTCACCTCATCTTCCAGACTGCTCTTCATGTTCAGAAGTCCTCCAACGTCAGATCTCATTACACCCCTTTAAACTCTTCTCTGCTATCAAAATGGAAACCTGTTCAAATTCCACTGCACATCATGCTTTCGTTCACTCCTTAGCTACTGCCATCCATGCTTTCTAACTTCTTTTTTGTTTAGTTACCTGTTTAAATCTTTCTGTCCATGTTTATTGAGCACCTAGCACAGCAGAGGCCTCATTCATGGCCAAAGCTCCTACTCTGGTGAGCTCACACCATGGTAATATGAACAATAAACAGCATTCTTTAACAAAACGATTACATCAAAGGCAGCTAAATAAGCCATGCAAATCAGAAATTGCCAAGAGCCATTTCTGGCTCTGTGGAGCTTCTTCCTACTTAACATTTTCTCCTCTGAAGAAGAAATGCTGTCACAGAGTTTTGCAATCATCTCGAAAGCTGGGTGACTAAATAACATATATTTTCTTTTCCAGCCACTTGTAAATAAGCTGTTTCCCACTCTCTTAGATATGCATTCTGGATGTTTGTGCTGTATCACATGCTGGATTTTTGTGTAAACATCCAGAATGCACTTATTTATTCGTGTTCCTCCCTGAAGTTCTCCTTTGTGGGTGATGCCAACAAAAGCTCAGCTACTATGACAATATTCATCTCATTGTACAAATCTCATGATTTGTTTTATCATGGGACTGTGAATTGAAAGACAGACTTTTGTTCTTTCTGTACAGCACTTACTGCAGCGGAGTTCTGATGCAGACAAGATTTTCTAGGCACTGCAATACATGGTGTTCTCATCTCAGTGGTGAACAAGGGTAATGTGATACTGTTATAAACTGCCTTAGAAGGCTTCTTTACTTGTTCCAATTTCGCTCCTCTGAAAAAAATGCTTTCAAAATAGTCTGTTGCAGTGAGTGTGCCGTATGTGAGAAGTCTGGTTTCCTTCAGGACTATTGGCCTTTCAGAAACATTTAGTTTTACAAAAACAGTGCAGAGCAGTCAGTTCAGGAAAGGTCTTTGGAGAAGGCATTGAACTGTGAAATCATCTGCTTCCAAGGAGTAAGGTGAATATACACTAACTTCCTTTAGAGCCTAACTTCTTTAAAATGTCCTAATCTTTCATCAAGAGGTCCCACCTTTCTTAATAATCTCCTTTGAAAAAGTAAAAGTTTCATGTTCCTGAAAGAACAACAGATCACTCTTTCAGGAACATGAAAACAAGCACAAGTTGCCATGGAGTTGGCTAGGATACAAAAACAAAGCATATCTGCTTTTTCGTGACTGCCACTGCAAGATTGCTGTTACGCTGCAGCTCAAAGCAGCTTACTGCACTTTCAGTGAAGATTAAACAAACTCACACTACTTGGCACTAATAGCACACACAGCACCAGTTACTGCAAAGAAGCATACACAGGTCTAAACACGCTCCTCCCATCAAAAAGCAATAACTGATCCTACATGCAAAATCATGTTCCTGTAAAGCAATAGCAACTCAAAACTGTTTGAGGGTCAGCATGGTTGCATCTACCCTAATGAGCACACAGCACCTGTAACTTAACTTGCCTTGCAACAACTTCAACATGCACTCAGAAGCCAAACACCTAAGTACCATATTTAATTTAGGGCACATCTGAATCCACATACTGGGACTGACAGCTTCCTTTTTCAGAATAAACACAAGCAGCATGACTTGAAAAATGACACGGCAGTGCTTATAATAGGACCCAGATCTTCCCAAACTGTCTCTGACCAACAGACTTTGTTTCCCCTCATCTATCTTTGCAGACCAGTAGTAAGAATACTTCCACCTTCTGATAAGGCTGAAAATTGGTTTAATCTGTATAAAAGGAGCTAGAAGTAGACCCTAAGAAATAAGTATTTGGGTTTGATGCAATCCACAACATTGACCATAGCTTTTCTGTGACAGTAGAGGTTGTTTGGTTTTCATGCTGTTTTTCATGCTCTTATTGTGCATTTTCTTCTTTCAAAGATTCTTTAAATTTACAATTTAAGGCCTTCTGCACCCAGTGATCAGGACAATTAAAACAGTGTCCTCCTTTTATTAACAGGAAATATATATAAGTTATTGTTAAAAAATACTCACGATACCCAAGCTGAGAAATAACAAAGCTGTACTCTTCAACATTATGGATGCTCGCCAGATCCCCATCATCTTTCCTGCAAGATGTTAAGGCATCTTTCCATATTTTGGGGTCCCTGTGAATTATGTAACAGTGACCAGCATACGACATCCATTGATCAGGACATCGAATAGGCACATTAGTCTCTGAAAAGAAAAATTGCAATGAAGAGTTTCAGAATTCTATTCTTAACTAGAGACTGAAAATCACATAAGGAAAGATTTAACAAACAAATTAATTATATGTTTTCTTCATGAAAAACAGCAGATCTGAAAAATATGTACTGGGATAATAATCTACTCGCATGATTAAAAGTTAAAGCCTCCAGATTTTTTTTAAGAACACTACAGTTGCAAACAAGTGCTTCCATCTTTTGAAAAGACAGAATTAAAACTTACCATAAAATACAGTTTTGACTTTTATATGCATATATACATAGTAAAAGGTAAGGTTTGCAGAGCTGTGTTTTATCATTTTTCTACAGTCATGTCAGCATTTCTCTTCCTTCTCCACGCTATATAGCTGTGTATTAAGAACCTGAGCTTATATAACATATTTATGAGGGTAATTTTTTTCCCCAAACCTTAGGCATTTCATGGATTAGCCACATTTGCTAGACTAGGGAAAAAAAAAAAAAAAAAGTAACTGGTTCTACAAGATCACAAGAGAATCTAAATAATTCTGCATTTAGGAATCCTTTTAAAAACCTTCATTGAGAAAATTATACTGTCAAAGTAAATTATTCGTACTTAAAACTTGCTTTTAAAAGTTCAACAGAAAAGCACCAGAGTCCTGCCAACCACCACATTAATGTTTAGCAAACAATTCAGCCTTCAGAGGAGTTCCACCCAAACATATAATGAACAAAATATTGCTGTTGTAGAAACAAATTATGATTCTTGCAGCACTTTATTTATAATCAGTAGATGGGTTTAGGAAGCACCAATATATTGAGTAGAAGAACAAGGACAGCAGGTTTGCGGAAGTTCTGCTGGCAAAATGTCTTGTGTATGTCAGGGAAGGAGAAGCAACATGTTTGTGTGTAACACTGGGGTATATTCCATAGAAATATTTAAGTAGATATCCAAAGTCATGACCAGTCAGGCCCAGGTTGCAAGCACATACCCAGTTTCAACTGGAATATGCTGCTGATTAATTAGTAGATAGTTAGTTCACAACACGGATTGCTAGAACAGATATAAACAGTCCCTGCTGCTCACAGATCTGCCTCAAGAAAGTGCTAGCATGTTCTCACAAGGTTTAAGTACAACTAAACTTTGTCACCCAAGACAAGGTGCTCAGTGCTCAGTCAGAGCCCTGTCAATCCTGCCACAGGAGAGGAAGAAGTGGAACAGAGAGTTGGGAGAACCCCAGAAAAAAGAGACTGAATGTATGTGGTGGTGGTGGGAGAAATAAGAGAGGAAAGAGGTGGCAAATGCTGTTGTAGAGGTTAGTCTGATGCTTCAGACTGCTGCCTAATTTGTCCTATGTCTGGTCTCAGCTCTCAGCATACGCATTTCACAGTGCTTTGCTACAACAGTCAGAAAACTGCTCTAAAAAAAAAATCTAGCCATATAAGCACCTCCAACAAACTTAGTGCACCCTTCTGGAAACTGTAAACACTGAATAGAACAGACATCGGCAGTTCAGACATGGCTACAAAGTCAGTCACACAGGTATTTATTCCCCAGTGAGACCGTGAGAGCCTCTTTTTCAGACCAAAGGAGACTGTGAGACTATTACTGTCACCACTAAAGCAGCTTGGCAGGGCGGGAGAATCTTTTGCTTGTAAATCCAGTAACACCAGGGAATTTGTTACAGGCCACAAAACAAGAAAAGCAATTGACAATCTAGTTTCTTTGGTGCAAGTCTTACTGAACAACATAGCTGTGGATTTCTCAGTAAGAAAAAGTCTTCAGTTCTTCATTTCCAGTAGTCAGCAAAAATGAACTCTGTGCTTCCTTATTCTCTTTTTTTAAAAAAAATACATGACAACACAAAGCCATGCAACCTATTTTTTCATCCTAATGGAAGAAAGTACTACCTCTGAACACTGTTTGACTTAAGCAAATGAAGCAATGCAAATGAAAAAAAAAAAAAAAAAACAAAAAAACCCCACCAACCACCAAATAAGATGTAACAAAGAAAATCACATTAATTTGTAAACAATGTTATCACAAATGTCAGGCCAATGAATTTACTGTGGAATAGATCAAGACAACAAGAAATGAAGTGTGTAAGCACAGAATGGTTATTCCTCACATAGAGAGCAAATACTTTTGTAAACTATAAGCTTGGCTTCCTGAAATCTGAAGATCTCACAGTGATTGACTTGGGTGTCTAAAAGGGTGAAAGCACTAGCTGAAGTTTGTCTGGTGATTAAGGCATACAAATTTCTCTCTCTCATATCCATTCTCTGTGGTCTGATAAGAGAGCTCACACAGCAGTCATGGCAGTGACACTATAAGCATTTATTTCCTCTAATCAAATGCTTTATGAAACATTTGGAAACGATAATTTTAAGATCACCACACCTTGTTGGATTGGAATGAAATCTATTTTGGCAGTCACCTGGTGGAGGTAGACTGCCAGAAAGCCTTTCCCTAGATAATGAACTTTTAAAAAAAAGTAGGTTTTGCAGGTGAAATTAACAGGTTCCTGTCAATCCACTTTGCTGTATTACAGGACAAATGCTGTCAAGCCCTAGGGTTCTACACCACTTGGATGTATACAATTCTGTGGCCCCCTGCTGGAAAAAAAAACTTCTGCTACAAAAAGACTACAGCTATTAGCTTTGTGAAAATCTTCATCTGTAACAAAAATAACAATTCCGTAAAGATTTTTCTCTTTGTTTTGAACACAAGCATAATTATGTTCTGTTGTAAAGTGGTGTTGTGTCCCACAGTTCTCACATACTACCTTGTTAGACTCAATTATAACTTCCAGGGTTACCATTTCAAAGGATTGCCTCTGTCTTTAATGTTAAGTCCACAACTAAGTGGCTGTATGAATTTATGATTAATTTATTTCCTTGCTCAGGAGCCCTAGTCAGGAAAACATCATCTGCCATGAGTTTTCCTTTACATCATTAGAAGCTGAGGGCACTTAACACCTTGAATGATCGCATGCTTATTCCTTTTATGACTTCCTCCCATGGGACATTTTGGAAAATATTTTATGAAGTGAATCACTGCCAATCTCTCATTAATCTGTCACCATGTTTACTCAGCAATTTCTGTACAATTGAAAACTTTTGTCTCATTTCTGTTCTTCCTCCAATTTACTGGCAAACTGGGGGAGGTGGGAATCAAAAGCCTCAAACATAAGAAAGAAATTATGCCACTAAATGCCCCAAAACTAAATTTAAATCTAAATAATAGAGCAGCCAGTATTGAATTGATGGTGTATTTATAGGCAAAAGTATTTAACAACTGATGTATGAAACCTGAAAAGCTGAGGACTAGCCGACTGAACAATCAAAGACAACCTATATAAATTAAAACTATTTGGTTATATATAAATTAAAACTATTTGGTATACAAATACTAACAAAACTCAAAGCATCTCAATTTAGGAAATAATTAAAATATGCAGCTACAGCAACAAATACTCTTTATTTAAATACTGAAGTATTAATTTAATGAATTCAAGTATTAAATATTGATTTTAATATTTAATTATTGAAACACTATCTCATTCTCGTGGTTTTCATCTCTTAGCAATAAAGCAAAACACATTAGGCACGAAGCCACTGTCCTAAGTAGTTTTGACTGGACTGGTTATATATTGGCAAAAGCAGGAAAAACACTTAAAAATATGGTTTTTAAGCCAAATGTCAAACACTTAAGTTTCCAAACCATCTGGTTTGCCAGTAATGCATATTACTAAATGGACATGAAAACCAGTAATGGTTTAGCTTTCTGCTTCTACAACCTCTACAAAATAATGTCAGTGGATTTAGGAGATACCTGTATGTCCTGGAAAGATAAAAAAGCTTGGAAAGAACAGAAAGGAGTAATGAAACAAAGGAATAAGTTACAAGGTTTTCATAGTACACTGAGAGATAGTAAGTAAACAGGTCTAAATAAAGCTATGAAAACTTATTCCTGTTTGTCTTTCCTATGTACATTTGGCAAGTGCCAGAATTACATTTCTTCTGAAAAAGCGTTTGTTTGTATATATATAATTTAAATAATTTCATAAGCAACATACTTTATATATCCATAAATAAATATTTTATATATCAATATATAAATAGAGATAGCTATAAAAATTGTTTAACTCTCTCAAAAGAATTTTTTTAAATCCCTCTAGTCCACTACCAACTTGCACTGGCAAACTTACTCTATTTCATAAGTAGTAAAAATGACAGCAAGAAAAAATAAATTAGTTTCACTAAGTACGTAGGGCTTTAGATAATTACTTTTTTATTTAACATTAGATTATTTCTCTTTTTATTTTATGAACAAAACCTGACAGTTCTGCATGGTTTTGGAAAAGAGAACTCCACGATTTCTGCAATTCAGAACTCCAAGCTACTGAAGAAAGATTACTACACAGGAAGTAGGGAGGCCAGAACAAAAAGGAAGTACATGCTGTTCACTTTTACAGGGAATCTCGGTCAAGGCACACCCTGCAGAGACCTTTGCTTGGTTTTAGCATATGCAATAACAAATACTTATTGGAATTACATATAAAAAACACTGCTCATTAATAATTTGTTGAGAGTTTATTACCAAACCTACCTGTAGGAATAATGAAAGATTCTAAAGTAGCATTTCCGCGTTTACAAATATAGCCAAGTTTCTGATCACATTCCCGATTCTCCCATTTAGCACCTTTGCCAGGATTTAATGCTGCACAGATTTTTCCAGGTTCTGGAGAAGGGTGTCCTTAAAAATAATAAAAAAAAACACCACCAAAAAAAAAAACCCCACCTTCAACATCATGGTTACCCTCCAAATTACTCTCACGTTCTAATCTGTTCCACACTAACTATAAGACATATTAACATATAGACAACAGTCCTTTAGACTGAATGGGGCAGTTGATTCCATTTAAGCAGTATTTTTTCACAGCAACCACAAACTGAGGTATTTATCCAGTTCACAATTTAACAGCCTCTTCAGAGGTCCAAAATCTTGATGAAAGGTATTAAAGTGCACTTATTCATTTTGTTTGGGGTTTTTCCCTTTCTAAACAAAGAACGTCTAAACTCCAGAGCACAATCTTTACGTGTTCAGTAAGCTAGTAAAATTCTGTACTTAATATAACAGTAAAGACAGAAAAATAGTAAGGAATTATTTTGCTAATACGAACTTCTTATCCACTTGTCTAAACAATACAACAATAGCAGGATATTTCGATTTTTTCAGTTAAGATTAGCATTAGCACTAACAGAAACATCTAGTAGAAAAGCAGAGCCTGTAAAACAGAGAAAATTTATCCAATAAACCACATGAACTTTTCAAGATCTGATCTAATGTGATTAAACTTACTGTGGATTTTCTTTCATTACTGAACACATGCCACTATACTACATAACAAGCAAGTGTCTGTACTGCTCAGCAATAAACACAGCAAACCAATATTTTTTAATGTGCAGGATTGTTCATTGAAAATTTCCTTATATCATTATGATTTCATTACCTTAAATTATAGTTAGCCTTATATTTGCAGTCAGGTTATCTCTTCTTTCCACAGGAGAAAAAAGATATGCTTACCTCAAAAATACAACTTCTAATTGTTTTAATGCACAAAAAAGTTCATCTGTTGGCTGTTGGCTCTCCCAAATGCCTAATCAGCATCATTTTAGTTTAAATGTAGATAACTTAGTTCCCATGTTTTTGCATTATTTATTTAAGGCTAGCGAGATGGAAGAATATGAAGCTTCCACAAATTCTTTTAAAACATACTAGTGGAAGAACAGCCACCTCTTGAACATCCAGTGTAGTGGGAATCAGATAGAGAGAGGTAGGCTGACCAATGTAAAGTCATGAAGGAGACAGCACAAATATAAAATACGTTACATGGACTTAAAAGTATTACCTTTGAATGAAATTATGGAACATAAGGAGTTAAAGATAAATGGAGCCCATTTTGGTTACACCAAAACCCACCCAATTCTTTATACGACAAGACCTGGCAGTTTTAACAACCATGCACAACTCCCCTTAGTACTTTGGCTCCACCTCACAATCAGTTTTCCCCAACTCTTCATTATCTGCAGATCTGCATCAGTGCACTTGGGTGACAGACCTATAAACACCTTCGCAGCATCTTGCAGTTCAGCCTATCTGTTTGCCTTGTGTGCTCACTCCATTAGAGAACTATTTATAAAGTAGTTCTGTTCACTCTTCAAAGCGTACCTACTTGAGAAGCTGTTCACCTAAAATGTGCTTTTGGCTTTATCTACACAAGGAAGCCACTGGGTGATAACAATGGAACGTGCATTTAGTTACCGCAGTTTAAATACGTGACATGCTCAATGAAGATAAAAAAGTGTTTACACTGCATAAGTTTAGACATCTACTTCAAATTAGTCTCCAAAGCCTTCCTGAATAGCCAGTGCAAGGGAACAAGGGTCCTGCAAAAAGACACCTTAACACAGGTACTCTGAGTAGTAAACCAGAAAAGTACCTCTTCTTCACTGTGTACATGGATGGCATAGACTAGCTTTTTAATAACTGCACCAGAGTTCACAGAACTGCAGGTATGAAGCTGCTGGGCTCGCTTCAAAGTAAACTAGCCTAACATGTTCAATTTGTGTTACTGCCAAGGGTCAGTTAATCCCAAATGAAAAAGAAAATTTAATCTTTAAGCAAATAACTAAAACAAATTGGAAAGGAATTAAAAAAACCCAAAACCTACAAAGAAAAAAAAACAAAAACAGACTGACCAGTCTAATCTCAAAAATGAAGACACATATAGCATCAGATTTATTCTGCATTCATACAGAAATAAACTAAGAAGATATACAAATGAAGCGTAAATAGATGACTCTTTCCTCTGGATTTTGAGGCTGCCATTTACATTATGAATAATAAATCAAGTCCAGTGTGTATCCCTAGCACAAATGGCGTTAACTCACAGTGTTTATAGCCACAGTCAGAATCTTTCAACATCAAAACAAGCTCAATAATTGCAGGAGAATAGAGTACTAGAAAATAAATATGTTACACAGTGACCAAATTTTTACCTTTTAAACTGAGCAGCAACATATGTAACCTTACCTGGAACCCAATTTAAGTATCGAAAAGGAGCACCACCAACCCATTGCCATCCACTGTTGAAATTCAAACTGTTAAGACCAAACCAGAGAGCAGAACTCAGTCTGCCAGTCAAACCTAAGTAAGAGACAAAGAGAGATACTGGATGTGTACAGCAAGAGCAAACACTTTCTCAAAACTTGAGAACTGAATTCTAGCTAAACTGTCTGCTTCTCATTTTTTAGAAGTTTTAACAACTTTTAATCTTTCAGTTAAGGTGGGTACACTAAACCTGCAAAACATGTCATCTCACATGTATCACTTTAGTTTTGGAGTTCCACATTCTTAGGTGTGGAAAATTTTATTACAATAGAAAACAAAATGACACTTCTGCATGCTCTTTGTAAACCAATGATCATAAATACGAAACAAATCACCTTTTTCCAGAACTATAAAATATTAAATTGATAAAGTTACACAAAAGGTCACAAAACTGAAAATCAGTTTTCTAAAGTGAAACATGAATAGTTTCCTGTTGTATATTTTCTTTTCCAATAAAATTAACAAGTTTCAAATTTACAAAATATTGTAAAGTTAAAAAAAGTTTGCATTTTATCAAACTATATTAATTTGTGATCATTCCAATCATTGTCTTATTAACAGTACGTACTGTATATTTTTCAGACTCATTTCACTTCTTTAGCCAATGATATGTCAGGCTTCCAAAATCAGTTCCAACTTACAGCTTTAGTTCTGAAAACCACCTAGAAATATCATACTTATATATGGTCCTTCTGAACTCTCTAGCATTATTTATAGTCATTATTAACCAATTGTCTATCTCTGCCTCTTGTGTAAGACTTGGAGGCCCAGCTGGATGATGGCTGATATTTTTATTTAAATGTGTTTCTACATAGCTCACAGGAAATCATTGCGCAATATATATATTACTGATTTCTGCTTCTACCAATGCCATCATGCAAATATGTAATTTTGCTCTATGTATTTTAGTTGTCTTTGACACCATGACTATGGGCAACACTTGAAGCATGGCAAGGTTAGAAGGTGGGGTAGTTAAGCACTGGAAAGGACTGGAATGTCATACCAGAGCCTGATTTGGCACCAACACATTAATGTGTTCCAGTACTTCCTCTCTACAAACAAGTTGTGGTTAAGACAATCAAGAGCTGAGCATGGCAGGAAATCCTGGTACTGCCAGGGCAGCTGTAGAATAAAAGTCTGATTTTTACATACATTTGGCACCCATATCCACTAGTTTGCAATTAAAACACACCTACTAATAATTCATTCCTATATGTTAGTGCCAGATTGCTCCCTTGAGCATCAATTTCAACAATATTTTTCATCACGCTCAGTAAAAAAAAAATAAAAAAAGACCCATGTTTTGTCCAAATCCTAAAATTGAAAACAAAAGTTTAGACAGAACAGACTGTTCATAGCATTAAAAACAGCTTTCTCATTCCCCTAAATTGGAGAAATATGGATTTGACAGATAAGGACAGATAAGGAATATGCTGGATATTTCCATGCAAAGAGTTACAGTCAACAGCTCAATGTCCAAATGGAAACCAATAAGAAGTGGCATCCCTCTAGGGTCTGTATGAGGACTAATACAATATAATATCTTCACCAATGACACAGACAGTGGGACCAAGTGCCCCCTCAGCACATTTGCAGATGACGTCAAACTGAGTGGTGCAGTTATTTGCTTGAGGGAAGGGGCAGCACCCAGAGAGTCTTTGACAGGCTCGAGGAGTGGGCCCATGTGAACATCATGAAGTTCAACAAGGCCAAGTACAAGGTCCTGCACCTGGGTCGGGGCAGTCCTCAATATCAATACGGACTGGGAATAAAGGGATTGAGATTAGCCCTTTGGAGAAGGATGTGGGGATACTGGTGGATGAAAAGCTGAACATGAGCCAATAATGTGCACTTGCAGCCCAGAAAGCAAGTTGTATCTGGCACTGCATCAAAAGAAGTGTGATCGGCAGACTGAGGGAGGGGATTCTGCCTGTCTGCTCTGCTCTAGTGACTCCCACCTGGAGTACTGCATCCAGTTCTTAGGTCCCCAGTAAAAGACAGACATGGACCTGTTAGAACAGGTCCAGAGGAGGGCACGAAAATTCATCAGAGGGCTGGAACATCCCTCCTGTGAAGAGCAGCCAAGAGAGTTGGGGGGTTTCAGCCTGGAGAAGAGAAGGCTCTAAGGAGACCTTATCACAGCCTTTCAATATATAAGGAGGGCTTATAAGAAAGATGGAGAGAGAGTTTTTAATAGCGCCTGTAGTGACAGGACAAGGGGCAACAGTTTCACAATGAAGGAGGATAGATTTAGCTTAGATGTTAGGAAGACATTTTTTACTGTGAGGGTGGTAAGACACTGGAACAGGTTGCCCAGAGAAGCTGTGAAATCTCCATCATTGGAAGTGTTTAAAGTCAGGTTAGATGGGGCTTTGAGCCTGATCTAGTGCACAATGTCCCTGCCCATGTCAGAGAGGGTAGACTAGCTTATCTTTAAGGTCACTTCAAACTCAAACCATTCTCTAATTCTCTGATTCTATGAACTTACATATTACAACATATAGCTTATGGCATAGAATAGTTTATCTTCCAACTGATGTGACATATTCAAAACATTTTCTGATCTATTTAATAGATGAATTAGTGAACTATTTCTTGTGTGTACACAGGCTAAAAAGGTAATAAAAAGGAGACTGCCTCATTGTGGAATGTAAATATATTCAAGTACAAATTCAGGAGAGAATTTTCTCAGAGAAGTTTGGAAATTACTTCGAAAATCATTAAAGGAGATGGAAAATAAACCAATCTATTTGCAAGTCCTTTTGTTTATTAGTTCTTTTTTTTTTTCTTTTCATATTTTAGCACATACTGATGATACAACAGCTTTAATGAGATAGGCCAAAAATGATGACTAGTACACACAATAAGTAGAGCACAAAAAGGATGCAATCATCATATCTGTTTATTTGGTTTACAAACCATTTTGCATTTTCCTGCATTTCAACATTCATTCTTTATTGCTTGCATTACTTAATTGCTGTATTTTTTAGTTACTGTAACTTTCTGACAATATTTAATCAGGATAAAATAGCCATTACCTGTCTGATTTTTCCAGCTGAATCATTCAAGATAACAATTTAAATCTACTAATTACCAGAACTGAACAAATAACTGTTTTTAAGATGGACATGCTGTAGAAGTGTCTCTGTTACAATAATGCACTTTTGTAAAAAATCTGATGGATAATATTACTTTACCTGTCAGGTATGTTTGTTCATGCAACTCTGTGATGCTTAATAACTCCGCCTTCTGTTGTTGACAGCTTTTTCTTGCCTGGTGCCATTTCAGAGCTGCCTCAGAGTTTATCTGGTACTGAACATTTGTTAAAGGATCTGTATTCCACAATAAGTCAATATTATTAACTGTAGGAAGAAAAAGAAATGTGTAACTGATCATGAAGGTGGAGCCAGATAAAATATAGAATAGATTGCACAGCAAAAGTACACAAAACCTAAACACTTATATAAACAACTGGTTTGAAAGGAGTCCTGAGGCTCTCTAATATGTTGGTAAATCCAGGGCAAAGTTAAACCATGACAGCCATGTTGGACAGTACACAGATAATGAAACAAGGTCATCATTTTCTCTGGTATAACAAAGCTGCTGTTTAAGGTGGAAGATGAGTTGCTAAAGTCATGCTAAAAGAGTTGATTTGTCAGTGTGGAGAAAAAAAGACTAAAAACTTCCAGACTCATGGTAGCTAAGGTGTGTATCAAGCTGATCCTTCTTCTGAGATAAGAAACACCATTTTTTTTTACTAAATTTGGGTATCATGTAAGGTGGTTATGGATTTTCTTAATGTGATAGAGGTAATCAGACCCAAAGACTGAACACAAAACTTACATTATCAGCATCTATCTCACACTTTCCTGCAATTCCTGATTCATCTTGTACATGTACCTGACACCCTCATGCCTTCCTCTCTGCCACATGACCTGTGATCTCCTTGAATACTTGAACTTTGCACATTGAGGCAATGCCAGACTGGTGAAAATGTCATCCAGGCCTAACATTGCAAGTGGCCCCAGAAAGTACCACACTTCTTACACTGCTGCAGTCTGTGCTGGCTCATCTCACTGGAATCTCCACAACAAGCAACAGAAAACAGTGTGATTTTGCTTTGCCAAAAATGGAACTTATAGGAGGCCCCAACACTCAGCTAAATGTCACATGAAGAGATTAAAGTTGCATGACAAAAGCAGAATATAGCAGAGGTCACTGTATGTCTGCTGACAATGGGAAAACAACTGAAATTCCTGCAGCCTGTATCAGTTTCTCAAGTTGCAAGCTGTGAAAAATTTGAGAGAAAGAGGTCTTTTCCTTTTCCGAATCAGAAAGCTCAGAAAACTTAAGTGTGCAAGTAAGAGGAAAATGGTACAATAAACAAAGCCCAAGACAAAGAATGATACATGTTAAATGTTAACAGGTCAGTAGCCAGTTACACTTTTTCCCGTATTAAGTCTGACAGTATATAGATAACATGAAGGTTTTCTTTTCAAATTATCCTTATAAGAAAAAGAAAACAGCTAACCTAGTGTAATAATGACATTTGACTAAAAATGAGAACTTTCATCCCATTGTCATTATCCATGAACTGATTTCTGTCCAAAATACTTTATGACTATCAGAAGGCAAAAATTCTTCACTACGCTATGTTCCACAGGACCATAAATTCCTATGCACAAGCACAAGCCTGGGATAAAACGGAGATTGCAAAAATAGTAAGATCTATAATTCAGTAAAGAAAACTGGCTCTGAATTGATAGAAAGGGTTTTATAAATCTTGTACAATTACTAGAGGAAGAGGCAAACAAGTCTCAGGCATTCATCCAACCTTCCACATCACTCCCCCAGTCTTATAATTTATAGCTGACTTGCATATAGTGCTCTCCTGTAGAACTTTGGTCTTTCATAAAAATAAAGTTCATTTCTGAACCTTGGAAAATTTGTTTTTAAGGTATTGGAGTTCTATGAGATCAAATGTCTTCACAGAGCAAGATACTGGAAATTCTATATGCTATTGTTTAAAGCTTAGTATGCCCAGAGAAACCAGAAGATTAATCACTTTTCTGGATAATATATTTTAGCATCTAAAGTAATGTTAAACCACACCTGTCCTTAGTACATAACTAGAAAAAGAATAAAAAAGCTGAACTTTATCCCTACACAGACAAAATCAGCATGCATTTTTTTGTATACACTGAAATTAGTGAGAACTAGTTATTTCCAACACAATCACTACTGAAATCACAGAAGTACAATATGGTAAGTCAGAAGATTTCAGTCATATCTTTGAAGGTTCTCAGTTTTAAAGCAAAGCAAAGCAGACCAAAAATGAACTGAATTTCAAGTATAGCCCTTGAAAGACAAGTTCAAACTTACAGGAAAGACATAAAAGTCCTGACCAATGCAGACATTTATGACATTTACAATTCAAAACATGTCAACATGATTATCATATCAAAATATAGTATTTCTCCTGAATTAGGAAATGGAAGAATCTTGAGAGATTCTAATTTCAAAACTGCAAGCTGAAGTCTGGACCTTTACTAGCAGTAACAATAAAGTGTTCTTGTTCGTTTAGTTATCCATCGAAAGCAAGCTGGAGTCTCAGTCCAATACCCTTGGAAACTGCATGAATAGAATCATGGCAAACAAGAACTGAATATAAATCTTGTTAGACAGTCTATAAAGTAACTGCCATCACTTCCTCTCTAAGCATACAGTAGAGAAGGAATCTCATAATAAAGACATTACAGTTTCTGTGAATTTATATATATATACTATATATAGTATATAAAGATATTATGCTATCAATAGTAAAAAAAGTCTAAATTATACTAAACTTTCTTCGCATGCTTATCTTCACTTAAATATCTTTTCCTAAAGTGCTCATCTCTTTCTTTTTCCTAGATAAATTTGTGAGAGCCAAAGTCAGGTTATGAGGTCCAGATAAATCAGAAGTAACAACACAGTTAACCTCATATAACTTAGTTGACCAATTCACTAGGCATTTTGAACCAGACAACAAACCACAACAAAAAAACACCTTCAAAACATCTTGAAACACCAGCATGGGGGAAAAGCCTGTCACAAAAATTAAATTCAGTATTTGTGAATGAATACAAGGATGTAGATTTGCCCAATAATTAACATACCAGACTAAGACTATTTAATTATTTCCTTATTCTCTGCACTTCTTGTTTCCTTCATAGTCAGTGGCAAGTTTTATGCATCACTTATAAGGCTTTCTAACTCTTCACAGAAATTCTAGCTCTTTCATCTGTCAAGGAAGGGGCCTCAATGGACTGTTGCCCACTTGGATACAGCTATAGGCACACCTCACGACACACTATCCTGACAGTCTTAGGCTGTGCAACCTATTTTCTTCCCCAACACCTACTTCTATATTGCAGTGCAGTATACAGCTCAAAAACATACAGTGTAACCTGTAAAGAACCAGTACTTCCTAGGCTACTAAAAATTGTCTGATGTAGCAATGCTTCTCAGTTTCTTCCTGTGGGATTTAAGTTTCTACTGTCACTGTATCAGCATCTCTTTTTAAAGCATCAAATAAAGAGTCATACAATTATATTATCTCCACTGGTCAAATTTCTACACCTCTATTGAGTATAACAACTGTTATAAGTATAGTCTTATGCCCTTTTGGGGAATTTTTGAGCTGGTTTTGCTCACAATGAAAAAAAGCGGCTGGTCCAATCATAATTTTACTGCATGTCCAGGCCCCAGTATGAATGAACATTGTAATAGTCTGCATCACATATTTTTGTATTGGCACCTTTTCTCCCCAGACAGTTTAAGAAACAACAAACACTTTAATGTTATTAAATTAAATTTAACATACAGACTTAAACACTCTGTCTTTAAAGGTGCTGTTGGAGTTCATTAACTTATTACTCTCTCATGCAGTGCGTTCCTCTTTCATAGGGCTGACTAAAACTTCTGCTACCACAACCTCTCATTAAAATATATGACCAAAACTCAAATATTTTATAGCCAGTATTGAAGAATCAAGAAGGAAATATGCAGGCAATCAGCATAAAGCAGCTTTTTCCAAAAACAATCACAGCCATCTGAATGGATTTCCTTGAATTATGCCAAAGAATTAAACAAAATTTTAACGATGCCTCCTATTTGCTATATTTAAAAGAATGCCAGACAGGTAGCATTCTTAAGTTGATCTTGCATGTGCTGTATAAATGGGATTGATATTCCCAACATGTTTTTAATATCTTGAAAATAGTACTGGCATAGAAGAAGAAAACATGCAAATTTTATTTGTCTGAAATAATGAATGCAACATCCATGGAAATCAGGCAAGGGCACTAATACTTCATCACCAAACCAGTTAAGATCAACCCAAACTGTTTTATTCACATCAAAGGAAAGACATATTTTCCTCCTTAGCTCTGATTGCGGTCAAAACACAATAATAAAGAAGGGAGGGAGAAGTGCTACCTCTCTCAGTATGACAGAAGCAGCTTGCAGACAAAATGCTTAGTACATATTTTACAGAAGTTCAGAAAAACTTTATCCAAATATAAAAGAATTCAAATACATACAGGCATATTACTCCAATTTAAGTATTTAATATCAACATTTCTAAATAAAGTTTGTATATTCATAATACTAGAGTTGAAACTATGCTCAAACCAGGGAATGTAAAATACAAATACTTCTCATTGATTTTAAATACAGAACTACAATGCAGCATACAGATTTGGGAAATACTGGGATTTTGTAAAAAGTTCATGTAAGTTCCTTCATGTTTAAAAGGCAACTCATTCTACAAAGTAGTCTTAATTTTCAGTTAAGCTGTATTTTATCTTCCAATTCTGCTGCACAAATTTCTGCACAACCTTTTGCATATGCTAATGTAGCATCTTTAAATGTAATTAACTTGCTGTTTAAGTAAATGGAGTAATTACAGATTTCAGCATGTGATTAACACACTTGCACCCAGATGTAGCAGGCCAATTTTTTTTTTTTTATGCTGAGCCCTATATTTGCACATTTAAGCAGTTCCTAAAAGGATAGCAGACTGAATGGAGACAGAAAAATGCACCATTTCAAACTGTATTTTGTACAGTAAAGCACATGACAAGGATACCAATATTTCCAGGCAGCTGAATAACAGCACAGCAGTCATGAACATACAAAACTTACATTTCAATGGGCAAAATCCATATATCTTGTCAACATCAAAGTCTGAAGTGGTTCCACACCAGAACCAGCCATCTGATCTGCCAGCATCTGTGCAGTCAGCATACCATTTATCACCAAACTTAAAAGGGAATACACAAGGTGCTCCATTGGCATTTCCTTTCACTGTGTAGGTATCTAAGGAAACATAATAATTTAAAAATTACTAAGCAATAATAAGCACAGGATATATATCAGTTCAACTTTATGTTCATGTGATAGCATATTATAGAAAACAGAGCTCCTTAGCTTAGTATAAAAACTGTACTAGAAATGGAACATTGATAATTTTTGCTATCTATGTCTAAGCTAATACCCATGTCCACAATGACAGGAATTTTTATTGCTTAAGGAGACCACTGACCAGAACTGACTGAGCCAAAAGAAGTACATTCCCATCCTAAATTTTACATGCACAACAATCAAAAGTATAAAATCTACACAGTTAAGCAATTTTCTTTTTAAGCACAAACAACCGCTGATTATTCTGACAGTAACCCACTCGATAGCTGACCATTTTAGACAGGGAAGAGTGTGTTCATACAAACTTGCTACCACAGAGTGACTGCAATATGCTACGCCCAAACAAAATTTCCATTGGCATCTAAACATAATTTTTGTTTCATCAGAAACCTGACTCAATGAAACTTCTCAAAGTAACAAAAGCAGTCTTCTGTGCGTGCACATACAATGTACACGCATTGATGGGAGGACATACAGAGGAGCACTACTTGACAGAGACTGCTAGAGAGGTGACATACTGAGGTCGCTGTCATGGACCTTATAGAAAATGAAGGAGGAAGGAATGGCAGACCATCACTCCACCTCCCCCCTGCCTCCTTTCACATAATTTCCTTTGCTAGGGCTCTTTTATTCTGGCTTTAGACCAATGACTAGTACTGTAATCAGCCATTGCGTAAACCACAGAGAATGCATCCGTACCTCCCTCTGTGACCACTTCTGTTTATCAAAGAATACTAAATTGGAACCCAAATGTGTTCCCAGATAATTATCATAAATATATGCATATATGTACATATGTATGTATCATAGATAACTTTTTCAAAATTAAATATTTCAAGTATCTTATTTATCTAACACTTCAGCGCTAACTCTGAGGCTCACTTCAAACACCTAGAAAGGCACTTCCAATGTACTACAGCTGAAGATATCAAGAGTTAACGAAATCCTTAGAAAATAATAAATATTTGCTCCCTAAGAAAAAAAACCAAAAACAACATTATCAACAGACAGATTATGTAAGTGTAAGTACACTTACACTACGTCTTTCTGTACACATGTATATATTAACAGCTATCATTAACAGTTGTGTAATAGTTATACACATGTTCTGAATAACTGCAGATGTTTTTCCCCTCTCCAAATGAATAGCCACCAGGCATCATCTATCAGAACTTTGACAACTTTGACAAAAAAGCAAAATGAACCCATCAAAAAACATAAAACACAACTCAAGTATTACTGATTTCACCGGACGTCACACTCACTGATCATTAATGAGATGAAGGAAATTCTCCTATACTTCTAAATATTTTAATTAGATACACATAGAAATTAGTTTGAAATACAGAAATTAATTTGCAGAACTTTACCTTCATAGCCTCGAGAACACAGATCGTCTGTGGTTCCGTAGACTTTCCACCTACTCCACAAACCAGATCCCTTGTACAGCATAATATTCCTTTCCTGTCTGTTTCCATAGTTGAAAAACAAATCTTCCCCTTGGATTGCAAAGAGAGTCTCATTTCTGCATTCCCATCGCTGAAGTTCACTAGCCTTGTCACAAGGATACAGCGTGATCGGAACCCAGTCTTTCTTCGAAGGCACTCCCAAGCACAATTTCAATGATACGCTCATAAGCTGGTGATCTGAGACCCACCTGAATTTTTGTGACTCATTTTCTTGAACGCAAGGAGCAGTAGTCACTGAATTAGAACTTTGAGCCAGTACACAGCGCTTGTGATCTTCATTGTATATTAAGAAAATGCTAGTATCTGTAAGATAAAAAACAGTGGAATCATTTGAAGTAGCTTACCTACTATCTAAATGAAATATACATCTGGATACTACTCTTGGGGTAAAAATCTCATCATCTGTTCAGGAAAAGAAGGTACAGTACTCCTATGGCCTACACCTGTCAAAGTGACTGTAGAATGCAGCTAGTTTAGATGTGAGGACATTTCAACTGTTTTGAGTCAGTGAAAGCATCCACCCTCAAAAGTGCAAGGCAGCAGACATGCAGACCTCATGTCTCCTATAACTTTAAAGCATTGGTTAAACTGAAGAGGATAAACACATAGTATTTTTCCAAGCTGCACCCATGGGAGTTACTGAAACAAGGGAGCCACTGCACACTGCAAATCCTGACACTGAACACTCCAGGAGCACTGGCTCCTTGATCCTGGCTCCCAGGCACGAGGAGATGACAACAGTCACTCAGTTCTTCAGGCTCCATTTCCCCATAGTGGGGGTTCTGTTTCCATAAGCTCTGCTAAAATCCTTAGAGTCTTAACTGAGAGGAACTAAGCTTTATACACAAGCTACTTGTAGGGCTAGAACAGCATATTTGTTTTTCGCTCAACTGCAGTCATCAGTGATTTCTTCCTCCTTTCTTACATTCCTCCATTATGAATGAAATGCTGACAGCAGTGGGATTTGCCGTCATCGGGCATGCCTCTTAAGGACTTACAAAAATCTTTGAGGCTCTCCACAGCTCCCAAAGTTATCTCCCCCTCTTAGCAAATAGTGCTTCTCAGCATGCATTTTCACGTATTGAAAGTTTATTTCAAAATTGTAACCACTAGAAAAGTATTTAACATGTCCTACACCTTGATGTGCTATGGACTGCAACATTTCTGAGCTGGTGCTGCAGAAAGACTGAGAATTTCTCTTTTCAGGTCCCCTTCAGATACATATTAGCATGGAAACTAAATAGTTCTCTCTGGTACTAGATCACAGAACGTAATAGGATGCACAAGGTCTTAAAACTATATTTTTACTAGGCTATAAGCTAGAAAAGAGAAATACTAATTTATGTGAATCTGGGGATTGAAGCTAATTAAAACATTATTTATTTTAGTGTATGATTACCAAATTAAACAAATTCTATTATGAAGAAATATTTAAGGAGAAAAACAGGTTAAACACAGAAAACTTTCCCTTCTCTGCTGAGGCTCCAGTGTGGAAATGGTCATACTTTACTGCAGAAGAACAACCTGGGAACAAATTACCACTCTCTCGCAGAAAGAGCTGACCTATACTTATCTCATCCATGGTTCAGTTTCCTTCTCCTGTCCTTTGACTTCCAATTCACTGGGAAGTAGCCTAAAACTGATGAGCACTGGAGACAGAAATTGTTGCCTTTTGCCAATCTGTTTTACTTACAGACAATACAAGGAAATGTATAATTATCACTGCTGGTGATAGCTTTTTTAATTCTGCTTTTCTACTAGCATTTAGCACAATGTTATTGCAAACTGATATATGCAATGCTTGCAACTCTCCCTTTCCTGAAAACTTATTCAAAGTTTCTGGTTAAAAGAGATGTCAGACATTTATTTTCACATGTGTTGAAAACACTGCCTGATCTTTCAAAGTGCTAAAACTGCATTTGTGGCCTAAAATAACATTCCTTATTTTATGCAGCTTATGGTATTAAAGAGAGGATGCTATGTAAATGAAAACAGTACCCCAAAGTCAAAAGCCTGGATTGCTGCACGCTACACCCAGTCTGAAAGGGTGCAGTTTTGGCTTCAGAAATAAGGCTAGAAATCTAAACAAAGAGGTTTGCCGGTGGGGGGGGGGGGGGGTGTTGGGGGAGGGGGGGTAAAAAAAAAAAAAAGTCAAATCTCTGGCCCCTGCTATTCTGACTGCCCCTTTACAAAGTGTTAGCAGCGTGTAAATGCAACACGGCTGCTTATACAAGAGCCCCAGTGCATGCAGGGCTCTGACAAGGAATACTATATAGGTAAGCAGCTAAAGAGCCAACACAGCCAAGCAGGTATCGAAAATAAGCTGGCACCAAAACAGGACAAAAGAGGAGGTAGCAGGATGCAGGAGCAACTGTGGCTGAGACTGTAGTTGCAGGACTTCCTTCCCCTCAGGGTTGCTCCTGTTTCATCCACGACCATGCAGCAGACTCATAGCATGTTCCTGTATTGCTCTAGTTTACAGCTTTATTTCTGTGTTTGTTCTCCCTACTTGGACACCAAAGAGGAGTCCCATACAACACTTCCCATGTGAGTTATTAGATAGCCTAGAAGAATATGAAACGAGTCAGGTATTTGTGCAATACTTTCTATGCCCTGCCATCTGTAAACACTTGATACCGCTCCTGTGAACACGATGTACCTGTAAAATGGGCTGAGCAGAATTACTCCTGTCACCATTAACTGTGTTCCACTATTCTGTAGCAACATTTGTTATATAGCTCCCATAACAGGATGCCATTCTTCATTATAGATGAGCTGTAGGTGGTACACTTAAAGGTCCACCACAGCATGATCATGAGTACCGCAGTCTTGGTACTTTGAATTACACCAATTTCTAACAGAGTATCTGTATGTTGAAACTTAATCCTGAAAGGAGGTTCTTTAAAAGGCATAGGAACACGCCAAGCACAGAAACCAACTTTACCATTATAACCCATTATGGGGGGATCTAGCATCTTTTCCTCAAATGTCCCAAGGAGATCCTAACGGAATTTTTCTCAGAGGCTTTCATTTTTCTTCGCCTACCACACTGTGACTATTTGCCTATCTCTGGCCCCAATTATAATCCAAAGAATTGTGCCAAGTACTGTAAAATCTCACTGACCAAGTATCTTTCCACAACAGATATTTCCAGCATGCCAAGGTAGCTTCATTTCTGCAGCATTTGCAAACTAATCATAGATTATGCAAGTGTAAATCAAGAAGTAACTCGTGAGGCACTAGCAGTGTTAAAGCAGTGATGGAGAGCACCAGAAGAGCACACCAAAAGCCAGGGCAGGTAGGGGGGAGTAATGAGGCAGCCATCAGGTAGGATGACTGTCTTCTCCACACAGACTCTTCTTACCAGATGGCCTGCAATGATTGCTGCTAATTACACAAAGCAAGAAGGGTTACAAGGTAGTGTCACGAAGTTTTGCTTCAGTAGACCTCAAACTGGAAGAGTGGAGGATGCTGAGAAGCTTTCAGGAAGGACAGATGCAAAACTTTCACTGCAGAATAGCTGTGTGATGCAAATCACAGTCATTCTAAGAGTAAGCAGGTGCAAGCCCCAGATTTCACTAAGAAACACAGCTTTCATCTGTTTTCACAATTCTAATCTGTATCAACACCTCAGCTACCTTAACACACACACACACCCCATGAAAGCCATCTGCCGGGAGCAGGTCCCCAGGCCCGTTAAAGACCAGAGGACTGGAGGAAAGGCAGAGCCCCAACACCAGGCCCTTCCACAAACCTCGGTGGTGAGAAGGTACCTGAGGGAAAGCTGAATGATGGTGTTCAATCGATCAGGGACTGAGCCCCCAGAGCGGTGGGGGAAACTGAGGCACTGCCAGTGGCAGCCCTCTTGGTGCCCACACCACCAGGGGCACCCAAAAGGCCCCCTCATGCACCGGGCAGCTTCATGCACCGGCACCTCGGGGTGCAGGCAAGGAGCGGGAGGCAGCTGGGGTGGGCAGCTGCCTGCCCCGCCGCATCGCGGCTCCCCTCAGGCAGCACCTAGGGGGTTAAAATGGCCGTGGTCTTCACCTGTGTGGGTGTTCCCTTCCCTCAAGCCCCAGGTCAGGCTGGGCTCGGTGTCCGCCGCGACCCCACTCTTTTCTCGGCACATCTCTTCCTGCACAGCCCCTGGGGGCACTTACCCAGCAGCGCACAAACCGGGGGGAGAAGTGCGAGGCGAAGCAGGAGCAGGGCGGGAGCCATCGCCGCGCCTCCGCCGGTGGCGCCCCGCCGCTGAGAGGAGCGGGCTTCCCGCGGGCAGGTCCTCCGCACTTGTGAAGGGCTGGTGGATCAGGGGAAAGCGCTGGACTCGAAATGATAAGGAAATATCCTGTCACATGGGGCGTTTTGAAATAACAGGAATTCGCTGTTCAAACTTTGCTTTCCTAAGCTGATTTTTTTTTTCCTCCCCCCCCATCAGCGAAGGGAAGAGCCTTCTTCCAGGCACACGCAGGTGATAAAGTGGTGATAGCTGAGAGGAGGGCTGTTGGTTGGTTTTTTTCCTTGTCGTTGTGGTAGTTCTTTTTTTTTTTTTTTTTATCCCCTCCGCGGCCCCGTCAGCTTGCACGTGGATCAGTGGTTTGTTTTCTGAGAAAATCAGCCAAACCCGCGCCGGGGGAGCGGGACATCCCCCTCCTTTCTTTCCGAGGTGACCTCAAACAAAACCTCGCCGGAACGACCGGGTTTCTCCCGAGAGCGGGGACTGCAGAAGTGGCAGAGACCCGGTTTTGCGAAGCCGGGGTTTGGGCTGCGCCCCCTCCCCGTGGCCCATCCCTGCTCCCCCGCGGGCCAGCAGGTTGCTCCCGGGGCTCGGGGGCCGCAAGGAAGAGCCGGGAGGGACGCAGGGGCTGGGGAACTCTGAGGCATTTTCAGAGAGCCAATAAATGAAATTCGACAGATTTGTTTGTCGTTCTGACTGGGGTGGCTGTGTTTGCTGTTAACAGAATTTGAATCTTGCTCGGGAACGAGAATGTGGGGAAAACAGAACTTTGCCGCTAGCTGGGTTTTCACAGGCTGAAGCACCTACATGCAATGCAACAATCTTTCTGAAAAGGTGCCTTTACTGTACCATCCGCCTTGGGGGTTTTATGGCTTCTTGCTGTGCTGGGTAGGAGGGCCACTTCTGGTATCCCTGTGCCTTTTTTATTTTATTTTATTTTTTTTCGGGGGGAGCAGCATGTTATTCCTTGGAGGCTGTTATCAATGTACCGTCTGAAGGGTCCCAAATGGATTGCAATCAGCAATCTACTGCTGTTTTACCTACAGAGGCTCTTGTATCATATGGGACTTACTGAGCACTGTGATACACCATAGATGAATTTGCGAAGCATGAAACCTGCCGTGTGTATGAAGCGTGTTGTACAGCAGCTCTCCTTGTACTGTCATTCTCTCAGAAATTTCTGGTAAGCATTGCAAATGTTCAAAAGCCTCCTTGCTGGAAGTTCTGGGTGGAAAAGTAGAGCACATCCAGGGAAACACTAATGTGAGCTTAGTATGGAAGGAGACAGGGCAAGGTCAGAAGGTACTTCGACAATATTATTAGAGGAGAAGAAACAGTGAAGTCCAAGCTCATTTGGAGTCAATGATGAAACTCCCATTAACATCAGAAGGGATTCCAGTCAGGCGCTTTAGCAGTGCTGGACCCTCCTGTGGACTACGTGCAGGGAGTGAAGAGGAAGTGCTCCACAATATCTCCTGACATCTGTGGACCCGTTGAAAGGTCAGGAACAGCCTGGCCCAGGGACAGGAGGTGGGAAGTATTTCAGCCATAATCAGCAATGTTCTGTGTTGTTATGTTGATGAATTCACATCTGGGAAATTTAATCTGTTGCTGCAGTATATGACAGATATTTATTATTTGCTAACTACTTGCAACGTCCTTTATGCTGAACAACTAAAAGATCCGAATGCTTGCTCTGAGATTATTGCTAACTCAAATAATCACAGTACAATTCAGAATTCCTCCATATTCCAGCACTAACACCTTCAAAATATTCAGGCATTCAATAAATTTATAAAAAGTGGGTTTAGAGGTAGAGGAAAAAATATTTTTCCAAGACACCTTAATTTTGTTTACGTATTTCTTTCACTAGCAGTTAGCAACACCTGGAAGCCCAGGAAAGCATCTAGTGCTAGAAGGAGTAAGTCAGACGATGGAAAATAATGCTGCTGCCCCAGCAGAATACTGTTACTTGTAAGACTGTCACTGAAAGTTTGGGGATTTGTGGTGTTCTTTTGGCCCAAGATAAAAAGAGAAGGGAAACACTGTGTGAAGTTCAGTTTCAGTGGAGGAAAGTATAACTGCCACAAAACTCTTTAGATTAAACCTAGGTGATTCAAACAGCAAAGGGGGCTGCACATAAAGTAAGTGCACGTGTCACACAAATAGGCAGAAAAATGAAAGTAAATAGATGAGTAGTTATACCTGTTCAGCAGTCAGTGACTATACCAGGAATGAGTTATACCCTGAAGTGACAGAAGGAGCTGTATTAGGCCATTCTTGGAGATTCTCAAAACTGAACTGGACAAGGAGCTGAGCAACCTGATCTAAATTTCAAGTTAGCCCTGCTTTGGGGTGGCAGTCATACTACATGGTGACTTCCAGAGGTCCCTTAAAACCAAAAAGAGACATCAGAAATACATACTTCCAAGACAAGTATTCCAGCCTTTCTTGGGATATATGCCTCACCAAATTAGCTCCCTTTCTGATCTGAAAACTGTCTTTTTCTCATTTTCCCTTGCACACAGGGGAGAAACTGCCATTTCAAAGCCATTTTGACTGTGGGGGGTAGGTTTGTGTGTATATATATATATATATATATACCCCCTTTCTAAAGCAGCACAGGTCTAGATGAGTTTATTCTTATAGCCTCCATGTCCCATCTGCAGCATACTCCTCAACAACCATGTCTGATTCTGGCTTGCTCCTTGAGAATCATCACACAAATACATGAATTGTGCATTCTGATCTGACATAGTCCAAGGGAAAGATTGTCTCTCTTTTGAGACAAAAGGATTCAGCAGTCTCAGGCTACAGTGATTTCTAGGCAAATAGTTACCACAAGTCCCATTTGCTAAATAACATGATGGGGCACATGCCCTAGATAGACATATGTTTTCATCTCTCTCTGTGGATAGCAAGCCAGCTGCCATTTACATTTGGAACAGAAAGGCCTAAATTCCTCTGAAACAGGTCAGATGCTCTCTACTTCTGACACATCCAGTACTTGCAACTGGTGACTCTTCCAGGCAAAATACCCTGAAATCCTGAAATCACAGTAGCCCTTCACTTTGATAGTCAACAGGAAGATGTACATGAAATCGTATCCAGACCTGAAACATAATATGCCTAATTTGTTTGTGTTCAAGCAAAACAACTGCATTATTGTCTGTTCTTTCACATTTGCATGCAATATGTTTTTTGATGTTTCATCTGGGAACCTGTATCTCTCAGATGGCATTCAATAGTTTTTTATACATTTCTAATGTTTGCATGGACATATATAATAAACACATACTCAAGAACAAAATGCACATCATTTTTGTCTTCACTATTATCACAATACATATACTATATTAAGAAGCTATATAAACAAGACATTGAGCAGGGAAAGAAATAGAAATTGGCAAAGTTAATATTCCTCTTTATGCAAATCAGATTCCTTTGAAATGTTACTCAAAAGTTGATTTTGATATTTCTGATTTCTAAAAACAAAATACAATAAAATGTTTTAGGAAGGAGAATGATCAAGGTTTTAACATCTGTCACCACAGAACCTTTATCTAGTAAAAGTCCCTTGAGGATATTAATATCACATACAATATTCACTTTAAATTCAACTAATGCAAGCTTCTTTCTGGGCTTTAAACTTAAAAAATATTTAAAATTCCAACATTTTGCCTTTACTGCAAAGCAAGAATGTCATTGTTCCTTGCATATACTTTAATTGCTTCATAAATATACATGGCTATTGGGAATGTATGTATACTTTCATGTTTTCTAACTTTTCAAGTTCAGTTTATGCTTGATCCACACTATGAAAATAAAGAGAAATGTCCATGCCCTTGCATTTCTGGTTGCTTACAGCTACAAATTAGCGTCACCTGCATAGTTAAAAGCCATGGCAAATACAGCCCAAAGTTTTCAGATGCTCAGGCCAAGTAAAAAACTCTAGAAGGCTTCTGCTTTCTGTCATCATAGAAAAGTCTCAAGCGGTAAAGGAGAGAAGATCCATGGCTGTAGAACACCCAGTGTGCCTACAAAGATCCTGTCATGTGCCTTTTATCAGTTCTAATTTGATTTTTCCATGGTATTCTACTATGTCATGTTTCAGAAACACAGCTAGGTATCGGATTGTGGAGTGAGAACTGTTTCATATAAAATACAGATAAGGAATCCTTACATATAAGGTGTTTACATCTTAAAATTAGCATACTATGTTAGGGGCTACTTGGTGAACACAGCCGAGACTTACTTTTAGTGAAAGGACTTTTCCTTAGCAAGCCACTAGTGTAGCATATACACGATTTTTTATCTCAAAACCAGAAACTTTGTAAGGTATGTATTTCAGAGAATAGCCTGGAAAGCAAAAGTATTCTGCGTAGGGACAGGGAGGAATGTAGCCATAAACTAGGCCACTTTCTAGCCACACACCAAGAAAAAAACACCTAGTTTCAACAGAGTCCAAAGATACCAAAGATTTTTGTATTGAAGGATTTCTTCCATGGGCATCATGAAGCCTTCCAGCATTAAGACACTGATGTTTGGAAGTTCTGCAGTGGAAGAGGCTGGTGACTTTCCCCTAGCTTAATTCTTCTTGAACGCTTGATATCCCACCCTACTTGTGAGATACCAGGTTGTAAATACTTTCTCTCTCACAGTGCTTGCACAGCAGCAAGGGCTTTTCTGCTTCTCATGCTGCCCTGTCAGCGAATTGGATGGGGGTCGGAAAGAAGCTGGGAGGGGACACAGCCAGGACAGCTGACCCCAACTGACCAAAGAGATATTCCACACTGCCTGATGTCATGCTCAGCAATAAAAGCTGGGGAAAGGAGGAGAAGGAAGGGGGGACATTTGGAGTTATGGCATCTGTCTTTTTCCAAGGCCCTGCTTCCCTTGGGAAGTAGCTGAACACCTGCCTACCAAGGGGAAGTAGTGGATGAATCCTTGTTTTGCTTTGCTTGTGCATGGAGCTTTTTGCTTTACCTATTTAACTGTCTTTATCTCAACCCACAAGTTTTCTCACTTTTAACCTTCCAGTTCTCTGCCCAGCCCACTACAGTGGAGTGAGTGAGCCACTGCACGAGGCTTAGCTGCTGGCTGGGGTTAAACCACGACAGACACAGACTAAAACATTATTTAGGAGGATCATGTCAGGAATTTTACTATTTATACATTCTAATTAGTATAAAGAAGTCAGAGAATGTAGCTGTATTTAAACGGGAATCTTTCAGGAAGTCTTACAAGGAGTTAAAGTTAAGAGGGAAATCACAGAAAATGAACAGAAATCTTGAATTTTCTCTAAAAATTTTCAATGGCAGACAAACTAAATGTAACTATCAAATTGAGGGAAAATTACAGCACTGTTGCACATGAACTAAAAAAGCCAAGACACAAACCTATGGATGCTGACCAACAGCCACCTGAGCTGATTTCAAATGTAGCTAAGGCTGAACCAGGCACCTTTCCTCCATACAGGAGCCACTAGAAAGAAGCATTATCGAAACTTTTCGCACTTTTTCATCTCTTGTCTTGGTTTGCAAGGCTTAAGCTCATCCTGTTGACTTCTGGAAGCATGTAGAAATAAGACAGCTAATAGGAACAGTGAACAAAACAGTGCATAAGTAAGATCCAGTTCAATACTGGTTTTACAATACTATTATCTCAAGAAGAATTTGGCCACTGGTGAGAAAAAAAGAAAGAAGAAAAAGAAGTAAAGCACTGCCAAGAAAGTAGATTCATTTTTCTGTAATTACTTTAAATCCCACAAAAAAATCTCCTCTAAATCCCCAAATGTGTTCAGCCCACCTACACAACTCCTAAGACAGCAGTGCAATCATCCTAACCTCCCTTTGCTGTCAGTGGAAAGAAAGAGGAGCAATTTGGATCTCATACCTAATTTGAGCCTGGGCCTGCATTCCTGCACAGGATAAATACATCATTGTGCTGAGTGGAGTAATAGAATAAATACTAAATCTGAATAACCATTTTGTTTTTCTTAAGGCAACACCTCAAGCCCTACATGCTTTTTTTTTTAAAAAAAAACACTTTTTAAACTACCTTTTTTAACTTCCAGTTGGGCAACATAAAGCAAATGGGATTCACTTCTCTATCATCTGTCTACAACCCATGGCAGGTATCTGTTGTACAGGATGAGAATAGCTCACCACTGATTTGGGAGGTGAAGTACCTTAATTCACTCCCAGAACAGAATCTCTCAAACATGAAATCCACGCTACAAATCTCCAGCCAGGAGGCAGAAAGGGAATGCCACTGGAGTAAGCATTGGTCGCTCTTCACAGTCAATAAACTCAGTTTTCTCTCCCATTCTGTAATAATAAAGCACTCCTGTGTGGTAACTGTGGGAATTCTGTTTTAATTACAGTGCTCTCCATGGCCAAGAGCTGTACACAACCAGAGCAGTGGGACCCACGGTGCTGTTATCTGCACAAGAGACAGTTATAAAGCTCTGGGCTGCCATTTCTCATTTATCTAGGTGCCATGAGTCTTGTGATAAGACTACTTCTCAATTAATAAAATTAATACATATCTTAAATCCCTCACATAACTTTGCAAGTACACCAGTGGTCTCTAAGTTTTCTTCATGCATAATAATATCTAACTATGTGGATGTTATTGCAGAGTCAATGCTCAGCAAAATTTGGAACTCAGTGGAAGCTGAGCAGAACACACCTTGAAATTAATGTAACACCATAACATGCTGATAACAGTTAATACTTTGGAGCTGTACACTCAGTTCTAGTTATTTATCATGGTTAAAAAGAGACACAGCAGAAATGTGGCAGTTCACAGATGAAGCAGTGTTTAATAAAGGATGAGGAGGTTTCCTTGCCAGGCAACAGGTTTTTTTAGAAATGAAAGGCAAAAGTTGAGATATAATAGAGAAATCAAAAGGGATAAATGGTACAGAGCTGGTTTGTCAGTCCTTTCTATTTGCCATATCATGGTACAAGCACAAAAAAATCCAGTTTAAATCAAAACCAACAGTCTTCATATCTATTTTCACTATCAACTCAAAATATAACCATAGACATAAGCTGTCAAAGAGGTCCCTTGAAGAACTGTCATGCTTCAAGATAGGAATAAATCACTGGGAAACAGTATTTAAGAAGAAACAACTTCTGACCAGGCTATGGAATCGGCAAGTAACTGTGAGAGAGTCTGGGTTGGTTTTGTTTGCAGAGAAGAGGGTTATTTTGAGGCGTGTGTGGGTTTTGTTTGCAGAGAAGAGGGCTATTTTGAGGTGTGCGTGTTTGTTTGTTTTAACTCTACTTCACATAATCTAATTTTGGATGAAATCACAGGCGACTCTCCTTAACCGCAGATTTGATCCTGTCTCGCTGGAATAGGAATACTGTTGTATTGCTGTAAGTATGAAGAGGATACCCGAGAAATCTTTGTCATTCTTTTGGCCAGTATTCTGTTGGGTAGTAGTTGAGCAACATTGCAATATTCTTTATTATAAATGAAATTCTACACCCATGATCAGTATACCAGTAAGTCTATGCCATCATGAATATTAGTTCATGATGGTTACAGTAGTAAAGTACTGTAACACACACATGTGACAGAGCAGTTTTATTTGAAAAAAAAGGAAACAGGTTTCAGTGCAATTTCCCATGGCATTAAGAATGAGTTTAAAAAGGCACATATTTTTTGAAAAATTGATACTGTCCCTAATATCAGTCAGATTATTGTTAGAAAAGCTTAAATATATGCTAACCTCAAGTTTATGAGGTTTTACCCATGGTATAGGGTTTATCCATTGGCAGAATATTTGATTTTTGGAAGGAAATACACCTAATATCACTAAAGGCACAGAGAATTGCAGTTACATCTGTGATTTCAGTTCAAACTTCCTGTCTCATTCGATGAACTCCTTAAGCCTGTGCTGTCTGGAGTTTTTTTCATGACTTTTGCAGAATTTAAAAATCTTTTTTCATCAGAAAATGAACTCAGTAAAACTGAAGTATCATGAAGTATTATATAAATTAAACAGTCACTGAGTACATATTATTGCATTTTCAGTATAGTAGGGAGAAAATGAAATTTTAATTTGGCAGAACATTGTTACATTTTATTCTAATTTCAACCACAAGATTTTTCTTTTGATAATGTTTCCTGCAGAACAGAATAGAACTTCCATTCCTCGGTTCTGTCTGTGCCAGAACAGACCAAGCATCCCTCCCAGTGATTGCCCTTTAGGCCAGCACCGTGCTGCGATGGCCTGTGAGATGACCCTCTGCCCCACTACAGCTCGTCCTGTGTTTTGCTCATAAAGGTGCTACGTTCGTCTCTTCTGAGAATGACCAAGATTGATAACTATGTTTTTATTTGACATTGTTTAGTCACCGAATAAGGCCATTTTGATTAGTCCAAAATTGTTTATGCATTCAGATGCAGTTCACCAAGTTTGTTTGAAAAGGAATTGTCATGCTGGATTCACAATACGGGATGACTCATTAGACCACAGCAGGGTGGATTAGATCTGGGCACGTGTACAGCGACGGATGCCTCCCACAGTAGATTTCAGATCTGTGCAGCGCGTGTCCTGTCGCTGCAGCGTCACCCAGGAACATCGCCAGTCCTGATGAACACGGAGTTTTCCACAAAGCCAGTCTCAAGTACCTAATTTAGTGATCCTGTAAATGTGTCACTTTATTCCTCCTCTTACTTCCTTACCCCTGAAATGAGGTAGTTACTACTTTCCTCAACTTACTAGAGGAGAAAATATAGTGATGTGTATAGGGAGTACTGAATATAGTGACATTTATGAGCCAAAAAGTGACTGAGACAGTCTCTAAGCTATTCTACCCTCCAGCCTATTGCCTATGAAAAAAAAGCTGTGAAACGATTTTGTAGATCATGGTCTGAAGAGGTATGCATGAAGGAGGATGACCTGCAAGACAGGGGTAGAGGGAGCAAGGCTGGTACTGTGTGTGTGGTGTGTGGGAGTAGTTCTGATGGAGGGAGCAGACCTCTGATGGAGGCGCTGGGATAATGCTGAGTGCTGCTGTGAGAAGGCACATGGTGAAAGAGAAGGCTGGGACTGGTGTAAAAGATACCTTGGGGCTAAATCCTCACCTGGATCTCAGGAGGCTGCTAGAATTGCAGTAACGCGCCTTCTTACTTCTTCATTCTGCTCATCCATAGCTGAACTTCAGGGCAGTGCTGCTCCAAGAGATAAACACCTTACCTCCCCCTCGATGCAGTGTCTCCTGCCCTAGGTCTTACTGGGATAAGATAAAAAGAAGGCAGAAGTTTAAACTACTTGCTTCCTCTTACAAAGTTTTGATAATGTACGAGTGGTGAGTCTGTAAATCAAAATTTCTGGGAAATTCAACAGCCTTGCCTTGAATTTTGAGAAGTTTGGCAAGAGCTCCAAAGTTACTGAGAAATGCAGCAATATGCTGAACACGCAAACAGCACTAGCCTGCCCTGAAGAACCTGCCCTCCAAAACCAGCTGTGAACTAGTGGTGAAATGACAGACTGGCCAGAAGCATCCTAACGTAAGCTATCACTGCAGCTCTTCACTGAGCAGCATTTTCAGCAGAAATGCCCTGGCATGAAAAAGCAGAGAAACTGAATCACCTTTTTCTCTCCTACTGGGAAGTGTTATGAGGAGTCAGAAAATCTCACACCGCCTCAAAGCCAAGCTGTACCTGTTGTATAGTAAGGAAAACAGCCAATTTCACTGTTAACTTGTACAACTGGTTTCCTATTAAAAAAAAGATTTTTAAATGTTGAGATTTAAGTGAAATGCCTTGTACCGCTCTGTAACAGACTCAACAGGCATTTCCCTCAGAATATTTATGAATATTGACTTTGTAAAATCTGAAAGGGAAGTAGTCCAGATTCCCGGGAGCTATGCCAAGAGATTTTTGAATCCAGGGAAACAGCACTCATGATGTGCAAACAGGGCTAGAATCCAGAGCTCCTGGAATTTAACCTCAGCTACCGGTTTTCTGTGTGTTCACAGAACGTGGTGCAGTCACTGTGCGCCTTGTTTTTCACCAGTTTAAGGCATGCTGATGTAGCATACTGTGTAGGTCAATCAGTACTTATGATGACCACTCACAGGCAAGGTTGTAATGTTCCTCATGATAAAACTTGTTGGCAGAGAGAGCAATAAAGGACAATCATGAAAGCTTTCCTCAGAACAGCAGGGAGCCAAATTCCAACGTCGTTCTGAAAACCATGTAGAAGACCAAAATGGTGGGCAACAGCACCCGGTCTGGGCCCTAGCTGAAAAATGTCCTACCCCACAAAATGATTCAGAGCACGGTACGGTACTATTTTCTGTGATCATTATATCCTTTATCTTGCACCAGCAGTGGGGATCAGCCCCCACGCATGTGGACATCGACAGCACTGTAGGACTGAGCAGCCTCAACACTCTCACTTTCTCTCTTACAAAAGAGTCCTGTAACTCCCCCCTGGCCAAAAAGCAACGGTCCCGTCACTAGGAGAGCTTCAGCTCCTGTTCTTATACAGATACAGGTTGTTTATAGGTGACTTGGACTCCAACTTTTCTAGGTATTTCCACAGACGGACAAGACATTTCTTACGTAACTCAAAGTGAAAAACAAAACAAAACAAAATCCCCAAACAACACACCAGAAAGAACATCCAATAAAAGGTAAAAGGTGCCTAGAGGAAAGGCATAATAATCCCAAACCAGGCAGGATTTGGGATTAGTTTTTTGCCTTTCCTGGTGCCTTGGCTAGGGATCAGCAAGAGATCAGCCACAGTCATGGCTGGATTATTTCGATGCCTCATTTCAGTGGGAGTTAGGCATCAAAATGACTTTGAAAATGTGAAACCTAGCTGTCAGTTTAATCCTAAACGTGAAGTCTCAAAACTGATCAAATGCCAGTTAAATCGGAAAAATTAGAATGGGAACAATTACTCTGATGGGTTAAGAACAGTTCTGTGATAGGGTAGGTTTTTCCCTTTTTAGACCACTCTTTTTGTCAAGACCAGCATCTTTTCTGTAATTTGCCATCTTTACCATTTCACAGAAGAAACTTAATATTTCAGAGCACTTCTGTCATTTCAAATTTTTCATTAACTAGTAGTTGGCTGTGCTCTCTGCATTTAAACCCAGATTAGATTACCTCCACTAGGAACCCCAGAAATTAGATATCTGCAGCATTCAGTTCAGTACAAGAGTTCCAGATCCTCACAGCCTGTTTCTGAAGGTCCAACAGCAACTGTGCCATTTGTTATTTCAGCCAGTACAGCATGTAACTGCTCAGGCAAATGTATTGTGGCAGCCTGCCAAGCGATCCAGGCAGCAGTGACACAACAACTTCGTTCTCTCTCGTTTCATACTGACATTGTCATCTTATCTAAGTTTTCTGTAGAGCAACGGGTTTGAAATCATGAACGACTTAAAATATTTGTACTTTCTGGGAACTGCTTCCTTCTGCAGTATCAAATAATACCATTTGCTTTTTCTTCCTAAAATAAAAATACTCACTTCAGCTCTATGCTGTATGGAGGGTTTATACGGACTATTCTTCTCAGGAGTCCTGGCAGCTCTTCCTGCCTATTATCTATGGCCAGAAGCGAGCTGATGTATCAGTTTTTACAGGAAACCAAATCAGCAAATGTCACACAGACAGCGAAGCAGGATATAGTAAACCATGCTCCATATATACATCCCATGCTTCCTTTAAGCTCTTAAAGCCGAGACCCGCGTGGCAAACAGCAGACGTAGGTATAGGGGCAAAGCAAGCTGAAATGCTTCATAAATCATAAAAACTGATTTTCCCTACGAACTAGTCAGTGCAAATGTAAGCAATTGAAGATGAATACTAAAGTGCTCAGGATATCATGTGCCATAGAAGTCAGGATACTGTCCAAAAAGATTTGCCTATATATCCTTCATTTTTGTTTGTTTGAATAATTTTGCTAGGTGAAGTACTTTAATGCACCCAAAGCAGGAAACTTCTGTAAGCCTCTTGACATTACAGAACACGCCATAATTCTGATTTCACTCAGAGCCCTGGCTTGCTTTACATCTTTTATAACACGGAGCTTACTTTTTACACAGACTGAAAATACTGCTTTGTTTACAGACAGTTGAGGTTTGCTATGGATGAATCCTCTCTATACAAAACATGCACGTCCTAGAAACAAAGTTGTATCACGGCAGACTCATATGTTTGCACAGTCGCCTTCCTTCTTTGTCTTTCCCGATTGCATCATCCACCTCAAATACTAATTTGCTTTTTTCTTTCATTCTCTCCACAGCTCATGTTCTTGAGACCCTACCCCACATGTCATGCCCAATTCAAGTGAAGCCAACACTTGAAAAATTTGGCAATGAAGTACTAAGAAAAGAAATTTCATCACAGTCTCTTGCTTGTCATTGCAATTCCAAATTACAACATCACCCAAAAAGATTGACTAATATATTCCATGTTTTACCACAAATACCTTCAATAGCTGCCCTTTCTGTTCTTTTCTGCAAGACGAGTACTAAAAGTAAAAAATAAAACAGGCCAAATACCTGTAGTGAGCTATGGAAAACAAGTCTGGTTTACCTGAGAAATTCAAACAAAATTAAGTATTTTGGGGTAATTATGACAGGCTAGATCTCCAGCGAAGATCTGTTTCATAGCACAAAATACATTACAGTCTTGCAGTGGGAGTCACAGCCAATGAAAGGTGAAAGAACTGGTGAAGCAAAGATGCCTATCCATGCAAGGCACATGATAGAAGTGACAACTTTATCAATCACAGCCTCCACCTATCAAAGAAGCTAAAGACCCTCGCTTACCCTGCCCAAATGAAACACGAACTCTTTAGGCTTGCACTGCTGATACTGATCTTATGCAGGACTGATTTTTATTTTTAAAATAAATTAACCCAAGATTACTGTGCCTCAAGTGGCCAAGACCATTTTTTCTTCCCAAGGGACAATTTAAAACTTTGTGCCCCCGACGGAAATAGACAAGAACTAGGAAATCTTGACATTGTGGTAAACTCAGTGCACAAGGTGGGCTTAAATATGTGATTAATATGTGGACAATGCTACAGCTGTCCTGGAGGATCCCAGGGCTTAGGAGGAAATCATGAAAAAGCGAGTTTTTGCAGACCTTGTTGATAAGAAAAATTCTAAAGCCTACAGGATTTACTGCTGTGGAACATACAGTAGGGCTGCTGATAAAAACCAGTCTGCTGTTAACAAACCAGGAGGTCATATTCCTTAATACATCAGTGGAATATTAAAAAAAAAAAAAAAAAATTGCATATCTAGGAGGTCAACAATATTTTTCCTGACTGCTGCCTACATGTGAAACTGTGTTGCAACTGCAGTAGGAAAGTTTTGCTGCTATTAGTAAGGATACAGAAAATTAACTCCACAGGGCATCCACCCGCCAGCATCTAAGACCTTCCAGTCCCTTGTTTAGGACGAACAAGTGTGCAGTGCCACATTCAGCTTCCAAAACACTGATGTGAAGTCACGCCTCTGGTGTCGTCCCTTTGCACACCAGTAGCCCAGGATATGGAGGTCCCCGTGAGCACAGCTATTTGGATCTGGATATGCTGAAACACATCCAGGGAATTTGTGGTGTTTATCCTGCTTTTTATCAAAAATATGAACTGAAAGCAGTAATGGTCAGAGCTGCTTCTTATTTGGTTAAATCTCCAACGCAAAGGTCTGCCAGAAAAAGAGAGAGGAGTTCCAAGGACTGAATACAGTCAGCATCAGATAGGTAAGGCAAGAGGCTATAAGAGGCTAAACTGACATTATTCTACAAAATTCCTATAGATAATGGGGACATTATCAATGTCCAGACACTTTCAGATTCAGCGCATGCTCAAACTGTTTAAACAAAACTATTCCCTTTGAACTTGGAGGAGAGAGAACTGCAAAGTACCCATTAGTGTTCCGAAGCATTTTAAAAAACAAACTGAGTAAAGAAAACAGCCAGAAACAAATCAAGTGATCATAAACTGCAACGATGGCAACAAGATTCCTGGCCGACCACAGGTGGATTTTGCAGCAAATCTTCAACAGTGAACTGTCATTTCCAAATACTGAGGTGAGCTGTGCATCACACACCTGGCTGCAGCCTGAAAGACGTGCTGGGAACTGAGACCAGCACAGCTGAGTATTGTTAGGATAAAAATGAAAGGAAAATGCAGACATAGGAAGGAGTAGGAGGTAAGACAGAAAATAGGAGAAAAAATGTCAAGATCACCATGTTTTTGTGTGCAACAGAGTTATTGATTGATTTGAAGAGCCAATACAAATGGTAGAGCGAAAAGACTCACTTTTCCCAACTAATACGAAAAAAATAACAAAAAAAGTTTGCTGAAAGAGGCTTGTTAAATAGAGTAGTTTGAAGAGCAGCATGGACACTCCCAACATGATTGCAAATGTCCTGCACTTGGACCCATTTCTGACTCTATTTTACAAATCAGATTCTCTTTTAGCTGGGAGTTGCCTCCATGTAAACTGTGTTTTAAAAAAATAAAACATTAAAATTACCCAAAATAATAGAAAAATATGAGGAGGAAACAGATTAATAACATAAATACCATGATAAAAATACAGAAACATACTGGATTATGCTTAAGTGGAAATTCTTACAAGGTCTATTACAAATTCCACTTCTTAATAGAGCTGGCTAATTAGGCAGACAGACATTTCCGTCAGAATATTGTGTTCAGCACAGTACAACACTTCAAAAATAATTACTTCCAAAGGAAAGCATTTGCTTTTAAGCACTTACATCTGTTCTACTTACTCTACTTAAATGGTACAATTAAATAATTGGAATAGCATTTATTTTCAAAGATGAGGCCAGGACATGTCAAAGAGGATAGTCCCAGCAGCACTGACAGCCTGACTTGTTCTTGGAAAAGTTTAATCTTCATCTACCTGTGTGGTAAAAATTGCCGCCATTAAGAAATGTTTTAAAAGTTACCATTTCTAGCTACTTGGAATTTGTGTGCTCATATTAATGCACTGTAGAATTAAGAAAGTACTTTATGTTCAAAACAATCCACGGTGTTCTGGAAGTACATCCCTGTTTGTCGGAAATTTAGAAACTTTTTTTCCCCCGGGAATTTGCAGAAACAACCCATGTTCTTGAAGGACATGCTTTCACTTTGGAAGATATAAATGAACACCTGAAAAATCCAGACACAAACTTTGATAAATGCAGGGCTGGAATAGACTACTCTTACACTATTAACTCCTACATTCCCCGCCTCCTCCCCCATCCATCCATCATACGAAGTCCTTAGTGACAAACCAGAGTTCAAAGAATGTACAGTCTCTAGCAGAGACAAACGAGACTGCAAAGGCCGTTAAGTGCATGATCTAGTTGGAATGAAAGCTGCAATCATCTCTGGGGTTCTATAAGCATCATTAAATTCTTGAAAGCAACACACAATGTATAGTGAACCACCCATAAAAGTTTACAATGGACTTGCCACGCATACTAAAGTAATTGCCTTTCTGAATCCTGTAATGGATAAAAATAGCAAATAGGATGCAACTGTCAGCTTGTATCATTAAAACGTTCAGAACTAAACCCCGGTCCGCAAGAACAGAGGTGCCCTTTTCCTGGCTCCAAACCTGGACAATTCTCTTGTGAAACTGTACTACTGATGGACAAAAATTAAAATGAATCAGAAAAATGGTGATTCAAAGTTAATAACCAGGTGCTATGTGAAGAATATGCTGTAGGCTAAAGTGGCATTACAGAGACTTGAAAAATAAAAAGCCCAATTACAGCAGTTGTGTGACTGAGCTGGTGAGGAGGGAGAGAACGAACTTCAGAGGTTAAAGAGCAGAACTGTCTGCACTTCAGAAAACAATTTAAAGGCTCCACAAAATACCTGTATTATTGTGGAAGGAAGATTTGCAGCATAGAAATGTCCAAATATAGAAATGTATATACATATGTAATTAACTAAATTTATTGTTTACTAACCATTAGTATTTGCAGGCATGCTTACTGTGAGGATCAAGTATGAGAAAGCATATGAAACAAGGAGATAACCATTAGAAAACATACAGTATATGGAACTGGTTGAATATACATCTACAGGAGAGCTGGGATTTGGATTCTTTACATTGCTGCTGCTGAGCTCCAGGGTCCCGCTGACTGCTGCTCAGCTCCGTGCTGGTTACAGATACACAGTTAATTGCTTGCTACCTACTATCTGTCCTGAATAAAGAAACCAAAGCAACAAACCTGGTGTCAGTTTGAGCTTCATGGATAGACAAATTCAAGGGAGTTTAGCTCTTGCAAAAAGCAAAATTAGGAATTGGTTTGAGCAACCAAGGCAAATCGCTGCACCCTGAAACCCTGGGAGGAACAGCTAACATTTACAGGAAGCCTTGATTATCCGGAAGGTAAGAGGTGCTCCAGAGTAGAAAGCATGTCTGTTTTGAGAGAGAACAAGCTTACTAAGATAAATTACCAAAGTAAAATTACAGTTAAGTAAGCAGGCGAAGTTTTAAAAGTTACTAATGCTGAATCCCACTTGAGTGTCATTATCCACACAAGCAGATAACATAAATAATGATTCCACAGAAGATGCAAGAAATTTGTCACAAAGTGACAATTTTGGACTTTGTTAAAGCAAAAGAATTCTTCACTATTTGTTTTTCCTCACCGCACCTGGAGGAAACAGAGCCCTCTGAACAAACACACACCCCCAGCAAAAGTCTTTTGGACAACACCTATGGTTTCTCTGAAAACATCCATTTGAATGTTTCAGTAGCACATTTAGTGCGGTGGTTGGTACTGGCCCTGGGTTCTTACACAGTTCCAAAGAACCGTAACTTCTCTGTCCCTGGCTGAGCTGAGACTTCTATTGCTCTTACATGAACCACCGTGTTTTTATGTAAATGATCAAATCACCTATATTCCTTAGGCCACATGGTTGTTTCTTGCAGGATTTGCCTAAATGAACTCTGCCACAATTCTTCAGCACCAGCTATAAGAGTATGTCACCAGAGGAACAAAAAAAAATCCTAATTTGGGGAAATTTTCACAAGTCTAAAAGACATTAAAACCAAGGGATCTGAATGTTCACACTCCTTTGTGAGGCACAGTAAATTTGGGACAGTCTGACACACCGACTGCCAAAAGGAAGCACATCTGCATAATCCACAAATACCTGAGGATGCATGAGTCATCGGGGCGAGCCATCGCAGCTCGTTAGAGATAGATTCCGGTGTGATTTCACTAGCAGGCAGGGCAGGTTTGTTTGCTTATTAGGAAATCAGGCTTAGAAAAGTGCTATAGAATACAGTGTATAAAATGAAGTGGCCCAGGCATGAATACATTGAAGGGTTCCATTTCTTGATAAGTTTGCTTCCTGTAGCCAGAGAAGGTAAATAGGGACACTGACCAGTCCAATGAGTTTCTACTACTGAACCGTGTCACACCAGTGGCAGGCTTCACCAACCACACATGTTCCTGCTGGATTCACCACCTCTATGAGGAGGGTCCAAAGCACAATTGCAAAGGCAGTACACATCACCCGTCTTGGGAACACGGGGCATAAACACCAGCCTGCACTGATCTTAGAAATCAAGGGTGCATGCATGGGAACAGGCTGCCCAGGGAGGTGGTGTTATCACCATACCTGGAAGTGTTAAAAAAACCCCTCACATGTAGATGTGGTGCTTAGGGACGTGGTTTAGTGGTGGACTTTGGCACAACCAACTGGGTTAAGGGCTGACTTGATGATCTTAAAGGTCTTCTCCAATGTAAATGATTCTATGACTCAAAACTCATGTTTAACAGGGTTAAGCAAAATCAAAGCGAAATAGGAGGTGCTACAATCACTACATTCCTTGTATTTTATACCAGCTCAAGAGATTGTACTCTAAAGATGCTCTCAACCTGCAACTGGAAATACATATATTTCCCTTCCCCCACCCCGCCCCCAATATGATTTTCTGTATTATCGCATGTTGTGCATGTAATACTCTTGGCACCGATATGAATTTTAAGTGCAAATCAGCCTTAATCGGTTTCTCCACAGGTGCTCTCACAATGTCTCATTTCTCATTTCCTGCTTAAAACACAGATCACAATCAGTATCGATCGGAATGGTCTTGTCTTAAAATAATCCAGATAATTTAAATTTACAAACACTGTGATCCTGCAGAATAGCGTAAGATTTTGAAAAGCAGCTGCAATAGTAAGACAATGCATTAAGGTCACCTTCGTAATGCAACATGAAGTGACTGCTATGAAGAGAGATTACATATGAACCAGTTCATTGAAGTTTAAGTTAAGATAGTTGGTTTGATCCCCTTAAACACACTGATGCTTATTTTTCACCTGTTGCCAAGATTCATGGCAGCAGGTTTTACAGTAAGTTTTAAACACTATGGAACAAACTCTCAAACTGTATTTACATCATAGGCATCTCAACAGAACACACTCTGCCCAACAGAGAGGGAAGTAAAGAAAACTCAGTATTAATTCCCTGTCCCAAATCAGAGATGTTTCATTTCTACACTATCTGTAGGAGTTTCAATTCTGTCAACTCAATTGATATTCTCTTGAAACATAGAAATTATACTTAAATAACACACAGCCCACACAATCACTTATCCTAAAGGTGTTTGGTTCATGTTTTTAGGAAGAGACTCTAAGAACAGGCCAAACTGATCATCATCTGCCCACTGCTCCCCAAGTCCCATGGAGATCTCAGATGCTTACATTGGTTTAAGCAAGAAACCAATAAAGTTTGACATTGTTTTAAGAACACAGCATACATCTCTCAAGACTATCAAGTTTCAACTGTAACAGTATTTCAAGCAGTAATGTGGACTCAAGAACCAGGCTTTAGCCTGATCTTCAGCTCACATAGATCAAACCACCAAGTTTTATGCTACTTTGTGTTATTGTCAACAGAAATGGAATTAACTGTCAAATAACTGTGTAAATTAACTGACAAGCTGCCAGTAGTATTTGCTTATTGATCTGTAAAGCACATATATAATTACACTATACAGGTACAGTTTTCATTTGTTCTTTTCCACCCCTGTAAAATATTCATGCTGTATTTCTTACCAAAAGAAAGAGGACATGCATCATACTTGAAATAAGATGTACAATCTTATGTATTACTTTGGTTTTAGCTGAAGGGAGTTAATGACAGATTAAAAAATTTAGAAGTACTAATCTATGTGTAAGCACCATACCAAAAAAAAAAAAAAACACACCAAAAAAAACCAACCCACAACCCAAACAAAAAAACCCCCTACCAGAACAACCACAACCCCATCTCTTCCCTACCTGCCTATTGCATCTCCAAGTCCTTCCAGCAAAAGTCCTTTTCTGATTATTCTTCCATGAAATTTATAAATTGACTTTGCAGCGTAATGAACTAAATACTCCAACTTTAATATTTTGCATTCATACCAAAAACAATAAACAATTTTTACAAATAGTGTTATTTACTAAAACAATTCTTGTACAACAGTGCAGTATATCTAAATATATACATATGCCAACATCAAAGGGAGCATCAAAACAAACAAAACCAAAAATGCACTTCGCTACTGTGTACACTTTATTAAAACCAAAGCAGACTGCAGCAGGCTTCTTTTCTTTTTCATGACAAAGACAAAAATTATTTGGATTTCCAGAAGGACATGCAGGATAAAACAAAAACGCCTACCACCTTTTTGCCAAGGTAGCAGAATGAAAAGTGAACTTTAAATCTGCAATTTTACATAGTAGGAAATGGAATGCTCTTAAACACAAACATCCTTATTTAAGAAACAGGCTTCAAAAATGTACATAGTGTTTTTTACATATTGAAGCAAAAAGTCCAAATGTCAAGGCCTTCCCATGTTTTATTTGTTGGATATGTGTCAGATAGTATACACATGAAGGTTAATACTCTTCATTGCAGCTGAAAATGAAAAAGGACTAGCTGTAGTGTAGAGTCGGTCAGCTTTACTAAGATTGAATAACAGAGTAAAAAATGATTCTGCCTGCTGTTAGCAACAGTTTTTTGTACTTTTACTTCACCTTTTTCTTTAAAAAAATCTCCTCCCAGTTTTTAACTGGAAAACTTATGCTCCCACGTTCTTCAAAACAGATACATACATCTTCTCCAAAGGAATCTGCAGTTAGGTAACCCAAAGCGCCATTGTAGCTGCTGTAATTAGAGATATTCTTTTTCATTCTGTCTGTGAAATCCAGCAGACAAGGTGTAAGACTTTTATATTTAACGACTGCACAGATATCTTTGAAATATGAGTGAAAAATAAGGTGATATTAGAGAATATACTAAAAAAGTTGGAGAATGAGGTATTAAGCAGTTCTCCAGTGTAAATCTGATGTTCCTGCCATCTAGATGAAATCAGAGAACTATAATAGCAGCCTAGACTTGGTCAGCAAAATATGTACGCGCTACTAAAAGCAAATTTATCTCCATTGTTGCATCTAAGCATTTGCAATCTGACAGATTTCTCTGAAGTTCTGGTTACTCAAATTCATTTCAGCTCCCTCTGCTTCAAAATTCACGAACAGTAGCTATACCATGAGGGCAATATGCTGTTCCACACCTGTTGAGAAGCATGCAGTAATTTGTATATTTTGTTCCTTTTTACTGCTGTTTTACTGCTGTTTGTATGTCCTTTGGCTGGTGACATTAAACACACATCTACATGGGTGCCAGTGACTAAACAGAGATGGGTAAATACGTTGCCACTGTTCCTGCAGCTGCCCACTGTGGAACACACTGCCATGACATCAGCGTAGCAAATTTTAACACACTGCCTCAGTTATTTTTCCTGGGATGCTTTACAGTAAGTCTTGACATCTTTGTTATGTGCACATAAATTGAGATGATACACATAGGTAAACAAGCTTTGTTTATAGAACTGAAATGCACAGAAGGCACTTTCCACAGTTTGCTCCAGTTCACGATAACCAAGCCACTAAAAAAAACCCTTCTGAAGTTAACATTTTTGTAGTCCTTAATAAAAGGGTTAAATAACAAAGTGTTATATAAAACATTATGAAAACATTTTAGCTTTTCATTGACAATTTACATGTAAAGAAACAAGACATTCAAAAATTAGGTCTTCTATTGGAACATGAATAACACAGCATTTCCAAGGATTATTAACTTCCAAATAGATTAACTTCCTGAAACTTTATTTGCTAAAAAGTTTTCCCATACAGCAGCTGTACATGTACTTTCCCCCTCACCCAGATTTCAGTGTTCAATACTAAGTGTTCAACAGTAAGACAGAATGTATGTGAACTTAGTCAAAACAATGCATACATGAGGAATCTGAGAATAAATCACAGCAGAGAAGCACCAGCAATGGCATCTCCAGGTTCATGACACCAAACCAGCAGAGGAGTACTCAAATATAATTGCTGAATTATCATTTAGAAAGTATACAAGAGGATGAGTGAAGGAACTAGTGCAATGACAGCATCTAGCAAGGTAGGAGGAGGCATCACTTTAAAGCATCTAGCACATGGGACACAACCAAGCGAGAAAGCAAAATTATATTTTCTGATAAATAAAAATAATCAACTTGAAGTAACCCAGCTCCAAATTCAATTTAATCTGAAAATTGCATCTGAAATGGGAAACATAGGATGCAACAGAACTGCTAAAACTCTGAACCTTAACACCTAGTGATCTACCGCACCAACCGTGGACAATGAAAACAGATTTTAAGTCAACTAAAATTCACAACTTGTTACAGGAGATAACTTAGACCAGTGACTCTAACAAAGGCGTGAAGAAAATAAAAATTAAAAGCATCCACCTTTTTTTCACAGCTTTCATTATACTGAATTTATAGTGGCGTTGCATTTTAGAAAGTTGGTTTTGGTCATGATGAACACGAAGAAAGGTGATTTTGACTTTCTTAAAGATGGGTAAATGCCCAAAATAAGTTGGAAAGCAGACTTAAAATACACCCAAGTTTTCAGTGTTCAAAGGAGAAACCAGTAATGAGCATTTCTGTGTGTTAATGAAAGACTACTTCAAAAATTTTAAAAACTAAGATAAATTAGTAACAAAAAATAGATTTGTTGAGTCATTTCTGTACAGAGATTCCATAGGCCCTTAGCAGGGAACATGTGACCACCTAAGAATACACATAGTCAATGCCAGCTGGACAATTCTGTGTAGAAGTTACACTCTTCCATACACATTGCTTCTCTGGTTTTGGAATAAGGTACCTAAAGTATACAGAACACTATCTAAATTATACTACATGCTCTTTCTAAAGAAAACCACCTCTTTGATCTATAAAAAATTATCTATGACACAGTATCTTGGATTATTATTTCTTTTTTAGTATTTCCTTTCAAATTCCACATACTTTTTTGATGACACCAAGTGCTGAAGTAATGACAGTTTGTGAGGGTGCTTAAGAATTCTAGAGAAAAAAAATATGTGAAGATACTAGTACCAAAACTGCCAGTTGGCTAGAACATCCCCGACTGGAACACATCAGCTATAAGCGCGTTGTAACCACCCCAGTTAGAAGTTATGCAAAGTAGTCATCTGAAAGTGTTAAAAGCAAAACACCAGTGTCTATGAAAACAGTGAAACAAAGACATGTTAGGTAACTGCAAACAGATGCAGGAGTGTATGCGATAATTGAGGTCAGCTTATAGTATAATGTACAATGGCAACATTTAATTCCAGAAGCATCACACTAAAATATAGTACACAAAAGCAAACAATTTCTGACATGTACACTAACAAGACTGAAAACGTGGATCTGATGTTGAAGCTATCTAGTATTGCTCTAAGTGGAAATAGAGTCAATGGAAGAGATGAGGAAACCAGGATGCATTAAGAGATTGAATACAAATGCAAAAGTTACAACACTCTTTGTACAAGAAACTCTGAACAAGAATATCTAAAATGCTGCCTTCAATTGCCATGTTCCTTTTGCAGCACCTCAGCTATAGAAAGAAAATATCATGCCTTAAAGAGCCACCTGGCTAAGTTACTGAGAAATGCAAGGGTTTAAAATAGGCTAATGCATGCTGCTGCAGAAGAGAATCCGAAGCAACCTGAAAGTGAATGAAAATAAGATGACTCATAAACTATTCATACTGTAGAAGGGCTAACAAACTCAAATGGTACAACTGGAAATTGAAACAGATGTTTAAGGCAGAAGTGTCTGTGTAAGAACAGTAAGCACAACAAATTGCTAAGCAAGGCCACAAGAGATAAAATAAAGCCCTGAAGGTTTGTTCAGCAAAAAGTGACTTAAATGTCCATAATTCTCCATGTTCTAATTAAGAAGACTTGAGTAAAGTAGTGTCATTCATGTTGTGTGTTCCAGTTTAAAACTCCATCGTTTCTCTTCCAACTCAATTCCTCTGTCTTTGGTGTAATCTCTACCAACACACATAGAATACAGTTCTGGTTCTCACCATAGAAAACAACATGGAAAAAATAAATTACATGCTTCTCATGATAAAATGCAAGATCCTGTTCTGTTGCATGGTCCCACGATATGTTTAGCAGCCTCTGAATAGTAGGTTTTAGTTATTAATTATATCTGAAGCAGAATCATAATTTGCTGTTATCCCCCCAAATCACTTACTAGTTTACTAGTTTACTTTGGTAGACAAGCCATCTAATAGTCATGATACACTTGTGTTCAATTCAAAAAGTATTGAAACCTAGACTCAGATAAGTTTGTAAATTCATATATAGATCTTAGCTTGTAAGTGTAACCATGATATGCAGGATTATCAGAAATACATCACATCTGTCATAAAACTAGACAAAACTATGAAACATGGTTGTCAGTTCATGATTAAAATAAAATAGTAAATTATTTTTAAACATTGTGTTAAATATATTCACATGATCACCATAGCTATACAAAATGGCCACTATTGCAATCACACACTATATGTACATAACATATATGCCACAACAGTTTGCAAGTGTTGAGTTTTCACAGACTAGCCAATTTTACCAGACATAAATAATCTTGTACCAATTTTTAGGCATTTTAAAAGGAATTAAATGTCCTTAATATATCTGTTCCTCTGCAAAATTAAAAAAAAAAATCCTAAAAAGTCAGTGCAAATTGAACTTGTTCACCAAGATAGATTCTTATTAAGCTGAGGATAAACAAAGTTGAAGAGATTAAAGGAAGAAACTCATAGAACTGCCAACTGCCTTCAGCAGAGGTTACAGAAGATTAGGAATCAGAAGTCCTGGATCCTATAGCAGAGCCTTCTGTGAGTAACTATGCTGTTGTTGTTGAGGTGTTGGAGGCTGTGGTTGTTGTGGAGGTGTTTGTTGACTGCCTGCTGTCTGTGGCAGAGGTGTTGATGCTAAGTTATAGTTTGGCACCTGGGACATACTAGTTCCAGCATTTTGATAAGCAGCAACATCAACAGTAGCAGGTGGCGGACTATACACTGAAGCCTGGTTAGAGTAAGTATTTCCAGCAACAGAGCCAACCATTGCACTGGGGAGGGAAAAAAAATAAATAAGTTGAAGTTGAATTAACAAGCCATTTACCAAGAGAACAGCAACACTTTATCACTGCTTCAGCTGTTCTTTACATACACACAAAATCCTCCTAAATCTGGACACCTTGCATATTTAACACTGTAGCCAATGAATTTTCCAATTAGAACTCAAACACACTCCTCAGATTTAAACACACCTCCCTGTGAATCTGTACTTTGCTTTACTTTCATGGAGCCCCATCTACTTTCCATTCTGCTTATGGAAAAAAACAAAATCCAACCAACCATTTTAAATAGCAAAACAAGAATTATGCAGAAGCTCAGTATATCAATATATGTCTTACCACTGCAAATAAGTAACTTTGGGGGACTGAGACTAACAAATACTTCGATAACTCAAGACGGATGTTTATCTCAACTTCATAAAATAAAATTACTTTATACAGAGAGTAAAAAAAGCCACCAAAAAAACCCCACCACCAAGCAAACAAAACCAAAATACCCTAATCTTTTCCTAAGGTCAATTCAAAACTTATTTGTAATACCAGTAGCTTAGCCAAATCTTAGCATCTCTGGGTATCTACCCAAAATAGAAAGCCACTTGTGGCTCCTTTATATGGGGAAGCTGTTTAAGCTTTGGTAAGTATTCATAGCCCTATTCACTTATTTTCCAAAGTCAGCAGAGTTCTCCCCATGCTTCCACAGTAAGATATTTGAAAAAAGAACAACACGATATGCACTATCCCAGAAATTATGTAAAGCCAGCCAGCCAGAGCAGCAGATGATTTTCATCATGAGATGTGTATTAAAAGTTATATTAAAAATAATAATAAAAACCCTATCCATCATATCTATATAATTTTCTACTATTTTTATTTTATATAAAAATATAGATATAAATAAATAATGTATTTCTTACATATAAAATTTAAAACTAGATAAAATTATAAAAACAACATAAAAGTTTGAAGTTTGTCAGGAACTTTTACCATATACACAACACCAATAACACACACATTGGAAATAATTGCACTGCAGTATCTTTCATTTGTGTTTAAAATTATATTTCTGTATGAAAAAAGTTTCCTTTAAATACTATCTGTAGTCCTTGAAGTTTAAATTGATTTAAACTTGAACAGGAAAATATTTAAAATTACTTTGTGTAAGACGTCTGTGCAGGCTGACCAGGCAGTATGGAGCTGGCAGATGGAGTAACTGTGCCTTGGCTGAGAGAGGAGAGCTGTTCAGGAGGAAGACTGTAGCCTTGTAGATGGCCCATCTGTGCACTCCCTGCCACCAAATATGCACTACTTTGAGGTTGCCCCGGATAGACCTAGGAAGTTAAATAAAAAAATATTAAAAATAAAATAGAAGAACATTTATTTAATATCTGACTTCAGAACTTAAAGGCAGCCTCTCAAAACTTTTATTACAGATGTTTTAATAAAAAGCAACTGATTGTCTTCTATTAAGTGCTGCAGTATGAAAAAATTGCCAGCTTTTCAAAGGTCACTATTTACATTTGTAATCTCAGGCTCCAGTACCGAAAAGGTCAAATAGTTTACTGGAAAACTTGTATTCCAAGCTTGTATTTTAATGACCATCACTCATGCTAGCTAAAAGCTTCTACTTTTGAATGAAAATACCAGAGAATTTAAATTATGCAACAACAAGCAGTCCAAAGCAGAATACTTTTTGATGTCCAGATAACTTTCACCAAGTAGAATCATTAAAATGGAAAACCAATTGCATTTTTGTATCATTAGTTAATCTGTCATTTCATGTAACTGTTGAGACTACCACTGTAAAATTGTTTGAGCGGGGCAGAAGGGAAAAAGAGGTCTTATGAAAATTTCAATTGAAAATAAGGTAATGTTTTACAATTAACTAGAGGAAAAGCTTGCTAGTAGATGTGTCAACAGTATTCTACATCAAGACTAAATTTCTAAACCCTATACTTTCGTTCAATCATGAATTATTTGACAACCCAAATTACTAGAAGATACCAGGTCTCATGCACAACTGAGTTCATTGAGTTTATGATATACAGCTCTTCTGTCCTAAGATCCATGAATCTCAGATGACATATTCATAGAAGGCTTATCAATATTGCAAAAGAATTTTAGAAGACAGAAAAGGCAGAGACTACCTAGCTTTTCAGAACTTACTGGCCCATCTTCATCCCCAAATCCAGTTTTTCCCTTTAAGAAACCCCAGAAACATGTCCATTTATAAAACATTAACATTATTTGGTAGGGTCACGACATGATTGCTTATCACATATGAACAGAAGACAATGTTCCTCTTAATGACACTGTAAAAGTATACATCATCTTCTTTAAAACACACTGAAACAAAGTACGTACTTGTAGGGAGCTAAAAGAACTAAATTTTCTTCAATGTTTATATAATACTGCACAGGTACTAATAAATTGGCTTGAATTATTTTTTTTTACTCACTCAAAAAGCAAGTAATTTATTGAAAAAACAATTTGAAATGTTACATATTCCTATAAGAAGGAAAAGAATACATCAAGTGTGCATTAGACTGTGGATTTAAACATCTAAATGTTTTAAAGACCTTTTAAAATACCATAGTATACAAAAAGGCCAAAAGACCTACTCAGAGAGAATGGCCAATTACATGGAAATGCTGTCATGAAAGAACTATAAATTTTAACTTCAGTAATTTAAATGTTAAATGCTTCCTACTGATATTTCCAAAAAAGGAAACTAAAAGAAGAGACTGATTTTAGGGTGGGGAGGGCATAATCTTAAACAGGAATTGTACTGCTTTTGTTCTTTTTACTTTCCTTTTTTTTACCCGAGCAGCTTTAATTTTTAATTTTATGTGCAACTCAAAGCACGGAATGGGCTTTTTCCTTGGTCTAAAAGAACTGAAGCGAAAAGAACTAGAGGTGTTCGAACCTGCAAAAGGAGAATACCCAAAGCTTGCAGCTGAAAACAAACTTATTTTTTTTTAACATACTGTGTTGAGAGGAAATACTGCTTTTTCATTTGAGTTTATCTGTGAGGGAGCAAGATGATTTTAACCTAGCATTACGGTAACAAAGATCATAAAAAGAAGTTTCCAACTCAGGGGGCAAGGGGGGTGGGAACAGAAGGGCAGAAATAGGAAATGAATTATTATCTGCAATCAACAAGCTCCACCATACTTTAAATATCAGTACATATTTATTTTAGTAATGTAGAGAACTATACTGTAAAAAAATATTTAACCAAGTTTTGTAAAAAAGTTATTTCATGAAAAACTGCTTACCACTAATAATTTATAAGAAATCAACCATAGCTCAGTATGTACTTGATAATGTTAATGGCTATTAAAGGTTACATACATACCTGAGAGCCAGAAACACCAGATGACTGCATATAATACTGTTGGTTTTGTAGTTTTGCATACATAGAATACATTGGGTCTTCATTCATCAATTTGTTATACAAAGAAAGAGCCTCCATTGCTTTAACATTGAGCTCTGAAAGTTCTGAATGTTTCCTAGAAAACACATCTTAGTTTATTCTACAATTTAGATAACCTCAGTACAGAACAGATAATACAGGGAACTTTCATGAGATGTGACAAGCAACTTATTCTTACTGCCCGTGAAGTAATGCCTGACAAATGCCAGAATGTCAAACGGTACAATACTATAAAATATTGTGTGACTGGGAAAAACAAACATTCAGACCTCCTCCCAGATGAGAAGATACTAATACACACACCTATTTTCTTTGCCAATATTCACAGAAATGATTAACATATCATTAAGTAACAACACTGGTATTTCTAAGAATTAATTTTCATTTGAGCCAAAACACATGACTTTTTTTACCTGTCTATATCTTCCAACTTTTCATCTATGAGAGGTCCCATCTGGTGGCACATTGCTAGAACAGAAAGACATTAAAATATATCAGAGTAATAAAGATTTCCATATTGCAAAGTCAGAAGGCAACTTTAAAAAAAAATTATGACAGAAATGTGTAGATGCTAGTCTTAACTTTTTTTTACATCACTACTATAATCTATATGCCAAAAAAGTTATAGTAACAGAGGTAGTGTCATGAACAATTTAAGAATGACATTCAGCTGAAGTTTTCAGTAGTGGTACAGTTTAAAAAGTACAGTATCTAAAACGACAATAAACCCACAGAAAATAAAGACATTTAACATCCAGGGAGTGTAAAGCTGAAACTATTTTGCATAAAAAAAATTTCAGGCAAATCTGAAAGGTGATCTCTTCTTCAAGGAAGAAAATTCACCACTGCAACCTAAATCATGTGCTCAACCAACATTAGTACAAAAAGACTATCTACGAAAACAATGATGGGGAAAACAGGTTGCAATGATGCAAATCATCTGCAAAGACACTAACAGCACATTGCTATCTCACTGGGATCCTAACTGGGGGAAGGGGGCTTATTCAAACCACTGACACAAGCAAAAAGCAACACCAAAACTTACCAGAAGTAGAATGGAAAAGCATTAAAATAAACAAAAATGCACCCTCCTGCCAATCTTCAGCACAAGGACAGGAGGATCACATAACCGTCAAGCAAACCAGTTAACTAACAGAAAGACAGAGGTTTTCAAACTTAAAAATAAAGAGACAAGGAAGCTGAAAGGCGATACTGCAGTCTAACCCTACACCAGAATGCAAAAGGTGCCCACTTAGCCAAGCATGAACTATTTACTAACCAAGAGATGTGTTTAACACCAAGAGCCACTCAACGTTCAAACCGAGAGATGAGGAAAAAAAAAAGATTCAGGCATCAAATATGCCCGAAATGCATTACAAGCAGCCCTGGAACAGTGCCTTCCCTCCCAGTTTTCCCAAATGAGAGATGCAGAAGGCCCTGAAAGCCTCTGGGCCATGATGGGTGAAAGGGCATCACTGATGTGTTCCTTGAAGGCAACGCCAGGTGAAAGAGGAGTTGTATGAAAGGCACCCGTATGCTTCTTTGAACTTGGGAGCACTAACACATTAGCAGAAATGCTGGGAAAAGATGTAAAACCTGGTGTAAATTCTATCTTTTTTTATTTATAACACAAAGTGTGGTAGAAGGCATGACAAGGATTGCTTAGATGTCTGTACACTAACACAATGACCGCACTGCTGCCAGCCACAAACAAACCCGGGGCTCCTGAGAGTGTTGGGATGAGCTCTGCAATTGAAACACATTTGTGACTTGACATCTGGATGGCAGAAGAAAATGAAGTGGGTTTTTGTCAAATACTGATCAGCACCTGCCACCACTGGTAGGAACCCAAGATCCAACATACATCTATAGCAAAATTCCCAGAACCTATGCCAGAAGTAGTATCTACCCAAGGCCTACTTGAGCGCAAAGCCAGTACAGTCTTGAATATAGCACTGCTGAAATATATGCAGCCATGTTTGGCAAGTGCTGTTGAAGGTAGCTGGGGAGCAATCACCCGACTACACTACAGCTTTGAGATTCTAGGAGCAGTCCCACTGTTTAATATAAAACTCAGCATTGCTCTAACGATCTCACAATGTGTTTTGAAAGGAGACCCTAACGTAAGCTGTATCTGCAGGTTGGTTGACAAGCACACCTTTAATTTCTTTGCCTCTGTCCTGGACCAGATAGGGGCAATCTGCTTCTTAGACAACAAGCCTCTATAGCTGTATTTGGTACTTGAAAGAATAAAACCATTCATGTTTCTTTTTATAGCCCTTTAGCTTTAGTGAAACTAGAATATGTGCAGACACATCACTGATGTACAGTACCTAACACGGGATTCACTTACAGGTATGATGAACCAGATGGGTGTTGAAAGATGGGAGATATCCAAAGCTTACAAGCCTACGCACTTTCTTCCTGACTAACTTCTAGATAGATTTGGAATCTGCCATTTTTCTTAACAAAGTCCAGTCTTATCTGAATTGTTCGTTTAAGCCAATGTTCTGTCTCATAATTGGTAAGTTTCTTCCTTCTCTGAAGATCCCTTCCAAAAATTTTGGTGCATTTATCAACCCAGGTAAAATGGTCTATAATGCCTCTTTGAAGAGGCATTCAATTCGAGTCTAAAGGACTAGAATTTTTACCATTCTGTAACATATTTGTTTGATATTAAAGTCCTATAGAAATATTCATGCAAGCAAAAAGACTGGGGGACACCCACAGGTCTATTCTAAGCCTCAGTAGTACTTCTGCTTCCTCTCGCGGAATCTTCCTTACACTCCTTTTGCAACTCATGCTGTGCTACTCTAAGAAGAAAAAAGAGAAAAAAAATGAATATATGAGATTGAACTAAGTATTCCTGGGTCTTGAAAAAGAAAAGAATACAAAATATAGTTTTCTTGCAAGAGGAGTGGGCTTGTTTTAAGCTAAAATTTTGCACTTTGGTCTCTTAGATGTGGGAAACAGGAAATAAGAATATAATTATGGGTCAGGCACTTTTCTCAGGCATGCTTGGGGCATGCACATGAAGCTGAAGTAGTTTCAATTTGTTTTGATACAGGTAATGACTAGAGAGGAAAACAACAACAAAATGAAGCCATGAGATCTTCTTACCCTCAAGATGAAGCAATTCTGGGAGGTCTGGCTGGTCATCAGATGGATCTGCACTTTGCAACATCTGCAAGAGCTGGTCCATTTTATCCTAGAACACAAATTGTGTAATTAGGGCATATGTGGGGTGAGAATTAACACTTTCAGGAGAGTAAATTAAGGCAGCTATTTACAACAGCCATTTGGATATCCTGGGACTTGGAAGTCATCTAGACTAACTTTAAGAAAATACAAATCATACATGTTACTTTACAGGAACTAAGATGCTTAAACAAGGAAAAGCCAAATTATAAAAATTATTAGTAATAACAAATGGAATGTGCAGAATACCCCTTTACTCCTAAATTTCCTTTTAAACAGTATTTTCTAAGCAGTTTCCATTTTTCAATTTTAGTTATCACATAGGCAATACCACCACCTGGTGGGATTAGTGGTAATGTTTTCACAGAATACATTGAGTAATTTAGAAAGAGACGGGTACTGAAAAACCTCTTGCATTTTTTAAATGTAAGTGTATAAGGCCTATCAGCACATGAGCAATGTCATTACTAATTTATATATGAAAGGATTTTGTTAACGTGATGTTTGGAGGGGTTACACAGTTGACTTCAGAATAAGTAATCCTTGACTAACCATTTTAAGTGCAACCCAGTTATAAAAATACCAAAGGGTAGAAAATTAACAGGCATAACCTCTTTGAAAAATATGTCTCAGAGTGAGTTATATTGTTTAAACAAATATTAGATATAAAGTATTAAAAATCACTTTTTAGCTGAGTGCTATCAAATAAATAGCCTTTAACAGGCCAGAGTTATACAGGTCATATAACTAAACCCATGCTTTTTCTTCCCTAACCCCAGGAAAGGCAGGAAGAAGCCAAATTACTTACTTCCTTAAAAATAATACTATGGTAATTCTAAAAAGAAAACAAGCCACTATAACATAAACCAACCAGGAATCACAGAAGACAAAAGCTGGAAGGCACCTCAAGGCAGGCCTGAGATAAGCTGTTTCAGCAGATTACAAACTAGTATCTCTTGGGAAGAAGAGTATTTGAGGCAGGAGTTAAACAGGACTTTAGAAAGGCAGTAACTGATTTTGCATTTCAAAAAACAATGACAGAACCCTAGTTAAGAAAGAAATAGAAGGCCATGGAAAATTCTAAAGATAACAATTCTAAGCCCCCCAGGAGGGAGAGAAGAAAAAGAACAAGGTGGTGGGGAAAGGCAGGGGAAAAATATGGGCTGAGAGTTCTTCGGAACCTTGCAGAACCGCTGCGGTGAGATTGTGTAAATCTTACTAAATACTGCTTATGGAGCAACAAAAAGATCACAGTTTTCACAGAGGGAAAGAGGTCTTTCAGACTGGAAGAAGACAGCAGTGGTTATTCTGGAAATAAACCTAAGACAGCATTCAAGATGGGTAACTCTGAGGTATCCTAAAGTACTTAAAGCAAAACTTGGAAGTAAATGCATCACTCCACACCAAGCTTCTGGTCTGAAGGTGAACAGCTGTATAACCTTGGAGCAGGGCCCTAAATAGAATGCAGTTTCCAAATTCAGTTTCAGAAATTCCCAAGAACTTCAAGGCACATGAACAAACTCGAATACTGCAGATATTATTTTTTTAATTTAAATCAACTTTCCCTTCCCATTCTCTTTCGATTATGTTCTCCTGATATTTCAAATTGCTTTTGAAGTACAGGATGAAACTGTTTAACATCACACATTTAATTGTACCAGCAGATGGAAAACAGGGCTTTTATCATGCTTACTTCATCAATATAAACCGGTTCAGGCTCAGGTTCTATTGTCTCTACTTGAACTTCGTCACTGAACTGCACTGTTTTCTTCTCAGCTTTCACTGTAAGATAGACAGGCAGACTTTATTTTAGAAAATAAAACTAAACAGAACAATGATGTAAATGTTATACAGCTAGTATGTTGGCTAAGTTCTTTGCATTTGAAACATCTACTGTGAAAATTCAAAAAAACCCAGTGTTTTGTTAACATTTGAAGGCCAAAACCATCTCCAAAGACATAAACAATCTTTTTAAATGAATCTGTAAATTGCATAAAAAAGGTATCAGTCCACATAAGGTCAACAAAAACATGTGTTAGCAAGTAAATGTCTTTATTGTAGTCTCCCTGAACATAACATACTTCTTAATAAGCCATCAGAAAAAGAGACTGAGAGAGAGTGATTGGAAGAAATAGAGCTAATGAATCAGGTTTAAGAGAAAACTGATAAAGTAACCTATGACAAACCAGAGCCTTCTTTTCTCCAGAACAAAGTATAGAATTGAAAGTTTTCAAATTTTGCTATTCCTTCTCCCCCAAATAGTACCTGCAAAAGCATCTCACTCCTTTGTAGTGGAGGCCACAACAAAAAAGCTATATATTTGGGAAAAAAGCCAAATACTACTCTTATCACACTACTATTATCAGTTAGTCTTAACATAGAACAGATGACTCCTACAGCATGTAATTCTGCTGACCTGCTCATACCTTTGGCACATTCATATTAAGAGCACGGGAGATCAATCTTGCAAACCCATCAGATTTACATAAACCAGTTCTAGAATATTAAAACCTTGTCTAATATTTAATATTTTTATTAAACATTTAGAGTAGGTTAGACTCATATAAATAGATAAAAGAAGATAACCAGTATGCAGAAAAAAACTCCTTCAGTTACACACACACAGAGCAAATCTACAGCTGTAGGTTTCTTGAATTGTTTAAACAGTGGTAACCTTCTCCGATTCCTGTATACCCAAAGGCCTTCAGTTTTTCCTTGATTAGATATGTACCATTGCAACCAGGCAAAAAGGCAATTTGGAAAAAAAAGTTGTTGCCCAAATTTGTCTAGGTGTCAATGGAGTTGTTAAATGAGTTTCAAGGAAGCTACTGACAAAGCCAGCAGCAGGCAGCATTTTTCAGCAGATGCCAGCTTGGGCAACCTTGGTCTAATACATAAAGTTATGACTGTTGTTTGTAACAGCACAGCAAATGCTCCCGCGTTTTTACTTTGAGTATCATATTAACTTGCAACTGAACTCTATCATAAGGGAAAGGAAACAGAGAAAGTAAATCAATAGAGAAATATCCCTTGTAAAGTTACTTACTCATTTCTGGCTCAGCAGAAAGATCAGCTGTGACAAAATTAGACGGAAACAATCCTATACCCTGATGAGTTTCCCCTTTCCACCAATTTGGATCACTAAAGATTAAAAAAAAGAAATTATTAAAACCCCCATACATAAAAATATCCATACTCACATGGAATTTTCCAAAGAACTGCACTGTACAAGGCATTTACATGACTTATACATACACAGACATCTTTACCTAAGAATCTTTATGCAATAACATCAGTATGTTAAAAATCTAGCAAATAATTAAAGTATTTAACATGTAAATTTATTCTATTGCAATTGTATCCCAATGTATGCTTCTACATAGAAGATATGATTACTCCTGATTGATTTTTACAGTCTAATAAATTTATCATAGGTAGTCTAAATGTATTACCTGTCATCAAGGATAGTTATAAGTTCTCCAGCTTTAAAAGTTAATTCGTTGTCTTCAGCAGCCTCAAAATCATAGATTGCACGAACCTTTCGGCCCTCATGTTTGTGATTTGTTAAAAGGCTTGAGGTGCTTGGGTACAAACTGGAAAGTGCTGTTTGCTGTTGCCTTTGTTCTTTTAGTGACAGTTCAATAGCTACAAAAGAAGAGTTATTCACATGAAAATTCCCTATAAAAACAGGCTGAATGATATGAAAATTAATTCTGTGAAAACGTTCAGTATTAATGTCATTCCTGTTGCTTCATAATCAACTTCTGCCTTTCACTTATAAATAATGGTAAAAAACCAAAAAGATGTTTTACAACTAGAGAGCACAATTCTGCCCATAGATTTACTGAGGCTTTCAATATGGACAGGAGAAATAAATAACACTTAAGCACAAATGGGTTAACTCAGTGAAGTCATCCATTTTTTTATATTATTGTTATTGCCTTGAACTGATGTATTTACATTCTTGCTAGCAAACAGACGATGTTGAACTTTTCCAGATTGCTTGAAACATGAAAAAGATACAGCCGTTCAGGTACACACTGTTTCTCTTTTAGATCAGGGGTCTTGAGCCAGGATTCACAGAATGGCACAGACGGCCTGAGGTTGGAAGACACCTCTGGAGATCGTGTTGTCCAATTCCCTGCTCAAGCAGGGTCACCTAGAGCTGGCTGCCCAGGATTACGTCCAGACAGCTTTTGAATATCTCCAAGGATGGAGATTCCACAGCCTCCCTAGGCAACCTGTGCCAGTGCTATGTCACCCTCCCAGTAAAAAAGTGCCTCCTTAAGTCATAATTAAGAAAATTATTTTTGCTTAGAAATGCAAAACTTTGTCCACTCCTTTTCTCTCCCTGTCATTTCTTGAAAAATTTTACATTTCTTGGTCATCTTCAATTAAACTTGACTGAGCAGAAAGGTTTCAACTCATATTAAACTCCTCCAAGTTTGTGAAAAAAATGGTCATGCTTAAGAGACATGTTTAAGACACAGAACGCAGAAAATAAACATTAGAGAAAACACACAGAATATAAGCCTTTGAGATACAGATCCCATTAAAGCTAGATTTTGGAGGGTCAACTGTTGAAGAAACCATTAGTAACATAGAGAGATGGGCTAATGGCGATTTAAATAAATCAATATTAGATTAGATTTATGACTTATCAAGGTTATATTAGAAAATACCTAAACAACAACAAAAAAATCCTATCAAAGATGAGAAACTGCAAACCGTCCACCAAATACTAGTGCAAGAACTTCATTCATATAGTGAACCAGGAATTTTTTTAGATTTTTTTACCCACAGAACATTTTTAATCGCTAACCCTCCATGAAGGGTACAAAAAGAAAGGAATAGAAATTGTAACCACAATCCATAAATAGACAAAGGAAGGAAGTAAAACATTTGTTCCTGCTTTACCTGATATTTACCAATATATTCATCAGATCAGCGAGTAAATGCACTCACCTTTAGCTAAATCCTCCTCTTCCTTTTTGTTGGCTACTGTACCAGGATCTTTGGCAACTAGAGCTGGACTTGCTTTTGCCTGTTCAGCAGCCTAGCCAAAAGTGAAAGATGTAAAAACAGATTCAACAAAAAACCAACAAAGCATTAAGTTCATCATTTTGATTTTATTCATCTGCAATATAAAAATCTCGAGTGAGAGCATTTCATACCTCAAAGGAACATTTTATTAAGACAAGAGTTTTCATTTTGTTCCCTAAACACATTATAGAATTCAAGACTACAAACTGTAAAATACAGAGCTGAGGATAAAAAGAATTTGTCATCTCCTTTAAGAACAACCACAAAATTTAACATACCTGTGAACCAATAGCTGGGAAAGTAACTCCTTGCTCCTTAAGATTTTTTATCATAGCAGATATTAAACTAAGCTGTGGGTCATTCTTGAATTCATCAGTCCATTCCACCATAAGGGCTTTCAGCTTTTCACAAACTTTTGGATGACCCTGCAAGAACAGTAGAAAGTAGTTAAATAATGTAGGAATCTGTTCTTAATTCCTTAATTTGAAATAATTTCATGTTATGTTACTGTGAATATAAACTGTATAGACACTTTATTTTGGAGTCAAATTTATCACTAAGGGATATCTTAGTTAAGAAAGGGAGAACAGTACACCAGAATTGTGTTTGTACTAGTAAAATATGTACTAGGCCCAAAATAAAGAAAAACAAGGTTATATAAAAGCCCTGTATTATCTCCATTTCACCACATCTGTATTTAGTGTTTCACTGTTGTCATTTAATGTGAAAATGAATTTGTATATTTATCAATCAACACACCACACCTCACCTCCCCCAAACAGAATACATAAGTAACCATGGCTGTGAGAAAAGACTTCCTGACACAGTCTTCCCAGTAAACTTGTATCCTTCCCCCAGCCACCAAATTTCCTATCTTCCAAAAGTAGATTCCATTCCACTTCCAGATCACCCCAATTTTCTGTCTGATTTTTCTTTTCTATGAATTATATAAATCAAAGAAATACATTACCTTATTCAACACATTGCTTACTTCACTGGCAAAATCTCTTGAACAGACTTCTAAATGAAAGATTTTGCCACAATTTGATACACATGCACCTAGAAGCTAAAGACAGAAAGATTAAAACTCAGATGTTTTGCAATGTAACTTTTCACGAAGGAAAAGCACTACATAAAAAGGAACCTACTGTTAATGCTTGCATAGCAACATGGGGATCTTTATGGTTCACTCTCTTCATAATAGAACGGAGACAGTCCTTAGGCCTAAAAAAATAAAACAGATTTTAAAAAATTTAGTGGAATGAACACTAACTGATAGCAAGCTCTCCTAAACATCATCAGTAAATTATTTAGCAGCGTATAAGCGCAACAATAAAAAAAATACACTAGTAGCAGCTGTAGCCATATCTATCTGTAGGTTTGCTAGCTTTCTTAGTTATCAAAACCTCTCAGAAAGTTACATTACCTTTTGTAGTTAGAAAGAATTACTGTAATTACTCCAGAAATGCATAAAATCCCTTACAAACAGAGAACTGTAGTTCTCTGTAGTCCATATACCTACTTCCCCGAACTTCACTCACACACATGAGCGCATTTGCTTAGGTACTGATTACCAACACCCTTTTGCTACCTTTTTAATTACATTTCTCAGAGTCTCTTTTAATCAGCAGAGGAACATTTATAAAGAAGATATGCAATGAACCAACAAGTGCTAAAAAATTGTTAGACATTCTGTATCAAAGTTTCAAAACAATTCAACACAGAATTAATTACAGGTTTCACCTAATGTTGCGGTAGGTAGAAACAATGTGAAAAGAGAATTTAAGAAAGTTTGAATGGGAGTTTCAGGCATAGTTTAGTGTATTAAAACCTGTGTGACTTTCTATTATTTTCTTCTGTCTTTAAAGGTGGTAGAACGCTGAGCGAGGCTGGGGTAGGACTTATCATGGGCATACAAGCATTAGCTGTTGAATAGCCCTGAAAAGATAACCTTGAAAGGGGTTAAGTAGGGGAAGAAGAAAAAAGGTGGTAAATTTAAACTAGAAGATTTTTATGCATTTCTGGATTATTTATAGTAACTTTTTTTTTTTTCTAAGCAATACTTTTTTTTTCTATTGAACTGATACCCAAGAACTAATACGAAACTTAGGTATAAGTTACACCACTGCTTGGCTATACTATATTTGGCAGTGTCTACATTTTACAGAAATGTCCACCTCATATTTAGTAGTACTAATTATAGAAAATGCTGTCACACAGCAAGACGACATACCACTTAGTGTATACCTTCATATAAGCAATTATTACAAATGAAGGCTATAAGACAAGCACTGCCTTTTATCTATTAATTATCCAAGACTTATCATATGTTCCCTTTAATTGAGAAAGAACACATGCTAAAATTTTCAGAAATAACTGCGCTTTTTAACCATTAATTTCTGAGGACGACATCAATGTTATAGGAGTGCAAACACAAAAAAGTGCATGTCCATTAACTGTGAAGCCAGTATTTATAGAGGTAGGATGCAGGACCAAGACCATAGCAGTTCAGAAACAGGACCATTACCCCAAGGTTTTTTTTTATTAAGGAATCCAAAGTCTTATTAAAAAGTAATACAGTAACAAGAAAGCCTCAAAGCCAAACAATCTTCCACATGTGTCAAGTACAATTATGAAAAGGTAAAATACCAACAAGAAACCCCTCGGTAATTCACAAAACCACCTTAATAAATTTAACAAAAAATATCTATTTGCCCCTATATTTAACAGAAATTATCAATATTCAATTGTTAATGTTTTAACATGCTCGAATGTTTAAAATAAATCTTTTGATTACATCTACAGAAAAAAAAAATGCTGGGTTTACCAATATTTAGTCACACAGACTAAGAATCCATATTCCAGACAGAACTGTAATCCTTATTTTTACTTCAAATTAATTAATCATAAAATTTAGTTTGTAAACTATGAGAAGCACTACGCAGAAATCAGAGGGAAGGCACACAGCCCGCAAGAACGGAATTCTGTTATTAGCCATCTTTCCAGACCATACTATACACACATTGGGCCACAGTTCTGCTCCAATGATTCTATAATCAAAATTTCAGATGCAGCACAGTGAGTGGGAAAAACAATTCAGTAAGGGTAAAATAGGGCAAGCTACAACAGAAGCTATGGTATTATATACTAATATCTCCAGAAAACATTCACAATAAATTTCAGTTTTAGTTTTAGGGAGTAAAAATTAAGGTATTTGATTATATTTTATTTAACAAATACAAAATTAACAGCAATCAGAATCTAAAAATACAACTCTGCACAGAACATTTCATATGTTTTCAGAAATTTATTTTTCATTTACAGTCCAAGGTAACTGACTGTGGGGCTCAAGATTACATAGGTGACTCAGTTTTCTTCCTTGCTCCTTCAGAAACAAGCCAGTCAAAGAGCTTCCTGGTGACCCTGTTAGACAAACATTGCAAAGACTTTGTAAAATGCTACTGAGACTGGGTAACTTGGGGGGTGAGTGGGGGGAGGGGAATAGAAGGTAGTTTGGAAGACTATCAAGTAAGCAATTTTACTGTTCTCTCTGGTATGAACAGGCACAAAAAAACCCAAAGAAGAATCGGCTAACCAGAGTACTGACTCACTGAGGCAATGATTAATTCATAAGGAATCAGGACAAAGTTAGGCAAGCAGCAATATAGACAAACCATTTCTCAATGAAAACTTTCCAGTACCCACCCCCAACAGAGAGTGCTGCAATGAAGATTTCTATTTTATTAAGCATTGGAGTATTCTCCCAGTCACTGGCTTAATGTTTTTTTCAGCCATTGTTTTTAGTAAGTAGCTTTTCTGGACAAAAACTGAAGTTGTGATAGTTTCAAACCTAAATACTGATGTGTCTCATTAAGTTAACACAAAAGGTAGAACTATCCCAAAGCCAAATGCAAACAGAATTAGACTTAGGAACGGCCAGCACTGAAGTGACAGTGGGGAGGCAGGGGGTGGGGTGCTTCATGCTGCAATACACCACATGTGGCCTTTAGTTTTCGTTTTTATCCTGCTTAATGAATCATCCAAATTTTACAATGTTATTTTACCCAGAGCTGATAAACTATAGATTCAGTTGTGCTGTGTAAGCATTTTATAACAAAGCAAAAATCTAACCTATCCTGTAGTCAGATGATTTTAAACGTCAGTCAAATACAATAAAAGTTTTTAACATAAACAAGTTTTCAATATTGCTGTAGAAAAACAGAAAAAAAGATTGCCTTTAATGGTAAAACCTTTTTTTTAATCATGTTTCCATGTTGAAAAGGCAACTTGCTCACTGAATTACCAGTACTCCCAAAAAATCTGATGCAAACAACGTAATATACAACTGCTGATCTGTATTAGTCCTTAAATTCAGAAATGAAAAAAATGTGTTGTCTTTTAGACAAATTTTAGATAATCTTAAAAACCTGATGTGAAACATGCAGAAAGTATTGAGTTAATTCCATACTACGTATGGCAATACTTCATATATGCCATTATAAACAAGGCATATTATTAAAAATATTACAGAATATACTGTCTTTCCAGGGTTTTCTATGAAAATTCCAGCATCAACACTAAATTAATTAAATTTTGAAACTCACAAAAAATAGAGGAAATGGTCAAAGGGAGAGATTCAGTGGAATTCTAATTATTAAAGCCTGTTTAAATTGGTTGTATTAAGGGAAGAAAGATAAAATGTTTAGCTATTGGTGATTCTCTGTGACTAAGGTACTGCAATGTAAAAATTAACAGTAGCAATTCTGCTACTGAACTGTAACTAATTTATCTTAAGAGAAAATGTAGGACCTTTGTAGCATAACAGGTTTCAACAGTTTCCCCAGATGCAAACAAACTGTTGGCAGATCTAAATGAGACAATGTGCCATGTAACACTGCGAGACTTAAAGTGACTTAAGTCCTTCCAGTTTCCTGCTGTTTCAGGTGTAAGACATTCTGCATCTAAAATGCTGCAGACATACAATGAGGCTTACAGAACAGTACAAAGAAAACCCATAAACCAGAGATTTTATAATCTAAACCTCTACCAAAAACAGCAACACACAGCTTGTATTGGACCAGAATTGGTTAAAAGGTTAAAGTAGATACCAGTTAAGACTAGCATCCTTGCCACAGGAACTTAAACTGCAGGAGAATTTCAAACACTGTGGCACATCAGATTTAAACTCCTTAATGGGGAAGTTTGTCTTACTTTATCTTTCCATGGCATGACATAATACATCAAATCAAAGAAAATCCACTATCAGTAAGTTTTAACAGAATCTGAATTTAAGCAACAAGCCTATTACAAACAGGATAAATATTACAAAGGTTGAAGTCACAGCCAGGATAAAACCACTGTTTTAATAAAAAACACAACACAACAACAAAACCATACACAAATAAACAAACCCCACAAATCATAACAGAAATTCCAGCTGTCCCAGAAAAACCTAGCTGCACATTACCAGACACTCTCCAGTTCTGTCTGTATTCCCAAGCAGCTGTCTCTTGCAACTACTTACATTTAAGCATTGTTCAGTAAGTTGCTGTGAAACTAAGTCTTGCATGTGGAAATGCTTTCAGTGATTAAACAGAATACTGAAGCCTTCAATAATATTGTTACATGCTCAGCATCAACATGCACAAGGAGTAGAAATGCAGTTTTACATATGCAGATTAATATGAAACATTATTTAACTAGCCAGCTGTTACCTTAGCCACTGTTATACACAACAGCACAGAAGCCTCACTATGCTATTTATAAGTACTCCTCTAAAGACCATCTCTAATCCCAAGGAATAAGCTTATTTGCAAACCTGTCCTTTGGAACAAAAGTCCCAGGTGGGAATATGCTGTCTGGCATCTCATACTGTTTCCCGCAGTTTTACAAGGCAATCCAAGTTGTTCTCAGCGAAGCCATTCATTAAACAGCAGCAATGGCAAACCTCTCTTTTTGAGGCTATTCCTTACCTGAATTGTTACAGGGAATGCTGGGAGAAGATGTATTTAAAACACTTCCAAAGCTTAATGCTACATTGAATAAAACCACTGTAAATACATTGAAATAATTCCTTTAAACTGTATTTTTTTATTTGTTAACTCAAATTACACTTTATCTTTTCATGTCCAAAAAACAAGTGCGTGTATAAATTCCATGACAGAGTTCAGTAAAGAATCATTAATGGAAGCACTAGTGGCCCATGTTAAGATGTGTTTAATTTAATAACACATTTTCAATATGTACATTTATCGAAGCCCTGACATCAGAAATAGCTTCTCAAAACAAGGGGAAGAAACACAGAACCTCATTGCTTTCTGTGACAAAGACACTGGTGGTCTGGTGGTGAGGACAAGGGAAGCGCAGCAGATGTTTTATACCTTGGTTTTAGCAAAGTTTCGACATAGAGTTGAAGCTCATATAGTTTCCTCATTACCCAATTGGTGAAATATGGGCTGGATAAAATGTTAATAAGGTGGGTGGAAAACTGGCTGGCCTCCTACGCTCAAAGAGTTGTCACCAGCGATGCAAATTCCAGCTAGTGGGCAGTAACTAGCAGGGTTCTCTGCTGGAACCAACAGTGCTTAAATGCCTTCGCTAATAACCTGAATGATGGGAGGCAGCGCACTCTCAGCAACTTTACTGACAACAGCAAACTGGAGGGGAGCAATCAATATACTGGAGGGCAGGGCTAATATCCAGAGGGGCCTGGACAGGCTGGAGAAATGGGCAGACTGGAATTCAAGTTCAACAAGAACAAGGGCAAGGTGTTGCATTTCATATGGTCTGCACCAGCAAAGGCCAGGAGGTGACCACCTAAAAAGCAGCTCTGCAAGAAAGGATCTGCAGGCCCCATTGGGTAACAGGTGTCAGCAGGGCAGCCTGGCAGCAGACAACCAAACGTATCCTGGGTCAAGCAAGTGGCCAGCGAAGCTAACAGGGCCAGGGAAGTGATCCTTCCCCTCTGTTCTGCACTTGTAAGAGTGTATCTGGAGTACTTGTCCAGTCTGGGGCTCCCCAGTGCAAGGGGGATATTGATGCACTGCAGGAAGTCCAGTGGAGGGCTGCCAGGATGGTCACATGCAGGGAGATGGAGAGCTGCTTTCGGTTTTGAGAAGAGTGAACTAAAAGGGGACCTTACTGCTTTCTACAACTACTTAATCAGAGAATGCATAGAAGGTGCAGCCAAACTTTCTTAGAGCTGCACAGTCATAGGATAAGATGCAACAGATAAACTGGGACTGGGGAAATTGGAAGCAGAATGCAGGATTATTTATTTGTTTACCCACTGACTGTGAGGGTAGTTAAATACTGAAATGTGTGGCCCACAGAGGCTGTGGAAACTCTGACGTTGGAGGCATTCATGACTCGACACAGTCCTGACGAACCCGATGTAATTAGACCTGTTTGAAGCTGGGGGGTTGGACTAGATGACCTCTGGAGGTCACCTCCAACCCAGATTGTGATTCTGTAAGAAAAATCCCTCATGATATCTCCTGGGTTTACAGTGACACTGCTAAAACATATCAGTTTGTTTATTCTGTTATATTGCTAAAAAGCTGCTGAACACAAGTCCTCATTTTAACATCAGCTAGTATCTCCAAAGGAAGAATTGCAAAATGATTGAGCAGAAAATCCATACATTTTCCTTTTACTTGTAACAAATCTGAATTAAATCAAGCTGTTGCAAAAGTATACAAGATAACAAAAATTTCATTCCTCTCATCTACGTATAACACTGAAATAACAAACTTTAAAAAGTGGGGAGGAAATTTCTAAAGTCACTTACCCTGTGCGTGACTGTCCAACTTTATCACAGATGTCCAAGATGAGGCCCCAGTCTTCTGCAGTGTTCATCTCACTGGTTGCTTTCTCTGATGAATAAAGTATAAGTAAATCAAAATACAAATTTTAAAAAAATAAACAAGTAAAAGAATTTAACAAAATTCTCAACAAAGACGTCGCAATAGTACCTTTCTGTATATTGCTAAATGCATGAAAAATCCTTGTATTTAATAAATTCATATATTAAAACTGTTATATCTAATTATTTTTAACTTTTGCATGTCTACTCATGGCCGTGAATTTAAACTCATAAGCAAATATATATTTTAAGGTTGTTTTCCCACATAATAAAGATATACCCAGAGTATGACAAAAGTATTATAACTATCAACAGATATTTGTATTTTTTTTCATTTGGAACTATAAAGTTTAATAGGATATAAACAACCAAAGCTCTAGTTCGCTGCTGAGTCAGATACAACTGCATTGACCACTTCAACAGCCACTAAATTGCTGTGTCTTGCATTTCCTTTCTAGGTATTACAACTCAGCAAGGAGGATTCAACAACTCATTGATAATCACTAAACTTTTATGCCCCCATCTTCATCTCTGCTTTGATGATATATATTGCACACTCTCCTCAGCTATAAAGACTGCTAAACCAACGCTAATCTCATAGAAGCCACCGGAACCCCTTCTTCCAAATCTTTCGAATAGGACAAAAAGTGTCCCTGCTGAAGAGTAAAGAAATGGAGAGGGTAGGTGGAGAAGAAATAGATTCCACTTCAGAAAAAAAGAGAGTCTCTCCCTATTTCTTCCCCAGAAAAGCTTAAGTACTCAGAGGATACCATTAAATAGAAGTGTTAAAGGACACTGAGCCTTACAGTGCAGCTGAACAGGAGATGATCTAAACACTGACAGATCAGATCAGGACTGGAGAGCATAAATGAATGCACAAGCAGTTTCCATTATTCACCAAACAGGAGGAGAACGGGCACAGAACAGTACACAAACTTTGTTTTCTACCCCTGGTTCATCTAATATTCATCTCTTAATCTACAAAACACAGAATATGCCTCAGCAACGAGTACGATCCCTCAGGGAATGTCTCAAAGTATTTAGTTTTATGAAAGGAAGCAAAGATCTCCAATAAAAACTTCTCCGCCAGGAAAGATTATCCGTATTAGCAATTGCAAGACTGCAGAGAAGAGAAAACAAAGCAAAACATCTAATCTCCAAAAGTTACAAAGAATTATTAATGTCAGAATTGATGGCTTGTCTTTATGAATGAGTTTTTCTATCCTACAAATTTAAGTAGGTTACAGTTAATTAGTTTAATTCAGAACAAAAATGCAGAAAAGCAAAGCTCTATAGTTATGTGCTCTCAAAGTATTTCTGAGGAAAAATTAAACACTGTCATATACAACTGGAATGACAGCACATCATTTGTGCTGCCTGACACAAGGAAAACAGCAAAGCAGTATACAGAAATCCTACATAGAAGATACTTAGAATTCTATATGTTCTCTCAAAAAAATTAAGAGAGCACTGCCTCCTCTCTTTAAACTGAATTGGAAAACTTATTTTATTACAAAAAATGGTCATAATCAACAAAAATATGAAAAATTCTGGGTAGACACCATGCTAACCTCTACCACTAAGATATACTAGCTGATAAACCAACCACTTTATTTTTCTTTCAGTCCACTATTGTTCCAAATCATCCTTAGGATTACTATAGCTAACAATCAGAGAAAGTCTTGATTTTTAAATCTTGTTCATAAAGGAAACATGTCAACTGTGAAGCAAAAATTGAGAGGAAAACCACAATGGCATGCTGAGTGGATTCTGCCACCTAAAAATACCAAAACTTGAGAACAAAGCAACAAGCCCATACCCTGCTCATATCAACAATGTTTTAATACTCCAGAGTTCTGGTTCTTTAGTCGGGGATATCTTCTAAATACAAGACAGTGTGTGTGAGAGTGTGTGTGTGTGGGGAGGGGAGGGGGGGAGGAAAACCCCATAGCAGAACCATGCATTATACTTTTCCTGCTTGTTATTTATTGCTTTAATATAGCCAGCTCTCAGTCACCTGTAGGCAGAATACTTGTGCCACACATGGTAAGACATCTGAACTGAATGCCTTGCACAGAGCCATCCAGACCAAGCCAGTCTTCTGTAATCATAGTCCATGAGCACAGCAGCTGTACTGCTACCAAAGCCAGCCTCAACTCTGAAGCATCATAACTGCTTTTTTGAAACACAGAGCCTGAGTTGCCTACACTGCATTCCCCAAACAGAAAGCAGCTGATAAACACAGTCCAGGGACACACAAAACAGACCACATGGAGGCAGTTTATTTCCAGGACTCCGAAGTTCCAGTTCATTGCCGGTTCTGCTGGAGCTGGACCAGCTCCAGTCAAAGTGTGCCTGCACGGTGCTCTCCACAGCATTAAGCTCCTGCCAGGCTCAGAGCTCACAAGCAACCTTGCAAACCCACACTGTTCACTCATACTTAATGCTGTACCTTGGTTAGCACATCCTTCAGCAAAGCGCTAAGCAATCCAATGGAACTGAAATTTTGGCCTTTTCCGTTATTCTACACAACAGACAGTTGTCTGTACTTCTGGCAACAATTGATCCTTCTTTCCTCACAATGGCATCAGAAAGAAATGGCACGGCAATCGGTTATGTCTTTTACAAACCAAAAAGTAAACTAACACATGCTTAATGTTTTAAGATATTACCAAACTATGGGTTATGCTAATTTAAATAGTTTGGCTAAAACTACAAATAAGTTGGTGATTGATGAAATCCCTGATCCATATCAGCCACACCAATTACAACCTTTATTTTAATTCTCAATAAGATTATTTTGCTAATTTATCCATAAGTAAGAGTTTTCTATCATGGCTACATTCCTTCATGGAAGTTGAATTTAGTCCTGTATAAAAAATGCCATTTGCTTGCAACACCCTTTCCCCTTTTTAGTTAGGATATTTCCTCCACCAACACACACTAGATAGATTCTTACTAAATTTCAGTCTGAAATGCAGTTCCATTGTGTACTTCTGTCTTCTGTAGTAACAAGCATCCATTAATTCCCTTGGATAATAAAGTTAATGTAAGACATGAGAAAAAAAATTGTCTCTAGAGTTTTAGTCAAATTCTGTCTCAGACAAGGGCAGTTAAAAGTTAACAGCATACTGTGAATGTCAGCAGTACACTATCTGACATTGACTGTCCACAAAAAAGGCCACTATCTCTGTCAGAGCATTAGCAAGCAACTATCACCTTTCACCACTCTGGGAACAGAGGCAAAGATCCTTTGACAAAATTCCTATGTTGCATCTCTGTTTTGTAGACAAAAATATGACTTAAAGCTACTTAAATTAAATTACTTACACTATTATCACTTAAATCCACAAATGCTCTCTCTCCTAACTTAAGGCACGCATTCACAGCCAAAAAAACCTACATGCCAAAAAAACCTCTGTGCCTTCAATATTTGCTTACCCTAACAGCTGGCACTCTACCAGCCTTCAGGTACAGTTCACATGTCACTGTCAGGCTCTATCTTAGTACCAAATGGACTGATAGAGAAGGAAAACCAGACATTTGTATTTGAAGTCCTAGGTTAGGTTAGCACAGCAGACAGAAGATAGCTTAAACAAGAAGTGTTCATTCTCTGTCTCCGATCAAAAATAATTCTGCCATAGCAATATGAAAACTTACTTCAGACCCTATTCTCTCCACCTCACCATTGCTACAAAGTCTTATTCAACTTAGTGAATGCCAAACCAGGATCAGGTAACATTTCAGACTTTACCAAAAGAACTTTTAAAGACAGCACTGGCTCCTTCATGAAATCCGTGTTATTTAAAACTTGTTAATGATACGTCAAACACAAAGGAACATAGGCCTATATGACACAGAGGTATACATGATTGAACTGGGTCTCTAGTTTTCCAGAACAGCTCTCTCCCATAAAGCTGTATTGCTCAAATTCAAGACATCGTTCTCCTAGCACAAGCAAGACCTACAAATTAACATAGTAACTTTAACAAGTGCAAGACTACAGAATCTTACATCACCTCAGATTGTAATGAGTTGTTTTTACAACTCTGCTTTTTCTCCTTTTTATTTTTCCCTTTCATTACAGGTCTTCAATTTTTACCATTATTTTTCTAGGAGTTATTTAAAATTCTTTTCTTACAATTAATTGCACAAAGATAGACAAAGTCATACACACCATCATTTCGGAGGAAAAGAATACTTAGAACTATGGCTTCTTTGGACGACACCAACAATTGTGCACAGTATGAGTGCCTTTCTAAATAAGTTCAACAGTTTATTTAATTCCTAAAACAAAAGCAAGACACACAAAACCAATATATCACATTTTTCAGCCACTTTGCAAGGCACAGAACATGGGATCCCTAGGCTTCTCCCTTCAAACTACTTCTGTACTCAGAGCACGAACCATAATGAGCCAGACAGATTCCACCTCGCCCAACATTCAGTCTTCTGAAGAAGATGCCTAGTAAAACCATAAAAAACAATGAGGCAAGCATTAGTTGTACTTCCCTACAACACACCTTTCAGCAACCAACAATTCATGGTTTCGTAACTCCTGAGTCAGAAATGGTGCTTCAACCGCACAAACATAATCATAAATGACATATAAAACAAATAATTAAGAAAGTGTTCCAAAGCAAAATGCATCTCCTCTGACAGAAATCTCAGCTGTATCTGTACCTTCAGAATTTCTCAATAAGTTCTAGAACATAATCTCCTTCAAGTAAAATATCTAGATGCTGAAATCATACTTCCAAACATCTATGGGGTTTTTTTTCAACTAAGCCTCTGAATAAGATTCATCCAAACCTGAACATCATCTGCCTTCTAAAGAAAACACCATTATTCTGTAGGAATACCATCTAATCTCACTAATATACTGTACCAAAAATGCAGAAGACCACATTACACCTAGTGATCAAAAGCCAGGCCAGAAAGACCTAATTATATGAGTTACATTACTTTGGTTGTGGTGAAAGTACACATGCCTCTTGCATGGGCTCTTTTTGGTTATCTAAATAAACAGGTCTCTCCTTGTGTTGTAAAGTTCATTAATTTTGTTGAGATCCCATTTCCCTCCAATTTACACAAATCTGAAGGGTCTTGGCGCATCAATAAAATTCTATTTTCTCCTGTGGGTTTGTGCATTATTTAGAAATTATAACCAAAGCAAAAATATTTGCACTGTGATTGTATTTGAAGTTCCCTATTGCATACTAAACACAACTGTAGTTGATGATTTTAGGACAGAAGCAGCAAACTTTTCTCAGAAGAAAACGTAATTTCCTAATAATTCATTACTGTCCTGAAAGAAATTTATCACCAGATGTATAAAGTACTATTAAACAGAAGAACTGCAGTACATGCTGAAAAAATCCACTGCCAGACTTAGTGGTTGACTGTTTAGGTGCTGTTAAGTAAAATATAAATATTGCCGCAGATTTTCCATGCAAATATGTGCTAGTCACTTGATTTCTCTGCCTCAGTTCTGCATTTTAACAAAAGCATTTTACTGCCTTATTAGAATTCCACAAGAGTAAATACTCTCATCAATGTTCAGATACTGCATTGAATGGCATGATGCATTTTTAGAGGGAAGTTGTGGCAGGTTTGAGCTTCCTAAGCTTTAGATTTTACTGAAATTTAATTTAATAAAAAATTCCAAACTTAGAACGGAGCTATTTTTCAACTACAAAGTCTCAAAGATGTTAAAGCTGCCTAGAATTTCAAGAAGTAACAAAAACAGATCAAAACACCCCCAAAGCCAACACTTAAAATGTACATAATTTGAAGCAGTTAAATATGAGTAAAAACTACCAGAATATTCTACTAAACTAAGGTTTTTAACGATTCTAGTTGGTATTTGCTCTAACTCCAATCACGGACATAACTCAAGTTCTCCAGTTCCGCATCTCTAAAAAGAAATACTGACTTTCTCAATAATTGAAGTTACAAAGAAAAGAATGGCTACAGAAAGACTTCCAAAGAATGGCTACAGAAAGCCTTCACTCAGAAACTAGAATTACAACCAGTTTCTAGCATGATTTTAAAAATCCTTAAAAATCCGTTATATCAATGTAAACACCACAGAATTAACAAAATATTCAACACTCCCTTTCCTCCCCATCTCCCTAGTCTTTTCTTCCCAAAGAAATAAATAACTTGCCTCCTCTCTATATAAATGCAAACACTAAAATTCCAAAGCATTGTAAATACATAAATGTAACTACTTCATCTCTTCAATATAGTTTAAATGGTCCTGAAAGACTGAAGCTGATGGCGAATTATTCTTTCTTTTTGCAGTCACTCACCAAGAAATTCTGATTACATACCAATCCACATCACTGAAGTTAAAAGTAATTAATTTTGTTCTTTTTGTCTGTCAAATAAAATGAACAAATGCATTTCTTGGCCCACTCTACAAAAAACATCACTTTAATATTAAACTAATCTGCATTTCACTAGCATGCTCAGAACCATACAGAAGAATATGTCCAACCAGGTTCCATTTAGACAAGGCTGAAAATAACCTCTAACAGGCCATGCCACCAAAGAAAGAAACTAGAATTCCTCATTGAAGCATTAACTTCAGTAAATCTATTAACCAACGTCTTCAGTTTAATATCCCATTTACAGTATTCCTAAAAAGCCCTAAAAATGGGAGCACTTGTAGAAGGTGTCCTATGAAAGCACTGCCAGCTGATCCAAGGCAAAGCAAGCAGCAGTGACTGAGCTGACGTGAGGCCACCTTAACTCACTCCTTCAGAAGACTAGGTAGGATCTTACCATGCATGAGGCAGTCTAGCCAAGACAGACATCACTCAACTCAGTAAGCCAAGCAGAATGAGTACAAAAGAACTCAAGATGTGGTAAGACAATGCTGAAAACACCAAGACAAGCTGGGCAAAAATAATTTATCTGTTTAAATATCTCATGCAAGCCCTAACAAATCCACAGAACTCAAACTACCTTTTGACCAGAAATACTACAACAGAGCAGGAAGGTGAGCATGTTAGAGATTTATGAGAATGATGATTACTCTGTAAACAAGGTGTATCACACGCATGTTATACTAAAATATGGTGCCAGGATCTACTTGCAGGGACCCACAAACCAAGTCATAATAGGAGCAGCATTTCAGAAGGAAAATCAGTAAGAGACTTATTCACATCAAATATACAGCATTATTTTTATCAGCTAGAGGAACAGATTTTACATGTTGGAAAACTACTTTTGATTCTTCTGAATTTTGATATTATAATGCACACTGTCACAGCTGAAATGAGGGGTTCTGAATTTTGATATTATAATGCACACTGTCACAGCTGAAATGAGGGGAAGCACTTAAAACGACAGCTCTTCCCTGGGAAAAAAGAAAAAGAATTACCAGGAAAGTAGTCCACAAAAACTCCATTACACCAACTACACTGAGAATCAGATTAACATGCAAAGCAAATGCAAGCAGTGCCTTCATCCCTTACTGTGCGTAAGGGAGAAAAATCATGCAAAACCCCCATGTTTTTTAAATACCTCCTATTAATATCATGTGTGATTTTATGACAACTCATACCAGAACCTGTATTTATCGCAGCTTATAAGACTTCAGAAATAATAAGCTTAACAGCAGGGAGTAAAAAGTTCTTCCAGTTTTCTACAATACAGATTAAGTTTACAATGCTTGACATGAAGCTAAAGTATGCACTACATTAAGCCCAGAGTTACAGATTTTAGTTTGGAGATAACATCTAAATGACACTTCAGAACTGCTTTAGCAGTTAAGTTCTTCATCAAACCTAGCCCAACCACCACTGCACTACCAATTAGCCTGTCATGACAGATTAGTAGACAGTCTTTTGGTTCTTAAAGCACATTTCACCATTATTTTGCTTGCATCAAACCTACAGGTAAACCTGCATTTCTCAGGAACAATTCTCTGGGAGTAATTTTATGATTGAGTTTGTGAAATACAGCAGAAACAGACTTCCCACCAGCCTAATCACACCATTAATTCTAACCCCTTAAATGGAGGATTAGAGACTCTTAATTATAATCACAGCAGTCCAGCGTCTTGAAGGTTTTTTCTTTTGTTAAATTCCAATATTGTGTTCCTTAGTTGGACACAGTACCCAAGGTTCCCAGACTTGACTGTGAAAATCCAAACTACCTTGTGTCACCACTGATTAGGACCCCTTCCTGGTGAAACATGACTAAAATGGTAAAAAGAGGGTTCAGAAAACAAAAAGTATTTGGGCTTCATCCAGACATTTGGACTCTTTGAAGATGACAATGGCCTATTTCCTCAAATGTCTGGGCAGCTTAAAGCATTCTTTAATATTATTAGTTTAACAGTAGTCTTAAACAACATTCTTTTGCCAACCACACCTAAAGAAGAGGTGCACCCCTCAAAATCTCTGTACAAAGTTGACACTAAATGGTAAGCTATTATGGATGACCAGGTTCCACAGCAGGAGTATGCTAACTGGACTAGCCAAATGTTGATGACTGGCCAGACAAACTGAGAAATTTCTCCTTCTGAACTTAGAGATACTTATGTTCCTGAAAAGAATGGAAAACAACCTAGTTCTAGATGTGTTCTCTGCAATCCATCATCCTAAATGGTTCCAAAATCATTTACAATTATTACACAGTACTGATTAGCTGTCCAGTAGACAAGAATGCACAGCTATCACAGCAATACTATCAGCTACACCAATGTCCAAATTCATATGAAATTAAGAATAGCTTTTGACTGCCTTCCTGCTTCAGGAATCTCATTTTTCAAAAGAAAAAAATTTTGCTGAGCAAGAACAAAAGCAGAGCACTCCACTTTCATTCTGAGAAAAGAATAGGAAAATAACACTACTGCTTGACAACTTTTGTAAGTTTCCCGAGAACAGGAGAGCTTACTTTACAGCTGACGTTATCTTATGAAGCCTGCCAAGAAGTTCATCCAGATAATAGCACATTCCCATGGGGCCTTGGGGAAGAAGGGCCCAGGGACACTTTCCAGGAGACTTCATAATTCCCATTTCCCTGGCACAAATCCAGTTAAGTGATGGATAAAAGCAGCAGGCTCCTGTAAGTAGGCTGCCACCAACTGAACAGCCAGCTGCTCCTTCGGTCTCTCTCAGGACACCATGGAAGGGGCCAACCGAAAGAAGCCACGTCTACTGGTGTAAGTTAGCCCATTGCCCATTGTCTGCTTTTCCAAGAACAATCTGGGATTGAGTGTTTATTTCCCTGTGCTCATACAGTATACAGACTAATGCTTTTTAAAATATATCTACAGGTGATCATATTAGGCAAGCGCAGTAGGTAGGATGCTGGCATCCTCTGCACCTGGAAAACAGCAACCAAACTACCAAAGTAACAGTTGGGTACTATTACCCTGCATTATGAAACTTAAAGTGCTGACAAACACATCTATCAGACTTCGCTCTAAAGAAACACATTCAAGCAGTCTGATCTTCACTGCTACACAGTGGCCTCAGGAAGTAAAAAAAGTGAACATTTGCCAGAACCTCCGCTATCACTTTTTAATCTTCTTAGTTCAAATAATTCTCATGTATAATATTAGCAATGTTTCAGTCCTCTAATGGTCCATGGAAAACTGGCAAACAGTTCAATGTCTTCCTCATTTTCAACTGCCAGATTATACTAGAAGACAGAGAAACAATTAGGAAAAATTCTTTACCACTTCTCAAAATAAGTCATTGTCAATTTTGCCGTCAAGAAAATTACAAATTGAAGAGTGGTCTTCAGCGGAAAATTGTTCTTAACTGTTCAAAATGAGAAGAAAAGCAAGCTATGCTTTATTAAGATGCAACAGACTATGAATTCCTGATAACATGCATACAGACTTTATGTCACAGTCCTTCCTTCATGCACTAACCCTCCCCCCTGAAAAGATACATGCTTTTCAGTTTTTGAGTTTTCTTTTGAAGAGCAATTAAATTGGAACTCAGAATTCTAAGGTCAGATAAACATTAAGAAAGAACCAATGTATTTGTAGTTGAAAGCTACAGCAATTATAAGGCTACTAAATAAATTTGTTCCAAGAGACATATACAGTGTTATACTGCTGTAAAAAAATAATCTAGGGTGGGTGTAGGGGGTACCTATCTGCATACGAGAAACAGTCCCTTTGTATTTTGCTGTTCCCCACACAAAGCTTATCGCTCTGATGTGAAACAAACAGCAGCAGGTAGGTGACGAACCTTATTACACAATCACAAATCAGACAAGCAAAACGAATTTTTAACTGCCTATATGTTATTTCACCTTCAGTTTGGACACATCAGCATTAATCACAATTTTTGTCAAGCAAAAGCCAGACATTTCCTCTCCATCTAGTTTGGCCTTGGAACAAGCAAGGTGGGGATGAAACCTGATCACACAGCATGTCAAGTTTCACTTGAAAGGAAAAAAGAAAGCTCCCACAGGAATTCACTTTAAACCACTGCACACAAAACGCTTTGACAATTTTATCCTGTCTGCGAAGCAATAACAGATGGTGCTTTTTACTTTTCATCCTTCCAGCAACACTCCACGTAGGCATTTCTCACTACTTGTTTTGCTACGCTGCAACGTTACCTCTGCGAAGCAGGCCGGCCTGCCTCCCGCGGGCATCCCCGCGCCCGCCCCCCGCCCGCAGCCCCGCGGGGCCAGGCAGGGCCCGCCGCCGCCCCGGGCTGTCACCGACCAGGCCGCAGCCACCGCCGCTCGCTGCCCGGAGGCGCCCCCGGCCCTGCCGCTCCCCCCGCACCGTGACCGCCGGCCGGGCCGGGCCGGGCCGCCCATGCGCCGCCGCCGCCACCGGCGAGGCCGGGCGGGCGCCAGCGAGCCCGGCAGCGGGGCTGGGCGGGGAGCGGGCCGGCGGCCGCGGGGTCGGAGGGAAGGCCGGCCACGGGTTACCCCAGGGGAGGCCGGAACGGAGGGCCGGGCCGGGGCGCCACGGCAGCCACTCACCCACATCCTGGTCGAAGGGGTTGGTGGCGAAGAGCGGCATCGCGGGGCGGGGGGCGCGGCGCGGCCACCCCTCCGGGCAGCGCGGCGGCGGAACGAGAAGCCCTCGGCGGCGGCGGCCGTGGCGGCAGCGGCTCCTCCTCCCGCCCGGGGTCCCTCCGCCGCCGCCTCCTCCCAGGGCCGGGGAGCCGGCCCCCCGCGCGCAGCATGCTGGGAAACCGGGCCCGGCCCCGCCGTGGGCCCGGCCCCAGCCCCAGCCCCCGGCCCGGCCCGGCCCGGCCCGCGGCGGCGCGGCACCCGGGGAGCGGAGCGCGGCGGCCGGGACGGCGCCTCGGGCCCTCTCCGCAGGCACCCGCGGCCCGAGCCGGGCCTGGCCCGAGCCGGGCTCGGCAGGTGGGTGGGCGGGCGCCCCTCCTGACCAGGCCCGGCCCGGCCTTGCCCGCCGCCCGGCCCCTGCAGGCAGCGGCCCCAGCGCGCCCCGCCGCCCCAGGCCAGGCAGCTTAGGGCCGGTAGAGCGGCTGGAAGCGGGGGGGTTATTTCATTTAGTTCTGCTGAGCTCTTCCGTGCCCCTCTAGGCAGGAGGTGGGTCGGTTTTGTGCTCAGGCACGTTCACTCCCTATACAAAATTTTCAGAGCTTCCCTATATGTCGGGCTGGGTCTTTCCGTTGTTAATGCCATCATGCTTCTGGAGCCGATGGCCTGCCAGCGAAGGTGCTGGGGGTGGTTATGAGAGCGTCTTTGGCAGCATGGCTTGGGAGTCTTATCATTGCTCCACGGTTAGATCTGCCGAGATCAGTAGCTTTCAGTTGTTCACAGGGCCTTGCATACCCTGTGGCCTTTGGTGCGCAGTCCTGTCTTGCTGCTTCTTTTCACACAAGTATCTTGTTGGCTTCAGTTGGGTTTGTCCCACGGTAACAATTTTGACTCATAGGATATGACACGTTCTGCCTATACCTGCCGTTGCATAAAACTCAAGTAGTTATACTTTATTGCTCTCAACTAGTTGGATTGCAAATTAAGCAAAAAAGGGCACACGCACGTATGTGAGGCAAGAGTCATAGTCGTCTCAAAGAGCAATAAGGGCATGTCACAGGAGCGCAAACAAGAAATTAAAAAGACAGTACTACTGTTTGTGGTGCAGAAACACTAGATGCAATCAATAGCACTAACCATGCTCAATAATGAATGTGATTGCATGCATTAGGCAAACTTCTGACACATCAAATGAAAAGTGCACACAAGCCTCTTCCCACAGGGATATTCAGTCACTAGGCACTTCCTTATTTTACTAAAATTTATTCCATGATCTCAAGTTCTTCTTTCCCTATCTACAACTATTTTCAGCAGCGGATGCAGGTCAGCATTGATCTACTGCTTAGGACTGACTACTTTTAAGGAATTGCATGTCTGCTTTAGATTCCGCCTGATTTCAGCGACATCTGCTAGATATTCTCAGAGGATGCTTTACCTCCTCACCATTCATCATCCCCCATTATGTTCACAAAAGACATATGGTAGATGTTCTCAGAGCCTGTTTTATTCCACGCCTTTTCATCCCTTCCCTCTAATGGGTTTCAAAATGAATGGTAAGAATTGTTTAAAAACAGGCAGAACAACTATGCAGTAGTCCTGCAGTAAGAGCAAACACAAGAGATGTGGGGAACTGGGGTTTCAGCCTGGTCTTCAGCCTGAAAGGATTCCAGCCCAACCTTAACTCCCAGGCAACACTCTACTCCGCATTTTGAAAAAAGTAGTCAATACTCAGGTTGCATCTTAAGGCTCTGCAGTCATGGCTCATGTTTTGTTTCTCTTAACATTTTTTTTCTGTTGAAATTGGTGTGAAGTACAAGAGTCCTTTGGATACTCTGTATTTTATTGTATCTCCCTCTTTTTCCCTGTGCCAGGGCTCTGGCATTCTTCCATGGCACAGCAATGGGTAGTGGTTAGAGCACTCTCCCACAAAGCTTGGGGTTTGGCCTGTCAGACACGGATGGCTACAGAAACCAGCTTTTCCACCTCATGTGTGAGTAGTATAATAAGTACACTATTGAAAAAAAGGCTTGTTGAGCTCCTTTTGTTGAATGTAGTTCAAAACATTTGTATTATTTCCTGCTGCATTTGAGCCATTTCAAATGGTTCAAACTTGTGCTGCCTAAATTAGCAATCTAAAAGCAAGGATTCAAGTTGAAAGGTACAGTCTCAAATTGCATCTAATTTCAGGGTAACTAAGACGTGGAGAATGTAGCAACACTGCACTCCCTGTACCCACAACTGTGTGCTGCTACCACATTTCTCGTATTAGATTTGGATTTGATCCAATTCATTTGTGGTTGTACAATGAGCCGATCCAGCTGAAAACTACCTCACTGCAGAAAGTTCCCTGTTGGATCATGTCACTCATCTGACTCACCTTGCAATTAGATCCCAGGCAAGTGAAGAGGTGGGAAGGCATGGCTGGGGACTGCACTACACCAGACTGGGTCAAGAAAAACAGGCACATCCAGGGGATTATTCATCTGTTCTATTTCAGACCTCATTCTGAAGATGGCCTCTGCAACAGTCTGACCCTTGATTTCATAGAGGAGCTTATCTGTCCAGCAGTCCTCTGACTTAGGACTGTCTCCGGACAGCCTCAGAGCAAGTTTTAAGTAGGGTGTTTTTTAAAAATATGTGCTACTTTTGTCCAAAGTAAACAGTCTCAGATGATTGGTATGGACATTTCTTTTTTATATATAGTACTGTTGTTCAGATACTGTTAAGAGATAAAGGCATGTATTCAGCAAATTGCCAATGCAACTCACTTCCTGGATTTTAAAGATGCAACATACTTCTAGATTTGCTTAAACAACTGTGTAATTTTATTGTTTGTTTATATAATTTATTTTTAAAATTATGTCAAGGTTATCCATATCAAGGTTAGTTCCAGATTCTGGTGGCATACAATGATTCACTTCCTTATAGTCTTCCAGTAGGAAAGGGTACTTAGGAACAGCAACTTATAAATTACAATCCGCTAGGACAGTTCTAGTATTTTTTACAATCACTGAACTGACACACATCTGCATTATACAAGCATATTTCTTAGAGGAAGACAAAAATGTGGCCACAGAGGGGAAATCCACTGCAGTTCCAGTTTACTGGAGGAGTATTATACTTGGCATGCCCATTTATGTAGGGATATAGTAGTTTGCTGGCTGCTGCACTGTAAAGATAAGGCATATAACTCCAGGAAAAAGTCAGGCCAGTACAATATTAGCAGGGAGACAGATATGAAGACCAATGATTGTCTCAGGGATCAGTCATGCTAACCTCTATTTTTAACAGCATTTTCATTATAGTCCACTGTGTATGTTTCTTTCAGAACTGGAAACTGGGCAGAAAAGAAAATTAAAAGAAAAGAGGAAGATTCAGACTAGAGAAAGTGCCAGCAGTCCATTTAATCACAGTTTTTGTCTTTGACAGGGCAAGTACAAGATGTTTTGGATGGCATACAAGACGCTGTAATGCACAGCAACATGATGATGTGACTAAGACAAAATTTATCCCAGTCACAGGCCACATGTAAATGTTCTAAGTACTGGACTACAGTGTTTTATTTCCAATCTATAGTCTTATTGTACATGTCCTAATATTTTGCAAGTGACCAGGTGGCATGGCTTACTTATGGTATTCTTATCTATTTCGTTATATAAAGAGACTATCTGAAAGATAAGTAACTCTGGTGTCCTCTGTTATACAAAAAGTCAGGCTAAAATTACTCATCCTTTTTGGCCTTAGTATTTATGAAGTATGCAAGTAGGATTATATGAAGCATATAGCTGGAGTTCCCTCAAATTCATGTAACAATAGAGCTAGGCAAGTGTTCAAACAATAAACTTTATAAAACAATCTATTTTGCCCCGACCACATTAAAAATTGTAGTGTGCAACTTCCTAGTTAATTTTTGCACATATAGATGCCTGAAACAAGGGTTTATATCTTCCCCAGTTTTTCTGTATTCAAAGCAGTACTTGCAAACCAGCTCACACGAAGTAATATTTCATATGTTTACACTGCAGTTTTGTTAAATGATTTTGTATAACAAGTTCACCAAAGTCAAACACAAAAATGTGTTTACACTATTTGCTTTAGTAAGCTTATAGTGATGTATTGTGCTATAGCTGTAAGAAGTAGATAATCTGGAAGCTGCTGGCTGATGGGACCACTGGGTGCCTGGGCTTCCCTGGGGATGCTGGCGGGACACCAGCCTCCTGACACTGCCATGGGGAACCACTTGTCCTCGTGCTTTTTCTGGCACAAGCACCTGTTCTCAGTGTGGCCAAACTGACTATGCCCAACATGGTCACTTTTTCTTGCTGATAACTAAGACCAGTTTTCAACCAATGATCAGGTTAAAATGAACCTTTTTGTTCTCCACTGCTCTTCTGCAAAGGAAAACAGAAATACTTCCACTGACCATAATGGGAGTTAGATTGGAACGCTACTCCCTTGATAAAGAATTCTTTTTAAATTAAGTCCTTGAAATAAAACTAAATAACAAGCAAAGACTGTGTCTGCTCTGAAACTAATAATGGAAGCAGTCTCCTCTATAGAGATTGTAGTGCTCACACAAGCAAGCTACCATTGAAATATGCTGAAAATCAGAAGGTATTTTTAATATTACTTAAGTGGGTTTTGTGAAACTCCGTGAAAAATCTGTTGGCAAGGTAGTAAAGCTTCTTTAAGAAAAATATTACATTTATTGCATAATATAGGGAAGGGAATTTAAGAATATCTTACTTGTGCTAGCAGTTTGTTTTCAACATGTACTTTATTTTACAAATGTGAACAGTACCATTGAAGCTAATGATACTAATTTAAAGTTTTGAGCATTTTATATGTATATCTATATAATTAGAACATTAGAGTTAGCTTCTTGATACAGCCAGTCTTCTTAGTATGCAAAGGTGTCAGCTGCACAGATTACAGTCTGTGGGACGGCTCTATACATAAATTTATCCAAGTCTAGCAATGCAACAAAATGTCAGGATTAAACAGTGGAACAGTCCAAAATATCCCATTAAGGAAATAATTACTGTACAGAATCCAGTTAGTCTGTTACAGCAAAAAGCACATTGAGTTTAGTTTGTCTAAATGAGATGAGTGGGACAGTCATCTTCATTTAACATGTGTGTGTCCTTCAACATTGCAGTTTGGGTGACAGTTTTGCTTCTGAAGAGGATTAAACACACAAGGGCATCTCAAACTGGTGATTTTGAAAACATAAAATAAATATACCTGTGCTTTTCAGATATAGAGAATCAATGGTGTTCATACAAAGACTTCTAAATGTTCACACCAGATTTTTTGTGTATTTTCCACTTCAGCCTGTGTTCATGGCACCTGTTTTCCTTTGCTGACTACTGAACTGCACAATAATATGAGTCATTTATCTTGCAGTAGCAGTACAAAACTCCAACTGCTTCAGATGTGTCTAATACAAAGATATTTTCTAGTTCTTTCTTTATGCAATCCATGCTACACCACATCTTTTGAAAGCATCTTCTGTCCTATTTCTAGAATAATAAATAAATCGATATACACACCTCAATGAATGCACAAAAAGTGTATAAACACTGTGTTGTTCGTTAGACATAGCTAAATTCTGTTTACTTGCATTTATCCTTGAATACTTCACTGATTACTACACACCATAAACCTAAAATAGTGTGCAAGTGCTATATATAAGTCTGTTGTCTAAACACATTGTTCTTGCAAAGTGTGTTGGGAACATGAAGTGAAGACAGGGCAGAAAGACAAGCAGAATTTAAGTTGTTACTTTTTCTAACAAATTCTCCTTCCTCAGGATTTTAAGTTATCATCTGGCATTTAACTATTCTGAAGTATAAAGGTAATCTAATGATTCTGCAGGGCTCATACTAGAGTAATTCTTGTACCGTTTCATAACACATGACCTTCTCCTGTGATAGTGGAGCTGATAAGCCATTATATTATTTTCAGAGCACTACCACTTTCCTTTTCATAGAAATGTTCCCATAGAACACTGCATGAGAAAATAATTCTCATAAAAGCTTCACTTTGTATTTCTGTAAATAGATTGCAAATAAAACCCATTCAGCTATATAAGGTATTGAATATCTACTTGTGCAATAGCAACCTAGAACATAAATATACACTGATAATATCAGTCATGAAGAAGGCCAGGAAAACCACTCATTTTTGTAATAACATCATAGCAATATTGATGGTTTGCAACTAGAATGAACATAGGAGAACCACCTGTGAAGGCTGAAAATGAATATGAAACATAACGATGAGCTCACCGACAACACAAAAGGTCTTGATCTAACCATCTTAAAATTTATCAGGAAGGTTGATTTCAGACTGTACTTGAACTGATTGAGCTCAATTGATAAGCCAGTCATAATTTATTTAAGAAGCTGATTTAGATAATGCAATTAATATATCATCCTACTCAGTTCCATTGATTACATTTCTGTATGTAGACAAAATCTGTCTTACGAATAATTTTGAGATTTTTTTGATCAAAGGGTGCTAGCTGAAGCTGAAATAGTAAATGAAATAATTTTGCTACTATAATATATAAATATATAAATATATATCATATATAAAATCTATTTGCCACAGTATTTCTAATTAAGCCAGATACTGTACTTAATGCTTTGAAAACAGCTGAAATTTTATCAAATTTAAATAAAAGATTTTATAGTGATTCAGAAAATGCAGACTACTAAACCACAAATGTATACACGGTAAATTGACAGAAATCATGATTAAAAGAATAACAGTAGAAAAGTTATGAAAGGGAAATTTCATTTCAACTAATTTCTTGCAATTCCTGGAACACATAATTGCAAGAACAGACTAAAAAAAAATTAACACAACAAACACATTTTGAAAACACTGCTGCAAAGTTGTCACACAGGAACTACCAAGGATATGAAGTAGTTATATATTAAGGAACAAAGTATCTCCATAGATCAAAATATGGGAAACAGAAACAAAGATCAAATCTTCTTTACTTTGGCAAAAAGAAAGCAGTGGGGTGTTTATGAAAGTTCTGTGATTAGTTTTGTGCTTAATAAATTTATAAATGGTCAGGAAACAGAGAGAGGCATGGGATGGCAAAACTTGCAAATGACACAAAACGTTTAGTTTATTGAAATCCAAAAAGGATTATGAGGATATTCAGAAATTTCTCATCAATTGGGTGAATGGGTAGTGTAACAGCAAGAGAAATTGTACACTCATAAATAAAACCCACAGTATTAGAGGAAAAACATTGAGCTTATCCTCAACAGTAAGTTCTTAATTGACTAAATCAACTGAAAACAAACCTGGCCATCATTACAGATTACAGATAAATTGTGCATCCAAAATCAACAATTTTAAGCAAATAAATAGTCGGAAGGAAAATAATACAGAATTCTAATGAGAATATATCGAACATTGCCTATCACATTTCAAAAGATTCTCTGCAACAGCATGGAAAACATCCAAGAAAGGATTTAAAGATGGAAAATGTTCACTTCAGCAAGCAAGTAAGATTTGTTTGCTCAAATCTGCAGTGGAACAACCTCAAGAGAAATAGCAAAAGGTAGCTAAAAGTATTAGAAAATCACACCTAATATTAAGAATTGGTATAAGGTCATGCCTTCCTCCATGTATCATGATTTAAAATTAGAAAGTCTTCAGCTGCTAATGAAGTCATAAGTTGCCAAATTCAAATGAGACAAAAAACACTTTACACATAGTACATGGTTGATTTGTGATACCCATTTCAACACTGTATTGAGAAAGCCAAGAAGCTAGAAAGGTCTGAAGAACAAAGTGAAATTTGAGCAGCAAAAAAGTGTAAGGAAGATAGCAGGAATACCCAGAATTAAAATAGTAAATTAAAAAATATTTTGGAAAGCTACAGAGTTTATTACAACTCATAACTGTTACATTGTGATGAAATTTAGGCTCAGATTATCCCGTATTTGCACACTATAGTTTCTTGCACTTTCCTCTGAAGCCCAAAGTTGGCAAAAACTTCTGAATTAGGTCATTCAAGTCCTGTGTGTAAATTTGTCTAGAATTTTTAACTATAGGATTCCCAAACTGGGTTATGACTACTTGAAGACAAAAATCCTCTTTGTATATATAATAACAAAAGCTACTATAAACTTACTAGCATGTACTGGTGCTGTTTTGCCAACTACTTGTTTTGCATGAACGTGTTATACATTTGCTGTTACTGGTGGGTGTGTATTTTGAGGCTGAACATCTGCTTGTGTACTTTGGTGAGAAGAGGGGGAGAGACCAAGTCTTTGCTTGGCACATCTACTTGTATTTTACCTAAAGGCCCACGAACTGAGACCATCTAGGTGTTTCCGACATTGAGATGACCTACCCCATCCTAAAGAAGTTAGAGTTGGACTCTTGAAATCTTTTAGGACTGAAAAAGCAGCGTTCCAAAGATATGTCCTGACCCACTTTTGGAGTTCTTCTGTCTGTATATGCCTGTTTGAGGTGTTTGGGCTGGGTGCCCATGGTCACCACGGTTAGCTGTGGAAATGAGGAGCCCGAGGCCACATGTACGCTGCCCAGAGCAGTGCACAGCATCCCTGGGCTAGCATACACTGGTGTCAGGGTGGCGTCAGCATCCAGGTGCCAAGATGGTGGGTGCAGCCTGCCACTTTGAGGGGCCATGTCACAGCAGCATAGCTCAGGCTCAGGCTGCCCCTGCTTCCAAAGCTAGTCTCGGCAACGCTGCCTGTGCTGGCTTTGCTTCCCTGCGCATATGTGCAGGGAGCGGATGTACAAGACAGCGTGCACATTCAGATGTCACCCTTCAGCCTGACAGCTGGGCTCTCTTCAGGCCCTAGGAAGGCATTTCCCTCCTTCTCAGGTGCGGGCCTTAGTCACCCTTGTGAGTGGAGGGTGGCCTTTATTGAGACCTACCGGACGGGAAGGTGTCCTCCCCTGAGCTGACCCTGGCGGGTGGCTGTTGGGCCTCTGAGGTGGGCGCCTGGGCGCCGCTCCCACCGCTGGGTCCCTGACCCGGCTGCCAGGCGTTCAGGCTCAGCCACGCGTTTCCGCGTGTTCCAGAGCGGCGGGGTACCCTGCCGCTCTCGCTGTGCCGCCGCTTTTGCAGGGCTGGGGACGCGGCAGCAGCCCGCGAGGCCCTTCCTCGCGCTGGAGGGGACAGCGGCGCGACCCCGGCGCCCTGCCCGCCCGGGGACCACGCTGAGGGGCCGCCGCCGCCGCCGGGCCCACCGGCCCCGGCCCTGCCCGCCCCGCGCCGCCCCCGGAGGCCGTGGCCGCCCCCGCGGGAGGAGGGCGGGGCGCGCAGCGCCGAGCGAGCAGCTGGCGGCGGCAGCGGCCGCGGGGGGACAGATGGGGTGAGAGACAGCGCGCGGCCGGCTGTCAGCGCGGCCGCAGCCCCGCCGCGGAGGGAGCCCCTCCTCCCCGCGGGTGTGCGCCGCTCCGCCGGGCCGGCGGGAGCCATGGCGTCCAGCGAGGAGGACGGAGGCGGCAACGGCGCGGTCGAGGAGAAGGAGAATGGCAAGAAGAGGCGGCTGGGCGCCCTGGCAACGGCCTGGCTCATCTTCTACAACGTCGCCATGACGGCGGGGTAAGCGGGCGCGGGCACGGACGCGCCGCGGCAGCGCGGGGCGGCGGCGCGGCAGCCGCCAGCGCGGGAGCCGCCAGCGCGGGAGCCTTGCCTGCCCGTAGCCCTTGCCTGCCCGGCATTGCCTAATACGGTGCAGCGCTGCCAGCCGCCGGCGCGTCACGGCGGGCCCGCCGCGGAGGTTAAGTATAGCCGGCCCAGGAATGCCGGGCAGGGGTGCCGTGCAGGCCGCGTCCCCCGGCACAGCCGCCGCCCCTCCGCCGCCGCCCGCCCCCGGGCCGCCCCCGCCCCGCCGCAGCCCGCCGCACCGCTCCGGGACGGGGGGAGCTGCCTGCCTGCCGCGGGGCGGCGGAAGCGCTCCGGGGCGCCGCCGGGGGGGTCGGGGCGCCGAGGGGGGTGGCCGGGCTGCCCCGGGCGGCGGTTCCCGCCTGCGGCTGCCCCCGCGGGGGGCCGTGGCTCCGGGCCCGCGCCCCGCGTTACCCCGCGCCCCGCTGCGCCCGGAGCGCCGGCCGTGGGCCAGCAGAGCCGGGGCAGGCGGCTGCGGAGCGCAGCGCGGGCCTCGGCCCAGCGGGCGTTTAGTGATGAGCGGGGGCGAGCGCCGTGGTAAGCCAGGGGGCTCGTTGGCCCTGTGCGCCGTGCTGTCCCGCTCCGCTGCGCGGAAAGGGGGTGTATGACGGGGCATAAGGGCACTCAGGTTTGCGGTGGTAGTGCTTGAAGCACATATTTTCACTTCTCGAAAATTTGTCCTGTTCGCTAAATCTTTGGGGAGAAAACCCCAAACCTATCTAATTATCACATGCTTGAAGGAGAACCAAGAACGAACACTTTCGTATCTCCTAGCCTGTCATTCATCCTGAGAACAATCTTACCTTGGTTACCAGTGGGTGAACTCTCTGCCCTTTGAATCCCGTAGAGCAAAACTGATATGCTGTAGTTGATGCAGGAGTTCAAGCACTGATGCAGACAGCCAGGAGTACGATCGTAATAGCTTTCTTCTCACTAGCATCAGTGAACCTTGCACACATGCTTGTCTGTTCATATATATTGCAGCACCTTTTGAAAAGTGCTTTTACTCAATATAATCTTTTTCTAGTTGGCAAGTTAATGTTGCTTCATTGAATTCCCAGCCTCGTGCTCCATGTGTGAATTTGCTAATGAACACTGACTCTTGCCACTGACTTTTATAGGCCTGTAGAAGATTATCGAACCATGTTAGTTTTGACCTTAGGTGCTGATTCAGTATCTCCCACTTCCCTCTCTCCCATCTGTCATTAATATCAAAAGGGATTAAGACATGCAAAATTGCATATTTTAAGTGGAAACAGAGAAATAAGAGATAGGAACAAAATCTTCTAATCTGTTTCATATACAATTTAAGAGGAAAATAAAAATTTGTAATAGAGCAATACTTAACAGGCGCACTACACAGGGTAAATAAGTAGCAAGAATGGTATGTTTGTCCACATAGTGCAATATAGCAAAATGTTTCTGGAGTTTTAACAAACTAATACATAATTGCTTGTTAACAACCATTCTAATAAAAAAGTGCAGCTTATCTTTTTTTTTCTAAGAAAGGTTTAAGGGACTAAAGTGACAGATCAGTACCCAATCTTACTGAAAGTCCCAACTGGAAACGCTACTTCTATTACTGAAAGTTTTTTCCATTTCCTGGTGATTTGCAATATTCAAAGTACAGGCGCCTTCCTGAGATCCAGAGTCAAAGCCACTAACAACTAAATAAATCAATCTACAGAAACTCACGTCCAAATGAAAATTTATTTAAGAAAAACTTACATGCAGTCTTTGCTTCTGAGTGTAGTGCAAGATTACTTCTCTCTGCAACCCTTTTGTTACAGAATGAGGTGCAGAAAATGCCTTGTTAGATTAGATGTATTATGACTTCTCAGTGTAGGGCTAGGACAGAGCTGTTGCTGTGGTATTGCCAGCTGGATCTAAACTCCCTGTCACCTTCCTCTTGTCAAACACTTCACTAATTTCACTAACTCTTCATTTCCACAGTGGTGGGAGACAGCATCAAATGAATGCACTTCGGATTTAAAATCCGTTATAAAATCTAAGTAACACTTGTGGGGGCAAATTTTGGAGCTCTGGCAGATCGGATTCATGGGCTTAAAGCAGAAGGGATCAAGGAGGGGAATCATTCCTACCATGTGGGGAAGCCTAACTCTATGTGAGTTTGAAATGCCAAGTGACTGCGTAGCAGTAGCTACCATATGTAAGAGTTGTTAAGGTGCTGATACCAAAGAACATGCCATCCGAGGTGAACAGAGAGCTGTCACGACCTATGTGACTCATGCTGTTACAGCGTAATGTGTGTGACCAAAGACCAGTGTTTCCCGGTAGCCCATTCCCAATGTTAGCCAATACCTTATGCTTAGGGAAGAGAATATAAGAACAGGAGATGTGTTAAATGTTTATACAAGTATTTCTCTGAAGGTTTATATGCTCTCTGATTCTTCCCCTAAGTATTTCTCAGACCCATTCCTTAGCCAGAGCTCATGTTGCCATACAGCATACTTGCTGTGGCTTTATGTAGAATGAAAGTACTCAGTAATTGTTCCCAATGTCGTCAGACAAGAAGTTAAGCTAAAGTCACTGTTATTTTTGTATTTTTATTTTTAACTCTCAAAATAGCCATCTATAGTTCTGGTTATGCCTGTAGGTCTATATTGAAGAATTTTTGTACCTCCTTAGTCTTTGTGGTTTAAAACCTGAAGTTTCAAACATCTTGCTAGCATCATGTTTGTGAGAATGTGTTATAGCCTTGCATTAAGGATGGAATATGTAGTACGCTATTTGAAAACCTTAATTATATAAACATGGATTAATTATATTGAAGGATGCCTTGCATTATTGTACTGGCTTTGGGCTGTGTGGTGGGGAGCAACCCACGATAGTTTAGAAGTTTGGGGTTTTTTTAGTCTCAATTTCCATTTGAGATATCAATTTAAGTTTTATATCAAGTTCCAGTCTGATTAAAAGATACTATTACGTTCTTTCTTTTACATTGCAAGGGTTATCAGTTGGTATCATTGTTCAGTTTCCTTAAAAAGATATTAAAGAATTATCCAACACCATCAAACGTGCTAGATAAATAAACCTGCACAGCCAGGAGCACAGAGCACCCATCTTTCAGCACTTTGGAGTCTGATTTTCAAGGATAATTTCTCAACACTTTTAAAAACTGCATCATAATAAATTCAGTTGGACAATCACAAACAGAAGCATTCCGATCACTGGTCATATCTGAAAGTCATGAATTGAGGGGGCCATGAAAAATGTTAAAATGATGTGCATAGGTTCTGGTCTGTTACTTATACAAACTTGCAACCCAAAACAGTGGCTTCATTGCCGAGTTCATCATGTGTTTTCAAATGACAGTAACTGACAGTAAAAAATGCTTGAGAATTTAATAGTAAAATGATATACTCACTGCTAGTGAAAAGTCTGATGGATCCACGGTTTTGGGGAGTCCCCTGAATTCAGGTCAGTCCTCTGAAGGTAAACAAGTAATTCTCTATCCCTTTCCAAGTAAAAAGATCAAAGAGTGTAATGTGTATATAACATCATATACAATTTATGTCTAAAGATATTTTTAATAATCTCCTAAGAACACTGACAAGTGAAGAAGCAAAGATATTCTGTGGAGAAAATATTCTACTAAATTATTTACCGTGGATGGATATTTTTAGATTTTTAATTTGAAATGTATCCATTCTTTTTCTTTTGTAGGTGGCTGGTATTAGGTATTGCCATGGTGCGGTTTTATATACAGAAAGGAACACATAGAGGCTTATTCAGAAGCGTTCAAAAGACGCTTAAATTTTTCCAGACATTTGCTTTGCTTGAGGTAAATTTTAAACATTAGTTTGCTTTACTGGATGCTACATATTGTAGTCAAAACACATTATTAACCTGAATTTAATATAAAAATATTATATTAGTACTTAAAGTCCTATTAACTTTCTTTAACGAAGGTTTTCTGGGGGGCAAGGTGGTTTGTGGAAACAAATGGGCACATTTTTTCAAACTTAATTCTAAGATTTCTTTAAATCAAATACTGCCTGGGAACTGCTTCGATTTGAGAGTCTTTAACTCAAAGGGTAAAATCTCTGAAGGCATTCCAGCCAGCAGATCAATCCTCTAGCATAGCAGATATCTTGTCTCCATCTCAAGAGACGATAGCTTCCCCCTTACACATTATTCCTCTGTGCCTTTCCTGGTTCTGCTTATTTCCAGACTGAATTCACATGCTCCATGTAATCTGTTACAACCGCGCACAACTGTGCAAGAGGTGCAAAGTATTCTTTAAATAATAAAACTTTTGCCAGCTATGCACTAGTGGTCTCAGTTTATGGTACATCTATGGAATGAAACTGTTGGATGTATTGAGCACTCAGTTCTTTCCCAGGCACAACATAGAGTGCCTATCTACATTTTAACTTTTTTTCTCAATCTGCCTACATCTGTAGTTCACTAATTTCATGGGGCCAGCTGTGTATAGGCTTTTATGCTATTAAACTTTCACAGTAAGTAATACTACTCAAATATGTCAAAATAATGAAAAGCACTCTATTTGCTAAACATGACTGACCAGAAAACACAATACTTCTGAAGCTTTGTAGTTGTCATTGACAAAATTATCATTAATTTTGTAGTAATGTTATCAAGCCATAATGACTACAGAACATTTTAAAATTGCCATGCATTTAGCATCACTTACCTGACTCCCTCCCCACTGTCCTGTAAAATTCTTCTTTGAATAAGATAATGGAAGGGAAGCTTACTAGTTGAAAAAATAAATGCTTTGTAAGTATCTATATATGTAATACATACAGCTAATTAGGAAAATAAATCTTTTCCATGTGTTTGCACAGATCAGATACCGAGCCCATCACATTGTTGGTTGCCAGGGCTCTGACGTGTATTTCTTTTAAAGGCTGTTAGTTGGAGATGAAAAAACAGTTCTTCAGAATTAAGCCTAGGTTTATATAAATATCAAAAGGCCATGTTTATAGTGTAGATAGTAACATACTGTACATCAGTAACCTCTAACTTATTTTTATTTACAGGTAGTCCACTGTGCAGTTGGTGAGTTCTTTGTTTTAGTTTCTCCTGTAACTAATTAAAACATGAATTGTGGAACAGAAATAACATGTTTCTCTTTTTAAGGAATAGTTCGCACATCTGTGCTTGTGACTGGGGTCCAAGTGAGTTCAAGAATCTTCATGGTGTGGTTCATTGCACATAGCATAAAACAGGTATGTGCTTGAGCAAGTCATGTTTTGATTGTTTTTAAGGAGAAGCTATTCATCCAGTTCTCATTTCACAAGGAAGACCAATTTAAAGATCAATGGCATTCCTACAGAGAATACTTACATACTTCAGTGTGATTTTGGAACTTGGGGTTACAGGATGGAATTTATGTGCTTCTACCCAGGAGACTGAGTCTGGGTCTTAGCTGTAAATCAGCATCGTCTTGGGCGTCGTGCCAGCGTGGTCTGCTTAAGCGAGATCAATGACTACTGCTATTATTTACCAGCAAGTCTACAACAGTGTTACCAGTTCCCCTTCAAAAACTTAAATCAGCACTTACTGAATGAATCTAAATGAAAATATGTCTTAAACTGAGTTTACCTGGATAAACATGGTTGTGATTTTGCAATTTATTTTAGGAAACTTTTCAGTATTTTAATGTTATGGTAATAGTAACATCTGATGACATCCATACTGTATTTTTTTCATTAAAAATATACCAAGTCATACAGCATGCCACAGTGACACAGTCCTGAATGAAAGACGATAGTTTATTTGCCTGGCTGTAGGTGGTTATTGTAAGTGTAGTGATTCGTTAGCAGAATGAGAAAAGCTTACTAGCTTACAGCTAGTAGATAGGGCATTCAGTTCTGTTTCTGAAGGTCTGCTTTCTGTGAAGGGCATGTGAGAATTAAGTGATGGATTTTGAGCCTGTGCTCCTGAATTTCTTTAAACTGAAAAAGCTGAGCCATTAAACTGTCTCACCAGCAGATGGCACATGCCTCTCTGCTGAGGGGGCATCATGGTACCTGCCTCAGTTGTCAAATCCCTTTGTTTCAGTTTGCAGAGGACTTGTTTTCTACACTTTCTCATCTTTTCCTTTACTGTTGCTTTTCTTAACATGAAATAGGCTTTTCATAGTTTTGTTTGTTGGTTTTGTGGTTGGTTGGTGGTTTGATGGGGTTTTTTTGTAAGCTAAGTGTTTTTTTTCTTAAGGGAAAATGTCTCAAAGAGTAACAATTTTTTTATATTGAATGTTTACGTGAATGCTGGAATGTAGTGCTCCATTTTGCCATTTTGCTGTTACCTGCAGTGGATTAAATCTTTAGCATATCCACTCATTTCATTTGTTTTTTCTATCTTCAGTACAGTAGGTCAAGCTGTGTCCAAGAAAAAATATATCTGAGTGTATGTCTGATTGTATTTCATGCTGTTACTGCTTAGCAGGCATGAATGTTCAGGGTCACTTTAGGTGGTGAGAGGCATGTTAGTGATAATAGCCAGACCCAGATGTCTCTACTGGGCTGGAGATTTGCAAGGCAACAGATAGGAATTCTCTGCATACTTATTTAAAGCTCTTCTGCTTGGATTTAGCAGTGTGACATGAATCCAAGTCTGGGTTATCAATGTTTGTCTCTCATCACGTGAGGCTAAGAGCAGCCTAATTCTGTCTTTACCTTTGCTTATTTGTTTGGATGTCTTTGCATTTCAGTTGTTGCTATTCATTTGTGAGTTTGGCAGTATTTTTATTATCTTCTTTTCTTTTGTGATGTTGGTGACATTCTTTCATTAAAAGTGCTCCTTCTTTGACACATTGAGGGTGCGATTTTATGAGATGATGAGCACTTATAATTCTTGACTTTTGACAGAGTTGTGGATTTTCAGCATCTTGACATGTATTAAGCTTTGTCACTGTGTTGCATTTTATTTTAAAAAATCGATTCCCTTTTTTTAAATTTTAACAAAACTTGTGTTACTTTATTTTATTTCACAGACATCCCTGGAGCTTTTCAGCCTTCAGGCATGGAAGTGTATTACAAAATTCCTCCTCTTTTAAAGAAAAGAAAATTACTTGCGTGTAATTCTTCTTCTCAGAAGGTAGTGTTTGTAATAGATCCCCAGGTGCCTTCTTTGTATTTGGGGACTTCTGTTTATTTGTTCACCTAGAGTGAAAAAGAACCAATGTTTTGAAACACCAGAGGGATGTGTTACCTACCGATGAGGCAGTTTAATGACTCAGAACTTAAATCTTAAACAGGACTGTTGAGTGACTTTACCCAAAGCTCCTGATCTATCAACTGGTCTTCATTTAGCGATCCATCTGTGTTCCATCTCCTTAACTATCTTACAGCTCCCTGAAGTCTCCCAGATTTGATCTTCTGTGACCAGGTTCTAGTTAGTAGATTATACTGAGCAATTCCTTTAGTCTAAAGTTTCATGGAAGCATGCATTATAATGATGAGGAAGAAGCAAGATAAAAAGTAAGAGAAAGTCTAGGAGACAGAGTGCTGAAATGCAGAACAGGTAAAAACTGATTTTGAAAGGAGCGTGTCTTCTGTAGTGGTGTTTTCTTTTTGCTGTTTTGAGGAGTAAGAAAATAAACAAGTAAATCAACCACAGATAAAAAGAGGGAGACAGCATAGTGAAAACGCAGGTAGAGAATAAAGAGGAGGAATAAACTTAATTATAGGGGTTTATATTTTGATATTTGCATAATGCATAAAGATTGCCCAGTTTTCAAAATGTCTGTGTGTTAGTAAATACATATGATAAAGAACTGTACATGGTAATGATATCAGCATATCACTTCTATGCCAAAATTTTCTTACAAGACGTTAGTTCTGTTCCATATATCTTAAACAGAAGTCTGTTGCAGTTTGCACAGAAAAGAAGCTTAAGGATGAAAAAAGTGTTGGTTCTTTATACTTCTGCAGATCCAGAATGAGGAGAGCGTTATTCTTTTTCTGGTCGTATGGACTGTGACAGAGATTACTCGATATTCCTTCTACACATTCAACCTGCTCAACCATTTGCCATACTTCATTAAATGGGCCAGGTGGAGATGTCTTGTACTTCAGTTTCTCATGGTTCTGTGCATGTTAGTTTCACGCATGCTGAGCTAACACACAGGAGAGCAGATGTTTGAGCTTCGGTTATGTGTCAGCAGAGTGCAAAGTCAGCTGCTTTCTGTGCTTGGGATCATTGTTAGTTGGTTTAAAACGTTAAAAATATTTTAGCTGAGATTTTGGGGTGTGATTTGTTCTTTGCTTTCTGTGTCTCATGTTTGAACTCTGCTTTCACTTTAACTTTTTTTGCTTTATCTTTGGAGTCATCTTTTAACTTACAGTATGACTCCTTAAGATGCTTTTGAATACAGTGCCCAAAATTAAGCACTTGTGTCTTTGTGGATTTCAGGTCTTTGAAAATGTGGGAGGAGTTGTCACTCAGTCTGTATGCATATAATTACTTTATGAGAAGTTCTGCTTTATCAGAGCTTTTGTAAGGTTATACCCATGCAGTGAAGCTAAGTATTAACTTAGTTTAGCTCACATAAAAAGTGTATTCCATATCAAAACTGCTCTGATTTTGAAACATTCAAAGTTGGCCACTAGATCACATGTATTACAGAGACTGCATATTTATCAGGAGACTTAACAGGAAGAGTAGTATTATCTGTAGTCATGATTTGAAAAATATGTATGAGACAGACACTGTCAGAAGGAAAATATATAACCTACTTGCAGAGCAGGCAACTCTTATTTAGAAGAGTGTGTTTGTTTTCCTTTGTTTTATAGTTAATGCAGTTCTGATGCTTCTAATGCACTTTTTTGATATGTCTGGTATTTATGTCCACTCTGATAATACACTATCTTTTTGCTAATATCTAGGGTGGTAGGCTTGGTTATGTTTAAGCACTAAATGGCAAACTTAAAAATAATCAGGTCTGGTTTTGTTAATAATTTTTTAATGTAGGCTTCAGAAAGAGAAATGCATTCAGAAAGTACTACATTGCAGATAAACTTTTTTCCATCAAATCAGTGTGTCTTGGATGACAGAATTTTTGTCTCCTTATCATAGACGATAGGGAAAACTGACATTGTCACAGCAGAGATATATGATGAAGTATACTATAAACAAAACATTTGAAAATGTATTATCTTTTCATAGTGTCCAAAATATTCCATCAAGATTTATAGATAATCAAACAGCACAACTGGGCGTAAATTCAGTTCTGCAAGGGAGCTGGAAATTTCTCATCTTGAGCTTATAATTGTAAAACATACGTCTTCCATTGTTAATAGGTATGCTCTAAAGTTTAGTTCAGAATTTTTACTTTTTTTTTTTTTCACTGTATAGAGACAAACGTGTGCAGGTCATGGCATCGGTTCCTTCTTATACCTCCCCTAATCTGTTCTCTGACCGATGAGTCCTTTAAGCCCATTTCCTCCTAGGAGGGTTTCATGTTTTGTCACTGCTGTTTTGGATCTCATCTCTTTTGGTCATGGAATGCACACTGTACCTTTCTGTCTGTGTGACCGCTGTCATTGCTGTTCCCTGCATGAACTCGAGAGCTGTTCCTTAGGAGAAACCACATTTCCATGGTGTACACTGTGCGTAAGGACAACACAAACCCTATTGATTATGTTTTTCATTTTGTCACCGCCTATGTGGCCTATAACATTCAATCCACATTTTCTTTAAACTGAACGCCTTCACCTTTTATTTGAACACCTTCTTCCCATTTTAGAATAGATCTGATAGGTTTCTAGCATACTATGGTTCTAGCATAGATGGTTTTCCATCTCCATTAGTGGTAAATAGTATTATTTGGATTCCTCATGTGGCAGTGGGTAAAACAGGCTTCTGATGTTTCTCAGCATTTTCATGTAAAGAAATTACAATACACAGGGTTGACCCAGTATGCATACACTGTGACAAAGTTATGTAGGATCATCTGAATTTGGGATCCAGTTTGAATCCTGTCAGTGACAACAGGAGCAAGAGCAGTAAATTTAAAAGAAGTCATTACTGGAGACTATAGATTTCTGGTTTTTTTACTTATTAGTATTAGAAAGACATATAAACATTCTAATACTTAACTTTTTTTAACTAAAAGGGCCGAGGAATGCATTCTCTGTAAACCTAAGCAATGCTATCCAAAGTAACTGAAACTGATATTCTGTGCCATGTCAGGATGTGGTCCTTGATTTTGGTGCAGGAACTACTGTAATACTTTTCTGTGCCACTAATAATAGCAAGAGGAAATTTTAAATTCGTGGGGTGTTTCTCACAAGGGTTTGTTGTTTTTTTTAATGCAGATACAACTTTTTTATCATTTTGTATCCTGTTGGAGTTGCAGGTGAACTGCTAACCATATATGCTGCTTTACCCTATGTGAAGAAAACAGGAATGTTTTCACTGAGACTTCCCAACAAATATAATGTCTCCTTTGACTACTATTACTTCCTTATTATTGTCATGTTCTCCTATGTGCCATGTAAGTATTACTTAACAGTAGTAACGCTAAAAACATAACAATCAATTAACAGCACTGCCGGAAACACTGCCTGTAGTTAAATTTGCTGGACATTTTCTGCTATAAAAACCTGTTTTCTGCTGACCCCAGCTTTGCTGTGTTTTAATTGGTTAGACTGAAATTTTCCATCCTGTTATCTGCCACAGAACATGAGCTGTCTTAAGTAAAATTTCAGTGAAAATGATAAAAACATTTCTAAGACTCGGACAAATTAAAAATTTTTTGCTTAACACACAGAAATGTCTGTAACTGTGTTGCTGAGAATTTCTAATGCCCCTGCCACTTTGAATCATTGACTTTAAAATTGTCCTGCAAGTTGTGCCAGAGGTTTGCCTTGTTTTTATTGCCATTAATATCCATTCCCTGGTTTAATCCAGTTGTCTTTGTACTTCTGGATACCAGAAGCCACGGATCAATTGGCTAACCAGAGCTAAGATTAGAGAGGCTATCTCTCTTTCACTTCCAGTGCGATTTCCACTGGTACTTAAGCAGTGTAGCAAGGAGAAAGCAACCTGATTCAGATATAGCACCATGAATGGGGCTAGACCAAACTGCGCAAATAGAATATTTTAGATAGTCTGGACAATGAAGCTAGAAACAAGACAAGAGATTAGGGAGAGGCATTGAAAAGCAGGAAAATTGAAGTTTAAAAGGTTTGTGATGTGCATCCATAAAAGGTATTTGTTTAAGAAGTTGACCTTATACTGTGATTTTTTTTGCCGCAAGAAATCGTGAAGGCAAATGAGAGAGACTAATATCAGTAAAAATTTCCTAAGCTATTGTAACTTACTAACAGTTTTACAATTGTTTATATAACTTAATGCTTCAGGAAGAAATTTGGTTTTCTATCCACTAAATATAAGGATCAAATCTTATCAGCTGGAGAGTAATGGAACAGATCACAGAGGGCCAGGAGAGGGGGAGCTTCTCACTTCAGACTTGAACAAATAGAGTAAATTTGTATCCTTCTCAAAGTCTTAATTCAAACATGCTTACCTTAGCACAGATTTGAATACTTCAGGCACTGTCAGAAAGTGGTAAGTCCTGTTTATACATAGAGAGTGTTGGAGGGAAGTTCCTTGAACACAAGGTGTATATTCAGGGGGCCTTGTCTGATGTTTGAGTAATTACTGTTTTGTAGTTGACTGCAGTGTTCATGACTTGCTATTATTTACCTTAACCAACTGCAGCACTGTGTGCCATAATTTTTCTCAGTTCATCATTCTGCAAAATTGTATTTTTCCATTATGCGATCTGTTGAATTTTTTGATCTAACTTGCTTTCTTTTATGCTTTGATCAAGTATTTCCACAACTCTACTTCCACATGCTGCGACAGAGAAGAAGGGTGCTTCATGGAGAAGTGATTGTGGAAAAGGACGATTGAATCAAGCTGTGTAACTATGGTGCTTTTAATGGAAGAAAAGAGGGTAAAAAACCAAAGCTTCCTGTGATTTTTCTGAGTCCAAGTTTTAAAACATGGAACAAGAATAAACTACTGTGCATAAAATAGCATGGACTGTATTATTTTTACAATTAATATATCTTCAGACTTACCTTTTCATCCTTAGTTTTACCTTGATTTTTAATTATTCATTTCTTCAGACAAATTATTTTCTTATTTCATTAGTTTAACAAATAGCTGTAAGAATTGGAATAGTTGACTACTGTGCTTTCTGTTCTCAAAGTTCTTTTATGACCTGTAGTCATCATCAAGAACTGAAGGAGAGCTGATAAGTTGTAATGAAAGTGAGTCTTCTGGAAAACAGAGCATGAATTAAGTATTGATGTTTTTCATAGACTAGGTGACTTAAATGTCATTTAAGCTTTATATTAAATAATACTTTTCCAGTTATAAGTACTGTTAGCACGTTGTTCAACATTCTTTGAATTACAGGATCACACTGTAGAATTTCGGAAGGACTTTTGAAAGGAGCTCTGTGTATTTTCATTTGTAATTTTAAAGGTCTGTAGAATAATAGATACAATATTAACTGGTTAAAAGTTTGTGCTGAGGAGTAGACTTGATGTGTGCCTACCTTTCTCTGGTCAGTGGCTGGAATGGGGCTTGTTTGCAGAGGAAGACTGTCAGCATGTTTCCTATTCTACACTTATATATGCATAAAAATGATGGTATTGCATTTAGAAACTGTAGCTATAGTGAGATATTTAACTTCTTATAAATAGCTAAGTGGGATAAAATAATATTCGAAATAGTGTCTTAAAATATAAGTTGTGCTTTGAATCATCCCCTTGTGCAATTTTAATTGCTCCCTGCCCATTAATTGTTTATGCTGTGTTGACCTAATTCTGTTTAATGTCTTCAATAATCTGCAAGAGGGATCTACAGTAGATTAATAAAATTTACACATGATATTATGCTATATGATACCTGAGTGGGAGAGGTCCAACAGATTAGATGCAGCCTAAGAGATTCAGAGAAAAGGTAATGCATTTGAGGAAACTTGGATACTTGTGGAGAGAGAAGATAGAAATGTAGTGATGTAGTAAGAAGCCTCCACAATGTAGGCAACAAAGTTGCTTCTGGCATCACTGATGTCAAAAGAAGAGTATATATGCAAAAGAGCTGCGTCAGGCAGCTGGAAATCAAAATACTTATGATTGCTGAGGTCATTTCTGAAGCATGGTCTTGTATTTTGGGTACTTCAGGGGTGAGGAATTGAGTCAATCTTCTGAAAAGTCAGAGAACAGTAACAGAATCAGTTGAAGTGAGAAGGAAGTCAGAAAGACTGAGTTGTTAAGTATGTGTAACTGTTTGTTATATGATAAATAAATGTAAAGGAAGAAGCTTTCTAAGTATGAAGGTGTAAATACAACTGTTTATATACTTTGAAACAAGGTTAATATCCAATGAATATCAGGAGAAGTATCCTACCAATGAGATAAGTTAGGTCATGGATGACAAAGCAGCGCGGATCAATGCATACAATTGCTTGGAAGGTTTTAAGTTAGATGTAATGCAATAGTGGAAAATAATCTTCCTTTGGCAAGAGTTTGAACGACATACTTGAATAGGTAGTTTCCATTTTTAGCTTTGATGATTCTATGATAATACAGCTTTTTTTACAATTGTAGATACACCTTTTTCTGCTGTATCTGGTAATTTGATGAAAAACCAAGGATTTACTACATCCCTAACTTTCAAATTCCATTTTGTGCCTTAAATTTGTGGTATTTATGCATGTCTTCATTACCTGTAAATTAGTTTTCTTATAAATGATGACAGGTGCATAGTGGACTTGAAATAGAATAGTTATATTTCTTACAATTTTAAAAAGTGTAATCTTTGTATTTTTTAGAACAAATTTCACGCAAGGTGCTATCATTTATTACTTCTGGTTTATATGCAGCTAATATTATTAAAAGTTTAAAATATAGATTAAATTTACAACACTGCATCACAAAATAGTTGTGTTACACATGTTCAGACTAGCAGCTGTATTTGTGCAAAGTTCTTAAGAGTACTGTTCTATAAACTTCACTTGCTTTTTGATCCATGAGGAACATCATGGCACTTTTTAGAAATATTTCTCAGTTAGCAAGCAGAAGAGTGTGATGAAATACGAGTAACTAAGATTAGATTAAATTCCATGTCTCTTTTTTTACTGTCAGGGCAGCTCACTGAAGACCATAGCTATCGATTCATTGAAAATGCATTGGATACTTTAAGAATGTGATTTTTAAATCCTTGATCCGATGAGTGTATCCCACAAATGCTATTCCTGTAACAAAAGGAATACCTGCACTATAATACTGTATTATATTTGTTTTCATTGTGGCCTAAGGATATTATCATATGTCAATCAAGGAGCTATTTATATATCCTTTTGTACATGTGACAAGAAAAAAATACAGCACCGTTTGCTGAAACCTTGGCTTTGCACTTTCATAAAGCAACAGTGCACAAGGTAATGATACAATTTTAAAAGTGATTTACAGCTAGAGAAGAGTCTTGCTAAATGATAAATGAATAAAAATAAAGCTAAAAATCATTACAGTATTGCTTCAGTGTTTCATAGACCAGAGAGATTGCCATGTAGATTAGTTTACATGGCATGCACTATAAAAAAACCAAGCAATGTGTTCTTTTCTTCCTCATCTTTGATTAAAGCCTTTCACTGAAGCCTCAATGTATAACTTTTGCTTTAGTATCTTCTCAAAGATCGTGAAAATTGCAGGTAGAGTCCTCTTACCGTTGACTTTAGATGGGCCAGGATTTTATCCTAGGTAGCTTACTTAAACTTCAATATAACATCATGAAACATTTAATTAGTTTGTTAAGTGGACATAAAAGGTTAAGTATGATTTTCTTATGGTGCTCTCTTTCCAACTTCTTTTTGACACCTGTCTTTTTGTCTTCCTCTCTGCAATATTCCTGGTTTTCTAAAGCATTGAAATCCTCCTGCTTATGAAAGATTAGGAATATATTCAGGCATCAGTGTCTTTAATGTTTTGATGTAGTCTTCAACAAATTATTCATAAAAGGTGTTTTCTTACTTGTGCTATATATGCCTTCTGGAATGGATTAATATAGAGTATGACCTTATAAAGTTTTTTAATGTCAGTACATAGGAATAAGCATTTGGAAGGAGATTCCTATTCATCAGGTGACATTTCCTACTATTGATAGTAACATAAATACACCATCCTTTTCATAAACTCCAGCTGAAAGCAGTTGGATTTCTTGAGGTTCCCCCTAACACTCACAGGCAGTTCCCACTGGGAAAGGCTGTTCTGGGACTGATGGGGTGAATCACCTTGTTTCACAGCTCTGCCCAGCATGTCGAGGCCAGACCCTGGCCTCAGGGCATGGGCAGTACAAAGGAATATGACACTGAGAAATTGCATCTTCCACATTAGCTGCCAAGAGGGTCACTGAGGCCATTGTGAACAGTAGTTGATGGGCTTCATTTCTCTCACCTCTCACTGTGCAGGATGTGAGAAGAGAGGGGAGCTCAACGTGCTCTCATACCTTCTGCCTAAGGAGCTCACGAGATCAGCTGGGAGGATCTCTATGCACAAAAGGTGTGTTAAAGAAAGGACTTTTCTGCTCCATTCAGCTATCTTAGTATCTATAAGCGTGCATTTCTTGAAATACTGGTAAGCCGAGATAGCTATGCCACACTGCTCTCGATAGTTCAAAATTAACAGCCTTGGAGAAATGGTGCAGTGTGCTGCTTCTGATTCCCATTGAACATAACATTTAGTCGGGGTCACGTTAGTTAATGGAGAGATGTCAATCGACTAGTTAACAGGGAGGTGCGTGGAGACCTTTTCTGTGACCAGAGGGAACCTACCTCTTCTCAACAAAGAAATACGTGCATTTTAAATCTAGGTCTAGCTACTGCTCTGCCTGTGGTACCTGCAGTCTTCACAGTAGTTTTAGTGGGTATTTGGATATTTATATGATTAATAAACAACCTAGAATGAAAACAAGTTACAACCATTACAATAAATTATAATTTAAGGTAGTTGCTACATTAACAGTTTTTGTGAATTCAGCTCTTAATTAATCTGCCTTAGGAAAAAAAAGGAAGGAACGTTAATGCAAATAAGTGTTCTGCACTAGTCAGGAGTGCTTCATAAATCAAAATTTTCAGGCAGGCAAACTGGCTGCAGTTGTTTATATAGGGTTGGTTAAATGTGTTTTTGAACAAAAAGGTTGAAAGCTTTTCTGATAATTAAATTTTATTTCATAATGTATATTTTAAAATGTGCTCAGAGATACTGTATTATTTATTACCAGTTTACAATTTCAATTCATGCTGAACATACACTTTTTATAGATGATTAACTGTAGCCCATTAAAATGTTTTATTTTAATGTCTGTTACAACGTTTAAGAAACAAACACCTCATGTTTCTGCAAAGCTCTGTGTTCTCTTGCTCAAGTGAGTTGCAGTATTGTCAGTGCCTATGAAGCTTTGCAAGGCTGTTAAAGCAGCAGGTTTATATTTGCCAAGGATAGCTCCTTAAACTTGCTTTCATGATGGCACGCCTTAACAGTGGTTGTATTCTTGGTTCAGTGTCTGGTACTGTACACCGCTGATGCTGTTCCAGGGGTCTTGAGTGCCTTCAGTAGGACTGAAGGCTTCACAGATGTCAACAAGTGATTCATCCTTACCAGATTGAGAAGACCTGTCTTGTGAACTCTTAGATTACAAAAGTAACTAAATCTGACAAGTAAAATTAAGGCTGTACCAAGACAAACTGTGGAGAACTTGGATGTTGGGTAACTCTAACCCTCTCATAGGAACTTGCTGTGAAGTTCAGGCCCAAAACTGGCAGTGGCTTTCGAGTTCTAAAATGTACAATACTTTCTGTGTCATGTCATGTCAGCTGAAACATGGCGTCGTTTTGTTCACAGCTCTCTTTCTTCTCTGCTCAGTCTTGAATGTATTTTATGTCCGTTCAGTTGATGGCTTTGTAAAAGTGTAAGTACAGAAATATTTATCTAAGTGTATCATGTATAGAATTGTACTTGAGGATTCTTAATAATGTAAATGCACCACAGCTGCTCATTATTGTTATTTTTTCTGAAATGCATTATCATTAGCGGTTTACACAGACAGGAAAACAACACAATATGATACTTTTAGTAACTTATTTATTTGCAAAGATTGTAAGATTTATTGAGCTATAAAGTCAGATATTTGTTTTAGAGACTGTTAATACTGTAGCACTGTAGAAATTCATGATCAATTAAAAGACATTCTAAACTTTGTTCTATTTGACTTCTTTTTTTTTTTTTTTTTTAAGCATGTAGAAGTCAGTTCCTACAAATCTTCAGCACATGACACCAGACTGGTATCTGTGTACAAATACTATACTTTTTATCAGGAGTTATTTCACAAATTAATCTTGACATCCCCTGTAACATACTTAATATTACCCAGCCTTCCTTTTTTTTTTTTAAAAAAAATATATTCCATTTAAAAAAGGGGTAGGTTTGAGTAATAATACTGGTTTATCAAGCAAGAGGGGAAAAAATACAGGGCAATAAAGAGAATGTATAACATCTGTCAGCTTGTTTGCGGACAATTGTGTTACAGTGGTCCTGAAACAGGTATTACAAAAGTGGATATTTCAGTGTTTTGGATCAGAACTGTTCTGTGGTATTAACCTTTAAGGGGGGTAGAGGCAGTGAACATCCTCTGGCTGTCCTTTGCTAAGTGACTAACAATGACATTGCATCTATGAGGATTTTGTTGCCATGACAGTAGGATAAAGCAGTATGTGAGCATTCACACCTACTTCTTTTGAATTAGGAATCAAGTGGTTGTAACCCCAAGGAGCTTAACTGAGTACAAAGGCTAAATCCTGTTAGTCAGATGCATTGTAATGGAAACGTAGATCTCTCAATCTGAAAGTCACAGAAGATGTCTTCTGATCTATATTTACAGGACAGGATTTACTTGTCCTGGCCCTCTACCAAGGTTAAACCAGTCAGATTTCTATAGAAGCTAGTGGAAGAATATCCAGTGATCTCAACAGGAGTGTGATTGGACTTCGACATTTATGTATTCTGTTCTGTATAAATCTGGATTTACCAGGGAAAGAGTAAACTGTAGCCTCCCTGTTAGCACTGCCTGGGAGAGAGCACACGCTTGTTGCGCGTTATGCTGTTGTGTGGTGGCTCATCTGCCTCCTGGCTTTACAGTGCACCTGCAGCCAGCTCTGCTCTCTGTGAAATGTGCCAAAGGACCAGGAAATCTCCAGCATTACACTGCTATTGCATTATACTAATCTTAATTCAGCAGAGTCATAGAAACTCCCTTCACATATCTGCAGAAGTATCTTTTATTTCTGAAATTAATCTAGGCCCAATGACACATCTCATTAAAAATAGGCAGGGTAGATCAGCCCTCACAGCTGCTTGGACATTCCTGGCTTGGAATGCTGCTGTCACTGAGCAACTTCGATTTTCATATGTTGTGCTTTAGCGGTCTGTGCTTATACCAGTCTCATAAAATGACACTCAGCCTGCCCTTAAGTGGTTGTTCCAGATTCAGTAAAACAAAATGCAAATGATGAGCAAGAAACGATTCAGATGAGTGTACTGCTTCACATGCCAGACACTCTGCTGCACTCGGAAGAGAATCCTGGGTGTGCAGTCAAATTTGCATGCCTCTTAATTTATCAGGTATAAAGTTGCATTGTATAATAGAATAGACCTTCAAGTCATGAAACAAATTTCAGTACTGAGGACAGGAAATTACATTTTATTGTGTAAATTAAGTCTGGGAAGACCATTAAGATTGAGATTCACTTGGTGACAAAACAGAGACAGAACTGTGGATCTTGCAGCCAACTGGAGGCAAGTATTTAGCATTGCTCCTGTTTTCTTTCAAAATGAGGTGATATTACTGAGAATAAAAATCTGTAGTTCTTGCCAGAAGGAGTCATCTCTGACTGGGGCTCAATTGATTTAACTTTCCAATCTCTACATCATGTCCAGCAAACTCTTAACAGAAGGTTCTGCCTCTCAAAAATAATAATAATAAAAAAAAACTGGAAAAAAATCTTCTTAAAGGTTCCTAAATAGAAAATTTATCTAAGAGTTCATGAGATACAAACACTTTCGACCATTTTCATACTCTTAAGGAGAAATAATTTAAATCTTATAATTTATTTATTTATTTATTTTGTTATCTGTGCTTACTACAATAATACAGTGCTTGAAAAGGAGATGGAAATCTAGGGAACAATGCGCAGATACTAAATATGCTGGTATTGAATCTTTAAAAGGATTATAATATCTTAGGGTTAAAAGGAAGAAAGCCAAGGTACAAACTAATTTTCTTAGAAGGAAAGAGTACTCGAATCTCCGGTCTGCCTGTTCAGCTCTGTTTGATCCATAGGCAGTGTCTGCTGTTGTCTATTATGTTATAAATTTCACTGTGTTCACACTTGATACAGAAGATTTTTTTAAAAAAATCAACAGACATAAGTAGTTCTGATAGAAATGTGTTACTGTGATGTGCAACTCAGGTCAGGAAAAAAAAAAAGAGGGCATGGTTTCTGTTTCTTAAACTTTTTAAATGGAAAGAATGTCTTATCTTAAAAGCCGTATTTGACAGTGTTGCCATGATACTTTTAATGTGCCATGAAACCAAAATTAAGCTACTTTTTAGATTATCATTTTCCCACAATTTTTTTTTTGCTGTATGGGAATGAGAGTATGGTCTAAATTATTTTCTCACTTGACTCAGAGCCCTGCTACTTTACGGGTCAGCAGTAGTCCACAGCTGGAAGAACACTGCATCGTGATATTCTTAAATTGGTGCAATGGCTACATTCTTTAGAAATAACTTTATTCCCCCAGTAACTGCAGGATGAAGATGAAATACTCAAGACTAGTGTTTTTTATGAATGTGATTGCGTCCTGAATAATGCCTGTTACGTGTGAACAGGTTTTGGGGTTTTGTTTGTCTGTCTTTTCTACCAGTATAGTTACAAACTGATTACATCATTACCTACTGAATATGAAGCCAGTGGGCTGTTGTGGTTGGCATATTTGTGAGTTCCTTGAGTTTATGGCAGGTTTGTAGTCCACTTTCCTGATCATTAGCTTCAACTCTTGGCTTGCAGATGTTTGTGGGAAAGATACAATTATTTCAACTTCTGTCTGAAGTAAGCATTATACTTCAGGATGTCTTTCTCAATGCATTCAATATTTAAGCATGATGCCCGTTTTGTTTTGCTTCCTTCTGATCTGTGCAGGCTACTGACAGGGAACAATCATAAAATCTCTTGTAAATAACGTCAAGTTTTTGTTAGTTCTCGTTTCGCTCCCCTGACTCCTTTGAACCCTTGCCACAGTCCTTGAGCTGTTAAACAGCACTAAGTTGGAAATAACTCAATCACCTTCCTCTGGTGTGTAAAGTATTAGGGGACAGAGTGTGCAAAAGACAGAAAGCCAGCAGACAGCAACGGAGCTAAGTTTTGTGTTAGGTGAAGAGTGGGTGGCTTTAGCCATGTGTTGAGGGTAGTATGTAGGATATATGTTTAGGGAACTGAAAAGGAGACACTGCGTTTCTGAGTCAGTCACTCCGGGATGGCTGCTGTGCTTGTGACTGGAACAAGCTTGCTATTTAGCCCTTGGTATTGAGAAGACACATGAGACGTGCTTCACTGATGAGTGGTACCATTTATATATCTGCTCTTGTTTTTCATCTCTGGGCACACTATGTGCCTGCAATTGCACAGTTTACAGGCGCTGCTTTCTACATGTTAAAGGAATTAACACCTTCCTCCAGCGTTTTAATGTAGTTTAATTCTGAGATGTCAAGAACTTCTTGGAAGAAATAATGCCTTAGACTAATCTGATTCCATCTTGAGAGTATGAATGTTTCAAGCAGCAGAAGTAAATCTGTTCAGAGTTTTGGGTGCCCATCTTTCTGATGTCATCTTTTCCAGCATAGCCTGCCTCTTCTAATTAATTCTGCACTATGAAATCTCATTACACAAAATACAATATGTATGACAGGGAAATTCGAGGTATGCAGGTGGGCCAGCATGCTTAAAATACAGGACCTGTCCTTCCTTACTGCAATATTTTATGGCAGTTGTGGGAGGTATGTCAGACCAACCGTTCTGAGGAACAGCAAAACTGTTGGTCACTGACAGTGGCCTTAAAGTTTCCTGACTGTCAAACAGTTTTGAGGGGAATCTGCTCAGGGATGTGTTTTTTGTAAGTGCTTTTTTGCTTGCTGAGAAGTCAGTCACAAGCTTTTTTTCCCAAGGTATGCTGGGGTGGTATCTTTGCTTTAAGATGACTGCATGTAACTCACTTTGGAGGTGATGCTTAAACCTTCAAGGTGCCTTGTGCTACTGCTAAGATTTCTACCTTTCAGGGGCTTTAACCTTTCTGTTATTCAGTTATAGATCCATTACAGGCCCATAGCATCCCTTCAGTGATGATCTTTCTTCATTGTATTTCTTATCTCTCTGAGAGGCTGTGACTGTTGTACTTACTATGTACTTAAGAGGTAATATTATGTAGTCTTTCCTCTGGTTGAGAAAGGGTATTACCCTTGTCTTGGTGATGGTAAGCACGGAGGGTTTTTGATTGAGGAATGCTTAGTTTAAAAGCTGAGATCTACAATGAAGCCTGGAAATCTTAAATTGGAGGAAGGGATTAAATTACTTCATTATTTACTAGAAACTCTGAGGCCTGTAACAGGTGCATATTGAATGAGATAATTAGGCATGCTTTAAAGTCCGTTGCAGTTAAGCTATTATTTCAGTATTTCTCTCTCAGAAACCACAAGTAGAGAATTACTGCCTTCATGATGATAGTGATTGCGCTCGGAGCACTACCCAGGCTAGCCACTATCATTTCCCATTGCAACTCCTCTTCCATGGGAAGCTGAGAAATAATTACCGTGTAAGTATGCTGAGCTCTAAACAGCTGTTATTCTTTAGGTATACTATTTACCAAGAGGTTTCATTTGCAAATACCTCTTGAGATGGTGCACGGGAAGGATGTGAAAATTTAGAAAAGCCTTTAAGAGATGAGGCTCTAAATGTCCCAGCTGGGTAGGTTTGCAGTTCACAGTACCTTTGGAGATGTAGATCATGGGACCAGATCCTCTGCTGCCGTGCCTCAGTGGGATTATGCTGATTTACACAAATTTGAAGGCTTGACTCTTAAAAGAGCTTTTCTAAGAGGAACAGTTCAAATTTCAAATACGTAGCCCATGGGAAATGGTGATATTTTTCTTTTTTTATTTGGACAAAAGCTAGAAATACCAGCATTCCTTTCAGAACAAGAACTGTAGAAAAACAAAGCTGGAAAGAGTAAGGGATTTTGTTCTGAACCAGTTCTAGATTAAACCCTTTTCTGAATATTCTGATACTGTGAAAATGCAATTTCCTGTCACAAAATGCATTGTATTCCTAGGAAATTCCTGGCTAGCTCAACCTCCAGGTCCTGAGACTGAGGATGGGGGTAGAGAGAGCAGGGTGGAAGAAGGTGAATGAAAAGCCATCTTGCCTGCTCCAGCTATGAAGGGCCGGCGGAGGCTTCTGTGCCGACAGCTGCTGGATGGGACTGCAGCCCTGGCAGAATGGGGTCAGTAGGTGGAGAGACAGCCGGCTGCCAGGGGCAGGCTTTAGAGATACCAGCTGAAAGAAGCTGTGGAAGGAGCAATACGGAGCAAAGCCTGCCAAGCCAGGGAAGCAGGGAATGGCCACAGGGAGCAATGGACAGAAAGGAACAGTCGTCGGTTGCTTAATGCATGGTCGTTAAATCTAGCAGAAAGATTTCCTGGGTCTTCTGCTCTGCAAAAAAAAAAAGGAGGTAATGTTCCTGGAGGAGAAGTGGGTCAAGGATTCATTAATCTCAGACTTGAGAAAAATAGTCTCGTTCAATGAGATTCCACTGTATTAGTTTTACCCCACTCTGTCACACCAGGTAATCTTTTATCCTGAATTAATCTGTTTCTTTCCAACATAAGCAATGGGATGGGAACATCTTCTGACATGTCATGGCATCTACTTTCTTCCCTGGTGCCTTTGACTTGGAACTTGGAGGACAGTGGCAGGAACTTGAACTGGGAACCAGCTGACGACTCCTCCTGTGGGCAGCCCTGCCGTGTTTGTACTGCATACCTCCAAAGGAGTGCTGGTTGGTCCTGCGCATCAGGAGGGTAACCCTGATTTGCCTTAGTTCTGTAGTGAGAAAATTCCCTAGGGTCTGTCTGAAATGCCTATACAGCCACTTCCCTGAAGTCTTTGGAAATGCCTGAAGTAGTCAGAGTTTTGCTAGCAATCCAGCAGGTTGAGATCTATGTCTGCTGAGGAATTGGCTTCAGACCTGGGTAGCCTCCAACCCCCTTCTGATATGGGGGGCAGGTCTTCAAAGGAAACCCAACCACTGCTGTGAATCTGGACTCTTCCAGTGGTTCATTGCTTTCAGTCTGTAGGTATAGATGGAGTTAAAATAATCCTTATTCTAACAGTTCAGTCATCTCATTTTTTTACCACTATGCCCTCTGGGAAGTGTGCCTGGCTGAAAGAACCATATTTTGTTCTCAAAAGCTTAGAAAGAGGCTTAATGTTGTGACAGACAAGAAACTGGCTGAGAAAACAAAGGATGAAGTGACAGCAAGAACTGTTTAGAGAGTAGGAATGTGGGATTTAACAACAGTACACAGTAAAAACAAGCTAGTTCCAAAGTGTAAATGCTGATCTTGCATATGTGAGGTAAACTGAGAAGGTTTCCATGTTTCCCAGATTTTTCTGGGACACTTGAAGTGGACCAGATGGTCATTTGGTTGGAATTAGTGTAGTGCCATGAAAGTTAAGCTGCTGGTTTATATAAAGTGGTATGTGGCCTTTTATGTGTATAAAGCACGTAAAGTGTATTTCTCTTTTCTGTATTGCTTTAGGCTTTCTAAACTACCTCTCTCTACATCATTTTTTTGAAAGCTGTAAGAAATTCAGCTACTCTCTCATTTCATTTTACTAGGCCTTACTTGGTTTAAGGCTATGGTGAAGACAATTTTTCCTCTCTGTTATGTGTGAGTCCCTTCTGACACTGAGAACATTATATTGTCTTCACAAAGGATTGATGCTGTTTATTGGACATAAAACTAAAGGGGGCACTAAAAAGAATGATAATAATACAGTATCTGCAGACAAATAGCTTTTCTGACACGAAACAACAAAATGAGTTATTGCCATGTCAATTAATGCTTTTAAAATTCTTTGCACAGTATCTATTTCAGAATATTGAAATGCAGAGGTAATTTGGGCTAAAAGAAGATATGATTCACAGTCAAGATGTAAGCTGTGACTTGACAAAGGGTTTAATAGCTGCCTCAGGCAGATCAGAACGTGTGATAATGAGAATCTAGGAGAATAACACATAATGGAACTGAACTTCAGAGTTTGCCAAGGTAAGTGGTGTCAGTGACTAGCTGGTAATGCTTCTTCTACAAGGCAAAGAGGCAGAAGTGGTCACTCTTGACAGCAGTGACTGCTGTAAGCTTTGAGCTAGTTACAAAGTACTCATTTTTTAAGGAAATACGTGCATTCACATACAGTCATATTCATATATATGTATATACACCCATATATAAACATAAGATTATTTTTGTGAAGTACAGTTCAGTGAAATCCATTTCAGTGTGACAGAGAAGTAGGTTCATGATAAAGCCTTCACCAATTTACTGCGCTCCGTTGTCTGCTCATGTCCCCTGCCAAGTCCTTTCTGGGAAGCTGTAAAAAGAAAATTATTTGCTGGCTTAGGGTTGGACTTGACTCTGTTCCCTTCATTGCTACTGTACTTTTCTCTGCAGGGGATCATTTTACATTTGCTTAATTGCATAGACAGCTCATGGTGTTGGCAGTAGTTGTACTGAGAAATAGATTTTAATGAAGTGCAGTTCTCTTACTCTACTGGAACTTCAGCATTCACAAGCTGAACGATAGCATCCTGTCAAGGTAATGCTGACAACTTTGTCACCAAAAGGACAGAATTATTTGGCACCCATGCATTTTATAGCAAGATTGTGCTTTAAAAACGTCTTGCTATGTTGCTTTATGTTTACCTGTATTTTTCTGTTTGTGAATATTGCTACCTGGAAGTGAAATGGAAGGGAAGTTACAGGCTGGACATTAAGGTGAGATTCCTTTCACCTAACTTCAGATTTTTATGCAGCAGATGTTCGCATCCAGGGTAGATACCCAAGTTTCCCTTGAGAGAAATGGGCACTTGGAGGGCTCAGTTTGTTTAACCTTCTGTAGATATCTGAGTTGAGGTGAATCCCACTATAGCCTCTATGGCTGTAAAGATAACATACTGAACCTGGCTCTGCAAACAGTATTCCTATGGGAACAGCAACAAAGGCCTCCTGCATCCACACTGTTTATAGACTGCCCCATCAGCAGAAGACTGGTTGTTTCCCTGCTGCACAACATCTTTAACCTGAGAAACTCTCCAAAACAGATCACTTCCCAGGACTTATAAGCTCTACCTGAGGAAAATGAAGGAAAACATTGCAGATGATGTCTAAAAGGGGAAATCAATCCCATATTTTTGAAGGTTTTGTCTGCAGGAAAGGAAGCCTCCAAGAAATGCAAGACTTTTAACTAAGGAGCGGTGCATATGTGGCTGTAATTTCAGTTCGTGCTTGTTCCTGCCCTCTCTCCAATGGCTTTTCAACCCAGTTATGAATTTCAGCCACATTAAAAAAAAGGCAGTAATGTCTCAAAGACATTGTATTCCAAAAAGTTTGGGGTTTTTTTAAGTATTGTTGCTTGAATAGAGAAGGAAGAGCCAAGTGAGTGTCACCATAAAAGAAAGGTGGCAGCACCAACTGGGCAGGGACCTGCTCTGTTTGACTTACCACTGGCTGAACTGGGGTATACACACTGGCCACCCTACCAGCACCAGCGGGCTCAGGACAAGCCACTGCACCCTGCTGCCTCTCTCTAGCTGGTACCTAGGGAATGCCAAAGAAGGCAAGGGATTCAGGAACATAAAAGCAGCAACTGGGGATGCTGAGGCAGAAAGGTAATAGGCAGTAGCTGGGTGTGTGGTAAAATGCTGGATGGATAAAAATCCAGAGGAATCCAGGCTAAGACTGAATGTTCTGCACATTGTCATTCCTAATTGCTCCTAACATTGTAAATACCGTTAACTTCTAGAAGTCAAAGAAGGACTAGGAGAATTTAAGGGAGTGAGATGGACACACTGTTCAGGAACTGGAACAACTAATTGACTTGCATTCACTTGCAGCATCCTTTCCTGCAACCCCCAATTTCCTACTGTGAAATCTTCTTAGCATCCCCCCAAAACACTTGCAAGTCAAAAGAAAATTGCACTTGGTCTGTGCTTGTTTAGCTAACAGAAAAGAGGTCATCTCTGCTGCCTGGGTATTGTCCAAATGCTATACTTAATGAGCCTACTTAAACATCTTAATGAGAGAAAGAGGTATAGAAAGGCTGTTCCTCCAAGCAATTTATCACAGGAACTATGGAAAGGTCAATAGTGGAAATTCTGCAAGACGCACAACACAGATTCAGTGTGGAAGGGGATGAGCATCCAGGCTAAAGCATCTGTAGAAAAGGGAAAAGAACTCTTTCCCCCCCAGTTGTCAGGCTGCTATAATCAACCTGAACAACTGCTTAAAATCAGCATGTGCCTGTCAATATTGTGGCTAGTAACTTAAACCTCCTCAGTCTTTGAGTTAGTCTTGGGTGGGTATTCAGAGCATCTCACAGGCATTAGTCCCTGACATGCCCCCTTCGACCCTGTGCTGTTCTGCTCAGCCCTTACTCTCTGTCCTGTCCTATTGACTGACTTTTCAGCCCTTCTGCTTGAGTCTCCGTGATTAAGGTATACCTCTTTTTCCTTCTTTATCTCTGAAAGGAACTAATCAGCTTCCGTTTTCTAGCTGTGTGTTTTTTGTTACTTAGAAATCATAGAATCATTTAGGTTGGAAAAGACCTTTAAAATAAACCAAGCCGAACTGTTAACCTAGCATTGCCAAGTCCATCACTAACACATCTACATATTTTTAAACACCTCCTGGGATGGTGACTCAACCACCTCCACGGGCAGCCTGTTCCAATGCTTGACCACCCTCTCAGTGAAGAAGTTTTTCCTAACACCCAATCTAAACCCTCCCGGTGCAACTTGAGGCCATTTTCTCTTGTCCTAATGCCTGTTACTTGGGAGAAGAGATCTAGCCTCACCTGCCTACAACCTCCGTCCAGGTAGTTGTAGAGAGCAATAAGGTCCCCCCCGAGTCTCCTTTTCCCCAGACTAAACAACCCCAGTTCCCTCAGCCACTCCTCATAAGACCTGTGCTCCAGACCCTTCACCAGCTTCGTTGCCCTTCTCTGGACACGCTCCAGCACCTCAGTGTCCCCTCTGAAGTGAGGGGCCCAAAACTGAACACAATATTCGAGGTGCAGCCTCACCAGTGCAGAGTACAGGGGGACAGTCACTCCCCCAGCCCTGCTGGCCACACTGTTTCTGACACCAGCCAGGATGCTGCTGGCCCCCTTGGCCACCTGGGCACACTGCTGGCTCATGTTCAGCCGACGGACCGACACCCCAATGTCCTTTTCTGCCAGGCAGCTTTCCAGCCGCTCTTCCACAAGCCTGTAGCGCTGCGTGGGGCTGTTGTGCCCCCAGTGCAGGACCCGGCACTTCTCCCTGTTGAACCTCCTACAACTGGCCTCGGCCCACGGCCCGGCCTGCCCAGACCCCCCTGCAGAGCCTCCTGCCCTCAGGCGGATCAACGCTCCCCCCGCTTGGTGTCCTCTGCAAACTGGCTGAGGGGGCACTCGATCCCCTCGCCCAGTTCATTGATAAAGAGATTAAACAGGACTGGCCCCAGAACTCCATTCACCACCACTCTTTGGGCTCAGCCATCCAGCCAGATTTTAACCCAGAGAAAAGCACACCCGTTCAAGCCCTGAGCAGCCAGTTTCTCCAGGAGAATGCTGTGGGAGATAGTGCCAAAGGCTTTACTGAGGTCCAGGCAGACAACATCCACAGCCTTCCCCTCACCCACTAGGTGGGTCACCTTGTTGTAGGAGATCAGGTTCATCAAGCAGGACCTGCCTTTCATAACCACACACTGGCTGGGCCTGATCCCCCTGTTGTCCTGCCTGTGCCACATGATGGTGCTCAGGCTGATCTGCTCCATAACCTTCCCCTGCACCGAGGTCAGGCTGCCAGGCCTGTAGTTCCCTGGGTCCTCCTTCCTGCCCTTCTTGTAGCTGGGCATCACACTGGCCTCCAGTCTTCTGGGACCTCTCTAATTTGCCAGAACTGTTGATAAATGATGGAGAGTGGCTTGGCGAGCTCCTCTGCCAGCTCCTTCAGTACCCTTGGGTGGATCCCACCCAGCCCCATAGACTTGTGCATGTTTAAGTGGAGCAGTGCATTACTAACCCTTTGCTCTTGGACTGTGAAGACTTCATTCTGCTCCCCTGACTTGTCTTCCAGTTCAGGAGGCTGAGTACCTGGACGGTAACTGGTCTTACTATTAAAGACTGAGGCAAAGAAGGTATGAAGTACCGCAGCCTTTTCCTCATCCTTTGTCACTGTTCCCGCCCACCCCACCACCCCCCCCATCCAATAAAGGACGGAGATTCTCCTTAGCCCTCATTTGGTGATAATATATTTATAGAAACATTTTTACTATCAATCACAGCAGTAGACAGATTAAGTTTTAGTTGGGCTTTGGCCCTTCTCATTTTCTCCCTGTGTAATGTCACAACATCCTTATAGTCCTCCTGAGTCGCCTGCTCCTTATTCTAAAGGCCATAAACTCTCCTCTCCCCAAGTTCCAGCCAAAGCTCTGTTCAGCCAGGCTGGTCTTCTTCCCTGCTGGCTCGTCTTTCAGCACAACTTTTTGTTTGCCATTTCTAGATCTTAATTGTGCCCATCATTCTTTTTATCTGTGTGTGTGTGCTTTCTGTCTTCATGGACTCTTTTCTTTTACTTTTTAATGAACCTGGGTATTTGACCTGTTTTCCACCTTAGAACAGACACAGTAGTCCATTCCATAAAAAGGAATTTCCAAGGTGTTACTGCCTTTTTGCACAGAGCTCTTGAACAGACACCATGGCAGCTATTCTGTCTGTGTCCAGCATGTCTGTGCTCAGCAGTATGACGTTTTCTATTTTTAATCTCAGATTAGCTCAAAAGCCAGTATCAAGCTGATACAAACCTTTACTTAACAGGGGTTCCAGTATTCAGGATGATGTTCTGCTCACATCATCCCCTTTCGAAAAATTCTTTTTCACTGTGAATTACTCATTTCTTTATAGGTACATTAAATCCTGCTCTGCAGGCTTTTACAAAATGTTTTTTTCCCTACAGATTGAACAGTTCTGGCCAGTCTGAATGCTTAACACAACATACATCTTGCATGATCTTTCAGACTGCTGCCAGGTACACATTGACTCTGACTATGATTTTCAGTCTTTGGCCAACAGAAATCATGGAATTCTTTACTTTTCCTCTGTCCTTCAGTGACTTAGGGTTTCATTACCCTCTGTACTGTAATATTGTCTCCTGTTCCTTCTAACATTTACAATCAGATCTGGTTCTGTTTTGCTGATGTTAAATAATCGCTGCTTTTTCACAGGTTAAATCAGGACTGTTAATTAGATTTTTTCCCCTTGATTTTGATATCTGACCCCCATTACAATTTGTTCTGACACAGTGATTATAATAAAAATACATGATGTATTTTGAGTTAAGACAAGTTACAGATCTTCTATACATGATTCAGAAGTTATTCCCCTCTGACTGGTTTCCCTTTTAAAGCTGATACCTTTCACCAGTACTTTTTTTCTCCTAGATGTGATATACCCCTTCAGTATCTTTCATGTTGCCTGATCACTGGTTCAGACTTAAACACATCCCTGTGCAAACCAAGATCTAGAGCCTGTCTCCTAGCAGTATTTTAAAAAATACCCACCTCCAGGCCATCTTTCTTTCCTGTTACCTTCCTGGAAAACTTAATGGTCACTTGAGGTTTTTCCCCTTGTCTGATACATTTCTGGAAATTGTCACTATTCTTGCAGTTTTAACTGCCTCTCAGTGAAACACTTTATTCACGACTTCTTTCTTTTTCTAAAATCTTCTCTCTATTTTTGAATCTACTTTTGTTTAATTCTCTCACTCCTTGCAACAAGGAATACTCTTTGGTTTGGGAGCTTTTGGAGAATTCAATTACAGCTTTTAAGCTCAGTGAGTCACTACTATAACAAAAGATAAAAATAAAGAAAACGTGAAGAAATAACACGAGGGAGGGAGAGGAATCCACGTAGCCCACACTCAGCCTGCCTGCAGCCAGCCAGCTCTGACAGGATTGCTCCAAGCCAGCACGTTTCAGCTTCTGTCATGGCCCTTTGTCCTCATGTGCATGGTGCACAACACTCCGTAATCACCTGCACTCTAGGAAAAACACTCACTCGGTGAGGTAAGTCAGAAACAGATTAAAGAAATATTCTGAACACTGAAGAACAGTAACATAGCCCTCTGTACAGAAAAGGTGCAGACAATTATTTCAGCTATTGACAGAAGAAGTAATATGATAGTTGTAAAATCTGAAACCTTTCTCAGAAGGTCATTATTCAGTTGTTTGTAGAAATACTAGTTGGAAGAAAAAACAAAGGCAGTAAAATTGAGCAGTAAAGTGATTGCGAAGAGGATGCGTGCTTCTGGAGATTGATGCTTCTTAAATTGCAGTGGGGGATGGATACGTGTGTGCAAGGCAGCATTAAGCCCCACTACTCACATTAACTCAAGAAAAATTGCACTGCTGCCCTAAGAGCTGTTCCCAAAATGTGCTCTTCTGCATTTGCAGGATGAACCCAACTAGTGACTAGCGTGTTGTTAGCGGCAATAAATAACCATTGGAAAGGTTGTTATTGAAAGCCTTGAGACAATAGAGATGAAAGAGACAAATGGTTATTGTCCCAGTTAAGAATCACAGCTATTTTGAAAGGTGTACCACATTGAGCAGGAGAGATGGGGACCTACCAAAAGCTTTGCAGGCATAACTGACAGCAGTAGATGAAGCAATTTAATGATGTGAAAGGCATCCTCTAGAGGTGAAATATGGAGAAGAACATGTCTGGAAGGAGGGGGGGGCTTTGCTTTTTTTTCTCTTTTTTCAATAGCTGACAACAGCAGCAGCAGCAGGAGGAGGTACCTGAGAGCGAATGAGAGTGAGGGAGCTGGGATGATCACCAAATGACAGTCAAAAAAAAAGTGACTTGAAAAGGCCCTGGGCCCCAAGTGGCTCTAAGAATAGTGAATTGGGACAACAAAAGCAAGTGCACTTTGAAAGAAAACACAAATGTGCTCTTCTTCCTGGCCGCGTCTGAACTCTTTCTCAACTGACAGATCAATGCACAAAGCAAAGATGTGTTGTATCTTTCATGTGGCTGTGCTGTTCTATAATAAAAACCTGAACAAACAGGTTTTGTTTACCAGCCTTCTAGTGAAACCACAGTTTTCAGCTGGGAATCTTCTCATGTCCCTTCCTCCAGCCTACTGAAGCAGAGGGTTAGATGTTCCCTCAACACTGGTGAAGCTGCACCAATTTCCATTGGGGAGTCTCTAACTACTCACTTCAGAAACAAACTTTGCCATAGAAAATACGTTTAGTTTTTGAGTATGAGGAACAAAAATGTTTTTCAAGCCGAGAGTTCAGTGAGAACCAGGCACCGCAATTCTGTGAAGCTGGCAACAACTTTTGGTGATGTTTGAATTTAAAGACTTTGCAAACAGACTGGATCTGGGTCATAGGCTTCAGGAAAATAGCCACCTGTCCCCTCAGATAAACAGCTTCACAACTGTATTGTCCTACTTGGTTTGTGGGTTGGTTTTTAAAACTGGGTTTTGTCAAGGGAAATAAGAATATTGTACATGCCTTGTAAAGCACCTAACAAACAACTTCTTAGTCAAGGATGGATTCTTGCCTTGTTTTCTGCTACTGGCAATCTCAGAAGCAGCTTGAGTCAAAGTACTGTAGGTCAGGGATTTTTGTTCTGACTCAATGAGCATACTTTTAAATTGTTTCCTGTTTAGTAAATTACTGATTTTTTGTCTTCATATCACTGTCTTTTTAGTACCTCCTAACTGGAGACTATTTTGAGGGGCAGCAGGAGCAAGCAGACAGCAGCAGAGAGAGCTGACCTGACAGCAAAACTCCCTTCTCATTGTAGGGAGCACAACTTGCACACACCTGAAAACTTTGTCCTCTTTCATGAAAAATATAAACCCCGTAATTAACACCTCCTATCACTGACAGCCCCTCTCTGTGCACACCCAGGTCAAGACATGAATACTCTTTCTGGTACATCCCTCCTCTGTCTGAATATAATGTCATGGAAAATGAAATACAACAGTCAGGTTTGCCAGTGACCGTGAGGCGAATAATAAGTCTTCCCTCTGCTCCCAATATGTTCAGTGTTCATAGCATTGAGTTTGGCAGAGCTGCTGGGTTTGCTCATTTCCTTCACTCTGAGCCAACATTCCCAGTAGTGTCAGGACAATTTTAGAAGCAAGATGCACTCAACTGAACTTCATCTATGAAGAGATGAACAGGTGCTTACAGCTGAGTTTTCAAGTCCATATATTACCTTGATGGCTTTTTTTCTGCCTGAAATAGAGCAATTTTTGAATACAGGCTTTTGGCCAGTCCTCAGATTTCAGGAAGCCATCTACTCCTGAATCTCTTCATCCTGGGGAAAATGAAAATGTAGAGGAGGAGACAGAAACACATCTGCAGTAAGCAGAGTAACTGAAATAGGTGAAGTAACTGTTGAGCAATATCCAGAATGCCGTCTGGTGTAATAATGACCTCTCTCAAGCCTGCTAACTCAGCGGATTCCAACCTCTCTGTGCTTTGCTACATTGCATGGTTTCAAATTATATCTCAGGAAGGGCTGAGTGCGTCCACCAGTGTAAAGAAGTGATAAGAAAAAGTTACGGGGAATCGTGAAGGAAGGAGTTGGAAGTTGTTGGGGGGTATACGAGGAGCAATGTGTGGACACTCTGACATACAATCTGTGAGTTTAGTCTACAGATTTTGAAGTTTACAGTCTGCAAGGCTGAAGATGTGTCAGCTAACATGCTCCAACTGAATCGGAAGCAGCAGAGACCCCATATTGCTGATCAGATCAGCAGTAGCATAAATCAGCATGAGTCTGGCTGGCGTGTCTGAATGGACACCCACACTGGCAAGCAGTGCCCTGCAATAGGAGTAGCTCTGCGGAGTGAAACAGTTGGCACTGAGGATCCAATGTCCACACTATTCAGGGCAGAGGAGTGGAGGGGGATGGAGGAGGTTACTATGCCATTAGTGGCTGGAGCACACTAGGTACAGTCCAGAAGCATGTCTACTGGTTTAATTTAATCTGAAAGCAATTCAGCTTGTGCACCCTGACACCACACCACAAAGCAAAAAAAAAAAAAAAAAAAGGTTGATAGGGTGATTGACTTAAAAACATACTCTCTGGGTGTAAAATGCTAGCATATATGCACCCTCTTTCAACTTCTCTAACAATACATAACAATACGGCTGAGTTAAAATCATTACAATCGGCAGGAAAAAGTTGAGTAACAGGTGAATTAGTACTCATGGGAAACAAAGCAGTATTTGTTCCAGAGTGGCTCCTTTTAGGATGCTGGAGGCTTTCTCTTGCAGCTTTTAGCAATTTGTAAAATACCACAGATCCACGTTGATTGCCCGTGCCTGTGCCTCTGGTCCCGGGCACCGCAGATCTCTGATGCCCCTACCGGGTCCTGGGGTGATACTGCACAGCCAGTAACATAAACCCGTTGCTATTTCCTCTGATCATTAATCACTCAGGATTTCATCGGTACTTCACTGAGATGCCTAAGGCACCCTTATAAAGACTGTAAGATTTCTTGTACTTGGAGCCCTTCTCCTTTTCTAAGGCACTTATATTTTCTTTTTCTAGGAATAGCCTTGGTGATAAAATGAGTCACCTAACCTTCTGCCAGCAGTGAACACAATGACTGACACTTATATGGCACCTTTCATGCTAAGAATGTTTAAATCTACGTGTGGAATCCTGCCCTGGTTTCTGGCTGTACTGTCAATGTGATGCCAGAGACTTTCTACCCACACAGACCAGGGGGTGTCAGAGCGAGGGTTCAGCTCCCTTTGCCACTGCTTTGAAAAGGATCTCTGCATGTGGCTGTCTGACCTGGCTGGCATACGTAAATATTAAGTAGAGAGTTATGGTGCCCGTATGCCATGCCACAGGGAAAAGCAATGGGAAGGATTGTGCAAGTCTATGGGTGGGGCTCCTGCAGCCATGTCACAGGCACCTCTCCTCATCCCCCCTATCAGCAGTGTGCCCACAGCTCCATCCTCTTGTGCACCATGCTCTCTCGGGCACTGCGGACATCCAGTCAGTCGAGTATGAAAAGGAGACATGAGCTTTATGTTTATCCTGTTCCTATTGGCTTAATGTAAGCAAGACCTGACTGTGTGTCTTAGAAACATGAATTACTTTCTCAGGAATGCAGTGCCTAGCACTGCTAACATACATCTAACCAAGCATAGCAACACTAATCAGACAAAGGAAAGAGATGTTGCTTGGCGGGAGTCAATGATGGCATTGAGTCTATTATTTATATTATATATTATAGTCTCCATTTTTTTCTAATAACACGATTGGGATATTTATTTATCTGTGTTATCCAAGAGGACCTTTGCTTTATTTTTAATTTACATTCCTCACTAATGTATATCCTAATCGTACACAGGAGCTGGTGAAAAAATGTCCCCAGCTCAATTTTCAGAATCACCTTCTGCAGCCATCGTTGAATTTATTTGTGATTTTTCTCACCCAGCTACTAACTAGCCCCAGCTCAGTAAGGTGTGATACAATGATATTATAGAAACTGTGACTGTAGCACTGCAAAGTTCCTGAAAAATAAAGATGGCATTTTAGATCAAATCAGAAATACGGTAGAATGTGAGTGTGAATGTCCTTCCTAAATTTGTTGGTCTGATCATGTACTGATTGAGTGTCCCTAATGCTATAATTACAAAAAGAGTTCAGGGGTGAAAGAACAGGCTCTGCAAGAACCTACAGACCACTCCATTACGTCGAAAAGAAACAAGACTCTTAGTAAGCATAAATGTCACTTTTCCTACCTCTTTGTGCAAACAGCCAGGACTGATGCCATGGCTGCTGGCAAGGAAAACTCTGAATCAAAGAGGGAGACTTCAATATTTAAGTGTAAAGTACAGTTCAAAAGCAGAACTGCTTATATACAATTGAAATAAAAGGTCCGAGCTTTATACTTCAGTCACAGGCCATTAATTAATATCTCAGTGTGCCTCTAAATTACCAGCATGCTGCGAAAGAATGATATATTCTTTTTGGCAGTTCAGTGACAATATAAAGAAGAAAAGGCCACTAGCAATTTTTAGATGACAGACTGAAGTTAGGATTATTTAATGATAATAGGGAAGCAAGAGTGATGTGCAGATGTCAGAGAGAAGACTAAATAATTTAACATTAATATTGGCAGTTTATGGAATACTCTTCATGGACAGTCACAACACAAAACCATCTGAGGAGCAAACAGCTCAGCTGTTCCTTCAGCCAGCCTGCCAAGCACTTCTTCAGCTTCTATACCACAAATTACCTGATTCAGAGAAACCTGTAAACTGTATAGAAAAGGAATTAGAAAAGTGACATTGAAATTCATCTTTTCTTTTATGAAACTTGAACTTCAGCAGGGCAGCTACATAAGTTTTTAAATGAAAATGTCGGAAGTACGAAATGAAAATATCATTTAATTACGAGGGCAGTCGGTATTTCTGTAGCCAGAAGCAAGCAACGGGGATGAGGGAGACTGAAGAGGATAGTGTCATTCAGTGTTGATGGGAGCCCTGGTCTTTCAAGTGCCTGAGTACATCTGCCCAGAGTCAACAGTAGTTTTCTATTTAAAGTCAAGCACTGGTTCACTGAACCTGACTCACCGATAACCGCAGCTTGTTTCATAAAACTGGAAAATTAATCGGTGTGAAATGTATTGGAAAACGGTACGGTTATTCATGTGCCTCAGCAGTGTCCTTATTAGGTAAAACAAGCTTTTGATTGTTCTCCCAGGGCATACAATACCTCAATATGCTGCAAAATAGGCTGCTATAAAATGAGCCTGCACAACTTGCATACCTTAATGATCACTTCTGTGACAAATGCAAATTAATATTTGGAATCCAAGGTCAAAGCCTAATTATCAAAATGACAGTGGCTCAGTCACTGACTAGCTTCTTTAGACATATGCCTCGCTGTACATTGCTAGCTTGTCCTGGTCTAACTGGGATCCAGTGGGGTTTGCAGAGGGCAGGGACCACTGGCTGCCTTTGTGATGAGTTCCCTAGAAAGTTACAATGCATAGTCTTCCCAACAGATGCAAAAGAAACCAGCATGTGATCAAAATCTTCCTATGGAAAAGGAAAGCACCACACATTAAAATAGAAAGATTAGAAGCTCATAAAACAAAAGGGTGGCTTAGGGTTCCAGTATATATCATGTTGCAAATGGTCTTTCACAGTTGGCTCCACTGCTTGGAACCACTGAGTCATTTCCTACTTGGACATGGTTGGAAATGTCAGCTTTTTCCAATTCACTTCTATCTGGTTGCATCAACTGAAAATTCAGAGTGGCTCTGTGACAAAGTGTAGTAAAGAAAGTGTGTAGAAGAATGTCAATGAATTCATTATCCTGGCAGAATTAAGCTCATTTACATAGCACCACCCCTTGCCCTGAACGATGCTAGAATAAAAATTAAAGACAGGTCCTTTAGCAGGAAGAAAGTGTCCCTTTTTAAATATGAATTACTTTTCAGCAAGTAATCCAGGCTTGGGCAACTTTTTAAACCTTGAGAAGTTTTTGTAATGGGAGGGGATGTATTAAGACCTGTGATCTCCAGTTCCAAAATACTCTACTGAAGTTTGTGTCCTTAGACTCTCAGGATTAAAGCCTGCAGCCTTTTAATATTAATTTCAAATTATATTGAGATATTCTTCAGATAGCATTCTATTATGAAGTAGATAAAACAGATCTGTAATGTGATTGAGCCTTAACGAGGAAAATTTGTTGCATATAACATGAAAGCTGCTATCATATGTAGACATAGTGATGTTTTATTAGGTAGTAAGAGCCAGCTTCCAAGGCACATGTTGGAGACTGATGGGCGGAAAATCTCCCAAACTTAATGAAACAGAAAATCTATCTTTCCTCTGATATTATTGTAGGAGGGAGAGACTGTCACGGGAAAAATCTGGTAGAGTGACTTACAAACCTGAATGCATGGGACAAAGCTGAGGAGCAGTGTCTGTATGTACAAGGACATTTCATCGCAGGAGCTTTTGCTGTCCTCTCCTCTTGTCCAACTGCAGGTGACACTCTCTGGGCAGCTTATGGTGACTTATGAAGCAGAAGAGTATTTTTGTCTTTGGGAGTGATGGAAATAACTGGATCCAGGACATCAGGATGCTCTCTGCCTCTGCCCTTGAGGAATGGGGTAATAAGACAAGGAATTATGTTAACTTGTAATAAGACAAGGAGTTATGCTGACTTAACCATACGTCCAGAAGCGTTCATTTTGACTTTGTAATCTTGGTATGAGCTGCCGGCTCAAAGGAGATGAGTGTGATGGTGATGTTTCAAGGCATATTGTTGAACGGGCAGCTACTGATTACTTTCTATCCCTGATTTGAAAAGTGACGAGGCCCCTGATTTTACCTGTCTCCAGCCTGACTGTAGACTACTGCTAGGAGAAAGAATTAAAAGGAATGGTGTGACTGCTTTACATACATCCTTACATCTGGTCTAAAAACAGGTTTCCTGGCCCAAGATGTGATCTGGTGGTGTGAGTTCATTCAACTAACATGACATTAAGTCAACACCAGATAGTGCATACCAAGCACAATACCCACGGCAAGCTGGCAGAGCCACCATGGCCAGCGGAACCTGCACAGGCATCAGCTCTTCTGGGCCTCAGCTCTCAACTTACATGTCTACGTCACGTGGGCAATACATAAAACATGATATGCTTGATGATTTTGGAGCGCATAATTGTCAAAACCTTGTCAGTACGGTCCCCCTCCCCTTCACCACAGGCACCGGCCAAAGCAGCTGTACAGTGGTTAGCGCTGCTGTGCATATACCTGGAAATGTGCTTCTCTTTGAACATTTCCAAAGCGACTGGTATTTTGAGCGTCTGGTTAACACCGCTAGTACTGACTAATGTGAAAATACCTTGATACAAATAAGAAGTCATAATAAGCTCCAAGGGAATTATTTCTCTTATTTTGTTTATATTTTTAAAAGAAGCTACTCTAACACCACATTTCTAGAGGATCTCTACATTGTGAGGTGACTTTCACTGTTAACTCCGATGGCTGTCTGCAGTGGGAGTGAAAAGAACTGGGCCACAAAGCAGCATCCATGAACACATAATTTCTGACCTAACATTTACTATCTATTCTTATTGTGTGTGTTGTTTGCAGACATTAATTTGTAAAGATTTTCTTTTTCTCTTCCTGAAAAAATGGCATTTTTATGAGTAAAACAATCAGTGAAAGTGGCCAGGGTGTCACTACTCCCTTCAAACCATCAAAAATAAAAGATAACCTGAAATTCTACGATGCACAGATCCTTTCTGTTTGTTGTTTGTTATATTCGTTGTCAGTAGTTCATTAGCTTTGGTCTGTTTTCACACATCAAAAAGCTTGTTTTTCATGCGTACACCCATGCAATAGAAAACAGTGTGTGATCAATGACCTCAATACAATGAAAATAACCCACTTAAAATTACCTGTTTGCATAGAGTCTACAAGCTGAAAACTTCACATCACATTTATGCAAAAAATTCCCACCATTTCAGGGAAATGAAATTTATTCTCAGATAGAAATGGATTCTTCCTTACTGTTTTGAGTGAGGTATTTGAATGAATTTTTGCAAATAACAAATACACAGGCAGAAATCGGGATGAGTTTGTAAACAGCCCACAAAGAGGAAAAATTGCATTCTTCTGACAATGTATCCCTCTTCATAAATATTGTAGCTAGTCCTACCTAACCAGGAGCTGTTTGTGAGCATTTCTCGAAGTGATGAATGGTGTCTCACCATTTCCTTCTCTCTTTCTGACGATCTGTTATAATGACAGCAGCTTTTATCATAACTCTGTTTGTGAGAGCCCCTCGCTTTCTTCCTTTTACTATAGAAGCTCTCAAAGGAAGCCAAATGTCAGCAGAACCCAAATTAACATAATGTGCAGCACCTATAAATAGTCCCTTCAAATTAGACTCTTCTACAACACCTTAAAGTGATATTTGTTTATTTTTTTTCCCTACTGCTGGTAAAAGATACAAACCTGTATAACATTTTTTCCTTTAGAAAACATTAATTTTGTTGTTCTGATCTGGGCTGTTTTTCAATGCTTTAATTCAGCCACAGGTGAAAAAATCAGCTCCTTGATACTGTATTTTGAAATTGTGCAAAAAAGAGCTTGTTGGAAATGTGGCATGTAGTACTGACAAATTAATTACCAAGGACAATGCAAATTAGTCCTAAAGACAGATTTAGGAAAATTGGATTTTCCATAAGCTGTGTTTCTAAATTTATTTCAAACTTTGTGAGAATTGCTTCCAGATGTGAAAAAAAAAAAAATAAAATAGAAAAGATCTCATCAGCTGAGAAGCACTAACACCAGGATATTTAAATCAGTGACTGCTATGAGGATGACAAATGAGAAAATGTTAGTCATTATTTGCACACTGTAAGGATCATGTGGTGAAATTATCAGATTATTTAATGCATATGAAATTTAAGAGTATTATTTTTTTTCACACAATGCTCAACTGAAGTGTGGAATTCAATTCCACACAGCAAGTGAGTTTGAGAGGAGTTTAGACAAATTGCTGGAAGAAATATCCCTTAGGTTTTTTTAACAAACAGTCCAGAGATCACCAGTAACTCAGAGATTCCACAGTGCTGAGGGGTTGCACTAAGGGAAAGCCTACCCTGCTCCTTATGCTTTTCCGCTTGGACATGGTTGGAGACAGGTATTGAGGCTACCCCTAAGCTGACATGCTGGTTGTTACGACCTTAAATGTCTCATAGTCACTGCCCAAGTTTCATTCTGGAGGCAAAGACCTGGTGCCACCTGGTACTCATTGGGACAGTGTCTAAATGTGTCAGCCCTGGGGCCCTCCTTCCCCACATCTCCTCTCACCTTCAGGACAGGCTGGAGTAAACACCCAGTCCCAGAATATAAGCATGGCTGCAAACTCTGTACAAAAACATCTATACTGCTTGTTGTTTGAGGATAGTCGCCATTGAGTTGTTAGTACTGTAAATATTGCCAGGAGGCACCAGTTCCAGCTGTGCCAGCTCAGTCCTACCTGGCACCTGTGCCACTCGCCGTCTGCTGCAGCGGGGATGGAGGAGGCTCAGGGCTCTGCTCCAACAGGGGCTGGGGCTTTTCTGCCTGATCTTGGTTTGTCTGGGGCTTTCCTTTAAGGACTAAGTGGTGTAAAGTGGTTCAAAAATGATCCCCGTGAACTATACAGTCTCTTGTCAGTATTAGTTGCTTACTGCTGCTAAAGAAAGGAGAAATGGCTGATATTATCAAACACAGCTTTTCAAAACCTGCATAGGAACACACCAATTCTTCCAAAATATTTAATCTTTTTTCTTTCTGATTTCTTTAACACTGAGCAGCTTCCTTTTTCTTTTTTTCCCCTTGGCAATTTTAAGGACTGATAATTTATTTTTTAAAGAAAAAGCTCAGCTTCTCAGAATCTCATGACTCCGGTGACTGAGCAGTGGGAAAAATACTAAATATCACAAGATGCATAATTAAATCACTGGCATCCTTCAGTTTCTGGAGATTTTGTCCTGGGAATATTTTCCTGATCTCCAAAGCAGCTAACATTTTAATCCTGGCCAGGGAAACGCAATCACCCCTAACCTAACCTAATCTAATCTAATTTAATTTAGGGCTTGCAATGAAGCTAACTCATAACCAAACTCTTTGCTTTTTAATTCCATGGCAGTATAAACCATCGCTTTATTGTGGGCAAATTACTGATCCCAACCCTTATATAAATGTAAAATTTATTTCCATAAAGTGTAGACTAAAGTATCAGACAGATACTCAAAGAATACCTGTTTTGTTCAAATGAAGAATAGCATGTGCATTGAAAAATCCTATGAAAACTATAATTTCAAACTAATAGGGCTCCTCAATAAATACTTTTTGAGAAAAGGCAGTAGTTGGAGAATCATGAAACAAGCTCTTTGTGGAGCCAAGCTCACTACGTTTCCTGAGACAGCACCATCTACATTAATTACTAGTTCTCCTTCCCCATAACAGTTACTGCTTAAAGTGGAATTTACAAAATTACAACAGCTTTGAATGTTTTGCATGGTGGAAATTCTTTTGAGGCTTCCGCTTCTGTAACTCGGTACAATGATTCAAATGCAACAGAGAAAAGTTCTTGAAACAGGTTCACAGGAGGGGTTTAGAATCAGCTTTCTCGCCCTGCTTTAATTTGACTGTCATTTTCCAGGAATCACGGAGAAAGTCTTTCATTTTTTTTTCACAGCTTAAGGTTTTTTTATACTGTTGCCAAGCCTTTTTTTAAGGAGTTTAGCTCCCCTTTGTTCACCAAGATGTTCCAGCAGTAATGCCACCCGGGAAGGCCTCCTTCGTGGCTGGGCTGCATCTGTACTCACCAGGCTTTGCAGATCCCAGCGCTCTTTGTGCCCGGGGCTGTGAGCTCTGTTCGGGGGCTTTATCTGCTATAATCACCTTGCACATTTATGGCTCAGTACAATAAAACCTCTGGAAGCTTGTTTTCTTGAAGGAATACGCTCAGCCTGACAGAATATGAGTTCACTGATTTGCTCCTCTCTTGGCTTTCTGGAACATTACAGTAGCTAGCCTTTCCTTAAATATTTTTTTCTCTCTCATGGATGTATGTAAAAATTTAACCCAATATTCTTCGCAAGTCTCTGACAACTGGGGGAAGAATAACTTTGAGGAGAATAGGGTTTCTGTAATTGAATTGGCAAAGCAAGCACATGCTGTATGACCTTCTTAATACAAACACAGCGAGCAACAAGCCTGGTGGTGCTCTGCACGCTGGTGCCATGCAGATTCAGGGTACCAGAGCCCTTCACAGGTGATGGATGGGTTACTCTGGTGGGGGCAGGATTTTTCTGAGTAGTTCCTACTAACTAATTCTGCTTTTTGGGGAAATTAACAACAGAACTCCCTTTGATTTCAGTGGCAAGTGCTTGGAAAATCCCATCCTGCTGTACAGTAGGGGGTGATGTGGGAGAGATGGTGGCAGCTATTTTCTACATGAAAAGAAAAGGGAAGATAAAGGCAAATTTTGGCTCTAATTTCAAGGGGAATTGAAGTAGGCGGCGTGAACATAGCAGGGTGTCCATTGACAGGATAACTCATGTCAATAAGGACATGAGTGCATGTACTGTACCAAGTCTCTCAATTATTTTTCCCACATAATTAGATATGCAAGTGCAATTAAAACCTAGAGTTATCAAGCCCAGTCCATGTTAGAATGTGACATGATTAAACCTTGTGTCTTCAGTAGAAGTTGTGTAGCAGGCTATGTAAGAAATACTCACTTAAAAGCTTGCCACCATCTCACAGCACATTACACTTAAATAAAGGAAACAAGCTATGTTTTCAGATGAGGACAAGGAATGCTATTAATTCCCCTAAGTATCTCTCATTGTCAGGGAGGAGGGCTTTATCTCACCTGTAGCTGAACCAGTCTCTCTGGTATCTTTTTATATGCATGGTAATAGAACTGAGCTTAAATATGTTCACTTTCAGGTGAGATAAATTTATCCCCAGAAGTGAGCATCTTCCCTGAAGTATAAATGGAGCCAGGGTGAATGGTTCAGACGTGGATGTATGTATTTTGTATGACTGTCATATGAAACGCAGCCATGGTGTCCCAGCTGCATCCCATAAAAGTAGCTTTTTGTGTCTTTGGTTTTTAAAGACCTTTTAAATAAACAGATCTAATGAGGTTGATGTTCTGCATGAAAAATGTATCATTTCGGTTTTCTTTTAAAGTCAGAAGTCCTTACAAGGTTTTGTAACTATAACGGCAACACCAGCTTGTTTGTACATCATTTATTCATTTCACATCCTCCCTAGGAAAACACAGTATCTGTAGGCTGTGTAAAACCAAAATGGGAATGGGAAGCTAAGTTTATATTAATTTACTTAATTTCCCAAAATGTTCATTGTACTTAAATATGAGAAGCGACCAAATATGGAATCAGGAATCTTAACACAAGCTTCCAAATATTATACAATCTTAACCTTACTGTTACAGAATAGATCAGTCAAAGGAGTTCTGTCACATTTTTGTTACACTACCTTGACCTGGGAATGCAGATGCTATAGTCCAAAAAAAAAATGCCTGTTTGCAATAACCAGAAAAAACACAGGAGTGATCTGATCCTCATGTGCACCCCCCAGCCCCAAGCTCCCACACACACACACACACACCCTCAGCTCATTCAGTGCTTCAGGATGTGGTTAGATTGATGCTTTCTGTGGGGTAAGTGAGTGGGCAGCCCAAAGCACTGCCACTTATTTCACATCAGGCTCAGGACCTCAGCCAGCTGGTGTCCAGGGCACAGATTCAGACCAGAGCCCTAAACTCTCCATGCTCCACTCACAGCTCCCTGGTTCATGCCTCCTTCCCCAGTTCCCTGCAGAACATCTGGCAACACCTTTTCATCATGCACTGGGAGTGTACTCCTGTAGTCATGTGTTCTTGCTTTTGTTTAGCCTGAAATACTTTTGCGTTTATTAAAAATGTTCTGCATTTGCTTCATGAGTCTAGATAAAATATACGCTCAATAAATGTCCAATGTCAGTAAATGGTAAAAAAACCCCCATATATTTAACTGGGCTACTGACCAGTCATTTAAGACTCAAAACATTGAGTTATAGCACTGTGTTGCAGCTTTACAAACAATATGGTATCTGAACAAAGAAATCAATATGTCACAATTTTGAATTACTTGGCACCTTTTAATTTCCCGAGATCATCTTGCTTTAGATCTTGATGTGCGTCACTGGGTCAGACACAAAACGGGCCCATGACTGCTGTTTCCTGTCATACAGGGCTCAGTAGGCTACATGCAAATATCCCAACGGCAGCTCTCTCAGATACCTGCCACTATGTGTTATTCATCCTTAGGTAGATGCTACTATGCCAAAGAAATGAAAACATGCCATTCAGTGCTGATAATTTGGTTCACTGATGTTGAGAAATGGAACTAGTTCCAGCTCCTCCAATATGGACCGAAGTTGTAGTCTCAGTCTCACCCCTGGTGAAAAAAGATCAGGGCTTTTTTGTCTTGCTCTCCCCGGCTGCCCCCCCCCCCCCCCCCCCCCCCCCCCCCAGTTATTGCATCATACACATTACTGAAGAGTGAGTCACACAAGAAGGAAAAAAGTGGTGTGGAGCCTGCAGCAGCATCTTTTCCCGAGAAAGATCCAGGCAGCATGGTTTGGGACAGTTCAGAGAGGTGCTGCTGTGTCACCTTGCTGCTGTCTGCATTACCTTCTGGTCAGTGTCAGCAGGGTTCAATCAGTTTTTCACGACCATACCCAACAGTTATCAATAAAATCACATATTGCTCACTTGTTAAATTCTCAGTTTGCTCTTAAGCACAGCCAAGCTGAGCCTGAGTACATCTGGAAAGCCTGAATAAATTTTCTCCAGCTGCAGGTTTCGAGTGATGATTCCTTGCTTTAGAACCATCTTTTACACATGCTCAGCTATTTGGTCAAATGCATACTCATGCAATATGCAAACACGATATTAAAGGCGAAGGATTTTAAATGTTGGTATTTAAAATGCACATCTCCCCAGCATATGATAACGGTACGTTAAACATCAGCATTCCCCTCTGCTGAAAATGCCTTTATCCTCTCTCCCCTCTGCCCTTAGGGCTCCACACACCCAGCAAGCTGTCCCCTATGCTGCACCCCGGCAGCTCCCTACGCATGCCCTCCCCTCCCTTCGACACCCGGGGAGGCTTCGCTCCTGCTCTCCCCTTTGGACCCTCCTCCCAAACCCTGATACATTTTTAGATTTCTTAAGATCTGATCGTGATGCCAAGACTGTTGAATAAAGAAGATTCAGAAATGGTGCATGTAAACCATACGTTTATAAACTTAGTCTCTTTAGATTAGGACTTGTTAACTTTGGGGTATTTCTAATAGCACCTCACACAGTGGGTCTCTAAATCACTAGGGGTGTTACAGACCTCAAGGTTAAAAACAAGGTTGATCAATCTGTAAGAAGAAAATGACCATGTGTTGCAGAAAGTCTCACCTGGGAGCTAGGGAGACTGCCTGTTCTGAAAATAATGTTAAATATAAGAGTATTTATTGATCCCTTCTGTTCAGCTGGCACACACTTTTCCTAGGCTACATTTGGTTTTCCCCTCTGCTAGACCAATTCTCTCCTGCCAGGCCATTGAAAGCACTGGATAATAATAAATCAAAATGTGCTTTCTCTGGATGTACAGTAATTGAGAGTGAGACAAATACATAAGTGGCTATCTGAGGACCATAAGAGAGATTCTAGCTTACCCAGTACACAGATTTTGTGAGAATGGCAGCATATTTGCAGAGCCTAATGAAAGTGAGCCAGGAGCGCAACATGATCAGCAAGGCCTGTCACCGAGGCATGGGATATCAGCACATTTACTGAAATGGAGAAAGTAACATTTAAAAGAATTGTTATTTTTAACTAACGCACGAATCACAGAGGAGATTATATTTACATAACTGAAGGATCTCACTGGGGGGATGGAGTCCTGTTCCTAGCACTACACGTTTAGAGGACAGAGAGACAGAGAGCTGAGCCCAGGTGATCATCTGCTGGGAGAGAAAAAAAGTCCCGGCTCCCTCCTTTGGACTTCATCTGCCGCTTTTCACACCCCCCTGGCCATGGCACAGGCCCTCCGAGGTTTCTCACTTGCTCCCCATGCCAGAGAGGGGCTGCGCTGCTCCACGGCTGTCAGGGATGACCCCCGTCCCACTCTCCCAGCTGCCTTTCCCACCCCAGCAGGACAGCGATGCTCACACCACGTGAGGTGGCTCTCAAATATCAGTATGAATCCCATCATGTATTGGCCCGCTTTGGACTCTGGTCTACAACCTTTACCATTCAGACAGAAAATTACCTCAGAACGGAGGAAAAAAAAAAAAAAAAAAGAGACACTTGAGAGAACCCCAGTTTACAATAAATCTTCCCAAACGCCTAACTTGCTCGCTCTTGAAGTAGCCTGGGCTTATTTCTGTCTGGAGGTAAAGGTTTTCAACTTCAGTTTATAAATGCCTCAAAATGCTGCTAAACAAACAAATAAAGGATTATCTGGAGGCTTTTTTTCCCTCAGTTTTCACTGAGCATCTTGAAACAGGAGGGCTACCCTGATGCTAAGAGGTATTTTTTTGCATGGCTTATTTTCCTATATCATTTCTCTTCCCAGGGTGTGCTGAAGGTTCGCTGTCTTCCTTTTCCCCATCACTGCACAGATATGGCCCCTGCCCTGTGCAAACACTGATGTTTCATTGCAGAGACACATTGAGCTTTCAGAGAAACCTGGCAGGTGCTTCACTAGAAGCACAAGTCTGGCCCCAGTTTAACAGAAATATTCGTGTGCTTAAAGCTGCATCTGAGCTGAAGAACCTTGCTGAGCTGGCTCCTTGGCTCTCAAGCACCCTTATGATTAATTTCCCATACAGGCTACACACGTGAGCTCTCCTCCAGATGATCTCTATTCAGCAGGGCATCCCACAGTCACAAGCCCTTTCTGGCTGCCCCCACTGTGGGTCCCCATGTCCCTCTCTCAGGCACGGCCACTGCAGGCAGGGGGGCTCAGGCACACCTGCACCCACTGAGCATCTCCCTTGCACCGCAGCCTTACCCGCATTCACTTCACAATGCTGCAAACAGCTTAAGGAGTACCCCTGATGATGGAACATGGAAAATCTGGCATTTGCAGCAGATACGTTTCTATGGAGCATTCAACAGTTTTTACTGCAGAAGAGACTGGGAGAATCAGTTTTATGTAGGAATAGGTTTAGGCTGAAATCTGGGCAGTTATATTTTTAGGTCTATTTAATGAGGTTAATGGCTTTTTCTCAGTTTAAAGACAGAGGTCCTGTCTTCCTCCAAACCCCTCAAATCCATGTTTATGGTGCTCTGTATCACATCTGTTGTTCTATGGTACCAATGAAGTAGTCTTTCCCCATACATCAGCATACGATGCCTCCTTATTTTTATATTTACTGTACTCCATGTGAATTTCAACAAAGGACATGAAAGAATGACGGGGGGGGGGGGGGGGGGGGGGGGGGAGGAAGGGGGGGGCGGGGCTCTAGCTTTTTTCAGCACACTGTGATCCCAAGAAGCCAGTTTGGAGCTGGGCTGTCAGGCCAGTATCCTGGATCAAACTCAATAGATGATCTTTCTCTCCCAAGATTCGGCCCTCATACAGCCATCCCTTTTTTCTTCTTCCAAGTAATCCCTGCCATTTGCTTACATAATGCATTTATTTATTTTCCTAAATTACAGTTCTGATTTCCAATAAGCATGAACAATGCTGACCAACCACCGCAGCCCACCACGTGTATCATTAAGGATGACTCTGAACTCCACTATGGCCCCTTGTTTCTATCACTGAATATTTTATACACACACTTCAACAAACATGTGACCCCAAATTGGAAATTGGATTTTTCTACAGATAAGCAGCTGGACCACACTGTGCCACACTCATTGATGGAAAGAAATGTTTAGCTTGATGTAATTACCTCAACCATCGACCATAGTGCCTGATGAGAACTCTTCCATTATGTGACATCCCTGGAGGCATATTCCCCCTTCAGCCGTGCAGGCATTTCAAGAACCTCTGGGAGCTGTACCATCAGCCTGCGTGCTCATCTATGATGAGTAAATGTTGCTGCAACAGTTTTTTGTCAGTGCTGATTTACTTGCTTTGTTTGTTTGCTTGGGGTTTTAATAATAGTATTAAAAGTCTTTGCTCCTGATCTATTTGACATTGTGCCATTGGTCCATTAGGATTTAGTTGAGTGTTGTGCATTATTTTTAATTTGCATTCACAGTATGCTCTGTAATAACTCACTCTGAATTCTAGCAATGGATGCTGTGAATTTGTATTAAGAGCAGCACTGATTTGTGCAATGTGTAGTAAAATTCTTTGCAACAGAATACTTAGCACTTCATGTCCTTTAGCATAGGATATCAACGTTTCCAAATAACAGACACTTTTCTTAGCAAATTGTTCCTGGACTAATCGTAATGGGAAGGATTTCAGCTTGGATGGAAATCATTGACACAAGCTACTGTTGATGCCAAAAGTTTACAGCAATTAGACACAATTATAGAAGAAAAATCCATGAAAGGCAACTAAACACACAGATAGCTCTGGTTCAGAAATTCCCTCAGCTGTTGATTGCTGCAAGCTGAGAAAGGATCCTAGGGACGGATCACTGCACTGTTCTTCCCTAGTAGTCTGCTACTGGGCACTGCCTGAAGAACACACTGTTCTCGTCTGACCCAATATGGCCTTTCTTATGGTGTTATGTTAGGAAGTCACGCTGAGAGCATTTAAGAAGGAGAACGGGGAAAAAAAAAAAATAGTATCTCCCTTCAGGTTAAAAACTTGCAAGTTTTTGGAGTTTCTGCATTAAAATCCTCCTTTGTATCTAATTAGAAATCAGATCCTCTTCCCCCCCTTCAGCTTCCTTAGGAAGAATATACACACTGGACTGCACTACAATTAAGGGCATTTCAGTGCCCACAGCACCCTTAATTGGATGAAGCCTTGCACAGTGGCTGGCAGTAGAGCACCGATTTTCAGTAGTTACTGGCCTCAGGTTTGCTTATGCTAAAAGATGCATTTTTGGCAGTGAACGTTTATCTGCCATGGGGCAGGATCATGATTGCTGAAGAGGAAAAGCTGGTTACTCAGTTAAACTGAACAGAGGAATCTGGTGAAGCATACACAGTACAACAATACTCTGACAAAACAAAAATCACAGCTAGTTTACAACAGTGAAAAATCATTTAATTTGTGCACACGAGGGAAGTCCTACCGTAAGTGTGACATCTTATGAGACGCTCAGCATCTTGAAGACTTCTCCATGTGTCCTGACCTTGACCTTTCTCTGGAGAGTGAATGGTGCCTTACAAGATGAGCTGTCAGTAGCACACTTGATGAACATCTCAAAAGTGGGGTACACAACTGTTTTGAAACACCTAATACTTCAGCTAGTTCTATATAGACCCTCAACAGACTGCTGACTGAATTTAGTTATTAATTATTTTAATAAAGCCTATTTTGTAAGTTATAGGACACAAAATCCTGTCCTGAAAAAAGTGAAAAACATCAAGGCAAGATTGCAAAATTGTAGCAGCAGCTGCCACACAAGGTGATTGTAAGGTTTGGACTTGACTTTTTAAATGGGGTACCGGAATGCACTGGGGTTTGCCATTTTGCTTTTGTGAAATTATCTGGACAATTTGTTGTCCTGGAGTTTAGCAGAAAGCATCTCCATTCTTGCTGTTTATCATTTTTAAAACCATGTTGCCCAAAAATTGTGAGTGGAAATAAATGAAAAAGTTGTGAAACGCAATGAACCCACTGACTTTCTCCTAGTCTGAAACCCATATGTTTCATTTCTGCAGGTTTTTTTTGATTTATTTTTGCTAAAAGAACTCGCATTGATGACTACACTAAAAATACTGAAATAGTAGTATCACACCAACATCTCACCTTGGGGACTTTCATGCTTTGCCACAACACGGGACTCCAGTTTCACTGAATATCTTAAGTACCTTTCTCTTCTTCCTAATTGTACCAGTCATCTCTCCTCCTATTTGCAATAACTAATATCGCTATGACAGCCATTTCTTAGATGAGAAGGCAGCATTAGGAAAGCATTTAATGAACATTAATTGCTTCTTAATATGATTTAGCTGCTGGAAGTAAGAAGGCTAAGCTAGCTCCATGTGACCAGCAGCCCTACAGGCACCACCACCAGACTCCTTTTAAGATGCAATCCTGTTGACCTGGGAGGCAGCAGCCATTCATGGATGATACCCAAGGCTACATTTTACTTCTCCAAATTAGCAGCTAAGTAGGGTTGTAGAAACTCAGCAAAGGCATCATGACACCACCTGGCTGATTAGTGATCTCTTCCTTCTGTGCAAGCCAGCAATTACCAGTTCCCACTGACTTCAGAAACTAACAAGAATCAGAGGCTGGGGGATGCTGCCAAGATGCAGCAGCTTCCAGCTGTCAGGAAGAGGATGGGATGGTGGACAGTGTCAGCATACAGTGTTCAGTCCTGGTGTTTTCCTGTGTGGCATCTTTGGCACCTGTGCCTTTATCATTTTGGCCCTCTACGTTATGTTATCTGACACAGTCACTTCTAACATGGCAACATTACGCAAGGAAAAACTTCACCTTTTAATCCAGCATTCCTGAATTTGAATCCTGATTTACCATTGATTCTCATCTCACCCTTTACTTAAGTCACTTAACCTCTCTACTAAGCTGTTCTGCCAGGAAATTGAGGCTGGTAACACCTAGAGATACTGTGACAATCAATCAATAAGTGTTTGTAAAGTTGTTGATGAACAATAAGCACCAAGTGCCAAGTCTAATTTAAACAGATATTGTTTATAACCTTCCCATCTTCTTTGCAAGAACTTTAATATGACACAAAGATTAACCTTCTGATCTGGGAAAAAATCTCTACTGATATTAGACTAGTGCTGGCAGCAGACCTCCAACTTGAAATACGATGTCCTCACTGACATCACTAGATTTCCCATGGATTAGCTGACAGCGATACTTCAGGACTCATGGGAAAACCGTATTGCAGAGGGAAATAACAGTGAGAGGGGAAGAAACACCAAATAGTTTCCCGGACTGTAATTCTTAGTCTTCTTTTATTCAGAGCTGAAACAGAATACCACTAGACTTTCTGAAATGAAAGATTTATTGTTTTACAGAGTAGTTAATGGATATTATGAAATAGTTTATAATAATATTCACTAACATAGGCAGGAGCCTTCAAGTTTTACAGAGGTAATGGTGGAATTGAAGTTTCTGGTATGTGCTAACCAATGAACATATACATACCTTGAAAAGTTTCCTGTTGGCCCCTACACGTTCATAAACATTGTCAACTGGATTTATAGGATAGGCCTGAAGCTGAAGTAAGAATTTTTTGAAGCAGTGATGAAACACCTTCATGTTCAAAAGATTCACGATTCACGACAGCCTCAAAACAGCAAACTTCTTCAGGACTTGAGAAGTCTTAGCACCGGCTTTGTCTATTACAACCAAGCACTTCAAAGCCAAGGGAATGACAGCTGTGTTCACAGGGGGACTGTGCATTGAGCCAGTCTGTTACTCGCTACCCCTTGGCAACACCATCCCGCAACTGCTTCTAGCTTCCTCCCACCAGCACCCACAGCACTGCTTGCCAGTGAGCTAAAAATGCCCTAAGAAATAATTAGGTATTTCCTAGCATACCCCATCACAGCTGGTGCTCTGCTGTTTTCCTGATGCACTGTAGGCATGCTGCTTCTCCTTGTCATACCTAACTACTTACCAGTCACAGTATCAACTCCCTTGTTACTTCATTTATACGGCTGCAGCAGTACTCTTATTTTGAGGCTTTCCAGCCATTGTTTGGGAACATAATAAGAGCAGCTCCAAGGCTTAAGGGAATGCTTGCCGACACAGAAAACAGGAACGATAGGGAAGAATCTGCAAAACCAAGGTGTCAGCTGGCTCACAGCTTAAAGGCTGCTCTAAGGTATAGCACCTCCACCACCCCCTCTGGTAATAAAGGCAGCCTAATTAATGGCACCTTGTTACCTTATTAGGTTTCTCATGGCAATGGCTGGCCTTGTGAAAACAATACTAAATGCAACATTACGTAAAATGACACAAACTTACCACTGAAAAATTTCTTTACCAAACCCACTGCAAATAAATCTTCAAAAAAAAACCAACCAAAAACCCAAACCCACAAAACAAAACACATCGACTGTCATTTATAAATAAGATAGCGAGCTATTAAGGCAACCACGACCTCGCTACACCAGCCACGGAGCCGGGCAGGCTGCCCGGGCCTCCTCGGCGGCCCCTCGCCGGGCCACCCTTGCTCCGCGCCTCCCCCGCCCCCCCGGCACCGCGGCCCCCACCAGTTAAAGTTTCCACAGTATTGTAACTCCCTCGGAAGGCAGGGTAGCCGCACCGCCGCCCTGGCTACCGAGAAACGCCCCGAGCGGCCGTGAGGAAAGGCCGCCCAGGTCCCGCCCTCACGCCGCGGCAGCTCAGCGAGCCCAGCCGCTACCCGCCGGCACCGCCGCCCCGGCAGCGAGCGGGCGAACCGAGCCGGCGGCGCCCTGCCGAGCCGGCCCCCGCCCGGTGGCCGCCGTCCCCGGCACCCCGCCCGGGGAGCGCCGCGCCGCTCGCCTGAGGGGAAAGTTTGGCGGGAGCGCTGGCGGGAAGCCGCCCCGGCCCCTCAGGGCGGCCGGCCCCGGCGGGCAGGGCCCCGAGCCGCGGCCGCGGTGGGAGGGGGGGCTGATGGCGGCGGCGCAGGGCTGCGGGCGAGGGGCGGAGCAGAGAGACCCTGTGGCTGCCATGGCCGCCTCCCCCTCCCCGCATCCTGCTTAAATACTATGGGGCGGCCGTAGCTGCGGCGGGCGCCGCTGCCGAGCGCACCATGCGGGCTGTCATCGCCTTGGCCGTGGCGCTGGGCAGCCTGCTGCTCGGCGGCTGCCTCCTGCGCCTGGGCGGCCAGCAGCCCCTCCGCGCCAGGTAGGGCGGCCGGGGGGTCTCGCCCGCCGCGGTGGGGCTGCGGGGCGGGAGAGCCTGGAGCCGGCTGGGGAAGGAGCGGGACGCGGCGAGCCCCCCGCCGGGAGAGGGGCGCGGCGGAGCCCGGCGCGGTGCCCCCCGGCGCGGGCTGGGCTGGGCTGGGCTCGGCTCGGCTCGGCTCGGCTCGGTTGTCCGCGGTGTGTGAACGATTCGTGGGGAGGAGACCGGCGCTGCTCACGCTGGTGATGTTTAATCACTGGTTTTGACAACTTTGTTTTCCCGTCTTGCTTGCCAGAGGCTGGGAGGAGGACGCGGGAGTAGCTACTGTCACGCCGAAAGTGGTGCGAGCCCTCAGGTCCCCCCTAACGTCCCTTCCTCAGACCGAGAACAGGTACGGGCAGCCTGCCCCCGGTGCCGTGCTGTGCGGCCGTGGGGAGGGGGCTGCAGGAGCGGAGACCTGCCCTTGCTCCCCTTCGTTCTGCCTTTTGTTTTGGCAGCTTCATCAGGGAGCACCGTCGGAGTCTTATTAGACTGAGGAAATGAACATTCACTTTATTGCTAATAAAGGCTCGTAGGCCCTCTTAAATGACAGCTGCCACTCTGCCATTGGTTTCGAGCCCAATAAAATGTTGCGTATAGCAGTTTTGTTAATGTACAGCGCAGAAAGTGCTTGCTGAACGGCATGTTCCAGGTATCTTTTATTCTTTTTCCCAGGAAGGTGGAGCTGGGTAATATTGTTACCAGTTTTGTAACGTGTATTTAGTTAAAAATACCGATTTCTTCTTTAAAATCCATAGGATGAAGGCGAGACATGGTAAGCCTTTATCATGTTGTGTAGCATCTTACTTCATGGGAGACCTTTCGCTTGATCCCATGTCTTGATTTTTTACATCAGTGTAGATCTTTGCTTTACAGCCTCTTATTTTATACTGTGAAGTTTAATATGAAAATAGTTGGTAAAATTAGCTGTGAAACAAATTGTTTCCTACATGCAGGCTTCAATGTTAAAGACTCTGTTTTCATGCTCTTGAGTCTTCACACACTGTAGGAAAACTAATAGTGCAGAAGAGGGTGGTATAATCCACACATGAGATATTACTATGTGCGAAGTCGTTTGCAAATGTTTTTGCTACTGTTTTACTTTATATGGTCTCATTAACATTGAAATTCTAATAATTATTAGATGTTAATATATATTATGGTCAAAAACACATGATAAAAAATACAAAGAACTTGGGAACTGGGTCTTCCATGGGAACTGTGATGTTCTGGTTACATTGAAATCGATGGTGACAATGCAGTTAACCTTACTGAGGCCACCATCTCACCCCGTCTAGCTGAATTTGAGGCTGAAACAGCCGCAGCTATCAGTACCTAAAGGGGGCCTACAAGACAGCTGGAGAGAGACCTTTTACAAGGGCATGTAGTGATAGGGCAAGGGGGAATGGCTTTGAACTGAAAGAGGGTAGGTTTAGATTAGATATAAGGAAGAAAATCTTCACAATGAGTGGTAAGGCACTGGTACAGGTTGCCCAGAGAAGCTGTGGATGCCCCATCCCTGGCAGTGTTCAAGGCCAGGCTAGATGGGGCTTTGAGCAACTTGGTCTAGTAGAAGGTGTCCCTGCCCATGGCAGGGGGGGTGAAACCAGGTGATCTTTAAGGTCACTTCCAGGCCAAACCATTCCATGATTGCCTAAGTTTTCCCTAAGTGATGTTAGTCGTAACCATTGCAGCATACCCTAACAGTAAGTTTCTTATATGTTTCCGATAAGACTCTTGTGCTTACAGCCTCAAATTTTAGAAGTTTCACAAGCCGTGTTTATAACATCTTTCAAAATTAGAGCGAAACAAAAGGAATAGGAACATTTGCAGAATTCTAATTGCAGTTACTTGCTTCTAGCCTGCTTCTCTTTCCTGCGCTCATTTTTTCCCTTCCTGCCTTTTTTTCCCCTTCTTTTCCATTCCTTATAATTTACTGCTTTTGCAGTATGTTCTCTGTTCTGCTTTGGTTTTTGTGGCTGCCACTCTGTTCTCCTCTGCTCTGTTTTGTGTTACGTCTGTGGTTCCCCCCTGCCCCGTCTTGTCATATTCTTCCTTTTCCCTGCTAGTTTCTGAGCTGCAGTCTCCTTCCACTCAGCTCTGTGTACTAAACCATGGAGTCAAATTGACTAGAAATGCTGGCAGAGAGCACTTCAGAGAACAGTCTAGCTACTTCCCATCTGTTCTTAGAACACTCACAACTGGAGCAAAAAAAGTGGAAGCAACACATACCAAAGAGGGCTGAAAATCCATTGCACGTATGGGTCAGTTTTTAATCTCTGTAATATGGCAAGTGAGCATGAAATTTTAAATATATGCTTTTCCTTAACCTACTTGGAGGATTTTCGCACCAGTTTGGAGCTAGTTTTGATCAACATGAAATTGTATTTTTTCATAACTAAGTGACTGCAAAAGGGTGACAAGTAAATTATTAATCAAAGAAAGTTTCATTTCACTCTAGCTTCTGTAACTGTAGTGTCTTCGGAGGGATGGCTTACTGGTTGAATCCAGGAGAGGATGTTCTTTCTCACCTGAGTAACTGTGCTCAGTAAGCTAGCCTGACAGGAGTTTGTGGTGCATGTTTGGCATACGAGGAAGGAGAGAGAGCTGCTGGACTGACCAGGAGCTGTTACTTAATCCAGTGAGCAGCTGGACTGGGCAGGGAGCCGTGCTGGAGGGGGTTGATCCAGGCAGCAGCTGGACTGGGCCTGGCTGAGGGCCATGCTGGAGAGATTTGATCCAGAGAGCATCTGGACCCATTCAGGAGATTCAGACCAGTCCCTCAGTGATGGAGATGGATAGTCTGGTCAATAGGAATTAGATGCCAGTTTGCAGTGGGGTTTTGCTGCAGTGTCCGTGAGTATAGCAAAAGGACAGAAGAGTCCCTCATTGAAATAGGTTGTACAGAGGTTAGTGAATTTTTGAGTTGGTTGAGACTACATTACTATGTTGATATGTAACACTAGGAGCAATCTTTTGGTGCTGTGTCACTGATGGCAGTGTCCTTTCCTGTGTAAGAGGATGTGCACAGGTGTTAGGTTAGACTCTGATTGCTTCGTAAGTTTGATGTGTTTTTTCTGGAAAGTTAAGATTTCTTAGCAACTTTGGTGGGAGGATACAGGAATGGGAAAAGGAAAAAAAAGCTGGGTGCTATCCTTCTTGAACTCAAGTGTAAGTAAACTGGACAATCTTCTGAATCGCAAGCTAATCTTTCTTCTTATCATGATTTCCTTTGCTGTTGGAGGTGTATTTGTAACCAGACATCTCCTGAAGAGTCTTTAAGGCCCTATTACTCTGTTGCCTCGCAATATTGAAAGTTAATCTGTTCCTTTACTTTGAGTAATTCTTTTAAAAGGATGAAACCGAAGGATGAAAGGTAGAAAAGCTGGGGATTGGTTCAGACTGTCATAGATATTTAGGCAGCTGTTATGCACATCAAGATTTCATTAGATGGCGACCAGGCATCGAAAGTTCTCTGAAGATCTGTGTCCTAGTAAGTAACCTTGAAGATGTGGTTTGTCTCTTGCAGGACATTCTTACCACTTTTTCTTGTTAAGTGTTAGATAACTCGAACAATGTGACTGCCTCTACAGTGTGACTTCCAGTTTTTGTCTTTGGTTTAAATCACTGCCTACTGTGCCTGTTAGTAAGGTTTCTTACTAAACAAAAGGCCATTGTTGTTAAGAGTGTTCTAGCAGTCCCCACATTTATTCATGGAACCAGTATAATTTGCACTGCAGTACTACGGTTCTCTGGCAAATCCTCATGTCTACACCTCATACCATCATCTCAGTTTTTAAGCTGTAACTGCAGGTACAGTTTAAACTTGCTTAAGACAACAGTACAACCAAAAGAAGTAGCCTTGCACTTTTCCAGCCTTTAGACACTTAGTCCTCCCTCCCTCCCCAGCTGTGTTTGTGCCAGCATATTTTTTTGTGTAGTCACAGCATTAATAGCAGAATAGAGGGTTTGGTACTGCTAATGCTTATCAGGGGAAGGTGACAATAATAACAGGAGCTAGGTAGTCTGTTATGAGGCCTGGGGTGTGCTGTGTTAAGCTTGGGCAGAAGTTCTAGCTCCTTTTGTACTGCCCAGGAATATACAGCAGATAAATAATGCCAGCTCCTACAAGAGAAGTGAAAATAGTTTTGTCATGCACTATTTATATGTACTTTATATACAAGTAATAACAAGGCAGTAGTATCCTGAAGAACTGACCACCACTGCGCTGTTACTCCGTGTTGCCAATTTTATGGCATTCGCTTACTATTTCCCTACCTTAGTCTCTGTATTTTCAGGTCTGAGGCAAGCCCAATGCAGAGACTATTGGGGTAAATGAGCAGTGGTAGGAAGTGATTGCAGGGCTGTGAGTAAACAAGTTAGTATTAATACAGTGTTCTATAGTGTTGGTTTCGCCAATTCCTCTCTGAGCAGCAGATCTTTATGCAGGCCTAGGGAATAAACAACTATACTTAATTAACTATGCTACAGAGATCTGTGCATTCTGTCTCCTGTCAAAATATTGCATTCTGGCAGGCAGAAGGGGAAGAAGAGACAGGCTATTACCACGATTATGAACAGGAGCTCAGTATATTGCACAAATAATTTGCTACAGTTTAGATTGGTCAGCACTGTTGGCCACTTCACTAATTTTACTGCTCTCTTAGTATTTTTTCCCCTTCATTCCCAAGTGATGCATGCAGACATATTTTAGGAGCACATTCTGAACACATGCCTCACGTATTAGTTCTGTCTAAATGAATAGGTGTTCAGCTGAAAGCTGCTGCCAGGACCCATTTATGTTCTGACAGTGGTGAAAGGTTTCCCAGCCTCTTTCTGTTTACTTGGTCCGAGTGAAACTGCTCTGTCATTCTGTCTATCATGTACTATTGTAACATCATTTTAGAGTAAGTACCTTATTCTTTTCACTTTACCCAGCATGAAACTCCCAGTGTTGCTTGTCATGTTACCTGTCATGCGGTTTATGGATTTTAAAAATAAAAAGTATCCAATCTTGTGTATAACTGGTGAAGAGCACCAGAAGATCTTCCAAATAATTTCAAAACGCAGCTTGTCTTAAAGACCTGATTTAGCACTGCAAAACCTCCATGGGAACTTGAACAAGGCTAGTAGGATCAGTCTCTTTCTTGGTTACTGTGATTAATGTTACAAGACAAATTCTTACTTCTGTGGTTTGATAAAACCATTTTTATAGTCCATTTCACCAAGCATTTAAATTGTATATTGACTTATTAAATTGTTGCAAACCTTAAAAACATCACCATATTCTTATCATAGATTAATTTGAAAAAGTGTCAAGGATAGCACTTAAGAGCATCCTTCCTAGGCAAGTGTGGCTTACAGGTTTTTAATAGTATTCAACTAATAGACTATGACATTCAAATATAAATTAGTCTCTTCAAGGGAGAGAGATTAAGACAGAAGGTATTCACAATCGGGATAAAGCTGTTCAGTGCCACTTTGGTAGAAGGATATAAGAGCACAATTCTGCATGCAGAAGTTACCCTTTTTAGCTGGAGATGCTCAGCTGGAACAGGGTTCAGAGGTCCTGTACTGCTTCAGGCAGACAAGAGCAGGATGCTGTAGAAAAAGTGCAACAATTAATTCTACTGGGCATGGGGTGGATAAAGGCAATGAGTGGGATTTTTCCTTACCTTCAGTGTGAATTTAACTGTTGCTGAAATTAAAGGTGAAATTATTGTTACTTTCAGTGCTGCCAACAGTCTAGTTCTGATCTCTTTTGAAAATCTCATGCCACATTCTTTCAGTTGTTTCCAGCTGATTTTGCAGGAATTCTGGAAGATTGGCCTTTCAGTCTTGGGCATATCTTTATGTTATGGTATAATTCCAGCACTGTTTCCTTTTTCTATTTGCTTATTCCCACCACCTCCACCCCCTGTCCTTTTTTTCATCCATCCTTTTACGTCCATCCATTTTCCAACTCTGATAACTGTTTGGGGTTGAGTTTGGTTTTGGTTTTAAAGGGCTTCCCTTTTCCTTTACTCTCTGTGCCACTGCTCCCCCAGAACTCTATGTTAACTGAGGCATCTGTCTGTCTGGTGATTCCCTGCACTAAGGCTCCCTGTAGTCTCAGGACTTGAATGCTACAGGTGCAGCAAAAGGGGCCATGGACTTTCCATATAGTTTCTCTATTTCTTACTCTAAAGGTGGGTGTACTCTAAAGGTGGGTGTAATCCTTGTCTTACAGAATTTTACACTTTAAGGAACTGCTGTTTTCCTGAGAGCAAGATAGAGAATGGCAACGTGCTGATAAATATGGCACATGGTCTTAATCTACTGTGGATTTATTAAAGTACAGATGGTGTACTTTCTGAGTTCCTAGAATTACCATAGGAAGTATGTGGTCTTCAAGCTGTTCATATATGATTAAAAAAAACCCCTGATTTTCAGATTTTGGCCAGTGAGGCTGGCTTTGAGAACATCTAAGCTCTAGGGAAAATGCAGCAGAAATTTCCCTGTTTCATCAGTTTTATGAGTTCAAGCCAACAGAATATAATATGGTTTCCACTTCAAGTTCTCATCTGTCTTAAGAGTTTGCAAAATTAGTTGAATGTAGCCTAATATCTGTATTGTTAGGCATGTTACCTGATTTTATTACAGAAGTTTTAGTGCAGTTCTAAGTATTGAATAAAGACTGTGATCCACTAGGTCAGGTAAATTCATTTAGTGATAAATGTTGCCTAGCATAATTGTCCTGAGTGATCAGAAATCTAATTCGAGTCTAATGTCTGCACAAGTCTGCGATGAATAATGCAGCAGAAGTCTGAACTGCCCCTTGCACACCCCTTTTATCTGAATGCAAAAATGTTTCACTCATGAAACAGAGGCCAATCTGACAGTTAAACAGAAAGTCAGAAATTTAACTTTTGCCAGCGAACCATAGTTTTGCATGTCTCACAAATAAATAGTTTTGGTTTTGTGTCTTTTTGCACCATATAAAGAGTGTTGAGTAAATTTGGTGTGGAAAAAGCCACAGAAGCAGCATGTTGGTGATCTATTTTGTGCTTGCATTATATGGATAAAGAATTTGGATTAAAATTCATGTCTGGTTTTCCCCACAGTTGTGCCATTTTCACCAATCTTTACATGAAAGGGAAGGAAAGACTTCTCATTCCTTTTTTCTCCCCTTGATGGCTGTAAAAGTGATTGTCAGGATTTAATGACAAAACAGAACAGGGATTTATTTTGCTCATTCTTTTTTACCTGACTTCTTCCTTTTTTAATTTTTCAAGTCTTTAAAATGTGTGCATAAAAAGCATTTACATATTAAAAAATGGCACAACTTCCCTCAGTTGATCTTAGTGCTGTGAATTTAAGACTAAAAGTCTGTTGAGTAAAGCTTGTATTTGGTTGAGAGAATATTTATTCAGTGCCCCGCTGATCTCAGGACATAAATTAATAGGAAGCTGTAAGGACCTTGCTATGATTTTCTGCACAGAGCTGAAACCTACTTGTGAAAGAACGTTGGTTCTCCAATGCACCTCACAGGGAGCTGATCAAACTTAACCGCCTACTCTGACTTGGTCTTCCCGGCAGGCTGCGTGTGTTAAAGGTCTCCTCTGACCAGCTGTGGCTCAGAAGGGCGGGGGCCACATCTCCAATCCATATCCAGCATTTTGATTTTTAGTTGTAATGAAAGACTTACTTGCAGCAGTAACATGCACTTGGCTTATGATATCAGTAGTTCTTTTTTTAAGGTTCTGTTTATGCAGCTAAGCTTTGCCTGTAGCCATTTCTCTTACTTTAAGCTGCAGCTGCAGAAGAATCATTTGAGCTTACTGAGTTAAAGAAGCAAGAGAGAGGAAACATGATTTAGTGCTAACTAAATCGGTTCGGGAACTGGTGTTGGGTTCTTTTATGAAAGGGTCCACCTGGTTCTTTGGTGTAGACAGAACAATTCAGACCAAGCTGCAATAAACCCGTGTGCATAAATGATGCGGGCAGAATATTTGCTGGATCTGCTGCGTTGTATGCTCTGAACTGTGCGCTCTGAGAGCCTTCTTCCCTCACATTTGTATGTCACTCCTTGAAAAAGAATTAGATAAGGAGCTGTATGCAAATTCAGCCTAGGAGTTCTCAGTAGGTAGTGCCAGCTGTTACTCTTTATTAAAGTCACTGCAGAACTGAAAGGACACAGGTCTATGTTCTTACCATTGCCCTCAACAAGAGAGATGCAGACAACATACTTCCTTGGGGGCACAGAGTATATGCTGGGAAGAAATTCTTGATGTTGGAAAGAACAGGAGAGAGCTGATCTCTGCCTTCTGCAGCCTATGTCCTGGGTGATGCGCTCCTATGGAGTGACTGATTCACTAGAAAATTCACAGGCAATAGAAAGAAGGAAAGGTGCTTTATTCCTTTTCCTCTCCTGTCATAGCTATGAACATGCCATCTGTTCAATACCAAAATAAGCATTTATTCTGCTTTTTCTTCTTTGGTCAGTCTTCTTATTCAAATTGTTTAAGATTTTAGTTAAGAAGAGAAGGCTCAGAGGAGACCTTATTAATAACTGAAGGGAGGGTGCAAAGATGGTGGAGACAGGTTCTTCCTAGTGGTACCCAGTGACAGGATCAGAGGCACCGGGCACCAACTGAGACACAGGAGGTTCCCTTTGAACAACAGGAAACACTTTTTCACTGTGAGGGTGACTGAGTACTGGCACAGGTTGACCAGGGAGCTTGTGAAGCGCCCACCTTTGTAGATATTCAAAAGCCGTCTGAACGTAGTCCTGGGCAGCTGGCTCTAAGTGGCTCTGCTTGAGCAGGAGGCTGGACCAGCTGATTTCCAGAGGTATCTTCCAACCTCAGCCACTCTGTGATTCTGTGATTTGAAATGCCATCTTTCCCAAGTAAAAGCTTCAAAATCAGCTTGGCAGAAACCATGTTGATGAGTGGTCTCCATGTTTTAACAGGTGAAGGCAATGGAGTTTTGGTCCTTGTTAGTAAAAGGAATGATGGATCAGAAGCAGAGTTCATTGTGTCCACAGCTTTTCTCTTTGTGTGTGAGTGCCTCTGTACAGAGATGGCTCAGTTGGTCTGTGTTTCTAAGAACAGCATGGGTTCTGTTTACTGCTGCAGCTCACACCCAGGAGCGAATGACACAGCATCTATGTCTTCTGTATTTCTAGTTCTGGTTGCAGTGTCAAAGTGCTCTGTAAGTACTGAATCAGTGGAAAGAGCCCCAGAGGAACAGGGCAGGGAAGAGGGAAGGATGGTGAGAAGCAAGGAAAATCAAAATGCTGGAGGAAAAAAACTTTGTGGTAAATGACAACACAGCAGAAGGTTGATGACAGAAGAGGGTGATGGTATGAGATTGAGCCTAGATACAGGGTGAACTGAGGTGAATGGAGTAAGACCTTGGTATCTCAGTCATTTACTAATTTACATCTCGGTCATCTACTGGAACTGACAGAGCAAGAGGACCACACAGGTGTTTGGTGAAATTATGACAACAGGAATTAAAGATGACTGGTACTTGCCTTGGTTCCTTTTACAAATATTTATTCTCACTATGTAAATAAAGAATAAACAAGGGAGGAAGTACAGTAAGTTAAGGCACAAGTACAAAGATCCATTTCACCTGTGGTGTTTCCTGTACATATTATATTGGCTCTGAATATTGCATTTCATCAACAACTTTAGGAAATCACATCTGCTAAGTATTTTGCTGGTGAATATTTTACATACCTTCAAAACATAATGTTCAAGAGGCTTCCCATTTAATTTCTTTTTTTCCATTGCATTTTCTGATTACAGTGTAAAGCAGAAAATATAATTCAGACTATAAAACAGGGTTACTTTAAAGAATCAAGGATTTTATAGTTGCTAGCAGCAAACTCCCCTTTTATACAAGAGCTTCACAATAAAAGTCAATAAGATTTCTTCGGTAATATTTTCAGCTAAATCGACGATTATTAATCTTACTGTCATAGCAAAGTAAATGTGACGGTATTATCAGAATATGTTCTGTCTTTTAAAGTTTGTTGCTTTTTCTCCCTCCCTCCCTTTATAACAGAACAACTGTTAATAAAAATGGAATTTACCAGTTTGAACAGGCTTCCAAATGTAAGGCGATTCAGGACAACATTTTGTCATCATCTGTCAAGAAGAAAAGGTAGGTGTTAACTGTGTTTTCTGCTTTGTTGTTTTTTTGTTGTTTTTTTTTTTTAATGGAAGAGTAGAAGATTGCCCTCTTTACATAATTCTTGATGATATTAATGTGGAGCTATACAACAGGAAACAGAAATTGTTCAACCAGTGTTTGCCTGCATTTTTTCTTCCACATGAATAGATTTATTCGAGGTTGGATTTAACTTTTTTTTATTTTCACAATGTAAGCCAAGAAGATTTCTCCTTGCCAGTTAGCAACATTTTATTCCAAGATATTCACAAAAAGGTTGAACAGAATCTGTGATGTATAATTTCATTCTTGAGCGTCTTTTTCCTGATTGGTGAACACTCTTACTATGAGCAACCTCAGTTAATGGATTCTTTTCAGCATATTCACTAGAATAAGTATGGAAATGAACTAGTATAAAAACCTGCTAATTGATTGCACTCATCATAATAACCAGGCATAGGAAACTATTAATTCAATTTTAGATACATTGAAAAAACACCCCAAATTAATTTTGGGTTTCAACTTGCTGTTCTGCCTTTTCCTGATGTGGAAAGAGATACTTAGTATCAGCCCTGCTCGAATTCCTTGCCATTTTCTAAAGTGAAAATGGGAGGAGCAGCCCATTGCTTTTGACATGTAGCATTTTGCCTGTAGGGGTGCACCAATAAATAAAACATTGTAAATAAGAAGGGCTTCCCATTAAGACTGAGTTCCAGCTTAAAATTAATTCTGTGCCATGGTGTCTTTAAAATTGGAATCCCCACCCCCACCTCCATTTGTGAAGAAAAGATAAATAGAATGTGAAACAAAAGCCCTGCTAAAAATAATTATGTGCCTTCCCCCTTTCAAAGGACTGGAAAAGTAAATTTTTTCCTGAACACAAAACCAACATTAAATCATGATTTTAACAGTTCTTCTATCTTTTCTGCCCCTTCTCACTTTCTCATTGTGTTTTAAGGTCTTTCAGCTGCTTTTAAGTCGCTGTATTCCCAGCGTTCTGTCTTTATTCTTAATTCTTTTTTTTTTTCTTCTCTATAACCTACTCCCACCAATATTCCACTGCATCAGCAACACTACCATTGAAGTATTTATTCTTCTGAAGGGTGGTAGACCACTATGTTGCTGATGTGCTGCTAGTGTTAGCTGAAACAGGGACTGGCAAAAAGAGATCAGAGAATAAAGTTGACTGAAAAATTTAATAATTAACACAAGAGGAGGTCAACCAGTCACTGTATTGCTTCCAAAATCCAGTTTAGCAATATAAATGCTGTTATTTATCCTGTGTGTTATGAGGTTGTACTGGCTGCAGCAATGCCGACATGTTCTTCATATCTAGAATGTTTTGGAGCTGAGATTGTAGGAGAAACTTCAGGAGGTGTGATACCGTTATTCTGTGGCTAAAAAGAAAGGAGCTGCACCATTTAATGAGGCAGAAGATGAATTGGACAGGTAGGAAGAGAAACTGATGCTTGGAACAAAGGAGCAAGGGATTGCTTTGTGGTATGAATATTGCAACTCATTGTCCTTCACTGAGAGGAGCTGCAGCAATCTTTGCTGCTTTTTCAAGGTGTGACCCACAGGTATACAAATGCTTTATATTGCAGTTCTAGAGTTTCAGGGACATTCTGGACACTCTTGCCTCTTAAATTGGCAGAAAGGGGGAAAAAATACTATTGTAAAGCTTGTCAAATGATTTGATAGTAAAAAAATGCTATGTAAGTGGGAAGTTATTGTTATAGCAGGTATGTGCTGGTGCTGATAAAGAGCCTGAAATGCTGAGTTTTGCTGGCAGTTTTCCATTTTTATTCTAGAGCAAGCCTTGTGCACACTCTCCTGAGGGCTTTAAAAACTGATAGTTGTTTTTGTAGTATTTAAGTGTCCGAAGGCAAAAGGGATCTTCCTTTTCTCTTGCATTTCCTGCCACTTTTTCTTTTTATTTGTTTCTTTTTTGAGCATAAGCTGTCAAGTAGGAATATCTTTTTTCATTCCTGCTGCTCATTTTTTCTTCTAATTCTAATAGCTTTTTTAAAGTAGATGTTTAGTTTTAGCAAGTAACCAGTGGGCCCGCATCTGTGTCTCCGTTGTGACATTTTACCTATTGCCTCCCTAGTATCTCAACACTTCTGTCCTTGCTGTTGTCCTTTAGATATCTGCCAAAAATTAGAAGATACTTATACTTTGTCAGTGCCTCAACTGTGCATAATAATTCCACCTTAGCTACTGCAGTTAATGTAGAAGGTCACAGAGTACCTGACAAGTACTACAGGCAAAAAAAAAACCCTTTCAGGTGTTATTTGTCAGCAAGGCTTATATAGTATAAATGAGTTTCCTACAATAGCAAGTTATTATAATGGTTGTGGTGCAGGTGGCAGACAAAAACAGAATGAAGCATGTTTCATTCACTATTCTCAGCACTGTAATTATTTTCTTTTCCACGTATTTTAATAGTTCAATTTACCTGAGCTTTTTTTAATCTTAATAATAAACCCCTTTTAGCATTAGTGAATATGTGCTGTAAACTCCTGGGTGCCAGTGGAAATCTATGTATTGTCCCAGCTCTTTAAAATGGAACGGAGGAGAAGAGGATTGTCTGGTTGCAGCAGGCCATGAAATGATACCCTGATGGCCTTCTGGACTGATTCCATTGGAGGAAAGAGTCCATAAGGCTCCTTTAAAGCAGTAAATGCTAATATAGGCTTTTTGAGAGGAAAACAAAGCTTTCTGGGCTGTAAACCCAGCTGCAGCAAATCCCCCAACTTCTCTTTGGGTCTTAAAAAAAAAAAAAAAGTATGGGAATATTGTCTGTATTCGAGTAGAGTTTGGTTCCTGGAAGCCTTGCATCGCTGTGAGCAGATGTGGTGGCTGCCTTGCAGCACTGCCACTGTTGGGAAGCTCGTGTCCCCCAGCACATGCTGCTGGGATGTCTGCTGCTTGTGGTGCTCTGCTCAGAGCTGAGTTCTGATAGTCCATAGTGTCTTTGTAAGGCACAAGAGGAGTAAAAGTGGGTGCATAGGGTGACCAGAGGTGGTGGTCTGCCTTGTAAAGACCTGTAAGTGCAGCTTTTCTGGGTGAGCTTGTAAGCTTAGACACCTCCAAGCAGGAGTGATTCTATCCAGTAGACAGCAGTGGAAAGGCAGCAATGTTCTTGCATTGTATTGGTGTTTTTTCCCTAGGTGCAGCTTCTGTTACGTGTATAAGAAGGTCCTTACATTTTTCTGACAGTGAGTGATGGTGTTTCTCATGAGGCCTCAGAACTAGCATTATGGATGATGCTTTGATTTGTCTCCTTACCAGATGTCTCCCTTTAATTTGCTAATAACTTGTCAGTCTGTGCAATTTCTTTCTGAGCTGATGGTGATTTTTCTTTTAATTTCTGACTCTGATCTTCATCTTACCAATGTCTTTAGGCTAGAATTTGTTTTTCCTCTCTTTTTTTTTTGGCTCCTGGATAATGATAGCCTAAGTAAGTCTTCTTGCCATGTTATCCTATTAATTTTTGGAATTTTCCTGTAAGTTCCAGCATCTACAAGTTATTTATTGTTCAGCCTTAAGGAATAAAACTAGATGAGTGATTCAGCATCAGCATAGGCTATTTTAAACTTGTGCTTCTATGCCATCCTCCCCCCCTACACACTCCCTGTCCTGCCCTGTGCTGGTACTGACACTTGTGTGACCCCACGGTGAGCCAATTTAGGTAGCAGCTTCATGAAGAAAGTAGTTCCATTTGCTCTGGCTGCAGTTCTAAGGCTGCTATTATACTATACCAGCAGGCAGCTGCCAAAACAGGAAGGTCTTGTTCCCAGTTTCTCCACTGCCATCACCCCCTGCTTATACTGGCTGTGGTGTTCAATGGAATTTTTCCTGATCTGGTCTAACACACTAAAGAAGGAGAAAATGTATATGCATATTTTTTTCCTTCTGGGTTATTTTTTTTGCTATGACAGTAAATTAAAGAGGCCTATGAAGGCATTTAACAAGTGCAAAAGCTGGCAAAAACAAAACAGAGGTGGAGTCAAGTAAGTACCAGCAGTGGTACAAGGGAGAGAACAGATTCAGAGTTGGACTGGAAGGAGGAAGAATGTACTGCACCAGGTCAGGTCAGCTACAGCTGCAAGGAAACTAGTTTCACTCTTCTCCCACCTCTGCCCATTCATTCCTGCTCTCTTGAGTTGTGTAAGGACTCAGTAAAACCAGTTTAGTCGCAATCATCTAGTTCCTTTAAGTGTTTGCTCAGTCTGGAGAATGCAAATCAAGCATACATGCTGTCACCAGTGCAAACTTGAGCCAAAGACCAGTTCTAATGCAGTATTCCTCTTAAAAGTTTTAAATTTTTTTTCTACGTGGAAATGGGAAATGTTTTTACTCGGTTGCAGTACTTTTATGAAGCAAACAATGGGATCTGTTTTTTCAAATGTTTACCATATAGCTGTGTTGTTGAACACAAAGAAGGAAGCTTTTGGGTTGTTGACCTCTGCTGCTGTAAACCAGCACAGCCTTTTTTATATTCCTTCTTCTCAATTCTCATGCGGCATTTAAAAACAGGTGATGTTTCTTTCCATCCCAACTCTTGTAAAACTGTTCAAAATACCCACTTTTAAGTTCCAGCTTACATAAACTCATGATCATTTGGGTTTGGGCCAAGGTTAAGCCATTTTTGCTAAAATAATACAAGGTAGATCTTTTCTGAAGACGTGAGTCCCATAGAATTTGCAGTCATGGCATCCATATAATCTCTTCTTCCCATTCATCAAGTGCTCCTTATTAGTCAGTTATTGTTTTTAAAAAACCTATGTTAGGTTACCCAGCACAAATGGAAGAACTGTTAACATTGAACCTATAAGGGAGGAAATGTCTCTATTCTTTTGACTTACATGTTCTGAAGTATTTCATATATGGACAAATTTAAATCTTTTGAAAGGGTTTAAATGGAGCAGAAAGCTCTTTGGTTATATGTACCAATGTAACCAAAGTGCTGGTTGACATAAACCAACAGATTTTTATATTTAAGAGATAATTTGAAGGAAAACTTACATTTGTAAATATTGGTCTATGGTCTTAGATGATTGAATTGAGCTTTGAGAACTATAAGGTAAATGAAAGAAAAGGCATAAGAAGTGTAATGTCTCATCTTGGCTTGCAAGAGCCACATTTCAAAACATTTTTGAAGTTTAAAACACTGAGTGCAAGAAAGAGGGGTTTTTTGTATTATTTTGGACTTTTGCACTTGAAATTATTTCTAATAACATCAAGATACTTATGGTCAAATATTAAAGCTTGAGCCAGTGTACTTTTGAAAGTTTCTGGAAATAAAAGTTCATTAGGACATCAGTATTAAGAAGAGATGTTTAATAGGACATGCTAATTAAATGAGGATAGTACTGTTACAAATTACAAAACTAAAATAGGTCATGGAGTTCTAAAAGCAATCTATTATATATGCACCATGCACATTATTATTAATACATGCATCATTTGAATGTTTTAGAGACTGTTTCTGAATATGCATACATATATATATTCTAGTGTTTGATGTTGCCTTTTTTAGATATTCGGAAGATTATTATCTTCATATAGTCACAAAACTGCAGAACTGCACCTGGATAAGGAGACCAGAAGAATCTACAAAATTCAGGTAACTTTCATTGTTTCATTTAGCAAAACTGTTTACCCTAGATTTGTATAACAAGCCATAAGTTTAAATTTCAGTTTTGAAAAGATAATTTTGTATGCTTTTAGAGTGCATTCATAGCTATACATTTCTATTAATTCTTTGATGCTGGGGTTCTTATGGTTTGAATTGAACTGTGCAAACTGAGTAGGATAAGAGAACTACACAAATGAAGTGATTTCACCTATCTTCACTATAATGAATTGTTAACTAACTTAAGTAAAATGAATTAAAATATTCCTGACACAAAACCTACTGTATTAATCAGTGATGTGATTTTGTTCATGTGAACTGGCACTCTGGTAAAAGCCTGTGTAATGAAGCAGTGTATTTCTCACCCCAAGACTATTGCTTCCATTACAGAAGTGCTCAAGGCACTCATTAGGTTTGACACTCATGTCATGGCCTCTGAGCATGTAAGCACATGATGACATCTGTCCTTGTTCAGGATGGTACGTAAGTACATACTCCGTAGGGACAGTGATCCCTGAAAAGCTTCCACTCTCATTTGGAAATGCATCATGCTGGTTTTAGAGAATAGCTTCACTGTGCCAACCCTGTTTTCTCCAGGGGAAATACTCTCTTGAAGTACATGGATCATAATTAAATATTCTGTCATGATCGTTAAAAATAAATAAATTGACCTACCTTCCAAGTCACTGGAGTTAATTGGCATTGAAAACTTAATATCCACATGCTCAGCATGATACGCCTGGAAGAAGTAGTTTTTGGGGATGGGTAAAGCTTCTTGTGCAACATAAATTGCAGGGTTCACTGTGTATTGTAGTTAAGATGGTGTTTCCCAAAGCTGAGGTAGGAGAATACGTAGAGTTAAGGTTTAAGAAACTTTCCGTTAACTCAGGCAGGCTTTAGCTGCACACAGAGTATCAGAGCATGATAAGGAGCTGTAGAAGCAGCCCATTCTATTTCAGAACAGGCAGGTGTCTTGTACAGAGTTGAGAAGAGGTGAAGCTGCTCTCTTCTGCTCTTCACCATGCTTTTTGTTTTCCATTCTTTTTTTTAACTTCTCCTACTTCCGAATGTACCAGACACCACTTACCAGGAATTTGCCACTTCTGCTGCTGAGCTAGGTATGAGTCAGTAGCAGAGTAACCCTCCTTGTTCCAGCTTCACTTCCTCATTTATTGTTTCTGCAATCTGTCTTCCATTGGGCCAACTTCTACATTTTCTAGGCCTATGGGAATCAAACATGACACTCTCTATCTAAACTGTCATATGAGACTGTTGGACTTTTAAGTACAGGATGCTTACTGTTCCTTTTGCTGTCCTTGCCTTCCAGCAAGGAATGTGGGTCATAAGTAGGCAAGGTGGGTTATACAATAAATTATCAGACTGGAAATATTCAAAAGTGAAAAATTTGGAGTGCACTGAGCCAGCTAGAAAGTGTGGACTGTATGTACATTGAGGTGAGCTTGCTAGCTTTAACTTAGCTCAAATACCAGTGAAACAAATCTTTTGAAACCCATGGTTCGGCACAGGCTGGGCAAACTCTTGTTACTTAATCAACATGCAAAGGCTGTGCTGTTACGGTTTCATTACTTTTTAACATTCAAACTAGCTAGAATATTAGCTAGTTGATATGTACTTAACCCATTGTGCAATTATGATGAAAGTACTTTATATTCCTCTGTCCCCATGAAAGTTGATCTGTTTTGTTATCATCCAAAATTTCCATTGATAATGACCAAGGACTGATACTTTGGTTTAGGACACTACAGATGATTATTTTACAAAAGTTGTGTGCTTTTGTGTAAGTCTTTTTCCATTCTCTCAAACTCCTCTCTTGTTTTTTGGAAATAGGTTATTAAAATTTTACAGCTGTCCTTGCTCCCAGACCACACTGAAGACTTTCAAGGCTCTTAGCAGTTGGTCAATAGAGGCTTTAAAAAAAGAGAAAAACAAATAAGGTATAAAATTTACAGAATAAATCTGTGTACACTCCTTGCTTACAGCACTCCCAAACTTGTTTATCAGAATTAAGCTCAAAAGCCTGGAACTAGCTTTGTAAGGACACTCTAGCCGAGAAATGATGCATTGACAGAGCACTATGGGGAGCACAGCTTCTAGAAATGTAGTGAAATAAATGAATAAATAATCCCTTGGCAGTACATCTCTTCCTTTTTCTAACTTTGCCTAGTGCCAATAATGCATAATAATTGTGTAATACAAATATTATTCAGTTCTAAAAATCTCATTAAGTAGGTAGATAAACACACCCATTTTGCAGAAGAGGAAATTAATCTCAGAGGGGCTGTGCAGCAGGAATTGGGAAATACAGCTAGCCACTTCCAGGAGGAGAGCTTGAAGCTGCCTGTGTCGTATTATTCACCTGCCAGTGCCACCAGAAGTCTGCCTGCTGACTAGACTGCAGAGAAGCTGCTTGAGTTCTTTCCCTGTTTGCCCATCTGTTAAATGGAGTGAACACTTACATGCTTCTCAGGTGTGATGTCAATTGTATGACATCTCTCTATTATCCTGAAGTTCTGAAGAACAGGCATGCATATTTATAAGGGATTTAATGCCGTGTGCTTCAGGGCATAAACTGACCTCTAATTAATAAGGTTCAAAAGCAGCTTCCTGTGGGGTAGTGCATTTTTCAGAGAAGCTTTCTTGTATTTTCCTTTGCAGTTTTTGCTGTGGGTTCCATCATACTGGTGGTAGAGTGAAGGAATATGTGATCTGAGTCAGTAACTCTTATGTTCCTAGAAGACAGCACTGTGTGCCAGCAAATACACATCAGTTCTCTTTGTAAGCCACACTCCCAGCAGATCCAGGCCAAATAAAAGAATATGAATAGAAGTGCAATGCAGGAAAGAAATACTTGTCTTTGTATTTGGCAAAATAGTTACAGCAGACAGCCATGCATGGCAGAAACCACAGTGGATTTGCCAACCCAATGTACAAAAAGCAGAATGCAGGACCCTGTTTGCCATGAAGCTGTGCAAACAGTTTTATTTGTTGTCAGAGAGCTGCCCTGTTCCAAAATGCTTTCTCTAAAGCTGCTCTGCTGTGCAGGCTCACATGCACTTGGCTAGATTGCTGTCTGGCAGTGGTCAGTGGTTCTTGACAGCTATGTCCTCCATGTCTTGACAGCTAGGTGCTCTAGACTCTTCACCAGCTTCGTTGCCCTTCTCTGGACACGCTCCAGCACCTCTACGTCCCTCTTGTAGTGAAGGGCCCAAAACTGAACACGGTGTTTGAGGTGCAGCCTCACCAGGGCTGAGTACAGGGGGACGATCACTTCCCCAGCCCTGCTGGCCTCACTGTTCCTGATACAAGCCAGGATGCTACTGGCCACTTTGGCCACCTGGGCACACCGCTGGCTCATTTTCAGCCAGCTGTCAACCTGCACCCCCAGGGCCTTTCCTACCAGGCAGCTTTCCAGCTGCTCTTCCCCAAGCCTGTTGCGCTGCCTGGGGTTGTTGTGCCCCCAGTGCAGGACCCGGCCTGCCCAGACCCCCCTGCAGAGCCTCCTGCCCTCAGGCAGATCAACGCTCCCCCAGCTTGGTGTCCTCTGCAAACTGGCTGAGGGGGCACTCGATCCCCTCGTCCAGATCATTGATAAAGAGATTAAACAGGACTGGCCCCAGTACTGAGCCCTGGTGAACACCACCGGCCACCACCCAGATGTAACTCCATTTACTACCACTCTTTGGGCTCAGCCATCCAGCCAGATTTTAACCCAGAGAAAAGCACACCCGTTCAAGCCCTGAGCAGCCAGTTTCTCCAGGAGAATGCTGTGGGAGATAGTGCCAAAGGCTTTACTGAGGTCCAGGCAGACAACATCCACAGCCTTCCCCTCACCCACTAGGTGGGTCACCTTGTTGTAGGAGATCAGGTTCATCAAGCAGGACCTGCCTTTCATAACCACACACTGGCTGGGCCTGATCCCCCTGTTGTCCTGCCTGTGCCACATGATGGTGCTCAGGCTGATCTGCTCCATAACCTTCCCCTGCACCGAGGTCAGGCTGCCAGGCCTGTAGTTCCCTGGGTCCTCCTTCCTGCCCTTCTTGTAGCTGGGCATCACACTGGCCTCCAGTCTTCTGGGACCTCTCTAATTTGCCAGAACTGTTGATAAATGATGGAGAGTGGCTTGGCGAGCTCCTCTGCCAACTCCTTCGGTACCCTTGGGTGGATCCCACCCAGCCCCATAGACTTGTGCATGTTTAAGTGGAGCAGTGCATTACTAACCCTTTGCTCTTGGACTGTGAAGACTTCATTCTGCTCCCCTGACTTGTCTTCCAGTTCAGGAGGCTGAGTACCTGGACGGTAACTGGTCTTACTATTAAAGACTGAGGCAAAGAAAGCATTAAGTATCTCAGCCTTTTCCTCATCCTGAGCAGCAGTGTTCCCCACTGCATCCAATAAAGGTTTACCCACATGTTTCTCAAAATCAAGAAAAATCACGAGGCAAGTACAAGCCACAATGTTCTTTTTAGTATCTCCCATTATCCACAGTCAATTTTCTCTGGTTGATTTTTGTCCAACCTGTGTCGGGGAAGCAGTCTCCTGGCCTTTCAGTTATTTCTACCTGTAATGCTGACATCAGCAGTATCAGATTTAGGCTGCCCTCAGAGGAGCAAGTGCAAGCACTGGGTTCATTGCCCTTGAAATCTAGTTAAGATTTATCATGCCCCACAGTAGTCTATGTCAGCCATTGCTAGAGGTTGTATCTAACTTACAATAGAAGCTAGCAAAGGTGATGTACATACAACAGAAGTGGTGAAAATGGCATCCTACTAACAGTGATTTAAGGAAGTCATTCCAATGTTTCCTACTACTGACATACAAAGAACTATTTAAGTGGTTTTTATTCAGACCTTTCTTTTATGAGATTCAGCTGTGCTTCTCTTGTTCTTTTTTTTATTTTGCTTGTTCTTTATGGCTCTACAGTCATCTAGCATCTCCACACTACCCCTTTGTTTCTAAGCCCACCTGTATTCTTCCTTCCTTTTCAGATTTACATCAGCTTTAAATTGTTTTAGAGAAAGCAAGTCCTCAGGTTTCTTGATTATAAGAGAGGATTGGTAGAAGCTTGGAAAGGGAAGAGAAATAATCCTGCAGCTGTCTGGAAGCATTATTCTTAAAGCTCCAGCAAAAAGCCACGCTGGGTAGCTTCCTCTGCGATGGCTCTTCTAGCTGCAGTCAGTAGAGTCTCAGGTTCCCTAGGTAACCTGAATATTAATTATTATATTAGTATTCTTCAAAGGTTTTCCACTTAAAAGAAATGTTTCATTAGTGCAACAAATTACAGAGCCCAATTGGGTGCAAGCTGTAATTGTTCTTTACACCTCCACATCTCTTTGCTTTACAGACTTTTAAGCTTGATTTATTCTCATTTGGGCTATACACCCATGGTGGGAAATAATCTGCAGGTTTTGGTGGAAGCTAACAAGTAGCTAAAACAGCCCTCAAAATGTCTGGGGGGGAGGGGAGGGAGGATATGGAGAAAGCCTAAGCAGATGCTGTGTTTCAGAGAAACCTCTGGGCATTGTGTTTTCTGGGCCATCTCGCTTAGCTTGGAGCCTGGCAGAGCAATGCAACAGTTTTTCAGGAGTGGTATCACACTGGAATAGTCCTGTGTGAACTGTGGGTAATGGGCTGCTCCCCATGGAAATACCATTCCTGACAAAGCTTATTTGCATTTGGTAATGAAGGGAGAAGGAAATTCCTATGTGTAAAATACACTTCTAAACCCCCTGATGTTACACTGCAGTTCAGCTGGCACACTGCTCCACCCCACAGAAATATTTTTAACTTTTTTTAAAAAGAAAACATTGCTACTTTAAAAAAAGAACCCTAGGTCTTGAAAAGAATAGTTAAAAGATCAAACCATTTTCCCAGTCCTGTAATTTCCCCTCCTGCTTTTTATTCCACTCGACCTCTATTACCCTTTTCCCACTTTAATGTCTTTTCTGAAAAGTGTGTGTTAAACATTCCTGCAGATTATAAAATCCCACTCCTTCTTGAAGAGATTAATTTGTAGTGTGCTACACTCTTAACATATATAAGAGTATTGCTTAATACATCTGTGTACTGTGATGAATCACAGCTGAAACAAATATAATACCCTGCAAGGTCAATTTATGCTTGCATAAGCTCACACCACCACATAATCAATAGCTTTCCTAACACTAAACAGATCAATAATTCCACTGTATTCTCCGAAATCTTCCATTCCAGTATATAAGAAAATACACAGAGCTCAGAGATTACAGTGTGATTTAAGAGTACATTCGCTGCATAGGTTTAATAGATCATATGTAAAATCAGGAGTATATATTTGGAGACATATTTCTATTTCAGAAGAGGAAAAAGGCTGGGTGGAGAGATAGTAATTAGTGACAGTTTGGAGAAATGGTTGAATCTTTTAATTGCTCTACAGACTATATACTTTCCTAAAGGTTGGAGGATTCCTATAAGGAGAACCTAATTTTGGATCAGGCTGAGTTAATTATGTCTTCACAGTGGACTCTTTAAATAATCTTTCACTTGAAAATGTTAATACGTTTTTTACATATTCAGCTTTGATTTCAGATTCAACCCTGTTGGCTTTCATTGTCTTAATCATTTATGTTACTTCATTTATAGGCGGTTCAAGGGTTGTCAGTGTAGCATTCCCCTTCAACATGTTCTGTTGCAGATACCGGATTTAACCACTCTTTTCTAAAATACTGGAATATGTCATAATATGCCTCACTGCACTTTGCTGCTATTGACCTGGATTGACAAGAGCCTGGAGAAACCCATATCATTGTCTAAAGCACCCAGTGCAGTACAGTAAGATAATTGCTTGCTCATTATAAAATATTACAGCGATGGACGTAGATAAAAGGTAGTCTTGCACTGTTTGTAGTTGTACCCTTGAAATTTGCTGTTATATAGTGGGCTTTTTTGTGGGTTCTTCTCTGTACCATCACGACAGTCTCTTCAATGTGAAACCTCAAAGTCTTTGTTGTCTTCACACGTGCAGTACAATAGCTCACATGAACTAATGATTACAAATACCTAAGCTAGGTGAACCATTAAAGCAAGCTATTAGGCAAGCATACACTTTTTCTGGTTATTAGTAATCCAGACTTTTGTCACTTGGAATACTTTGCCCTTTATTCAATTTATTCCAATTATATTGCAAACTGCTGTGAAATACACTTAGCATCAGGCTTGCAGGAGTTACAGCTTTAAATATTTGCTAGTCTTACTTTGTGTTTGGTTATGTCGTTTATGTGGTGGTTATGTGTGTTGGCTAACTGAAGATCCACAAAAGGGTACGTCTGTGTAAGCACTGCTGGTGTAGCTAACGTGCAAGTGCTTTATAACAGGACTGATACAATACTCTTTGCGCAAACAAACATTTGCTTGTAGAGATGTTTGTAGAAGGTGACTTAGAATCAAATGGACTTCAGTCATTTCTGAAAGATGTTTGGCCAAATACATATGAAAAGATCTCCAGTTGTTGATATTCTGCACCTTGCCTACACAGTCTGTTTCAGTGTGCTTCCTAATACTGAACTTAAGCTTTCTTTAGTGCAAATTAAGATGATTTTCCTCACCCTCCCTACCGTGGCCTTAAAACAGTTGAGTATCTACTATTTAGAAAAATGTTTTGCATATTTTGGTACTTCTGCAGTGTCAATCCCCATCCACTTTCCCCTCCTCTGACCTTAATTTAGTCCAATATATAATGACAGTGAAATATTCCACACTGTCCTCAGCTATGAAGAATGCCCTCTGGCCCCAGGTCTACAGGCACTGGCATCACACTGAACTGTAGCCTAACCCAAAGAAATACTATTAAGTTCACACAGTTTTGTCAGATTATGCAGGCTTCTGTCCCCCTGAGGATCACGGTTATAACTGTGCAGGCCCAGTTGTCCAGCTCTAGGCTGGAGCAGACAATTCCAGTGGTATACGCCCTTTCCTGTGTCCCAAAGTACAAGGATGTGTAAAGTTTTGGTGCAGAAGCAAGTGCCTTTTCACACCAGATACGTACCTGAATAAGATATTTTTTGAACATATAGAACAAAATTACTTTTAGCTAAGCATTTCTGATGGAAGAATGTGTTCTGAATAAAAACCATCCTACTTACTGCAGGAGAATGAATCAGAGGTCCTCTTGGTACTGGTTTCAGTAGTTTGCAGCAGTGGGGAGTTTTTAAACTCAGTGGAAGCTCTTAGGACAAATTTCACCCCTATTATAGATTCTTCCCATTCCATTTAGGATAAGGGCAGTGCTGGCTTTTGGACCAGCTGAGAAACTCTGCTAGCCCTTGACTAACCATTGACTGCTTTAGCCCTCATGGCTGGTTCAGATTGAGTTGTTGAAAGGAAGATGTTGAGACTTTTGCAGTCTCTTCAGGATGTGTGCACACCATGTCTTGTCAGCAGGCATGTGCAGCCTGTATGCAAGCGCTGAACCAGCTAAAATGCATGTATTCATATTAGTGCAGAACCAAGCTGAGCTAATTAATTTTGCTACTTGGAGGGATACAAATAGTTCAGGCTGAGCTTCTTGGCTACAGAGCTACTACAGGATCTGCAAAGAAACTACATCAGCATATTTAGATACTGTAGATGCTTAACTGACTAGCACTACATAGAGTGAACTATCAATGTGAAGTGTTTCTGTTAATGCAGAGGGCTTTGGAAACGTGTACAATCAAGGCAGCAGTCCTCTATTACTGCCCACAGTTAAGTGTGGACTAGCTGCATAGCAATTGCAAAGCAATGTTATTCCTTTGGCTTGTCACAATACTTTGATAACTTGCTTCAGAAGCCAGGATTTTCTTAAATTCCCAGCAGCCGCAAACCTGAAGAAATTATCTGGATGCCTGCCATGTGGGCTCATAATTCCATCCCACTTGACCTCAATACAAAAATGGGTCCGGTGTCCTTGGTCCACAAAGGATGAAATTCGTTGAAAGCCTGTGGTGAACAACAAAATACATTCTCCAGTGCAACAATGACTCTGTGTTGTCTACTATGAACAAAACTTCACAGAGAAATGCAGCATACCACTCCTGTTAGGTTATTGATTAAGAATATCATGACTGTATTTATTCAGTTTTATGAGGTATGTATTACTAGTCCAAATGGTGTCTTTTTCCAGGTACTGGTTTTGTTCCTCACTTGTTACAAGTGAAATTTTCCAAATAATGCATCAACTGCCTTTCTACTTATCTTGGCGTAAGAAATATCTGTGGTTGATAGTAAGCCTCAGGATTTAAAAGTAGCTCTTAGGTTTCACTCCACTTCCAGCTGTGTGCAGGAGAAGTGTTGGAGAGAAGGTTTCCTCCAAATAAGAAACTGGCAGTACCAACCTGTACTCCAGAGAAGATACTTTACACACCTAGAGCCTTACAAAACTTGGGTACTTTGACTGCAGCTTGCTTCACTCCAAACTTATAATATTGTGACTGGATCATAAAAACACTTTGTTCTAAGGCAGCCCCCAAGTCTAGCAGCTCTGCTAACAAGTGGAACTTAAACCTTCTTACTGTGGGCTACATCCATGTTCTTACACATATCTGAGGTGGATGCTCAGCCCGTATAGCAACATCCCATCTTCCAAAAGCTGCCTCCATATCTCAGTGTCTTCTGCTGGTCAGAACAGACAATGTGGATCACTTTCTACCCTTCCAAAGAAAATGCAGTTTGGATTTAAGGTGGTACTGTTTGATGCTGTTAAGATTCTGACCCTTGTCTCTTATCCCACTATCTGGTTAGGAACTTCTTTATATGTTGGGTTTTAACAATTTGTCTCCCCAGATGGCATGATACAGAAGTTAAAATGTCTTGACTTTGCAACACCTTACATATAGCACTTGTTAAAAGAATTGGCTTATATGATACATATCTTAATCTTATGAAACACATACTCTTTAGTGTGTCATTACCTCATGACATCAATACTATAATGATGATTGCAGTAATAGATTGCTTGAAATGCCCAGACTCTACCACTTCCTCGTTGTTTGCTGTCAGTTGTAGAGGTACCATGTGTCACAGCTTGTGCAAAATCCTGTATGAACAGATCACTAAATATATTGCCAGTAGGTATTGCTGTCTGCAGTTACATGCATTCTGGCTTGAACTCTGTACATGGATGCTTGGGCACATTTTGATCTAAGTAAGAGGTTTCTGTCGTTGCCTCCAAATTTTTAGCATATATGCTCTTAGGTAACCTAAGTATATATGTCATTAATCAGTATGTATTTTCTTGTTCTTACTGCATTTCTGAACTAGCCTGGCTCTGTTGTACTTCCTCAGTGAATCCATAATATTAATTTAAACTATTATTTTCTTACTAATTCTGATATCTGTTTTTCTTCCAGACTGTTGCTGCTTTTATTGAAGCACTCGTTCTTGTGGAATGAGTAATAAAAAGCAAAACCACGTCATCTGTATTAGTGAATGTTATCTATCATCAGTTTGCTTTTTCAGGTTCTGGTAGCCATCACACAAAGAACAGCTGTTTTACTAAAGCTGGGCAAGGATATTCTGGCATTATGCCTTCTGTGAACGTCTTGTACTTGACATAGATAATATTTAGTGAACGATGGCAGCTCCCTAAGGGTGGGATCCCAACCCAGCAGAGAAGGGACTGGCAGCCGGGCCCATCCCACCTCCTGCCAGGAGTGGGGCAGCCCTAGCCCTGGGTATGGGCACCTCCCTGGGGACAGGATGGGCACAGCTGGAGACTAGCTCTGCTGCAGTGTTGCTGGGTCAGAGGCTGACAGTTCTGGGGCACTGAAATGGGGTCCTGGGCCATGGGCAGGGTGCGAGGGCCCTGAAGGTCTGGGCAGGGGTAGTGAGACTTCATGGTTGTTCTCAGGGCCCAACAGTAATATCTGAATCCTCTTGTTAGCACACGTGTTAAGGTTAGAAAGATGTGGTTATAGGAAAAAGTGTACAAGAAAGAAAAGCAAGTGAACTCTAGTCGAGTGGTTCCGTAACATCCAGTGTTTCCAGAATTATTGACTTAATTTGACTCTCCTGCCTCATTCCTCCATTTCTATTTTTCCATATTTTTAAAATAGGACTCTATATGCCCAGAGCAATTGTTTTCACCATGTGTGCACCTTCTGTGCTTTGGTTCCATCCCCACCCTTGTACCTAGTGGTTTTCATAGACCACAGACCTCCCCTGCCCCTTAAGGCTTCGAGCAAGGCAGTGGGAATGATTGTGTTTGGGGAGTGGAGCTGAATATGGCTTGTGGGAATCTGGACCCTACTGTTTCCTTCCTCAGGAGTTAACATTTCCTACTAACTCTCCTAGTATGATTATTTCAGATCTGTGCCATCCCAGCACTCGGTGTTCCTCACACATCTGGAAACTTTGTCTTTGAGGACTTTTAGAGCTCAGTATTCAGAATGGGTTAATATATAGCAGTAAGCCATCTGCCAATTGAAATGATACTCTTTCCTTTGGTATTGTATGTATGAATTAAACCAATCTTCCCAACCTTGTTGCCCCCCATTTTGACCATTATTTCAAGAGAAGTGAGCTTGGGGGTTATCCCAGATCTGTTCATTCTCTTCCTTGTCTTTCAGGAAACATAAACCTTGGGTTCTTCCATGTGCTAGACTATGCCTCTTCTCCATCAGAAACAAAATTATACTATTATTAGAATATTTGCTCTATTTAATTGTTGATAAAGTTGAATGAAGCAACTTCTCTTACCTGTGTCTTACTCTATTACAGTCAGCTTACTTTCAACCAGAATTTGGCCTGTATTGTTCAACTAGTTCCAATGGTTTGGTTTACTTTATTCACTGGAAAAGTATGAAATAAAAGTTTTCTATTCCTTTGGCTATAACTGTAATATATATATTATTATTTTTTCTTCACATTTAACCTTCAGCATTAGGACAGGAATTATTATCTTTTCCCTGCTGTGTTATCTTCTTCAAAATTCCAAGCAATTCTGTTATCAGTGAACTTTCTTCTCTAAATGGTTAATAATTCTCTTAGTATCTCACCTAATGAAATAGCTATGTCCTAACGATTGATGGATAATATCCTGGCCATGAATATTTCAGCCTTACAGTCTGAAAATCAGATCCAGTGGCAGCAGAGAGAACATTGTTCCCTAAAGCAAAATGAATTACAATGTTTCAGGTCTGATTTCAAAGGTCTGACGGGGCTTTTCATTGCATTTCACTGTTAATAGTAGGATGTTTGCACATGTAGTATTTTTATAAGTTTGGAGGTAATGGGAATTGTAAGATGGGTGATAGACTTCACTCCTACATAAGGTCGTCTATTTAAGAACTCTTGCACTCTCGTCTATTTAAGAACTTCTGCTAGGTGTTTTGCGGAGCAGGTGGGCTGTATGTCTCTACCACAAAGATATCTGTCTATTTGCAAGTTGTGATGTAATTCATTTAACATCTGTGATGATGTGCACAGGAAAAATGTACTGAGCAGTTGCAGAAATGAATTTTTAATTAATTGGCTTGCAACTATCCAGCTGTTCACTAAGTACTATAGCCAGTACTTCCCATCACCATTCCTTTCATCTCCTTGGTTCTGTCTTCAGCCTCCTAGTTTCTTATAATTACTCATTCTATGTTGGTTGAAATCACATCGTTAATTCTTTGGGGATTGAAGTTTCTCAGTGTTTCTATAATAATCTTAGCAGTTAATAGTAAGGAGAAGACTGATTACAACTTTTTCTGGATGGGAAAGGGAGACCAAGAGAGAAAATCAGGATAAGAGAAGTTCTTGGTCTGATAGTTTTTGAGCATTTGCTGTGAAAGCAGACTTGCAAAGCAAGTCAGGAGAAATGACATTACAGAGGGTTCATATAGCCTTGTGTTGCTTAGTTAGAACTGGTTTTCACTGATCTGGTTCTCTACAATCACTTTCCTACTTATATGCCTGTCTTTGAGCAGGTTTTGTTTGGGTTTTTTGCAGGTCAGAATTAGCTTCCTGCTGTGATGCAGTTCACAATTTTATTGCTTCTCAAAACAACAGCCCACTGGGAAGTAACATGAGTTATGAAGTGGACAGTAAAAAGACCATCCTCATTACAGAGGACATTTTTAAGATGCTGCCTGTGGTAAGAACTGTATCTTTACCTGTTATTATAATTGCAGTATCATATGTATTTCGGGTTAGTAATAGAGTTGCTTTGTTTGATACCTCTGGAAGAGACCCTTCACCTCCTGTATGCACTTCTTCATTCACCTTGTAAGACCTTTGTTTTTAGCCTTCCCCTGCAGTGATGGAGGCATGGACAGGGTATCAGAAATCAGGTTGTAGGTAGATTTGGTACAGAATACGTGTTGCAGCCTGGCTTGGCAGGCTGAGAATGTTTGCCTTCTTTTCTCATTCCCCTTTTCAAAGGCATTTCAGTCTGGAACAACATTTCATATTCCTCATACTCCTATGCCATTTCCAGTGCAGGCTTGGGCATATAATTTATGAAAGTTATTTTGGTGGTAAACCTGACACAGAATGGAATGGAATGAGGATAGGATAGGATAGAACAGAATAGCCTAGACTAGACTATTGCAGTGGGAAGGGACCTACAGCAATCATCTAAGTCCAACTGCCTGACCAATTCAGGGCTGACAAAGTTAAAGTATGTTATTAAGGGATTGTCCAAACGCCTCTTAAACACTGACAGGCTTGGGGCATCTACTGCCTCTCTAGAAGCTTGTTCCCATGTTTGACCCCCCTCTCAGTAAAGAAATGCTTCCTAATGTCCAGTCTAAACTTCCCCTGGTGCAGCTTTGAACCATTCCCATGCATCCTATCACTGGACACCAGGGACAAGAGATCAGCACCTCCCTCTCCCCTCCTCAGGAAGCTGTAGAGAGCAATGAGGTTGCCTCTCAGCCTCCTTTTCTTCAAACTAGGCAAGCCCAAAGTCCTCAGCTGCTCCTCATAGGACATTCCTTCCAGCCCTTTCACCAGCTTTGTTGCCCACTGGAGAGGTGCCAGAAACACAAGCTGAGCAAAGAAATCAGATTTTGTAGCCCAGGACTTAAAATAGTTCTGGAGAACAGACAGAGAGGGGTGCAGAGATGTACAGAGATTTCTCAGAAGTAAGAGCACATGGGGGCCCTCTTACCCATCTCTGGCATTCTTGATTTGTGATATATGAGCTACCATGAGTCTACTCCTTTCTAATGCTGCTGTGAATCACTAAAAACATCATTGCAACAGAGGTTACAGTGGTTCCAAATTTAAACTGAATGAATGGAAAAAGTAGTATGTTTTATGTGCATATATTCTTCCTAAGCTAGCAAGGCTTGTCTGGCCTTTGTGTTCTCCTACTGTCTTTTCAGAACTGAACAAAATATTTGAACATGTTGGTTTGTAATATATTACCAGGCAATGTGATACATGATACTTTTTCCACACTTTTTGTCTTGTTCATAATGGTGTCCCTTCCTACTTCTCTTTGGGCAAGCTGATAAGAGGAGGAGGAGGAAGGATAAACCTTAGTGTAAGCAAGTTTTAACTCAATTTTACAAGTGGGTTCAGTTTCTGCAGTCAATGTAGCTCAGCTGTTGGCCTTTCTGTTGAATGTCAGTGCTCCCACAGCAGGAGAGGCTGAACGAGATGTATGAGATGGTTCTGAGACCCTGGGATAACAGCCAACTATATTAATGTCAACTGAAATAGCCAACAATTTACATTAATTTGCTAGGTTGTGATCTGTGCTGGTTCACAAGTGGATGCGCTCAGCTCCCATTCAGCTTCCCTACTGCAAGACAGCAGCCTCTAACAAGAAGAGAAGTGGGGAGGGCAAACAGCCAGAAACAGTAACCTCTTCAGTTAGCTGTCACGTTAACCATGAGTTAAGGCAGGGTACATGATTATCCTTTGCAGCATCTTCAGGTTCCCCTAAATTTGTTATTTTGCATCAAATGTAATTGTGTGATGACAAAGTAATGAGCATTTACAAAGTTACCTTCTATTAGCTGACAAAGTCAATGACTGTTTGACAGCCCCCAGTCAGTTACAGTGCCAAGGAAAATGGGTAAATTTAAATTATCTTCAGAACAAGTTAGTTCCTTTGTTTGTCAAGGATTCAGTCCACTAGATAATTTTTGTGCTAAGTGTATTTAAAGGGTATTCATTCAGTTTTAACAATCCAGTGTTATTACCTCAAAGTACTGACAACAGAAGTAGCAGTTCCCAGTTTGTTGGTGCCTTTTTTTGCTCTTGGCTGTCCAGGCCTGGCAACCCTCTCTGCTAAATGGTGAATGCCTTCACTGGGATTTACTGGATTAAACCTGCAAGGGCAAATGACTAAAGAGCCGAAGAAACAATAAAAAGATGTATAAGGCATTGGCTGTGTCTTTTTGTTTGTTTGCAGTCCTCTCCTCTTTCGGTCTATCCCTTCAAGACCTGTGCCGTGGTTGGAAATGGAGGCATTCTGAAAAATTCCAGCTGCGGAGCTGAAATAGATCGTTCTGACTTTGTGTTTAGGTAAGAGCGGCTTCATCTTACTGAAGTGTGTCAAATGTTTTCTAAAAACTTGGCAGGCTTGAAAGCATGCCAACACCAGTTTGTAGCAGTGAGGAAGGATCTTGGCAATTCTTTATTTCTGCCTCTCTAAGGATACTCATTTTGCTTTGCAGAATTCAGAATGCTTCTTCCTAAGTAAAGAGGGGACTATGTGGATATATGTATGATCTATGATTGCAAAGATACCTTGCCAGTGATGTGAAATGTGATTATCTGGGAACCTGAAATTTCTGTTCATTAAGCATCCTTTAGGAGAGGGAACTTGTTTTCTTTATTTTGTTAATCAGAAGACAATAAAGAAAACCCTGAAATTGAAGTAAGAAAGACTGGTATGAAATGTCACGTTTACCTTTACCTCTGGTTTAACGGAGGATTTACTTAGCCTTAGGTTGGCTCACTAATGCAGTTATTTAACTACCCCGGTATTTGTCTCACCTTATGTTAGCTATCTAAACAATTAGGCAACTAATTTAAATAGGTTTTTTTCAGCTCCCTGTGTAGATTGTGGAGAAAACTAGGCATGCTCAGAGCATAATTTGGCCCACTGTCTCAGTACATGACTCACACTTCGTAGTCCCTGCAAGGGAACAGAGTAACAGAGTGAAGGTTCTCTCAGTGATGTCCAATGACAGAGTCTGCTGGATTTTGTTTACTGCTTAGTGTTTGGGCTTTTCAAATTAAAAAAAAAAAAAAGTCTTTACAGTTAGGCAACTGTCTTAATGAAAATGGGAAATCTGCATACTATGATGCTAAACTTTCTAAGTGACTAGTTGACTTTAAAAGATGCTTTCTTTACCTTTTACAGAAACCACTGTTTCTGCAATTGGGCAAGTCATGCTGTTGTTAGAAGACCTAACAGAAGATTTTCAGAAGAAAGTTTTTGTTTTGGCAACAGGCAATATTTCCTAGCAGCTAACACAGGGCATTCATAGACTGACTCCTTCTGGGATTTTAACTTTGCTACTGATTTGTGAGATGATTTATGAAAATGAGCTCTCTGTGCCCTATTTTAACCATCTGTACAGTAGATTAAATATTTTTACTAGAAGTGCTCTAAGCCTTATTTAATGTTTGTAAAGTGCTTAGAGATCCCTGTGAGCTGATGTGAAAGTGTCATTACACAAGACAGGAGTTTGCAAATAATATTTTGAAGCATTTCTGGTGCACATCTGTTTAACTAAATGTTTCTCAATTTCAGGTGTAACCTCCCTCCAACCACAGGAAGCATTAGCAAAGATGTTGGCAATAAAACAAACCTTGTGACTGTTAATCCGAGTATCATTGCTCAGAAGTAAGTGCTACTGCAAATCTCTTTCTGTGCAATATTGTATAATTGTTTGACGCGATTTAGATTTTGTTGGAAATAGGCTGGGATAACAGCATAGAGTAGTGCATGCAGATTACGTCATTAAGCCTTAGTTCCCATGTAAAATGTATGCCAGTCTAAATGGAAATCTGTTAAACCTAGCCTGTTTTGTAGCAGAAAGGAGTCAGCAATACCCAGATTAGCAAGTGCCTTGGTTGGTAACAGTCCACAGTTTATAACAGAATAAAATTGATGATTGCAAGCCCAAGCCTCTTCTTTTCCCCCCATGACCCTCATGACCCCCTAGCATCAGAAAGGAATTGTAATCATAAATCAGGAAAGCTGGGAAATGTGTGTCTGACTCTTGTCAGTAGGAGTGTGAGCACATGTTCTTAGGTAATGTGCTTAGAGGCTGTTCTGATGAAGGCTGTTTCCTGAATGGAAGCCCAATTTCTGTAATCCATTTTCTCAATCCATATTTAAGCTGCTCACACTTTTTTTTCTCAGCAAATTGTGGTTTTTTTCACCTTCTTGAAGAAAAGAAAATCTAATAAGGCCGGGCTGACTAATCTGACATCTTCAGCAGGCTGGAACTGCAGCTTATCTATGAAAAGGACTACTGTGGCATGTTATTTACTGCTTACTGATCTTACTGTATCTTTTTGTCTGTCATATCTGTATTTGTCAAATAGACAAAATCAGTCAAAGCTTTTTTTTTCCTTTAAAAGAAGAAAGGGAAAGTACAGTGAGCATAGAAATGACTAACAGGCATTTGTCATTCATTCAAGGATACAGCTTTATTTTTTTAAATAAGTACTAACTACCTTAATGCTTACCCAGCCCTTTTTGGCTTAAATTAATTATTGCTTCCCCAAAAATAGATTTAGCTCACTGGTATTAGTGGGGCTGCGCAATAATATGGGGAAGGAAACTTTGTCCAGTGACTCAGCATCTTTAGTGACTACTGACCTGATGCACGATTTGTGTGGGCTTGATCAAAGTGTTCTGCAATAGCTGCACTCATTTTTCAGCTGAATTAAGCAACACCAGGGTTAATAAGAGTTACGTTGAAAGAAATAGGAGCTAAATCTGTGAGGCCAAGATGAGATTATGAGAGGACTTTAGAATTTTTTAAAAAATAATTATTTAAATATTCAGAGAACATTGTAAATGCTTTTGAAGGAGGAGCAGGAAGCAACATGGCACCATTTAGCAGAACTAGGTTTGTTTCTTTTCTCAGAAGACCTATTCTGACTTTATTCACTTTAATTTCTAATTCTGTATTTGGGTTCTGGGTTAGTCTGATGTTATTATTGTTAAGGCTAATCAGCTTTTGAACTGCGTCTGTCAGGGTGCACAATGTAGGTGAACTCTCTTGGAGGAAAGAGGCATGGTTGCATGGTTCTTATGTGTCCTGATGGAACTGGGCTGCACTGTACCTTACAGTGGCAGAGCTAGAAAGGAAAGCAAGACAAGGTTGAGTTGTTCAGGTTTCTAGCTAAGGAAGAACAAAGATCCGAATTCTGTCCTGAAGGCTCTTTATGTACTTTACACTGAGTAGAAATAGAGAAAATTCTTGAAGCAGAGGCCAGAAGTTCACCCTTTAGCCACTTTTCCTAGACATAGGCTCAGGCATTTCTTGCTTGTTTCAGCTGTGCAGCTTTCGCGTGCACAGGGGCCCAAGGTCAACAGCAGGGCCTGAGTCACTCTCATTCATTTTGTTTTAGTCTGGTGGTAATGGCACTTTTCTGGGAAGCAGAAGCTCTGAGTTTAAACCCCTCCAGGTGTAGGAATGTATCACTCCTTGCTTGAGTTCAGTTGTGCAAGAGGTAACTGATGACTCCTCCATGAGGGCTTTAAATGGAAGTGGCAGTGGCTGCTGTCCTCTGTCTTGGAAGTGCTGCATGAGAAGAGGGTTTGATCCTACTCAAGTTGTGAAGAGACATGAAACCAAGCGTTCCAGTTTTCTGCTGGAGCCATTTGTGAAAATGGGCTCTGGTAGCCCTTAAAAGGTAAAAATGCACTGCTCATACACACAACTGCCTACAAAAGAGGACTCAGTGCTTTGAATCTCAACTCAGATGTATAGAGTCTACAAGTTGAGTGACACTCCTGGGTGTTGTATCACTTCATGGATAACTCTGAAGTTCACTATTAATATTTGGGAGCATGGAATTATCCAACAGTGACAACTAAGTCTCTTTGCTGGTTTATACTTCCTCAAAACATCTGAGGATAAATCCTCTTCATTTGTGAAGTTAGATCTCTTAAGTCTACTGATCTCCATGTGTTCCCTTTGTAGTCAAAGGAGATAAATAGACATGCCTATATTGTCAACTATTTTAAAAGTATTTCAGAAACAGCTAAGACCCTGCAAAACTTGAGCACACACTAATCTTCAACACCCCAAGACTGCTCACGTGCATACTTGTATTTCCACACAGGGCAGACACCCAGATTTTGGAGAGAGGTTATTGTATACCTATTGACGTAAAAACCACATTTCACAAACACATGCAGTACATATCATAGTGCGTGTATTTTTAAACAGAGGAAGTATAAATACAAAATTCTTTTTTTTTTTTTTTTCTTCATTCTCCTTTGAATTTTCTTGAATTGATCAATTCTGTAAATGGGTCCCGGTCTCATTAGCAGTGAATTTGATCTGCTTCAGTAGCTCACATGTTGCCAATTCTATCCTGTGAAGTATTTTCTTATTATGCAATAAAGCCAGATTTTCATAAGTGCACATAAGACAACATATAACAGGTTAGGATGATTTGCATGTAGACAGACTGAACTGGTACAGTGGAGTTCATAACTCATATATGCAAGTGCATTTGTGCTGGTTTGGCCTGTAGTATTTCTATTAATAGTACGTTCCATTCACTCTATACCTAAAATGTTGTACTTTGCAGATACAACAAACTAAATGAAAAGAAGACAGAATTTCTAGAGAACATTGCAGTCTATGGAGATGCTTTCCTTTTATTGCCAGCATTTTCCTTCAGAAGCAACACAGCCACTTCTTTTAAAGTATATCACACTCTGCAAGAGTTCAAAGCAACCCAAAGGGCAATATTTTTTCACCCCACTTATCTGAAAAGTCTTGCCCAGTTCTGGAGAACTAAGGGTGTGAAAGCCTACAGATTGTCATCTGGTTTTATGATCACTAGTGCTGCTCTTGAGCTGTGTGAGAATGTGAAGCTGTACGGCTTCTGGCCTTTCTCAAAATCCACAGAGAAGATGCCAATCAGCCACCACTATTACGACAACCAGCTGCCTAAACCAGGTTTCCATGCAATGCCCAAAGAATACAACCAGATCCTTCAGCTTCATGGCAAAGGCATTTTGAAGTTGCAGTTTGGTAAATGTGAATCAGACTGAAAAGGTAGGTTACATTCTTATCACATAAAATGTCTCTATTTAAGTAACGTGTCAAGGGAAAACAGTGTGGGTCTGTTCTTCCTTAGAAAAACATTTTTAGTTTACACTCAATGACAGTTCTGTTCATAAATAAGTGAAAGGTGGACTTTCCTGAATAAATGTAACGTACCACAGAGTTGAGAAATGTTTTCTAATTGTAAACTTTGGATGGGGAGCATAACTAAATACACGGTAATTCACAGTCAGTCAGTAGTGTCTCTTTATTTCAGACAGGTGTCTTTATCAACCTGTGTTTGGTTTGGTATCAATCCCAATGAACCAGCCTTCTTTGTGAATTGCTTTATTAAAGGTAGTCACATACTATGATGCACAAGAGAAGAAACCTAATCCTGGCACAGCCTTTCCAGATGTATACAGAGGCCAAAGTAAGGATTAAGGTTGCCCCATGAAGCAGTAGCACGCGTTATGTGCCTTTGTTCACTCTTGTTAGGTAAAGGTAATTTTAGAGCAGTGTGCTCTTGCAGCCCTGGACTGCAGGGCAGCTTGTGGACAGTAGTGAGGAAGCTGCCATACACTACGGCAGATCTTGCTGAGGATCTTACCCTGAGGCAGCTCACGATCTGGGAGTTACAAGTATAGGATGAAGTGTCATTTGCTTTCCTCTTTTTTCTAACTGTCCCATCCCCCTTGGAGCCCTGCCTTCTGTGTATTGCCTCAGAGAAATGCAGCACAGAGTCTGGCCTCTGACCTTGAGCCAATTTACTGTATACAGATTACAGATGACTTTGAAAAAGATTTGTCTGCATGTTTTCAATCTTGATTCGCCCTGTTGACAAAATAAGACCAATTTGTATAAATATTTCTTATCTTTTAAACTAACTTAGAAATTCCCCAGCTCACAATACTGTTTTCAGATTTGCCTTTCACAGAACTCTCTTTTCCCAGGGGATTCAAGTTAATGTAACTGTAAGTGAAATGTATGGTAGAACTACCATGGTATACGATAAAGCTTTAATTGGACTGATGTAACCTCATGACTGTATGGCTCAAGCTAAAAATTTAAAATAGCATCATCTTGTCTAAGCCATAAATTTTAAGTTAAAAAGCTAAGGGCTTTTATTCTGGCTAGGTTCTGAAATGTATTTGAAAATACACTTCAATGGTATTTAGAAAACATGCTATCAAAGATTCATTCACACTTGATTCATCATCAGGAACTTCAAAACAACTAGCGGGCTGCTAGTAGCAAGAAGGCACAATTTTATTCAGTTTCAATTTACTTGAAGAAACAGAGAAATAAACTGCTTTCATATATTGTTAGAATAATATAAAACATGTAAGAAGGGACCTAGAAGTGAATCCGTTCTCCCAGTCCATGGCAGATTACCTAGAAGGAGGTATATGTGTCTGCAGTTTCATATGGCTAAGGTATGCTTTTTGGCTTATAAAAAGTTGCAGCATATTGAAAAGGTGAAGAACTTCATTATGTATTTTTCTTAGTGACTAAAATGTTTATACCCTGCAGTTTCTGTTGTATTTATTCTTTCTACGATATCAATCACTGGAAGCATACCATATAATTTTAATTGTAGTAACTACACCAGCTAAGAAAATGAAAGGGAACTCTTTAGGAATATTTAATCTAGAGAGAAGCAGATAGAAGCCACAAAAATAGTTAAGCATCTGTTTGGGTTAATTAAATGCTGTCCATGCTTGACAGACTGAAAATCACTTCTGTGGCCAAATTTGCAAAATAAGCTGTAAAGAAAAAAACAGCCAGAAGGATAAGTTGTGCTGCCCTAATTTACACTTTTATTTACAAAGAGAAAAGTTAGCCCTTTAAAACCAAAGAAATGTTGTATGAGCCACCATTCTGCTACTGTTATCAACTGTTTCAGGTAATTGAAGTTCTACAATGAGTATATTTCACTGAAGATGACCTTTTCTAAAAATTGAGCTATATCCTTTCTCTTTTCAGTTTCCCTTTTATGTTCTCTCTGCTCTGTACTTTTTTCCCTGTTAGTGGATAGCTGAAGGTTCCTTACGCTGCTGGGTGCCCACAGAAGTCTCAGGCAGAACTTCCCTCACATGTTACTAGGACACAAAAGTTTGCTGCCATAAATAAGTGAAGGAGGCTGTTCTGCTGCAAGCACCTATATTGCAAGCAGGTAGCAGGTTCTGGAGCACTATAGGGAGAGCATAACTCCATCCCAGTGAATAATTTTGGCAGCATTGCTCTTAAACACCACCCTTGCCATTGTAAAGGTGAGCTCTTTGTATTGGATAGAGAGAATTGTCAGCTATGAGAGCCCTGTAGAGCTGGTGCGGAACAATGTGGGGAACGATCAGCCGTAATATCGGCTCCTGCACTTTTATGATTATGCTCAACAGACACATACATGTCTTTGCTAGAGTAGATGCATACCAATCACAGATGGTAAAATGGAAAATGAGACATCAGCAAAATCTTGAAATGTAATTAAAATAATGATCTTTATTATTTTGTATTAAATTACCAGATCATTTTTGCTATGGCCCTGCAGCTGAAGGAAGTCTTGTTTGTTCATTGGTTTAACCTGATAAGCCTGAAGGGCATGACATTAGCTTCAAGTAAACATAGGTTCAAGGAGGGGAAATGGCCTGATTCATATTTAAAAATAAACAGAAAGATCTGATTAGAAAAATTGTCAGATGATGAATTAATCAGGCTGGCTAAAGTTTGATTGCCCAGAAGCCTGGTTAAAATGCAAATTTTGTCTGACCAAGAATCCACTAGGTTTTCTGTTTGCTAGAAAGAGACAGCAAGGAAGATGAGTATGTGTTGCTTTGACATACAGCACAGTAACATTGAACGGCTGCTCAGAGAAGACAATCAACAGAAAAAAAAACATAGAAAGAATGAAACTGGGACTCCCTGAGCCTGGGAAAGAGAGCAGTGCTCAGTCGTCTGAGCAGAAGGACTGAAGGAGGAAAGGTTGAGCAGAGGTGTGCTGGTGGTTGGGGAGCAAGAACTGCTGAACCTTTGAGTGTGAATGTATCTCATGTGGAAAGTAAAAATTGGGTCTAAGCTTTTTAATTCCAACCAGATGATTAAAAGCCATCTATTTTTGACAGAGAGAACAGCAGTGCAGCAGTCCGCTCCAGGTGGAGCTGGCAGGGCAGCATCCTGTAAAGCAGGGCCTGCCTGCTCACTGGCTCAGGAGTTACCATCAAAGAGAATTATTTTGTTGCAAACCTGTCAGTGTGTGATCTCTTTTTTAATCTTGAAAGTTGCTGCAATCCATATATATGATAAACACTGTTATAGATAGCATATTTATAAATATAATTGTTATAAATAACCTATTTGTAACAATAGGATACCCGCACAAGCTTAAATTCTGTGCAAATTCTGTTTATGCTTGTAGTGTCTCAATGTAGCTAAAGAAATACGAACTGCCCCACAATTCACTTTTAATTACCTTGAGAAAAATGATACCACATTTTGAAAATAAGGATGCCTCTGGATTCCTGTCAGGCAGCCAAACTTCAGTCTGTCCTCGACTTGGGCAATTACTATCCAGTGTGAAATTATTGGATGTATACCACATTTAAAGAATTATCTTCCGCTTTAGTGTACTCATGCTATATAGCTTTTAAGCACACGCTTTGTTCATGTGTTCAACAACTAAGTTTAAGTGTTAAAAATAATGTCAGTAATGAAACAAGTGGAAATAAGTTGCTTCTGGTTTAGTTGAAGCCTGTCAGAATAGAAAAATGCAGATTAAATCAGATTAGAATCTTTGTTAGATTTCAAATCAAATGAAGAAGTATTTACAGATCTAGAAGAGTTTTGGTTTGGTTTTCCACAGCAGAACTACCCTGTTGAAGAAACATAATAATTTCCATCTCCAGCTATTTCAAAATATGGTTATGATAAGATAATTTAGAACATATCCATATTCAGTTTAGCAGTGGACGTGTCCCATGAAGTTACTCGTCAGAGCCAACCTTGGTTAGCTTGTAAAGTCTGTAGAGGGTGGTGCAGGTGGCATAAGTGTGAGCTGTTCTGGGGTTATTCAAATGAAGGAGTCCTCCTTTAGAAAGAGCAAATGCTTAGGCTAGATCAGACACTAGCAGTCCAGCTTACCCAGGAGAGTTTTGTGAGCCTGTGGTGCTGTATAATAAATGTCACAGACTCCCAATCTGAAATAAGGATGAAAAAGCAGATGCAGAAGGTGAATTGCATACACAGAAGACTAAGCTATTGGCTTATTTTTACTATAACAAGCAGTTTTCCTGCTGGACAAGAAATACCAATAACATATTTTATTGTTTTAATTCCAGGGCGATGATCCTAAGGAGACAATTTGTGTGTATCTCAGCAGTTCGGTGTTGAATTTGATCTGACGTGATTTTGTGAGCATCAAACTGCATTATTACAATAGAGAAATATTTTACACTTGGGGAGAAAAGGAAGTGTTCTTTTCGCACAGTGACTGCTACATTTCTGAATTTTGAGTAATCAGTTTTTTAAATACGAAATAACGTTTATTTGGGAAATTCTGAAACTCCTGACTATTGGTTTAATTGTAGCAAAGCACAATCTCAGGATGGTGGCAATATGTGACATTCATGATGTCTTGCTTCTTAAAGGTTCGTTAAAATATTTTAGACATAAGATCTCTGATTTTGTTAATATCACATTATACAGGCAATAGTTTCTGTATGGTAGCTGCATGAATTGGCAGTGAACATTTTCAATTAAGAACTTGATCCTGTAAACACTAGCATTTGTCCACATGAGAAAGGTGATGAGAAGAACTACAGAGGAATAATTGATTCAGAGCCATGTCATTCTTGGTTTGTCCCGGGGTGCACAGATGAAAAAATCCCTCAGGTTAGAGATAGTCAAGTGGTTTATGGGCTTTCATTTTGTGGGCAGTAGATAATGCTGTGGATTTAATGGGCTTTCATTTTGTGGGCAATAGATAATGCTGTGGATTTAATGGAGTCACTCATGTGGATGATGTTAATTTTGTGAACAAGTGTTGGAAGGACCAGAGATGTATAATCATTCTTAAACCCCTCTTCTTGCTTGTGTTCCTGTCTAAGGTCCAGTTCAGCTCCGAATGAGGACGATAAACTAGGTTCCATGCTGCAATCTCCAGAGTCCTGTTAGGGCATGACTTTGCACACATTCCTGCAATCCCAGCTCTGTATCTTAGCTGACATACAAGATGGACCATTCATTAGAAATATGATAGGTACCAAATGTGTAATTTCTTCTTTCTTTTTCACCTAGCATAGCTCGTATCAATATGTGACTACAGATAAAGGAGACTACTGTAGGCATTATTAGAAGAATGTTCCTCTCACAATCAACCCCAAGCTTTTCTCCTCTACCAGGGCATATGAGAAAAGAACCTACAGTCACTTAATTTAAAATCCATGCACTTCTTGTGCTTTAAGTTTCCATATGGTCCAGGAATGCTTGTGGAGCAACAGCCTGTGACAAGAGAAAGTGAAATATCAGCCCAATGGAAAGAATCATATTAACATTTACAGGAACTGTGACTAACAGTTGTTGCCCTAGCTGTAGCTGCTTCTGTGTTATTGCTTATATATTTTATTGTGGGAAGGCCGGACACACAAAAAAACCTGCCAAAACAACAAAAAAATTGTAATAACCAGTTTCTGTGAAAAAAATTTCAGTGACTTTTTTGAGAGTCTTTTGAATGATCACTTCAAAGATAAAGTGTCCTTCTCCTTTTACGGACAGATACTATCAGGAATTTTGTGTACTAGAACTCATTTTGCCACTGTATTAAATCCCCAACTGATTTAAAGAGCAGTCAATATTCCACTTATTGAAGATTATATCTAGAAAAAAAAAATCCTACTTCAGTGTATTGAACCTTATAAAGTTCAGTTCAAAAAAACTTCTAAACTGATACTTCATAAAAGCATTTCTATATTGTTGTAATATTTGAAAGCTTACCTTGCAGCAGTTTTATAATCACATAAATAATCCTGAAAGTGTTGGAATCAATCATTATGGTTCTAGGTCTGTTAGTTGAGACACATTCAGCATTTTGATCCATTTCTAAGATAATGACAGCGGAATCCAGCACTATTGTCCATAAATCCTGCCTGCATATATCAGCAATAAAGTAAATTTTTGAAAATACAGTTTTTAAAAAATAGATAGTGCTTGGGGGCATTGAATAACACCACTAGTACCTGAGCAGACCTCTGAATATCAGTAGGGCTTTTAACAAAGACATCAGAATTGAGTCGGTGGGTTTATATGCATTACCAGCTGGTAACTGAAAGAGGCAAGCACAAGGGTTTGATTTACCGTGATCTGTTGTGGTTCCAGCACCCCATGTCCACATTTTGTCTTCACCAGCAGTGAAATTTGTGCCAATTTTGGCCACAGGCATCTGCTGCTCATGTGCAGAGAGCTCGGTGCAGCAAGACTCTGCATCCATGTTATGGGTGTTACGGGTGATGGCCTAATGCAAGTCCCTAGTTGTAGATCAAAGACAAACTTGCTCCCAAAAGAGTTCCTCCTGTGCCACAGATCACTCACGTAGACTGTCCCTGAGTGTTTGTAGCTGGAAGCTGTGCAAAGTGATGTAGTTGTCCTTTGGGTGATGCAAACAGCCTAGGCTGAGGAGAACCACATCATGTTTCATTCTAAGAGACAAAGACACACCTGTGCTCAGGCAAGGACTGTAACTTATTCCAGTCTAATGTAGTGCATTGAGATGATCTTGGCTGTGTAGCAGCTACATGGTTTGACTTGGAAAAATGTATACATCTTTTAGAGATTGAGAGGATCTTGCATTGCGTCCAGAACAACTGCAAGTGCTTTGTGTGTACATAGAGGTGATGCAAAGGGAATCAATTGATTATTCATTGCTCAGATTAAATTCAGTGAACTACTCGGCATGAATAAAGTGGCAAAATCTGGTTGTGTGTAAGTAAAAGATGTGGAGAGGAGAAAATGAAATTTGTTTGCAATGGAAAAGCAACTTTTTTCAAAAGTGTTTGTTAGTGCTGTATTGCATTATCTCAGTGAAAAATGTATAGTGTTTCATGACACACCATAAAAAGCTGAAGTTACAGTGTGTCAGGACTATTTCTGTGCAGCTATGTTATTTATAATGCACATGTATTAGTAAATGGAAAGGTTATTGGACTACATTTTAAGAGAGGTTTAGCCAAAAAGAAGAAACCTATTCTAGTTTCCTTGACGAAAAGATTCTTAGCTGAAGGAGTGTGATGTGGCATTCACAAATGAGAGCAAACAGAAAGCTCTGTAACACGGTCAGACACTTTGACTTTTTAGCGCTGTTTTGGTGAAGTTTAAACTTGTCATTGACCTGAAGACCTGATCTTCCATGCTCTCAAAGCTCTCAGTGATTTGTGTGGAGCACAGGACTGACAAGAAATGCGTGGAGGAACTGTTAACCTTTCCTACCCTTTCCTACAAACACTCTTAACTCCTCACAGAATAAACATATCCTCTATTAGACTTCAGATTAATAACCTATTTTTAATGTAGCTTTCTCAGGCCCTGCTCCAGACATGAAGTTATTATGAAATGTTAGTTGCATCCACTTCACATCCACAGGAGTGCAGACCTTGTAGCCCACTTTATTATAGCTACTGCTGCTGTGTGCTTGGTGGCTAGGTTGTGTTAATTTGTGTGCAGGCTGGGCAAGTTAATAGTGGCGTTTCTGCGTGACAGGGTGCAGTTAGATTGATCAAGACTTGCTGAAGTACACTCGCTGTGGGAAAGGATGTTTTCTCAGGTAGCTGAATTTATTTTACATCTGGGGTTTCTCATTTATTTTACATCAGTGTCAGGTTAATGATGAATACATGGATTTTGTACTTGGCTGGGAATGTTTATGACACTTTTGCAAGACTGAGCCAAGTGGAGTTTTGATTAAGGATTCTTGAACAAAGGTTAGGAAGGGCCTTTCAGTTCCATCTACTTCATGTGAGGAATAACCATTTTTAGGTTTTGTGGGCCTTCAGTGCTGTCACATGCTGTGGAATGAATATTGAGATTAAATAGTATTCTAAAGATAGAAACACTGACAACGTGATAATAGTTCCACTGTACCTTTGCAGAGGCTGATAGTGTCCTTGCACATGACTGCTTCGCAGTGTCGTTAAATTAAAGCCTGCCTGGCTGCTTTTATTCCTTTTTCTCCTCTGAATCGTTCATGTTGCAGCTTTTTTAGGATCCCGTGCTGCCTGAAGTTGGTTATTTCTCTTCCTGCTGTGGGGCATTATGTAGTCCTGTTTAGAGTCTGTTAGGGAGTTTGTATGCTATGAATCAAACATTGCCATGCTTGCAGTAAAACATGTAAACATACATAGTAAGCATAGTAAAACATACTTTAAATCGCTTGATTTACATCTCAAGGAAGGCAGTATGGTGGAGTATTCGCTTTGCCTGTCTGGATGTGCTAAAATTTGGCTGTAGCTCTATGGTGACTTAAACTGTAATGGCTGGCTACGCAGTCCATGCCTTGTTCTTGTGCTGCAGCCCTTCTTTCATGGCATCTCTTGCTCCTATCTGATCCTAAATCGAGCTGGTTTGGCACACTGAGCTGGCAAAAACCTAACACAGCAACGAAAAGAGAAAATTGGTTCATGCCAACAGACCCAGGGGAATTTCAGAGTCAAAGCAAAGGAGGGGGTGAGACCATGCAGGTGGGACTGTAGGGACACAATGGGGCTGTTTGTCATCTGATGGTTGTTGGACAGGCCTGGTGGTCCCCTGAAACCTCAGCCAAGTCTGGAAGGTAACCTAAAAGGATGTCCCACTGTCCTTGGCACTGGAGTGGCCAAGCCTCGAACACTGTGTTCAGTTTTGGGCACCTCACTGCAAGAGGGACCTTGACGTGCTGGAGCGTGTCCAGAGAAGGGCAACGAAGCTGGTGAAGGGTCTGGAGCACAAGGCTTATGAGGAGCAGCTGAGGGAACTGGGGGTGTTTAGTCTGGGGAAAAGGAGACTCGGGGGGGACCTTATTGCTCTCTACAGCTGCCTGAAAGGAGGCTGTAGGCAGGTGGGAGTCGGTCTCTCCCCCCAGATAACAAGTGACAGGACAAGAGAAGATGGCCCCAAGTTGTGCCACGAGAGGTTTAGATTGGGTATTTGGAAAAACTTTTTCACTGAAAGGGTGGTCAAGCATTGGAACAGGCTGCCCAGGGAGGTGGTGGAATCACCATTGCTGGAGGTATTTGAAAAACACGTAAATGCGGTGCTTATGGACATGGTTCAGTGATGGGCTTGGCAGTCCTGAGTTAACAGTTAAACTTGATGATCTTAAAGGACTTTTCCAACCTAAATGATTCTGCAATTCTATGACTCTGTCTCTGGGGGCCTTCCCCGTCAGCGGGGAGCGATGGAACCCCTGCAGGGGGAGATCACAGCGCAGCAGCTGTTCTGGTGGACAGAAGCCCATCTCTCCCTGCGGTGGTAGAAAGCACTTAAGGATTTTAGGTACCTACGCTGGTGGATTATTGCTCCCTCTTCTCTCTTCCCATTACAGTCATTTTAACAATGTTCACCACCAGCAGGTTCACAAATGGTAACTGTAAAAACAACCTTTGACTGTAAATACTATTTCTCAGTTCACTGACAGTAAATTTGCATAAACTTCTTTGTTATTCAGCACACCTATGCTTTCAGTCTCTGCTAATCCCAGCATCTCAAACAGCATCTGCAGAGAACAGAGCTGTACAAGGTCTGGTGGTTTTGAGACCAGTTAATCTTGCTTTGATTCTCTTTCCTTTGTACAGTAGTGAGATGTCTGGCATGTTGCCATGCTTGAGTCAAGATGAAGTTCTGCATCCTGTGTGATTCAGGAAAAGAAACTCTTATCTAGGTGACCTAGCACCTTCTGTGGGCTCCCCAAATCACTAGTAAAATAGTCCTGTTGTTAGGTATTATTTGATTTTATCCAGTGCAGGTATCTGGATTGGGTAATCGGTCAGGGTTGATTGATCACTTGGACCTTGAGTCTGCACAGGCTTCATGGTGGAGCTACAGCCTGACATGACAGTCTAGGTTTAAAAAATGTTTGACCTGGAGTTCTTTCTCTGTCCTGCCACTTGCTCTCATTTGACAAACCTGCAGAGTGAGATCCTGAACATCTGTGCAGTAGCTCCTCCAGGGACTCTCAGGTCCACAAAACACACATCCACTTGTGTACAGGAGTCTGTGTGAGATCAAGCCCAAGCAATATTCTGTGAAGTGCTTTATTCTGAAACAGCTTTATTTCAAACAGCTGATAGCCACCCATTGCACACTCTGAAGCAGTAGACTGCTTACACATGAGCGTGTTATTTAAATATAGCTTAGTCTGAAATATTTACAGCCAGGTAATCCTTCATCCTGTGGTACTTCAGCAACTGATCTCTTTCATCTGTAGGTCTGCTAGCCAGGAAGGGTGACAAAGGGATGTGTATTTACCACGTAAAGCCTGTCCCTCTTGATTTTGAATTCTGTCATTTTAGGCAGGAACATCGTCCTTCTCTGAGTTTCTGGACAGCCAAGTTTCAAAGGCTGCTGATTTCTCAGGGTACTGTGCAGAAATCATTTGGGCCTTTCAGCTATAGCACACAACGAGTAGGCAGATTCATATTTATTAAGCTTTTTTCCAGATTTTCATAAAGTATTTCGTAATTGGCTCTAAATTATCATGTTTGAGCAGAGCACGAAACAATCTGCAGCATGCCACTAAGCAAAGGAACTATTGCTGTTATTTTGTGGTCTTTTTTCATAAAGTCACATTACAGAATACCTTCCTATTCTGGGAATGCTGGCTCACCAGGGGAATGACCCTGGGTTACTGGGCTACTGTGCACTGGTCCAGCCATGGTAGCAGCCTGTCAGTACGCTTTCAATGTCAAGCAAATTTGTACAATACAACAAGAGCTTAACATGATGGGAGTGCATCAGCTTGGGTTTGCCGTAGACCAAGGAGTAAACTTGGTACTGCAATGTGTGATAATTGACTGACCTCACGTCCCTCTGTGAGCAGAAACTGCCCTTTGGTGGCAGGTGTTGGCAAATACTGGTTTAAGGATGAAAACTTAAGTACAAGAAGGAGTGGCATATTCATGTTGCCATCAAGTAAACAGTCAAATCTGTCTTTTTCTAAATCCTGACACTTCAGCAACACGTCAGTAGTACTGCTGTGTCTTGCCTTTTTTTCATCCCTCTCTTCTCCAGCGAGGGAGAAAACTCAGACAATTGTGTGATGGAGGTATTTAATGATCCCACCATGAATTCATGGTATCATGGCGAGAGGGCATCAAAATGGATCATGCTAATGGTTGTGACAGGATAGTCTAGTCTAAGACAATATTGCTGGTTTAAAATGCCTCATTATTCACTTCAGTCCTCGACAAGAGGAGATTCTTCACAGCAAGTCTGTAGTTCAACAACCTGTTTGGCTCCTCAGCTCCTGGCTTAGCTGTGAGGTGTGAGGTGATGCTCTAAAAACACCTCCTTCTTGGTGTATTTGTTGTTAGTGCTTGTGGTACAAGCCCGTTCTTAAATTCTTGTGGAACTGAAGTGTAACAACTGACATTTCCGCATGGTTTAGATGCACATTTTATATAGTAGCTTCATATGTATTCTCTATGTTAATATGCTTAATATTCTTTTTTTTAAGCATCTGATTAAAATGATTTTAAATATTCACTAGATTTTATGCTACCAGCATAAACTGCGGGGCAAGTTACATAATGTCACCTAAAAAAAAAAAAATAGTGCTACAACCAAAAATCATTTTAAGGGTATCTGGCTGATTTCTGGAAGGGTATTTTTGTTAGTCATTTGGACACTTCCTTCTTAGGTTTACCTTTCTAAGATGGGTCTAAGAGGCAACCTCTGCTTCTGATTTAGTTCAACATCTGCAAGGGAGAAGATAGGTGAACGGAGAGGTTCTGCACGGGGCTGCTCCTAAGGGAAGACAAATGCATGTTTTTTCTTTTGAGAGACTGTTCCATGTGTCAAAATGTAATTCCATAAAGTTTCCATGATAGCTTTTGCCCAGAGATTTCATTGTCTATTAAAATATGTATGGTTTGCATTCATTTCGGTTCCATTCTTTTCAATGCAATTGTTGAAGCAGAGCTTATCCCCTCTTGGAGCTGGTATAACTGTGCTCCTCCACATGCGCCAAGCTCTGTGTGAAGCTGCTAGTGTAGGCTCTGCTACTGCTGTTCCCAAAAAAATTGTCTCAAATTCTCTCAATGCTGAATTTATAATGTTTTCAAATGTGAACTTGATATTGTCTGAGTAGACTGTGTGCAGCGTAACATAGAAGTGTCTCTGCGCAGGATTTAGGAGGAGGCATGGAAAGCTCCTCAACCATGTGTGTGCTTTTATTACAGAAAACCAAGATAAATTTGTATTGTTGAGTCATCTGTTACGGCTGATTTAATTTGTACTTTGCTTTCATGTTTTAAGTGCCTAATGATTTTTTGTCAAGGAGGCAATGGTTTCACTGTTATAATGCATACTTAGAATTCTGCACTAGTTACCTGTTCTGTAATAGAATATTTTTGCAGTTTCTGTTTGGAAATAAAGACTGACTAGACATAATCATGTGGGTTTTTTCTTTGTTGAATTCCTGAGACTTCACAATCAAAAATAACGTCTTCTGAGGCACAGCAGGATAGAGAATGCATTAGTCTGATTCCTCTACAGCAGCGTTAGCAACTGACAGTAGAAACATGGACGATTCCTTAAAATTGTGCAAGGAAAAAAGCAAGTTGTGCTTAAAAACAGGTTTGGGGTGGTGGGGCACTGGGACATGTATGAATATATATTGTTTAAATAATACCATCATGTAATTTCAGTCTTTTCTGTTTGCATATAGCAACACAATTAACCATCTTCTTTTGTTACTTCTAATTACTCGGGATATTTTTTTTAATTAAAGAAAAATCAAACAAGGAAAGGAACCAATCAAGAAACAAAAATTGTTACCCTTTTCGTCTAAAAATAGCTATTAAATTTGAAAACTATCTCTAAAAAAATAACTGAACACTTTGAAAACAGTGATTAACTGAAAATGTTAAAACAATTGATGCAAAGGTTTTTCATACAAAATACTGACCATGAGTACATGTCTAGTACATGCGTATCTAGTAGACCTCTACACATGTTTTAGTGGCTTTTGTGGGGGTTTTTTCTTAACGGAGGTTTTGGTCACATACACAGATACATGCAGTGAATGAATTTCAAACGTGAATTTCAGAGAAAGCATTTTCCTTCAGAGCATTTCCTTTCTACTTTTGGCCAGAAGAAGGCCATATAGCTTCTGTGCTGCTTACTGTGACTTCTCCCAAATAGAAGCTGACTGTCTCATCAAGTCAGGTCAAATACGTGCGTGCAGCCGCTCCGTGGCGCGGACTGTTATCCTTTAGGGCCCTCTAGGGACGGAACTGCCATTGCCAAATTTTACTGCAGCCAGAAGAGAGGATTAGAGCCGAAAGGTTTTATTTGGCCTCATGGACAACCAAGTGGCTTCTGCCCAAAGATTGACACCTGGATCTTTCTGGCCTCCCTCCTTCTTCACACTCAGCATGTGAGTCTTTCATAGCTAATCAAAACCAAAAGGTTTATTTTGTTTGCTGTGCTGACAGCTGAAATTGCATATGAGTGATGCAGGTGCAAACGTGTCCTCATAATCTGAGCTAGTTCTAAAGCAGAACTGTGATTTCTTCTGTGGAAAGTAAGTGTCTTAGGATGAATTTAGCCATCTCAAATATCTTGCTGTTGAACAGCTAAATGTTGAAAGAGCAGCGCTGCCTGGTGATTAAGACTATTTGGTCCAAGTACAGAATAAGTGAGAGCTGCCCCAGATAAAGCTTTGCCTCTTCCTCATCCCCTGCTTAGAAGGGAAGCAGTCTGGGAAAAGCTGGCTGGGCAAGAGGAGAGCAGGTGGGAAGCAATCGCGCACTGAGATTATGCCTGTCAAATAGCTGTAGTACCTCTGAATCACATCAAGCACAAACAGTTCTCCTTGGGGCCGAGCACCTCCCATGAAGGTGACCCTCCTCCTATGGGAAACACATGGACACTGGTGTTGGGAGGACTTAAGAAGGAATTTTCCCAGGAGCAACAAGATTGTGCAAGACCAGGTTAGGTTTTCCTCCTGCCTTAAAATACTATTGGCAAAAAGTGTCATGTGAAGGTGATACAACGTAAGGGCACTTGGTTAGTCCAGGAGAAGAGAATGGCAAAGTCTAGTCCACAAGCTGAAAGCCATGGCAGTGGGCTAGAGGAGCTGGGGTCATGGCTACATCATGGCCAGCAGCTGGAAAAATACAGATACGGGCTGAGAAAGATCTATCAGCATTTTGAAAAGAGGTGGGAGATTGCCTTCTCCTTAAGGATCCCACTACGCCCATGTTCTGGTATCTGAATGTACCTACATCTTGAGATAGGTGCCTAAGTTTTAGCTTGCCTCTTCCATCCTGTACCAAGTGTCTGTGTCATTCTCAGTCTGGCCAGAGACAATTAATCGTGAACAGGAGTATTAGGATCTCACAGCCTGTGCAGACTGGTAGGTGGAACCATCTGGTTAATGGAGATACCATAATGAAAGCATTAGCTCTTAAGTATATAAATGCAGATGAAACTCTTTTATCGTGTAAGTGAAAAGAGAGAGCGCCCAGTGAGGACTGAATCTGAGCTGCTGTCTTTTTTTCTGCAGCACCAGGGAGCAAAGCTGGATTGGCCCAGGAGCTCACATTCTGCCACTTTTACTGGAAGAAGAAATGCTGGATGTGCTGGGGAAAATTATTAGAAATGGAATAACTTTCATCTTCAAAATTACTTTATTAGGTATTTTGAGAGACTTTTCGGGCAAAAATAATCTGACTTAATTCTAAGCGTAGTGCTGCTTCTGTAACTCCAAACCCGCAGGGGCACTGGTTCTTTTTGTTTAGCTTTTAATCTCCTTTGTAAGGATGAAAATTACTCTTGCATTATGTATGATGTGTGGAGTTCTAACACAGTAAAACCACTCAGCAACGCTCCCTCGGTTCAGACTGCCCCTCTGAAACAGATTCTTTTCCTCGGACAATATGAATTGTGCAAAACCTGCTGTGAGCCCAGGCAGGACCCCCAGGCAGGAGGGGGCTGCAGCCCTGTGCTTTCTCTGCCGTAGCAGAGCACAGGCACAGCTCCTGCCTGCGGGCTGGCTACCGACCCCCCCAGACCTGTCAGCAGCTGGGTGCCCAGGAGTCCTGCCAGGGACGTAGGAATGATGGGGGTGAATCACCTGTAGGAGAGGAAGGAGTTGAGCTGGGTGGCATGCTGCCGTGGTACATGTCCGAAAGCTGTATTATGATATAGAAGAGGATCAAAAAGACTCTTACCCTAGATGGATTTGAAATTAATTTTTCCTACTTTTCCAAATACAGAGTTGTTACACTGTCACAAAAGGTTTCAAAGCTGGATCCAAAAAAGACAGCACTGTTCTCTCAGGCATTGGAATGTGAGAGCAAGACACAAGACTTAAGATACTCTGGATATGCTCATGCATGATACATCATGGAGAAATGTTATGAAGGGGATGTGATCATTAAGTGGCAGGAGCAGTGGCCTAAATTGGGAGATTACTGTCCTCTGACATTGAATACAGTTCTCCATCAAATGCTGGTGTAAAATAACCTCCTTTTAAAAAGCCAGACATGTTGAAGCACTGGATGGGCCAGTGGGAGGCAGATCTAGCAGCTGTGACACAGGTCTGCCAGTGTCCTTGGGCACCTCACCTTGCTGCAAAACTGAGCGAGGTGGCAGAAGGAAATACCCTGAGATTCATCTCACCAACCACAGTCTCCGGTTCAAGGTAGGGTGACTTCTGTGCTAAGCTCCATGGTCCATAAACACAGGAGTCAGGGTGGCGATTTCATATCTAAATTTCTGTATCGTAAACACCTACACTTACTAGATCAGTCCTGTCATTCCTGTCCTACCCTTTCCCTATCTACATTGAATGTTTTTTTAACAGTGGCTTAATCATAGAGCTCTGAACTCTGTCGGCCCTATTCGCTCTGCTATAATAAAGAGAATCATTTCTAGGATGAAATCTCTTTTTCTGAATATATTTAACATTTTTCAGAAGAGTCTAAAATAGAAACTCTAAGAACATTAACTTAGAGCACTTTTCAAGTTCATCTTACTTGCAGTCCATTAAAGTGAAGTGACAACTGAGGTGTGACATGAAGTAATTATACTGATTGTGTTGTATGTGCTCCACAGGAGCTGAATAATTTGCTGAGGATATTAATTTCAAAAGTCAGACAGCAAGAGATCAGCTGAGATGGAAGATCACTGCAAAGTGACCTCAGGCCAGGGGAAAAGAGAAAGAAGAGGGGAGAATGTGGCCAGCGCAGGAGGTCAGTGCTGTATAGTCTAGCAGTGAACTGAACCAGGTGTGTTTTGACATCAAAGGTGTTCTCCATGTGACTGAAGGCAAGTGTCATCACTGTAGTTCAAAAACATAATTGTAGGTTCCCGTTATCGTCTGTGGAGAGAAGAGGAGAATAATTCGTTTGTGTTATTCTAGTTACCTACATTAGGATGTGATAAATCATGCCCTGGATTCCCTGGTTTGTAAAGAGTGTAGGGTGATTAGCTGGGCCATAACGTCTGTAGTTCGATGCTCCACCCTAAGGGACTACAGTGGTGGTGAAATGCAGGTACAACCCCAGACCGAGCTACCGGCTAGTCATACCTATGTATTATTCGTACCTGCTCGTGGACTTGTCTGTGGCCTGATCATTACACCTTGGCATTACACTTTGTGGCCAGGGAAAGAGTAGCCAAGTAGCAGACTGTAAACATCACTTAGAACATATAACGAGATCAGGTTGATAAGGATTCTCTGAAAGAATCTGTACCTTGGTGAATAACAAACATACTGAAATTGATTTCTGTGATATCTAAAACAATTTTCACAGTTACAAGAAGTTAATCCGAATGCAGAAGTTCTTTTTCTCTATCAAATGTTCACTGTTGAAATCAGTATTGGATTTCTGTACTTGAACTGTTGTGCAGCCCTGAATAGATACATTAGAGGTAGTTTAATCCGATCGTACTTTGGCTTTGGCTCAGCAGCCTAGCAGTGCAAGTAAAACTGCTTTCACTTAGGGATTGTCATTCTTGGATCAATTCAGTAGCAAGACATAAAGTAACTGTGAGTCTGAGGGACTTTGGGAGCCATGGGCTTGATCTTCCTGAGAGAACCAAAAGCCGGAGGTAAATAATAGCCAGTTCTAAGTGTAATACAGCATTAACGAAGGGATGTCATGGAGCTTGACTGGGCAGCATGTTCCTTGAATGTGGATAGCCACGCTCAGAGAAAGAGGTAAGCAGTAGCAAAAGCATGATTCTGTGCTAACAGGGACCTCCACACTCAACCCATTCCACACAGCTTCACCTGCCATTTGCCAGGAAAAGTGAGAAACTGGTTTCACAAAGTTTTGACTTGGCCAAGAAACAATGTTTTGGCACAACCAGACCAAAACACAATCTGTCTGTAGTCATCATGGTCATCGCTGCCACTGACTCATAGATTTCATGGAAGAACACAAGCAGTCCCTGAGCTGAAGGCGCTTGGCCCAAGGGCTCTGAGCACATGTTCCCGGATCCCTGGTCCTGGTGGTTTTGGCTGCTAAGGCTCAGCCTGTACTGAGGCGGGGACGGCCTGTACAGCCTGCCCCGAGCTCACCATCTGGGCTGGCAAAGCTGCCTTCTGTAGTCACGGACTAGTGGAAACGGGCCCTTTATCCCATCTACCACAGTGCTGTTACTCCTCCACTGACAACAGAGGGCCGACCTGAACAAGAGGTTTAGGTTTTTGACAGGCAAAGTAAGCAAAAAGGTCACCTTGCTCCATGATTTTTGTGTCCTTGCAAGGCACCATTAACTGCATCAGTACAGCAGCCTCTGCAGCGCAGGCACCATCCACAGGTCTTGTGTGATAGTGGGAAGGGATGCTAACCAATCTGTGGCCATCAGGAATCTTTTCTCTCTTTCCTTTTCAAGCACCTGGAAATGAGGCAAGACTTTGCAGGCCAGAGGGAAGGATGCCTTTGTAGGGATCTTTTCCTCTTTAATCTTCATGTAGTGAGAGTAGAGAGCAGTCCCTTGATTCCTCTATGGCCAAGCACTTCATCCCCTATTGTATCCTCTGCAAAACGGGGACAGCAACGCTTGGTCCTCTCCCAGTAGTGTTATGGGGGAAAATACATCCTGAGATCCATTTGTGTTCTCTGTGATGGGGACCATGCACGAACTGCAGACAGACAACTTCCCCTCTCTCTAGAAACCGCAGTTTATCTCTCACTGCTGTTTCACAGCTTGATCTATGCTTGGTTGGCCATGACATAAAGCAGAAATGGACAGTTTTGATGTATAGTACCATTATTATGAAATATTTATGAATAGATATTATGAAATTCAAATTAAAAAGATGAAAAACAAATCAAAGTAACAAGGAGAGAATTTAACATTTTTGATCAGCTTTTCTCCTGCACTTCCTTACTATTTAATTTAAACCAGAACTGTTTCTTTCCTCCTGTAGTAATCACCCATCTCCAAGAAGTGAAAATACACTTGCAAAACTAATAAATGAGAATCTATTTGCAAAGATATTTATTTATGCGCCTGGCACTTCAGGGTGTTTAGAGGGTAATCTCAAAGTGTGAGCTCTGCACTGTGCAAATTTAGAAGCGATTTTTCTAAATGTCAAGTATTTATTACATGAAAAAAACATTTGGAGTGTGGAGCAGGTCCCCAGTGATGTAGGGTGCATTTGGGGAAGGGCTTCTTGGATGAACAGAAATAATATTTGCAAGATGAAAGCAAATCGTCCATTTGAAATTGCTTTGTGTCTGTGGAAAGGAGATTGAACAAAGGTAGAAGGCCAGCCCAGTATTTTGCTTTGTCTCATGCACAAAATAGTGGTTTTCAAAATCTTTTATAACCAAGCTTATGCCAATCTGTCTTTCCTGGGTCCTGCAGTGCTTGTGCCACCTTTGCTTAGATTGCTGCTGTCCCCTTCTCACCCCCTTAGCAGCACCAGCAGGATCCATTCAGACTGCAGGCAAATAAATAAACCCTGCAGAATGTATTCATGTAGGATTTTAGACATATAATACCTTATCTTAATGTCAACATAGCTCAAAGTGCAAAGTTGTACAGTGCAACTCTCCAACTGGAGGCTGATGATGTGGAATATAAGGGACTCTGACCTGCTGTGAGAAGTCTGTGATGTCTGTTTTGTTTGGAAATACCAGTCAGCCTGGAAACCGCAGAACCATCACAAGCAAGAGAAGGACACAAAAAGTCTAGTGTGTGTTAAACCAGGAAACTTCTTCAGGCTAGTGGGTGCACAGAAGCTGAAGAACTTGCCACATTCAGACCCTGCTCTTGGTTTTGGTGGTCTGTAGCCCATGGTGCTATGCAAGACAAATCCCCAGCGCTTGGGGGACTATTTGTTCTGCTTTTGGGGACCTTCTCAGACTTAGTATCACAGTCATGTACTTTCTTCACCACTTTCCTCAGATGTCATTAGTGAGAGTCTCCCAGGTCTTCCTTTTGGTATGCTGCTTTATGCTGGCTTCTCAGATGGTACTTGTGTTACCTCCCTTTGAAGACTGACTTCATACCTCAGCTGCTAATATTACGCAAGATCAAAATATCTAACCAAAAAGTTGGTTCTTTGTGTTCAGTCTAGGATTTAAAGTTAAGATGCTTTCTACTAGCAGTAGCTCTGTGGATGGCTGAGTCATGGCTGGCATCAGGATGCCCACCTGCGTTATAGCCAGTGCTGCTCCCCTGGCGTTGGAGGTACCAGCCACTGAAGGTGTACATGAGGGTGTCAGGCTTTGCTCACATGAAACCAGGGTTCCCACATGCCCCTGATGAGCTGAGTGCCAGGCAGCCGAGGGACAGCAGGAGGGAGGCTCTGCCCCAGCCATCCTTCCCCACCAGCCTGCCCTGCGCCCTGGATGGGGGAAGTGGGATGGGCGCTGGACACCGAGGTCCTGCCCTGCCAGCCTGGCTGGCCAGCACCTCCAGTGCCTGTTCATCTGCTGACAGTCTAAATCCAGGTTTGTGGATAGGTGCCCTGTGTTTTATTAGTCCATCTAATAAAGCTGGGGGGAAATTGACAAGCTATCATCTGAAAGCTCTTCCTCATGTCTGAAATAAATGCCATGAAGTTCAAAGCAATTGCTCCAAGTTCAATTAGATACATAGGAGCTCCGCTACCTAAAGGAAAAGGCAGCTAGATAATTATGGGTTAAAGGAGAGAAATGCTAAGAACATATCTTGCAAAGGACAGATAGAGACAAGTAATTTACAGACTGTGTGGAAAGTGGAGAGGTTAGAAGCAAAGAGGAATCAAGCCAGGAAGGAAAAATGACCTGGAAGTCCGTTTCAATCAAGCTGAACTTCAAAAGGGAGCTTTCTTCTAAATGTGGGCAGCAATGTAAAAAAAAAAAAAAAAGTTAGAAGCTAAAAGATTGAAAATGCTGACAAGCCATGAAGAGACTTTTGGAGATACTATATTAAACTGATAACTGCTTACTATCTTGCTGAGAAGCCTCTGAAAAAGAAAAAGAAACAGAAAAAGAAGAAACAAAGAAAAAAAAAGAAAAATGAAAATGAAAATGGAAAATAGAAAATAGAGTATAGAACATAGAACATAAAAGAAAAAGAAAAAGAAAGAGAAAAAGAGAAAAAGAAAAAGAACCCTTACAAAAAGCTCATCTCAGTTAAAAAGGACAGTGAAGGGAACTACTAGAACTTGACAGAAGTCATGTCCAAATGGGAAAACCAGGGAAATCTGGCAAATGGACAATAGATCTCCAGTGAGATGGATCAAATACCAGTTCAAGAAGAAAGTTGCTAATAAAAAACACTTTCAAACACATCCAAACCATTATGTCTGCCAGAAATTCAGTGCAGGTTCAAGAGAGGCAGCCAAGAGTTAGAAGGGTTACTCAGCAATGATAAGACCACAGGAAAAAAGCTTCCATGGATTCAACTCATTAAGAACAAGGTGAAGGAGCCCCCTGTGACAGATGAAGAACAATCTCAAACCGAAAAGGTTTTGAAATAAATCAATACATCGACAGGTAAGAAGAAAGCAGAATAGCAACCATCAAATAGGTCTGGAGTAACTCAGTGTGAAACCACTGATTTGCTAATTGCAATGCATCCCGTGTCCGAGGAATAGTCAGTGGCCAGTAAGGGTGATGCAGACTGAAGATTTTGTCAAAAGCTTTTGCAAAATGATCACTGCAGATTCCTAAGAAATATAAAAGGCAGATTCTCCCTATTTTAAGCTAGAAAGTAGGAAATAATGGAGAGCCTTCACCACGGAAGGAAGCTGTCATTGGGATCCCACAAGTATTTGCACACTGGACTTCACTGTTCAGTATATTCCTCAGTGACCTAGCAAAGGATGGACTAGTAGGTTGACAAAAGTGTTCAGTTAGTACAAAATTATGAAGGGCAATCAATATTAATGCAAAGCTCCAAGTTGCAGAAGATCTCACAGTCCTGGATGACTGGACAATCAAACAGTGGATGAAATTTTAATGTCAATGACGGCAAAGTAGGGGGAAAAATAACTCATAGCTATTAGTCCTTAGAAAATAGATCTTTGAGTGACTGTGAATAACTCTCTGAAAACATCAGCCCAGTACTGAGCAGTGATCAAAAAAGTAGGTGGGCTATTTTTACTTACTTTGAAGGTAACTGATCACAAAACAGCAGTTCCCGTTATGTCACCCTGTGTTGCTCCAATGCACGTGTCTTGAAGACTGCTTGTTGTCCTAGTCACCTTGTTTTAAATACATTATAACAGAACTAAAATGGAAAAGAGTGATGAGAATTATTAGGGTTACAGGGTGGCTTCTGGATGAGAAGACAGTATAAATGTAAGAAACATGCTGAGGTGCTGGAGGGGAGCTACTAGAGAAGTCTGTCAAATGAGGGGCAGCACGGAGGGGTTGAACACAGACTTATTATTTACTGTGTTTTCTAACACAAGAACTACTGGAAAGTCAGCAAAATTATCAGACAGTGAGGATAAAATAATCAAAAGAAAATGTTTTTCCCTGGTACATTGTAAAATTACAAAATACAGGCTGTTAGAAGCTAAAAACATTAAAGGATTCAAATCAGGTCAGACGAGTTCATCAATGATCTGAATAAAGCCACTGGCTCAAAAAGCCCCTGAATTTCTGCTTGTCTGGAAATGAAGGCTGTTCCGGGGATTGGAGCCCTGTTTCCCCAGCAAGCACTGTAGGAGTTCGGGTGGATCACTGATCTGACCCAGTACGTTCATGTGTTGCTGTAGAGCTCTGGCCTTTACTTACCCTCCCATCTGCCAGGTCACCACTTTCTATGTACCCTTTTGTTGACCGGTCAGTATAACTTGGTATAACGAAGCTAAGCTTTCTGGGGGAGGTGATCCTTCCCCTCTGCTCAGACCTGGTGAGACCCCCCTGCAGTACTGCATCCAGTTCTGGGGTCCCCAGTACAAGAGAGAGATGGACATACTGGAAAAACCCAGCCAAGGGCCATGAGGACAACGAAGGGCTTAGGGCATCTGACCTATGACTAGAGGCTGAGAGAGCTGGGACTCTTCAGCCTGGAGAAGAGAAGGCTCAGGGGGATCACATCAATGTGTAAAAACACCTGATGGAGGGAGTACGAATGATAGAGCCAGCTTCCCCTTGGTTACCCAGTAGCAAGACTAGAGGCAATAGGCATGGACTGCAATACAAGAAATTCTGTTTAAATATAAGAAACAACTTTTTCACTTGGAGAGTAACTGAACAGCAGAACAGGATTTGGCCAGGATAGAGGCATATCCCACCAGTGTGAGGATGCACCACTCCAGACCCCTCCTGGATCACAGTCCAACCTTTTTAGCTTAAAGCAGCAGGGCAAGTGCTTTGCGCTGCGTTGGGCAGGAGCGGTGCAGGCACGCACAGCTGCACGCACTGCTGCAGCCCGGCCGCGGGGCGCTGGGGTCGGGTGGGGAGAGCTGGGGGCAGCAAACCTCTCATGCACTCCAGCACGCTCCATCAAGGCCTGTCAGAGCAGAAAGCATGTTTGCAATTACCATCCCCAGTTTGCAAAATAAGTTTTAAAAATATGATTGTAGTAGTTTACAGTAGGTGGGAGCCAGATTTTGTTTCCAGTATTTAAGCGTTAGCTAGGGATGGGGATGGAAACCCGGTCTGCATGTGGAGAGCTTCAGCCAGTAAACCCACCCTGAATTACTCACTTTGCCAGGTATAATAAAGTTGGTTGCGTAAAAGAGCAGAGCTTTTCCAACGTACACATTTCTTAGATATCCATAAAATCTATAGAGTGTCTTATGCTGGGACATGTGGGCTGAAAACCCTGCTCCTAATTTGGTGGACTTTAAACCTGGATCCTTCTCAGCTCTCGTACACAGCCGTCACCCAGCTGCAGGTACAGACCACGCACCCCTCTGACCTTCTGCTAAGTTCTTGTGCTGGGTCTGGCCGGGCTGGAGTTAACGAACTGCGTAGCGGCCCCCGTGGTGCTGTGTTTTGGATTTGTGACTGAAACAGTACCGGTGACACAAGGCTGTTCCGGCTGTTGCTGCACAGCACTCACACAGCATCAAGGCTTTCTCTTGGTCTCCCACTCTGCCCCCTCAGTGAGTCAGCTGGGGGTGGGAAAGACATCAGGAGGGGACACAGCCAGGACAGCTGACCTGAAATGGTCAAGGGGACATTCCATACCACACAATGTCATGCTCAATCGGTTCAATCATCAGCAATAAAGACTGAAGTAAAGGATGAGAAGGATGGGTCTTGGCTTCCAAGGTGACCATTGCTCAGAGACCAGCTGTGCATTCATCTCCCTGTGGGGGTGGTGCGTGCTTAGCTTTGTTGCTCTCAGGGTTCCCCTCACCTCCTTTTCTTCACTGTCTTTATCTCCACCCACAAATTTTCTCCCTTTTACCCCCTGTTTTCTCCCCTGTCCCACTGGGGGCGATGGGGATGAGCAGGCGGCTGTGTGCGTGCTTGGCAGCTGGCCGGGTTCAACCCACCACCTTTCTCCATCCTGAAGATGTTTTTATTTGCTGTCTGCTGAGCCGGAGACATCTTCCTGAACTTCAGAATCACAGCCAGTAGCAAAGAATAACTGCAGAGCAATTCCTGGAGAAAGCTGCATCTCTTCCCTTTGCAGCCATCCCATCCTGCAGGGTACACTGCAGCCAAGGACCACCAGAGAGGAGAAACGCTCCAAGCAGCTGCCTTCCCCTTGCAGTTCGTGTAACCCACCACGGGGAGACAGCTGCAATACGTCTCTGGAAAAGAAAAGGTCTGAAAATGTCAGGCTGAGGAGTTGGTACTGAAACTATTACTGCTGTGTAGAGATTTGGCTGCTGTAGACTTCCCCTTTTCTGAAGCAATGAGTTTGGTTGCTGCAGGCTGAAGCCCATAAGCAGCTTTTACCTCTGGCCAGTGAGGAATGACCTTGGACGGGGCTGTGAGGCGCCTGTTAGCAAGAGCTTTGCTGCCGTTAATTGCAGAAGGAGGGAACTGTGGAATGAAGGATGCAATATGTTGTAGAGAGAGAAGGGTCCTACAGTTAAGGTAGCTCTACATCATGTTGAAGAACCGGATTATTTTCCTGCTTGTGGTGTAGCCTCCTTGGCTGAGGCTGGGAATTTCACCTGAACCTTGTTTTGAATTAGTACCCCTGAAATGCTGAGCTTCATCTTGAGGGAACTTTATCTGAGACCTAGACTGGGAAAGTACCTGGACCTAATATCAGTAAGTGCCTTAAAAGTGCTAAATGACCTCACCGGACCGCTGAGGTTAGCTTCCACTTCTGAGTTTGATGGCTGTGCTCCATGGCCCCACCATGACACAGGGCTGGTAATACCCCACGTCTCGCAGGGGGGCTGTGAAGAACAGCAGAGGGTACCCTAGAGGAAATTAAAACTTCAAGACTCTTTAAAGCAGATAAATAAACTGAAGGAACACACATCCAGGCAGTCTGAAAATGCTCTAGCAGGTAAGTGGTGGTGATTCCTGAAGTGCTGTCGGGTATGTGCACTGAATGAGACAAGGTCCATGCACTTGCAGCTAAAACCTGTAGCAGTATGCATGAACATAAAGGGACCAAATGAAGATTGAGGATGTAATTTTATTTTTGGCACTTCCTGATGCTGCATGCATGACTTCACTCAAGCAAATGTCTCTTAAAGCAGTTTATTGTATGTAAATTACTTTAAATTTTCAGTAATATCCAGGCTTCCTTTCCACTGTGGATGGATTTGCAATTAAAATCTCACTATCTACCTGCCATTAGGGCACCAGTGAGTTTCTCTATCCAGCCACTCAGCTGTTCATCCTCTCCAAATGTGGGAATTTATTTCCTCCAAGCACCTCCCCTTCCACCAGTGGGCATAAGCAAGCCCTGGCCAGGAGCAGGAGCCTCCCAGCACCAGGTGTGTCCCAGCAGAACATGACCTCTGCACAGCAAGGGTCCTTGGTGACTGCCACCAACAGCCCCGTGACAGGGATGGCAGCCACAAGTTCCTCCAAGCTCTGTGGGTGCCTAAAGGTGATCGAAAGTCTACAGGATATGTTTTAATTGACTAATGGGAGAACAGACCAGTCCCAAAGTCCCCAGTAATCCACTTATATGTGGAATTTTGCAGCTGCAAAGAGGACTCCGAGCATGAGCCCTGCTCTAATCACAGGCAGCACTGGGCACCCTGCCTGGCATGGTGAGATTTGTCTCAGACCCCATTTGCGAGGTTCTACACCAGGCTGGGATGAGTGGTTTCCCGCAAGCACTTTTCTGAAGGTCTCGGTTCCTTGGGTGCTTTTCTGGCTTTGCATGAGGCACCCAGGTGCCTGATAGTCTGTGGGGCAGCTTGGTGCCATGGGGCAGCACCCTGCAGCCTGAGGCACAGCGATGCCACCACCCTACCACCACCGCTGATGAACAGTTTTCCACCATACTGCTGTCAGGCCTCACCCAAAGTGCCCTGAGTTCTTTAAACCTCATGTAAACCAAGCTTTCAGGATCTCAGAGCAGCCTTGCAGCTATTTCCTCTGTGCATTTAAAAAAATACAGTTGTTCCCACCAAGCACAGTATGTCAGCAGTGAAAGCACCAGAATCATTTACAGATATAACAGCCGAAAAGAGCTGCCACAGGGAGGGGAAGAGAGAAGGCAAGAGCCTTTGGTTGGGCCAGAAGTGTGAGCAGTCTTTGTGAGCCAAAAAGGTACGCTCAACACTGAAATATTAGAAAGACAGATGAAGAAAGGAAGAAGAAGAAGAAGAGGAGGAAGAGAAGAGAAAAGAAAAGAATAAAGAAAGAAAGAAAAAAGAAAGAAAAGAAAGAAAAAAGAAAAAGAAAGGAAGAAGGAAGAAGAAAGAAAAAAGAAAGAAAAAGAAAGCAAGCGAGCAAGAAAGAAAGAAAGAAAAAGAGGACGGAGGGAAGAAAGAGAGCAGAGGGCAGAGGGAGGGAAAAGTATATTTGCTGTATACTAAAGCAGACAAACTGGATGGCAGAAGAAATGCATTAGCTACATGTTCCTAGGGGCTTGGAATATGGATTCTCTGTTAACAGTTTCTGTATTTTGCAGGATTATTAAGAAAAAAAAAAAAAAGGAAAGGAAAGCAAGATTCTGGCTACATGAGGTAAATATGAGGACTCAGTTATCTGGAGGATTAGTATTATTTACTGTGAGTACAGCTCACACATTTGGAGGTAGTCACTGTGTAAGCTCACAGGAGCAGCTTCACAGTGTTCATTGCAGGGTGGGAGAAGTGCCCAGCCGCTGCTGGGGGCTGCCCCTCTCGGTACAGCTGCTGCCTGTAGTTATTGGGATGTAAAATACAGTTCTGAGGTCAGCTGCTGGCTCAGCACTAAGCAGCTTCCAGTGATTATGTACAAGCACAAGGCTGGCGCACCTGCATCAAACACTGAGAAGTTTACACAGTCACCATCCATTCTCCTTTCCACCGTGAGGGCACTCTTGCAGTTGCACAGAGCACAGGCTTTAGAGGTTTCCTGCAATCTTCCTATCCCCTTGGCAACTAGTTTATTTTTATTTGTTTCTATTTATTTTTCTATTTATTCCCAGGATTGAAAGCTCTACCACATGCTTCTCTGTGCTCTGAGTAACCCCAAACACAGAAGAGCCAGAAATAACTCTTCTGCTGCGCTGTCAGTGTTTGATACAGTCAATTCTTTCATCTACTGGGTAAAGCAACCAAAGGCGACAGAAAGCAGCAAGCAAAGCAGCTGGCAGCAGAGGGAGAAGCAACATCTGAAAGAGTGTTATAGCTCAGGTAACCTCCAGCTGTCAGCCCGCATTTCAGAAGGCACGCTGGGCTTCGGGTCTCTGCCCACAGCCACTGATGGTCCCCACCGTCCCCTGGAGGAGGCGGCTCTCCTGCTGGATGCCACCACCCGGAGCCCCCACAGTGCTTCAGCTGCAAGAAATGACATTAAGCATTGGCCTAACCTTTTCAGTGCCCAGATCCAGAAAAAGACTTCAGCAGTCTGCAAGAGGCAGGATGACATCAGCACCTTAAGCCACTCTTAATCCTGAAAGGCTGCAGCCACCCCTGCCGATTGAGTGTTGAAAATTAGCTATTGCACATGCCCAGAGCTGTCATTATCACAGAAAGCATCTCCCATGCAAGCTTGTTTGTGCTTTTTTTTATCATTCTGGATGTTGATAGGTAGTAGAAAACCTGGTGCCCATAACCTCTGCAGCATGAAGGAGGCTGGGCTCGTTCTTGTGCTTTTTAACGAGCCTATCCTACTCACCATGCCACAGACCAGGCTGAACCTGTCCTGCTTTGCAGTGAGCAGTGGCCGTGGCCTGGGTCCAGGCACTCTGCTCAGAGTCACTTCTGGCCCTTTTGCAAGGAAAAGTCACCAGAACAAGCACAGGACCAGCTACAGGACATTTCCCTCAGGTGAGTGCCTAAAGCACCAGGCTGGACAGGCACGTGCCCCAGCCTCACGGATCTGCCTGCTTTGCTGAACAGCAGCCCAAGCGCAGTGTGATGGGGGAAACTCCCCTCTGGCCTGGCGGGAGGGGGGAGCGAGAGGCTGAAGCCCTCTGTGAATGCTTAAGAGAGAAAAGCAGGGTAGGAACAGCATCAGCACACCTTGTTTAAAACATCAGGTGTTTTCCTGCTGTGAAGAACAGCTTCAGCACTTCTCCCTGGGACCTTCAAAGATGAAACTGTGATGATGCTGAGGCCCCTACCCCCAGGCTGCAGGATATCCGTGTCTGAGCTGCGGGGGCTCCAGCACAGCCCAGACATCACCCTCTGCCTGCTGCAGATCTAACTGGGTGCTGTGGGCAGCTGGAGTGAGACATGGCAGCCTACTGCCCGCTTGCCCCAGCACCTGCACCGCATCACGCTCGCCATGCACCACAGGAAAGGAATTGACTGATAAGGATGAAAAAGTAATTTTTTTTTCATCCCTGTCAGATAGGGATAATGTTATTTGTGAGAAAAAGTTTTCCTTACAGATAAGTTAGTTCCAAAGTGCTTGTGAGAACGTCTGTACAACATGGAACTACTCCCATTACCTTGAACAAGCACCGAATGGGATTCACACTCACCAAACAGCTCCACTTGCTTTTTACTCATTCCACAAAACTTCTACCTTAGTGAAGGCTTACAGGAAGCAGGCTTTACAGGAGTGATACAGAGTAGATACTCCTGCAGAGTAAAAGCTGTTCAGAGGTTTTGACTGTGTTTTGATTTGAGAAGTAGCTTCCTCTGCAGAAAAGGTTTTTCTCTTTTAAGCATTCACAGAGGACTCCAACCTTTCACTTCCATCTCCCAGAAGACCATGACAGGCCAGATGGGAGTCTTCTCTCCCCCATTCTGCATGCAGCAAGCATGGTGGCTCTCCTTTTTTCAAGGGGTTTAAATGCTGGAATCAATTCACCAGTAAGCCAAGTTATTCCTTCTATGCAGTCCCTTTAAATATCTCCTAAGCCTCAGTCCATCTGAAGCCTTCATTTAGCTTCTGTAATACAGACAAGCCTTTGGAAACTAGTCTTTCCTGGAAAATGAAGTCAATGCGTCAAGTCAGCTGTTAACTTTGCAAAGGTGCTGTCACAGATAAGGGCGTACATGAGCTATTTCACAGCTACTTAACTTACAGAGCTGAGTATTAAGGTATTTTGGGCATTCTTAGCTCTTCATAACCAGGTTAACTAGTATATGGAAGCAAGATTGATTTTTATTAGCTTGAAGTATCATATTTTATTCAAGAGATAAGAAATATCATAATACATTATGCATCTGCCAGTTATAGTCCATTTTAGTTTGTTCCAAAACCTAAGCAGTAAATGAGTAAGTTTATCTAGTTAAACTGAAAAAACAGCATTCCACACAACCAGTACTAGAGATGTCAACCGTATAGTAATTCCAGCATTACAGTGTTATGGCTTTCCAGAAAGTCATGAAGTTAACAAATTAGAACACATCAAGAGCCATTTTCCAAAGGTTTATTGAAGTAGCGACAGGTTGCTCATACTGTGCTGGAAAAAGCAGTTTTATTGGATTCGGATACTTAAAAACAGTATTGCAGCACAAGATATTGCTATTTGTAAACTAGACTCCATTGTAAACTCTAATCCTTCAGGGAGAGTCAGTTTGCAAGATCTAAGACCTATTTCCTAGCATAATAATCTTGCGCTCATGGAAAAACTGCAGAAAGGCACTTGAAAGCTGTTTCTTCCTTTAAGACATGGACTTTTTAACTCTTGCTGGTAAGAATTTCTCCTGCATTAGTAAGTATGCATCTCCACTTCAGCTTTACTCCAAGTCATCATGATGCTGGGAAGTTTCATTAATAACCTGTTGAAAAACAGAGACCCTTGCATTAAATTTTCATAGGAAGATTGTTTGGAACATCCAGTACCACAGAACTGAGAACAAAGGGGTACCAAACTCTCACTTATGTGAGGCTCTAGTTGGTAAATAGCACGCAGAAAGCATTTAAGCCTTTATTGACTTAGTCCAAAAACAGTACCTTGTCCCAAACAAGTACCTCTGCTTACTGCCACATTTTCCTCAGGTGGTGTGAGAAATCTTTTGAGAACTTGCTAACTCAGCTGAACTTAAATACTCACAGGTAACTGTCAGCCACTTCAGGATTTACTATCAGACGAATTTTGTGATCATTTCTACAGAAGCCCATTTGCTACATCTGTATGCTCAGCCACGCTGCTTGGACTGCCAGGTACTGTTCTACTCAATCCTTACTACCACATACAGGCTGCACTAACCAGCAGACAAACGTAGGAGTATTTTAAGGTAACCAGCTGTGATAGAAATAAAATCAAAAGTTACCACCAACCTGTCCATCTCTAGTTTCGACAGTCTTAATTAGAAGTGTTCTCTTTGAGTGGGTGTCAACCATTGGCTGAGACTCAATGTTGGTTTCTGCAGAAGAAAATGTATTATTACCAACAGTCTAGATGAAGTGTTTCCTCAAAGCAATGAAGTGTAACAGACTTTAGATCTACTTTCAGAATCCCAATTTAGTATATGAAGAAGTCTTCTGCTCTGAATCCTAAGTGAATCTTTTTTCTTCCTGTCCCCCTTAAAGCACCTTCAGCAGGCATCTAAACTAATCACTCACCATGTACCGATTTTAAAAACATCCACACCCAGGAACAAAGTAGCTCTCTCCCCATCCAAGGTTAAGTAATTGTAAATATTGTAGTTATATTTAAGAAAAACATTCACACACGACTGCATTTATAGTTCAACCACTAAAGTAAAAGGAACTATCTATCAAGGACCTTTTTGCTAGTGACAGAATGGCCGTCTAAACGGAAGAAGCAGAAATAGCTTACCTCTCAGGTTCAAAGAAGCAAAGGTTGGAATAGGCATGTTAATCCTGAAGGAAAAAAAGAAATGGATAAAGTCAGACATGGGTATACAGTGTCTTTGAGTGACTGCTGTTTAGAAAAGTGTCCGCATGAGATTTTTACCTGCTCTCTTCACCCTCCAGCAGTTTTCTGTAGGTGGCAATCTCAATATCAAGAGCCATCTTGACATTCAGCAGGTCCTGGTACTCGCGGAGGTGGCGAGCCATTTCTTCCTTCATGTTCTGAATCTCATCCTGCAGACGGCCAATAGTGTCTTGGTAGTTAGCAGCTTCAACAGCAAAATTCTCCTCCATTTCACGCATTTGGCGCTCCAGGGATTCATTCTGGAAGAGAATAATGAAGTCAGGCACTGCTGCAGTTCAGCCACTCTTCCCCACCCCTCAAGACCCTTAAAGATTTTTAGAAGGGGAGTTATGGCTAGCATCCTTTGAAAACACCCAGACACATCCCAAAATAGTCATCGCTATCTTCCCTTGCAAAGTCAAGGTGAGTTATTCTGCTACTTGATTGGAGGTGTGCCATGTATTTGCTACCAGGGGGCAAAGCAATCCGTTATAGTAAGCCCCAAGCCGTGCACTACCAGTCAGCATGCAGGCACTCCTCAGTGAGGGGATCTGCAGGTATGCTACACACTAAAATCCATTTCAAGCCAGCCTTTAAGGCAGTGAGATTCTAGCAACAGCAAGATTTGCTGTTTGCACCTTATTTCCACTGTTGCTCCAGCTTTTTTTTTTTTTTATAACTTCAGCTGCACCTGACAGGCAAGCCGTAAACACTTTCAGAAAATGTTATATAAAACAGTATCACAGCAAGAGAATGAACTCATTGTTTATACCTTAAGCAAGACTAGTTCAGCATGTCAATCTAAGCAGTCCACTGTAGTGCATGCAGACAAATCGTGCCTATAGCATCCTTTTCAAGGAGTACTAATACGCTGCTGTATTGTGCAGCAGATCAGCTGCGCTCACATCTGTATCAGCCATTAAACTGCAGTGCAGCGTTTAGAGCTGCACAGGGAAGAATGTCCCAACACCTGCTGTCTTCTACTTACGCTTCCCTTAAGGGCATCAACTTCGCAGGTGAGAGACTGAATCTGTCTGCGGTATTCATTAGCTTCTTGTTTGGCCTGGCGCAGGGCATCGTTGTTCCTATTAGCAGCTTCAGAGAGATCTGCGAACTGTAGAAACCCCCAGTTTGGTTAGTGCAATGATTTAACAGAAACAGTGTAACAAGTATTTTTTTTTTGACACAGCATTTGAGGGCAATTGAAGCCATTACATTAACACCTGAAACATTTAAATAGTAGCATGACTCTTCAAATGCCTTTCTAATTGTTAAAGTGGAATTCATAGTTAAATCTTTCATATTCGCCTCCCCACCCATTCCTACCCTCCACATTTCTCATCTTTTCATCGTTTTTTTGCCCATTCATTCACTCCTTTCTCCAGTATTCCATATAACATCTCCTTCCAAGATGTTAGCACAGGAAAGACTCCAACTATGAACCCACTACTTTGCTGCTGTACTTGTGGCACAAAATAATGTTTTCAGCTGTACTTTTCCCAGACTAGGAGTTTAAAGACAACCCTGTGCCATGGCTGTGGTCATGCCCCATACAGACACAAAGGGAACACAGGGTGCTACAGCAAACCCTTTATGTACAGTTAGTTCCAGTGCCTGACGCACCTGGAGAGATTTTACTTACTTTGGACTTGTACCACTCTTCAGCTTCCTGAAGATTCTTAGCAGCAACGCTTTCATACTGTTGACGAACGTCACGCAGCGCAGCAGTAAGATCAGGCTTAGAAACATCCATATCAATTTGGATGTGCTGTTCCTGGAGCTGGGCCTGCAGTTCTCGGATTTCCTGAGAAGCAGATGCTCAATGTTATTACACGACAACATACAGGACACATGCAGGTGGGGACTCAGCCAGAACCGGTGAAGAGCTTGCTTACTAGACTGTCCGTATCTAATCACGGACCCCATTGTTCATCTTACCTCATCATGAAGCTTCTTCAAGAAGACAATCTCTTCTTGCAGGGACTCGACTTTGCGCTCAAGATCGAGACGTGCCAGGGAGGCATTGTCAACATCCTGACCAGAGAGAAGAATGATGAACAATCTTCCAAAACTGAGGGAGGGAAGTCTTCTACAGCAAGTTCAGTACCCTACAGACTGATGCTATGTCTGAGCTTTTTGGCAAAACAATACAAAATCAAGAGCTGCAAAACCCCTCTCTTTGCCACCTCCTACCCTAGCCTCAGAGACCACCTTTACTGTCATTTTGGGAACTATACAGCATATGTAGATTACTTCATCTTTGCCAGCATATTGCTGAGCATGATCAAGAGCATACCAATCATGGTGGGTGTAAATCCTGCTTGAAGATGAAGCAGGTACATTGGTCAGAAGCCAGCGATAAGCTCTTCTAGCTTGACAGCACTGAAAAAGTGTTAGTCTTGGAATTTGCAAACTTCCATTTTTTCCAGTGGCGCTTAGAAATGCAACCCATGTGCCTACGTGCCTATCAGTGGGCTTCATTTCTTGTTTATTTCTTACAGTCTCCTTGGTGATCAACCACAGAGCCCTTTGGGTCCACAGACCACAGCTTGAAAGCATACCTGCACAGCTAGTGAGGTACGTATAGTAACTGCAAGCATTTACTACTCCAAATGGTTCAACAGACCTCCCTTGAGAAAAAGAAAGTATGAGCATAAACACAGAGTTAGTCGTCATTGCCTACACCCTCACAGTAGCTGGCAAAGACTCCACCTTTTGCTGGACAGAGATAGTCTTAATCAACAGCAAAAATTCATTTAAGGCATAACAGAAGATATGCCATGAATGTTACATGAAAGCAGCTTGAATTAGCTCGAAAACCTGACTTAAGACTCAACATTGATTGGTAACTTCTTATATTATAAATGTGCAAGAGTTTGAAAAGGGGGTGATTGTTCTTTTCATACTAGTTACATGCGCAGCTGCGTGCTCATGTTCACACAGTATTAATGTATCAGGTTTTCACAGCTTACTCTAAAGCTATTTTGGATTGCCCAAAGTATAAGCATTCCTAATCAGCAGTTCTCGCTATTATGGCACCTTTGAAGTAAGAAGTGTTTTCTTTAGACTCCTAGAAAGCCATTCCTTTGATCACTCCTACTCTGGGGTAAGGTTCTTGCTCCAGCAGAATTCTTTTGTTGTCTTTATCCAGCAGAACACCCCATAACTTCCCTGTCAATTCCACTTTTACACCCACACAGTTCACATGGGCTCTCTGTTTTTCAATTCAGGGGAAAAATTCCTTAATTCATTTACTTTCCTCCCCCAAAAAACAAACCTGAAGATCATTCTGGTAGGAAATTACATGGCTATGACCCAATGTGTTTACACAATTAGACATCCAGAGAGTTTCCAATGGATTTTACAAAAAAACGCACCCTGAGGACATATTTTCAGACAAATTAACAACTACAGGATTTTTAGGAGCATCTTAAATTGAAGGCACATTAGTATATACATTATGTATTTTACTACACATGTTATCATTAAATATAGGGAGTGAAGAATCAGTGTATCTGTATTTCCTAGATAGATGGAGAACTACATAAATGCATAAGCTACCTGTAACCTGAGCAAACAAAGCATTCAGCATACATACAAGCAACTGGACTACGCATTGATTTTATCCCAGGGGATGCTTCAATGCCAGTCACGTAGTTTGCAGGGTCGGGCATCCATGTTTACTTCAGACAAACCTCATGCTAGCCAGGAGCAGACCTGTTAAGTCTTGGCATGGGTTCAGGACCTACTCCTTGCTGCCAGAGTAGCTGGCAAAGCTGCAATAATAACTTTCTCACTAATTGTGGTGCTTGTTTTGTCCCACAGAAAAGAACTCACTGAACCTTCAGGTTTATTTTATGTAGTACGCCCCCCAGCATATGAGTAAAACCACATCTTTGTTCAGGAAAAGAATTAAAATTTAGTACATATGAGTTGGAAATAAGTTTAAGTTCAGTATTTTAAAAGTGAACAAATATTTGAAGTATACAACCACTCCAAGTAAAAAGTAAATTTGATACTACATCGCAACAGTGAAGTATCTGCTGAAGCATTTCAAACCCACGCATGCAACTTCCCAGTGCAAGAATGTAACAGTTTAATAAAAAGCTGTGCTTTTTTTTTTTTTTTGTTACAACGGAAAGCTCAACAGGATGTTTCAACTTCAGTGTTCTATGAACCTAATTTCACTTACAGAAGAACACCACTCACACTGAAACAGATTTAGTTTTGGAAACCTGCACATTAAGCCTACTCTTTCACCAGAGAGGAAAAATTAGATATTACTGTTGTTCAAATCAGACACGCTAGCATGTACCAGTTCTGGCATGAGTGGATTTAGTGTAGCATTTCCACTGACAATGATTTGCAATTCTTATGCATAAGCTACACCTTAGGAGGTTACATGCATCCAGTTCTGACTGTAATGCACACATAGAATCTGCTAGAGGCAGAGATCCTGAACGACCCCTTTCCACAGGGCTGGGAAGAGCTGGATAATGAACGTGGGATATGCAGAATGCCAAGTTCACTTAAAAGCCTAGAGTCTTCACAAAGTTTATTTGGTTTGAAATAGAGGTATACCTGCCTTGAAGTATACCAACTAAGTACAAAAGCCAGCCTTAGTCAAAGGATACTTCAGCTGAATTCAGCAGTGATTCAGACTAGATTAGGTTCTCTAAAACTTAAGTTAACCGCTTCTGCATGGAACTTAACACAATGTTAAATTGGCTTAGCACTCAAAAAGTAGAAGCTGAAGTTAAGGCAGCATATCTCAGACTGTTCCGTTTCAAACTTCTGTCCCCAGAATGCTAGGGGAGACTGAATTCCCAGACTCCAAATGGGAGTGAGTGTATCTGTCTCCACACATTATCTCGTGAAGACACCTGCACTCCTTCAAACTATAAATATATTGTAGTCAAAAGCCTTACCCAGGGAAACACTGACAATCAAGTGACAATTTCCTGAATGGTGACATCTACTAACATCTGTGAAGAGCCCTGGGATGAAGTCAGCCTGTGCCCCATTGTCTGGAGATACGGGAGTCACATCTAGCCAGGAGGAATGCTAGCAATGCCTTTCCACACCAGCAGTTTAGGGAAGAGACCTTGTTTTGAGAAGGCACATTCCTAAATTATCTCCTAATGCAAACAAGGCTTAATCCAAGTTGAAAGCTGATTTTGCGCAAGTGAAAACCTGAGCTTAACACTTTCTGAACACTGTCTGCCATGTAGCTTTTGGTTTATTGGAGTAACATAGTAACATCCTACAGAGACTAAACTCTACGGCAACTTGCTTCCTACCTTACCATCTTCGTTTACAGTTCATTAAGTTCAGTGTTGGTAACAGACCCCTGAGACAGGCTTGACAGATGTGACCTCGCTCCAAGGAGCAAACTGCCTTGTCAGCAGACACCACCCATATAAAAAGTTCTAAATTTCAAGGTTGTGTCCAATAATGCGCTGACCGAAGCAATTCATTAAAAAGGAGCTCTGTTTTGTATAAAAAACCTGGACCATACACACGGTAGACACTTTTTGCTGGAAGTATGCTCGCACCATTACACATTTGGTAAGAATGCAGCCCACTGCGCCCTCCCTTCCGACACAAAGGGATCTATTATTTCAATCTGCTGCCACCACACTTGCCATAATGCCTGTATCTGCATTCCACGGTGAATCCCATAGAAACCATTAATACCCTTCAGCCAAGCGAGCAGATGGCCCCCCTTTCGCTTTTATTGGATCGGGAAGCGATTCCACGTCGGGGCGCTTTTTGTAAAACAGGCGAGACTCGGATAAAGCAAGACAATAGTTTCCCTCCCCGCCCCTCGGACCGCAGCATCCCCCCCTCAAGAAAATAAGGGAGGGTCGCGGGAGAGCCGATGGAATTCCTTTGTGCGAGAAAGGCAAACTCCCGCAGTCCCGCCCCCCGTCCCGGGCACCACCACCCCCAGCCCCCCCAGCTCGCTCCCTCCAGCCCCCGCAAACCTGTCTGAAGGACTGCAGGGTGTTCTCGGCCTCCTCCCTCTGAAGCATCTCCTCCTGCAACCTGGAAGGGGCGAGACCGCGGTGAGGCGGCAGCGGGGGGTCCCCCGAGCCTCCCGCCGCCCCCAGCCCGGCCCGGGGCGCTTGGGTGGGCGTGTGTGTGTGGGGGGGTCGCCGGCAGCCCGCCCCCGCCCTCCCCTCGCACACTCACTTCTCCCGCAGCCGCATGATGTCGTCGGCGAGGTTGTCCCGCTCCACTTCCACGCGTGCCTTGTCGTTGGTGAGCTGGTCCACCTGCCGGCGCAGCTCCCGCATCTCCTCCTCGTAGAGGTCGCCCAGGCGGGACGTGCCCTTGCCCTTGAGCTGCTCCAGCTCGGCCAGCAGGATCTTGTTCTGCTGCTCCAGGAAGCGCACCTTGTCGATGTAGTTGGCGAAGCGGTCGTTGAGCTCTTGCAGCTCCACCTTCTCGTTGGTGCGGTTCGCCTTGAACTCCGTGTTGATGGCGTCGGCCAGGGAGAAGTCCACGGAGTCGTGCAGCCGCATGGGCGGCATGCTGCTCCGCAGCCGCACCGACGTCGCCTTGGTGGCATACATGCCGCCGGGCGAGGCGGACACGTAGCGGGCGGTGCTGGGCCGCAGGGCGCTGCCCAGCGAGTAGCGGGTGCTGGAGGTGATGTAGCGGGTGCCGGTGCTGGGGCGGCTGCCCCCGCCGAACATGCGGCGGTACGAGGAGTTCTTGGTGCTGATGCTCATGGCGGCGGCGCGGGCTTTGTAATCCGGGAGCGGAGCGGGGCGGCTCGGAGCAGCGGGCGAAGAAGGGCGGCGGCCCCGGCCCGGGCCCCTTCTTATGGGGCGCCGCCGCCCGCCGCCGGGCCGGGCCCGCCCCGCCGCCTGCCGCGCCCCGCCCCGCCGCGCCCCACCCGCCGCCAATCGCCGCGCCGCCCCGCCCCGCCCCGCCCGCCGCCGCGCCTCGCCCCGCGGGGAGGGGGCGCCGGGGGGGGCGCGGGGGCCGGCGGACACAAAGGCGGCGGGGAGAGGAGAGGAGAGAGGGGAGGGGAGGGGAGGGGAGGGAAGAGGGAAGAGGGAAGAGGGGAGGGGGGAGGGCGGCCCGGGGGCGGTGCGGCTGAGCCCCGCGGGCCGCAGCTCTCCCCCCGGGATGTGGCGGGCAGCCGCCGAGGCGGGGAAGGGGCAGGGCGCGGCGGGGCGGCGGCCCGCAGGAGGCGGCGCGGCGGGGGTGACGGCAGCGGCTAGCGGGGCCGAGCGCTCCGTGCCTCGGCTGCCCCGTCCGGGAACGCGGCGGCGGCGGCGGCGGCGGAGTCCGTGTTACGCCGCGGGACGAAAGAGAGCGAGGCCGGGAAGGGTGACCCTCGCTGTGCGCACGGGGCTGCCAAACGCCCGGAATAGCTGGGCAGGAGAGTAAGACATCCGTGTCTTCTCCGGCCGCCTCCCCTGAGAGCCATCTCGGCTCCTGCGTCGGTGCTGAAGACGCAGCATCGACCGGTTACATGCGTTTTCCCTGTAGCTGAGCGAGCAGTTACGCTAGTAAGGCTTAATTCTGCCATTATCATAATGATCCCAGCGGTAACTATTTTAGCGTGGATGGTATATTACTGAAAAAGCTGCGATCGGGTTCTTGCTCTTGGATGTGATCCTTCCGGTAACTGGGATAGTGGCAGGCTCGATTTTAAAATAGGTTTGTTTCTGAGCTGTTGTACCCAGCAGACTTTTGCTATCAATTTCAGTAGGCATGTGAGCAGAGTCTCAAGAAAGCATCTAAATAGCAACATGATAATTATTCATTAGACATGACCCACAAATATCCTATGTGTGTAGCACCAAAGGCCAGACAAGAATCCCAGTGTTTCAAGAGCAATTTTATTATGAAAATGAGGCTACCAGCAGTAGAGAAGAATAATGTAGATGGTACAAGGCAACAGCAGTGGTGTAAAATGTAACACAGAAAGACTCTGACCAAGTAGCAGCAGATTGTTTTCAGTATGAATGCAGAAGGTGTTAACGGGAGATGACAGAATCCCTGTTGTTTAGATAATTTTAAATTTGAGTGGCCAAAGCACAACTCATATTCTCTAACCCTCCACTGACACATCAGGTAGGGGACACCTTTTTCTTCTTTGCTATGGGAAGTGGCAGATGCAACATAGAGGTAGTATCTAATGTATTATTTCAGCACTTATGGGATGCAAAACCACCATTGGTTTTTAATTTGTAACTTGCAGTCCTGCAGAAGTAAATACCTTCAGTGGAATTCCTGATAAATGTGAACACAAACAGTGGGCAGAGGGAAAGGTACTCTTCACGCCCCAATTCCCAGTAAAATCAGCTATTGTACTTCAGGTATTGTACCTTACAAGGCAGAATTGAAGCCCATATAATTCATTAAGGATTTTTTTTTTTTTTTTTAAGGAAAATGTGCTTCAGTTCCATTCTGATTACAACCAGAACTACAGGAGTGCAGTTTGTGGATGTAAATGTATGTTCTTGAGGTTTTAATTACCTCTATTCACTGAAGCTTAGGCAACCACATGAAGCTGACAAGGTTGAGCCACTGAAGTGCTTGCAGCGTAAGTCCTGGGCTACAGCTCATTTCATTCACCTACTGAATAACAGGCAGAGGTCACATGGCATTCCTGAGGCCAAGGGTACCGCAGCCCAGCCTGGATGCTGTTGTGCTGTCCAGCCCTCTGAGAGCTCTTTATTTAAGCCATCAAGTTTGAGCTGTAAGCCTTTGTGAGCCCTGGCACAAAAGTACACACTACTTCTATGAGCAGGCAAAAAAGTAAACCAGCCCATAACCAACAGCCTCACAGATTAAAGATGCTTTAGCAGATTGCTGGTTTCTTGAAGCTGCATTGTGCCCAATCTGTTTTTCCTAACAGAGCACAGCTTACTTACAGTGCACAAAACCTTTACAGGCACACACATGCAACAGTCATCCTTTGTTCAGACACTGCTTTGCCCCTAAAATCCAAGGAAGTGTTTGTTTTAGTAAATAAATATGACCACCCCCCATGTTTCAAGTGTTATTTCCATATGTTTATGTCACCGCTGCCATATGTATTCTTGGCCACCTGCCTCATTGCCGTTTCTCACTGTGAAATTTTCCTAGAAATGTTCAGATACTGTCGGCTGTCGGGACTACAATAAACCTTTAAGTGCCTTTTGCTGGTTGACACATATGCGAATTCATAGAGGAAGCTCTTAAGTTTTTTATAAGGCTGTAATAAATTTAAAGCACATTTGCATCCCAAACCCCAAAGGTCTGACCAAACTGGTCTCTTGAAATGCAAAAAGATTTCCACAGTGCTTCTCAGGAAAGAGTCCACCTTAGTGTAGCCATAAAAGTCACGGAGAGTGTACTTCTCTGAATGGAAATGAAACCACAGTAATCAGTCTAATTTTAAGGAAAGTGCTAAGGGACTCTCAGAGACTATGGTTGGTCAGGATCTTGACCACTTCTTACAAGAAGAACAGACAGCTGATAGCATCACTAAACACCACGTTTTCATAAACTGTTAGTTGTCGCCTGTGTTGTTTGTTGTCATGCCTTCATTTGCAATTCCAGCATGCAGTCAGGTAGCTGCCCGGTCAGTTTGTAATGTCACTTGTCTCTACAGAGGTAGATCAGACGTAAGCCAATGGCACTCGTAAAGAACAAAGTAGGTATTTTTATCAATAGCCTTTCAGTCCACACTGTAAAATCTATTTTGGCATTTTTTTGGCTTTTTTCCAGATAATTGATGTATTGATTCACTGCCAAGAATGAAATACAGAATTAAGCCCTAGAAGTGTAGCAAAAACTATTGGATTGTTGTGTAACTTTCATTAAAGGGAAAATCTGTGTCCTTTGGGAGAGGGGTACAGATGCCTGAATAGCTTTATACTAGAAATTTGTTGCACTAAAAAAAGTCTTCATAATAGTAAGAATTTCTCTGATCTTTTTGCAAAAATATCTGTTGGTCTGAAAACATCACTGAGAAGACTGGCATTCCCCTTTTCCTTTTTTTTTTTTTTTTATTTGCCATTTCATTTAAGCAGTAAGAAATGAGGGAAATTTAGTCCAAATATTGAATGTGCTTTCCAGTTATTATAGACCTTGACTAAACAGATGTGAATGCTTTCTTTAATCAGATTTATGCAGTTTTAGTAAAGTTTCTGTTTCCAGGAGGTCTAAAATGACCCATAAATATTAAATACCCAGGAAAAACATCCTGCTATGCAAATGCCATCACTTTTGTTGTCTGTCACTACCATACAGCAACCTTAAGCCCTGGCACGCATGGGACCATAAAGACATTCCTTCACACTTCCCCTGCTCCATGAATATTGAACAAACTCCAGGCAAAAGGGACCCACTTTAACATGAAGATATTAAAGACTCTTAACATCCTACAGACAACTGAATAGGGACTCTCCATAATGCTCAGCCACAGCAAGAGCTGTGGTCCATCGCTTGAGTGAGTGCTGTTAGTCTGAAAGAACACTTCCTCCTTTCAGCCGTGGTCTGAAAAGGCTAAGATTACTATGGTTTTGAAAACAGGTTTGTTTCCAAAAAGCAGATTCTGGCTGTAAATCTTCAGCTGGGGCCAGTCCCTCCCTTTAGCTGGGAGCTAAGTGTAATGAGGCTAAAGTGTCCCCCAGTTTCCAAGAAAGGCCAGCGCATCCAGGGAAGAACTGATTTTCCTGAACCCAGAGAATATGTCTCCCTGCACGCTGCCTGGGAGAAGCTGATTTGGGTTTTTGAATACCACGGGGCTGCACAACATCAATGTCCATGCACTGAAGTCTCCCCTTGTGAGTAACTTCCATGACTAATTATGCTCTTAAAGAAATTGGCAAATTCTTCTATGAAATTTATTTTTAAAATGATGTTGCCTACTGTCATTGCTAGTGTTGCAATGCCTATCAAACTGCTGTGACTAGCTGCTGATTTTTTCAAGGAAATGACTAGGCTCTATACTCAAAAGTAACCAAGTCTCTCGTCAATATTAAATTTTAATGTAAAATGAACTATATAAACTGGCAGGGGTTTCATCACTAGGGAAGTGTTTTGAGCGTGACTCATGCCGCCCAGTTGCATGACTTACATTTCCAAAAATTATTACTGTCGTGCATAAAGTTCCCCTCTACTATGGTTTCTAATTTCCAGAATAGGACATTTTCTGTATCAAATTAGGATGTTTCTGTACCAAAGCAGGTACTCATTTCCAAAGCCAGTACAGCCCTCTGCCCCAAGTCCCATGGGTGTCTCAATCACGATGCACAGTTCTTGCAACACAGGAAAAAGAAAGAAGTTTTTCAGCTCTATTATAGGTATAGCAATTTATTTAATCCATCCCTTAAACAGAAACAAAAAAAAAGGATGACAAACTGTACACTTCGTCTCTCCCACTTCGCTTAATACCAATAGCACTGACTGCTGAATGTCAGCATATGTTTAGCAATGACTGGGACATAAGGACAAGGTTTTACAAACTGACATGAGGTTTGGCATGGTTTGAGGCCCAATGCTCAGTCTGAAAATCTTTAAGCAGAACTAATTTCCAGAATACACAAAGTCACTTAGTCTTGATTTGGGTGCCCAAAAATAGATATTCTGAAATTTTAGCTCTCCACTGTCCTTGTTTCATAAAATTTGTATTTTGCCAAAGACCAATGTTCAAGCATCATGATAGGCACTTTATAAAGACCGTTTAACTTAAATATCAGATAAAGGATTTTGATTTATAGTCGGCTTAAGCTTTCAGTAGGATCTATGTAAAATGTTGTGTAATGTGTGGGGCTTCTTTCTGTCCTTTGCCACATTGCTGACTTCGCTATTTCGACCTTGCTCAGTGCTCAGTTGCTATTCCTGCAGTAAGCTGTTGGCACAGGCAGAAGCCAACAGCATGGATGAACATTCATTTGTCACATTACAATGGGAAGCCATAATATTAATTTGTCTGGGATTGCTGTTTTAAATTTTGAGATTGCAAACCTTTTCAAAGATGATTCATCCATCCATCCATTCTCTCTTTTGGAAAAAGCTAAAAGAAGCGATTCTAGTACGTCATTAATGAACCCTGTGAGTTAGACATTTACTACTTCTTTTTGGCCAAGCTTTTTTCAAAGCAAACTGCTTAAAGAGCTCCTCTAGCCAAAAAACAATTAAAACTGAGGAGTGATTTCATTCTTCTCTCTTCCCCAGTTCCATTACTTACACAAAGCATAAATAGCATAATGTTTCCTTGCCATGATATACCAGGAAATGATGATGTTCGTTCTGAGGAAGAGGCAGGACACAGCAATGGAATCGTTAATTGCGTGCAGCAATTGTTCCCTTCTTCCTTTGAGATGCTCAGGCCAAGCAGAACTACCAGCTCCTTGAGGGCCAAGTTTTTTAGTGGATTCCTCAGTCCAAGTTCTTGTGCCAAATCCTGGGTTCCAATGAGACTCATAAACTGAGCGTACATTGTGTTAGCCATTCTGGGGTTAGTTGGCTCCTTGCAAAGGAAGGGGCAGCGGCGCACACACCCCAAAGGTGAGAACACTGAGTTTCTAAGATGAGCTATTTTTACATGCCAGCTCTATGCCTATTTTTCAAGCATAAATGTACTTTGTCCAGTTGGGATTAAGGAGGGAAGATGATCCAAATTTGAGCTAATAGTACGCATAAAATATTGTGGGCTACAAGGAACGGAGTGGAAAGTGTATTAAATATGTGTACAGCAGATGGTGCATATGGCTGGAGAAGGAAGAGAGCAAATACCTGGAAGAGTGGAGGCATCCATACTTTTTTTCAGGTGGAAAGGTGCCATGCTTCCCATTACAAAGACAAATTCACTGTCTACCTGAAATTTTCCCTAAGAATTTGGTCTTACATATGGCCATTGGATGTGAAAGCTTTTGCAGGATGACAGGAGGAAGGACCTAGCAGCTATTTAGGAGCTTTGTAGATGCTTTTGTTTTGCTGACTCTTAGACTTTTGCCAATGTTTGTGGCTGTTTATTTGATAGGGATTGGGCATTTCCCATAAACTCCATGACATGGAAGTTACCAAGCCTACTGTGTAAGTCTGAAACACACCAGGATGAAAAAACATGCAGGTCAGATGTTGATTCTTTCACAGACAGAAGCGTGGTTTACCCTGAATACGGCAATGCCACCGTCCTACAATTGTATTCTGAAAATAATCAGCTTCTGTGGTATCAAGTTGAGCTACATCCTGCAGATGAAGGACATAATACTATTGTACTACAATATACATGATGTCTGGACTAGTAATGAGAATTATGCACAGTATAGGTTAATTAATTACTTGAGTTCAATTATTTTAGTTTTGGAACAACTGTGCCCTATACCATAGGAGATGAGTGCTACATCTGACTTGGCACTGTAACTGGAATGAAATCATCCTCAGGGACTTAATCTGACATTGCAGGGTTCCTGACAGACAATTCCAACAATTTCCCATTGTGTTTCTCTTAAGAATTATGTAAAACATGTTTGCTGGAGTCTTAAATCAGCCCAACTCCCTACAGCTGAATATTGACACTGCCAGTCCATACTGGCATATGTCTTGTGCAAGATTTCTCTTCTTCAGAAACAACTATTTTAGGCTTTCTTGACCCATTTAGGTTTGGCTTATTGGGGCTTCTTTCTCCAGACTGTCTCAGCAAAAATAACATTTTAAATTCATAGCCATTTTTCTAAAAAAAGTTTTGTTTCAACTTTAGGAAAACCCAAAGCTTTTTGTTCTTAGTTGAGGCAATACTTAATTGAAGGAACAGACCCCAAAAGACCTAGCAGCCAAAAGAGACACTTCCCTATTTAAGATGGGATTTTTTGCAGAATAACTTTTCAATTTATTCTGCATTTCAGTTTATCCTTACAAGACCTCATGACTTCTTCAATACTGTGCTTTTCTATAGACTATTTTCCAAGAGACTTTCTGGTAGAAAAGAGCTATGTCCCAGCTGCTAAGCTTTAGTGTTTTGGTATGCTTGACAGACATTTGTAGACACATCCAAAGTGAGAAAGAAAATATCTACAGTGCAATCACTTCTGTAATTACAGTTCCTAACGTGTATCAAATAGCTTTAAATTACCTTTAAACTCATTTGCAAACTGCCAGCAATATAGCCAGAGTGGACCTCTGTGCTGCCCAGGCACCAAGTAGTCAGCTTCTTTAGCAGATTTTATGGTACTTACTGTGTGCAATTGTGGTTTACCTCACTTCAAGACAGCTCAGCAAGTCCACAGTTACAGCTCTGCTGAGGCTGCGTTAAAGATTTTCTTTCTCTGGAGGAAACACCCTACTACTGAAATCCTACCACCATGGTGACCAGCATAAGAGATCTCATTTCCTGTGCCAACTACAGTCTTAGTCAAAGATTAAACTCATCACATGGGACTGAATGAAAAAACAAGGTTTCAGCAGAGACTGTACTCTTTAAAAAGACAAGTCTGCGGTGTACAAAATCTTTAGGTGATACTAGACAACCTAGTGAGCAAAAGTCATAACCAACACCAACATTCAGCTACAAGTCTTTCTCAGTCTGCACACCATAGACTGTGTAAATCACATAGGGATGTCGGGGGTGAAAATTCCTGCCTTAAGCAAAAAGGTAAGAGACACATCCAGGCTCACCATCTGCACTCTCATTCTTTTTCTTTCCTTTTCCTCATTTCTCCCTCCCCACCCCCCCCCCCCCCCCCCCCCCTCTCTCTCTCTCTCTCTCTCTCTCTCTCTCTCTCTCTCTCTCTCCCTCCCTCCCTCCCTCCCTCCCTCCCTCTCCCTCCCCCCCCCAAGAGAGCAGCAGGCACCACACTGTTTTACCCTGCCCCTGTGAGCTGGGATCTCCCACACCATTACCTCATCCTGCTGAAGCAGCTTGAACTGATCCCCCCTTTAACAAGGCCTGGCTCCGTGCCTGCTGTCACCCGTTTCCTGTGACCCTTCAAGGGTCTGATTGAAAACACATTTGTTGCAGCAGCAATCTTTTGGCTGACTGCAGCTGGCCTTACAGAGCTCAGAGTCTGTTTTGTTCAGTCCAGTGGAGGTTTCATAAGTATTTTTTGGTTTGTTTGGTTTTTGGTGGGGTTTTTTTGGTTGCTTTGCTTTGGTGTTTTTGTTGGGGTTTTTTGTTACTAGCCTTTTTTATCCTTTATTTTTTTGGTCAAGCACTGGAATGTGTAAGTACAACAAGAAAGTCAGTAACATTATGTAAATATATGTGTCTCATCCAGCCAGCACGACTGCTGCAAGCCAAACAAAACAAACAGGCCAGATTTATTTAGATTTAAATTTATTTAAACCAGAAAAGTAAAGATTAGAGAAGCAGTGTCTTTTTATTCCTTATTCCCTGTCCCTACAGAGTCTATGCATAGCTCCAGAACCTGAAAATAAAATCCTGAAATGGAGAGATTAATAAATTTGAAAAGAGAAAGGTTAAAAATGTTTGTGTCTGATGACTGTTTCAAATAATTTCAGCTACATAAATTTCCCCTGTACAGAGTTCTTAGAAACACATTGGGAGAGGCTAACAAACCTGGTCTGATGAGGGTTTCATTTCTAGTCTTGCAGATGCGTGGCATTATAAATGAAAATTGTAGGCTTCATCAGCCACACTGGCATGGCCCAGCAGGCTTCCCAGAAATACCACATCTGTGGCTGACAGCTACCTTTATCGAGCATCACTTCAGCCAGCTACCTTTATCGAGCATCACTTCAGCAGAAATCAAGTCTGATAAATTCCCTCCTGAAACATTCCAGATCGATTTTGATAAACTGCAAAAGGTTTTCAGTTTCATTAGTAACCTACTGGGCCAGTGGTTATGGAAACAGTAATTTATGCTAGACACTCTCAGTGAATTTTTTCAGTTTGGTGATTGCATTGCAAGGGTATGAAGTGCCTCACATTCTTTCCTAGCCACAGTGATTTCTGACCCAGAACGAGAGCTTCCATTCTAGACAGCTGAGATGTCTGTATACTCTTCCTGAACCTCACTTAGGTATTTAGTAGGTTATACCAGACATTTGGGCACAAGAAGCATTGTTGTTCAGCTGTCAACATTAGCATTTGCCTGTATTGAAATTTTGGCTGATAACTGTGAATGTACTTTTAAACGTCTGGTGTATCAGAGATGTTTCTTGCTCTTTCTCCATTTTTTTTTTTAATAAAGAGGACATAATCACTTCACAGCTACAGATCTACTAGCTTCCATTACCTAGCCTTATGTTGAGGGGGTTACATTCAAAGGAAACTTCAAGCAATTTATACGGCTGTGGTATTGTGGCATCAGTAAACCCCTGTGACATGCACTGCAGACTGGCAACCTCCTGCGCACAGCCAGGTGCAGGCAGAGGCCGTGCTGGTATGTTCGTCTGCTCTGCTGCAGATGGGAGGGCAGCGAGAAGAGTTACATGTGACTGCAGAAGCCTTGAGATGCCTTTAAAATATTTTGTGTGCATTTGTTGCTGGTGTGAATTATAGAAACACAACAGTGAAAATATTTCCTTCTTACTTTGAGGACAAGAGTATATGGTCCAGTCATAGTTTGTAATTTTACCTTTCAGTTGCGAAGTACACTGCAGAATCTTAAGGCAGTGGTTTTCGCATGCTTCTGTGATGTTGTTTGGGAGAATTGATAATTGTAACATTTTTAACAATTCTAAAGCATTTTAAGAGAGAATATAGAGAGAACAAGAGAAAATACTGCAGGAGTTTTGTTTGCGTGTTCCTCTTACCACATGTAGCTGTTTCACTGGATATGTGTATCGGTTACCAAGGCAACAGTTTCAGATCTAGCATGATTACCTGTATCATACCACTCATCAGAGATGTGGGCAAACTTTAGAAACTTCTACATTGAGGAAATGCTGCTAGTTGCTAGGAGGTAGGAGTTTTCAGCAACTGTCTCAATGAAAACGCTATCACGTACTTATGTCAACAGCTTTAAAGATGTCATTAAATGATCAGTTTGCTTAAAATATGTTTTACTGTAAATAGAGTGAAGAAAATAGCTACTTCATCAATGTGTTTTCATAGTTATATAGTTGTACTTATTTAGAATAAACAATATCTTTTTAGAAAAGCCTATCAATTGTTATTTAAAGCAAGCTATGTTGTTAAGCCATAACTGAAACAGCTCATATGTCCTAAAAAATGTTAAGAGTCCAGAGGTGGACACTGGACTTCAACTCTGTTACTAGTCTCCTTTGTTAATCAAATCAACTGTTCATTGACATTTGCAGGAATCCAATCCATCCTATATGCATGGTGCAGAGAAAGAAGGAGCTGTCACAACACCCAAATTTCAGTAAGTCAGAGAGATCCAGTTGGGAAATTTTGCAGTCATGTGGCTGCTTTGGAGTCACAAGACAAAGAGTGAGCAACTGTTTAGCTTGCCCCATGGCAGTGGCAGCATGTCTTAGCAAGATTTTCTGAGTTAGGTATGGACAATCGCTTTCACAGGGCTAATCCTCTCTCAGCAATCATTCAGCTTTTCTGTAAGCATAAAGATATGAGTGGCCATGGACCTTGGCACTTCTCGGCCATTGCCCGTCTCTGAAATAAGCAGCATACCTTAAATACTACTGTGTAAGGCCTGATCCAAAAAGTATGTTTATTGTTATGCTGACTTCACATTTATAAAGGGAATAGCACTAAAAGTAACTGTTTCCAGATTCCCTGTTTTCATTTTGGTCCTTTTCACAGCTGTCAATTAATAATGAGAAGCAGGTTAGGGTAGACAGTTACACAGAATTATAAAACTGATACTCTGGCAGTTGTTTAAAAATGAGCACTAGGGAAATTTTGGTGTTTCCCATTCTTTGCAAAAAAGAAGCCAATAAAATCCTAACCTAGTTTATTGATTTCTTTGTTGCCAGAGCGGAGGCGTGTTGATCAGATTCTCTTTACTGCACTGGTGGAGGAGGTGAATGGAGGATTTCCCCTGAGCAGCCAGTGTTCTACTGCCACTAGTATAGAGACTACTCTGCTGCTTTCTCCATGGGACTCCACCTTTCCCATGTATGAATGGCAAGAATACCTTGGAGTCACGGAAAGGAGAGGGGAAATCAGGGCTCAGCTATGCCTCCCTGTCTGATACATGGAAATATTGCTCCTCTGTAGCTTTAATTGCTCCAGGTACTGGGCAGCTCCAAATAAATGAACTGCTCCTGGCTCCCTACAGCTCCCACATATCACAGTATCTAGCATTGCTGTGACGTATAGGTTGCTGAAATAGTAATACAAGGAGCTCAAACATTCATCAGCTTTACTAATTTCAGCTGCCTTTTTCTTTACCCTCACTTTGCATCTGTATTTTGAAGGGGTCCTACTGAGATGTATCTTCTTAGCTGAGAACAACCCTGCTTTTTGTAGCCACCTTCATCATCCTGAACCCTCTTCTTGAGAGGCTTCGCCATCTTTGTCCCATGACTGTTTTCTTCAGATGGTATATTCCCCTTATTGCTATGCCATGTGATTCACTCACCTTTCTGAGTTCTCTGTCAGCCATCTGTGCAAGCAACCTGCCTTACCACTGGTTGCAATGTGTGCTGCTCTCCTCTGGTACCTTGGCTGTTGCACTTCCTTTCAGAAATTCTAGAAGCAGACCTTGGACTTCTTGTTTTAGTCATCTGCTTACTCCCATGGCTGACAAATAAAGCACCAGCCCCTGATTCTGATGATGAAGATCCACAGGTGAATGACAGAACTGCTTCAAAAAAGCTGGCAAGGACCAATATTCTTACTTTGAAATTTCGTTTCTAGTTCCACTGTTTTCCACATCCCATATTCTGGAGAAGTATGTTGAAAGGCAGCAGATTTCTCTCTTTTTTGCCCTCCAGTTTCAGCTAAAAATTCTTCCTCCACTGAAAGGCAAGAGGTAGGAGCTACGATGACAGGCTATATGAGGCAGCTTCTAAGGAAAATTAAATATTCCTGAAATCCACTCTTTTTGACAGGTTTCTAAGAGGCTCTGCAAAAATATGATTAACTCAAATTGTAAGAGAAACATGTTCCAGGGTGGTTTTTTTTTGAGGGGTGGTGGTGTGGTTTGTTGTTAGTTTGTGGTTTGGGTTTTTTTAATGTTTCATCTTCACTTTACAATCTAAATCTGCAAACTGAGGCATAGGTGAGTATCTACTTCTATGTGGTGGGTAACACATAATAGTGTGCAAGGTATTTACTCTGGTTGTTACATGTATGTTTGTATGTGTACAAATGCATCTGTCTAACACTTGTTTTAAAAACAAATTACCTTTCACAGACAACAGTGTCTTTAAGTTGCCTCTTCCTTTTCAATTTAGCAATGACAATTTCATAGTGTTGGAGCAAATTAGCACAGTTTCATCAGTTATTTCCTTCCTTCCTGTTCCACCAGCAGTGCAGGCTTTGAAATGACTTCTCAAAAGCATCACTGCACGCTGAAATCACAGAACAGTTGGGCCTGTCAAACTGCCGAGGGCCATTCACATCAGCTACCCA